>NC_073230.2:47845000-49095000 GCF_029281585.2 Gorilla gorilla gorilla
TTCAAAATGAAACTGTTCCACCTCAGATTATCAGGCATTACTTATGTTCTCATAAGGAGCATGCAACCTTGATCCCTCAGATGTGCAGTTCACAATAGGGTTCATGCTCCTACGAAAATCTAATGTCGCCGCTTATCTGATGGGAGGTGGCACTCAGGTGGTAATGCTTGCTTGCTGCTGCTCACCTCCTGCTGTGTGGCCCAGTTTTTAACAGGCCATGGGCTGGTACCAGTCTGTGCCCCAGGGGTTGAGGACCCCTGCCCTAAGGGTTTAAAGGTTATATAATGCACTAAAATTAAAGTTTCTAATTTAAAAAACAAAATCCTACCACCACACTAGAGGCTTTCTGCAGATCTGGAGCACTCCTTTAGGCATGTGATGCTGAAGGTTGAGGACTGAAGCTACAAGAAATGACGCATTATTTGATACATGTATCTGAGGCAGCAGAATAGGGTCTGGAGACAGGGAACCTAAGGTTGTTTCATGCCGACTTCCTAGAACTAAATTGAAAGGAAAACCCTAACTTTCCATGCTTAAGTAACAAAAGGATCAGAGGCTACTCCCTTTGACCTTTTCTGCACTGCAGATGGGAATTTGGCTGTTTGTAACCAATCAGACTGATTGTGGGCTACCACTTCAGTTACAGGAGGTGAGCATGAAGTGGCCAATGGGAAACCTCTAGAGGGTATTTGAACCCAAGAAGATTCTGTATTCAGGCCCTTGAACCGCTGCTCGGGTCCGCTTCCACACTGTGGAGTGTACTTTCATTTTCTTTTTTTTTCTTTTCTTTTCTTTCTTTTTCTTTTCTTTTTTTTTTTTTTTTTTTGAGACATAGTCTCGCTGTGTCACCCAGGCTGAAGTGCAGTGGCACAATCTTGGCTCACTGCAACCTCCGCCTCCCGGGTTCAAGCGATTCTTCTGCCTCAGCCTCCAGAGTAGATGGGACCACAGGCGCCTGCCACCACGCCCGGCTAATTGTATTTTTAGTAGAGATGGGGTTTCACCGTGTTAGCTAGGATGATCTTGATCTCCTGACCTCATGATCCACCCGCCTTGGCCTCCCAAAGTGATGGGATTACAGGTGTGATGTACTTTCATTTTCAATAAATCCCAGCTTTCGTTCTTTTGTTGCTTCATTCTTTCTTTGCTTTTCTGGGCATTTTGTCCAATTCTTTGTTCAAAATGCCAAGAACCTGGACAACTTGCAGTCACAACCCTCTACTAGTGACATATCCAGATTTTGCCTTGTACTATCATAGGGGCTGAGCTGAAGACAAAGCCCTCACACCCTGCTAGGAAAGTTTGCCTCACATGCATAACTTCAGAGAAGAGCCCCGGGTGCTGGGTGACGTGTGCTGAATGGAAGAGGTATGTCACCAAAGGTCACCTTCCTAGCTCTGTTCCCAGCCTTCCTCTCATCACACCTTGCCACTTACTGCTCAGCTGTCCCCTGAGCTCCCTCTCAGGCTCTGGGCCACACTTGTGCTTAGTCCTTGGTGGGGAATTTCAGGTGACACAGCAAAAAATACAACTGGCTTCTATTCTACTCTGACTTTGTGACCCTGGGTATTAGTTGGGCTTCAGTTGTTCTTATAACTACACCTTTGCCCTGATGCCTTGTTATCAAGGCTGGTTCCCAGGGGCCTTGTGATACAGAGGACAGAGCATGGGCTTTGGGTCTGGACAGACCTTTGCACAAGTGCTGGCCATAAAACTTAACTAGCAATGTGTTCTTATGCAAGCTAGTTGGCCTCTCTGAGCCTCCATTTCATCAGGTGAATAACCATCCTGGCTGGTTGTGATGGGGCTTAGGACACATTATCCTAAGATATGATCGTAGGAGACCAGAATACGCCACCCCAAAATATGCCTCTTTGGCATAAGGATTATTTCGAGCTGTTTATTTTAAGAAACTGCAGATGCAGAGAAGCTCTGAAACCGTTACCCTTTTGTAAGAGAAATTTACATCTATAAAGGAAATCTCCATTTGTAAGAGTTTCTCTCTCTCAGCCCCAGGAAGAGAAGGGTGACCCTGAATCACTAGAGACTGAATTAATGGAGAAGGCAGGGACTTAAAACTGCATAAAAAGCCTTACCTTTGTTTAAAGTGCTTTTCCTGGCCACCTAATCTTAACTGGGCCTTTCCCTAGACCCTTCTCTCTTTGTATTGGAGAACGATGGTATTTAAGCCTGACTTCTAAGATAATACTTTGAAATCTACTCAAGATTTACCCATTTCTCTGAGTTTTCCCCCATGAACAGATGAGCTATACATTATTAAACTTCTGTTTGTTTTTCTCTTGTTAATGTTAATCTGTCTTTTGTTAGAGGGAGTCCCAGCTAAGAATTCATAAAGAACTGTAGAAAGTAAAAAGTTTCGTCTTCAAAGTTTCCTTTGTTGTTGAAGAATAAATCGTGTTAGAAATAGTAGTTTCTTTTAAAGACTAACTTCCTTCAAGCTTCCTTGTTTTGTGCTAATAACTCTTTGTTAAGCCCTATCCTATGTAGCTGTTAAATATAAAGGAATAAGTACATTCTATGTCCTTGTACTTTAACCAAGATATTTGTGCAGGACATGCTCACCGGAACGTTCCAGCTTGCAGCCTATGTCCCTTCCCTACTTGGCATAAGCAACTTCCTCTTTTCCTTTGTTCTCCCTTGCCTTTACCTATTTAAAAAAAGTTTTAAACTGTTAGCCAATCAAATTCAGTTTAGATTGTGAAGTCTAGCTCCAGCCAATGGATGCAAGACACAGCAGTAAGGATGACCCAAATGCGTAAAGGATAAATATGTCTGCTTTTCCTTTGTTCAGTGTACTCTTGTAGCAAGACTGCTAGCAGGTGTACCCTTTCTGCAGAAAGTAAAAATTGCCTTGCTGAGAGAACTAAATTTATGTTCAAGTGCTATTTCTTTGCAGCACCACGGAACAAGCATTCTGTTTCTAAATAAACATTGTACATATAACAGCGTGGAGGAGAAAACTATTTTTCCCCCCTGCAGATCTAAACAGTAAAGAGAACTGAGGTGGGGTTCTCTTGGCAATGGTTCATGTTACCACTGTGAGTATTCTCCATATGCAGTCTTCTCTTGATGGAAACTTCATCCTGGCTCCTCTGGGATGGGGTCCCTGCCTCGTCCTGCTATTCTCCCTGGACTGAAAATTGCTCCTGGAACTTGGTTCCACCATGGCTCTTAGGTCTCCACCATGACAACAGCCGGCTTGGATCCCAAGCACTGCCTCCCCGGGCCCCACCATGGGCACTCATGTGGGGGACTCCCTGTTGGCTTCAGAGACCCTCTGACTGCATGGACTATCACCTGCTACTTGTCACTGGGGCTCTGGACATTATGACGTCCCTGTCAAGCTCCTAGGGACTGTAAACCAAAAATAAAATTCAAACATCGCCCAACTGACGGGATGGACCCCCTCTTGGCCAGGATGACCCCAGAGAAACCTGAAAAACGGAATTCGCATCCATGACAAGAAGGGAGGCCGGACATGCCTCGTTATACCCCCTCCCTTCTGGAGTTTAGGCACAGCTAACCAGCATTAAGGTTAAAATCACAAGACCTCTATTTTATAGACAGAACAGGCTCTTTGTGGCAATAAGATACCAATACCAAATTATAAACAAAACCTAAAGCCATGCAATGCAAGTCACACCCTACAAACCATAAAATTTCATTAAACAGGCTTTTAAAATTTATCCTGGTGTCATGTGGCTTACTTTCCAAACTGACTGTGGTATAACATCACATGACAGCAGACCCTGGAGAAAATAAAAATATTTTACCCTCAAATATATATCTTTGACATCTTTTGAAATGGCCCTGCAAAGCTGTCTTTTGAGGGGGAAATCTGCATCTATAGAGAATCTACATGAATGCAGACAGGCCTTCGCTTTCCAGACCTTTCTTAGATCTAGGAGAGATTAAGTAAGAGTCTGACACCTTAAGTTCTGAAAAGAGACATTTACAATCTGTCTTTCTGAAGCCTTCTACCTATAAGGCTTCATCTACATAACAAAGGCCTTGGCCTCCACAACCCGCTTTATCCTAACTCAAGCTTTCCTTTCTACTGACTTCAAGTCTTTAGACAAAGCTCAACTCTCTCAGCCAATTGTCAACTAAAGAATCCCTAAAACCCATCTATGACTTGTAAGCCCCCACTTCAAGATGTCCCGCCTTTTCCTGCCTAACCAGTGTACACTTTCCATGTACTGATTTATGTCCTTTCCTGTAACTCCTGTCTCCCTAAAATGTATAAAACCAAACTGTAACCACCTGGGCCACACTTTCTCAGGACCTCTTGAGATTGTTTTCCAGGCAGTGGTCACTTATATTGGCTCAGAATAAACCTCTTTAAATATTTTACAGAGTTCTGTTCTTCTGTTAATAGGACCACCTATGGGCCAGGCCAATGGGCATGTGCCTGATCTACCAATGGTGGCTGGATTACTGTCCCCAGGGTCCTCGTTCCTCCTCTTCCACACTAGCCCATGACCTCCTAAAGTCCAAGCTATCATTCAGACAAGTAAGAACATCAGGCAGGTCTCATAAAGAGTCTGGAACCCAACCCCTGTAAGGGTAGAGCTGCCACTGCATGTAGGGACAGCATTAGAAAGTGCTGGAGGCTGGGCGTGGTGGCTCATGCCTGTAATCCCAGCACTTTGGGAGGCGAAGGCAGGCAGATCACGAGGTCAGGAGATTGAGACCATCCTGGCCAACATGGTGAAACCCCGTCTCTACTAAAAATACAAAAATTAGCTGGGCGTGGTGGCACGTGCCTGTAATCCCATCTACTCGGGAGGCTGAGGCAGGAGAATCACTTGAACCAGGGAATCGCAGGTTGCAGTGAGCTGAGATCACGCCACTGCACTCCAGCCTGGTGACAGAGTGATCGATACTCTGTCTCAAAAAAAAAAAAAAAGAAAAGAGAAAGTGTTGGAGATGGCACTCCATTCTTTCACTGGATGGGAATTGGGAAATGCCTAGTACCAGCCAGGCACTGTTGTAGGCCATGGGATAAATTGGTGAGTTAAAGAGACAAAAGGCCCTGCCTGTGTGGAGCTTGTATTTGACTGCGTATAGCGTACCTGGATATCCCCGTAACTAAAATATAAGAATAAGGCAAGAGAGGTAGGCTGGGGCCAGGTCTGGGGAGCCCTGAATGTCAGCAGAAGAATTTGTCTTTGAGCTGAATTACCAACAGTGGATGAGATGAACCACTGCCCTTTTGTCAGGAAAAGTGGAGAATAACAGGGCAAAATGGACTTTTAGAAAAATGTCTCTGACAAGAGAGGGTGGGTGAATACTGACAACAAAACCTTTGAACAGCAATTTCCAATTTATAAGAGGCTTTATCAGCTATCATATCTCACAATCCTCCTGGGCTCTGGGAGTCAAATAAAGGCCCCATTCAGAGACAAGCCTGGGCACTGAGGGAGGGACTAGCCTGGGGCCACAGGATGAGTGAGTGGAGAGCGGGGCCTCAAAGCTCTGCCTTGTGGCATCTCATCTTCTAGTCTGTATATTTCCCTTTCCTAGCAAAGACTGTATTTACCAAACACAGTGCACATTTTCTCTTTAAGGAGGATGTTCAACTTAAAATTATGGAAAGCTTTATTACAATGTTTGCAGAAAAATGTCAAGAGAGAGGAATACTATCAGTATTGCCTGGGGATTTTTTTCAAATACACATGGCCACCTTCCTCCCTCCCTGCTCCCAGATTTTGACAGTCTCACTTAGATGTAGCTCCTGTGACTCTACTACCTACAGCCTTCACTGCAGCATGTCCAGCTAATTCCCCTCCTCTTCTCATTGAGAAAGTTCAGTCCTGGTGGTTTGGGCTGTGTGTTTAATTGCAAAAGCCCTAGAGAAAGAAGAGATGTTAATATAACACTCTTGATGAAACAAGACAAGGGGAATATGTTTCCCATTTGTAACACACAGAAAATCTAACAATGAGTGCTGGTGGGTTGCTTTCCTCAACTATCTCTGTCTACATGGATATCTAATATGCATCTCAAGCCCATCTCCAAAAACAAGTTCTTGATTATCCCAGCCTTAAATGTGCTCTTCCCCATCTCCGTAGATGGTAACTCTATTCTTTCAGGTACCAGACTGAACACCTAGAGGCATCCTTAATGATTCTTCACACTCCTCAGGTACAATCCAGCCAATGCTGAAATGCAAGCTGTCTAAATCCAGACAATGCTGGCTTCAAAATCTGCCCTGTCCTCTGACCACTTCTCAGTCTCCCACTGCTATCTTCCCAGCCTCAGCCACCAGTATCTCTTACCTGGTCTATCAGGTCTCCCGACTTCTATCTTACATTCTGCTCTCCACAGAGCAGCCAGAGAAACCTTTAAAAAACCTAAATCAGGGCTGCACATGGTGGCTTATGCCTGTAATCCCAGCACGTTGGGAGGCTGAGGCAGGAGGATCACTCTAGGCCAGGAGTTGGAGACCAGCCTGGGCAATATAGTGAGACCCTGTCTCCAAACAAAGAAGAAAATGAAAACAACTCTAAATCAGATCACATCCCCTCTGCCAAACCTTCCATGACTTCCTTCTCCCACCATTGCCTCCTTTTCCCTTGGGTCCAGCAACCCTGGACTCCTGGCTCTTCCTCCTGCCCGCCCATCCCAACCCTGCCTCGGGGCCTCTGCACTCCCTACTCCCACTGCCAGGAATGTGCACCCCCAGACATCTCTGGGCCTCTGGCTCTCCCTTCCTCAGGCCTCCATTCCAGCATCTCCACAGTACCTGCTCATCTACTCCTCCCTAATCCCCTGTGTAACATCCTTTGCCATGCTCACTCTCTTTCCCTATTCCCTGTATTATTTCTCTTTACAGAATTTAACACCACTGAAAACAAACATACACTCTGTTAGTTTATTGTTCATTTCCTCTCACAACAAGGTACATTCCATGAGGACTTTGTTATGTTCACTACTACGTACCTCCCCACCACCCCCAACCATCCTTAAACAACTCCCCACTACCCCCAACGATCGTCAAACAATGCCCGGGACACAGCAAATTACTCAATAACTTTTGAGTGGATGAATGAGAGAATGTCATTGCTATCATTGTATGCAAATCCTTCAAATCTATTGACTTTCACATTTCATTAGTATGGACAACTTAAATGATGACCCATGAAGTTCAGGGTGCTTCAACAAAAGGCAGGCATTCATGTAGCATATGGAGCTTCCTGAACTCTGTCCACAATTTTCAAAGTCTATGTGGGCCGAGACTATGACTTTTTAGTAGTTATAAGGTGTGATTCTGGGTGAGGCCTTGGTTGGTGATATCCCTCCTCCCAAGCACCTTTGGGGGGTGGGTGGCAGTTTGAACTTTTACTGGGCACAAAAATCATTTAAAAAGTGACAAGCGAAAACTGCATTTGCCAATAGAAGTAGTAAAGAAAAAATAATAGCTGCCATTTTTGAGAGCTTATCATTTGCCAGCACTTTTACTAAATATTCCTTTAAATATTTACTATAATGAAACTGGCATTAAATTTACTTTCCCAGGGTAAAAACTGAGCAATGGTCAACTGGACAATCAGGAGAAAGGAAAATGCAGAAGTCAGCGTTCCTGCTTGCACTACATCTCTGAACGTTTGAGGACCCAAGCTAGCCTCAAAATCAAGGAAGGCTGTTATAGGGCCCCCCATCATAGGCTTGGGCAGTCTTGATGGCATTATCACTGGGCTGCATGCTCTGTGCTTCATGTGGTCCCAGTAGTTGGATCTCAGAGGTCTCTTTTCTTCAAGGGAAACTTGTCTGTTTGGACTGTGCTGATTTCTCATCATCTCTCTGTTCAATTCATTTCTCTACCTGCCCTCCCTCCAAGTCATCCACCCTCTCAGGGTCCTGAGCTCCTCTCTTGAAAGCAAGGGCAATAATGTACTTACCCTCTGGCTTGTCCTTTCCATCTTGGACATGGCTCGAAGGTCTCTCTGATCTATCTCTGTGGTCTCTGATTTTTTGCAAGCCATATGACTTACTGACATAGACTAAGATGTACCTAACTAGTTCTTGTGTTTAGACCACTGGCCTTTGCCAAAACTTGGATTCCTAGTACTTTCAGTATAATCTATTACTTCATGTCTAAGCATTTTCCTGGGATTAAAAAGAGTTAGCTTGCTATCTAGCTCATTGTCATTTATTTATTTTGCCCACTCAGTTTCTTTATTTTATTTTATTTTATTTTTTGTTGAGATGGGGTCTGTCACTCAGGCTGGAGTGAAGTAGTGCAATTACGGCTCACTGCAGCCTTGACTTCCTGGGCTGAATAGATCCTCCCACCTCAGCCACCTGCATGAGCCACCACACCCAGCTATTTTTAAAAATTTTTTAATAAAGATGGGGTCTTGCCATGTTGCCCAGGCTGGTCTCAAACTCCTAGGCTCAAGCAATCCACCTGCCTTGGCCTCCCAAAGTGCTGGGATTATAGGTGTGGACCACTGTAGGTTCTTTATTTTTTACGACTTCGGGTGGGCTCATTCCCGACTGCACTCCTGATGAATGGTTACAGTCCAAGTGGCATATGACTCATGAACCTCAGAGATCCTCATGGACCTACGCAGGCTGAGTTTTGATTTCCTAGTCCAGTGGTTGCCAACCTGGGATGCATGTTGAAATAGCTTGAAGAGCATTAACCAATGCAGATGTCTGGGTCCTAGCCTCCAGGGATTCTGACTTAACTGGCCAGTGGTGTGGTCTGAGTATCACGGTTTTTCAGAGCTCCACAGGTGAGACCCTGATCCAGTTTGTCTACATATCTAATCCCAGGAAGCTCTCACAACAACCTGTTCCATTTCCCCCTTTTGTCTTGAGCTGCATTTTACTGTGTCTATAAACATTGTCCTAGCAAGACCCAGTTAGCAGTAAGACTTGCTCTTTTTAAAAAGAGCTGGTCCATTTTTTACCCAAAAGTTATAATAAGTTAATATAACTACACTTAATAAATTCAAATATGAGAACCTTAAAGCAAAAAAAAAAATCCATACAGAAAGCACATAAATGTGAATAAAGCACAAAAGGAATAAAATCAGAGCCCTTCAAAGTTTCACATTATAAGACCTGGGGCAGTCCTGGCTCTGCCACTTGCCAGATCTGCAACCTTGGGTGTTTCTTAACCTTTTTCCTCCACAATTTCCTCATTAATAATATCAAATGTAAATTATATGATTTCCCATGTTTGTTGTGGAAAGAAAATGGAATAACACTTGTAAATGTACCTCATAAGGTTATTATTTTATTAAGAATAGAATAAAAATTATTTCAGGGAAGGGAAATTGGGGAGATGTTGGTCAAAGGATACATTTGACAGGATACATTAGATAGAAAGAATGAGTAAGTTCAAGTGATCTATTGTACAACAGGGTAACTGTAGATAATAACAAGGTATTGATCTTGAAAATTGACAAGTGAATAGATTCTTTCTTTCCCTTCCTTCCTTCCTTCCTTCCATTTCTGTCTTTTTTTTTTTTTTTTTTTTTTTTGTAGAAATGGGTCTCACTTTTTTGCCCAGGCTGGTCTCAAACTCCTGGGCTCAAGCCATCTGCTGGTCTTGGCCTCCTAAATTGCTAGGATTATAGGCATAAGCCACTGCAGTTGGCCCCAAGAGAATAGATTTTAAGTGCTCTCGCCACAAAAAAATAAGAAGTGTGTGAGATAATGCATATGTTACTTAGCTTGACTTAGCCATTCTACAATGCACTCATATTTCAAAACAACATGTACATGATAAAGAAATATGATTTTCATTTGTCAATTAAAACATGTTTAAAAAAGAAAATTATTTCAGATCTGGGGAAAACAGTCCTCCCATTTCCTATAAGATTACCTGTCACTAGGCAGCCTGCAGAGAACCAGGTGAGAAGGGTCCCTGCCCCACGGTCCTGCTTTAGAGTCACGTATCTCAAACACAGGAGAGCCCTGCTGCTGGAGACCCCATTATTAGCCCAGGCCCCTGACTCAATCCCCACATCTCTACTTCCCTTGTCCTTGAATCAAAGGGCGGACGCATCCTGGTGCTGGGAAGAGGTGTGGCTGTTCCACTCCTGACACTCAAGGCAGCCACAGCTGGGGGAAGATTTCAGAAATGACACGCTCAGGTAGGAGAAATGACAATTTAATTAACTTGTCAACTGTTTCTCTCAGAAAACATGGAGGAAATAGATTGCTGCATTAAAAAAGCATCCCTTCCCAGCTGTGTCCAGTCTTATGTTTTTCGTCTTCCAAGTCAAGGTCCTACTTTGGGGTCCTACTTTGAGGGACGTTTTGCAATATTGAACAATATGTGTTACTCTTACATCGATATATCTGTAGGTCTAAATTAGTGCTTGGTAAACGTTTTGGTTTCAGGACTGACCAACAATCTTCAATATTATTGAGGATCCTAAAGAACTTTTATTTATGTGGCTTATATCTATCAGTATTTATTATGTTAGAAATTAAGGCAAAACATGCAAACTATTTATATTGGTTCATTTGAGAACAATAAGAAACCCATAAAATTGATAACATATTTTATGCAAAATAAATACATTTTCCAAAATTAAAAAAAGTGAGAATTATGGCATCATTTAACATTTCTGCAAATGTCTTTAAGAGCTGGTTTAACAGAAGACAGCTGGATTCTCACACATACTTCTGACTTCAATGGGTTGTGACTATCACTCTTCATGGAGCTTCTGAAAAACTCTGGTGTTCACTCACGAGATAATGAGAGTGAAAAGGTCAAATAAAATCTTAATATTGCGATAAAATTAGTTTTGATTAGTTTTGACCTTACAGACCTTACTGAAGGCTCTGGGGGCCTTCCAGGGGTCCCCAAACTGTACACCGAGAATTTCTTTCTTTCTTTTTTTTTTGGAGATAGTCTTACTCTATCACCCAGGTTGGAGTGCAGTGACAAGTGACATGATCTTGGCTCACTGCAACCTCTGCCTCCCAGGTTCAAGCAATTCTCCTGCCTCAGCCTCCCGAGTAGCTGGGATTACAGCTGCTTGCCACTGCGCTCAGCTAACTTATGTATTTTTACTAGGGATGGGGTTTTCCCATGTTGGCCAGGCTGGTCTCGAACTCTTGACCTCAGGTGATCTGCCTGCCTTGGCCTCCCAAAGTGCTGGTATTACAGTCGTGAGCCACCGCACCCAGCCAACACTGGGAATTTCTGTTCAAGATATGCTGTGAATATTATGCTGTGAAGCATAATATTGATTCTATACATTGTCAGTTAGATGACTGTTGGATGCTAGAGAGGCAAATGGTCTTATAATAATATTTAATAAAATATAATTATTGAAAGTGTTTAAAATCAGCTTTATTAGTGACTTGCATTTAAATTTTGTATTTTATTTAACAATTTTAAAAGATATATTTAATGATATCTATTTATTATATTTTCTTGAACAGTTTGTGTCTCACTTTATAACTTCCAAATACTTAATCATATGTTTGGTCTCTCTTCTTATTCTTGCTCTGCTCTGGGCCTGGCATGTAGTGGGATTTGAGACAGCCTGTGAACACTGAACACTAGGCAAGAAACATGCCCATAGGGGCTGGAAACGACTTTACAGAAGGCAGATCTGACCCTTGTCGCCAGCTCCTGTTGTCCTGATGGCACCACAGGGAAGGAAGTTCTCAGCAGATGAGTGAAGTCAGCCAAAAAGAGTGTGATGCGGGGCCCTTGTCACAGCAGCCCTCGCCTTGTCCTGCCACCTGCCTTTCCTCCTGCTCTGTTCATTAAAGTGATGCACCAGCCACTGAACTGGGTTTGCCCGTCAAGCATCTTGGCTGGAGGGACATAAGTGACCCATGCACACAGCCGTAAGAGGCACATTCAGTGATCTAAGCTGAGCAAGACATTGCTCCTGCTGTAAATACACGTCCTTCAATCTAGCAGTAGAAATTAGACCTGTAACTAAATAGCTGCACAACTAATATCTGAGGCAGAGTGCAATAAAGTCACATTGCTCTATGACAGCTGGAAAGGAAACACAGTTAAGCTGGATGAGGGACTTGAAGAAGGCTCATGGAGAGAGTGTCAGACATGTTGGGACTTAAAGGATGCAGGGCAGGACTTTGAGTTCTTGCACATGCAGGATGCCATAAGAATCCAATTCTGAGCTGAGCATGGTGGCTCACACCCATAATATTAAATCCCAGCTACTTGGGAGGCTAAGGCAGGAGGATTACTTGAGGCCAGGAATACAAGAGACTAGCCTGGGCAACATAGTTAGACCTTGTCTCTCTAAAAAAAAAAAAAAAAAAAGAAAGAAAGAAAAGAAAGAGAACAGAAAAAGAAAGAGGAGGATCTAATTCTGAAGGCAGAGCTAGAAGAGGCTTAGCAAGCAGTCTGGTTGTTAGCTGCAGTGCATTTGAAGGAGAGTGGACTGAAAGAAAGAAGAGCTGAGGTTGGAGAGGAGGCTACAGACTTGAAAGAGCTTGTGTTTGAAGTCAGGTCTGGGTTTAACTCCAGCTCTCCCCTTGCTATTGTGATATTGCACAACCTCTGAATAACAGGTTTTCTATCTGTAAATGAGGAATAATCGTATTTCCATGATAATGTTGTTTGAAAATCAGGGCTAATTCATGTATAGAGCTTGGCACACAGCAGGTGTCCACCCAATGTCAGCTATTGTTGGACACCAGCTGTGGAGAGCCTGGTGCAACAAGTCGCAGAGAGGGGCTCAGTCTGCAGGAAACAGGAGATAGGAGATGCCGTTTTGGAGCTGAGCCTGAGACAGTGATGGCCATGACGCAAATGATTCGGGCTGGGGCTTCCTGCAGTGACAGGGCCAAAGGCTGCTGAAGGGACTCTCAGAAGTGCTCTTTGCCACTTGCTTGGGTGGGCGGTGAGGTGAGGGGTGCAGAACTGCTGTGATGAGAAGCAGCGGGTCAGAAATCACCTCACCTCCACTCCCCCAGTCAAGGAGTGCAGGATCCTAGAATCTTACACCATCAAAAATCTTAAATGCCAATTTTCATGGGGGAAAAACAGCCCCAAACAAAACGGGAAAAGAGAATACTGTGTCGGGAATGCATGAAAACCTCAGCATTTGGGTTACATTTCCAGTCTTCCCCTAACTGGAGACTTCCCCTCTCTTAACTGCCTTCTCCCTGTTCCTCAAACCCATTTGCTCCTAGTGAGCAAGAGCGTTATTGTCCACCTGGGGATATAGTTGGCTGGGGTTCTTTTCTTCAAGTGTCTCAAAGTGTTCTTTTCTGGCAGCGTCTTGAGGTCCTTTGTGTGTTTGTTCTCTTTCCAACAAAGTTGTAAAGGGAATGAGCCGAGATCCATTTCAGATCACAGAAACGGGGTGCTGGCTTTCTCATTGTACTGGGATTATCATGAGTATTCATCCTCCTCTCAAAAGTCTTCTAAGTATGCTATTGTGCTCTTGCTTAAATTTGTAAAACTTTTTCTCCTTGTATTTCTGCTCACCAGGAACTACAATTCATCAAATAAAAGACAAGCTGGCAAAACTTGTCTTACGTCTCAGTGGCCTGGGATTGAGGTAACTTAGGTTCTAGTTGTCATTCTGCAGTTAACTAGCTGTGTGACTTGGCATTTTAATCGCCCTTTTTTGGAGTGGATTGCTATTTCCTAGAAAATTTGGACCAAATCCACAAGGTCCTGCCCCTCCCTGACACTGGACGGGTAAGGTCACAGGTGTTCAGTGGTGGAATCGCCACTCCATCTTGTGACCCTGCACTCCTGCACGATGCTATTTCCATGGGGATCTTGGATTAAACCTAAAGTGCAGATGGGCTCTGTCACCACTGGTGTTACCTAGAGGAGGCACTCTCTCCTTGGAGCATCTGACTCCTTTGGGAAAAGGTGATAAGAATTCCTAGTCCTGACCCAGCATCTGGGACAGAGATTTATCACAGGATCCAGGGTCCCTTCACTCACCACTCCCTTTCCATGCTGAGACCACCCCAATCCCATTCTGACCTTCTCCCCTTCAGCCTCCCCAGTGAGCTGTGAAGACCATCTGTCTGCAGCAGATGCTCTGTCTCAGAAGATGGTCTAACTCAGAAGAGTTCCCCAGTGGAGGGAGCTCTTGGTGATTCTTGACCAAGGGGTAAGGCCCACTGAGCATCCACTGTAATAGTCGCTGCACTGCTGTGGTTTAGACAAAACAAGCAATGGTCCCTGTTCTCAGGCAACTTAGAGTTTCAGGGAGACAGTCAAGGAAACAAATACACCAATAAAAATATACTTACAAATTACTATACCCCATGAAGGAAAAAAATCAGGTGCCATAAGAGAATCAAGGTGGGAGATATTTTGGAGAAGGTGGCAGAGGAGCTATCTGCAGAGGCAACACATCAGCTTCAGAACAAATGAAATGGGGACAAGGAGGGCGCACATTCTAGGCAGACGCACAGCCTGTGCAAAGGTATGAAGATGAGAATTCCCAACAGGTTCAAGGAACTAAGTGAAGACTAGTGAGGCCCCAGCATAGTAAAAAAGAAGAGCGTGGATGGTGGGGGTAGGGTCTAGATGAGGCAGAACCTTGCAGCTCGCCGAGAGGATTTGCAATTTGGCCTAAATGCCATGGGACACTTTAGAGGGCAACAGGATCTGATGAAAGCGCAGGGCCTCTGGCTTATGAACAAATATTTTATTTAAAATGCTTCTTCTCACTCAATTGAAACTGTAAGGTAATCCCTCCCACACCCTAAAAAAAAGGACACAGAGAAGCATTTTGCTTTGTCTGCTACTTGTTCAAAATTAGTTCATAAAAATAAAACCTATTCAGTCAGTTCATTATCACAGAGTCCCCACAGCTGGAAGGGGAATGCCCTTACACATAGCACAAATTGAATACCCAACCTCAAGCCCACGCCAAATGTTGAATCTGAAATAAATGGGTAGGAAATATAATCTAACCCAGCTCAAAGAAATAACACTGTCCTTGCTCTCAATCACTGAAAACCGCTGGATGTATTCATTTATGCAACTGACTTCCTGTACGCCAGGGACTATGCTAGGCACTCCAGATACAGCAGCAAACACAGACAGAAATTTCTGTCCTCACAGAGCTTGAATCCTAATGGGGAGGAGACTACAAACAAGACAGTTAGGTAAATTATAATCTATATTAGAAAGGGATGAAGGTGTGGAGTGTGAGGCAGGGAAGGGAGTTAGGGAGCGTGGGTGGTTGCAATTGTAAATGCGGTGTTCAGGAAAGACCTCCTAGGGGTGACTTAGGAGGAGGAGGAGAAGTGACAACTTAGACCTCAAGGGAAAGGGCACTGGGAGCAGAGGGGAGACCAAGCCTGACACCCTTAAGCAGGTGCACCTGGGGAGTGGCAGGGAGGCCATGTGACTGGAGTGGAGAGAGAGGAGGGGAAGGGGAAAGAAGGCGAAAGGGGGATCAGATCACATAGAGCCTTGGAGGCCATGGTTGGGGCTCTGGGAGCCACCTGAGGCTCTGAACAGGGAAGTGACATGTTCCATGCTTTAAGAAGGCCCATGCTGGGGGCTGTGATGAGAACAGGCCACATGTGTGGGAACAGGAGGAGCAGGTGGGAAGCCGCTGCAGTGATGGGGGAGCTGCCGCTTGCTAGAACCAGGGTGGGAGCTGCGGATGTGCCGAGAGACGATCAGATTCCAGATCTATTTTTGAGGCTAGAGGTTTGGATGTGGGGTGCAGAGAAAGGATGAGTCAAGGATGACACCACAGGTTTTGGCCAGAGAAACAGGAAGGAGGGAATCGCTGTTCACTGACATGAGGAAGATTGAAATGGCTGATGATCAGATAAGGATGTTGGCTGGAATATTTTAAGTTTGAGATGCTTATAAGACATCCCAATTGAAGACCTCAAGCAGGAGCTGAATATTCAGGGGAACATTCAGGGGCACGGTCTGAAATGGGCATATACATTTGGGGGTCACCTGCCAATATATGTTATTTCAAGTCACAAAAGTAGATGCGACCACCAGGAAGGGTATGGATAGCAGGAGAGGGCCAGGTCTGAGCTCAGGGGCAGCCCACAGTTAAAGGTCTGGGGGAGTCAGGGAAAGAGCCCAAGAAGGAGCACAAATTTGGAAAAAGAAAACAGGGAATGATGACTTCCTGGAAGCACATCAAGCTGCATTTCCTGGGAGGTACAGTCAACCGTGTCCAGCACAGAAGATGAGGGCTGAAAATGGGCCAGGGGAATTTCCAAAGTGGAGATCCTTGGTGGTTCTAGCAAGAACAGCTTTACTGAGGGAGTAGGGAGGAACTTCAGGCAGTCCAGATGCTTCTTGGAAGAAGTTCTGCTGGAAGAGGGGAGAAGGCAGTGTGTGGTAAATGGAGAAGGAAGTGGGAGATGAGAAGATCTGGGAGAAATTGCTGGTGGATGCTTACGGAAATGGTCTAACTGAGGGAGAGAGAAGCTGCTGGAAAGACATCCTAGCAGGTGGCAAAGGGCAAGGCCTGGTGTGCAGGTGGGTCCCAGTCATGGCGGAGAATACAGTCATGGGTTCTTAGTTTCTATTTTTGGTTGGGCCAGTAAAGCCCCTTCCTCATCCCTCTTATCTGCTTATCAGTACAGACAGAAACGAAAAACCATGGCTTCAGGCTGCTAAACACCTAAAACAAAACCAAACAGAACAACAACAACAAGATAAGGTGGGTTTCACAAGCTTGGACATGTGGGCCGTTCTCCTGTCATATGAGGCAGGGAGGCAGCGTCATGGCGGCAGGTGGCAGTGGGAGTCAGTGGAAGCTCTTTTCTGATCCCTGCAATTGTCTCAACAAAGTGTGAAGTAGGGTCATCCATTGCCTGAGTAGGAGGATGGAGAGGAGATAAGGGAGGTTTGTTCATCTTCACATTTTACCTAATGAATGAACTCATTTCTCTTTCACATATATTATAAAATCTGTTCTTACATTAGATGGAGAAAGAAGAGGAGGACTAGAGAAAGGAGGAGACCAAAGAGCCCTGAGCATCCTGAAAATCCAAGAGAAAACCCAAATGAGGCTTCTGGCCAACACTGAGAAGATCCAACACATTCCTGAGTACAAATATAATCTGGCGAAGTGGGATTAGAGACGCCTGTATTTCTGCTGAACGCACTTTCTAAGCTCTGTGAGTGAAGGAGGGTTGCAGAGCATTCTGTGTGGTTCAGGTGGTTGACTTCACTTTAGGAAAAGTAAAACTAAGAAAACAGAGAAGCTGGAGCATGTGCCAAATAAAGAACTTGCTCCTCAGGAGACAGGAAAGCTGAGCTAATTTTGTACGTACTATAAATCGTCAGTCAGCTTCAGTTTCAGATCTAGTTTCAAACCTGGAGTGTGCCAGTGGACAGGGAAGACTGCATTGGCCTAAAGCATTTAAACTTGCAAAAATAAATAGTATCATCAAATAAATAAGGCACACTTTATCAGGATTAGGCATAATTTATAATGACATAAAGATGATGGAATTCCACATAACACAGGAAAAGAACAGGCTACTTATGATTTTTAAAAGTAATTGTAATGTGAATTTCTACGTGCATTTTATTTTGACTAGTATCTTATTACCTATATTTTTTTAAAATGTAGTCTCTTTTTAAATTCTACAAACCACTGTGTGAGAAACTTATCCTTTTAAAATCAATGCCATACTGGGACCAGCATCACTGGAGGTCTCTATTTACTTGCTGGGACATAAGGGGAATTCTCAGGGGAGCCCCACACACAAAGAGCTTATGAGTCTTGACATGGAAATCAATGTCCCTGGCCTTTTAATAACTCTAAAGAACAGGCTATGCTAGGAGTCAGTCTGCTAGATTGATCCAAAATAAACTGTCCCTGGCATAGTTGTTATGTAACATCGTTTCTTACCATTTCTGATATCCCTTACACAGACAAGAAAAAAAATGAAAAGGTCACATCTTCCCACTGGGCCCCCATCAACAGGAACCAGACCTGAGCCATTTGATAAGGGGCCTTCTGCACAATTGATTCTTTAAACCCCCTTATTCCTTAAACCTCTGCCTCTGTCTTCCAGTACAAGTATTGAATGCCATACACTATAATAGATCTCAATATATGAAACAATTTTAACCACAAAAATCTAGTAAGAAAATTCAATAAGAGCTGACACTATAAAACACCATAAATCACCAGAGGTGGCCTGTGGATCAATTAGCAGGATATTGGCAAAACTCTGTAAAGCATTTGATTGAATAAACCCACAGCCACCTATCCAGCAAATTAACAATGACTGAAATTGTTGCAGGGAGTGAGTCGGGGAGGGTGGGAGGGTAGTATGTGTGTGTGTGCGCGCGTGAGCATAAGAACAGACTACTTGGTGAGTAAATAGTGGAGGAAGATAGTGTGGATGAATTAATGACCAGGCTTCAAGGCAGCTCCGTAATTTGGGGAGGTGATTAGTGCATTTGCATCTACATTACTCTCCCTCACCCCTACTTTTCTAAAACTTAATACCATTTCTTCCATATTCACAGTTTTTATGATAAAAACAATGCTTACTAATTACAGGTAGTTTATAACAAATTTTTTAAGAAGCATTCAGAGAAAACCAAAAACCACCTCAAGCGTCACCACCCCAAGATAAGCACTATTATTATATTAGAGATTTCCTTCCATTCTATTTTCAGTGCATGCATGTGTATTTTTCAGCCAACAAATACTATGCTGCATATACCATTAACATTGTGATTTACTTATGTAACATTATGTTATGAGAGATTTTTATTTTATTAAATAGTCTTAGGAGAATTCTTTCATAAAGGCTACACATTATTCCATATTATGGTATTACTAAATAGGATTTCAAGCAAACTTTTTGTTGGATTTTTAAAGATATTCTTAATTTTACACTATTTTAAATATATATATAATGCTGCAAATGAACATCTGTATAGCTTATTCCTTGCACCAATTTCTGAGTACTTTGCTCTGTTATTCTCTGAGGACCCTGATAACTCAGTGACACCATGGATGCTGAGCACCAAACTGCAAAGCACACGTAGAGACCCCTGGACACTTCCCTCTGCACTGAGTGCCCGTCTCAGGACATCTTCAACAGCATTGAGTTGTATAGTTTTTAATTTTTTTAATATGATAGGCAAAATGACAGTACTTTTCATTAATTTGTGGTTTGTTTTCTAGTATGAGTAAATATCTTCTCATTGATTTCACAGTCTTTTTAAAGTTTTTACATGTCCTCACGTGTGACTCACATCTATCACATTGGCTGGTACACCATAGGTGCTCAATAAGTGTGTATCAAATAAAAACAATAAATGGAGGGATAGTTCGTGTCTATTTTTGTAATAGGATTTTACTGCGCGCTCTCTCTCGCTCTCTCTCCCTCCCTCCCCCGGGGCGTTCCTGAGTCTATTTGGGGCACACCCGGGGCGAGGACCCTGCACCTAAAAGAAGATGTTGGGCCTCTTGGTGGTGAAGCGTGGCCCGGTGGCACTTGTTGGCTGTGATCTCCTCCACCTTCATGATCGGGATGCAGTGGGCCTGGGTGCGGTGCCGGCCCATGGTGGTCAGGTCCCAGTATTCCCTGTATGTGTTGTGGGTGCAGCTCCGGGAGTCATAGAGCAGCCAGACGCTGAAGTTCTTTACCCGCAGGGGGACCTTCTCAAACACCTGTCCACAGTAGACAATCCAGCCTGAAGACATCTTCATCTTCTTTAACTGAGATACGAAGTACCAGAAGCGGGACTTGGCGACGACATGATTAGGCGCAAAGATTCGCATGCAGTAGAGGGGCAGTGTGTGGCATTTGGGGGTGGGCGAAGAGAGACCACCACCTTGTACTCTTTTAGGGCACCCGAGGCCTTCATGGCGTCCTTTCCGTGCCTGCCGCCACCCGCGCTTTTCTCCAGCACTTTGGGAGGCCGAGGCGGGTGGATCAACTGAGGTCAGGAGTTCGAGACCAGCCTGGTCAACATGGCAAAACCCCGTCTCCACTAAAAATACAAAAATTAACTGCGTGTGGTGGTGCGACCTGCAATCCCAGCTATTTGGGAGGCTGAGGTAGGAGAATCGCTTGAACCCGGGAGGTGGAGATTGCAGTGAGCCGAGATTGTGCCACCGCACTCCAGCTTGGGTGACAGAGAGACTCCATCTCAAAAAAAAAAAAAAAATCATATTTTATAACTTCTGTCATATATTAAGGGAAAATGGGAAATTATCCACCGTTATTGTAAATATGACACAATTTCCCAATATTTGCTTATCTTTTTATTTTGCTTATTTTTTTAACTTACAAAACTTCAACATTTTATATTGTCAAATATCCTGATTTCTTTTCCATTGTTATCATTCTGTTATTTTAGGCTTAAAAGATTTCTGTCTCTAACTTATTTATCCATATTTTCTTTTGAGTTTTTATGATTTCATACTTTATGTTTCACTCAAATCTATCAGGGATTGGGGTATGGGTAAAAGAGGAAATATATCTTAAAGTTTTTTTCAAAGTAGTTAACTAATTGTATTAGTAATACTTATTGTTTAATATATTCTTTACTCAAATATTTTTTATTCTATCACTATTATTTACGAAATTTATATTAGGGTCAATTTCTGTTCAATTTATATAGTTCCACTAATCTGTCATTATGTTGCTGCACTCATACCATTTCAATCTATTTATTTATTTATCTTTATTTTTTTCAACTTTTATATTCAGGGGTACACGTGGAGGTTTGTTGCTTGGGTATATTGTGTGATTCTGAGGTTTGGGGTACACATGTTCCTGTCACCCAGGTACTGAGCATAGTACCCAGCAATTAGTTTTTCAACCCTTGCCCCACTCCCTCCATCCCCCTTCTAGTAGAACCCAGTTTCTACTGTTGCCATCTTTATGTCCGTGAGTACCCAATGTTTAGCTCCCACTTACAGGTAAGAACATGTAGTATTTGGTTTTCTGTTCCTGCACTGATTTGCTTAGTATTAATGGCCTCCCGCTGCATGCATGTTGCTGCAAAGGACATGATTCATTCTTTTTTATGGCTGCCTAGTATTCCATGGTGTATATGTACCACATTTTCTTTATTCAGTCCACCACTGATGGACACCTAGGTTGAATACATGTCTTTGCTATTGTGAATAGTGCAGCGATGATCATGCATTTGCCTGCGTCTTTTTGGTATAACGGTTTGTTTTCTTTTGGAAATATAGGGAGTAATGGGATTGCTGGGACAAACGATAGCTCTGTTTTAAGTTCTTTTAGAAATCTCCAAACTGCTCTTCACAGTGGCTGAACTAATTTACATTCCCACCAGCAGTGTATAAATGTTCCCTTTTCTCCACAGCCTTGCCATCATCTGTTTTTTGACCCTAATAATAGCCATCCTGACTGATGTGAGATGGTATCTCATTCTGGTTTTGATTTGCATTTCTCTGATGATTAGTGACATGGAGCATTTCTTCATATGTTTGCTGGCTGCTTATATGTCTTCTTTCGAGAAGTGTCTGTTCGTGTCTTTTGCCCATTTTTTAATGGGGTTGTTTTTTGCTTGTTCAATTAAGTTTTTATAGATTTTAGATATTAGACTTTTGTTGGATGCATAATTTGCAAATATTTTCTCCCATTCTGTAGGTTGTCTATTCACTCTGTTGATAGTTTCTTTTGCTCTGCAGAAGCTCTTTAGTTTAATAGGTTCCACTTGTCAACTTTTGTTTTTGTTGCAATTGCTTTTGAGGACTTATAAATTCTTTCCCAAGGCTGATGTCCAGAATGGTGTTTCCTAGGTTTTCTTCTAGGATTCTTATAGTTTGAGAATTCAAATCTTTCATCCATCTTGAGTTAATTTTTGCATATGGTGAGAGATAGGGATTCGGTTTCATTCTTCTGCTTGTGACTAGCCAGTTTTTCCAGTATCATTTATTAGGGTCTCCTTTCCCTATTGTTTATTTTTGTCAATTTTGTTGGAGATTACATGACTGTAGGGGGGTGGCCTTATTTCTGGGTGCCTTACTCTGTTGCATTGGTCTGGGTCTGTTTTTGTAGCAGTACTGTGCTGTTTTGGTTACTGTAGCCTTATAACACAGTTTGAAGTCAGGTAATGTGATGCCTCCAGTGTTGTTCTTTTTGCTTAGGATTTCTTTGGCTATTCAAGCTCTTTTTGGTTCCATATGAATTTTAGCATAGTTTTTTCCAATTCTGTAAAAAATGACACTGGTAGTTTGATAAGAATAGTGTTGTATCTGTGGATTGCTTTGTGAAATATGGCCATTTTAATAATACTAATTCTTTCAATCCACGAGCATGGGATGTTTTTCTATTTGATTCCGTCATCCATGATTTATTTTATCAGTGTTTTGTAGTTCTCCTTGTACAAATCTTTCACTTATTTGGTTAGATGTATTCCTAGATATCTCAATTTTTTAATCTATTGTAAATTGGATTGCATTCTTAATTTGGCTCTCAGTTTGAACATGTATAGAAATGCTACTGATTTTTGTCCATTGATTTTGTACCCTACAACCTTGCTAAAATCGTTTATCAGTTCTAATAGCCTTTTGACAGAGTCCTTAGGGTTTTCTAAGTATAGAATCATATAATTAGGGAAGAAAGAGTTCGACTTCTTCCTTTCCTGTTTGGATGCCCCTTTCATTTCTTTCTCTTGCCTAATTGCTTTGGCTAGCACTTCCAGTACTATGTTGAATAGGTGAGAGTTGTATCCTTGTCTTGTTCCAGTTCTCAAAGGGAATATTTCCAGTTTTTGCTCATTCCATATGATGTTGTCAATTACTTTTTAAACATACATTAATGTTCAATGTGGATGTACATACATCCACACTTCTTTCCCCAAAGTTTCTTGGTTAAGTTTTCCACTCAGTCTTCCAGATAATTTGTGGAATTGTAGAATGAAATATATATACATACAACACATGTACATCAAATTATATAAATCTATCTCCTTGACATTTTTAGATTTGCATTAAACCTGTATATTAATTTGTGGAGAAGTGAAGTTATCTAAAGCTCAGTGTTTCCATCCAGCCACATGATGTACCTCTCAATTTCTTCCCATCTTTTAGGTCCTTTAGTGAAATTTTATGGTTTCCTTCAGAGAGTTTCCACATACTTCCTTTCAAAGTTATCTCTAGGTACTTTATAACTAAGATTTTCTTACTTTCATATTTTCCAATTTGATATCACTGGTGTAAGTGAAATCCATTGATATCTACCATACTTATTTTGTATATTGCCACATTATTTAACTCTTTTTAATTCTAATAATATTTAAGTTGAATCAGTGCAATTTTTTAGTTCAATAATTAAACATCTGCAAATGCTATATTGATTTTTTCTAATACCTTGGTTTGTTTTGGTAGAGTTTTTGCCAGCCCCTGAGATGGTCTCAATTATCCTTACCACCTGATGTTCACAGCATTATGAAGTGCCCTTCCACACTGAACCAGAGCTTGTCAGTGTGACCAGCAGAATTCAGCAGGAGTAACAACGTGTGACTTCTCAGGCTAAGTCATAAAGGCACTGCAGCTTCTACCTCAGTCTCCTGGCTCCCTTGTTTGTGGAGAGGCAGCTGCCATGCTTTGAGGATGCACATGCAGTCCGGTGGAGGGCCCGAGTTGCTAGCTGATACCTCCATCTGACAGTTTCCCTAGTTTGCCAGCCACACTAGTGAGACACATTGGAAGTGGGTCCTCCTGCCCTAGTCAACCCTTCAGATGACAGCAGCCCCAGCTGACATCTGACTTACAACCTTCTAAGAGATCCGAAGTCTAAACCCGCCAGCCAAGCTGCTGCTGAATGACTGACCGGCAGAAACCATGAGAGACTATTAAATGATTGCTGATTTTAGGGCTGATTTGTTATGGTTTATTATTAAGCAACAGATAACACACAGAATTTCAAAAGAATGTAAGTGAAAAAAAATCCAACAATTATTGAGCACTTACTATATTCTAGTAACAGGGCTTACAACAATGCTATTGTGGACATTCCTGTTTCAGAGATGAAGATATAGAGGCTGAGAAATATTAAGTTAAAGCAAGGCTTCTCAACCTTGTTTTACATTTTCAGCCAGATAATTCTTTGTTATGGCGGTTGTCCCATGCATTGCAGGGTTTCTAGCTTCTACACATCAGATTTCAGTAGCAGTCACCCAATTGCAAAAACCAAAAAATGCCTCCAGATATTGCCAATTGTGTCCTCAGAGGTAACCCTACCCTCACTTCCCGCCCCCAGCTTTGTATTCTTGCATGCATTAGTCTACTTGTGTGTTATCAGACAGGCTAGACTTTTGACAACAGTTAAAAAGGCTCTAGGAATGCCCCAGTTTTATACTTCCTGGTTATTCCGTAGACTCTGTGGTGGGGTATTCCCAGACAGATGGTCTTGCCTTTCAATTCGTTTATTTCCTCCAGCACTCCAATCATCCTCTCCAGCTTCCTTCACTCCTATATTGAAACTGTCTTCCTAACCCAAATATGCTTCAAGTGTGAATTTCACATGTGTCTTTCTGGTTCCTACAATAGAGTGTTATTCTATGTTAGTGAAATGCCATGGGAGTGCATTTGAGGGGCACCCAGGCCTTGTCTCATAGAAAACCTCCAGGAGGAATCAACTCATCCAGTGAAGTGTGTGTCAGGGAAAGGGATCGGGGGCAACTTCAAACTGTTGCAGACAAAAAGAGCAGAATATGTGAGGGTTCTGTGGCCAACAGGAGCATGGCACATGCCAGCTGTGCTGTATTCAGTACAACTAAAACAGAGAATATTTCCAGCATGCTTGTTGTAGGAGATGGCAAGGGGTATGAATGGCAAGCAAACTGAAGAAGTAAGTAGAAGCCTGACAAAGGAAAGCAGTCGATGGTTTCCAGAGATGTCAAGAGGTAGATGGTCAGAACTTTATTAAAGATTTCAGTGGTGAGGGAGAGGATGAATTAAGAATGGCACTCTGAGCTCTGACATGAGAGAGTGGGTAGAGGGTGGTACTGTTTACTTAAAAAAATGAACATAAGCCTAGGCAACATACCAAGACCCCATCTCTACAAAAAATAGAAAATAGAAAAATCAGCAGGAGTTGGTGGTGCACACTGGTAGTCCCAGTAGCTACTCAGGAGGCTGAGGTGGGAGGATCACTTGAGCCCAGGAGGTTGAAGCTGCAGTGAGCCATGATCACACTACTGCACTCCAGCCTGGGTGACAGAGCAAGATCTTGTTAAAAAAACAAACAAACAAACAACAACAACAAAACACAGGTCAGGAGAAGATGACACATTTGGAGTTTGTCATGCCTGAGGCACATGAAGTGGAAAAGCCCAGTGGACAGTTAGAAATGTGGATCTGACTCTCAGGAGCCCCCAGGGATTCATCATCCTACAGAGGAGTGTTTCTCAGCCTTGACACTGGTAACATTTTGGGGCAGATACAGCTTTGCTGTGAGGCTGTCCAGGGCACAGTGGGATGTGCAGCTGCATCCCCGGCCTCTGCCCACTAGGTCCAGTAGCATGTCCAAGTCATGACAATGAAACATGTCTCCAGACATTGCCAAATGTCCACGGGGGACAAAATCACCCCCAGGTGAGAGCCTCTGGGTTAAAGGTTTCACAGGGAATAAAGCTGCAAGGCTGCAGATCTTTGATTCAAATCTTGGTGGCCTGTCTCTAAACTACAGCCCTTCTCCACTGAGCCATGTGTAAGGATCCCTGCCACACACTGTTACAGAACACTGCAAGTCTCCTTCTAGGATTTATCTCATTGGCTTATGTAACTAATTCTGTAGCTGAGTTGGAAATGTCTGTTTCCCCAAGGAGAAAGTAACCACCCTGAGGGCAGAGCCTCTGCACACACAGGATGCCTAGTAGAGTCTCTTGCACTTTAGAGAGACTCAATGAATATTTTAAAATAAATGCATAAATTATAAGTTGTTGGTTTTGATTTACTAACAATTTAAAGGGATTCTAGCACCAATATGAAGTGGCAAGTGTTCTATATTTGTCTGTGATAACTATCAGGTGAATTTTGTACTGCTTGAAAGTTTATCAGTATTCATTTGTGAAATGGTGTGGTTCTGAAAACTTCATTAAAAATTATCTGGCAAGTTTTATAGTTATGTTCATAACTTCAGTGTTTTGAAATTTTCTACTTCTTAAGTATGGTAATTTTCTAAGGAAATTAACTCATCAAGTCTTTCAAATATATTATTAAAATTCTGAACATAAAAATTTCTATTAATATTTCTCTTTGAACTATACATAATTTTATATTCCTTTTCTGATTCTAATCATGAATATTTGTTTTCTCTTAATTAGCTATGCCAGAGTGTTTAGTCCCCCAAGTAAATATTTTTAGATTTATTTATCAATGCCACTGTTTCACTATGTTTTGTTTTTAGTTCATTAATTTCTTCTTATATTTTAGTTATTTAATTTTTCTTTCCCTAGGTTTCTTTGGCTGAGGGTTTTCTAATTTTTTTTTATTTGAACACAGTTATTTTCTTTTCTTTCATCTTAAATAATAAAGACATACAAAACTGAATTTTTCCGTGTAAATAATTTTAGTCACATCTGTTAAGTTTTAATGTATAATTATTATATTGACGTTATTTCCTAAATAGTCAAAATTATGGCTTCAATTTCCCCTTTGGCCAATAGTACTTTTCAATCTGAAAATATTTGAAATTTTAAAAAACATTAATGTCTAATTGTATTGTGATCGGAAAATGTGCCTTCAATAATTTCTCCTTTTTGAAATTTATTGAGGATGTTCTCATGCCCCAGTAGTAGATTGCTAATTGTATAGATGCTTTATAGATCCTTGCAATGATGACATAGTCTATTTCATGGCAAAATGGTCAGTACAAGTTTTAATTGTAAATATTATTTGATTTTATGTAATATTATTTATCTTTTTTATGTGCAAAATAATGAATTAAAACTCCCAACACAATTACATATATTTCTGCTAACTTCTAGCAGTTTTTGCTTTACCTATTTCGATTCTATACTATTAGGAGTGTAGAGGATCATGGTCCTTTGTCACTGTAGATTATAACTTCATCAATATAGAATAATCAACTTTGTCCCATTAAACACTTCTCCTCCTCAAATCTCACTTGATTTCATATTAAGCTGACATTTATTTATTTTACTTTTATGTCTTTACTTTTAATCATTCCTTTTACGTGTCTCTTTTAAATAGAATATAGATGAATTTTTTAGTTTGGTCCAGTTTGAGAATTTTTCTGTTGTTAGGT
Source organism: Gorilla gorilla gorilla (assembly GCF_029281585.2). Taxonomy (NCBI): domain Eukaryota; kingdom Metazoa; phylum Chordata; class Mammalia; order Primates; family Hominidae; genus Gorilla; species Gorilla gorilla. Next base: position 47,872,220 of record NC_073230.2, read on the forward strand.
GATATTTATTTACATTTATTCTTGAAGGAGGTGTGCGATATAATAAAAATATATATTTTATTTGGTCTTTATTTGTTCCTAGTTCCTGGCATAGAAGTTCTTAAAACATTTCCTGAGGCCGGGCACGGTGGCTCATGCCTGTAATCCCAGCACTTTGGGAGGCCGAGGCGGGTGGATCATGAAGTCGGGAGTTCAAGACCAGCCTGGCCAAGATGGTGAAACCCCGTCTCTACTAAAAATACAAAAAATTAGCTGGGCGTGGTGGCAGATGCCTGTAAGCCCAGCTACTCAGGAGGCTGAGGCAGAGAATTGCTTGAACCCGGGAGGCGGAGGATGCAGTGAGCCAAGATCGCACCACTGCACTCCAGCCTGAGTGACAGAGTGAGACTCTGTCTCCAAAAACAAAAACAAAACAAAACAAACAAAAAAACACTTCCTGAGTGAGAGAAGTGTCTTTTGTTACTCATAATCAGCCCCTTCACCCCTACCAGAGTTTATGGTAATGAGGTAGCTCTTGGTAGGTCCCTAGACAGCTTCAGGATGGGGGGCTGTCAACAGAGGAAACAACCATGTGACAAGAGGGTGGAAATTTTTAGCCCGCCCCTTGACCTTGGGAGAATGGGAAGGAGTAGAGACTGATCCAACAATCAATGGACAGCGATTTAATCAATCATGCCTACATAATGCAGCCTCCATAAAAAACCCTAAATGATGTGGCCCAGGGGTGCTCCCGAGCTGGTGAATACACCTGGGTGCTGGGAGGGTGATGCACCCCACCCTCCAGAATCCACACCCCCCCAGTTTCCTCTTCATCTGGCTGTTCATTTGTACCCTTGATGAGAAGCTGTCATAGTAAGTATAGTTCTTCCCTGTGTTTTATAAGCCATTCTAGCAGATCATTGAACCTGAGGGGGAGTTTTGGGAACCTTCAAATTTGTAGTTGCTTGGGCAAAAGCATGGGAATCCTGGGAACCCTGTTTTCGGCTGATGCCTGAAGTGGGAGCAGCCTTGTGAGAATGTGCCTTTAACCTGTAGGATTTGGGCTAACTCCAGGAGTGAGTGCCAGAATTGATTTGAATTGTTGGATACCCAGCTGGTGTCAGGGAACTGGAGAATTAGTGTGGAAGACCAGACGTTTGGTGTCAGGAGTGGTGTCAGAAAAAAGACAACAAAAGGTGTTTTAAACTTATTAGCATGAACCTTATGAAATTGCCATTTTTGTAGGTCAAGATAGCAAAGTATGAACAATTTTATACATTTCAACATAAACTTATGTTATCTGATATTATAGCTTCTCTTTTTATGCTTCTGTAATAAAATCTGTGCTCTTCTTTAGGCTGTCTGAGGCTGTCTGCTCTCAGCTACCCAGCACAAGGCAGGATGACACTTCCTGGCCCCCTGTGGTTAGGAGGGCCATGGGACCAATTCTGGCCAATGAGTTGTAAGCAGAGTAGGTGTAGCTTTCATGCTGAGGTGTTTAAATGGCTGTGCAGAACCCAGAATTCTCCTTACCTCTGAGATGGAAACTGGCAACCTCAGAGATGGTGGCTGTCACCAGGACCAAGAGCGGCTAGAATGAACAGAGCTACCCTCCCGACCCATAGACTAGGACAATGAGCAAAACATAGTCACCTGTTTAAGCCACTAAAATATGAGGGTTGTTTGTTTCCATGATAGAAGCTAGTGCATCCTGACCTACTTTCTGTCCATTTTGTTTTCCTAATTTCTTGACTATATGAAAATATACTTTTGCATCCATATTATCAAGTTTTCACAGTAAATAAGAAAAACGGAGGAGCAAAGTTAGTATTCCAAGTCATCTAGACTAATTATCCTCAGATATTTTAGAAGGGGAAGCAGACTGCAAGAACCATTTCTTGACATTAGCAATTTTTTTTTTTTTTTTTTTTTTGAGACCGAGTCTCACTCTGTCACCCGGGCTGGAGTGCTGTGGTGCAATCTCGGCTCACTGCAAGCTCCGCCTCCTGGGTTCATGCCATTCTCCTGCCTCAGCCACCCGAGTAACTGAGAGTACAGGTGCCCGCCACCACACCTGGCTAATTTTTTGTATTTTTAGTAGAGACGGGGTTCACTGTGTTAGCCAGGATGGTCTTGGTCTCCTGACCTTGTGATCTGCCCGCCTTGGCCTCCCAAAGTGCTGAGATTACAGGCGTGAGCCACCGTGCCTGGCTGAAAATAGTAATTATTTTTTACAAAAGACAGATGCTCTATTGAAGAAAAACAAACATAAAAGCAAAATGTAGAGATTTATGGCTAAAGTCAGTGTGGTATACATAGAAAATGGAATACTATTCAATCTTTAAAAGGAGTAAAATTCCGTTATTTGCAATAACCTGGATGAACATGGAGGATGTTCAGGTTATATGTTAAGCAACATAGCCAGGCACAGAAAGACATATACTGCATGATCTCACTTATATGTGGAATCTAAAAAAGTCAAATTCACAGAAGCAGAGAGTAGAATGGTAGTTAACAGAGGCTGGGGGAAGGGGGAGGGATGGGGAGATGTTGGTCGAAAGGTATAATGTTTCCGTCAGTTAGAATAAGTTTTAGAGATCTATTGTGAAGTATGGTGACTGTAGTTAATAATAAGGTGTTGCATATTTCAAAATTGCAAAAACAGTAGATTTTAAATGTTCTCACCACAAAAAATAACTATGTGAGGATGGATATATTAATTAGCTTGTCTGAATCATTCCACAATATAAACATATATAAAAACATAACATTTCATCCCGCAAATATATATTTGTTGGGATAATCCCACAGTTATTATTTGTCAAGTAAAATTTTTAAAAATTAGAGATTTGTGCATTTTTATCATTACTTTGTGATTTGTGAATGGTAAATAATAAAATTAAGAGGTAAGGAGTGGAGAAACATGAACTTAAATAAAAACAATAATAATGCTAGAAAGAATACAACAAATCCTGCAGCCTCTTCTTCTTTCTCTTTCTTTGGCCCCCTCTCTCTCCCTCCCTCCCTTCCTTTTGTCTCCTTCCCACCTTCCTCCCTCCCTTCTTCTCTGTTCCCTAGTATTTCTCCTTATGTTTTCCTTCCTATTAACAGAGCTCAGGGCCAGGAGCAGTGGCTTATGCCTGTAATCCCAGCACTTTGGGAGGCTGAGGCGGGCAGATCACAAGGTCAGGAGTTCAAGACCAGCCTGGCCAATATGGTGAAACCCCATCTCTACTGAAAATATAAAAATTAGCCGGCCATAGTGGCACACGCCTGTAGTCCCAGCTACTTGGGAGGCTGAGGCATGAGAATTGCTTGAACCTGGGAGGCGGAGGTTGTAGCAAGCCAAGATGGTACCACTGCACTCCAGCCTGAGTGACAGAGTGAGACTCCATCTCAAACAACAACAACAACAACAACAACAAACAGAGCTCAGATTATTTTAGCAATGCCATGGCTTGTTCTGCAGTGCTATGCTGACAAGAATATTTGTAATTTTCTTTAATTCTTTTGTGTTTAATAAGTTAATGAAAACCCCCATCTCTATGTCCTTAAGAGGCAAAAATCTTTGAAGTTCTGAAGCTTTTAGATGCTTCAATAAAATTCCTGCTTCCTCTCTGAGAAAAATAACAATTTTTCTCTCTTTAGAATGTGGAAATTGAACTGTATTCTTTTCATCACACAGGTAAGTAATCGCAGGAAATGCAGATAAGAAGAAATTATGCAAAATCCTGCTAGCCATCATAACCACTCTTGTCATTTTGATATCAATTCTTTTAAATATAACTATTACATACAAATGTGTAGCCTTCTGTTTTCAACAGACATGTGATGTGACTGTTCATAAATGGGTGGAAGCGACCTCCCTGTACTCAGATCAAGCCATATATGTGTCATGTAAGAGTCTGAGGATGTGATTGAATGGCAGGAGGGCCTGGGGACTGGGAAGTGGGGAGAAGGTGGAAGTGCAAATGGACAAGGATAGTGGCCCAGGGCTGTATACTTTACTTATAGAACATCTCCGGTCTATTTATAGTAGCTATTCAGAGGAAGCAAAGGAGGAAATGGCATTTTAAGCGGTAAAGTTATTATTTTTAATAGTTTGTTTCCCCCTAGGAACGCATGTTAACCTCATTACTGCATTGAAGACTCTTTGGAGGAGAAAACTACTTTTCATAGCTTAGTTTTTGTGAGGTAACTGCTAAGTAAGTAATTATAGATTCATCTGAAGGCATCATAACACCAGGGAAAGAACATAGTTTTAAAATCATGAAGACTGGGTCTGAATCTCATCTCTGCCTCCATAGCTATAGGGTCCTGGGAAAGCCCAGGACTTATCCCTGCAGCCTCAGTTTCATCATATGTGAAATAATATCATCAATACCTTGCAAGTTGCTGTGAATGTTAAATTAGATGAAATCTATAAAGTGGCTGATATACAGATATCATTCAATGAATTATAGCCATTGTTTTCTTTTTTCTTGTAGCCTCAATATTTATTGATTTCTTTAGGCTTGTTATACACACATACACACACACGCACACATACATATATATATTTTTTGAGACAGTGTCTCATTCTGTCACCCAGGCTGGAGTGTAGTGGCGCAATCTCAGCTCACTGCAACCTCCATCTCCTGGGTTCAAGCAATTCTCATGCCTCAGCCTCCCAAGTAGCTGGGATTACAGGTGTGTGCCACCATGCCTGGCTAATTTTTGTGTTTTTAGTAGAGACGGGGTTTCACCATACTGTTCAGGCTGGTCTTGAACTCCTGGCCTCAAGTGATTCTCCTGCCTTGGCTTCACACAGAGCTGGGATTACAGGCATAAACCACTGCACCGGACCAGGTTTGTAATTTTTTACTGACTAATTTGGTTAAGCAAGAAATAAGTAACACTGAAAAATTAAAAAAAATAAAAAATAAAAAACAAAACAAAGCAAAAACCTGCCAGTTACTCTTTTGTTATGAGACAGAAGCACTCATTGATGGACCCCTTACTGTCACAATAAAGATATGATTGATATGGCCAAAATTCAGCAACCACTGAAATCTGAATTTTCGCTTTGTCAGTAGCCACTTGCTAAATAACATCACTGTCACAGAACAAAACGCTTTCGAGTTTGTCCCCTGCTGGTGTGCTTATCCCGTGTGTTTAACTGAAGGTACCATGTAATTGGGGTGGAGTCCGTGCCACATGTTCCTGGAGTTCAGAGCTGCCCAGTCCTCTACCAGGGGCAGCCAGGTCACTCTGCACCAGCTGCATTTAACCCCCAAGGGTTTAAACTGCCTTGCACTCGGGGCAGAGCTTCCAAGGGCCACTAGGGGGCAGCAAACATGTGAGAAAGAGCAAATAGAAGAGAACAAATCCGACGAGGAAGACATGGAAGTCATACTCCTCAGGAAAAAGGTTCTGCCCTCTTCAAAGGACATGCTTGGGATGCTACGCACAGCACAGCAACAGAACTGGAGCTCTAGACATAAGGCTCCTGTTTAGGGGGAAAAAAAGGCAATTTCTTTACATCAAGACAAACTACTTTTCCTATGCCAATAATTTTCAAATATTCGTCACTAGCCATAACTTCTCTTCTCAGTTCCAGGTCCCTATGGCCACTTGAATGCCTCAGTCTCCTGGGACTCATCCTCATTATACTTCCTTGTAAGCAACCTAGTGCAGAGCTCAAGAACTTGTTCCCTGGAGCCACACTGTCTGGGTTCCAATCCTACTTCAGCATTTACCAATTAATGCTTTGGGCAAGTTAATTAATTTCTTAATTTCCTCATCTGTAAAACTGGGGCAAAAATTGTACCAACCTCTCACTCTTGTGAAAGAGGTTAATGTTTGCAAACTTTCTTAGAACAGTGCTTGGCACACAATAGGCACTATGTGAATGCTTGTTGAATAAAAATAAATAATTCTTGCTCCTTTTCACAGTTTCCTTCATCAGTAAATGGCACCTTCATCCACCCAACTAGATGAAACCTACAAGTCAGTCTTGATACCCCTGTGTCCCTCATCTCCCACATCCAAGCAATGACTAAGTCCTATGACTTCTATCTACTAAATCACTAAATCAACCTTACATCTGTCCACCTCTCTCCATCTTCACAGATACCATCAACTAGTCCAAGCCACCATCATTTCTCACCTGAGCCACTCCTATGGCCTCCTGGTATCTCCTCAGCTACTCTGGTGCCTCTCTACTTTATCCAGAATTTTTCAAACACAAATTTGCTGCTTCATGACAGCAGAAGTGATCTGCACAGCTTAAAACACTTGAAAATCTTATTTTTCTTAGAATGAAAACAATAATCCATATTGTGTCCTATAATGGCTAGTGTGGCTCATCTCTTTTCCTTGATCCCTGTGTTACACCTATCTTGCCACTTTTCGGTCTTTCCACGTGAAGTGTTTTCTTTTGCAATGGGGGCTTTGCATATACCAGGAACATCTTCCCTTCTCGGTGCCTACTTAACATCTCACGCTTCTGATCTTAGTTCAGATAGTTCTTTCTTCAGAAAGCCTGTCTTGATCCCTTAACCAGATTGTACCCTCTATTATCTGTCCTCAGAGCATGGTGTATACATCCTCCACAAATTCTTTCTCAACTGGGGATGCCTTTCCATTGCCTTTAGGCATTCATTGTTCTGATAAGAAGTCAGCCATAATTTTTTGTCATTATTCCTCTATATGCAACATATCATTTTTTCCTGTGGTTGCTTTTATATTTTCTTTATCTTTGGTTTTCAGAAGTTTGACTGTGATGTGCCTGGGTGTGGTTTTATTTGTGTCTCTACTACTTAGAATTCACTGAGATTCTTGAATCTATAGATTGATATTTTCTCATTGTATCCCAAATATTTCAGCTGTTATTTCTTTAAATATGTTTTCTGGCCCATTCTCTCTCTCATTATTCTAGGATTGCAACTACTCACATTTTAGGCCATTTAATAGGTCACTGATTGATGATGGGTAAAGTGTTTTTAAATATTTTTTTCCCTGTGCTTTAGTTTGAATAATTTCTATTAACCATTCTTTAAGTTCACTAATCTTTTCTTTCAGTTTCTGTTCTGCTGTTAAGCCTATTCAATCCATTATTTACATCAGATGTTTATTTTTACTCCAGAATTTCATTTGTTTCTTTTTTATGGCTCCCATTTCTCTGTTGTAATCCCCCATCTATGTATTCATTCTGGCCATCTTTTTCTGAACATCCTTGAATATATTTACAGTAGATGTTTTAAAGCCTTTCTCTGCTAGTTCCAGTATCTGATCCATCTGTGGGCCTGCTTCTGTTGATACTATTTTTTCTATTTATTTATCATATTATCTTGCTTCTTTCCATGTTTTATAACTCTAAAAATTATATATTGAATGGTTCTTTTTTTTTTTTTGGAGATGGAGTCTCACTCTGTTGCCCAGGCTGGAGTGCAGCGGTGTGATCTCAGCTCACTGCAACCTCCACCTCCTGAGTTCAAGTGATTCTCCTGCCTCAGTCTCCCGAGTAGCTGGGACTACAGGCATGCACCACCACACCTGGCTAATGTTTGTATTTTTAGTAGAGACAGGGTTTCGCCATGTCGGCCAGGCTGGTCTCGAAGTCCTAACCTTAGGTGATCCCCCCTCCTCCGCCTCCCAAGGTGCTGGAATTATAGGTTGAGCTGCTGCTCCTGGCCAAAGTGGACATTTTTTGTAGAATAATAGTGCAGACTGAAGCATACTATTGTTTGTTTTGTTTTCCTTGAGAGTGCTGACTTTTTCCTATATCTGGGGGCTAAGGTAAAAGAGATCATTCATATTTCACTAAGAGTTGAATTGGTAAAAACAACAACAAAAACAAAAAAACAAAACAAAACAAAAAAACAAACTGGGATGCACTTCCCACTGCTAGATGTAGGGATTTTCTATCCAAGCTTTCACCCTACAGAAGCCATTCCCTACCATCAGCAATGTAACTGTTGCCCAACTCAAGACATTTGCCTCTGTTAGCTCCAACAAATAAAAATATGTCTCTTTTTGCCAACCAAAAACGACAGGGCCAACAACAACTCTATAAGCACAGGCAATTTAACAAGTACGTTTTTAGTTAGTGCCATTTTTAATTCTAATTATCTTCTGTTAGGTAAAGTGGAGGATTTCTAGCTTTGCTGGGCCAATACATTAAAAAAAATTCCGAGTCTGTCCTGGTTGTCTATATTCCCATTCAAGTACACTGGCTTAATCCAGTTTTGGAGACATTCTTGACCAGGATCTACCTGTAAATGAAATATATAATTAGCTCCATAATCTGGTATCCATACGCCTCTCAGTCGCTTTATTGGCACGCTACACTAGAAAAACACGGGGCTTGGGGTTAAACTAACGTGGGTTTGAATGCTAGCTCCACTACTTTTTAATGGGTAATTCTTTTTTTTTTTATTTTTTTGAGATGGAGTCTCACTCTTTTGCCCAGGCTGAAGTGCAGTGGTGCAATCTCGGCTCACTGCAACCTCTGCCTCCCAGGTTCAAGCGATTCTCATGCCTTAGCCTCCCGAGTAGCTGGGACTACAGGCCATGTGCCACCACGCCCGCCTAATTTTTTTGTATTTTTAGTAGAGACGGGGTTTCACCATGTTGGCCAGGCTGGTCTCGAACTCATGACCTCAGGTGATCCACCTGCCTTGGCCTCCCAAAGTGCTGAGATTACAGGCGTGAGCCACCACGCCTGGCCTTTACTGTGTAATTCTAACATCGCATTAAACTTTCTGATTTTCAATTTTATTGTCTATAAAATAGAGAAGACAATATCAGATTCATAGGATTGGGAAGACTAATGAGCATTTAATAATTAATGAGCACTTAATGAAAACCTGCCAAGTGCCAGGAATGTGAAAAGTGCTTCACCCATGTTATCCCACTGAATACCACTATTCTTCTTCTTATTTCTAATTGCATATGAATAAATTAAGACATAGAGAGGCAAAATAACTTGCCTCAAGTCATCTAAGTCAGCAGTGGTAAAACATGGATACAAACCTAAAAACTCTGAGCTGAGAGTCTATACTCTTTAGCCCTTGTGCTAAAATTCCTGGTACTCTGTTGAGGGTCACCTCAACACACTGCTTTTACTAGTAATAATTAATAGTGTTAACATTAACCACACAAATAAAATAAATCCCCCATCAAGCCTACTTGGTCTAGAGGATGGTGCTTGGTTTTGGTTTTTCACCTCCTCTCCACTGGAGGTTTGCTGCTACCCCTCCATCAGAGTGGGAATCTGATCCACCCAAACCCCATGCCTCTTGCTTCGGGCCCTAATCTGCCTTACTAATATCAGCCTTCTTACCTTGAAGGCAGAACCCTGTTCTACTGCCTACGTTAGTGATTCCCAGAGTGTACCCAACTAATCATGAGTTACTAGATGATAGGTTAGAAAAATGTGATATAAATGCTGTGTTTCAAAATCCCCTTCTTGCCACATATTAGACTCAGAGAGGTCCTGCAGCAAATACATCAGATCAATTCTGTTTAACTTGGTGTTTCCCAAATTTACTTGACCACAGAACTCTTTCATGACCAACTACTAATAGCACACTTTGGAATATTAATTAACATATACACTGTATTTGTGTGAACATCTCTTTGTGTCTTGTTCATTCGGGTGGCCCCACAGCCCTTAGTACAATAATCAGTTAAGGCTCACAGAATGAATTAATGAATGATGAAAAGGATGAGTGAGTATCTAATAACAATCATTGTGACACTAACTGTTAATTTGGGAACGGAGAGATAGTGGGCATTTTTCTTTTTTGTTTCCTGATTTCTGTATCAATATTCTAAAATGCTTAGCTCTCAAGTTAAAATTAAGTCTTACTTGGCATAAATAGAATTGAATAAGTGATTGTCAATACATGGTTTATATACCTTACTTTCTTTCTTTTTTGTGGGGGAGGTTGTTGGGGGAGGGGAAGCCAGATGCAGAGAAGGGGGATGAAGAATAGCAGGTTCTGTTCTAGGAAATATTGCTTTTAGTGAAGTAGCTTTTACTTATCTTATCACTCCCTTGGCACACATTAAGCTAATGTACTACTTATTAATTATTCCAGTATTTCACCATGATATTATTAATCAGAAATTACTTTGATGTTCATCTTTCCTTTTTTTTTTTTGAGATGAAGTTTCACTCTTTTTGCCCAGGCTAGAGTGCAGTGGCGCAATCTTGGCTCACTGCAACCTCTGCCTCCCAGGTTCAAGCGATTCTCCTGCTTCAGCCTCCCGGGTAGCTGGGATTACAGGCGCCTGCCACCACGGCTGGCTAATTTTGTATTTTTAGTAGTGACAGGGTTTCACCATGTTGGCCAGGCTGGTCTCGAACTCCTGACCTCAGGTGATCCATCCGCCTTGGCCTCCCAAAGTGCTGGGATTACAGGTGTGAACCACCGTACCCAGCCGATGTTCATCTTTACTATGTTTTTACTTGGCTTGAACTATAATGCTCCCTTTTCACAGTGCTCCATGAGATCTTCAATGACAAACACAGTTTCAAAACCCACATACTCACTTTTCACATTTATTATTTTGGATTGTATGATAAAGCAAACAGCCAATCACTATTCGTTGCCTTAAAGACTCTCAAAACATTTACGAGGGCCTACTATGGACCTAGAGCGTGAGTTACCTATCCAATAATAGGAGATGGTGTGTGAGATGGTGAGCAGCACACTTTAAAGATTAAAAGGACAGTTTTAGCCATGACAAACTTTAGCTTGTTTTATTTTTCATACCTCTTCATATTAAATAATTAGGTCAGATTTTCTTGGAAGCAGATGACATCACTTTTTATAATAAGGAAAAGAAATCCTTCCTTCTCACCTAATTAACTACAACTCACATTTTAGTTCCTTAACTTCAGTCCAAATAAAGTCCTCCCTCCTCCCTCATGCATGCTCATAGAGCTGTGTTCTTTCCCTTCAGAATATCCACATTTCCTGTGAGTGGAATGGCTTTTCTCCTTCACTAAACTGGAAGCCTGCTAATAAGCTGGGGCTGGCTTGGCTCATCATGTCATCTCCTGCACCTGGCACAGTGCATGGCCCAGAAGAGCCACGTCACAAATATTTATGAATAAATCTGTTGAAAAATACATATTTATTGAATAAATCTTGTTTTTTTTTTTTTTTTTTTTTTTTTTTTTTTTTTTTTTAGACAGAGTTTCACTCTTGTCACCCAGGCTGGAGTGCAGTTGTGTGATCTTGGCTCACTGCAACCTCTGCCTCCTGGGTTCAAGTGATTCTTCTGCCTCAGCCTCCTGAGTAGCTGGGATTACAGGTGTGCAACCATATCCAGCTAATTTTTGTATTTTTGGTAGAGAGGGGGTTTCACCATGTTGGCCAGGCTGGTCTCGAACTCCTGACCTTAGGTGATCCACCCACCTCAGCCTCCGAAAGTGCTGGGATTACAGGCATGAGCCACCATGCCCGGCCTGAATAAATCTTATTTTATGCAATGGTGACTGAAGTTATCAAAATAAGGTAACGTAGTACCTGGAACAGTACTTGACTCTCTCCAGCTATTTTTATTTCAAACTCTTTTGCTTGGAAGTAGAATTCCAGATGAGGTATTAGCATAGTTGGGTTAGCTCCTTGGATCACATTGGGCACACTTGTCAAGCTTTTGATGCCCTAATTCTTAAATAACATAGAGTTTGTGTTCTAACCTCTAATTGTCTTAATTGACTAGGGCATTGTGTTTCCTCTTCTAAACTTGTAATTATGGATCACTGGACTGAGTGTAAAGTAGCTATTGCACAGCCCAGCAAGGAATGACAAAGCTATCCTTAGTCAACAATAGAAAACGTGATGAGGGGAGCAAACCAAGATGGCAGCCCCTAGTGGGGGTGATTCAACATCCCTTCTTCTAGTGACATAAAAGAAGGTTAGGGTGTATAAATGACTCTAGCAAAGACAAGTTTAGATAGATACAGTTACAGTTGTTTCTGTGGTTTTCAAAAGTAGAGAGTAGCCACTCATACACTTTCGTATATGATATCCAAGAAAGCTGGAAGGCTGAACTCTCTGCTGACAATGGTGGGGGAGGCAAGGGGGCTTTTGTTGAGGTTCCTGCTGGTATGGTGTCAGTAGATTGTATATTGACTTAATGTTTGATTTGTGTGTTTTCCAGTACATTCTCCTGAACTCCTTGACATAACTTTCCAGTAAAAGTGCTTGTCTAGTAAGTCAGATATTTCCAGGAGGGCTGGGAAAGTGGAACCGTGCCACCTGGCATTATTTCATAAAATTAATTACCTGAACGAATTCATGAAAAATTGCAAATACAAGTGCTACAATATAGAGTTACTGGGCCATGCCATATTTCTTCTCTCTAACAATTACCTGTGTTATTTTCACTTAAGTGGGGCTTCATTATTTTGCTCTCAGTGGTCATTGATTCTCCACTGGAAAAAAAAGATCTTCTGTGTTTGGTCTCCTGGGATTTGAAAAGACCTGACGATAAGACTAAATTGGAGCCTGACTCAGGAAACAAAGACGCTTCCCAGGCAATTGTTCATCTAATCTGGGGATATTCATTACCAGTCAATCAAGATTTGCCTGGAAAATTTCCCTTAATATGAGCTTTAGATAGAAAGACCAGCAGTCAGCACAGACTCAGAGTCCAGAGATCTAAACCTCACTCCAGGTTGTACAGTGGGCAGCTTTAAGCAAGCCCCTCACTTCTCTAAGCCTGTTTCCTCAGTTATAAAATGAATGTATTCATGTGATATCTCTGCATATCTGTCTTTTTTTTTTTGAGACGGAATTTCACTCTTGTTGTCCAGGCTGGAGTGCAATGGCATGATCTTGGCTCACTGCAACCTCTGCCTTCCAGGTTCAAGCGATTCTTCTGCCTCAGCTTCCCCAGTAGCTGGGATTACAGGCACCTGCCACAATGCCTGGCTAATTTTTTTGTGTTTTTAGTAGAGACGGGGTTTCACCATATTGGCCAGGCTGGTCTCAAACTCCTGACCTCAGGTGATCCACCCTGCTCCTCGGCCTCCCAATGCACATCTCTTAACATTGGAGGGAATGTCAAAGTTGATGATATATTTAAAGCTCTTGGAAAACTGAAGGCACGGAACAAAACTAAGTCAGAGTTATTAAAAGGTGGAATCAAGCTTAGAACAGAGCTATCAGCAGCCATAATAAAATAATAGGGTTTATTCTGGCAATCTATGTTTGTGGGCTTCTAAACAGATGTGTACATAAAGTAAGGCTTGTATTTGAGAAATAAAGGAGGCTAGATTTGAGTTTATTCAGTGAGTGTGTAAATGGAGCCTGCATCCTCGCCATCACCACCACCATGGTCATCACCGTCATCATCACTACCAACAAGTGAGCAACAACTATGTGTAGGCATGTGGCAGGACCCTTCCTTCCCTTCATGCTACCGTTCAGTTCTCTCAAAAACTCAGGAGGCTTCTCTGTTACTGTCCTCATTCAAGAAAGGAGGAATGAGAGGCTCCAAGAGGTTGCCAGTGGTTCCCGAAACGGGCTGTGCATCAAAATGACCAGGATTTTTTTTTTTTAAGTGCGGATGTTTGAGCCTTGACCAGCTACTGAACCAGGTAAATCCCAAGCAGCTGAAAATCCATGTCCAAGCTCCACAGATGATTTTACTGAGCAGACAGATGTGCAAATGACTGGGCTAAATAACTTCCCCAAGGTTACACAGCTGGAAGCAAAGCTGAACTCTAACCAAGGTTGGCCACTGGACTCCCGTGTCAGCTCTTAACCACTTTTGTCTTGTTCGATTGGCGGTTAACAGTGTATTTAACAACAACTGTCTTTTATTGACTTTAATTCGTTTTTCCGCATTCTACATCTACTGTTAAACTACACTGCAAGACTACTTTCCCCCAGTAACCATTTAGGTGTTTTATAATAAATGACTTAGCTCCCAAGGATCTTTTATAGTCTGGCCAACTGCTAGTGATATTTACCTATAGATGGAGAGTGTAACTATCCATGATGAAGGTTACAAAATGCGTGGGTATGACTATGGGAACTCATAACCAATGATCAAATGACATCTGTACATTGGTGAAGGGAGTTTTTAATGAGAGGCTGGGATCAATGGGCCCAGAGGTAGCTGTGAAAGCCTCTGCATGGCTTGGGCCATGGTATAAGCCAGGGTGTTCCCAACTTAAATGTCTGCATGAATTACCTGGAAATCTTATTAAAGTGCAGATATTGATTCAGCATTTCTGGAGTGGGCTCTGGAGTTTACTTTTCTGAGCTCCCAGGTGATGCTAAAGCTGCCGGTTCTTGGGTGTAAGTACACATGGCCCTAAGACAGCTATGAAGAGATCCACTCTCAGCAGAAGAACCACAAGCCCTGAGAGTGAGCATCAGACAACTCCTCACTGACACGGATACTGACTGGGGGCAGAAAGCTGGGGAGGACACTCAGAGGTGAGCTACTGAAAGACCCACATAGCAGGGGAAGGCATTGCCCAGAGAAAAACCTATTATCTATCATGGAGTAAGGAAGGGTGATCAGTGTAAGTGAAACACTTATATGTTGAGTAGAGGGCTTGCAGGTGTATGGTTCTGATAGTGATGCACATTTGGAAATATTCTGTATGTTAAGGGAGTGAATTCTAGACCAACATTGGTTGAATCAGCAGAGACAGGAGGAGGATACTGCTGGATGCTGAGATTCTTACAAGTCAAGCCAAGGACCCCGTGGAATGTACCCCCCAGAGCATTGGGTCCAGCTTGGATGAATGACACTGCCTCTTGCGATTGCTGAGTTTCTACGCCTACCTGTCAGGTAATAGCATTCTACTCTGAACAGCCACATGGAAATAAATAAATAGTAACGAGCAAAATAACATGCGCTTCAGCTAATTCCATTTGGGGAAGAAAGAGTCTGAGAAGGACTTTGTGGGTGGAATTGTATAAGGGAGAAAAGAGGAAATAACCAGAGCATCGGCTGGGTTTTAATTAGGCAGGAGTGTAATGAACCCGTAGCTCCAAAAGCATCTTAGCTATTTAGACCTGTGAGTATAATAAGTACAAAGAAACTAGATTTTGTGGCCAGGCCTGGTGGCTCATGCCTGTAATCTCAGCACTTTGGGAGGCCAAGGCGGGCGGATCACCTGAGGTCAGGAGTTCGAGACCAGCCTGGCCAACATGGTGAAACCCCATCTCTATTAAAAACACAAAAATTAGCTGGGCGTGTTGGCAGGCACTGGTAATCCCAGCTACTCAGGAGGCTGAGGCTGAGGCTGGAGAATTGCTTGAACCTGGGAGGCGGAAGTTGCAGTGAGCCAAGGCCGCGCTATCGCACTCCAGTCTGGGTGATAGAGTGAGACTCCATCTCAAAAAAATAAAAGAAAAAAAGAAAGAAACTAGATTTTGTGCATCCACATTCAGTCCCCTGTCCCACTAGGCTAGGCAAAAGGAATCTGGGATTGCAGAAGGACAGGGCTCATTCTTCGACAGACAGCTTCTGTGACTTGGCCTGGGACTCTGATAGCTTGGCACCTTCACCACCCCTTGCAGCCCTCAAGGAGAGGCAAACCTCAATAAAATGACTGGGAGAGAAAGCCAGAGGAGGAAGCACCCACAGAGCCCATCCAGTAAGGGGGGCGGGGTTCCTGACACTGGAAGCATTGCTGCCCTGGGAGAAGTAACGAATGATTGTAGGGCCAGCAACAAAATAGGCTAAAACACAGCTGCCTTCAGAGGAGGTGAGCTAAGTAGGAGCTGTGACAATCTGAAGGTCATATGCCCTCCGGCCTAACAGGGCCCTCCTCACTCAGCTCTGTGGCTAAGCAGAGGGTGGGCCCAGGACTGCAGGAGCTTTTGATTTTTTTTTAAGAGAAGCTAAGATTCTGAATTTTTACATAAAATTGCCTGTTTTTATTTAAAAAGTCATTAATAAAATCAAACCTAAAAAAACAAAAAGCACCGGCGGCCAAATAAAATAAACTTGCAAGGGAGCATGAGTTGGTGACCTCTGGGCTATTTTTTTACGCAAGTTCAGAGAGACAGCATGGGTTTTTAGATTGTACCCAGAGGCGGAAGTACAAGGCAGGGCAGGTACACACAGGACGTTCCTGGTGCTCTCTTCTCCACCTTCCTTCCCCTGTCCTCTCTTCTTAGCACTTCCTAGGGCTTTACATTGTGTTCTACACTTGTGTGGGTTCTTCATTTTCTGACACTCCTTCTCACAGCTAGAATAAAACCTCCAGGAGGCCAGAGACCTGTTTGCTAACAGCTGTATCTCTCATTTTTTGACTATATCTGGTACACAGTAGGCGCTCAATAAATAGTGGCCCAGTTGAAAAGGAATGACTGGTCCATGCTCCCATCTACAACATCCAAGCCAGGCTGAGCTGGTGTCACAGACCCCTCATTTCAGGGTCTGTCATCGAATTCAGAGTAGTTCACGAGGCTGCTGTGGACCAGAGTGACCCAGCATAATCCCTATCCAGAATTTTAAGACAAATACAATGCTACCAAATCCACTTTTATTTTGTATTTCTGTGTGTGTGTGTGTGTGCACGTGTGTGTGTGTGTGCACGTGTGTGTGTGTGTGTGTTTTGGTTAAAAAAATCTGCAAGAGAGGAAGAAAAATACACATCCATCCGTGGCGTATATTCAGCTGTGATCATGAAAATACTGAGTTATTGTCTGAAATCGTGTAAAGCAAGAACCTGCATTAAGAAAGCATAGCTAAGCAAACAGGCCCGGGACCCATATCTGCTGACATACCGTGCTATCCTGAGACTGCCGCAGAACATTTGCAAAGCCGTGTTCTCTAAGAATTCTGCACAGTGCAAACAGGCATGAGGGGAAAAAATACTACTAGGGAACTTCTAGTTCTTGCTGAAAAGGAAAATTTGGAGCTCTAAATCTAGCACTACCAAGCAAGAGACGCATCTGTGGCTGCATATAAAGCTGGTACTCCTTTGCTTGAACAAAATCCCTCAGTATACAGTACTTAAAATAAACAAAGCTCAAAACAGTCAGCTACACACGCATGTTTTTTGGCCACATGCTGCCTGAAGAAAATAGCTATGCAGTGTGCATGCCCTAGTTTAAACCAAGCCTGAATACCGCACAGTCTCATTCCTCTCCCGGTCTCCTTTTCTAGACAGAAATACATTTCCCTTTAATGTACAAGTGAGAAGAAAATATGTTTAAAAGACAGTCCAGGCCCTTGATAAAAGCACTTACTTTGAAAGAACAGGACAGACTACGTATTCAAAACAAGAGCGCCTTCTTAAAGTGCAGGCTCAGAAGTTGTTCAATGGCCAGGACCTTGATTTGTGCTGGCGGCTCTGGTCCTGCTGGGCATGGTTAAGGGCGAGGCTCGCAGCCCGCACGGCGTGGTCCTTCAGGGGTGCTGCGTCAGGCTGACGCTCCGGAACAGTTACTGGGACAGGCTGTGAGCGACTCACCAGGACAGTTTTATTTCTGTGCTGAGCTTGCTGCTTCCTGCTGGGAAAATGTTAGTGGCGGAGTCACACCCAGGTACCGGGCCACAGCCAAGGCTCCGCAGATGACCCGAGTTCTGATGGAGGTGGGGACGGGCGGCGCCCGGCACCTAGGGGGCAGAGGGCGAGCAGTCCCGGAAGAAGACTCACGCTAGGCGATTGGTCTCCTCACGGGAGCTCCTCGACCCTGCCAAGGGCATGACTCAGCTCACCAGGGCAGTGCTGGACCACACTATTTATCCCCTAAGGTCCAGGAAAGCCGAGTTCAGGCAGTGACTGGAG
Organism: Gorilla gorilla gorilla; assembly: GCF_029281585.2. Taxonomy (NCBI): domain Eukaryota; kingdom Metazoa; phylum Chordata; class Mammalia; order Primates; family Hominidae; genus Gorilla; species Gorilla gorilla. Next base: position 47,889,963 of record NC_073230.2, read on the forward strand.
AAGAGCTAGAGGGGAGGCAGAGCGGCCCCTAAGTCACTGGGGTCTAGAGGTCGTGGCCTCACATGCACACAGATTCAGCCCCTTTCTCTTTCGTAGCTGTTGCAATAGAGTGGCCTAGGACTCCGACCCTGAAAACTATGAGGAGGGGGAGGGGAAACAGGAGGAGAACGGGGAGATGGGGGAAGAGGGACAGGAGAAGGAGGAGGAAAAGGAGGAGGAGGAGGAGGAGGGAGAGGAAAGCAGCCGGCCTTACAATGGAGGTTCCAAATCAATAAGTGTAGAGAATTAATGATGTCCTGATTTTCTGTTGGTGTCAGGATGACAAACTGCAGAGTTAGAAGAGAGGCTTCTCATGACTTTGTCAATTTATATCTGCACAACATTATAACCAAAAGCAAGCCAGAGATTACTGGAAGTTTAGGGAAGCTGGCTGTGGTTCTACACCTCTGTCTCCTGATACGTTCTAGACCCAGGATGTGTCTAGATGAAGGATGTGGTGGGGCGGGGTATGGTGTAGGGAACCTCAGGATCGTTTTCAGTTTGGAAGATTTAAGCAAGAACATACAAGTTCTGGAGCCACAGATTTTCTTTATTGTGTAGAGTATGGGGTGAAGGAGATTGATGTAACAATGCCCATTCTGTGTCAGGAGAGGAGTGTTGCTGTCAGGAGCTCTGGGGCTCCACCTCAGCCCCGCGATCTCTGGGTGATCTCTGATGACACACAACCTCTCTGGGCTCCTCTCTCTTTCTTCTTCTTTCTCTCCTCTCCTCACCTCTCCTCCTCTCCTTTATCTTTCTCTTCCCTCCCTCTCTCCATCGTTTTCCCTCCCTCCCTCCCTCCCTTCCTTACTTCCTTCCTCTCTCCCTCCCTTCTTGCTTGCTTTCTTCTTTCTCTTTTTCTTTCCTTCCTTTCTTCTTCCTTCCTTCTTTGCTTTCTCTCTCTTTTTCTTTCCTTCCCTCCTTCTTTTTTCTCTTTTTTCCTCTCTTTCCCTTCCTCCCTCCTTCCTTCCTTCCTCTCTCTCTCCCTCCCTCCCTTCTTGCTTGCTTTCTTCTTTCTCTCTTTCTTTCCTTCCTTCCTTCTTCCTTCCTTTCTCTCTCTCTTTCTTTCCTTTCCTTCCCTCCTTATTCTTTTTTCTCTCTTTTTTCCTCTCTTTCCCTTCCTTCCTCCCTCCTTCCTTCCTTCCTTTCTTCCTTCCTTCTTCCCTCCCTCCCTCCCTCTCCCCTTCCTTCCTCTCTCTCTCTCTCTTTCTTTCCTTCCATAGCATCTTGCTCTGTTGCCTAGGCTGGAGTGCAATGGCACAATTATAGCCCACTGCAGCCTCTAACTCCTGGGCTCAAGCAATTCTGCCTCAACCACCAGAGTAACTGTGACTGCAGGTGCACTGCCATGCCTGGCTAAAATTTTATTTTTATTAGAGATGGGGTCTCACTATGTTGCCCAGGCTTATATAGACTGGTCTCAAGCTATCCTCCTGCTATCCCCCTCCCAAAGTGCTGGATTACAGGCATGAGCCACTGTGCCTGGTCTGGGCTTCACTTTCGACATGAGAAGTTGTTATGATCCCTCAAATTTTAGTGCCCTATTCTTCCATGTCCTGCCATCTAGCACATGCCCTAAACAGAAGGAAATCAAATGAACCAAGTTTTCCTGCGTATTTCTTCCATTGTCCTCCCTTCATTCCTCTACCTTAAGGCAGTAAATTCCACCAAAGGATCACACCGTGGCATTGTAGTCAAAACAGAGCTAAACTCTGAACAGCCCAGAGGAACTGATTTTCTAGTCGTTGGAGAGTATAGCAGACATGGAGCTGTGCTTCTCTTTTAAGAACAGATTCATTGCCTAGTTGTCAGGATGCTGTCAGCTGACAGTTTCCAGCCACCAACTCCTTCCACTCCACCTATGTATGGAGGGGTGCTCAGGCTCTCTTTAGGGTGCCTTGGCCTAACACTAAGCTAGGTGGGGGTGCAAGGGTCTAGCCATTCCCACCCAACACTGGGTCTCTGAACAGGCAGTTTTTGCTCCTGAGAGTCCACTGGGCTGGCAGAGGCTCTGCCAGGCTGCAGCCCCCACACAATTCCACTTCCTCCCTTTCCCTGTCACAAACGTTCGTTCTCTCTTGCCCTCTCGGGGGACCTAACAGACACAGCGATGCCAGTCATTTGCAATGCAGGTTTTGTTTTTTCTCCACAGAGGGCCTTTGATAGGCTTAGAAAGCCATCTTTGGGTGACAAGATACTTGTCTTTGTAGCATAAAGATCTTCAGCACAGATTTCTTATTCTCTTATTCACAGATGTGGAAAGGCTTAGTTCCTGTCAGGTCTAGCTAGCATTTCTCAACCAGGAGTGCATACCAGAATCACCTAGAGACCTTTTCAGTGTGCAAGTACACAGGCTTCACGTGCAGAGCTAGACTTGGTGGTTTGCGATGTACCCCTGGTTGAGAACCGGTGGTTATAGCATAAAATTCTTCCTTGTATGAGCCTCTCCCATAGATAAGCATTCATCCTGCTAAGGATCATTCCAGAAGCTGAAAATACATTAAGTGGTCAATTAAATTATCCCTAGTTTATTTCTTTTCTTTTCTTTTCTCTTTTAGAGACAAGGTCTTGCTATGTCACCCAGGCTGGAATGCAGTGGTGCCATATTAGCTCACTGTAGCCTGGAACTCCTGGGCTCAAGCGATTCTCCCTGTTCAGCCTCCTCAGTAGCTGGGACTACAGGCACACACCATCATGCCCAGCTAATTTTTTTTTTTTTATTTTTCATAGAAATGGGATCTCCCTACGGCTCGGGCTGGTCTCATACTCGTGGCGTCAAGTGATCCTCCTGCCTTAGCCTCCAGAGCTTATTTCCAGATATTTTCATAAGTCCAGCTAGTAGTGCTGCAGACTCATTTCAGAGCATGATGAATCTTCTTATAAAATATTAGGGGAAGGTGTAGGGAACTTTGGGATTATTTTTAATTTTGAAGATTTACATGAAAGCACAGAAGTTATGGGGCCATAGATTCCCTTTACTGAGTAAGGTGCGGGGTAAGGAGCTTTGCATTTACCTTCCAGGAAACCTGGAAATAAGGTTGCTGCATCCTGTCCTTTCAGGTTCCCTGTGTCATTGCAGGAGGCTGTACTGATGCTCATGTTTTGTTTCACAAGCTAAGTCCTTGACAGCATCAGCTGGGATCCCAGTCTTCTCTCTCATGTTACCCAGTGAGAACTCACTCACATAAATGTCAGGGGAGAATACTTGGCCTTCTGTTTCCTGGATCACTGAATAAAATCCCCTATGATGATCTGTGTGCGTATTTGGCTTTGCTGTTTGGTTCCAGGAGTTTTATTTCAAGGCAAAGCTTGTATCTGAAGATGCCATGAGCTGAGATTGTCTAGGACTGAGAAGCCCTAACTTCCCAAGGACACTAGTCCTGGAAAGAAGAAAGAGGCGGCATTCTTCCTGAATGTAAAATGCACTCAGAAGGAACTGCTTGGTATTTAAAAACTACTTCTCATTCTATCTTTAAAGCCAAAGAGAAAACACCGAAGTCCAAGGGGAATGCAGACAGACTGAGTGCTATGGAAACTTTCTCTTAGCAAAATTAACGCCTTCCCCAAGGGATGGCTGAAGGGTGGAGTAAGCTGAGTGGACTGGGGAAATCAAGGCTTTGCTGAGCTCTGAGTTGTGAAAATGGTACAGAGGAAGTGGCTCCTGACTGCACACCAAGCTGGGATACTCAAGGAGATAAAGGGGAATTTAAGTGACTGTGCTGAGACTGTTCCTGGATGTTTGGCAGCACAGGATTAAGTATTAATTTAATGCTTCCTTAATCCAACACATGCTATGCTCATTCTTTAAGTGCATTAGGCAGAACTTGTGAATTAAGAGAGCTGCCCTCTGCATGAGTAGGCAGCAGGGCCCTGTGGCAGAGGAGAAGCTGCCTCTGCATGTGAGCGTGGCCTCATCTTCCCACCCGCTGATGCGTACCAAGGCACACACTGAACATCTCAGGGCGTCCCTCTCCTTCTTGCAGGGTTATTTCAAGGATTAGCTGAATATGCATGTGGATAGGCTTAATAAATTTGCAAAGTGCTATGCAAATGTGGGCTTTTATTTCCTTTTTAGAGAAAAGCCTCACATCAGGATTGGCTGAGTATTACCCAAGCAGCACAGGGCCCAGTGGATGGACTCCAGCTCAGACAGGCAGACCTCAGTGGGAATCAATGCTCCTCAGTTACCTACTGGGAGACTTCAGAGCAGCCACTCAACCCTCCATGACCCAGTTCCCTCGTACATCAAATGGGGACAATGATCATACCTACCTCTCAGGAGAGGAGCTCATGGGGAGCTCATTCAGCACAAACCATGATGCATGGTGCCCAGTAAATGTGAGCTGTGATGACTGTAAACCTGGGCTGTCACCAAAAGTAAAACCATGACACAGAGGAAAGAGGAGCGTTGGCAGGAAGTCTTGGGGAGCTGGTGGAAAGTACTTCCAGGGAAAGCCACCCTGCTGCAAGGGCCCATCCTAATGAGCCATCAGCCTCCCAGAGGATGGCCTGGCTCTGAGTCAGGAGGAGAAGCTGTTGCTCTTGTCTCAAGGCCTATTTCTGTCTGTCCATATCAACTGTACAGCAATTACCCATACACAGCGGAGCTCTCAGCTGTAATTCTGGAAGTAGCATCATAGAATGTTTCCAGGTACAAATTCACTTGTAACAACTGTACGTTCACATCACACAAGGAGGACTCCACATGCAAAAACATCATCTCAAAATGGAGCACAGTCGAATTCTGGGGTGGATGCAGGTGGTGGGGAGGGAGGGTGATGGATCTCAAATGTCCAGCCACACTTGAGATAATTCCTGGGCTGGGCAACCACAATGGCCCTGGGCTGAGGCACATTCCATTATGAGTGGAGTGGGTTTATAATGGAATGACATGGATGGTTTCTTATAATCAGAAAAGCACACTGACCTTCACACTACACAGGTGCAGCAGCATAATGACCCACCACGTGTACGCGCATCAATTCCTGGGGAAAAGTCCAACGAGGTTAACTTAGCGTGTATCCCAAGCAAACAAAATCAGCAACATTACCCACACAAACAACATTGTTCCCCCCACCCCCGCCAAGATACCTGGCCTGGGCAACCGACGTGCAAAAGGAAAAATCACACAAGGACCACACTCATTTTGATAAAGTGGATAAAAAGTTGCAAGCAACGTTATTCTGTGCCATAAGTAATTTGATTTTATTTTAAACTTTAATTTAAGGAATGAGACTCACGAGCCTAGAATTTTTTTTTTCTTTTTCAAGTAACAAGGATTTGGTGTGGGTGTTTGTGGGGAAAGAGAAGTTCTGCTCTCCCAGCCGTCTGAGAAGGCCAGCTAAAAGCATCCTCACATATGATCCACTCCTGAAGCTCCCTCAACCACAAAGGAAGGGGAATCTACAGTTAAACTGCTGAAAATTCACTGCCTGTTTCAGTGCCCTTACTCCCTCAGGCATTTACTCAGATGGGAAAGACTCAAGAAGTGCCGTCCCCTTCCACTTGTTGTCCTGCGGAGTGACTGTCACCACAATAAACTTGGCATCACTGGTCTCACCATTGGCACTTTAGAGCTACCATGTCCAAAATTAGCATACAGGACTTGAGCAGAGATGCCAGGCATGGGACAGTTGCTGACGGCATCATCTATCAGGGCCCTCTTAATCTAGGTATTGTTTTGGTTCATACGTCTTTATTCTGATTTTATAACCTCATCTTCCTTTGGAGTTACAGTCACCATGAAAATAATCAATATGGCCTGATTCCAGAAAAAAGCAGTCTATGATGTCAGCATTCCCAAACCCCGATGAAACCTGAAGCTTTGCTGACAAATGAATTCGTGTAAGAAACGAGTAGCAAGCTTGCATTCTAGGTGCAGAGATTACGTTCTCAACCCTGGTCCAAGCAGATCTGAATAGAAGATGGAGAGAATTCGACATCTACTTACTGAGATCCTGCTCTGTGTCCAACGCCCTGGTGGACGCTACTGGACTTCTCAGTGGTGACGCACACCGTGCAGCACCCTTGCTCCTTCCCACTCCCTGCCACAGCCACTGGCTTCCTGGATGGTTCTCAGGCTGCCCCAGCTCTGCCCCATCTGCAGGCTCCCCTGCACTGCCTTCCCCCTTGGAGAAGGGCCAACTAGGAAAAGATGCAAGAAGGAACACACTAGGGCCATGTCCCTGCCTCTGGCCTTAGTTACCATGTGAACATCGCCAACTCTCCAATTTCTGTGATAGGTCAGAGCACTCATCTGATGTCCAAACCCAGTCCCCATCCACTGGAGCTTTGCGCAGCCACCCAAGCACCATGCAAGAAAAACTCAGGATCTTTATTCCTATGCCCAAGCTTCCCTTAAAAGTCTAGCCTTAGTCATGGTTCCTCTGCCGCTTAGAGCTCCCTGTCAGGAACTGGGACAGCTTTCTTTCTCCAGTCCTCTTTCTTCATCCTTTTTGTCCAACCAAGCGCTGAGTTCATCTGCTCCTACCTCCTAACGGTTCTAGAATTCATCTGCCTCTCACCATTTCTGCCTCCTCCAGCATGGTCCAAACCTCCTCTCCCACTCAACTCCCATGGAGCCTAACCGGCATCCTTGTCTGCACCTTTGCTCTTAATACAGTCTCCACAATGGACAGAACACTTTATTGAAAAAGGAAACCTGATGTCGCCCTTCCTTGTTTTAGTGGCTTCACACTTCCTTTAGGCTAAAGCTCTAAATACCAGTTTGAGACTTACTTTATACAAACATGCAAAGTGGATCTGGTCCTCCCTCCTCCCCGACCTCACTGCTGCCTCACTCCTCCTGACCTGTGACACTCTGGCCACTTGGGAATCCTACAGTCTCCAGAGGCACTTATTTACCCCTTCCTTGGAGATGTCAGTGTGCTGTCCCTGCTGCCTGACCTGAGCTGACATTAGCCCTTCTTCCTCCACACCCCCTACTCCTTGGCCTCCCCTGTGCTTCCCCTTCCCCCATGACAGAGGCCTGGGAATAGTACCCTGTAGTTATTATTTTTTGACAGTTTTAAAAATAATTCTAATGAACTGTTTATGTATATATTTGTTTAATGTCTATCTTGCAAAATTACTCAGAATTCTCTGGGAGCTGGGGCTGCCATCCTCAGCACTTAGCACAGAGCCTGGTATAGGGTGTGCTCACTGTCCTAAGCCAAATATTGATCCAATTAATTAAACACACACACACACACATACATTAGGAGAGTAAAAAGAAGAGGAAAAAAGACCACTCAAATGGGCTGTTTAGACATTATCTATTTAGCACTTAGCACTGGAGATACTGGTATATTTCACTTTACAGTTTACTGTAAATTATTTCTTTACAGTTTACTAATTGTTTAACTGCAAAGCTTGACTCTGGAAATAAAAAAGGAATGAGAGCAGAAGTGGAGACTTTATAAAGAAAGTGAATGGGGATCAAAAAGGATCCAGCTCCAGCTCCTGGAAGCTTACCCCACCCCACCAAAGAGAACCTGGATGGAACCCTCTTTCATCAGGAATAAACTGGAGCCCAAGGAAATGAAGGAATCAGATGGGGACCAAGTGACCTGTCCACACAAAAGCCATCTGATGAGTGCTTCTACTCCCTGCTCACAGCCCACCTTCAGCTACACAGATCTGCACGGCCCCTCGCTTCTGCCATATGGGATCCAGCCTGACAGCAGCGAATGAGTGCACAGATTTCAAGTAGAGGAAATCCCCAGGAAATGGCAAGGGACAGTATTAGGAATCGACAAAGTACTACTTTAAAATAACCTTAGATTAGATGATTCTTCCTTCAAAGGCACAACTGGTTTACACACAGCTATACACAGCCAGTTCCTCTGTTGGACTCAAGTGGCCATGACCCTCAGGAAAATCCTCTAGGAGTGCTTGGCACAGGGCAGCAGGAAGTCACGTGGGGAGGGTCCCTCTGCAGACCCTTGCGGCACAGCAACAGGAGAGCAGGGCGGTGTTGGAGGCCCAGCCCTGCCTGAGGCCACTTCTTCATAGGTCCTGGCTGCCGCACCCTGCTTATGCCCTGCAAACCCCTGGCACCTCTCTAAAGCCCTGTGAATCAACCATCTGACACGGCCTGTCACTACTCATCAAAGCTGACTGGCAGTGACACCACCTCTGAGGCCTGATGCTCTACCACAGCTGCTAGGTCACCTGAGTAGAGTTAGGATTATTAAAAATCAAATGAACCAAGCAGGATGTTTTTCCTGGGCAAATATTGATCTGTCCCTACCCAAATGAACTAAGATTAAAAACCAAATATTAGAAAGCACGTTACCCTTCAGACCATACTGTGATTTATCATAGGCTAAAACAAATTGTTTCATTGTTTTGCTTCCCTCCTCTTTCATTCGGTCTGTCGTCTGATAAGTGGAGGATTTTTTGAGGAAGAGGTCAAGATCATTCATGGGTGGAATACATAAAAGCTAGCAATATAAAAGATGACATTTATTTATTTATTTATTATTACTTTATTTGAGACGGAGTCTTGCTCTGTCGCCCGGGCTGGAGTGTAGTGGCCAGATCTCGGCTCACTGCAAGCTCCGCCTCCCGGGTTCACGCCATTCTCCTGCCTCAGCCTCCCGAGTAGCTGGGACTACAAGCGCCCACCACCATGCCTGGCTTTTTGTATTTTTAGTAGAGATGGGGTTTCACCGCGTTAGCCAGGATGGTCTTGATCTCCTGACCTCGTGATTCTCCCGCCTCGGCCTCCCAAAGTGCTGGGATTACAGGCGTGAGCCACCGTGCCTGGCAAAAGGTGACATTTAAAAAAAACTTTTTTTCCTAATTATAGAAACAAAGTACATTTGCTTTTGAAAAGCCAAGCCATACGGACGACAAACGATATGATGAAAGGTCACTCAGAACTCCACCCTAGAAGAAAGCCAGAAGTCCTGGTTCGGGTAAGGTTCTCTTTTTTATGGGGTGGTTTGAGAGAGGCCCAGCCAGTGTGCCGCCTTCTGGGAGGGACATGTCCCTACAGGTCTGGGGCTGTAAGAGTGCATCACAGCTAAGAAGGCCTGGAGTGGCTGGTCCTCAAAGGGGGCTTGTGATATTTAAAAATAATTTACACTTATTTTAAGTGGGTGTATCTAACATCCCCAGAAATCTGGTCAGCTGGGGCAATTGCCCCTCACAAAAGACTATCATTGTGACTATCAATTATTTTAAGTTGTCCTAAGTATGGACAATTGGCATTTAGGATTTGTTGAGTTCCAGCAGGAGGTGCCAAGCTGTAGAGATATTTAAAGACATACAATTCCTATTTCAGTGACCCCAAACCCCTCAAGGAAATTTATGGCCCTCCTCTTCTATCTTTGCCCTCTAGGGCAAAGACCCTAGCACAGTGTGCGCCATCTAATAACTATTTGCCGACAGACCAACCAACCTGGTACATGAAGGAAGGGAAAGCCTGTGTGTGCATTCCCAAATATGTGGTTAATTCCTGAAATGTCCCACTAGACACCCTTGCAAAGACAAAGTAAGCTCAGTTGCACATATTTTGAAGGGGATTTTTAAAACTTGCTTCTTCTTAGAGACCAGAAAATTACATTTGCTAATTTAATAAAACTATTCTTTGTTGCAAGAGCCCAAGAGGTGGGATGAAGAGTTTCACTAGATCGTCTCCCTTTTGGCTGATGTCGCAGCAAGTATTCATCAGCCATCAGCCAGACTGGATAGCAGGCCAAAAAAGTGGCCGTCTGGTCTCACGTTGGAAGTTCTGTTTTAAACTTTGTGACCTTGATTCCATCAGCATGAGTTGGGGTCTGACTGATTTTGTTTTGTCCCAATCTATTTTCTTTCAGTCCCTTGTTTTGATCCAACGTCAATTTTCAGGAGATATAAAATTTACTGTTATATAACATTATGGTGTTATTGTCACTGAATTCATTTTCCTGGGAGGAGGTCTCTTTATGATCCAATACCTAATAGCATCATTTCCTGTCAGCAATGACTTACAATGCCTTCCAAATTCCCAGGCCCCTCCTCTATGACAGAAAAACCCTCTTACATTAGAGGGAAAAAAAGGTTTTGACAAATAGTCCAGGCTTTACTTGAAGAGCATGAACTTAGTGGTATAGCCAGTGGGCTATTCCTTTTTAAAGATATTTATTTTACTCATATATTTTTCATTTTCATTCATTCATACATTTTTTCACTTCTCTAGCATATCCATACGGCTAAACAATGACACACAGGGAGAACATAAAGATGGCTTCACTTTAAACTTCCACGTTCCCTAACTTCCCATTTGACACTTTCTTCCCAACCTGAGGGAGCCATCCTTGTTTGTAGATAGACTGGTCCAAAGATCCAGTTTGTCCCTAGAGGAACAGTTCTAACTCCATACCAGGCAACATAAATATGACCACTTGTGGGTGTGGCCACCTCCTCCCCAGGCCTTACTCCTCAGACTCCAATTCTGAGCACCAGAGGGAAAAGTCACATGAGAAGTCAAGCTGGGTCCTGGAGCCAAGGTGATAAGAACAGGGATGGGGACAGCTTCTGGCCAGCACCCACTCTGGTGCCAGCATCATGGCCATGAGCTGGGACCCCTCCCCACCAGTGCCATCCCTCCCAGTGCAGCGCTTTATTGCTGCTCAGCCCAGAGCTGTTTGCTTTCTTCCCTAACCTTCATGTTTCATCTGAGGCACATCTGTGATGGGCAAACACACGTAATAGAACTCCATCCTTGAATAACTCCACAACAGAGCTGTCTTCTAAGAATAATAGCTAATCCTAGGGTGTTTTCATTAAAAACAGATTTCAGTGACAGACTATCAAAACATTTTCCTTTTACAAAAAGCAATATGATGGGGCAGAATTATGCAAAGGATACAGGCTTCACTCTGCCCTGAGCAACCAAGGGCCCTCTCCCATCGGCTTCAGTATCTCATTTAACTTTCCTGTCATGGATATGCAAGCAGACTAAGTCCTACTCAGCGCTTTTGCAGGCTCCAAGTGGGGGGGGGGGGGGGCGGGGAAAGACTGGTAAATTGCATTTCTGCCTCTATTTTCAAAATCTGTCACCAGTTATCCTTGAGGGGTGGTTTGCTTATGTTCTTAGGGAGTTGGAGAGGTATTATCTAGCAAAGCAGGCTCAGAGTCACCCAACATGCATTGACTGTCTCCCACATAGCTGGCATTGTTTTGGGAGCTGCAGATACAATGGTAAATGCTCATATTGCTTTACACATATTAACCCATTTGATCCTCACAATAATCTAGCGAGGCAGTTCCTATAACTGTCTACACTTTACAGAGGAGGAAACTGAGGCATAGAGTCACTGTAATATGCCCAATGTCATGCAAGTAGTAAGGAGCAGAAAAGCAGATTCAGAGCCAGGCACCTGGCTCCAGAATGCCAATGCTCAGTGGTCCACTCTGCAAAGACTAGTGTGGTCCCTGCCCTTCAGGAGAGGAGACACACCAAACAGATGAGCTGAACGCACAACAAGATGTTACAGCATTCCATTTAAGAGCCGAGGAGGGCTCCAGGCAGGTCTTCTCCAGTGATTTACATTTTATTTTGGTCAGAAATACCTTTAAGACACTGGCAGCAATGTCCCTTTTCCCCAGAACCTCTGAAGCCCCAGCTTCCATTAGGCAAACAGTCACACTTTACCTACCTACCTACCTACCTACCTACCTACTTCCTTCCTTCCTTCCTTCTTTTTTTCTTTCTTCCCTCCCTCCCATCCCCGCTTCCTCCCTCCCTCCCTCCTTCTCCTCCCTAGTTTTCACTTTACCTTTATAGTCTCTTCTTTCTGAAATTAATCATTGGGTATAGTTAGTTTTTTTTTTTTGTTTCATTTACTATTGTGAAAGGAAAATAAATCTCGGGACCCCCAAATCACTAAGCCAAGGGAAAACTCAAGCTGGCAACTATGGCAGGCAAACCTGCTTCCCATTTTATTCCTAAATAAGGCAGCTACAAAGATTTTTAAAAAAGCTACACACCTCCCTCATAATGTGCCCACACAGAAATTTGTTGTGGGCCTCATGATCTTTACCCTACAACAGTTCTGTTGAATTTCACCCTGGCAATGTAAACTGATAGCTAATCTTCACAGCTCACCTGAGACAAATGCATATTTGATTGCTTCCTCTGCCCTATTCTTTATGTAAAAATGCAGATTCACCGAGCCAGACTACATTGAGTATTCAGCGAAAGGCTGATCAAGGACTCAAAAGAATGCAATCTTCTGTCTCTTATCTACCTATGACCTGGAAGTTCCTGCTTCAAGTTTTCCCACCTTTTGGGACCAAACCAATGTACATCTTATACATATTGATTGACGTCTCATGTCTCCCCAAAATGTACAAAAGCAAGCTGTACCCCAACCACCTTGGGCCTCAGGACCTCCTGACACCATCAGGAGTGCAGCCTTAACCTTGCCAAAAGAAACTTTCTAAATTGACTGACACCTGTATCAGACACTTTGAATTCACACTATTTCATTTGAGCTTTCCCCCCCATGAGTGGTTTTCCAAATCACTTAATAATTTTAGTAATTACTTAAATAATGATATAGATTAAGTAATCACTTAATATATCATAATATCTGAAATTTCTTATTAACTTGTGTCTATTTCAGGACTTTACTCCTATTGCTCTTTCTATTCATATGCCCACACATGAAGTTTTAGTGTTTGCATGTGTGTATATACACAGACTAGCGCATATAAACATATTTACTGTATATTTATTATATATATCACATTGGGTAGCACAGATACCTCCTTCCTTAATTTTAATTTCTCATTTCTATAAAAGAGACGGAGTCTCACTATGTCGCCCAGGCTGTTCTCAAACTCCTGGGCTCAAGTGATCCTCCCCTCTTGGCATCCCAAAGTGCTGGGATTATTGGTGTGAACCACTGTGCCCGGCACTTCATTAATTTTTGAAATAAGTTCTCTTAGCTGTGCTTGCATTTTTATCCATCTAGAATCCAGAGAGCTGGTTACTGTGGGCCCAGGGGAGTGTGCTGGGTGTGTAGGAGAATGCCACCCACACCCACGCCCACACTCAGGACTCCCCACCAAGATGCCAGTACAGCCCAATACTGAGACCCACTGGCCATCCTCCAGAACATAAAGACTCACGTATCTTGTTAGTGGGATTAAATTAAACTAACAAATGAATATGGGAAAGTTTTGCACATTAAGTTATCCCATCCAGGAGCACCATGTCTCTGTACGGATTAAATTCCTGTTTTCATTTTTAAAATGAATCTTCATAGATTTCCTCATGTAGCTCACACAAAGTCCTGGCTGCTTGGTAGTCCATGTTTTCTTTTTCTTGAGTTCAAAATGTTTTCTGAAATTATCAAAGGCTTGGGCCAAGGATGCCTCTCTTATTCCGCAGTTTTAAAGAATAATAGTCCCTTATTCCCTTCTGTTGCCTTTTATCAGTCTAGTATTTGTTCCCAAGTATTATCTTTAAACACTTTTCCTGGTCTGAAGTGCAGGCTGGGAGGACAGAGGTCCCCCATCAAGGAGGGCCAAACCTCCTCCTGCTGTGGCCACTCCTCAGAGCGGGGGTACTCTCTGTGGATTTCACCCCAAGTAAGGTGATGGGTGTGGGGGCCAGGGAACTCCACTTCTTCCTGCAGGGTCTCCAGGGACAGAGCTCCGGGCTCCCTTGGATATGGCTCTGCCAGTTCCAGGGGAGGCTCTCCTGACCTGGCCAGCCCCAGGTGTGCTCTGGCTGGCTTCCAAGGGACGAGTGCCATCAAGACTTGGGTCTGGACCACGGGTCTGGCAGGGGATTCGCCGGATTTGCTGGTGATTCACTATTGTGAGGCAATGAGATAGGGAGGAGAGGCCTGCACAGGGACCCAGATAGTCATGAAAGGCGACCTTATTCAGCATTTATTTCATTTGCTGTGCACATATTTCCTTTCAGGGCCTCATGTGGAGGGGGCTTTTCATTCATGTATTCACTTAGCAAATGTCTGTGGTGGGCCAACTTCATACCAGGCACTGTGGATCAGGCAATACGTGAGTGAGCAACACAGCCTACAGGCCCTGGCTGTGGAGCTCGTGTTGAGGGAAAGAGAGCAACTAAAAACACAATAAATAAGTAAACTGCACATGTGAGAGATCATGCAACTTCAAGAAATAACAAATGAGAAATGAAATGTTAAGACGTGGGTAGGAGATGAAGGTTTCCCTGGGTCTCCAGGAAAAGCTTCAAAGATAAGGAGGTTTTGAATAAAGACCTGAAGGAAGAAAAGGAAGTGTCCATTCCTGCCCAAGGGAAGAATATTCCAGGCAAAAAAAAGGCCTGAGGTGGGAGAGCATCTGCAGAGGCCAGTGTGGCCGGAACATGGGGAACAAAGGGGAGGACAGAAGGAAATAAAGCTGGGGATGTCACAAGGGGCCGGGTTGTGTTAGGCTTCTAGTTCACTGGAAGGACTCTGGTGTTCACACATTGCAAGTTGGGAAGTCACTGGTGAGCCCTGAGTGGGGAAGCGACATGATCTGTCTGGCAGCGAGCAGGGGCTCTCTGGCTGCTGCTTTAGGAACACACTGGAAGGAAGAGGAGGGAGGAAGCTGGGAGACCTTGCGAGAATCTAGGCCAGACACGGTGGTGTGAACAGGGTGGGAGAGGTGTGGGTGGTGAGAATTTGGCAGAATTGTAGACAGAAGAGAGCTGTCACTGGCAGGGTGGTATTGCATGTCATTTGTAAAGTCTGTGGATAACCTTTTGCTTGTTTAGCAACCCGTATATTGCACGCTGCTCTTGCAGACTGTGGAGAGAAGCTGGCTGCTCCTCACCTGCTCATCTCACTACCTGCGATGAAGCTTATTTCTGGATGATATGAAGTATCTTATCTTTCTTGTACCAGAGGCTGCAATCTATTTCCATGCCTCTCTCTCTGAATCTGCCTTTTTCTGTTGAGGCTATCACAGCTTCTATTACGCCCTTTGTGTTGCTATACCTACTTCCAGCTTTGCTGCATTTTTTGGAACTGGAGAGCTCCAATAAACACAGGAAGAGAGGAGCAAGTGGAGGCTTTGAGACTGACTGGTGCAGGCCTGGAGCTACTGAGGGCAGGTGAAATGTGCAGGTAGGCAGAGGTCTGGGCTGATCTTCAGAGTCCAGTTGCACCTTTATCCTGGAAATCAGTTGTGGAGTCAGATATACCGATCCCTATTTCTAGCTTCCACAACAGTATTATTTTGCACCATGTTGGAAGCTTTCATAAAACTATTTTTATGGAAGTTATTATTTGGGGGAAGGAGAGGCATCCAGGAAAATCTATCATCGACCTGCTAAATGGACCGCACCACCACCTTTTCCAATTACATATTTTTCCACTGGATAATATTTTAAGATTCTACAGACAGACCAGTGTCTAAGACATTGAAAAGCAAAGAGCAGCATTTTTCAACATAAATATATTAAAGCCCATAGGCATGCACTGACTTGGATATATGCAACTGTCTGTGGTCAACTCTTGTCTTTACCATAATAGAATCTAAAAAGTCCTGGAGACTAAATAAATTATGTTAGTTGGTGATAGGATATGGAGGGCTAATGAGGCAAGAAAAATTATAATATCCAAATTGTGATTTTTTTTAGTAACTGTTGTTTCTACATTGAATATATATGAAAACATTAAGAGTTTCCAGATGTGATATTGAACATAGAAATAGAGGTTCTGGGAGATAGTATCAACCAGCTAGGGAGAAGGAGAGAAGTTAGATTTTGGATCCAGTCTCTATACGTCAGTCAAAGGAGAATATGTGCCTGCTGAGAACTATGAGCCAGAGGGGAACTCATCTCCACAACTCTGAAAACTGGGTCTCTACAACTAAACACAGTAATCAGAATATTAAAAAGCATGAGTGTCATGAAACAATGTTCCATGAATATTTTTATGTTTTTGGTGTTAATGATTTCTGAGCAAAGGCACATGGGTTAAAGGACGATTATTGGCTACCCTAAAGATAGAGACTTCTGGAGAAATATAAAGTGTTCTCTCTTCTGGAGATGGTGAAAGCCTAGAGTCCTTTGCCTCCTCTCCCCAGAGAGGATTATTTTACATTCCAGAGCGGAGGTCTGGCTTTGGCCAATTAAATGTGATGTTCACTGTAAGCAAGAAGTTTTAAGAGGTATCATGAGTTTCACCATCCCTCTTGCTACTGCCCCCTTTCCCGCAAGAACATCATGTTCAGTTCTAGATTGGGCTATGCCTTCAGCCTACACTTCAGAAGCACATCTGAGCCCAAACCACAAGGGGAAGGAAAGCTGCAGCTGACCCACAGCCAAATGTGATGTGAGTGAGAAAGCCTTTGTTGTGGAAGCCACTGAGATTGTATGGGTATTTATTTCACAGCATAACCAGCAAAAGCAAGCTAATGCAGTTGCACAGCCAGCCTCCATTTCTACTCCTCTTCTGAATTAAATTCCACTGCTCGGGGCAAGATGGCATGTCCTGATTCTTTTATGCCACCAGCACTCGGCTTTTCCCTAAATTGACCTACTTTGAAGGAGGGTTCTTATAGTTCACCAGTGGAGGACAGGTTCTGGCACAAATAGAGACTTGTAAGGTTGCATTGAAGGGTGTCTTTCTTCTTTCCGGTGGCCCATTCAAACTATCCCAATCAACCAGGTCCTCTACTTTTTCTTTTTGTATTTGCTGGTTTCTTTCTTTCATTGAAATTCCAAGCTCTTTCCTTATAATCAGTTTTCTCCAATTACTGTCAACTCTGGGATCAAATTCCTCCAAGAGGTTCCTTTTTTTTTTTTTGAGATGGAGTCTCGCTCTGTCGCCCAGGCTGGAGTGCAGTGGTGGGATCACAGCTCACTGCAAGCTCTGCCTCCCAGGTTCACGCCATTCTCCTGCCTTAGCCTCCCATGTAGCTGGGACTACAGGTGCCTGCCACCACGCCTGGCTAATTTTTTTTTTGTATTTTTTAGTAGAGACAGGGTTTCACCGTGTTAGCCAGGATGGTCTCAATCTCCTGACCTCGTGATCCGCCCACCTTGGCCTCCCAAAGTGCTGGGATTACAGGCGTGAGCCACCGCGCCCGGCCCCAAGAGGTTCTTATGTCAGAATACATTTTGTGTGCCCTCCTCAATGCTGCCACCGGGACTTGGTTCCTGCTGACAACAGCTGAGGATCTATGTTACTGGTACAAGCCCACAGCTGAATTCCTATATCTTCACCCCAAGCATTGAAAACCAGGGGAAGTATGTCTCTGGCACCATCCAAGGTCTACATAGTCTCCTTGAATCTACTATCTTGGGTCCTTTTCAATCTCTTTAGCTGGCAAGCAGTGAGTCTCCGTGAAGGCACTAAGTTCCCTAACTGGCATCCAATAGTTTGAGGAATTCTAAGGTGGAACATGATTTTAATGGTAGCACACTGAGCAAAGCAGATAACATGCCTTGGTGGAAATCAATTCAGTGAATCCACATCATGTGAAAACACCAACAAGGATGCTTTCAGATTTGTAAATGCCCAGAAAAAAAGACTTACATTCAAGTGGCTGTGATGGGAGGGACATATGATTCCCAGCTGTGGAAAGGACAGAAGAGCAGAGGGAGGTAGAGAAGCCCCAGTTCAAGTCTCATTCTGCTAGTTTCTGGCTGTGAGATCTTATGGAAGTTAGTTAGCCTCTCTAAATGTTAGTTTCTTACTTGTCAATGAGAATTAGAATTCTATCTACTTCATAGTGCTGTCAACAGATTTTGGAGGGAAAATAAATGCAGAGGACTAAAGAATAGCACCAGACACATAGCATCTATTCCCTACAGAACAGACAGAGGATTCAGTGTTGAAAAAGGCATGTCAAACTCAGGAGCTGGAGGGCCCTGATGATGTGCTAATGCTTGGAAGAGCTGCAACCAACAGTCCCTTTCTGCTTTATTTTTTTTAAATCTTGGCATCCTTTCAGACTTACAGAGAAGTTGTATGAATATGACAATGAATTCCCTAATATATTTCACGCAGATTCTCCAAATGTTCACATTTTGCTGTTTGTTTTTCCTTTTTCTGTCTCTCTGTATGTGAGAGACATATAATTTATATACGTATACATATTTATACATACATATGTGTCATGTTTTTCTGAACCATTCAAGAGTAATCTGTTGACAGGATGCTCCCATACTCCTAAATACTATGATGCATATTTCCTAAAAACAAGACATTCTTTTATATACCTACAGTACAATTATAAAAATCAGGATATTAATCTCAACACGGTCCTATTATCTAATCTATAGACCTCATTCAGATCTCATCAATGTTCTCAATAATGTCCTTTGTGAAAAAGAAAAATCCAAGATGCAAGATCTTGTGTTATATTCAGTTCAGTTGTCTTCTTTGTATTTCATGACACTGGTTGTTTTTATTTATTTATTTTTGAGACAGAGTCTCTCTCTGTCACCCAGGCTGGAGTACAGTGGTGCGATCTTGGCTCATTGCAACCTCTGCCTCCAGGGTTCAAGTGATTCTCTGGCCTCAGCCTCCTGAGTAGCTAGGACTACAGGTACCCGCCACCATGCCCAGCTAATTTTTTGTATTTTTAGTAGAGATGGAGTTTCACCATGTTGGCCAGGCTGGTCTCAAACTCCTGACCTCAAGCAATCCTCCCGCCTCAGTCTCCCAAAGTGCTGGGATTACAGGCGTGAGCCACTGTGCCCAGCCCACTGATGGTTTTTAAGGGTATAGGCTAGTTACTTTGTACAATACTGCCCACTTTAAATTTGCCTGATGTTTCCTTGTAATAAGAGTCAGGCTCTGACTTCAGCAGGAGCCACAGAAGCCACGTTGAACCCTCAGTGCCCTGTAATAGGAGGTATTAGGCTGGTGCAAAAGTTATCATGGTTTTTGCCATCAAAAGTATGGCAAAAAAGACCCACAATTACTTTTGCACCAACCCAATACAAGCTGCACTGATGATGGCAACTCTTGGTTAAGGTGCTGTCTGTCAGATTTCTCCACTGTAAAGTCACTATTTTATCCTTTGTAAATAATAAGTATCTTGTGGAGAGACGCTCGGAAATTACACAAATATACTGTTACTTCTCAAAATTTCACCCATTGCCTTTACCATCCATTAATTAGTTTTTGCTTGAATCAGAGGCCTCTTTATTATTTATTTATAGCCCACTAATTTTTTTTCTTTTTTTTTTAACTTTTATTTTAGGTTCAGGGGTACCTGTGCAGATTTGTTGTACAGGCAAACTTGTGTCACAGGGGATTGTGGTACAGATTATTTCATCACCCAGGTACTAAACCTAGTACCCAACAGTTATCTTTTCTGCTCCCCTCCCTCCTCCCACTCTCCACCCTCAAGTAGACCCCAGTGTCTGTTGTTCCCTTCTTATGTGTTCATGAGTTCTCATCATTTAGCTCCCACTTAAAAGTGAGAACATGCTGTCTTTGGTTTTTTTCTCTTCCTGTGTTAGTTTGCTAATGATAATGGCAGAGGTCTCTTTTTAAACAGAGTTTTGAATTCTATCATTTAAGAAATATTTTCCATGGCAATGGATCTTATGAGACTCATCAAAGCCATTATGGTGTAAAGCATCTCTCCAAAAAAACGAACTCCTATTTGGTGTCAGCTGATTGCAAAGACTTCAACATAGGGAAGGAGGAGAGAGCTCAACACTGGAAACATATCTAATTTACCAGAAAGCGAATACAAATTAAAATGTCTCTTGACCTTAAGGTACAGCAGCTATCTCACATCTGGTTTAAACATAGCATTAACTGTTCTTCCTTTTTATTACAAAAATAATTCATTCGTACTGTGGAAAATCTGAAAGCTATAAAAAGCAGAAAACAGAAGAAAAAAAGACACTCATGATGCAGAATCTACCACTGTTAACCAATTTGGTAGATTCCTTGTTGTCATTTGTTTTTCCTTTTCTTTTAAGACATATTGTATACGCAATTTTATATTCCAATTTTAATAACTGGAATTCATTGAAAATTCTAAGATAGTTTCATAAATTTTAATGGATGCCTTTTATAAACATACTACCATTTAGTTTTTTGATACCATTTTGGACACGTAGATTGTTTATATTTTTGCTATTAAATAATCGTGGAGAAGCATCTTTGCACACACACAAAATGTGTACTGCATTTTGCTTCATTTGTGTAAGAAATATTATGGCCTGAATGAGCATAGCTGAGTGAAAGGCTATGAATACATAGCCAAGTGAACTTACAAAAGGGCCTAATTTATACCCAACTGGTGATCCATGCAAGTGTTCTTCTCCCCCAAACTCAACAACACTGAATGTTCCCATAGTTCTTTGCATCTCCTGACGGTACATTTTCAACCTTCTCTTAGCCAATTTATATTGCTGTGTTGTGAGCTGTGTGATCTTGTTCTTTAAATCCTTATCTACTCAAGCTTGCTATTATTTTTTACTTAAGTGTATGAGCTCTGTGAATTCTAAAATATCAAGCTGCTTTTTTTTTTTTTATTTCGTAGAGATGAGGTCTCTGTATGTTGCCCAGGCTGGTCTTGAACTCCTAGAGTCAAGTGATTCCCCTGCCTTGGCCTCCCAAAGTGCTGGGATTACAGGCGTGAGCCACTGTGCCTGGCCTACAAGATTTTGTCTAACATACTTGTTGCAAATATTTTCCCTGGGTGTTATTTGCTTTTTAATTTTGTGTATCTGGCTGTTAATGGAAGATTTCCAATTTTATGTGTTAAAACTATTCTTTCTGGTTCCTCCTAACACTTTAATTTTGGAAAGCCCTGCTTACTCACCCTTCCCAGCCAGATAGAGGTAAACATTATTTCTACACCCATCTAGCATGTGATAGCACTATTTTGAAAACATCAGCTCTTAGATCCATTTGTAATTTATTTGGGTGCATGTGAATAACATACTTCTTCCTTACTGGTAACCTGCTTCCCCCTTATCATGTATCAGATTTTTCTGTGTGCCAGAAGTTACTCTGAGTTGTGCAGTTTCATGGATGTATTGCTTTTTCTGTAGTCAGGATCACATTTTGTTCATTATGGTAGCTTTAAAATACAGTCGTATTAATCTTATTTCATTCCTCTTCTTTGCCCTCTTGAAACGTACCTCTTCTGGACTATTCATTATTTCAGAATATTTTAAAGTAATGTTAATAATTTCAAGTAAGAAAAAATGTCAATTAACAGAAAAATAGAGGATATTTTATTAATAACATCATAAACTATATATGAATTAACATAAAATGTAACTTTACAATATTCAGTTTTCTCATGAAAGAACAGGCATATTGGTAGATTAAATTAAATCTTTTGTGTTTCTTAGTAAAGTTTTGTAGTTTTATTACATACTTTCTGCACTTAGTGATTAAAGTATGGATAGTTTATATTTTCATTATCATTGAAACCCAGATGCTTTTTAAATGACTTAAATTTTATATTTGAATACTGTTAGCTTTGTAAACTTATATTAATTCAAATAACTAGATATTTTCCTTACACTTTACAGGTATAAACTCACACCCCTAAAAAAAAATGACCATTTGTTCTCCTTAAAATAGCCATCCCTGGAGCTTTTGATTCACATATTATTTCAGTAGCCTGAACTTCAAGATCAATGTTAAATAATCACTAAAAACAGTGGTCAATTTCATATTGTTTCTGTCAGTGACAGGAATGCATTTAACATAAAGCAGGACACTGGGCATTAAATAATGAAATAATTAATGTTAATAATGAGACATAAATGAGAGAGGCATTGACTTCCAGATTATATTGTCTAGATGAATATATTCTTTTAATGTGTCATTTTGCTAAAAATAATGGCAACCATGGTCATCCAAATATGACAGGCAGTTTTCATGACGTTGTGACAGCCGTGAAAATGTAGTGCGTAGATTTTGGATGGCTGGAGATGGCCCCCATCCTGTGTTCCGGAGCCCCCACACGTAGGCCATCCTCTGCAGGCTGCCCTGACCAATGACTGAACACAGCAGGGATGCAGAGGGCGCCCATGTGCGGGAGATGCCAGGCTCTTCGGAGGGCAGCATTTTAGAAATGATGTTGCTGCCTGGGGGCTTCTGCTCCACCCTCCTCCCTTGCACTCTCTTTCAGGAGGGTCAGGCCCTTGCAGCTCCCTGGCCTTTTCCCCTCACAGGCTCTTTCCTCACCCATCTCCTGCATGTCCAGTCCCACCCTGGCACCCGCTTCGTCAAGGATCTGGAACGACACAGACCCTAATGGCTTGGTCTGTGAATAGAAAAGCCAGGCTGCTTTACTGTCCTTTTCGACCTGTCAGTTGAGTGACAATGTTATTTTGAAATCTCTTACTTCCACGAGATGAAAAAAGTAAAGCTTTTAGACAGTGAATTATTAGTAACAAGCGCTGGAGGGCACTTACATGTGGCAGAGCCCCTTTCCTGATGCCATCTCGTGATCCTCAACATCATCACCCCACTGGGGAGGCAGGGTGGATATTCCTGACTTCATTTTAAGACAAACCAACCAATAATAGAAGTCTCAGGTTGTTTAAAGGATATGAGCAAAATTACGGAAATAAGAAGGACAGAGTCAAGGCTAGAGTTTATATCATTTGAACTTTTATCAAAATTTTTTCCATTTTAACCCCGATGTTCTGAACCTAAATTCATATAAAGCATGATATTATTATTTGGTTTACAAAAGCATATATGGTATTTAGTGGCATTTTGAATTTTCATGTAGGCATCTAAAAATAATAAGATGCAAATCCAAATCAAAGGTCTATTCAACTGGCCAGGCATGGTGACACCTATAATCCCAGTACTTTGGGAGGCCAAAGTGGGAGGATTGCTTGAGTCCAGGAGATCGAGACCAGCCTGGGCAACATACTGTGACCTCATCTCTACTAAAAATAAAAAAAAAGTTAGCTGAGTTGGTGGCATGTGCCTGTGGTCCCAGCTACTCAGGAGGCTGAGGCAGGATGATCAGTCAAAGCTGCAGACAGCTGTGATCATACTACTGCATTCCAGCCTCGGTGACATAGTGAGACCCTGTCCCAAAAAAAAAAAAAGATCTATTCAGTTAATAATCATGGCATCCTATGTAGATTCTATATTGATCTCATAGAAAATTAGCAGCATTTTCTATCATTATTCATGGTTTTTAATAATTTTTTGGTAGCATGAATAGTTTCATAATCATAATTTTAAAAGTTCCTCACATTATAGGAATAAAATTCTTATTTGGGATACTTACCTACATTAATATAGGCATCTCGGGTTTTCTGGTTTAATCTTTCTATAATATTTCATTGATGTATATTCCAAAATTTATTTATCTGTTCTCCTACAGATGAGCATTTAGGTTGTTTCCAGTTTTTTTATTTTGCTATTTCAAGCAAATCGCTTTCTTACCTACAACTGGTTATACATATGAGTGGTTTCCCCAGGGTATGCACAAGCCCAGGTCTCTTGGTGCAGTAAGTCAGCCCATCCTCCACTTTGCTAGGTGGGGCCTTTGTGCTCACCAAAGGGAAGGGAAGAGTTGATTCTCCCACCATCTATGCAGTTCACCTATTTTTACACTCTTTCCAGTACTTGCTATCGCCAGCCTTCTTTGTTTTTAACTCGATGGTTGTAAAATAATTTAAGTCTCCAGTCATGGCTTCAACCATGAAAAACAGTCCAGCCACCATTTGCTAGCTGGGTGAGTCCCTCGATCTGGCTCAGTCCATCTCCAGGATCTCCAGGCCCCTGACAAACCTCCAATGTGTCACCTGCCATCTTCCCCCACACCTTTGCTACAGGGTTTACCTGCCACCAATCTAATCATGTCATTTCTTTGCTCAAAACACTCAATAGGCCCCCAATTGCCTGCAGGATGAATACAAACTCACCAGCACAGCAAACAGCCTGAAAAGCTGGCCTCATCCCTGCCCTTTTTCCAGGCCTCTCCCAGCCACTCCCTCCACTACACCCACATCCCTCCTGCTGTCCAGCAATCCCAGAGACACTTCCTACGTGGGTCCTTTTTCTTTCTTTGTTTGGTTTTCATTTGAGACAAGGCCTTACTCTATCATCCAGGCAGTGGTGCAATCACGGCTCACTGCAGCCTCAACCTCCCGGGCTCAGGTGATCCTCTCACTTCAGCTTACTGAGTAGCTGGGATGACAGGCGTGTGCCACCATGGCCGGCTAACTTTTTATTTTCTGTAGAGCCAGGGTCTTGCCGTGTTGCCTAGGCTGGTCTGGAACTCCTGGGCTCAAGCAATTGCCCACCTCAGCATCTCAAAGTGCTGTGATTACAGGCGTGAGCCACTGCGCTTGGCCTTACCTGTGCCCCTTTTCACATGGCACAGTCTTTGTTAAAGGTGCATTCTTTTTCTTTGCTTGGGACTCCCATTCTGCACAAGTACAAATGCCACATCCCCGAACTCAGCTAGGTTGTGAGTGTCCCCCTGGGCTCCCAGGGCGTCTGATTTTGAGCTACAAGTACACGGATCATTTTGTATCGTGCTTGTTTGTACATCAGTGCCTCCACTAGGCTATGAACTTAGAGATGCAGGGATAATGTCTTACTGATATTCCCCAACTCCTGGCATGGGCCTGGTAAGCAGTGGGTGAGAAATGCATGATGTTTTACATTAAATGCAGTTCGATGTTCTTTGGAATAGCAAATACATCTATTCATTTTATGTGCCTTTTCTAGATGACAGAAGACAGCAGTGACTAAAATAATCAAAGTTCTTTTTTCCACAGTCACAGAGCTTACATTCTAGAGTGAGAAGACAGGCAACGAATAAAACTAATGGAGTCCTGTAGTATAGTAGAAAGTGATGTGAACTCTGGGGACAATGATAAATGAATGTGGGAGCGGGAAGAGGGGATGGGAGGCTGTTGAAAGGGTTGAATCTCAGAAGGGGCAATCAAAGGAGAGAGAAGGTGGCATTTTTGCAGATTTGAAGGAGGGAAGAAGTGAGACCTGGGGATTCGCAGCCAGGGTAGGGGAGCTTTCAGGCAGAGAGAATGGCACAGGCAAAGGCCCTGAGGCAGGAGTGGCTGGAGTGGCCAGAGCGGAGACCCAGCAGGAAGGGCAGAGAGGCAGAATGAGAGGTAAGGAGACAGCACATTAGGTGGCACCTTGTAAGTCACAGCAAGGACTCTGATTCTGCTCCCAAGGAATAGGAAACCACTGATGGGATTTGAACAGAGAAGTGACACAACTTGACATATTTTTTTTTTTTTTGAGACGGAGTTTTGCTCTTGTTGCCCAAGCTGGAGTGGAATGGTGCAATCTCAGCTCGCTTCAACTTCCACCTCCCAGGTTCAAGCGATTCTCCTGCCTCGGCCTCCCGAGTAGCTGGCATTACAGGTGTGCATCACCACGCCTGGCTAATTTTTTGTATTTTTAGTAGAAATGGGGTTTCACCATGTTAGCCAGGCTGGTCTGGAACTCCTGACCTCAGGTGATCTGCCCGCCTCAGCCTCCCAAAGTGTTGGGATTACAGGCGTGAGCCATGGCGCCTGGCCTTGACACATGTTTTAATGGGCTGTGGATATACTTAAGGTGACCAAGAGCAAGCACAAGAGACAGATTAGGAGCCTTTGCAATAGGTCTGGTGAGAAATAGTGGTGGTCTGAACCAGGATGGTGGTGAGAAGCTGTTGTTGGATTCTAGATATATCTTGATGATAAAAGCAAAGGATCTGCTGCTAAATTGAATGTGGAGCAGGATAGAAAGAGAAGGATGACTTCATTTTTTAACCTGAGTGAACTGGAAGAATAGATTGGCCACGAACTAAGATGAGGAAGTAGTCAGGGGAGGTTTGGAGAAGAAAAACAAGAGTTTGGTTTCGGACATTTTCTGTTTGAAATGCTTCTTAGACATCCAAGTGGTGATAGAAAAACAAGTCTGGCATTCAAGAAGGAGATGTGGGATGGAAATGAAAATTTATGTCACCAGTGCACAGGTGAAAATAGGTCATAAGACGGGATGGGATGACCAGGGCAGGGAGTGGAGACAGGAGAGAAGATCACAGCCCTGAGCCCTGAGATGGCCCAATGGTAAGAGCTCAGGGAAAGGAGGAGCCTGCAAAGGAAACAGGCATCCACATGGTGGGGGAAGGTCACCTGTGACCATGGGAAGATAGACTGAATGCTACAAATCTCACACATGTCAGGTTTCCAGACTAATTGAATAATTTGAAACTCCTGTGTTAGCAAGCTTCCCCCTACGGAACTTGGCTCTCTATGGAAGAAGAACAGTATCTTTAGACTCTAATTCAGCAGTAGCAGCTGAAGAAAATATGATCAAAAGATCTCACCCCAGAAAGATGCATTGTACATTTCTTGTGCTCTTCCTCAAGGCACTTCAATCCTCTTCAGAGTCAACATTTTGAAAACATCTGATCCTAGATTAGAAAGGCCCCAAATGCAGTCCCTCTTATACAAAGTACCTTCTGGACATAGAACAGTCCATAATCTTTCAAAGATTGTTTGCATAATCTTTGAAAGATGTGCAAAATACAGAGATGGAACCAGATTTTATTGGAAGGAAAGCTGACTTGGTTCATGAGTATTCGGCTTCTTATTTTCAGAGCAAAAAAACCCCAGGTTCTCTGAATGGATCCAGGCTATTTCCTTGTGATTTGCAATGCTTACCTCAGTGGTTTTCCTGGAGAGCTTTACTAAGTACCTAAGCCTGGGTTCCAACCCCAGAAATTCTGACCTAATTGCTCTGAGATTCTAATGTGCCAAGACAGTTGAGGAACGCTGGCCTAGAGGAACTTTTAAACCTTAACGTCCATATGAATGACCTGCAGATCTTGTTAAAATGCAGATTCTGATTCAGTAGGTCTGAGACTAAGCATTTTTATTGAGCTACCAGGTGAGGACACTCTGGTCTAAGGACTACATTTTGAGTAACGAGGATCTGCATCTCATAATCGTCTCTGCAACAGTCATTTGGCATTGCCACCTATGATGATAAAATGCAATCAGCTCAACAATTAAAAACTAATCCTGCTGGGTGCAGTGGCTCACGCCTGTAATCCCAGCACTTTGGGAGGCCAAAGCAGGCAGATTGCGAGATCGACACCATCCTGGCTAATACAGTGAAACCCTGTCTCTACTAAAAATACAAAAAATTAGCCGGGCGTGGTGGTGGGCACCTGTAGTCCCAGCTACTCGGGAGGCTGAGGCAGGAGAATGACATGAACCCAGGAAGCGGAGCTTGCAGTAAGCCGAGATAGCGCCACTGCACTCCAGCCTGGGCAACAGGCTGTCCCAAAAAAAAAAAAAAAAAAACCTAATCCCTCTGACATTTAGTTTAGCAAATACTTACTGAGCACTTAGTGCACAAGGCTTAGCATTAGAGGCTTTAAGAGATAAGGAGATTTAAAAATTTGTGGTTCTGACTAGGGTTAGGAAAGGTAAATAGGCTTCATTTCAATTATCTTCTCTGATTGATTGGTACATATTTCATCCTTGGCCTAAAGAGATCAAAATATAAAATGACCCTGGAAACACAGTGTCAGAAACCACAGGATCTCCCTAATCCTCTAGATGTGGTGCCAGGTACCATCACATTCTTCTAGTGTATGTGAAATGGGACCCCTGGCAACTGTTGACTCACAGCTGCCTACCTAAACTCTCTTAGCCCTAAAGCCCAGGTAATTAACCCTACTAACTGATAAGGGATCCAAGTAACAAAAGTAATATGTACTGTCCCCTTACCAAATAGTACTCAAGGTGCTTCCAGGTCACTAGAAGAAAGATTCTTTAAAACATTCATCAAGGCCACAGTGTCTTGCAGAGGTAGGCACTAAATGCTGAGCCCAAATGGTCCCTCTCCAGCAGTAGGAGTCATGATCATGAATATGCATTTCTAATGGCTTCCTTCTGTGACACCAGCCACACAGGGACTGCACAGGGAGGCCTGTGAATTTCTGGCCCAGCCCTGCCCATTTTTAAAGCCAAGGGGCACCATAATGGAAAGCTCACAAGAAACTGGTCTCCCTTCTCTCCTTTGTTCCAGGGCAGGCCATGGGGGTGGAAGGGATTGGTGGCTGCCCTAAACCTACCATCTGGTTGCCAGGCCCAGGCACCAACACGTCAACATTTTCTTTAATGTACCTGCTCAGCCAAAAATGATTAGGATTCCTGTGTCCTAGAGTTTGGCTGGACTTTGTTTCCAATTCCTGGGAGGTAGCCTCTAAATCCTTGGAATTTCTTGGATGATAGTAGTGCCTTTGTTATTCACGGCAGGCTCTAATAGTTTATGCTAGAGCTGGTGGGCTCCTAGTTAGCTTATGCCTAAGAGATGACTTAGGATGAGGGCTGTGATTAGAGTGTTGTGTCTCTGAGTCACGTGACATCAGCCTGATCTTTGGAGAGGAGCTAGTGATTGAGGTCAGCCACATGGCCAATGATTCAGTCAACTATGCCTTCATATGAAACTCCAATAACAACTCTGGACGTGAAGACTCAGGCGAGCGTCCCTACTGGCAATACTCTGTGCTGGGAGGGTAATGCATCCTGACCCCGCAGGGAGAGGACACAGGAAGCGTTGCATTCTAGGTGCTCCCAGACCTCACCCTATGCAGCTCTTCTTTTGGCAGGTTCTGATTTGTCTCCTTTTGCTATAATAAAACTGTAATAATAAGTATACCACTTTCCTGTGTTCTGAAAGTTATTCTAGTAAATTAGCAAACCTAAGGGGTACTGGGAACTCCTAAATTTGTAGCCAGCTGGTAGAAGTGTAGGTGGCCTGGGGCCCATGGCCTTGTGGCAGTGTGTGGGGGACCGTGTTGACTTGCAAAGTCTGGCCCAGCACCAGGTAGTTGGTGTCAGAACTCACTGCAGGAGCCTTCCTCAGTTTCCCCAGCAGCACCGCACTGGAGGGCTGGCCCAGCTGACTGAGACTGTGTCCATTTCCTGCCCACAAAAGAACCTTTTGTGGTAGTAAGGGAGGATACCACCCCTCGTATTGTCTTATGCCCAATTTCTGCCTCCAAAGAAAGAAGAAGTAAAAACTAAAAGGCAGAAATGAAATCCACAAGTAGACAGCCCTGTACCACACCCTGGGCTGGTAATTAAAGATCGACCCCTGACTTAATCAATTATGTTATCTATAGATTACAGACATTGTATAGAAAAGCACTGTGAAAATCCCTGTTCTGTTCTGTTCTATCCTAATTATTGGTGCATGCAGCCCCCAGTCACATACCCACTGCTTGCTCAATCGATCATGACCCTCTCACACACACCCCCTTAAAGGGACAGGAATTGCTCACTTGGAGAGCTCGGTTGTTGGAGACAGGAGTCTTGCCGAAGCTCCCAGCTGAATAAAGCCCTTCCTTCTTTAGCTTGGTATCCGAGGGGTTTTGTCTGCTGCTTGTCCTGTTACAGTAGAAGTTATTAAGAAATTATTTTAGGCAGACAGAGAGGAAAAGGGGTCCTTGGAAAGTTTTCGTTTTTGAAGCGGCTCCAGAAACATTTCTTGTCCAGTAGGAAAGCCCTGGGTCTTAGAGCCTAGCTGGCAACCTTTGATATGCAAATGCAGGCCATTAGAAACTGGGTCCACCCAACATGGCGATTCCCACTGTTGTCCTCTTGCCCTTGCCCCTACATGTGCCTGGCAACATGGCCACTCCCACATATCCCCACATGTGTAGAACATCATGGCGCCCTGTATTTGCATACTAAAAAGCTAGAGTGGGAAGGCTAGTTTTTTTCGCAGGCTACATCAATGACATGCCTGGTCAAACCAATCCCCTGAGCCCTATGCAAATCAGACACCACCTCCTCCAGCCTGTTTATATACCTGGCTGGTGTTCCCCACAGGTGAGTTCCCTCTCTTGGCTCCCCGGCACTGCTCTCTCTGTCTCTGTACAGGGGAGCTTCTTCCTTCTTTCTTCTTCTTTCTTGTCTATTAAACTCTCCGCTCCTTAAAACCACTCCACGTGTGTCCGTGTCATTTTATCTAAATCACATGAGACAAGAGCCCTCATGTTCCTCCACTCATTGTATCACTTTCTCTATACACCTTCCAATCCTGGCTGGGGACTTGCTCCAAATTAATGAACCTCTTAAACCATGACATGCTCTTTTCCCTTGGGCTTTGTTCATCAAGAACTATCAATCCAGAAGATGAGGGTGGCTTTATCAGCCCATGAGTAAAACGCCCTAGGTATAAATGTTGCCCAAAGCCAGCTTTGCTGTGCCTTCCAAGACACTGTGATCTATACTGCTGGTCACAGGCACACTGTGGCCAGGTTCATTCCCTCTGCCCTGCCATACCCCATTCCTTGCTTCCTTCCCTTCTCCACCAAAATGTGTTATCAGGACCCAATTGCTTCTAAGATAAAGATGTGCATCCAAGATGTGATATCCTAAACCACTGCTGTGTTCAGATCCATGATACGTCTTGTCCTCTTGTTTGGAAAAAAATACCCTGAGCTCTAAGAGGTTCAGATGAGCAGGTTCTCAAGGTGACCCAGTGCTGCTGCAGGAGAAAGCAGTGAGGCCTCCTGCCTCCTCTCACCTCCCCTTGGATCATATTGCTGCTCAGGAATAACAATTCAATCCGTGATCTAAATATATCTTACAGTGAATGGCCCAGCATTGTGGTATTGATTTTTTAAGTTAAAAATACAAGATGAACTATCAGTTTTCACCTACAAAATCCTGTTTCTAAAGCTTCAAAATCCTTTTTGACACAGACTTTGTTGGGCCATTTACACAGCTCTCCTCCAAAGGGGAATCTAAAACTCTTCCTAATACCTAGCTGGTGCTGTGCCCCCATTCCCTCTAGTGGACCCCACAGGCCTCCCTGGGAGGCTTTTCTTCGAGGAAATCCTGCACTCTCCAGCCCCAGAAGGATCGGGTGCTGGTGGCCAGGCTTGTGCTAGATAACACTGCTCTTGGGCCAGAGATGGACATGGCACCAAAAGGAGCTAATTAATTAGATGCTCAGTGACCAAAAATAGTTCCTTTCCTGATAATTCTAAAAGACATGAGTGGTGGGTGTTAAGTCTTTGAAGTCCTCCAAACCACACACCAAGAGCTGTGTAAGGACATGGCCAAGAAATAGGATACAGTTCAGAAAGAGAAGAGGAGTGATGCCTAAGCCCCTCATCATTTTGCAAGTAAAGCTGTCTGCTGTATAATCTTATTACACTGATCCTTCTCTCCTCTTCCCCCTTTTACGGTCATTTGAAATTAGCTCAGGTAGGTTTCACTTCCTTGCAATCAGTGATTCTGGAGGGAGTGAGACATTCCCTGCTTTCGAGGGTACCCCAATTCATCTACAAATGAAAAGCAGCAACAGTATCTTTCATTAATTTGATATAGACATTCAACTATAATCCAACACCTACCCTAGTTACCAGAACTCATGCACTTGAAATAGAGAGAAACATGTTTCTTATTTCTTATCTGTATTCCCAGAAAGGGACTTCATTTAGCTGGAACCCAAAGTGTATTTTACATAGCTAACTGTGACTCAATTTTAATTTACAGTAGTGGGTTCAGGGTCAGAACTCAAGCATAAAGTGCCTATGCAGCAAAATATGAAGAGATGAGAAAGGTAAGTGAGTGTTTAAATTTATTCCAGTATTAAAAAATTTTGTTAGATAAAGGGCTCGCTTTTTTCATGTACTCGGTAATAAGTTGCTGTCATTAAAATGTGTGCCTAGCCTAGGGATGGGACACAAACAGGAGAGTGTGATCAGAGGAGCTATTAAAATGGTGTCTGAAAGCACTCTAATGCTGCCACTATGATCAGACTGTGAGCCATAGAACCCTTGACAGCTGGTCCCTCTGGTGCAAGGATGCTTTAAGATTACACTGCAGCTGGGAGTGGTGGCTCACGCCTGTAATCCCAGCACTTTAGGAGGCTGAGATGGGAGGATCACTTGAGGCCAGGGGTTCGAGGCCAGCCTAGGCAACATGGTGAAACCCCGTCTTTACTAAAAATACAAAAATTAGCCGGGCATGGTGGTGGGTGCCTGTAATCCCAACTACTTGGGAAGCTGAAGCAGGAGAATCACTTGAACCTGGAAGGCAGAGGTTGCAGTGAGCTGAGTTCACGTCACTGTACTCCAGCCTGGGGGAAACAGCAAGACTCTCAGAAAAAAAAAAAAAAAAATTACACTGCATTTGCCACACTGCTAAAGGGAAGCAGGATGTGGGCTAGTGGAGACTTTTGTCCCTGGGGCTAACACGGCATCTGGGGAGCAGTACCAGGCAACATCTTCAGCTTACCATGATCCAGGAAAGAGAAAAACTCAGTGGTGCTGATGGCTAAGGTGGATGGACTGCCTTCTGCCACAGCAGAAACCTTTAAGGCATTAAAAACCTGCTTCGGCTGGCATGCGGTGGCACACACCTGTAATCCCAGCACTTTGGGAGGCTGAGGTGGGCGGATCACGAGGTCAGGAGTTTGAGATCAGCCTGGCCAATATGGTGAAAGCTCGTCTCTCCTAAAAATACAAAACTTAGCTGGGCATGGTGGCGCACACCTGTAGTCCCAGCTACTCAGGAGGCTGAGGCTGAAGAATCACTTGAACCCAGAAGGCGAAGGTTGCAGTGAGCCCAGATTGCACCACTGCACTCCAGCCTGGGTGACAGAGCAAGACTCTGTCTCAAAAAAACAAAAACAAAAACAAACAAACAAACAAAAACCTGCTTCATCTCACCAGACTCAGCTTTCATCTTATAAAACAAAGACCATATAAAATGACAGACAGAATAGGAATTCTGTCTTCTACCTGACTCAGGGCCAGAGACTACTTCCATAAACTGTACAACATCTCTCCGTCATGGGGTCAGACAGTTTGAAGAAACTACAGTGGTCTCTGTCTGCCCCACTCCTCTGCCTGGTCTCTGAACACTGGCCCTATACGTCCTTGGAGACACAGCAGTGACCAGAACAAAGCTACAGAGGGAGGCACAGACATGGTAGAGGATGTTGACCTAACTCCTTCAGCATTTGACACATCAATTTAATAAAATATAACAGTATACAGGGACTCTGATTTAAATAATATCAGTTAAGTAGATGTCTTTCAAGATCTTTACAATCAAAGAATAGACTGTTTTCTAATATCCATGGACCATTTACCAAAAATTGATCATACAAGGGCCTCAAAGAAAACCTTGATAAATTATGAAATGCATAAAGAGTGGTGATAACATTTTCTGACTGCAAAGCAAATAGGATAGATATTGTATTAATAATACAACTTTGAAGTTTAAAAATACCTTAACCATTCGTTAACGATTTAACCTTTGGTTAAAAAGGAATTTTAAATTGCAATTACATACAGCTCAGAAATGAAAGACAATGAGAATGCCACAAAAGGAATACAAATAAAATTATGTGCAACAGTGGAATCCATAGCATTACGTAGGATTGCCGTCTAGCCAGCACTGGCTGGGTCAGCCATGCTGACCATGTTAGGACAGGGCAACGCTTCTGTGAGGATTGGAAAACAGCACTGCTTTCAGCCTCTCTGGGGACAACCGACCCTTGCAAGGTGCAGCAGCTAAAGGGTTAATGCGGGCACAGTAAGGGCTCTCCAGGAGTCCCAAGGGCAGTGTGCATTCTGACTAGGCGGTGCCTATACAGTCACTGGTAATTAAATATTGTACAGTTTAGCTGCTATTGTTAGAAAACAAGAAGAATGTAAATCAAGAACCTGAAAATTCAATCCTTACATTTTTTAAAATCAGGATAAAAAGAACAAAGCAAACCCAAGGAGAGCAGGAAGAGTAAGTGAATAAATACCCAAAAGGTGTAGGCTACCTTGCACCTGCCTCTTCTGTCCCACTTTGCTCTTCCTGCCCTGGGTCCTGGGACGCTGACTGGGAGGAGGCATTCATGGGCCCCCTCACCGGCTGCCTCCCAGCTGGGTTCAGCCAATGTGGAACACACAGAAGACTGGAGGGAGGGAGAAGTGCAAGGTCAGAACATGCCCCCACATGGTTCCCTCACTGCGGGCTGTGAGCTGGCCCCTCTCTGGGGGTTCCTCCTCCTTCTGGGCTAGTGCCCGTGCCCACCTGCATCTGCTCATGCCTGCCCAGCCACCCTGCCATCTCCTGTGCTCTGTCCATGCCTTGGTCAACAGTCCTTTTATGAAATGCTCCTTAAATTAGGCACCTTGAGTTTGCCATAATTTCCTGATTGGATCCTGACTGACATACTAACGATCACCACCACCACCACCACAGAACAATAAAAACAAAACAAAACAGGGGCAGGGGAAAGTAGCGTTGCCATCTAAATTAAACAGCTATTTTTTGACAAGGATATATAGATGCATATACACAGATACACACATGAAACTCTAGTTTGTCTAGTTTTTTGTACCTATTACTCAGAAAAGTTATTTGAATATATATTTGAATGCATTATTTCCTAAGTTATTTATTATGATATTTATATTACTCTAGTTCTTTAGATGGCATTCTTTTATTCTTTAAAAGCTGTTTTCCCTATCAAGGACAGTTATAATCTCCTTTCACATTTCTAATATTGTTTATTTGCTTTATTTTCTCTAATTTTACATGTATGTACATCCATGTATAAAAACAAAAAAATGTATTTGAAAAAATGAAAAATAACTATAAAAATTAGAGAGAAATATATACGAAAAACTAGAAAAACTATAGAAATACATATGTGTATTTCAACTAGAAAAGAAAAACTAGAGGGAAAAAGCAAGTAAACAATAGCAGTAATATAGAAGATTACGATCACCACCAGTAGGGAAAACAGCTTTTAAAGAATTAAAATAAAGGTCTCTAAAGGTCTAATAAAATAAATTCCAAAATCCTGATGAAATGTTTAATTTCCTGAAAAAATACATACTGATTTGATCACGTAGAAACTTTATACCTTTTGTTTTTCTCATTGCAATCATATTCCCATTCTAAGTCCCCAACAAAATTTCTTCCTAATGCTATAGCTATTTATGATGTAAAGCCTTTTCTTAATTATATCATTCTTTTCTGTGATAAAAATATGTATAAAGATTTAAATTTAATTTTTAAAAAAATTATTGGCCGGGCACAGTGGCTCACGCCTGTAATCCCAGCACTTTTGGAGGCTGAGGCGGGTGGATCACGAGGTCAGGAGATCGAGACCATCCTGGCTAACACGGTGAAACCCCATCTCTACTAAAAATACAAAAAATTAGCTGGGCATGGTGGCGGGCGCCTGTGGTCCCAGCTACTCAGGAGGCTGAGGCAGGAGAATGGTGTGAACCCGGAAGGTGGAGCTTGCCGTGAGCCAAGATCACGCCACTACACTCCAGCCTGGGCGACAGAGCGAGACTCCGTCTCAAAAAAAAAAAAAAAAAAAAAAAAAATTCTTATGATCACCAGCTCTAAGTGTTAAACCATTTCTTCCAGGTTGAGTAATCAATTAGTATTGTTAGAGTTATCATCAGTAGTATACAGATGATCCAAACAAAATAAGCACATGTCATTTATGATAAAGTCTCTTATCATGAAATCATCTTTAATGATTTACAAGTCAATAACTCAATCAAGTCAGTCCTGCTTCAGTTTGATGAACGTAAAAAACTTGAAAACACCTCACTTGGGGCAAGATTTGTTACCCAGTCCCAGAGTCATGCACTTTCTGGGAAGTATATAAAAAAGACTTATCACGCCTTATCAGGTGATGGAGAATTACACCTGCTATTCTTTCACCGAGAAATACATAGATTAACTCATGAAAAGGCAAGAAAATTGACATATTACTAATTTCATTACTCTTTTACTGATATAATATTGTAATAATATGATTTAATCTTAGCTCATGCTTTAAATATACTTTTGTCATAATCTTAGAGCTACAGATTTAGTCGTTCTATTTGTGGAAAATATCTACCATATAATATAAATGGCAAAGCCAGTCCTCTTTGTCAAACCAACTAGCCAAATAAGATCTTTTTCAGAAAAATGTCTGACTTCATTTTAAAATCCAGATAAATGTGTTAATGTACATTTTAAAGAATATTAGAAATATGACTGGAAATAAAGTAAAAGATGCAATTTGTAAGTTAGAGTACTTAGACATTCCAGTAAGATTAAAATAATGAAGATCTAATATATTTATCCATTTTAAAGTAAGTTCTATAAACAAGATAATAAATCATTCTCATTACTTAATTTGCTATAGTGCAATGTAATTTGCAGCTAAAATTACCAGTTACTTAAGAAGAGTGCAGCATAATAGCCTTGGCCTCCCTTCTGTAATTGTGTGCATATGATTTGGTTTTGAGGAACAGTTAAATGAGTCTCATGTATAAATACCAGAAATAACTCCAATAGTCTTGTTAAACATAATTATAACATAATTTATATATTTTAAAAAGTGAAAAGAATATTTTGCTAAAAATTATCAGTCTAGCAGCTAGTATATAATTTTGTTTAGTATTAATAGCAGGAAAAAATTATTGAATGTTTTATAAGATGGCAAATGACTGTAAATAAAGAGTGTATGATCTGATTTGATAAACCAGATTTTGACTACCTTAATTAATAACACAACCCTAATCTGAGAGAGATTGGGTAAAAGTTTTATTCATGCATTTCATTTAATAGCCTTGAAAATGTTGATAGTTCAGGAAACATCACAACTGTGTTTACAAGAATCAATAGCAAAAATCTCTTTGAGGAGACTGTTCTCTTAGCTGAGGGATGAGTGCTGAGGACAGGTGTAAAGAAATGCTTAAATTGAAATATGGGTAGGCGTTGTTTCCAATATTCAGTCTTTCTTACAGTGCTCTCTTTGCCTTGTTCTCCTGTAAGTCTCCCTTAAGAACTCCTTGCATAGTAGACAGGCAGAGGTAAAGTCATTAAAATGAAACTTGTCATTACTCCACATACCATACATCTGAAGAATTCCAAACATCACAAACATGCAGGACAAAGCATCCCCTTCTAACACCACCCTTTATTCTTAACTGAGGTGTATAAGGCAGAAACAGAAGGGAAGCTCAAAGGGTTTATGATGTCTTGATTTATTATTTTGAGAAAGGTTTTCCCTTTGTTCAATATCCTCAAAGTTTTATGCTCTGTGGGTAATGCACAGGTAAAATTTGAGGGAGGCAAGGGGGAACGCTCCCCTTTTGTGAAGGGTTATTATGAACACAGGTTTATTCTAGCAGGTCAATTTTAGAAAAGAATAGATAGAAGTTGAGGTTTTGAGGACAGGATTCCATAGAATCTCCATGCTTGAGTCCCCCTTGGAAAGTCTTTCACCCCTGGGAATCATGCCCTCTGGTGGGAGGACACTGTCCCATGAGACTGGGAGTTCCCTGAGGACAGAGATGATCAATCGTAACTCTCCCTGCATCCCTAGCATCCACAGGGTGCCCGCACGGAGCATTCACACTTGGATACTTACAGAACCGGTTCATTCATTCACGGAGGAGAAAGGTGATGTGTCAGATGGAACTTAAACAATGGGAACTGCCTGAATAAGCCAAAAGCAGTTTTATTTACATAAAATGGTAAAGGTTGGATTTTTCATCCTGATATTTAGCCTACCTGCCTCCATACTGAGAGACAGGACTAGCTGGATTTCCTAGACCGACTAAGAATCCCTAAACCTAGCTGGGAAGGTGACCGCATCCACCTCTAAACACAGGGCTTGCAACTTAGCTCACACCCGACTAATGAGAGAGCTCACTAAAATGCTAATTAGGCAAAAATAGGAGGTAAAGAAATAGCCAATCATCTATCGCCTGAGAGCACAGCAGGAGGGACAATACAATGACCGGGATATAAACCCAGGCATTCCAGCCGGCATCGGCTACCCTCTTTGGGTCCCCTCCTTTTGTATGGGAGCTCTGTTTTCACTCTATTAAATCTTGCAAGTGCACGCTCTTCTGGTCCGTGTTTGTCACGGCTGGACCTGAGCTTTCGCTCGCCGTCCACCATTGATATTTACCGCTATTGCAGACCCACTACTGACTTCCACCCCCCTGGATCTGGCAGGGTGTCCGCTGTGCTCCTGATCCAGTGAGGCGCCCATTGCTGCTCTGGATTGGGCTAAAGGCTTGCCATTGTTCCTGCTTGGCTAAGTGCCCGGGTTTGTCCTAATTGAGCTGAATACTAGTCACTGGGTTCCATGGTTCTCTTCCGTGACCCAAGGCTTCTAATAGAGCTATAACACTCACCGCATGGCCCCAGATTCCATTCCTTGGAATCCATGAGGCCAAGAACCCCAGGTTAGAGAACACGAGGCTTGCAGCCATCTTGGAAGTGGCCCAACACCATCTTGGGAGCTCTGGGCGCAAGGATGCCCTGTAACAATACCACACACACACACACACACACACACACACACACACACACACACACACACACACACACTCACTTCTACTTGATCCTTCTTGAGTCTTCTATCAGTGGCCCAGGCATGCAAAAATCCTGTCTCAGGATGACCTGAGCCCCTCTTAATGATGTTCTACCAGAGCCACCCAGGGCCTCATACTCTGCAAGTTTTCCTATTCTCACCTCATCACAATGCACCTTTTCAATGACCTATCTCCACAATAAGTTCTTTTTGGGCAGTGACAATAGACACATCAACTTCTATGAAACCCCTCCAGTTAAGAGAGTCCTTGGTCAGCAAGGTCTCCCCAACCAGGCAGTGGGACAAGCTGCAGGGATCCTTCTGTGGGAAGGAAGGCCCTGCACTCAGACTCCACATACGGCTGGGTCTGCTCAGGCCAGGAAACTGCCAGTCCCCGGCTCTTGACTTAAAACCATCAAGAGCAGTAGATTTTAAGTTTCTCTCAACTCTGTCCGACCTTCGCTTTGGAGAAGAGCCCAAAGTTCAGAGTGGTGGCTGTGTTCCTTTGGTTAAAGTTCCGCTCTGACATATTGAGTACCTCACCTTAAGTAGAGATGCTGTGGGACTGGGCACGGCAGATGACCTCGGGGTGAACGCCAATGCCCGGCCCGTCTCGTGATTTGCTCTATTAATGCTCCCTTCACTCTTCTGGAATGCCTGCCTCTCATTTTGCTTCAGCTCCTTCCTGCCAGCATTCAGATATGTCCACTCCTCCACATTCCTCTCACTCAAACAACCAATTTTCTTTTCTCCTTCCCAGCAGACTTGTGGAAAGACATTGATACTCCAGGCTTCGCATCTGTACGTCTCCATCAAATCTTACCCAGTTGTAGCCTGGCTGCAAAATCACTCTCCAACTGAAACTTTTTTCACAGAGAAAAAAAATGGGCAAGGAGGCTCTTTCTTGCAAATTCTAATCTCTTTGAGACAGGAGAGAGAGAGAAGTTCCCTTGTAAATTTGACAGTGCTTTACAGAGGAGACAGGAGCCGCGAGATACCCCTGAGAAATAAAATAATAGTCATTGGCCTGAAAAAGGCAGAGAACCGGATCCAGAGTGAAAGGCTCAGGAAGCAGAGTGAGGCCTGGTGCCTGCAGAGTGTCACACACCCGCAGGCCCTGGCTGAGGACACTTGCCTGCGAGGCATCATCAGCTCTGGTTCTGATCAGCAGGAGCAACAGGGGACAGGGGAGCATGGGTCTTCAGGGGGCCAGCTTGCTGTATGTGGTCCTGCCTGGAAACCATTTACCACGATGGCGATCATGGGCAAGATTGTGAGGGGCTCAGTGGGTCTGATGCCACTGTTACGCTGGCTTCATAAAACAATTTGGGGCCTCATACCACAGGGCAAGCTGAGCTGGCATGAAAGGCTGCCCGCCTCCCACTCCTAACCCTGCCCTACCTGCCTCAAATACATAAAAATGCTAAATAAGAGGTAATGCTTTGTGCATATAGCCAAGTTCAATATCAAAAGAGGTGCCAGGAATGAAGCAAAATCTTCTAAAAGCCAGGGTGACTAGGCTAAAATGGAAGCCAGAGGCAGGCACAGGTATTTCAGAGCCAGATCCGGGCCTCAGCCTCCAAGAGTGTGTGGCTTCTGATGCTCTTGCAGGGAGATGAATCCAGACCTCCGGTTCCACGCTGGAAGCCAGACACCTTGGAGGGCTGGCTTGTTGCTTCGGTGGAAAGAAACAGCACTGACCACCAGCCCTGGGAAACGGTGGCTCCAAAGAGGTTAAGAGGGATCAGAATTGCCTAAAAGGAGCATGTCCTAGACCTAAACCACCAATGAGAATGAAGCCAGAACTCGCACTGTGTGGGTAGTAAAGAGACACACATTTGCTTCCCCAGCTGAAAACTGACACAAAAAATTACCCTAAACTGCTGAATCCTACAAGGCCCAGAAGAGATCAGTGTGAGCTCTCCCATGGAGATACTGCCAGGCCCAGACCCTGGGGACTGTCAGTGATAGAAAACTACCAGGAGAGGCAGCAGGTGAAAGACCGGGAGACTTTAACCCCAATAACTCAGGATAATAAAACAGCTCAAGAGAACACTTAAAATAAGAATGTCACCTTTCATTGTTTCGAGGTAAAGGAAGATGTGAGAGTCATAAGACAGTAACAGGACCCTGTGGGAAAAGACCAAGTTGATTTGCAAAAGAAGCAAAGGAATTCTACAATGAAACATCTAGCCATTGAAATAGAGAAATCAATAGAAGGTTGAAAGAGCAGACTTCAGAGAATTAGTCTATTGGAAAAAAGATTTGAGAAAATCACTCAGATGTCACATGAAGAGGTAAAGATCTGGAAAATATGAGGGTTTGAATAATAGGGAAGAGAAATGAAAATGTCCATTATCTATTAACAGGAGCTCCAGAAACAGAAAAAGAAAATGGGAGAGGAGGGATGTTTGAAGGGATGATGGTGAAGTTTCCAGATATAAAGAAAAATGGAATTTCTAACTGAGGCAACATCACAACTCCTAATCAGAATGAATTAAATAAATCTACACAAAGGTACAGCTTAGTAAATCTGCAGACCATAAAAAGACAACTACTTTAATTACCAAGAGAAGAAAGATTATCTCAAAAGTAATGGCAGTGTTCATTTCTGCAACACACCTGCCAGAATTGGAACAGTAAGAGAAGATAAGCATGGCTCCTGCACGAGATGACACGCCGAACTGTGAAGCATTCCATGTTTTTTAAAGTACAATAAGCCAGGAATAGAAAGTTAGGCACCATATGTTCTCATTCATACCTGGAAACTAAAAATGTTGATCTCATAGAGGTTAAAAGTAGAGCAGAGGATACTAGAAGCTGACAAGTGAAGGGGGAGGGAAGGATAGGGAGAGGTATGTTAAAAGACATAAAATTTCAGCTAGGCAAGAGGGATCAGTTCTAGGTTCTATAGCATGGTAAGATGACTACAGTTAACAGCAATATATTATATAGTTTCAAATAGCTATTAAATAGAAGGAGGGTATTGAATGTTTCCAAGACAAAGAAATGATGAATGTTTGAGATGGCAAATATGCTAATTACCTTGATTGCATCACTATCCATCACTTTGTACACCACGAATGTACAATATTATTTGTCAATTTAAAAATAGAATTTTAGGCGGCATGCGATGGCTCACATCTGTAATCCCAGCACTTTGGTGGCTGAGGCGGGCAGAGCACTTGAGGTCAAGAATTCGAGACCAGCCTGGCCAACATGGTGAAACCCCGTCTTTACTAAAAATACAAAAATTATCCAGGCATGGTGGCATGCACCTGTAATCCCAGTTAGTCTGTAGGCTGAGGCAGGATAATTGCTTGAACCCGGGAGGCGGAGGTTGCAGTGAGCTGAGATCGCACCACTGGACTCCAGCCTGGGCGACAGAGCAAGACTCTGCCTCAAAAATAAAAAAATAAAAATTTAAAAGGTAATGGCAATTAGGCAAAAGCACCTTCTTACAAAGCAGAAAAGGACTTCGGAAGATAATGCAATAATATACTCAAAATGCCAAGTGAAAATACAACAGCTATCCTAGAATTATATATTTAGCAAGTCTGTCATTCAATAATAAAGGTTAACTCAGCTATAACAAAGACCGAGAGAGTTTTTCATTCTAAATAGCTTAAAGATTATTTCAGCACAAAGAATACTGAATCTAGAAGTGAACTGGATTTAAGAAACCATCTGAAGAGATGAAACTGGCAAACATTTTGATTCACTTAAATATGAACCGAGTGTAAAAATAATGATAAATGACCAGACTTAGAAGTTTACAAAAAGAAGGAAATAAAAGCAGCACCCAGCACCCAGTATGGGAGGTGGGGGAGGGAAGCTGGGCATTGTAAGGCTTTTGTGGTGTTAGAGTACAATACAGAGATTAATGAGCTTCAGTGTTCATAAAGTTAATTACGCCTCTTAAAAAATGAAAGTTAACCACTAAAGAATTGAAGTAGAACACATTACTTCCAAGCTAGTGGGGGACTGAGGGGAGGAAAGAAAGCTATAAAACAAAATATGTTTGATCCAACAGAGAGCAGAAGAGACAAAAAATAAAAGACCAGAAAAAAGCATGGTAGACCTTTTTCGCCAACCCTTACCTTCGCATCCCATTTCCCTCTCCTCTCCCCTGTCTTCCTAACCCCTTGATTTACAGAAATGACAGAGCCTCCCGGAAGATCCTCTTGACTCCATGGCAGATCAGCTGCCGCATTCCTGGTGTCTGTTCCCAGAGCTCCCAGAACTCCACCATCAGAACCCTTAAAATGCTCCCTTGTGAGTGCACATGGTAGGGGCTCATCTAAAAGTATTAATTCATGTGTTTCCTCTGTACATTAATTTGCTCTCCGGTTCCAAAAGATGGGTTTTCTCCCCTAGTCCAATGTAAAGAGGAGAAAGAAAGAGCCACAGCCTGTAGTGCCAGACAATGTATGCTTATGGAGAATTTCAGTGTCCAGGGGAGGAAGTGGCAGGGGAGAGAGGGTGTCCTGGATGGGGAGGGGTAACAAAGACCTTCTCCTTGGAGGGCTAAAGGACAGGCTGGAAGGAAGATGGGGCCCAGCTGTGCTCAGTGTAGGGGGCCCCCAGCCGCCTGCACTGTGGACCACAAATCATCCAACAGCCCTGGGCACTTATAACTCTCCCATCATCTTGCCCTGAAATGAGAGTAAGGGACCTGAAGATCTTGGGTAGGGGTAGGACAGAAGGGACCTTGTCCACTGACCATGATGAAACTGAGGAGAACCGATTAGAAATTTTTTGAACAGCTGAAGCAGCTGTGGTCACGAGACCACTGTACATGGCCAGGCATGCTGTGGAGTGTACAACCTGCACGACATTCTTACTGCAGACACAATGAGTCTTGTTTTAACTGCCAATGTTGGGACAAAGACTCTCCTTGACCAGACTCTATTCAGAGTTCTCAAGCAGGCCTTGACCTTGGCCTAGAAGAACTACGACTTGCAGCACAAGTGATTTCATCCACCCCACTACAGGAAAAGTCTTGAATAAACACTAGCATAGTTCCCATCAGTTCCAGGCTGTGTTCCTAGGATGACAATTCCAGCCCCCTTAAAATGCCTGCCTGAGAAAACTCAATGCTGCCGAAAGAATTTATTGTTTGTTTGGGAGGCCAAGGCGGGCCGATCATGACGTCAGGAGTTTGAGACCAGCCTGGCCAACATAGTGAAACACCATCTCTAC
Source organism: Gorilla gorilla gorilla (assembly GCF_029281585.2). NCBI lineage: Eukaryota > Metazoa > Chordata > Mammalia > Primates > Hominidae > Gorilla > Gorilla gorilla. The sequence goes on from NC_073230.2 coordinate 47,933,537, forward strand.
TAAAAATACAAACAATTAGCTGGGCATGGTGGTGGGTGCCTGTAATTCCAGCTACTTGGGAGGCTGAGGCAAGAGAATCTCTTGAATCCAAGAGGTGAAGGTTGCAGTGAGCCAAGATCGCACCACTGCACTCCAGCCCGGGCAACAGTGCGAGACTCCATTTCCAAAAAAAAAAAATTACTGTTTGTTTCAGACAACATCTGATGATAGGCCTCTGAGCTCACTTTCTTAGGGCATTTACTTTAGAAAGCTTGCAATTATATATTCTTTCTGTGCCCGTTTGAGATAGAAACCTTCTACCACCCAGAAATGTCCCATCAAGTATGTGGGAGCCATCTCTTTGAAATGCAAACATTCAGTGAGATAGCTCTCTTGTCTCCCAGTTCCTGCGGGATGGTAAGATCCGAACTTTGTGGGGCCTTAATCCAGTTGGCAAAACTATGTCCCATCCTAAAGATAGGAGACTTTTGTTTCTCCTCCAGGTAAGTGTCAATGAACAAACTCAGATGGCCTAAACCCAGAGACCACCCCCTTACCTTCCTTTAGTCCCTTGCGTTTAGCACATATCACCTTTGTCTCAGGGGAGCTGAGCTGAGGTTTCACTGAGGTCTCTTCCTTACTGCAGTAGTACTGACTAGAATCCGTCTTGTCTCCTTAACTAGTGTTCAGCTTTGTGTTTCTTTGACAATTCCAAGCTGGGCCAAAAGTTCCATGAGGGCACGGCCATGCCTGTCTTGTATAATTGGCCACCACCAGAGTCAAGGTGTTCAGTAGATATTTACATAATGAATAAATGAACATAAGATTTTTTTTCACTTGATTTGCACTCTGATAGTGAGTTGCATCCTTTAACTGCCATCTTGCAAAAAATACAGTGCTGGACAAACGAATGCACCAAGAAAATGACTTAGGGTTTCTTGAACAAAATCTACTGCCAACTAATCATGGAGTGATTTCACTGCCATGGGTTTATTTTGTTTATTCAACAAACTTTACATGAGTCATGCAAAATGGTCTTCAGTTTCATGCTTTCTTTTGAAATTTCCTCAGGATAAGAATGAACTAACACAATGATGGAGCAACAAAATTAGCTGCTTTGACACCTACTGTTGAAGAAGGCAAAAATATTTATTTATTATGGTGCCGAGGTATAAGAGTTCTAACCATAATCTGCCAAGAACCTCAAGAATTATTGATGTCTTGAACTAAATAGTCACAATCAGCATTCTTGCTAAGCAACAATTCATTTGTTATTACAAGTTCAAAATAAATTCTTTAGGTAAGACAAAGAGAGTCCATTTATAATTCAATTTGTGCTTTTTTCAGCAATATACATCTAAACATAGTGAATACAAGATATTACATAATAGCAAGAATTGTCAGCTATTAAATACATACAATTTAAGAAAGTGGGGTATGCAACTGCAAAAGGATTGTAACATTAAAATACAATAATCCTTTTGATATGTTACTGATGACAATACACAATTACCCATTAAAAAGTGATGTGGCTTGGCTGGGAGTGGTGGCTACCACCAGTGACCAGCATTTTGGGAGGCTGAGGTGGGTGGATCATTTGAGGTCAGGAGTTCAAGACCACCCTGGCCAATATGGCGAAACCCTGTCTCTACTAAAAATACAAAAATTAGCTGGGTATGGTGGCAGGCGCCTATAATCTGTAATCCCAGCTATTCAGGAGGCTGAGGCAGGAGAATCACTTGAACTGGGGAGGCAGAAGATGCAGTAAGCAAGATTTTGCCACTGCCCTCCAGCCTGGGCGACAAGCAAGAAAAAAAAAGAGTAATGTGGCTTTATTCTTACAAGAAACAAAAAATATCCTTATCCTTTGTTCAGTAATCTCACTCCAGGAATTATCTTTACAAAATAATCGAAGAAGGAAAAGAAATAATATATGGGATGTTCACTGCTATATTATTTGCAATATTACACAAAAAAGGAAACTAAGAGAGGACTATCTCAATAAGTTAGGGAACATCAACTTCCTGTAGCATGTTGCAGCTATCACAACTGATGATGATAAAGATAATATAGCAAAATAAAACTATTTGAAATATAGTAAGTATAAAAGGCAAGGAGACGGCTGGGCATGGTGGCTCACCCTTGTAATCCCGGCACTTTGGGAAGTCGAGGCAGGCAGATCGCCTGAGTGTCACGTGCGTCCGTGTGAAGAGACCACCAAACAGGCTTTGTGTGGGCAACAAAGCTGTTTATTTCACCTGGGGGCAGGTGGGCTGAGTCCAAAAAGAGAATCAGCGAAGGGAGATAGAGGTGGGGCTGTTTTATAGAATTTGGGTAGGTAGTGGAAAATTACAGTCAGAGGGGGTTGTCCTCTGGCTGGCAGGGGTGGGGGTCACAAGGTGCTCCGTTGGGGAGCTTCTGAGCCAGGAGAAGGAATTTCACAAGGTAATGTCATCAGTTAAGGCAGGAATCAGCCATTTTCACTTCTTTCGTGATTCTTCACTTGCTTCAGGCCATCTGGATGTATACATGCAGGTTACAGGGGATATGATGGCTTAGCTTGGGCTCAGAGGCCTGACACTGAAGTCAGGAGTTCAGACCAGCCTGGCCAACATGGTGAAACCCCATCTCTACTAAAAACACAAAAATTAGCTGGGCGTGGTGGCGGGTGCCTGTAATCCCAGCTCCTCGGGAGGCTGAGGCATGATAATCGCTTGAACCCGGGAGGCAGTGGTTGCAGTGAGCCGAGATTGTGCCACTGCACTCCAGCCTGGGGGATAGAGTGAGACTCTGTTTCCAAAAAAAAAAAAGGCAAGGAGAAAAATGTTATGATTATAATCTTATAATAATTATGTATGTATATGAATATGAAAAAGAATATGGAAAAGGAAAGATACTTTTCTTTTTGGTTCTGCAACTATTGTCATTATTGATGTCATGTTTTTAGTGCCCAAAAATATGCACACACAATTTTTTGCTGAGAGAGAGATCCTATGGAGTACAGATCTTGACCAAAACAAATGAGAAAACTGTTGGGAGAGGACAGTGTGCATTGTGCAGACTCTAGTACAAGACTCTGTGTTCAAAGTCTGGCTCTGCCACTGACTAGCTAGGTATCCTTCAGCAAGTTACTCAACCTCTGTAGCCCTTGGCTTTCACATCTACTTGTATTTCATAGGGTTACTCTGAGGGTTAAATGAGTAAGTGGAGCATCATAAGTATCTGGAGCATCATGAGTAGTTCAGTGTTGGCTAAGCATTATTTTTATTATCATCAAGGAACCTCTTTACACAGAAGTCTCCTTATTATGAATTTCTCTGAAGCTCTCACAGATAAAATGGACTTTGATTCTACCCCAGAGTCGTAAGTCATACTTCTCTCACATGAACCATTATTTTAGTCAGTCCTTTATCTATACTTGGACATTTAGGCATTTTTCTTTTTGCTTTTATGTCCTAATGTTAATGAAATCTTCAAGCATATATTTTTTTCGTTTAGTTGTAAGAATTCAGCATAGATATTTCTCTCCACACAAGACCATTCTCTGGACATAAGTCATTGCAGACAAATTCTCTGACCAAGATTCCCTAGTCTAGAGTCTAGGAGAATTGCTGATTTTCTTTGGTGACTTCGTGCAGGAAAAAGACTTGGAAAGTGGAATTGTGAAGAAAATGTCAGCTTTACCATTTGCGTACCTTAAGTCACAAATCTACCACGGGGAATGTAAAGATGAATGAACACTGGCTGTTCCATTACTGTTTTTCTTATCATAATTACCCTAAAAATATTATAGGTTTACAGAAAAGCCCCCTAGCATCCCATCGAGCGTGGATTCTCAGTTTGACTTCTGGGCATCCTTCCTCCTTTTGTGTTAACACAGCATGCTTCCCCATGAACAGGCACAGAGGTAATTCTCTGTACATCCTGCCTCTACAGGCTCATGGACTTCCGCAGCCTCAGCTCTAGAAGAAAGACTCAGAAATCTGCATTTCCAGCTTCCAAACCCCCTTCTCCGGAGCTCTGTGATTGGGACTGCCTCTTCCATTGGAGTGTCCTCTAATTCACCACGCCCAGAGAGCAGGAGGGACTTGGGTAGGCCAGTCAAGGGACATTTTGATGAAAAGGAACACCAAGGGCCAGTGTGTGATGGATTTGAGTCCAGCCTAGAGCAAGTCTGTTACTTTTTGTCCACGGTCTTCAAGCTGAATAACACACACACACCTCCCCTATCACAAATGTCCTTCTCCCACGTTTCAAAATAACAGAGGTGTATTTCTTCCCCACTGTGACTCTTACATCGACTCTGGAAATAAAAACCTTCTGGAAAATGAAGAAAGGGTTAATGAGATCATGTCCGTGTGAAGCTTCCTTCCATCAAGCCGCTTTGGTAAGGTTTCCCATGTTGCTGGCTTTGTAGCTATTTTTGTTTAGGGTAAAGCATGGAAACAGAGTCAGAGGTGAGCATGTTGGGCCACATTGCTATGTTTGATAATAAGACTTACTATCCAACAGGGAGGCAGAGGTGGTAATAAGTTTTGAAGACCCTGTTTCTTCTATTACCCAGCTGAAGCCAAATTGCTCCTGCAAGAGCTGGCCATAAGAGCAGAGCAATGAGCCCGGGACAAAACATTGGCAGCAGAAGAGCTTTATTTCATCAGACAAGAGAACATGGCAAAGCTCTGTGTCTCACCTGTGTATTTATCTTAGAAGGCAACCTCAGAAGTGGGATGGCTGTCTCAGCACACACATTAACACAAAGGGTTTGAATCTAAAAAATTGGAAGGTAGGATTACCCAACAGAGAAGAAATCTGACTTGGCTGCTGGGTTTGCTGAAGAGGACTGGCTTTGCAGATTTTGTTAAAAGGTGATCATTTTACTAATTGAGTGACATGAATGAGCCAAAATTTTCCATTCTTAAGTTTTTGACGAAAGCATTTTAAAAGAAGATTTAAAAATACTGCATTATATTACAAAGGTGTACTAATGGACAATATTTCAATCTTACTTTTTCTAACAGTATTAATCAATTATAGAAGGTACCGCTAATAAAATAAGTATAATTAATGTCATTCAGGAAAGCCTTTTTTTGGTAGATGTTCCAGAAACTGAGACAATGACTCTAATTTGGGCCAATCAAATCCGTTTGAAAGTTAACTGGTTTCTAGTACTTTTAAAAAATAGAGGAGAACCTAATCAAATTGTCAGATAATAGGACCTTAAAAGTAATTTTCTGTGATTTTTGGCATGAGCCCTAGAAGGAGTTATAAAAATTGAGCGACGCTTAGTCACTTCTTCCATTCCTATGTACTTATTCACAGATTATTACTATAACCATGCCCCTAAATACAAACAGAATTAAATCTTAAAATTGCCCTCACTACTTACAGCAGTGAAATTAAAAAACAACCACAACAACAAACCAAACGTGCATATATAGAATTTATGCCAAAACTGTCTCATTTTAACAGGAAATAGCATTCATTCGTGGGTACTGGAACACGAGAGAAATAAAAGCCCCTTCCTACTCAGTAAGAGATACATTTCGGATAAAATTCTATATTTTTTCTACTAAAAATATATAACGTGTAATCAATTGTGTATGAATCACAACTGTAAAATATATTAATCTAGATATTTCTCATATATAAAAACTCGATGCTTACAAAGAATTAAAAAAATCTAATTCCCACTATGTACTTATTTTTGTTGACAGGACATATGACATAGTGATGAGTAAGACTTCCTGCCAGAGGGTTATACTATATTAGGATAAAATGCAGCGGGGTTGGTGAAATAGAAATGTAAGTTCCAGGGGGAAAAGAATAATGTAAATATTCAACTGTTAATGAAAAGCTTTACATGTATTTTATAAATTGATCATGGAAACTCTCAAAGTCTATAATATTCAGATTCCATAGGATATATATTCTTGAACAGATAACTTTATTGTAAAATGTCAATATTGAAGTAAATACAGATAATATACTTTGCTACTGATTAGACTTATAAAACACATTTTTAAAATGTCAACATTAAAAGTGCAAAACTCGTGAGTTGAACGGAGAGCTAAAGACAGGCAGGCAAACTGTAATCATAAGAGACCAGGCGTGCAGAAGGGAAGCACAGAGGCTGTTCCCTGAGCGGGAGCTCTCAGCTTGCCTGGAGAAAACCGTGGAGAGAGAGAGTGTGCAATGAGGGTCTGGAGGGTTCTCCGTGTGGAGGCAGGATATTTGGACTCTCTTATATCGGATTTGTGGTCATACCAGGCTTTGGAACTGGGAAGGGAAATGGTTTAGCTTAGCATTATTGAACAAATACAAGGTAGGAAGCACGCTGTGAGAGCCTTCAGAGGAACAATAGCCAGCTAGCTCTTGATGATGAGAACGCTGGAGAGGGTGCTTCCTACTTCACCAGTTCTCCTGGGAGAAGAACATGGCCAGTCCAAAGGGATCTCAGGAGGACTGCTGGTGTGCGAGGATGTGTGTGTGCACGTGAGTGTGGAGTGTGTGTGAGAGAGTGTGCAAATCTATAGTGTGTGGGGTGTGAGAGTGTGCAAATCTGTATTGTGGGGGTGTGTGTATGGTGTGTGTGGTGTGTGTGTGAGTGTGGGGGTGTGGGTGAGATAGTGTGGGGTGTGTGACTATGGTGTGTGAATGAGTGTGTATGACTGTGGGGTGTGTATGGTGTGTTTGGTATGTGAATGTAAGTGAAGGGTGTGTGTGAGACAGAGTGTGGAGTGTGAGTGTGGTGTCTGGTGTGTGACTATGGTGTGTGAGTGTAGGAGAGAGTGTGGGGTGTGACTATGGTGGGTACGTGTTAGGGTGGGTGAGTGTGTGAATGTGAGTATGAGTGTGTGTAAGAGTATGGGTGTGTGACTGATGTGTGTGTAAGATGTGCGTGTGTGTGACAGCGTGGGGTGTGTGACTATGATGAGTGTATGTAGGGTGTGTGTGTGACAGTGTAGGGTGAGTGTGCGAATGTGTGTGGTGTGTGAGTGTGAGTGTGGGGTGTGAGTGTGTATGTGAGAGACTGTGGGATGTGCGACTATGGTGGGTGTGTATAGGGTGAGCGTGTGAATGTGTGTGCTGTGTGTGTGAATGTGGGGTGTGCGTGAGTATGAGTGTGAGAGTGTGGGGTGTGTGACTATAGTGGGTATGTGTAGGGTGAGTGTGTGAATGTGAGTGTGTAGTGTGTAAGAGTGTGTGTGTGAGTGTGGGGTGTGTGACTATGGTGTGTGTATGTGTAGGTTGTTGGAGTGTGTACGTTGAGGGTCGAGATGACCTAGGGGCAATGGCAGGAAAGATGTGGGTTGTCATTGCTCAGACTGAACGGGGCAGCCACAGCTGACAGGGAATCAGGGGCCCAGTGCCGGCTCCAGGGGCCTGTGAACCAACGCCTTCACTGGGAACCCTGTGCTGGGTTTAATGCTCTGCTGTCGCCATCTTGAAATCCTTAATAATTTTTGCACAAGCTGTCCCGCATTTTCCTTTGTCACTGGGGCCACGGTTATGTTGCCAGTCCTGGAAGCGGTCTGTGTTCGTCAGAGTCCCCCACCTGCCCAGCATACTGACATCCCCCTCACTTCACCGCTCCTCTCCCAGTGGGCAGAGTCCTGCTGATCCTTGTCTTACCATGAGCCACACCTGTTCTTCATGCAGCAGTGACTGATACTGATTTAGGGGCTCAGTTTGGAGAAATCGCTCAGGGCTGGGGGAGCTGTAGAAGGTTATTTAGCAGAGGCAGTGATCACTCTGTGCCAAGAGGTGGGTCCCACCCTCTCCTTGGGCCACTGTGCACGCTCCTGGGCATCTGTCCACCCAGGACGCATCGCTTTGCAGGGGGCTAATCAATGCCTCTCCACAGGCAGCAGGAAGGTGGTCTAGGGCAGCGGAGCCTTTCTCTGATTTGCATAAAGTCATTATCTGGAAAAGCTGTTTCTCTGTGTGAGTGTGTGGGGGTGGGATGGGGTACTCCGCTCCCTCTTCCACTTCATGAGTGAGTTCCTACCATGGTAAGACTGTGACCCCCACCCATACCCCCAAAAGAAGAGATTTTCCTTTTTCTTTTTTTTTCCTCATCTTTCCTAATTTTCTTGAGTGTACACAGAACAAAAACTATTTTTTTCTATAAATTCTCCTTTGGATTACATCACCTTAGAGAAAGGTGCACTGGGACCAGGGATGGGGGCTTTTGTGTTCCAATTAATAGGCCTTTTTTCTTTTCTTTAAGAATTTAATTTATTGGATAATATGAATGCGTTTGAGAGATATGTGCCCGTCCTTTAGCTCACTGATCTCCTACAACAATCGGTGCTTTTATGAAATGAATATGATGCACACACTACCATGTATATACTTAAAAAAATGGCTCAAGGGCAGGGGGAAAATAAAACTCAATTTAAAACATAGTTTAATTTTTTCTCACTTTCTGATGTACATGAATGTAAAATATTACAAATTATTCTTCATATGAGTTTTAAAACCACCATAGATTTAAATTTAATAAATAAAGGTATGTAATGTAACTCCAAACTTACTTAAAAACTTGCCGAGCTGACTTTGTAGCTGGGCATATTGTGGAAAAAACTATCAAAACACACTCCTAGAGCCTCTCTCTGGAGCCCGGCCCATCTCCCGGCTCAGGGCAGAAGTGTGCAGAGAAGAGTGGCCCACTGCACTCATCCTGAGGGCGTTAAATCAATGAGGCAAGAGATTCATGCATATGCAGTTACCCTCTGAGAGCCGGGACCTGTGGCAAACTACCCTGGACTCCAACGCTGAATGAGATCATCACAGAGGTGCTGGCTGTTTGTCATCAAAGCATGGTTCACTTATGCAAAACGGAACAATTGAATGCAACAAACCCTAGACACTGATTGAAATAGTTGTCTTAGAAACAATAAGACCTATTTGGGTTCAGATAAAATCAAGTAAAGATAGAGGCAGTACCTACCTTTTTATATATTAAAATACCTGCAAAATACTAAACTCTTTAGAATACCAAAATATCAAAATCCCATACTGTGTCAAAATTAAGAAACAAACACATATCTCCTAACAGTATTGGAGAGGAAGGAGAACAGTCAGTCATAGGAGGGATTTCACCCGCTATAGCACTGGAGGTAAGATAAGAATAATACAAAGTGGTTGCAGGAGATTGGAAAATCCAGGCGGCAGTTTCACATGACTAGCAAAAAGACACCTGAAATAGCTGCAGAAGCAATGAGCTTATAAAATCCTGAAAAACCAGGGTGTGGACCAAGCTGGCTAAGACCGACTGGACCCAACGTGGTGCTGGATTTGGCCTGGGTTTCTCCTAGAACCTCATTATACGCGCATTAACATCCTCAATCACACACCCACCACCCCGTGACAGTTCTGGGAATACCTATATTTGGTGTAAAAATGGGTGGCACCACAGTTCCGAGAAATTTCTACCTTCTTCCAGGAATTTTCATGAATATTCCACCCCTTGGTTAAAGAAATCCATAAAGGTAGCAGCCCAAATCCATGGGGCAAACTCTCTCTTTAATATGCCTGCACTTCCTTTTCTTGAGTATGTAATTTTGTTTTGCAAATAAATCTCCCAACTTTCATGATTTTTGGATTCATCCTCAAGTTCCTTCTCACAATGGTGTCAAAAGTCTGGACATCGGCTTGAGTCCAGGTCCTACTGGTATTTGGGGACTGACCCCAGCCCACCAGTATCAATGGTGCCAGCCTAAGAGATGGAAGTGATGATGCCCATGGGCTCTGCTTTCTGGGGCAGTAACATAAGAGGCGTGGCTACCAAGCAAGGAGGGCTACTGGTCGTTCAAGTTACCAGGCAGATCTGCCGCCCTGTGGCTGTGTGGGCAACTTCCTGAGGCAGCCAGCCTTGCCCAGGGCCTGGCCCCCAGGAGATGCCTTTGTGTGTGGATGGGAGTTGAGAGCTCCTTTAGGAAGCCTGACAAGGTGGCACAGGGCCTCCCAGACTGTGCGACCTCACATACAGTGCAGTGCACAGCCTTGCAAAGTTTATATTCCCCTTTTAAGACTGAAGCCCCAGTAATGAACCCCATACCATTAACACTTCTTTCTTTTTTCTTGGGAAATAAATAGAATTAGCAATATGTGAGTTATCTATTGCTATTAAGTCATTCTTAGGATCTGGGAATCCTATGTGGAAAGTAAATCATACTTGTGGCAGTAGGTAGGGGGAACACAATGATTGCCAAAGTCTTGGGAAAAAAATCTCCCTCATTAAAAAACAGTCCTTCAGAGAAACCTTCATCGGACCTGCCTCAGATGAGGTAGCGGGTGCTCATGCCTGTAATCCCAGCACTTTGGGAGGCCAAGAAGGGCGGATTACCTGAGGTCAGGAGTTCGAGACCAGACTGACCAACGTGGTGAAACCCTGTCTCTACTAAAAATACAAAAAGTAGCCAGGCGTGGTGGCAGGCGCCTGTAATCCCAGCTACTTGGGAGGCTGAGGCAGGAGAATTGCTTGAACCCAGGAGGCGGAGGGTGCAGTGAGCCGAGATCGTGCCATTGCACTCCAGCCTGGGCGACAGAGTGAGACTCCATCTCAAAAAAAAAAAAAAGGGTGGAGAGCATCTCCTTCCCCTTCTGTTGAAGCATTTTCCTGGTTGAATCCACAGAGCTTGGCCATCTTAAAGGATTTCAGAGAAAGGACAGGGCAGGGACTAGCCAAGAAAAGAAGGTCCTTGTCTCTGATCTGAGCAAGGTTTTGCGGAAAAGAAGGGTCCAGGGAGCACACACACAGGTTTATGGTTTTTCTTTCCTTTTGGGGTAGGGGTGGCTTTCTGGTAAAGACCGGAAAACCTGCTAGACAAATTCTAAAAGAGCTGTAACACTAACTTTATGGTTTTTCATACACTGCATCTGAACTGATCAGAGAATGAACGAGCATCCCAGATTTTTAAGGAAGAGAAAATCTCACTTTAGTTCAGCATTTTAAAAAATGCCTACTAAGATTAAGTTTTAGTGATTAAATGCTGACTAAATACAGAAATTACCATGGTCTTATAAACCAAAAAAATAGAATTCCAAGCCGCTCAACTGACTGAACAGACCCTCCTCTTGGCCAAGAGGACCCAAAGAAACCTGACAAACCAGTTCAGGCCATATGGGACACGCCTCATGATACCCTCCTCCCTTTGGAGTTCAGGCACAACTGACCAGCATTAACATTAAAAGAGATCCCAAGATTGACAGAACAGACTCTTTGCAACAATAAGATGCCAAATTCCAAACATGGTTGCATAGCATCACATAACACATAGCCAGTGCTGAAGCGAATCAAAGCATTTTACTCCACAATATATTTTTTGACATATTTTGAAATGGCCCTGCAAAGCTGTCTCTTGTGGGGGGCATTCACAACCTGTAGAGAATCTCCTTCCCTTACTAGGTCTTTCTGTTAGAGTACATAGTTAGGCAGACACAAGCAGGGCAAGAGAGGCCACCCAGGAATGTCAACCTGTAGCCATCAGGCAAAGGTCAGGCAGTTGTTAACTGTCTCTCTAAAATAATAATTGGTCACAGCCAGTGCCGGGGAAAGGCAGTCTCCCACTAGATAGAAAACACATCAAGTGGCCGAGTGTGGTGGCTCATGCTTATAATCCCAGCAATTTGGGAGGCTGAGTAGGGTGGATCACTTGAGGTCAGGAGTTCAAGACCAGCCTGGCCAAGATGGTGAAACCCCATCTCTACTAAAAATATAAAAATTAGCTGGGCGTGGTGGCAGGCGCCTTTAATCCCAGCTACTTAGGAGGCTGAGGCAGGAGAATTGTTTGAACCCCGGAGACAGAGGGTGCAGTGAGCCAAGATTGCACCATTGCACTCCAGCCTGGGCGACAGAACAAGTTTCCATCTCAAAAAAAAAAGAAAACACGTGAAGTAAGATAGGAAGATATAATACATATAATATTTTGGAAAAAGGGCATGAGATAGGAGTTCGGCAGGACTGGTTTCTCAAGATACAGGTCATGAAGATCCTGCTGATGAAACAGGACGCAGTAAAGGAGCCGGCCAAAACCTGCCGAAACCAAGATGGCTACAAATGCAAATTCTAGTAGTCCTCACTGCTCATTATTCGCTAATTATAATGCATTAGCATGCTAAAAGACACTCTTACCAGCACCATGACAGTTTACAAATGCCATAGCAATGTCCAGAAGTTACCTTATATGGTGTGAAAGGGGGAGGGACCATCGGTTCCAGGAATTCCCATCCCCTTTCCTGGAAAGGTCATGAATAATGCAACCATTATTTAGCATAAAATCAAGAAATAGCCATAAAAACAGCCAGCCAGCAGCCCTTGGGGCTGCTCTGCCTATGGAGTAGCCACCCTTTTATGACTTTACTTTCTTAATAAACTTGCTTTCACTTTACCCTGTGAGCCGGCTCTTGAAGTCCTTCCTGTGTAAAGCCAAGAGCCCAGGTGGCTTTCCAGGCTGAATCCCAATTTTGGGGTTTGCCCTGTGACAGTAAGGATATAGAAATGTATGTACAACCTTAACAGATGGGGAAAGATATCTATTAAAATAAGTTCTAAAAAATAAAGTATACCAAAATGTTGACATTGATTGTCACCAGCTGGTAGCATTAAGGACAATTTTTTTCTTTATACTTTTCTATATTTTCCAATGTCTTAAAATAAGCACGTGTAAGTTATTAATATAATTAGGAGATTTAATTGAATTTATTTAAAAAGAATCTTCAATAGTGTACCACTTTTTTCTTTTTATGAAGTTTATCTTTACGTATTTAGTCATTTTTATTGATACATATTAGATATATGTATACTCAATGTACACGTCATATTAGGTTGGTGTGAAAGTAATAAATAATTTGGCACATTCATATAATCAAATTAGGGTAACTGGAATATCCATCAACTTAAATATTTATCTTTTCTTTATGCCAGGAACATTCAAGTTATTCTCTACTAGCTATTTTGAAATGTATAACCAATTAATGTTAATGAGTCACCCTACTGATCTATTAATACTAGGTCTTGCCAGGCATGGTGGCTCACGCCTGTAATCCCAGCACTTTGGGAAGCTGAGGCGGGTGGATCACCCGAGGTCAGGAGTTTGAGACCAGCCTGGCCAATATGGTGAAACCCCATCTCTACAAAAATATAAAAATTAGTCGGGTGTGGTGGCAGATGTCTGTAATCCCAGCTACTCAGGAGGCTGAGGCAGGAGAATCGCTTGAACCCAGGAGGCGGAGGTTGCAGTGAGCCAAGATCACGCCATTGCACTCCAGTCTAGGTGACAAGAGTGAGACTCCATCTCAAAAAAAAAAAGAAGAAAAAAACAACTAGGTCTCTTATTTCTTCTAAATCAGTAATGTGCCACTTTTTAAAGGAGCACCAATTATTGGCTAAGCCATCAAAAACGTATTTTGCACCTTGTGTTTTCCATCAGTCCTCCTATTCTACTGCATAATATGAGTTTGCTGTATTATTTGAGATTATTCAATTCTGCTGAAGAAGACAAGAAAAGCAAATTAAGTGGATGAAATACTTAAGCAATGTAAAAGCATACATAGTGAGTTAGCAAGTGGTTTGTATGCCACAGGAGAATCTCGTAGTCTGTGTTAAGTCCCGAGAATGAGTAAGCAAATGGCTTGCAAGACATGGGCAGAATTGATCATATATGCTAAATGCTGACAGCAAATTAGAAACCTGAAAGGCTAAAAATAGAAAATGGAATACATGATGGCAAAAATGTGTTACTTAGAGCTAGAAAAGGATGGATAGACCAAGTTATAAGCACACACATGGGTGACAGCTGGGCCACGCCTGACATTGACTATCCACTGGTGACACCTCGCATGTCCCCATTCTGGCTCTGCATGTGTTTTGTCCAAGAAGTGTAATTAGAAAGCATGGCAGTTTAGCAGCTAACTGGCAAGCTACAGCTATAGGCTGGCTACATCGCTGTAATAGAGCTAGTGTATGTCAATGGCCTCAGGTATCTTCTAGTCTGGGGGTACTCTTGCTGAAACTCAACTCTGGCCTCTTAATGACACCATCACTGGAGAAGGCTCCTATGGCAGACAGACAGGACACATGAACTTGACTAGCCCAGGATTTAGGTAGTGTGTGCCTTCCTCTTGCATATATATACAACCCAAGAGTGTTAATCTACCCCACAGTTTTCCATTGTTTGCATTTTATATTGATTTAGTAAACTGTGGGATTCAAGCATCTTAATTTGGTCTGTGAGCCTTTTTGTTTTGTGATTTCTGGGATAGCTTGCTTGGTGGGTACTTGCACCAAGGTCCTTCCCTACACAGCTTATGGAAGGGGGAAAATATTCTTGTCTTTCACAGAATGGTATTAATACTCGAGACAGACTCCAGTTTGGGATTTGATATGAAGTCATGCAGTGACCTATTAGCAGCCAGAAACAAGACTGGGTCTAAATCAGGAAGGAATAGTTTGCACAGAATAATCCCTTATGAACTTAGAGGCCTTGAATAAGGGAGGAGATGAGTTTGGAACATGGAGGGAGAGCATTCTGGGAAGAGGGTCTGTGTGCAGATGGGTTTTTTGGAAACCTTAAGACTGTCCCATTTGGGATGGTTAGAGCATTTCTCAATCTTTCCTTTAGCAGCAAGCTCTCTGGTCCTTGGAGAGAGCATAGAAAGATGAGGACTGAAATTATTCCACAAATACATCACCGGACAACTGAATACGTTACGAGAAATAGTTCTCAATCCATGGCTCCACTGTATCAGTGTATTTCATTATCATTTTTCCTTTGAAAATCCCTCAAGCTTATCAGGATTTAGTTGTACAATGAAGAAATACATTATCCCTCCCCTTCCCTACTGTGACTATAAAACACATTTCCGGCCAGGCACAGGGGCTCACGCCTGTAACCCCAGCACTTTGGGAGGCCAAGGTGGGCGGATCATGAGGTCAGGAGTTCAAGACCAGCCTGACCAACATGGTAAAACCCCATCTCTACTAAAAACACAAAAATTAGCCAGGCGTGGTGGTACACGCCTGTAATCCTAGCTACTCAGGAGGCTGAGGCAGGAGAATCGCTTGAACCCAGGAGGTGGAGGTTGCAGTGGGCCGAGATCATGCCACTGCACTCCAGCCTGGGCGACAGAGCATGACTCCGTCTCAAAAAACAAACAAACAAAGCAAACAAACAACAACAACAACAACAACAACAATTTCCACAGCTCTGACCACGGGTGTGTGAAGGAAATGTCAGAAGTAAAGAGCATTTATTTGCTTTGAAAACACTCAGCAAGTTTTTCTCTCTCCCAATATTGGCTCCTGAAATATTGAATGTTACTAACCTTCCCCTTCTTAGAAAACAAAACAATACACAAAAAGCCCTGAGATTCAAAATATGTTGCAGGTCTGCTACTGTATTCTATATACCAGGCACTTTTGGAACTGGGCAGTGAGGTGACTCTGACTGACATTTTATGAGACGTATCTACTTAAAGTTTGGTTAATTGCCAAGAGTCTTGTTATCAACTTCCATTGGTAATTGTGCATTTAATACAATATGGTAGAAACTCTTCTCCAGTGCAAAAAGTTTTCTTATGTAATGAATCACTTAAAAACAATAAAATGCCTCCAGAAACTTTTACTTTTAACCCCATGTATTTATTTTTCATAATAAGGTCAAGTTCTCTTTCTTTTTTTTAATGTGTTTTACTGAATGGTATTCACATTATCTTTATGAGAAGAAGCAGCTTCATGATATCCAGATTTAGGTTTTTCAAAGTGGAGTGAGCTCTTAAATAACTTAAAGTACTAGCAAAGCGACTTGCACGCAATCTCTTTTTGTATTTTAATGATTTTCCAATAAGCTTTTGTAACAGTCTCATACTTTGCTATTCACTGTGTAATCTGTGGACCAGCAGTGTCCCTATTGCCTGGGAGCTAATTAGAAATGCGAAGTCTCAGGCCCCACCCTCACCTACTGAATCAGAATCTGCCCCTTAACAAGCTCTCTGGGTGGTTTGTGTGCACATTAAAATTTGAGTAGCTATGATATGGCCTATTCAGTTCCTATTTCAGTAGCAATTTTAAAAGAGATTTGTTCTTTCTTTCTGTCCTTATATTTTATAATATTATATACTATTTAACTAAATTATGTCATTGTAAAAGTAAGTATTACTGGCATAAACAAGCTTGGGCAAACACACAACTGCCTCTGTAAGCATTCAACTCAACCGTGAGAAAGGAAGCGAATGAGTGAGTGTAAGATTAGCCGAGTGCGCCTCACCCTGCGGGCATCACTCAGGATGTATTACAGAGGGAAGACAGCTTCTAGGAATCCACGGATTGGCTTAAATGTAGGCTGTTTAAAAGAACCAGTCCTATAATTGTAATTGATATTCCCCGATGACTTTTCATGAATTGTTTCTAACCCCAATGACAAGATGGCAGGAGGGTGTTAGAAGAAGGCACTGTACTGTTGGCCAAGTATCCCCAGTTCTTCCCCCTCCAGCCACTTGCAGGATTGCTCTTTCTGGCCAGATATGGCATGGGGGCAGGAGTCTCATCTGGCCAATGAATTGTGAGCCAAAGTAACATGTGTCATTTCCAGCCAGTACATTTAATTTTTATTGAACTCCTCAGAGCCCTCAATTTCCCTTTGACCCAACAATCTCAGAGGTGTCAGCTCTAAGCCAGCAAGGAAACACCTCCAACGTTTTAGTTGCCTGTGATTCTGGGGTTTCTCACAGCAGAACCTAGTCAGTGCTGACTGAGACAGTATTCTCACTTAGAGGGTACAGCCCTAGGTTAGTGATTAAACTCAAGCACACCATCTATCAGGAGTTAGCTTTAAAATGCCTTCGTGTAGATGGTGTGCTTGAGTTTAGGTGTGCTTGAGTTTAACCACTAACCTAGTGTCGGGTAAATAACACTGAATTTCCTTGATTTAAAATCCCCACACACCAATCATAGGAGCAGTTATTTAGCTCCTACAGGAGTCTTCAGTTCAGAATGTGGCTTTCCTTCAAAAACCTCGATCTAAATCTGTATCAGAGAAGATTGCTAGTTGATCTGTGGGATTTGGAAATAACTTTTCGTTAACCAGAGTATTGTACAGGCATCTCCAACTTGGAATGAATGGGGCTGAAGAAACTGGTGAGCCAAGAAAACAATCCCTTTGAAGAGACATCCTCAGTCTGGAACCACATTCTGCCCTGTGCCCAGAGAACATCCCTCACAAGGTAAGCCGCTCCTGTCATCAGGACATTTGTTATGTTTGTGCTGGAATTAGTCCTTCCTACAAGGTATGTGCTACGGTGCCAAAAAGGCAGCAGTGGGGTCTTCACGGAGTCCACTGATGGGACATTCAGCCATTTAGTGCCTGCTTGGTAACAGATGGTTGCACATGTGAAAAAATTCAGTCTGGGACTGACTTGTGCTGTAGCATATCACTTTTTAGTGTAGTTTTGGGGTAGGAGATATAAAGCTCCCATCTACCTCTAAATGTTGGAGCTCACCTATAATTACCAAAAGAATCGGATAATTATCAGAATCTATTTGGTCAAATTGGGTGAGAAGGCACACTAATAGACAAGAAAGGCAAGCTTGAAGGAGTTGGAAAGAAATCCAACTATTTAAAGATTATCGCGGTTAATATAGAAAAGAAAATTATAATATAAAGGAAAAGCCCAAATTCAATCACATAAAATCAAAATTTCACACAAACAACATAAGAATATTAGTAATAGAAGTCACAAAAACGATTTTAGAATGAGTAAAACGAAATAGTATCTAAAAGAATAAAATATAGATAATATAATGAACGATTAAAAAGTAAAATAAAAACCCTAAAATTTGAAAGCACGAATCAAAATAACAAAATGAGTTAAGTTACCTAAAATTATGGTATGTGGTGGTTCAAAATACGTCCACAGATTCTTTGACACTACCTTCAGCAGGTGGAGCCGAATTTCCCTCCACTTGAAAGGCTGCACTTAGTGACTCACTTCTAGTGAAGAGAATAGAGTAGAAGTGATGTGAGACTTCTGGGACCAGGTCTTAAAAGACATCATGACTTCTGACTTGCTCTCTTCTGTGATCATTTGCTCTGGAAGAGGCATCTGTCATGTTGTGAGGGCAATTGAGCAGCCCTATGGGAGGTCCACGTAGCAAGGAAAACAACCATGTGGTGAGTCCTCATAGGAGCAGACCCTGCAGACCAGTCAAGCCCTCAGACATTGTAGTTTTGACTGACGTCTTGACTGCAACCTCATGAGAGACTGAGGCAGAGCCTTCCAGATAAGCCACTCTAGACACCTGCCCTCAGAAACTGTGAGAAAATCATCAATACAGTCATGTTACTTAATATGTGCTGGGATATGTCCTGAGAAATGTATCGTTGTGTGAACATCCCAGAGTGTACTTAAACAAACCTAGATGGTTCAGCCTAAGACACACCTAGGCTGTAAGATATAACCTATATAACCTATTGCTTCTAGGCTGAAAACCTGCACAGCATGTTACTGTTCTGAATACTGTAGGCAATTGTAATGCAATGGTAAGTATTTGTGCATCTAAGCATATCTAAATGTACAAAAGGCACAGTCAAATTATGGTATGATAATCTTTTTTTTTTTTTTTTTTTTTTTTTTTTTTTTCTGAGACGGAGTCTCGCTCTGTCGCCCAGGCTGGAGTGCAGTGGTGCAATCCCTGCTCACTGCAAGCTCTGCCTTCCAGGTTCATGCCATTCTCCTGCCTCAGCCTCCCGAGTAGCTGGGGCTACAGGCACCCGCCACCAAGCCTGGGTAATTTTTTTGTATTTTTAGTAGAGACGGGGTTTCACCGTGTTAGCCAGGATGGTCTCAATCTCCTGACCTCGTGATCCATCCCCCTCGGCCTCCCAAAGCGCTGGGATTATAGCCATGAGCCACTGCGCCCAGCCATGGTATCATAATCTTAATGGGACCACTAGCATACACAAGGTTCATCTTTCACTGAAACATTGTTATGTGGTGTAGGTGTGTACTAGCTACTTTAAGCTACTAACTTTTAGGTAATTTATAAAGCACAAACAGATAATGAGCACAAACTGCTAGAGCTATGTTTTATAAATAAGCAAATAAATCATGTAGGGGTTAGAAATGAATCAGAGAAGGTGTGTTCTAATGGAATCCTCCTGTTTAAGAGAGGTGACCTCTAAGCATGAAATTCCCAAAGAAGCTCTATGACGATTATCTTGCTCTTGATCTTTGAGCAAGTGAGCCCTGGAAACCACCTGTTATCCAGGACCTACTGAGTAGTATAGGCCCATCCTCTCCTGCAATACATCTAAGGGTTCTTCAACATACAACCTAACCCATATCCCATCCCAGCTTGCTGGAGCCAGCCGACATTGCCTTGTGAGAGAAGATTGTTAAATTTTCAGAAAGTTTGCATGCCAATTGTTAAATAAAACCATGAAATCATTATTACAAATTAAATTATATAACTTAAAATTAAATTATATTAAAGGAAAATGTAACAAATACTCAAAACTCATTCTATCCTAATGATTTTACTACATTATACCATCATCTGTGCTTTTGAAGTTATTCTGTGTGTACTGAATTTATATGATGGACATTCTACTATTAAATATAGAAAAAAACCAAGCCAAAATGCTTTCTCCTACTCTCATACAATAATCAGCAAAGAATACTTCTGTGACCCTTGGCCACCAAAATGTGTGCGGATTTTTCCCCACCAAGCAGTCTTTCAGGGGATTCTCTAGCGGACACTAGCTGGGTGTCCTCCGATTCAATTCTGACACTCTACCTGGAGATAGCATCAGATCTCACAGGTTGACGGCTCAGTCCCACAAGATTAGCCCCACTTCAGATGCCAGTTGCAAGAAGCAGGCTGTAACCTATAATTCCGAGCCAGTTCCGACCATTTACCCCTTGAGTTTGATTAATTTGCTGGAGGAGCTTACAGAACTCAGTGAAACACTTTACTTACATTTACCAGTTTATTATAAAGCATATTGCAGATGATACAGGTGAACAGCTAGATGGAGGAGACACACAGAGCAAGCTCTGGGGCATGGGGAGTGGACCTTCCATGCCCTCTCTAGGTGTGCTACCCTTCAGGGATCTCCCCATGTGTTCAGCCATCAGGAAGCCAGCCCCTTCCCCCCCACCATCCCTGTCCTTTTGGGTTTTTAATGGAAACTTCACTACACGGGCATTGATATGGTTTGCATCTGCATCCCCACACAAATTTCATGTTAAAGTGTAATCCCCAGTGTTGGAGGTGGGGCCTGGCAGGGGGTGGGGGTGACTGGATCATGGGGGTGGTTCTAATGGTTCAACACCATGCTCCCTTGGTACTGTATAGTGAGTGAATTCTCCTGAGATCTCATTGTTTAAGGGTGTGTGGCACCTCCCCTCATCTGTTCCTCTTGCTCCAGCCATGTAAGACCTGCCTGCTTCCCCTTCACCTTCCGCTATCACTGTAAGTTTTCTGAGGCCTCCCCAAGCAGATGCCAGCATCCTGTTTCCTGAACAGCCTGCAGAACCATGAGCCAACTAAACCTCTTCTCTTTGTAAATTACCCAGTCTCAGATATTTCTTTACAGCAACGTGAGAACAGATGCATACAGGCATGATTGGTTAAATCATTGGCCATTGGTGATCAACTCAACCTTTAGCCCGTCTCTGCTCCTCAGAAGTTGAGGGGTAATGCTGAAAGTCCCAATCCTCTAATGTTCTTTCTTATGACCAGCCCCTATCCTGAAGCTATCTAGGGATGTCCAGCTACCAGCCATTTCTTTAGCATACAAAAAGCACTCTTATTACTCCAGAGATTCCAAGGATTTTAGAAACTCTATCTCAGGAAATTGGGATGAAGACCAAATACATATTTCATAATATCACAGCTATATAATGGTCTGCTACTAGGCATCTCTGCCCAACTCAGTGTTCAGTGGCATCACACTGATAGCTTGAAATTGGACATGGTGAGAATATAATGTAAGAATTGGCGGGGCGGTGGCTCACGCCTGTAATCCCAGCACTTTGGGAAGCCGAGGCGGGCGGATCACGAGGTCAGGAGATCGAGACCATCCTGGCTAACACGGTGAAACCCTGTCTCTACTAAAAATACAAAAGATTAGCCAGGCATGGTGGTGGGCGCCTGTAGTCCCAGCTACTCAGGAGGCTGAGGCAGGAGAATGGCGTGAACTCAGGAGGTGGAGCTTGCAGTGAGCCAAGATCTAGCCACTGCACTCCAGCCTGGGCAACAGAGCGAGACTTCGTCTCAAAAATAATAATAATAATAATAATAATAATAATAATAATAATAAAAGAATTGGCAAATGCTACAAATCACATCTTGATTGCTTTTTTTAAAATTGTATAGTCTTAAAACAGTGATGAAGAAAATGTTAATAGCATAGATTAAACTTAAAAGTGTGCCTACACTTGTTATATTGTAAATAGCAAAAAACATTGATGATATATTCTTCCAGTATTCAGAAAAATTCTATCCTTAGCAAAATAGTTACTCACATTCCAGAAGAATAAGTGAAGTTCCAATATATGTCTTATTAGTTAAGATAAATGAAAGTATCAAACAACATTCAATTTGAATTATACTCGTTCATCAGTTGTAACCATAGATTGACTATGGATAGTCAGAAATTTGGCAAAAATCAAGGTAAACATTGTATGAAAATCAACTGACTTCACAGAATTTATATAAAGAAGATTTTATATTTTATTATTTTTAAACTGTGTGCTACACATCCTTTATATCAGCAATATTTTTAAATAAGTGTATGTGTATATATATTCTTCTTTTTTCAAAAATTGTCAGGTTTTAAATGTTTACCAGCATACCAATGACACTAACTCATGCTGACTATAGTAGATAAATTACTTTTCTTAATAATGAGTCTACATTGTGTATTGAGGGCGGAGGATGTTTGCATTATCTTTACCTGCGGGCAGGAGCAGGAAAACTAGGAATAAGGGAGGAAAACCAGGTATCTATTCTGCAGCCTGGCTCCACCTACCAGGTCGACAGGGAAGTGAGACTTGTGGTAAAAGTGGAAGAGCTGTTCTCACAGAGGAAAGGTTTATGAGACTGATGTTACTGTAACTCAATTATAACCTAAGTAGTGAGGTCAAGTGCAAATGGTAGATGTGTACCTACACAAAAGACTGTATCTTATATGCCTTTTTCCCCACAACTCTGTACTTACCCTCACAGAGCACTGCGCTTAGGAGATGCTCAAAAATATTTGATGAAAACTTGCATTAAAATAAAGATATAGTGATAAAAATCAACATATAAAAGTCAGTAGTACTTCTATGTGCTAATAGTGAACTATCTGAAAAAGTAATCAAGAAAACAATCCCATTTAAAATAGCTACCAAAAAAAATTCTATTTCTAGGAAAAATTTAACCAAGAAGTGAAAGATCTCTACATTTAAAACCATAAAACTCTGATGAAAGAAATTGAAGAGGACACAAATACATGGAAAGATATCCCATGTTCATTGATTGGAAGAATTAATATTGTGAAAATGATCACACTACCAAAAGTGATCTACAGATTGAATACCCTCCCTATCAAAATACCAATGAATACCAATGTCATTTGTCACATAAATAGAAAAAAATCCTAAAATTTGTATGAAGCCATGAAAGGCCTCCAATAGGCAAAGCAATCTTGAGAAAAAAGAACAAAGTTGGAGGCATCATACCACTTGACTTCAAAATATACTGCAAAGCTATAGTAACCAAGACAGCATGGTACTGGCATAAAAACAGACATGTAGACCAATGGAACAAAATAGACAGCCCAGAAATAAGTCCACACATCTACAGCCAATTGATTTTTCTGTGAAGGGACCAAAAACACACATTGGGGAAAGGACAATCTTTTCAGTAAATGGGGCTGGGAAAACTGGATGTCCACAGGCATAGGAATGAAACTTAACACTTACCTCTCACCATATACCAAAATCAACTCAAAATGGATTAAAGACTTAAATATAAGACCAGAAACTATGAAACTTCTAGAAGAAAACATTGGGGAAATGTTTCATGACATTGGACTGGTTACTTTCTTAAATAAGACATTGAAAGCACAGGCAACAAATGTAAAAATAGACAAGTGGAAATATATCAAATGAAAACACTTCCACACAGCAAATGAAATAATCAACAGAGTTAAGAGAGAACTTAAAGAATATGAGAGGCCTGGTGCGGTGGCTCACACCTGTAATCCCAGCACTTTGGGAGGCCAAGGCGGGTGGATCACGAGGTCAGGAGGTCGAGACCATCCTGGCTAACACGGTGAAACCCCGTCTCTACTAAAAATACAAAAAATTAGACGGGCATGGTGGCGGGCACCTGTAGTCCCAGCTACTCAGGAGGCTGAGGCAGGAGAATGGCGTGAACCCAGGGGGTGGAGCTTGCAGTGAGCCGAGATCGCACCACTGCACTCCAGCCTGGGCAACAGAGCAAGACTCCGTCTCAAAAAAAATAAAAATACAAATAAAAAAATAAATAAAACTTAGAAAGCAATAAAAATATAAGTCAATTTGATTACTCAAAATCCTGAAGTTTTTTGTGCACCCTCCAACCATTAAAGGGAGTGGGAGCTAGAGGACTCTACCTACACAGCTTGTCCCAGGAGCCACAGTGCAGTGAAAGTAATCCTGGGCAACCCAGGAGCCACAGTGCAGTGAAAGTAATACTGGGCAAACATTCATTACCAGCAGGCTCAAACAGTCACATAACCTGTGCTATAAGTTGGTGATGTCCCCATCTTTTGTTCTTTTAGGCTCTGCAAAGTGCATCTTGCATAAAAGTGAATGTTACCAACTCTGCTAAGGGCAGATAATGGAAACTGGCAAGTGCAGTTGTGAAACTCCTCTACTGATCTGGGGGCCACAGGATCAGGGTGTCAGATCTGAGGTTGCTGGAGATGTCTGATTATTTTACCCTCCACAGATAAAGCAAAGGTTCCTGTATAACATCCCTGGTCAAATTGAACCTTCATTCATTTTATCTATAAAAATTACTGCGCTAGTAAATGCACCTTTCAGGGTCGATTTACATGGTGATAAATAAATCTCAATCATGTTTCGAAAATGAACTCTCCCTTAGGCTCTTTTATATAACACTGAGGTATGGGCTACTATTGGGAAAATTTGGATGTTATCTAACTTTCCACAGGTATAAATTAAGGCAGTCATATTCTATGCTGCAGTATTTAATACAGACAATAAGCAATACTAAATATATTTAAAACACTTCTTTGTACTCATTTGTTCTTAAAACTAAAAAGTATAAACCTTGCATTTAGATGTATTTGCTGTCTCAGCAAAAACGACAACAACAACAACAACAACAACAACAACAACAACAAACTTAGCAAATATACAATTCTCCCAAATAACCAATGGTATTTCTTTTAATGGGTGAACATAGCCATGTTAAGACGTTCAGGTACCAGTAAAATATAAAGCCATTCAATTTTAGTACCACACCTAGCTCTTGAGCACAAAGAACTTCTACTGAAGCATGGCATAATTCAAGCAAAGGTTGCCATTTTTACCACACTTGGAACTCTCAGACTTGGGAGTAAGAGGCTTCTATTAATATTACAGTCTCCTTTGCTCTCAATGCTGTAGACTTCAGCTTCACCTTGATGCTGCACAAATAATACAGCTCGATTCAAGTTGGAGCCCTTAGGTACTGCTGTCAGCCACTCTCTCCAGCATCTTGGTTTGGCTATTTTGCATTTATTATTTTCTGTGGAAAGCAAGAACCTGTGCCTTTTGAGTGTCAACAACTTTGATGTTTTCTCACTGCGGAGGAAAGGAGATGAATTATTCTGGAGAAAATGCTTTCTTTTTCCTCGGTGTTACTTGTGAAGGGCCTGGCACTTCTAAGAAAGTAGTTGATATTCTCCAAGGCTTTTTTCTCTAGACAATATTATTTTCAGTGCTTGGTGAATATGAATCAGGTATCATGCTCCATAAAAAAGATATTTTCAGGAAGTGTTCTGAAAAGGCTGCTTTTGCAATTGAGCTTTCCATTTTAACAAGCCACCCTTAATTTAAAGAATCTACAATGAAAGGATCTTTGTAAGCCTTGAAGGTCCAAGTGGGCTGGAGTTGAGGAACGCCACAGCGGCTCTGGTAGTGAACCACAGTGATTCAAAGCATACAGTCCCCCTTGCTGCCCAACCTCTAGCTGTGGCACCTTGGACATGTTTCTTTCCATCTTTCAGCCTCCACTTTCTCACCTTTAAATTAGGGATGTGAGAGAACTCAAGACAAGGGGCGAGTGTGAGGAGGCAGCGCTCTGCACAGTGACCAGTGCCTAATAAGCATTGAGGAGCTCAACACATGTGAGCTATCATAGAAAGCAGCAGCTTTAGAGAAAGCTGTCTGGAGGCCAAGCTGGAGGATCACTTGATATTTGGCACTTTCTTTCATGTTACGAAGTGGCGGCTTATTTAATCCAGTAAATTCCTGGGTAACATGGAATACATCTTACACTAAATTCCTGTCTATCATGAATAGCATTAAAACCAAGTTCCAGTCTTGCACCTTTTATGTGCAAGAAAGCTTGTGGCTCGGTCCATGGGGATAGTTAGATAGGAACCCTGCTGGCCAGGTGCGGTGGCTCACGCCTGTAATCCCAGCACTTTGGGAGGCCAAGACGGGCAGATCATTTGAGTTCAGGAGTTTGAGACCAGCCTGGTCAACATGGTGAAACCTCGTCTCTACTAAAATACAAAAATTAGTAAGGCATGGTGGTGGGCACCTGTAGTCCCAGCTACTTGGGAGGCTGAAGCAGAATTGCTTGAATCCAGGAGGTAGAGTTTGCAGTGAGTCAAGATCATGCCACTGCACTCCAGCCTGGGTGACAGAGTGAGACTCTGTCTCAAAAACCAAACCAAACCAAAAAAACCCTGCCCACAGGGGCAGGGGAGATCAAACAGATGTCTGAAAAGTTCACAAAGCCAGGATTGGTTAAGTGCTAAAGAAAGATGAAAATAACATGTTACCAGTATTCAGAAGAGGGAGACAGTGCCTCCTATAGGGGAGTAAAGGGAAGAACTGAGAAGACTTCAGGAGGAGATGGATAGGTTTGGGATTTGTAGAGAAGGGGAGAAGGCATTGAGATGGGAGGAAGGGTGCCAGCCAGAGTGTTTGTGCCAGATGCTGTGCTAAGCTTCATGTTCACACAGACTCATTTAACCTTCACAAAACGGGTTGAAGTAGGTGCTATTTTTCTTATATTATTAAGGATGAAATGAAGGCTCACAGTGATTAAGTCACTTGCCTAGACTCACACAGGTGACAAGTAGCAGGGCCAGGGCTAGAGTTCAAGTTGTCTGAATCCACAGTCTTTTTTAAAACCACAATATATGGAGAATAAAAGGATGCTGGCTCAAACCCTGGCTGGAAGACAGCACGGGAAAGATGACTGTGGGGAATACACTGAAAAACTTGATGAGGGACAAACTCAGTCCAGACTGCCCTGGGATCAGGCTCAGATCCTGAGATTCTGGTCATTAGGTACTGGGGAACACATGACCTTTTTGAATGAAGGGTGACATGATCAGACCTGTGTACTGGTAGATTCACTGTGGAAGGCCCCACCACCAATGATCAGAGAGAAGAGTGCTGGGACTTGTTCCTACAAAGTTCTCATTAAGCCTCTCTGGGCATCATCCACAGAAGCTGAGCCACTTAATCCCAAATGTGTGAGAGAGCAATATTCTTCCAGGGTCCAAGCTTCTGTTTTCTAGAGTAATAGTTCCAAATATGTTGAATGCCATAGAAAAAAAAGTTTATATGCAAATCGCAAAAATGTTTGCCTACAATTTCAGGCAATTTTCAACCCTGAAACTCTAGAGGAGTAGTTCTCAAACTATAATGTCATAAAATAATAGCCAGAGAGCTTGTTATAATGCAAATTTTCAAACTCCAGCCTCAAAAATAGTAATCTAAGGGATCTCAGGAAGACGCCCAGGAGCCTGCAAATGAACAGGCACTGCTTCGTAATTGCAATGCAGGTGGCCTTTAGACAAACTTCTAGAAACTCAGACCTAGGGGCCCCCAGTCCCTAGAGAAAGAGCCCCTATTCTAGAACATCACATAGTGGTATGGTTTGAATGTGTCCCCAAAAGTTAATGTGTTGGAAACTTAGCCCGCCATGCAGCAGTGTTGAGAAGTGAGACCTTCGGGAGATGACTGGGTCAAGAGGACTCTGCCCTCATGCATGGATTAACCTATTTATGATTTAGTAGATTAACGGATTAATGGGTTATTGAGGGAGGTGGTTAGTTATCACAAGAGCGGGTCTGTTATAAAGCCAGTCTGACCGTCTATTGTGAGCCCCCCACTGTGCGAAGGCCCCAGCCACCTCAGGCCTCTGCAGAGTCCCCACCAGTAAGAAGGCCCTCATTAGATGAAGCCCCTCAACTTTGGGCTTCCCAACCTACAGGATTCAAATAAAGAATTTTTTTCTTTATAAATTACCCAGTCTTAGATGTTCAGTTATAGCCACAGAAAATTAACTGAGACACAGATGCATAATGAAAATGGTCCTAAAATACAAAATGAGGACTGCTTCATGACCTCTTATTGAAGTTCTGTTGTATACTCCTTCTGACTGAAGCCTCTTTCTGCTTTCTGAAAAAAATATGGCAGAGCAAAAGGAGACATTGAGAGTTTCTTTTACAGTTTAGCCACAAAGTCCTCTGCACACAGTAACGGACTCCAGAATTGAATCCAGGGGTACAAATGTCTGCCATTATTTACCAAATAAATTGCCCATATTTGCCACTTTTTATTTGCAAATGCTGCCTACTGTATCAGGAAATCCATTTTTCGTCCTCAAGCAGTACTTGCAAAATAGGTAAACATTTTGCTGAGAAAACACTACATGGCTCACTGAGAAGAATTATCCAAAAGGTTATCCAAATCTGAGCTGGCCATTAGGCACTGTGAGCATTAAGAGGAAATGTGCTCTGGTGGGTAAGGGAAATTTAAGATTTGAGATATAATTAGGTATTGAAAAGGTGGCAGAACCGAGAGGGTGTTAAAATGAGGTGTGCCTGTGAGAAGGAAAACGTGACTAGAACAACCAAAAGCCGTCATGAAGGCTGCATTTATCAAAGCGGGCAGTTTGCACAAGCCTGGAGTGAAACGTTAGCTCCGTGCGTTCATAACTTGTTCGTTACACAAGGTTTCATGCTTTTCCCAAAACACTTCATCTTACATCCACGGACAAGGTCTAGCAAAGATTAGATTTACTCTATTTGCCTTCACATTGGTTGCATTTTTGACAGTTATTTGTGGTGCTTATAAAGAGTCTTTCATCTGGAAATTCACAACCTGCACCGTAAGGGAAACTCCTAACTCGGTCAGCACTGATGTTCATGAAATGGTCTTCAAAAATCCCCAGAGAAAGTTTAACTTTAAAAATAATGACAATGTTCACAGCAAAATTCTTTTAACCTTCCTGTATGCTGGGACATTTTCATAATAAGAGATGGAAAAGATGTTGGTCAAAGGATACAAAATGTCACTTAAGAAGAGTAGTAAGTTCAGACCTATTGTACAACATGGTGACTGTAGCTATAACAATGTATTACATACTTACAAATTGCTGAGAGTGGATTCTGAATGTTCTCATGACAAGAAAATGGTAAGTGTGTGAGGGAATGAATGTTAATCAGCTTGATTTAGCCACGTCACTGCGTGTGTGTGTATGTGTATGTGTACACACACATCGTGTTGTACACCAAAAAAAAAACACAAAATCCAACAAAAACGTATACCTCAACTTAAAAAAAAGAGAAAAATTTCATAATAAAATGTTGGGAAAAGGATATCAGGAAATCAGCGGGATGGGATTGGGGAGCACATAGGTACCTCGAGCTGTTCTAATCCTTGAGCTGGGAGATGTGTTTGTTTTATTAATATGCCTCATATATACATATACCTATTCCTTTTGTTCAAATATTATATAATAAAATTTTAAATAGAACAAAACAGAGATGAGTAAGTATATTCCATCTGAGTTGCTGTTAGGGGCACAGCAAAATGTCAATTACTTTAAACCATTCTTCTTTGCTTACTATCCACACGTGGTAAGGGAAGGGACATAGTGACAATGTTTTCTAGTGTGTCAATGAGTTGGTTAAAATAAAAACTTTGTGCACCCCCCAAAAAAGAAACAGAATTCCCTGGAGCTGTTTTTGTTATTGTGAGCTGACAGCCTTTTTTCATAAGGAAAGAAAAAAAAGCTACTAAGATTGAGTGCGAAGGAGAGAAATAGTGAAGCTTTGATGTGGTGGCCAGGGAGCTCATCTGAGCTCATTCAATCCCAGGAGACAAGAACCTTGCTCAGGGGCTAGTCCAGAGAATTATTCTTGATCTGGATTGACACTGGGAGAAGATCAAGGAAGCAGAGAAGTGACATCAATAGTAAGCAGAACAAAACACACCTTTGGATCAAGGAGTAGAATAGCTGCAGAAACTAAGAAAGAAACAGCATTTGCAAAGTTGGCTGGTTGGCTCTGAGACCCACTATGTATGACCCAGAAAACCCAGGCTGATAAGGGTCCAGCCTCCCTCATAAGGGATCTCCATGGATCCTCCAGTAGCAATGATGATGCGTCAGAAAATGGGGCTTTGTCAGGAACTGGGGGACAAACCCATTTCTTATGTAGCAGGGATATTTAGGACATCTTCCCAGTATGCTCTGAAATTCCACCTATCAAGATTCATTTAAGGCTAGGCACTGTGGCTCATGCCTGTAATCCCAGCATGTAGGAAGGCCAAGGTGGGAGGACTGCTTGAGGCCAGGAGTTCAAGATCAGCCTGGCCAAAAAAGCAAGACATTGTCTCTACAAGAAAATTTAAAAAAATTAGCCAGGTGTGATGGTGCATGCCTGTAGTCCCAGCTACTAGGGAAGCTGACGGGGAGGATCACATGAGCCAGGAGTTGTAGTCTGCAGTGAGCTTTGATCACCCCACCCCACCCCAGACTAACAGAGTGATACCCTGTCTCCAAAAAAAAAAAAAAAAAAAATCATTTAAAACAACAGGCACCTGGGTGGTGGAGGTGATACTGTGAGTCTTTCACACTCCAGAGCTGAGGTCCCCAAATCCTGGACCATAGACCAATAGTGGTCCTTGGCCTGTTTGGAACTGGGCTGCACAGCGGGAGGTGAGCTGCAGGTGAGAAAGCATTACTGCCTGAGCTCTGCCTCCTGTCAGATCAGTGGCTGCATTAGACTCTCATAGGAGGGTGAACCCCACTGCGAACTGCGCATGAGAGGGATCTAGGTTGCATGCTCCTTATGAGAATCTAACTAATGCCTGATGATCTGAGATGGAACAGTTTCATCCCCAAACCAACCCTGGACCCTGTGGAAAAATTGTCTTCCATGAGACCAGTCCCTGGTGCCCAAAATATTGGGGACTGCTGCCCTAGAGAACTTTATTTAATCAGATGGCTTTCCTAACACATGGGGAGGGGTGGACAGCCACTGGAGGCAACATATGGTCACTGGATGCTCAGGAGAAACCCAAACTTTCTATTGACTGGCCCCAAGGAAACCAAACCGTTCTTTCCAGAAACCAGATAGCAAAACCATTCTCCTCTGCTTAGCCATGCAAAGTGGCCCTTTAATTTTCCTCTGCGTCTTTTTTAGTCACCATTTGCAGGTGACTCAGATGTGACTGGAATGGTATCATACATCTGAAAGCTGGGATCTGCTATCTTTGTTTTAATTTTCCCCAGAGAACCCCAGTTTCAAATTAAATTTTACATAGAACCAGAATATGTAAAATAGAGAATCAGAGGAACTTTAGCTGTAAGGAGTTGGGTGTCTGAACGCGGAGGCTTCTGTCAATGTGGTGTGAAACCACTGCTTTGGAGAGACTCAGGATTAGGAATCACAGACAGTGGGTGCTTAAAGGCATATTCAAGGGCTAGACAAAGGCAAACGAATGTGAAATGATCTAGCTGTATGTGTTTTTCTGGCTGCTTGTTTGTTCTATCCTGAGTAAAAAAGTGTCCCTGCTCCTACACACGAGTTCTTTATGCTGTGTCCAAGGATTGCTTACAATGCCACTCAGAAAATAAGAGTATTTCCCAATATCAGGTATTCCTGTGAGCCTCTTATAATTAGGGCAGACTTCTAATTGTCACATTTGTTCCCTTTAGGGATTGTGCCAATTAAGAAGATTCTGAGTTCTGGGGAAGGGACATAGGGCAGAAAGGGCTGAACCCTAATTGTCTCATGTCTTTTTGTTTATTTTTCTCACATGTAAAGCATGTTTATAAAAGTGACATTAAACATTAGGTAACACATTACATTTAATGCATATAGTAAGAGTTAAATTAGTAAACATGGGTATAATTCAACCCTGCCTAGATGTATACATGGATTTTGATGTATAAACATGGGCATGTGTGAAAGAATTTATCGAAAAAAAAATCCTAGAAATCTCTAGGATTTCTAGAGATTTTTAGAAAATACTAAAAATTTTCTAAAAATAGAAAATTTTTTTCTATTTTTTCCATAGTGAAAATACTAAGAGTTGTAGTTTGTATTTTATTTTATTTATTTATCTAGAGACAGAGTCTCACCCTGTCCACCAGGCTGGAGTGCAGTGGCGCAATCTCGGCTCACTGCAACCTCCACCTCCTGGGTTCAAGTGATTCTCGTGCCTTAGCCTCCTGAGTAGCTGAGATTACACATCCCCCCCACCCCCACCATTGTGCCTGGCTAATTTTTTTTTTTTTTTTGTATTTTTAGTAGAGACAGAGTCTTAACACGTTGGCCAGGCTGGTTTTGAACACCAGACCTCAAGTTATCCACCCGCCTCAGCCTCCCAAAGTGCTGGGATTACAGATGTGAGCCACTGTGCCTGGATTTTTATTTTATTTTTGTACCTATAAGCAATCTACATAACACTGAGCAACTGTAAAAATCTTTTATCTGCTTGAAGATTCAGCTCATCAAAACTTAAAGCTCACAGCACACAAGTAACATTAAACTAATCTCAAAAACTGTCAAAAGAAAGACCCCAAAAGCATTTTACTTTTATTATCTACAAGTGCCATCTTACTGCAAGAGTTCTTGCAATGTAGCCAACAACAGGGAGAAGGGATAAGGATGCCCAATCCATTGAGGAAGATTCTGTATTAAACACTTTCAAGTCTGATAGTTTATCATTCTCAGACAATTCTTCAAAATCTCAGGCTTAGATATTTTTCTAGGATATGAGATAAACGCCCCTTTTTTCCTTTCATTGTACTGCATGCATCTGTTAAAACCTATTGTATTGAAATGGTTTTTAAGAGGCTGTTTCCCACTTGTTTGCGAACATGGAGCTCCTGAGCATTGTCCTTTCCTTGGAGCCCGGCCAGCACGCAGTGGCTGACCAAAAGTGTGATGCCCAAACTTTTCAACGTTCATTCAAGCTTTGAGCAAGAACTAAAGAAATAGCAGACTTATGGACTGGAAAATACAACTGTGAAAAATGAGATTTTATAAAAGCAGCACACGAAATCTTAACCATCTGAGTGTGTGTGTGTGTATGTGCGTGTGTTTCACCAGTAACCTTGGACAGTTCAATATTTAGTGGAATCACATTTCCCAGCACTCAGAATATATGGAACTCCTTGATTGTAAAGGCATAATCTTCATTCCACATAAGAAAGTCAAGCATTTTACTTTTTCTAAACTCACACACTTATTTTCATGTTTTCATTTTTAAGTTAAAATTTGAGAAGACTCAAATACCAAATCCATGGATTTTCATGCTTGTGCACTCCCATCTGACCAACCACAGTGTGCCCCTGTTGAGCTTTTGTAAGGAGGCGAAAATGCGACTGATCCACAACAGTGTCACTTTCTCTAGCTCAAGGACACTGGTTTCATTCATGTTTCCCCTGGCTGCCTAACCTTTTGCACAAACGTTTTTCTTTTCCTCCCTGTGTGGGAAAGGACACTCACCCTGCACATGTGCTGCTCCGCCCTACTTTCAGCTCAGCCAACTCTGATTTCCTTGGGGTCTATGTACTCACTCTATCCCCACCTTTGCACGGTCAGCTGGGCCACTTTCATCCCTCACCGGATAGCTGGCATCCACTTAATAAGTCCTTCCTGAACTCACTCTCACTTCCCAACCCATCCTCCAGGCCTGGATGATCTGTGAATTTGCTTTCTGTTAATACATACCATGCACCTTTGACAAGGCCCTTTCAAATGCAACCCCTGCTACCACTATTTTCCAGCCACCCTGACCTCTGCCAGAGAGAGTGTGCTGTCCCTTCAGGGCCTGTTCACAAGCTGTAACCTTACGGTGACTAACCCCTTCTTTTGGCCTAAGCTAATTTGCATGGGTTTCTTCCATAACCAAGAGTCCCAACTCATATGTGACTGGGAGCCAAGGGTGCCCATGAAACCAGCGGTCTCCAACCTTTTTGGGACCACAGACCTGTTTCATGGAAAACAATTTTTCCACAGACAGGGGTGGGGGAGGATGATTTTGAGATGATTCAAGAACATTACATTTATTGTGCACTTTATTTCTACTATTATTACATTGTAATATATAATGTATACACATGTATATATTATTACATGTTAATATATACAGTAACAGATCATCAGGCATTAGATCCTCATGAGGAGCCCACAACCTAGATCCCTTGCATGTGCAGTCCACAATAAGGTTCGTGCTCCTATGAGAATCTTGTCACCACTGATCTGACAGGAGGCGGAGCTCAAGCGGTAATGCTTGCTCACCTCCTGCTGTGAGGCCCAGTTCCCAACAGGCCATGGCCCAGTACCAGCCCCATGGCCCGGGGGTTGGGGACCCCTGCATTAAATGATCTGTCCAGCAGTTCTGATAAAGATGATGTTGGCAGACAAAGTAATCACTTACTCTCTATACATGTGGCTCTGTGCTACCCTAGAGGCTCAAAATCAATCAGCCTCACCAGGTAGGGGATTGTCCCCTGGGGGTGGGGAATTGGCATCATGAGGAGGAAGATAAGATGTGTTTAAGATACAAAGATCGGGAGGCTGAGGCAGGAGAATGGCATGAACCCGGGAGGCGAAGCTTGCAGTGAGCCGAGATCACGCCACTGTACTCTAGCCTGGGCGACAGCGAGACTCCGTTTCAAAAAAAAAAAAAGATACAAAGATAAGAAAAGCAATATAATGTAATTTTTGTTAAGGAGTTTATAACACTGGTCATTTTAGGCAAGAGCAAAGTACTAGCATATGATAATTAAGCCCATTACTTTTACTCTCATAGAAGTGAAATTGGGCTGAGTTGGGATGCTTAAGTTCTTTTTCTGAGCTTTGCCTGGACACCAGTGGTTCTCAATGGGGAAAAGGGTGTATCTCCCAGGGGTATCCGTCAACATCTGGAGACATTTTTGGTTGTTACAACTTACAGTAGAAAGGGTGAGGCGTGGGTTGCTACTGGCATCTGGTGGGCAGAGGCCAGGATGCTGTGGCACACCCTGCCATGCGCAAGTCAGCCCCCATGACAATAAAGTGTCCAGCCCCTGGGAAACAGAGCTCTAGGCTCTACATTTCACCTCCATACAGGTATTTCCTGAACTTCCGGATCTCATCTAACTTATCATCAAAATGTAGTGGAAAGATGACAGAATTGGGAATGCAAGGTCCTCTTTCAGCTATGGGAGTAGCAATGAATAGCATATGATCCCTTGTAATTACCCAGTAATGTAAATTGAGGGAGAGCATTTGATTTCTTTCCCTACTAATTTCAAATATACAAGTAATGCATGAACATATTCTCCTGGTAAAACAATTTAAATACTACAGGTAAAAGTAAAGTCCTCCAAGAAATCACCCCCCACCCAAGCTCTCAGAAGTCACCATTTCAGTTTATTATCAGTTTGGTGCATATCTTTCTGTAGTGAACAATGAGAAATTTCCTGCCCCCCTTAAATGTTTTATTTCACCAATCTGGTTGGAGTAGAATCATATCTTGTCAGTGTTTTAACATGCATAGTGCTAATTGCAGGTGAAACTGAGTATCCTTGCATATACTTACTGACTTTTATTTCCTCTGTGAATTGCCTGTTCACCTCCTTCACTGATTTGTGTCTGTCTATGTATGTGTCTCTTATCCCTATTGATTAATACATACTATCATTATTATTATTATTATTATTTTGGAGACAGGGTTTTGCTGTGTCACCCAGGCTGAAGTGTAGTGGTGCAATCACAGCTTACTGCAGCTTCAGAATCCTAGGCTCAAGCGATCCTTCCACCTCAGTCTCCTGAGTAGCTGGGACCTCAGGCACACACCATCATGCCTGGCTAATTTAAAAAAAAAAATTTCAGAAGATAGGGTCTCAGTATGTTGCCCAGGTTGGTCTCAAACTCCTGGCCTCAAGGGGTCCTCCCACTTCAGCTTCCCAAATTGTTGAGATTACAAGCGTGAGCCACCATGCCCAGCTGGCACATACATATGAGATGCATCGCAAGGTCTCTGTGTGTTCACCTGTATCCCTGCACACCACATAGTGTATAATAGCTGTATGTTTCCTTGTCTCCACTCTCTCTGTCTCTCGCACAGGCTGAACATATAATTGTGATCTGAATTAAGATAGCATCCCATGATTCAACACTCATAAACATGATCTTTGTGCAATGCAGGTGCAAGATATTGGGGACATCATGCAAAAGTGAAACATGTCCAGTCCCTCTCCTCACGACACGTATACAAATCTACTTGTAAAAATAAACTAGTTGGTAATTGAACAAATGCCGAAAGGAAGCATACACCATGGGCTATGGGGATTTAGAGATGGGAGGAATAATTTTACTTGGTGGTGTGGTGTTGGTGAGGGGTATGTGTGATGTGTGAGTATTCAGGAGTGCTGGGTTTACAGTATGGTTGTCTGGTTCAAATTCTAGCTCCAGCATTTATTTACTAGCAAGCCACCTAACCTCTCCAAGCCTCAATTTGTTTCCTCTTTAAAACAGGGTGTGTGTTAGAGTGTGAGTGATCATAATAGTACTGTTTAAGAATTAAATGAGGTGATCCTAGTAACCCTTTTGTCAGCCATTACAGGAGAGAGGGTGGTACTTGAACTAGAACTTAATGCTAGAAGATACCTACATGGGTGGAAAGCAAATTTGTGAAGGTTTGGCTTTTACGCCACAATCCCTCATCCTTCTTTTTTACCCTTTCCTCCCTTATTCCTCCTGAGCACACATTTCTTGAAATCTGCCCCAGCATCCCACCTATGCGTTCTCTTTCTCTCCTTGTAGGTTCCTCTGTAATGTCCTCCCAGGTCCTGCTAGACCTCATCCTCCGAACCTCTTCCAACCTCCCCCCATCCGGAGTCGGTTGAATAGTGGATCCCTTAAATTCATATCCACCCTTTTAGAACTTCAGAATATGACTTTATTTGGAAAGAGGCTCTTTGCAGAGGTGATTAAGCAAGGATCTTGAGATAAAATCACCCTAGATTTAGGGTGGACTCTAAGTGCAATGACTAGTATTCCTTGAATAGAAGAGAAGACACAGAGACATAGGGGAAGGAGGCCATATGGAGATGAAGGCAAGAGTTGGAGTTATGTGGCCACAAACCGAGAAAGGTCAAGCACCACCAGGAGCTGGAAGAGGATAGGGGAGGATCCTCCTCTAGGGCCTTTGAAGGGAGCATGGCCCTTCTCATACCTAATATGAGACTTCTGGCTTCCAGAACTGAGAGAATAAATTCCTGTTGCTTTAGGCCATAAAGTTTGTGAAAAGTTGTTATAGCAATGGGAAGTGAATCCACTATCTCATCAGAAAGGGGTCTTTTGGAAACATCCCACTCTGGTCATGCCTCTTGCCTGCCTTGCGTCATTCAGTGGCTGCCTACAGCCTGAGAGGTGAAGTCCCCTGGGGCCTGGCACACGGGGTCATCCACATGTGGCCACAGTTGCTGAGCTCTCCAGGAGCACCTGTCATCACCCATGGCCAGCCATGGCCTGTGCCTGTGCTGCCCTCCCTGGCCCCACCCTCAGTCCTGTGCTGGTAATTAATTAAGATCAATAATTCAAATGGGCCCTTTCCACCTGACCAACAGAATGGTTTGCAGCATTCACCTCAGTGTCTTAGTACTCTTTAGTGGACAAAGGTTCCTATTATACTTCCTCTCAAGTTATGAATCATCTATAATCATCAATAAAATGTAATCTGAAGGATAATGTATACTGTGCAATGTGAAATAAACAAAACATCTTTTTAGTAAAGAAAAGCTTTTACTTGTAATGTGACTAATCCCTATCTTTTCTTAAAATATCAGTAATAATAAGAGTTGGCTCAGGGGTCAGCCTTCCCTCATCCATCTCCACTCTGCAGCTGGCCTGGGTGCTTCTTCTAGATCCCAATACTATTATAGCTTGGGTAGGCATCTAGCTTATTACTCACCATTTCAAAGTCAACCTCCTTCACCAGGCCAGGCACAGTGGCTCATGCCTATAATCTTAGCACTTTGGGAGGCCAAGGCAGGTGGAACACACCTGAGGTCAGGAGTTCGTGACCAACCTGGCCAACATAGCAAAACCCCATCTCTACTAAAAATACAAAAGTAGCTGGCTGTGGTGGTGGGTGCCTGTAATCCCAGCTACTTGGGAGGCTGAGGCAAGAGAATTGCTTGAACCCAGGGGGCAGAGGTTGCAGTGAGCTGAGACAGCGCCACTTCACTCCAGCCTGGGCGAAAGAGTGAAACTCTGTCTCAAAAAAAACCAAAAACACAAACAAACAAAAATCCCTTCACCAGAGAGGAAGGAAGACTTTTAACCATGTCCAATTCATTTTTGTGACCTAGCCACTCCAGCTGCGCTTGAACCACGGCAGGAGCTCATAGACACTGGTTGAATAATTGAATGAGTGAATGAGTATATTAATAGGCAAGGAGTTAGAGGGAAAGTCCTCTTTTAAATCTGCATTGGGAGTCAGAATCTCAACACATGCAAATGGCTGATGGCATGGTTTTATATCTCTGGCATGACTGATTGAAATAAGAAATAGGAAGTTATTTCTGCTGGAGACACAGCATCTCAACTTTATTTGTCTTAATATAAAGCTTATAGCATATTTTCACAACTGCTGGCATGATTGATTGTAAGGAAACTATTACTAAAAACAAATCTAAGTGATTAGAGTGGGCTCACAACGCCTATGTAAGGATAAAAAGCATCATACAACCAGAAACCAAAAACTCTACATAGGAGAGTTGTGTCCTTTTCAAATGCACAAAAAGCAAAAATAAAATCACTCTTATGTTCTCAAATCTATCTAAACTCCACAGAGTAAGCATCTTACACCTTCACGGATAATTGATCGAATTGTTATTAATGACCTTTGATGTCATTAGAGGCTGTTGTATTCAAACACACACACACACACCTGTGGGCACACACACAAACACCCCCCCCCCAAAAGCCCAGTGTCCTTTGCATTATTTTCTAACCTCATGATATATAACATAATTCATACACAGTGTTCTAAAGTTGGAAATTGTATGCACATGGCTGCCAATGTGTTCTGGAAATCTCCAACTCTGGACACAAAAGTGAAAACAGAGGAAAAGAAAAAGGGAAATTGATACATTTCAATAAACATTACAAACAATCAGTGCACTGTAATAATACTTGAAATAGATGCCAGCGAAAATTAAAATCCCTTTTATTTCCATTATTTTATTATTTTCATCATTTAGGGATTGAGAGGGCCTTACTATTGAAACCAAATTTCAAGCCAGACTAACTTATGGCATTTCTCCAAAAGTGGAAATGTTCTGAAACAAGGGAGCAGTTACAAATATAGACAAAGGGGCATTCCCTGACTCACAGAGAGAGGAACCTTTAGAAACCACTGATTCATCCTTCTGCTTTCAGCCATGACTCTTCACTCTTAAGACACTCGCTGATGAATGAGCTCGTGTTATGATGACCTGCAGAGTGCAGGACAAATATTCTGAATCATACACCATGGAAGCGCGGCTCCATGCTCGGCATCTCCTTTCTAATTCTGGAAGAGTCTGCACTCGCCTCACATGCACCATCAGTCCTGGAGATCTGACCCCAGGATGTGGCGCTCTCTGTCCTCGCCTCTTTCTCCATTGCTTCTCCCTCCCTCCACACCAAAAGGAAAGTCCAGTCCAGTGGCCCTGAAACACACCCACTATGCACCAAGGACTGTGCCATGGCTGCTGGCCCTGCAGGGGCCTGACCCTCAGGAGGCCTGATAAAGGAAGGAGGCAGGGGTGTGTCTTCCCATGGGGAGCACAGGAGAGGTGCACTGAGGGGAGTCTGGGCACACAGCACAGATGCCGAGCAGCCTCCTCCACTCAAGGCTCGATCCAGAGGACACCCTGGTGCCTTCTTGACTTCCCAATGTTGCTGAATCTTCCCCCAGGAGGCCCCACTGGCACCTTCAACTCAACTTATGCAAAACACTGTTTCAATATGTGCTAACATTTTATTGGTCGTGCACTTTTTATTAGCTGCTTTAATTTTTTGAAAGTAATTGAGGCATAAATAAATCATAAAAATAATAACTATTAAGTGCCAATGGCTGAGCCCTTCTTCCTCCTGCCTTCTCTGCTGCCTCCCTGTCTCCAGCCCATGCAGACCAGATGACTCAGGCCAACTCTGACTTCTCTTTGGCCATTCCTCTCCCCAGCCTGGTCCTTAGCTGCTTTTTGACTTGCCCCATGTATTGGCTCCCTTTCATTCCCACTACCTCCACCCAAGCCTGGGCCTCCAACCGCTCTCTTCGCTGCCTGCCCTGGCTCTTCTCCCTGTGTGAAATCTGCCAGCCAGGGCAAGATGAACCCCTGCCCACCTCCTGTCACCCAAGGCCCAGTTTTTTCTCTTAGACTGAGATTCTAGAAATACTAAATAAATTACTTGCTCTTGCCAGAACAGGACAATGACTTCCTTCTTTACAGTTGTACTCCACTGTTCGAGTCACCTGCAATACCCTCATCTTTGCTTGTCCAAATCCTTCCATCAAATCCAAACATCTCCACCATTTCTCAGTGGTTAGACCCAAAATGTGAGGGTTCCTGGCAGCCACATGTAGCAGGCAAGGAGGGAATGAACAAGATTAGGAAGAATTAAAGCAGAGCCATTTCGGGGAGCTTAGTTGATCGAACCTGGGGCAACTCTTTCCCAGGGATCATAACTGGTCACTGAATCTGGGTTCTGGCTGACGGCTGGGGATGGAAGACTGGGAGCATGAGGGTGACTTGTAGCAAGCTCCCTGGATGACTGGCGTATGGTCTGCGACTTGGCCTGGACCTTCAAATGGAAGGTCAGGTAGCCTAGGGAGGTGGGTTGAGGAATCCAGCCAGAAGCAGAGCCTGCCTCCATCTCCCCAGTCTTCGCAGCACCTCCCCCTGGACAGAACAAGGGTGGTGTTTGGCATACAATGAGCACTTCTGTCACTGCACACAGTGGGGGTGTGTATGTGTGTTGTGCATGCACACTGATCAACATGGTGTCCTTTCCATATATGGTTCGCAATCCAACCCAAGGTGAAATGTATTTGCAATCCTCAAACTAGTAATGAATCTGATCAGATTTGCGTTCTTTTCTTCCAATAGCTTGGCAATGGGGAGAAATTGTTCAAGAAGCCTGGTGTGTGTTTGTTTGTTTATTGGGAGTGTTTTGCACAGATGGGATACAGCAAAAGGCTTTGGGACTGTTCTCGTCAACTCCCTTGCCTTTGCCTGCACAGGTCCAAGGGTGCCGGGTTGTTTCAGTTAATGAGTTTCATAGTCACACAGGATTTGGAGTCTAACAAAGGTAAGCAACTCCTCTGCTCACTGCTCATGTGACCTTAGGCAACTTCTTTGACTTCTCTAAGACTCATGTTCTTCATCTGTAAAACAACAGTAACAATAGTTGCCTCTTTATAGAGTTGTTGAGAGATTAGCTCAGATGATGCTTGTAAAGGTAGTTAGAACAATGCCTCCCACAGAACAAGTGCTCCATAAAGTACTGCTGCTATTATTAGAATGTTATTATTGCAGTAATATGGGAGCTTTGTTTATAGGGACCACTACCTCAGTATTAAAAGGCATTCCCAGGATCTCCAAGTGAGATCTTACTCAGTTTTTCTCCCTATGGAATCTCCTGGCTTACCGCCTGTAATAAGATGAATGGTGGGCCTCCAAAAGATATGTCCAAGTCCTAATGCCTGGCAACTGTGAATATGACCTTATTTGGGAAAAGGGTGCATATGTAATTGGGTCAAGTATCTTGAGATAAAAAGTTCATCCTGGATTATTCAGGTGGATCCTAAATCCAATGGCAAGTGTCCTTGTGAGGGACATGCAGAGGAGAGACAGAGAGAAGAGGAGGCAGACCATGGAGACGGAGGTTGGAGTGATGCAGTCATTGCCACCAAGCAACTGGAACCCCCAGAAGCTAGGAGAGGAAAGGCACTGATTGGGCTCTGGAGCCTTGTGAGGGAGTACAGCCCTGCCAATGCCTGGATCTCAGACTTCTGGCCTCTAGAACTTTGAGAGAATACATTTCTATTGTTTTAAGCCACCAAGTTTGTAGTAATTTGTTACGGCAGCCCAAGGAAACTGATCCACTAACAAGTAAGTTCTAAATATCATCTTGCTTTCTTTTTCAATTCCTTACAAAACACAAGGAAACGAACAAAAAGTAGCCGAGAGTGATAAGACACACTAATGGATAGATCTTGATGTTCACTAGAGTGGATATCCAATTGTTTATGGTGTTCATTAACGTGAAATCATTTTTTTCCTCCCACCAGTTATGAGAGAAGAGTGATCACAGAGCAAGTGACAGATGCCACCATCACATCTGCATGTTCAATAGTGGGCGGTGAAAGGTGCAAGCCCATGAAAAGCTCAAGCACCACCCCAGGACATTCATGGGAAACGGGTCAGGTTGCAGATATAGCACAGAGGACACAGATGCACACAAGTGACACCACAATGAAGACACTTTGTAGAGAAGTGTATATGGGAATTAGGGACCGGAGAAAAAGGAAAAGGAAAAATCTAAAATATAAGCTTAATTAGCCAGGAGTAACAGAATCACCCAGTCTTAGTGACACAGAGACCTTGGAAGTTCACCCTCCAAAATAATGGAAACCGTCATCACCTCTCCAACCTTAGCTTGAATACTTCCAGGAATGGAGAGTTCACTATCTCACAAGGCTGCATTATCTGAAAGCGATATTTGAAATATCTTTCTCAGTCAGAGCCAGAGAAAATGTATCTCGCTGTACCATGCACTACTGGTGCTGTTTCTGATTTAAGAACTGTACACAATCCTTACATTCATTTACTCAACAGATACTGCCTAGGCCTGTGCTGTGCACCAAGCACTGTAATTACACAAGGGATCTAGAGGCTTAGGAGCCCTCTGCTGTCAGGACAAGGCCACACTTCAGAGAGGTTGCTATGGGATCTCTAACTTCCCTCCACCAGCTCTTCTCATTCTCAGACTGAATCTAAAACATTACCAATAGGAATACCATTAACCAACATAATGAAAAATAATTGTACCAATAGCATTAAAAAAAACCCAAAGCCATCTCAAAAACCATGTCATAGAAACCAATGGGCAACTGCAAAAGGGAGGCCTCTTGAAAAAGTGACACTAATTCAGATTCTTTTGTCATCCTTCATTCCCAATCAGTCATGACACACAGTTCCACCTGTGTGTCACCACTCCCTGGACTCTGAGTTTTCAAAGGTCCCAGCCCCGCTTTACCCCACAGGACCCAGGGGACTCACACACCCAGGGCCAACATCCCTTCAAGAAAGCTGATGGTTTAGAAGGAGAAAAAAAACCCTGTAGAAATGGAGAGATGTTATAAAATTTAAATAAGGAAAGTAAATTGAATAAGGTAAAAATAAATAAGTAAATAAATAAATAAATACGACAACTGTAAAAGGCACAGCACACTGGGCTGGAACAGTAGAAGTGCTGAAACTCATGAACAAAAGAGCTTGTCCCTGAGGTAGAATTTGATACAATTTTATTGGCCTTTGTGAAAGAAATAGGAGAAATAATATTTTATTTATTTTATTTGTAAGCCATCATAATTGCTAAAGAAATTTTGAAAAAAAAAGAAAATTAATGAGATGAATTAAAAGTATAGTAAATGACAATAATTAACAGTGTGGTTCTGGACCAGAACCACAGATCAACGGAACGAAAGAAACTCCAAAAACAAACACTGATACGTTGAAGACTTTGCGATGAGTAAAAGTGACATTTCCAAACCAAGGGAGAATGGATGAATTACTCAACGCGTGCCTCTAGGACATTTATGGAGGGAAAACATTATATCTCTCTTTTACCAAAATAAAGTCGAAGCATTGAAATGTAAAAAGAAAGAAAACCATAAAATTATTAGAAAATCCAAGTGGATAGTAACATCCTGCTAGGGGTGAAGGCAGCTTTCATTTTTCTAACCACAAGACTAAACCACAACAACACAAGTGAAGCATTGAGAGCTCTGACCAAAGAATGAAAAAAAGTATTTGCATAAAAAAAATTAACAAAAATCCAAAGGCAAACAACAAATTAGGGGGAAATATTGAAAATATGTATAAAAGGCAATTCTTTACATATAAAGGATATCTTAAATTATAAAACAAATGACAAACAGACCCATAGAAAAATGGGCAAAGATCACGAAGATGCCACCCACAAATCAGTAAGTGCAAAGGGACAAAAGTATCTGCAAAACTGTTTAATCTCACTAGTTATCAAAATAATGTGAAGTGAAACAATAGTTTAATTTGCTCATTTATCAATTGGTGAGGATTTTAATAAACAAGAAAATAGTGTATGTACTATATTTGTAAAGATATAGCTGGGCGCGGTGGCTCACGTCTGTAATCGCAGCACTTTGAGAGGCCGAGGCGGGCAGATCACGAGGTCAGGAGATCGAGACCATCCTGGCTAACATGGTGAAAATCTGTCTTTACTGAAAATACAAAAAATTAGCCGGGTGTGGTGGTGGGCACCTGTAGTCCCAGCTGCTTGGGAGGCTGAGGCAGGAGAATGGCATGAACCTGGGAGGCGGAGCTTGCAGTGAGCAGAGATCGCCACCACTGCACTCCAGCCTGGGCAACAGAGCAAGATTCCATCTAAAAAAAAAAAAAAAAAAAGAAGGAAATTCTTTTATTTGTAAAGATATAAGGAAATGTTTTTTGTATGTGTTAGTAGAATTGTAAATTCATAAAAACTATCTGACGGACAATTTGTCAATCTCAGAAACTTTAAAAATGTGCATATACCTGTGCCCAAGTTCTACTTTTTAGAAATTTTTTTTAAGGAAACTAACATATCAATGTATAAAGATTTAGCTAAAAGGATATAAAAGCCAGAGTTATTTGCATAAGAGATAAATGGTTAAATAAACTGTCAGATTCCAATGAGATCACTTGGACACAGGGTGGGGAACATCACACACCGGGGCCTGTCGGGGGGTTGGGGGCTGGGGGAAGGATAGCATTAGGAGAAATACCTAAGGTAAGTGATGAGTTGATGGGTGCAGCAAACCAACATGGCACATGTATACACATATATCAAATCTGCACGTTGTGCACATGTACCCTAGAACTTAAAGTATAATAATAAAAAAAAGAAAACGAACAAAGGTAAAAAAATTGAAAAATAAAAAATTCCTCTTAAAAAAATACATAAATAAATAAATAAACTGTCAGATTCATGCAATGGCGTGAATGTTTACTGCAGCAGTTCTCAGGCTGTGGTCCCTAGACCAGCAGCTCCAGCAC
Organism: Gorilla gorilla gorilla; assembly: GCF_029281585.2. Taxonomy (NCBI): domain Eukaryota; kingdom Metazoa; phylum Chordata; class Mammalia; order Primates; family Hominidae; genus Gorilla; species Gorilla gorilla. The sequence goes on from NC_073230.2 coordinate 47,978,379, forward strand.
CATCTGGGAACTTGTTAAAAATGCAAATTATCTGGCCCTTTCCCACCTACTGAATCAGAACCTCTGGAGAGTGATGCCCAGCAATCTGTGTTTTAACAAACCTTCCGTGTGATTCTGATGCACAGTATAGTTTGAGAACCTCTCTCTTGGTGTGTAAGTCAGGGTCCTAGGAGGAACTAGATGAGACACTTGAATTGGTTACCTGAAGTATTTCGAACTATTCACAAAAAGAAAGTAAACCACGAGCATGGTGCAGTTACCATTGTCTCAAGGGGATGGTAACTGGAACCCAGGGAGAGGTAGCTGGGTGGGAATGACTGCCTGATGGAGCAGGCAAGATGGAAAGGGGGAGGGGATGGGATTGGAGGGGCAGATGGGAGATGTGCGGCACATGCCCTCGTTGTAAAGGATTGTGCAGGAGAATATCCACATGAAAGGTGTTCATGAAATATCCAGTTTTTAAAAAGTGGTACCCAGTTCCTTTTTCATTCAGAAATATATATCATACATATTTTGTATGCACCCACAGATATGCATGAAAAAATGCTTGTAGGATATATGCCAAAGTATTAATAGTAGTTATGTCCAGATCTTGAGATAATGGGTAAGTTCTTATTACTTGATCCTTTTTGCTTATCTATGTTTTCTAAAAGTTCTACAATAAACATGCAAGAAAAAAATTTAATGCATTCCCTTAAGCAAAATCATGAATATAAGAATCTCAAAGAAAATTGGAAAACTGGTGTGTTTCCCCAATATCTTAATTTTTATGGTTTATGTATAATAACCACCCATATTGGTCAACCTGTATTGCCTTTTACCTTGACAAGTTTTTGGAAGCAATGTGGTTGTAAGAAGAGAAAATGTAGTAAGTAATAGTTAGTACTATTTAGTAAACATTTCTTCAGTGACTACTCCAAATAAAACACTGCACAAAGTGCTTCCTGAATTATCTCAATCAATACTCACAAGAAGCTTAAAAGCCTTATATTATACTTCACTGTATTGATAAGGAAATTAAAGCTAAGATACATGAGTTATCTGTACTAGACTACATCTTCACTTTTCATCTTAGGGGAGCAAGGACTCAGACCAGAGCTGTCTAAGGCCAAAATCTGTGCTCTACATTTCTGTGGATGTGAGGAAATATGATTTTGAAAATAATGTATTGGCTGGGCACGGTGGCTCATGCCTATAGTCCCAGCACTTTGGGAGGCCAAGACAGGTGCACCGCTTGAGCTCAGGAGATTAAGACCGGCCTGGGCAACGCGGCGAAACCCCATCACTACAAAAAATAGAAAAATTAGCCAGGTTTGGTGGCATGTGCCTATAGTACCAGCTACTCAGTAGGCTAAGGTGGGAAGATCGCTTAAGCCTGGGAAACAGAGGTTGCAGTGAGCTGAGACTGCACCACTGCACTCCAGGTTGAGTGACATAGTGAGACCCTGTCTCAAAAAAAGAAAGAAAAGAAAATATCAATTTTATCCTTATAAATGTAAACCCTGTGACAGCACAATTCACTGCATAATTTCACACAGTAATTTATTATTCTATGAGTACAGCAATGGTTTTCATGTAAGTATCTGAATATTACAGTCAAAATTATTATTTTAATAGTCTACTCAGAAATGATTTAATATATCAAATGTAAAAACTTTCTTTTTTTACTTTGGTCTTGAATAATGCAGCCAGAGGAATGAATCTACTGATAACATTTTTTTGGGTGTTTGATAGAATCTACTGGAAAGAATTCATTTTCAACTATGAAAACTCTGGAGTTTCCTAAAGATTAATTCAAGCCATTATACCCGAAGCAACACTTCCCACAATGTTTAATGTGTCCCATAAATGTTTGATTTTGGGCTTATAGTCTGAGTGGTACTTTTTTATACGCATGCCTCTCCTATTGAATGTAAATTCCTTTGAAATAAAGGTGCATATTTTATTAGTATTGACTTCCACTATGCCTAGCACAAAGCCCAGGTTTGCGAATGAACATGTGTCAGTCAGGACAGGCTAAATTATGCTGTGGTAACAAATAGCCCCTCAAATCTCATTGACTTAATCTGATAAAAGTTTCTTTTCTCATTCACACTACATGTCTAATCTGGGTGGGTAGGGAAGGCCTGCTTATAAGAAACTCATGCTGATGGAAGCTTCAGCTTGACCCATGCTTTCCTGATCACTTTGGTGTGGGAAGATAATGTGGTGAATGGCCTCATAAACTTCAACCTAGAGGTAACACACATCACTTCCACTTATTCCACTGGCCAGTGCAGGTCACATGACCATGCCTAAGGTGAACAGGGCTACCACATGCCTGGAAGATGGAGAACCAGAAATATCTGGTACAATATTAAGGACTGGCACAAAAAGGTTTTGGGAACGAATCATGAAATTATTAATTAGCACTTGTTAATTCATTTACTCACTAGTGACAGCCTACTATCTCAGGTTATCTTTTCTGACACGAATCAAGCCAAACATAGAAATAGATACACATCGTTTTGAGGTTGCAATTGTGTTATTGCTGAAATATTAATTTTATTTCATTATGTGTGGCAAAATTCATATTAATTCTACATTTATTCACTAGTTTGATCTTTCCAGAGCTACTAAGATAAGAGAAATACCATTGATTAATAATGACCATTAACAAAAGTGAGAGAAGAAAGACTGGCTTGGGCACACCCCATAATTCATTCACTTAATTCAGTGAACATCTACTGGGGGCCTGCTCTGTCCCAGATACCTCAGAGACTCTGCGAGTATGAAGCTGACGAACACTTAATGCACACCAAAATCTTAAAGTATTGTAAAGAATAAGTTTTTCTTTATATGGTAGTCTTTCATGTACAAGATATTTGTCTTGTTTTCCTTTTATAATTTTATTAAAAAGTCATTTTTAAAAAACTTCCAATTATTGATCCTTCATCACAGTTTAGAATTGGTAGAATTTATTTCTCCCAGTTAAGTGTTCTTAACTATTTAACTGCAGTGCTAATTTTCTTCCTGTATTACCGTCACTGGATTCATTCTGGATTTACTGTTTTAAACGAACAAAGAAAGACACTAGTGAAATGTAGACTGTTGCCAGTCTAAGTGGTTCTGTCCATGAATAAAAGACCTTTGTGAGCACAGGCCTTTTGTGTTCATTCACGAATCTGCTGTTACACCTGTGAGACTGTTGTACTGGACCCGGGAAGGTGGCAGGACCTCTCTGAGCTCAGCATGCCTGTGAGCACAAGGGTTTCTCTGAAGTCAATTTCATAAAATCAGTGTCCATTGTATCCCATGATAAATGCTCGCCAGCTTTTATTATCTTAGAGACAATTGCTACAGAGAAAAGTCAAAACGGTAATACTCACTGAGTAGAGAGGTACACACTCAGCAAATTTATCAAATAGCCTCTTTTAAATCAACCTCCCTGTGTTTACTATACAAAGCATTTCAATAATACATATATATAAAATTCTTTTGCCAAAGTAAAATACAAATTTCTGTAAAGACTTTATAATAATTTTTAGTAAACTCAAGTTCCTTATAAGATGAATGTTTTCCTTTGTTTACTTGTTCTTCCTATTTTCATCTTGGATTTTAACCAAAAAATGTCTTTGAAGAGTTATGAACCTTTTTTGTTCCCAAAGTCTCCTTTTTTCCCTTCCAACTTCCAGTTGCCATGTATTCCAGCCCTCTTGGTATATTCTCCGTTTATTGTTTATTTTTAAGAATTGTATTTCTTTGAGGACATTTTAGAAAGTTGTTAAATTTGATAGCAGTATATTGCGTCTTCATAAGGACATTTACATGTGCGTACAATTTCATAATTTCCAAGAACTTTCCTACATGTGGTCTCACTTGGTAGAGCAAAGCACAAAGTTTGTTATTTTGAAAGTCGTGCTACAAGTTAGCCAGCCACTTGAGGATGTTCCTCAGGAGGTGCATGGATTTACTCCATGACTTGAAAGCAAAAGGCAGGCTCCCTAAGTCACCTGAGCTGCAGCCTTGCGTTGTAGTCTGTACCGCTCACAGAAGGTTACGCTAAATACAAAGTTCAAGATTGGGGAGGAACACCTGGGTAGATGAAGCAGTCTCAGTAATGTTCCAGTTCTAAGGTTACATATGTTCTCTGTACATATCAAATGTTACATAATTTTAAAAATAAAACAAAAAGATAATGCCTAACCTTTCCAGAAAATTATACCTATTTCACTATGGAAGAAACATCACTCTGCAAAAATGCATCTTAGAACCTAGCAGTGAAGGAAGGTTTGAGAGCAGGGAGACTTCTCCAGCAGAAACAGCGCAGTGTGCCTTAAGACATTCCTGCTTCCTGTGCTGGAATACAGGGCTTTCTTGAAATTTCCTCTTTAGGATGCTAGGGGCAAAAATTTCATTTCAAATGCCTACTAATGTTTCCTAATATACACTATTTACCCCCACAAACAAATACACCTAAGGTGTAAAGAAGAACAATACAAATGCTCGTGAAAACCACTGATTACTACAACGAGAATATAATTCACTGGAGAATGGAGGAAACTTTCACTACCTAGAAATGCAAAGGGGACAAATAGAAACGAAACTGGGGAGATTTAACCATAATTTATTTTGTCTTTGACAGATAAAGCAGGTGAATGAATGAGTGAATGAAATTGGTCTTCTGATATTTAACCAGTAAGGAAAAATTAATAGTACATATCAAACTTGTACCTACTAAACAGGAAGTACATCTTCCTTGTAAATGGAACATGCTCAAATATATCAATATATTTGACAAACCACATCACTGGACCACAATGCAGAAATGTTAGAAATTATTAATAAAATTTTAGACACAGACATGTAAACACATGACTACTTGGAAAGATTGTTGACTATTGTAAATAAGTATTTTGCCATAGAGGAAATCAATACCACATTTATAGAACCTTAAGAAAATGGAGGCAGTCATTCATTATTTGCAAATCCAAGAAATAATTTTAAAATACTATTAGAACTGACATGGAATTTGAGTAACAAGATTAAGGCTACATCTCCAAAGAGAAATTGCTTTTCTAACAACTACCAAAAAAAAAATTACAATCTTCAAAAAGTAAACATCTCATTTATCTCATCAACAAAAAGCATAAAATACACAGGCATGTACCTAGAAGTGCCTTGTTCTAATAAAATAGTAAATATTATCTCAATCCTGTATGCTTCACATGAACTCTTTCTGATTCTCACAACTCCAAAAAGTGGGGTTACTGTCTCCATGTTTACTATACAAAGCATTTCAACAATATATATAAAAAATTCCATTTTCCTTGGTCAGACCTCAGGAAAATGAGGTCTGGACAACTGAGTAAATTGTCAGATGCCACATAGCTCTTGGAGAGGCAGGCTGGAAACCTTTGTCCTTCTTCAAAGCCTCTTCAAAGTCTTTCCACTCTCCACTGCCCCTTGATCAGCTGCACAACCAATACAAAGAAAACAGATGCTGACAAGAGGGCTCTGAACTGAATGTAGAGACATCTATGTCCCCAGGTGGGAAAACTAGACATGAGAAAGACTTTTTTCCCCTTAAAATAATGTACGGGTTGAATGTAACCCCAACCAAAATCTCTATGAGACTTCCTTTCTGTAGGGGGAGACACTTTTGTGGAAATGTTACCCCAAAGTTCACGGATATACATCGACAGGAAAGGGAATACATATGCCCATCTCCATTCTCTTTTTCCAGTGCTGACCAGACAGCAGAAGAACACTGTAAAAGCAGTAATTTCACAAGGACAAGAAAATTCAAGAAATAATGACAATGAAACAATCCATATATTTTTAAACAATGGGCTTGATGGAGACCAGTGGTTTTAAAAAAAAAAAATGCAAAGACCAAAAACTAGTGCCCCAAAAAGGAAGTCAGCAGGAAACAAGCCAATTCACATCACAGAATCATAGAAAGTTCTAGAACTCAAGAAAAGCCTACATAAGAGAAGGTGTATATAGGGAAAGCTGGCTCTCGCATCCTCTTACCCACCCCAGCAATCAACAGAAAGTTTATTCTCAGAGGAATTTTTTTAAAAGAAGCTCCAGACTAAGAGGCACCAGGCACAGAAGAGGAGTGACGGACATTACTAAATTGCACCATGCTGACTTAAGCCTTCTCCAGCTCCCAAACTCACAGTCAAGCTCATAACCACAGGAAGAAGTCTGGAGGCTTCTCTGAAGAAAACAACCAGCTCAGGGGGAAACGCCTGCAGATATGAAGACCCGAGGGCCCCCGGAATGAAGTGAGCTCCATCAATTGATAGACTAAATCTCATTCCTAAATGTGACCACACAGCCAAGGACCACCAGATAGTTGAAGAAAGCTTCTAACAGGAAATATAGAGACCAAAACAAACAGGCAGGTAAAAAGAACTTGGAAGAAACAGAGATATTAAGGAACAGAAGAAAACTAACAAAAACAACAACAACAAAGCAATATTGTACCCTTAGAAGAGAGAGCTCATCCATGAAACAGGAACATGAGTCTATAAAAAAGAATAAAGAGTAATATAATGCTCTGAAAAATTAAATACTTCTATCCAACATATTTTAAAAAACCATTTGAAACTTTAGTTCTGGATTGTTACGATTTTATTAATTTATGCCTCTTATTATTAGGACTTTTTTGTTCACCGTTGTATTCCCAAAATACATGGTTTCAAAACACATTTTGGCTTACCTGTGAGATTACTGCTTTCAATGCTTATAACTGTCTCACGTATGTACTATCTTTCCCTTGTATTCGTTCTGTATTCTGATGGGTTTTAATGAGTGGTATAGGTCCTTGAACATTTTTTTCCCAGAAATTATGCATTAACAGAATATTTCCTAAGTATTTTCACATCTCAGAGTATATTTCATTTGTAGCTATACAAATACTAGTTTGTCTACACAAAGGAATCCAGGTTCACAATCTTGGTGAATCTTGCTCCTTTGTCATCAGGCAATTAGTGTGGTAAATGAGCTGTTTCATGACACTTTAGGTTGATCTCTCCCATCTTTTTTTCAGTTTAGAGATCTATAGAATTTATGTCTTTACCCATGAAATTAGAACATATTATTAGGATATGTATATGTATGTGTCTTTTTCAATATTTTGTATGGGTTTGGGAGAAATTTTCACCAGCAACCTCAAATCTTTCTTTAGCCTAGGTAAATTTTCTCTTATATATCTTTAAATATTATCCCTTCTCCATCTGTCCCAATTAGAATGAAGAGAATAAACATATGTTGGATACACTAAATCTATCCTCTCAGTCACTTCTATCTTGTAATTCCTATTTATATTTTCATTCTATGTTCTGTGAAAACCCCTCAAGTTAGTTTCTAAATCCCTAATTCAATTTTTAGCAATGTTTATTTGGTATTTGTTGCCAATATCGGTGGGGCTCCTTCAGCAATCACATTTTAAATTTCCTTTTTCAAAGTAGCCTACTCTTTTGGCACAATATCCCCCACAACTCTCCTTGAGATTGCTAATTGAGATGTTCTTCAATTTTTATTTTAAAAATTAATTGTTTTATGCATTTTCCCAAACACTTCACATCTTCCCCCCACCCATCTGACCTGCTGCTTTTCTTAAAGTGTCTTCAGTTAAAATCCTTCATTGTCTGTCCATGTTTATCAAAGAAAAGTGTAAATCAATCATTTTTACAAGGTTTACTAAGTACTTTCTGTGCCCCAGGCAGAATACCAAAGAATGGAAACTCTAAGTCAAGGAAACCCCAAAATAATCTTATGAGATCATGTTATCCTCCCTGAGTGTCACCTGGGGAAGAAAAGGTGTAGCCAGCTGCACCCAGTTGGGAATTTTTTCCAAATTACTGAGATCTTTCTGCCTCTTGGCTCCACTCACTTCTCCACCCTCTGTCTTGGGACCACGGGACCATCTCTGCAGTCAGGGCTGTAGGTGCCAGGAGAAGTCAGGAAAGGGCACATGAATTGATTTTTCTGTTTCTTTTTTTCTTGTATTTGCTGTGCAAGCCCGGAGTTAGCTGGAGGCCTGTCCAGGTAGGAGCCAGCCGTGGCCCACCCCCCACTTTACTTAGCAAGTTGTCCACGCCAAGTGAAGCCTGGGGGCTAGGCCGCAGCTGCCGTCTGTGTTGGGGGGGTGCTGATACAGATGCTGAAGTCCTTCATCACTGGCTCCCCGGCCCACGGACCTTCCCAGCCACAGCTGTTCTGAGCCAAGAATGTGGCAGGTGTCAACTTGGGACTCCTATCTTCTCTGGATGCCCTGCTGTGCCTGTACTGGGCGGAGGATCACAAAGCACTGACTGGTTTCTTTGCCATTGTGACGCCATCTTTAAAATGCTGATTCAGGCCTGATGCAGTGGCTCATGCCTGTAATCCCAGCACTTTGGGAGGCCAAGGCAGGTAGATCACTTGAGGTCAGGAGTTCAAAACCAGCCTGGCCAGAATGGTGAAACCCCATCTTTACTGAAAATACAAAAATTAGCCGGGCATGATGGCAGGTGCCTATAATCCCAGCTACTCAGGAGGCTGAGGCATAAGAATCACTTGAACCCAGGAAGCAGAGGTTGCAGTGAGCTGACATTGCATCACTGCACTCCTGTCTGGGTGGCAGAGTGAGACTCAATCTAAAATAAAATAAAATAAAATGAAATAAAATGCTGGTTCAGTGATGGTAGCCTTCCAATGTTAAAGCAAATCTATCTGAAATCAATTGGTCAGAGGAATACACAGTGTTATAGACAGCGTAACTAAAAGCTTTCTTAGAAAGTTAAGTAACCTTGGTTCAAATCCTGGTTTCACAAATTACTATGTGAACTTCAGCAAGTTATTTTACTTCTCTATTTCCTTTTCTGTAAAATAGTGATAATAATAGGGTTATTGGGCAGAACAATGAAGTAAGACACTTAAAACAATTCAGCACAGTGCCTGATTTGCAGTAAGTACAATAAATGTTAGTTATCATCATTTTTAACCGTAAGATATATTGCACTGCAAGAAGATATCATGAGATAATATTAGACAAACCCAAAATAAGGGACATTCTATGAAATAGAATTGCACTGCATTCAGCAATGCCAAAAGATATCTATGACCACTACAGTAATTCAAAATTGTTTGAGTTTTACTTTTTTTGATGAAAAAAGAAGTAAAAATAGTAGAAAATTAAAAGTAAAATCATCATTATTTGCAAATCATGCAATACATAAAGTCTAAATAAACCCTATTGTATGAGTGTGTTAATGTATAAAATATGTCTGAAAAAATTTTTGAAGAATATATCTGTAAATATTTTTATTTTAACTTTTAATTTTTGAATAATTTTAGGCTTATAGAAAAGTTGCAAAAATAGGGCAGAGTTACCATTTATCTTCCACCAAGCGTCCTCTTAAGTTAATATCTAATCTTACATCATCATGATACATTTGTCAAAATTAAGTATTGGTACAGTACTATAAACTACTGACATTTGCATGTTTTACCAACATCACTTTTCTGTTCCAAGATTCAATCCAAGATCCCACATTATACTGTTATGTCTCCTTGCTCTCCTCTAATCCATGAGAATTCCTCAGCCTTTCCTTGTCTCTCAGGATGTGGACATTTCAAAAAATTCTGGACAGTTATTTTGTAGCATGACCCTTATTTTGGGTTTGTCTAATATTCTCTCATGATTAGACTGAGGTTGTGTGTTCTGGATAAGAACACACAGAAGTGATGTGTCTTTCTCAGTGCATCATATCTGGAGGTGATATCAATATGTCAACATGATGACCATATGTTTTATTACTGGTGATAATTGACTTTGATCACATGGTTAAGGGGGTCTCTGCTCTAACCTCATTATTTTTTCTTTGTAATCAATACGTATTTAAGGGGGAGATACATTGATACTATGCAAATATTGTATTTCTCCTAAAACTTTTTAGCTTCTAATTTTAGCATTCATCTGTGGATTTTATTTGCCACAATTATTACAGGGTTGTTCTAATGGTAATTTTGTATTTCCTTAATTTCTTCTATGTTTATCAATTGGAATTCTTCTGTAGGGAAGAACTGTCCCTACATTTTTGAGACTCTTTGACTTTCAGGGCTGAAGAAGACTTTGGAGTCTTCTGAGATTTCAGTTTGCCAGCAGTGTAGACATCACCTGAGAGCTTCTTAGAAATGCAAAATCTCAGGCCCTATCCCAGACCTACTAGATCAGAATCTGTGTTTTAGCAAGATCCTTGAGGTACTCATGTTCTTCAAAAGTCACTTTAGTTCCATGTCATCAAGGACTTGATCAATTGAGTCTAAACTTGAAGTTAGCAGCAGAGCCAGACCACAGCTCAGTCTCCCGACTCCCAATGCACCCTTCTTTTCTTATGTGATTGATCCATTCTCTAGAGAAATCCAAAGAGTACAGGCTTTGGACTCAGACCCAAATTTAAGTATCTAACACTGTTTACCTAGCAAGCTACTTAACCTCTCTGAACCTGAGTTTCTGCATATGTAAAGGGCAGGGCAAATATTAGCTAACTTTAAGGATCACAGTGAAGACAAGAGCTACTAGATGGAAAGCATCTGGCAGAATGGCTTGGGCATGAGGACACAGAGACATGCAGGCACATCCTCTTCCAGAAGGGACTGCAGCCAGGTGCTGGGAGTGCTGTCAGCACATGCCTTCAGCTGCTAGCCTCTTCAAGCCTCACCCAAGGTCATGCCTTTTCAGTGGTGACTCACATCCAAAGACAGGGATGTGGAGGCCCAGCCATTTTGGCCAGACACAGAATGGAACAACCTTGATGACCATTTCAGCTCCAGAACTCTTTGAGGTCTGCTGGCCTTCTTTCTGCTCTGTCCTGTTTTATAGCTCACCTCTCCCTTGGCTCATTCCCCTTTCTGCCCCCTTCCTTCACAGATGTTGAATTCAAGGGCACTCCCTACACGCAAATCCATCTCAGGTTTCATTTCCAGGAGAACTCAAACTGCCACATGGCACAAAATAGATTCTCAAGAATTGGGAACAACTGTTATAAATATCATTATTATGTCTTTGGGGGATGAGCTTTGCAAATTGCCCACTATCACTAAATAGAAAGTGACCCAAATATGTACTAAGTTTTTATTATACACCTGGCCTAGTGCTCAGCTTAGGGATATAAAGTTTAGCAAAACAATGCTACGTGCTGTCTAGTAGGGAAGACTGAAAATAAACTAGACGGTGCAATTAACCCAAACATCATTTTGGCAAGACTACTGTGGCCAATGGCCAGTCCCTTCGCAGCTGAAACTCTCCTGATACACACAACTTGAAACAGCACCATCAAGGGCCATTACTGGAGAACCCTAGTTGGGAGATGGCAGATGAATCATCACTCCTTTTTTAATTAAAAAAAGGGTACATGACCTGATTTTAAACTAAAGAAATTTATTGTTTTCTTAAAAACTCTTTGTTTACCTTCGACACAAAAAAGTCCACAAATAGATGTAAGCAAGTTCTGGACATCCAAGCCATGATGAATATGGAACTGAGTTTTATAGCTCTGCTTTCAAAAGTACCTCTTACACGTTTATCTATGGTTTCATTTCAGCTGTTCTGCAATAACAAAAGAAAAACTACATTGTGCTTCAATTGCAAAGGAATGGGCACTGAAAGCTGAAAAAAATCATGTTTCTCCAAGCAAAGGGCAAAATGCACTCTATGTCACTATTTCAATTGGATGAAATGGTGTAAAGCTCAATTCTCAATTATTTACTGTAATGCAAGATGCTTAGCCTGGAGTGCTGTTAAAAAAAAAAAACTACATTCTTTCAAGATTAAATGCATATTACCATTAGAGAAATCAGAATAGGCACATTAAAATATTTGCCTGGGAACTACCTATTATTCTTTAGCTCTGGCTTTGAAAGCCTAGTAAAGGTTTCCTTGGATAATAGACAACTTTAATAGTCTTTCACAACAAAAGTTAAAAGTACAAAATTTCCATTACCCACTGCTGGCCAGAGGCAAGTTCCTCAAAGGGTATGCAAATACACTGGCACATAAAGCAGCCATAAAATAGTCTTTAGAAGCAATATGGCACCCCCAAAGTGGCAAATAACCTAGTTCCTGTATCCTAGTTTGATGATCTTCACCACCTACTCAAGTTCTCCATCTTCATTTCTTCATGTCCACATATTCTGGGATAAGCACCATACACTAATGGGCCATGAGCTCTCTGTGCATGGACATGGGGCTTGGCCAGTGCCCTGCTGCCACTGGCTCCTGATTAGCCTGGCACATCTTCCTTGTCTGCATGGAGTGGGCATCCCCAAAGAAGCCTTGTCCATCATACATCCTCTATTTCTCCCCTTCAGAAGCTTCTCTCTTTAAAGACCTGATACTTCAGTGAAATTCCATCTAAGAACCACCAGGTGAATAGACAAGCAGTGGTTCAGAATTGTTACGGTAATGCTTGGGCAACTTATTAAGACTCTAATTTCCAGGTCCAGCTGTAAATGTTCCATTCCCTTTCTCCCCTTTTCACCAGTTAAGGCTTATTCATTTCCTTATTATTAATTCAAAATATTATATACTGCCTTATAACCAAAATATTTCAGTGATGGCATTGATACATATAATCTAGTGGTTTCCAACCAGAGGCAGTTTTGCTCCCCATGGGACATTTGGAAAACTCTAGAGATATTTTTGATTGTTACAACTGGAGAGGGTAGGGTGGGTGCAGCTGCTACTAGCAAGCAGAGGCCAGAGATGCTGCCAAATATCCTACAAAGCAAAGGGCAGCCTCCAACAAAAAAGAATCATTGGACCCAGAATGTCAACAGTGCCAAGGTGGAGAAACCCTAAATCCAATACCACAGAAAATTAAGTGGAAAAGGAAATTAGGACAAAGCAAAATTGGAAGCAAGATAGTAAAATTCAGTCAAAGGCAAACACTTTGCTGTAAATGGGGATAGACTCGGCTTTGAGTTTCCTATCAGCCAAACCAAAGAGGAGACACGGGGTAGTGGAGAGAATCACATCTTCCATTGTAAGGGCCCCAAGTGATAAATCCAGGTGTGATTTAACTGTGGCTTCTTCTCACCGCATACCACTGTGCAAGGAAGGAAGGAGCAAAAACCAACACCGTTCAGCAAGAGCAGTTCTACAGAGGACCCAAAGTGGTAGACCCAAGTCAACTTCCACTCTGTTATTACTATTTTTTTTTTTACCGTGGAGGTGACACACAGAAGATACAGAGGGTTGGGTAGCCTACACATCTTTCATAAAATGATTTAGTGCTCTGTTTCTCACAACCATCCTCTGGATAACACTTGGGCAACAGAGAGTTTGAAATTATCTCTTGTAGCAATACATGAGAGCATACAGACTTTTCAATTAAGGGCAGAGACATATTCTCTAGACCTCTACAGCAGGAAGACACCTCTGCCTCCAGAAGCTGTTCATGAAGATATAAGAAAGACATGCCTGTAATCCCAGCACTTTGGGAGGCCAAAGCGGGAGGATTGCTTGAGCCCAGGAGTTCAAGAACCAGTCTGGGCAACATAGCAAAACGCTGTCTCTACAAAAAAATACAAAAATTAGCCAGGCGTGGTGGCACATATCTGTGGTCCCAGCTACTCAGGAGGCTGAGGTGGGAGGATCGCCTGAGCCCAGGAGGTGGATGTTGCAGTGAGGTCAGATCACACCACTGCACTCCAGCCTGGGCAAGACAGCGAGACCCTGTCTCAAATATATATGTGTATGAAAGAAGCAAAGGGCAAAGCCATGCTGATTTTACCAGGGAAACACACTCCATTAATCATCTTAAGGGGCCATGCAGAATACATTGAGTTCATACAGCTTAACCCACAATCCAATCAACCCATATCTCAAGATTCAAAAGATAAGGAAAAATACCTTAAAAAGTATAAAATGATTTCTGTTGAGAGAATTAGTAATTTATTTTGGGAATAAAGTTGTAAAACATCCACACCATGTACCAAAAGTATAGCTCATATATTTAAAGATTCAAATGTTAAAAAAAATGAAAGGACATATGTGCAGATTATTTACATCTAAATTCATATAATTATCCACTGATTTGTCTTTAGAAAGAAGGAATTTTAAAAGCAAGTGAGAAAATAGAATGCAAAAGGTTGATAGATTTTGCTACATACAATTTAACTGGGTTTTCGAACATCAAAAATACCGTAAAACCAGCACCCACATCTTGATGTCTGATTCTATTCCCCAATAAAAGAAAATAGGGCACTTTGGAGAAATGGCTGATCTAGGACTAAAACAAGAAATATACAAGATAAGTCTGGAGTATTTTGTAGTGCCAGGAAATAAGAAAGTGCTCTAGAAAATAAAGCAACAAAGAAACAAGAAAACTCCACAAAATGCAGCATATCAAAGGGACACACGAGTCAATAAAAGAGCTCCCAGACAAGTTCAACAACAAAATAATGTATTATTGGATTATAATTGAAATAATAAGTGACAAAAATAAGTGAGTAAACTAATCAATGGGGGAGAAGAGTCCAATCTCCCTTGGGGAAAAATTCCATAGGTAGGTAGGTATCTGCTTTCAAGAAGGAAGAACAGACTTCCTACTCCTTCAGTGTGAGCTATGCATAGTGACTTCCTTCCAAACAGCTCTGCATGGGAAGGGGAAAAAGAGAAATTTCATAGAGGAGAAACCCAACAAACACTACCTCAGCCAAGTGATTAAGGTCAACAGTGGTGAGTCATATTGATATTGTATACCATTAATATAATGGAATGAAATGGCACCTTACTCTTCAAACCACACAGCCCCAGTATAATTGTGAGAAAAAAAGTCCCAATGAAGGAACATTCTATAAAATACCTGACCAACATTCTTCAAAACTGTCAAGGTCATCAAAAACAAGGAACGTCCGAGAAACTCTTACAGCCAACAGGTGTCTAGGAAGATATGATGACTCGATGTCATTTGGCATCTGGAATGGGATCCTGGAACATGCCAGACTTGCTGACCGTGAGTGCAGCAATATCATCATCTGTGGCAAAGTGGCAAGAAGCCTGCTGGCCATTGGCTGACAAACACAGTCTTAGCAGGTCAAATCTTGACCAGGAAGGTCATGAGTTATACTCCTGAGTATGCAGAGAAAAACTACCTAGTTCCCTCTAGACTTCTGAGCTGGAAAAATTTCTAACTTAATCAATGTCTTATGCCCACCCCAAGTGGCCATCAAATAAGGCAAATAACTCAGTCTCCCCAGTGAGTGTACATGGAATGACCACATTTTGCAGGTTGAACAAGCGGTTGGTAGCCAGGAGGATCTTCTCCAAAGTCCTTTGGGCAGTTGAAGCAGCAGCTGCATAAGGGTTCCAGGGCTAGACTCCTACAATTATGACCACAGCTTCAACCTGGGGAGTGAGAGCTGGCATCTAAAGGAGGCATCCAGCTGGGCACCATGGCTCACACCTGTAATCCCAATACTTTGGGAGGCTGAGGTGGGAGGATTTCTTGAGCCCAGGAGTTCAAGACGAGCCTGGGTAGCATGGTGAGAGCCTGTCTCTAACAAAAAAATAAAAAAATTAGCCAGGCATGGTGGTGCATCCCTGTAGCCCTAGCTACTCAAGAGGCTGAGGTGGGAAGATTGCTTGAACCCAGGAAGTTGAGGCTGCAGTTAGCTGTGATCAAGCCCCTCCACTTCAGCGTCATTGACAGAGCGAGACCTTGTCTCAAAACAATATATAAAAAATAAAGGCGGCCTTGGCCGGGCACAGTGGCTCACCCCTGTAATCTCAGCACCTTGGGAGGCTGAGGTGGGTGGATCATCTGAGTTCAGGAGTTCACGACCAGTCTGGCCAACATGGTAAAACCCCGTCTCTACTAAAACTACAAAAATTAGCTGGGTGTGGTGGCACGCACCTGTGATCCCAGCTACTCAGGAGGTGGAGGTTTCAGTGAGCCAAGATCATGCCACTGCACTCTGGCCTGGGCAACAGAGCAAGACTCTGTCTTAATAAAATGAAATAAAATAGGCGGCCTACCACTCTCCAGTCTGAAGTGCTACATGGCCAAGCCCAGCTTTGGCTACCACAGCACCCACCACTCTGAGCCAGCCTGGGACCTGTCGATTTTACAGATCTGGGACCTGTCGATTTTACACCCTGTGCTCCATCCCACAGATAGCAGTGGATGCAAGACAAGCCAGAACCCCTGCTTCTGAGCATGAGGCACAGGAAGCTATCAAGGGGATGCTGAAACTGGAGTGCTAAAAGAACCAATGTGTATACATGTTAGATCCTCCAGGAACTGTTGTCAAATTCCAGAGGTAAAACAAAAAATTAGAAGCCACATAGGATTTACCACAGAGGTAAAACAAAAAATTAGAAGCCACAGATGGGCCAGGCCTGTGGGCAAAGAGATGTGAGGATGGGAAGCCAGTCTGCTGTCACTTTGAGCTGAAACCTAGCAGGACGTTGGCTTTGTGGGGGGAGGGAGCTGAGCCAGAGCCAGGACTGGTGGGCACAGCAGCCCACCCTCGACCCTCGGAAGGGAGGAGGTAACTTCCCCCAGCTTGGTCTCCAGTGCTACCCTTCAGCATGCTAGATTCTGTGCATGAATACATTTCTAAGAAGTTTCTGTTTGGGTGACAAAGCTGCCCTAGGGGAACACTGGAGTGCGAGTAAGAATTATCTCGGGAACTTGTTTAAAAGTGCTGATTTTAGGCAATATCCACAGTGTTGTCCAAGTCCCAGGGGCCCGATTCCATGGGCCCCCTCCTGGGAGTTCAGAATCTGCAGGTTTAATTGGCATCCCCAAATGATGAGGATGCAGGGTATCCAGGCCAGGTGTTCACAAAAAAAACAGGCATCCCACACCTCCATCAGACCCAGACCTCAATCTAGTTTTCAAGTCCTCAGAGAATTTTCTCTATCATACAGGATGTGGAATGCAGTAAAATAAATGTAGAAATAAATACAGACTCCAGTGCAAGCATAGCGTGTGCAGGTTTTCGGGAGGAATAGAACTTTGAGGTCAGTTGCACCCAAACTCTCAAAGCCTAAATTAGAGCCAGTGGGAGGAATCCTGCAGTAGGACTTGAGGTATCCAGCTCATAGATTCCAAGTCGCCAGTACACCCATGCTGTTAGGAAGGATTTGTATTTCTTTGGTTCCTTACAAACTGAGAAATTAGTTTTCTAAAATCCAAATATCTCACTGGGTGCGGTGGCTCACACCTGTAATCTCAGCACTTTGGGAGGCCGAGGCTGGCGGATCACCTGACGTCGGGAGTTCAAGACCAGCCTGACCAACATGGAGAAACCCTGTCTCTACTAAAAATACAACACTAGCCGGGGTGGTGGTGCATGCCTGTAATCCCAGCTACTCAGGAGGCTGAGGCAGGAGAACTGCTTGAACCCGGGAGGCGGAGGCACGGTGAGCCGAGATTGCGCCATTGTACTCCAGCCTGGGCAACAGCAGCGAAACTCTGTTTAAAAAAAAAAAATCCAAATCTCTCACAAAAATATGTTAAAACCCAAGAGAAATGTCAACACTCTTGGCTACATTCCAAGAGAAGCACATTCTAAGAAAACCACTAGCTTCAAAGGGCTCAGCCCCAGGTGCAGCAGTTCTCTGAGGTAAGCACTGTGACCCAGCAGGGGGTCAGCATGCCTGTGTCTGGGCAATTCCTGGACAGGTGGCTTCGGTGAGATTCCAGGGCCGTGTGGGTGGGCACCCTGGTGAGGCAACTGAATAGAGTTTCCTAATGACCCCACTCAGTGGATTCAAGCAAAGAATGTTATAGCCAGAGGGAGCCAGCTTTCAGTCAGGAGTGGGTAGTGAGAAATGTCACCTCACAGTGCTGGCAGACCAGACCATTGGTCAGCTTTCTCCACACCAAAGACGGGTGTTATGAACTGAATGTCTGTGTCTCCCCACAATTCACCTGTTGATGTCCTAACCCACCGCATGGCTGTATTAAGACACAGAGCTTCTACGGAAGTAATTATGATTAAATGAGGTCAGAAGGGCAGGGCTCTGATCCAATAGGACCAATGTCCTAGGAAGAAGGGACCCCTGGGAGCTCTGTCTCTCTCTCTGCTTCTGTCTCTATGATGGAGAAGGCCATGTGAGAAGAGTGAAGTGGTGGCCACCTGGAAGCCAGAAAGCAAGCCCTCACCAGGAACGGACTCAGTGGGAACCTTGACCTCAGACTTCCAGCCTCCAGAACTGAGAGAAAATAAATTTCTGCTGAAGATGCCCAGTCTGTGTCATCACTTACAGCAGCCGAGCTGATACCGCAAAAAGGGAGCATTTGCATTACTTTGGGTTCTCCTAATCTCGTGGGAGAATACTGAGCACGATATATTGAATCATTGAATCACATTATAATTTAAGACTAGAGGATCTATCGGGACGCCATTTAGAAACTACCTTCAAAAAGTAACAAAAGAAGATAAATGAGGGACCATGAAGGCCAGAAACGATGGATTCGATGTGTGGTTCTTCACGGTTAATGAGTGTGACGGAACAGCATTACTTCAGCACTTAGATGTACCCTTAACCAATGGGAAATAGCTCACAGTAGGATTTTTTTGGAGAACTGACAAGAAAAGAGACAGGAGACTTACGAGGGGGCACAGTCACTCATCAGTCAAGAAGCACCTCTATGGCCTGGGACCTCCCTGCTAGTCCTGTGAGTCCACTAACTTCAGCAATCCCTTCATCCCTGCTTCATGTACTGTATAAAGATGTCAGCATAAAAATAATCAAATTCAGAAGAAATGGAAAAGATTTAATGAGGAGAAACATAGATGAAACAGAGCCAAAAAAGGATGTTAGAATCCAAAATTCCAAAGTTTCAAGGTGAATGGGGAAAAAAATATGAAACAAATAATCAAAAATATTAAATAAGTATAAATTTAACAATAAAAAGATGACAAAACAACTTAAAATGTAATAATATTCACATTATAAATAACCTTTATTAGACATTTCTTATCTAGCTAGGCACTGGGCTAAGAACTTTGGATGCATTTTCTCATTTAATACTTACAACAACTTATCACCAAGTCCATTTCACAGACCAGAAAACTGAAGCTTTGAGAATGGTTAAACAACTCACCTAAGACACCCAGACAGGTACTGGTTGGGAAGGTAGTCAAAAACCACATAATCTGATCCCGAAATTTGCCCCTTTTTCCAAAGATGAAAGCCTCAAAATGAATAATGAAATAAAGCAATTAAGAGAAATGAAACCAAACTTGGATTAAGAAAGTAAATTAAAAGATTAGAAGCCGAGAACAATATAAAATTGTGTTAAATTTTTGAATGAAAAGAAATAAGGGAAAACTAAAAAGCAGAAAAATTAAGAATAAAGAAGGTATTATAATAAAATGGAGGTGGAAACAAAAAGAACACCAATTAAAATGGCACGAATGATGTGAAAACGCCTTGTTAAAACAATGCTAAAATACTAAATGTTATAGAAGAGAAAATATGACATTAATTAAATAGGAAAACAGGAGTCTCTAAGTAGGAAATGGATTCACAGCACGGTCTTCCCGGCAGCACAAAGGAATAGTTGCATGTTGCGTCTTTGACTCATCCTCTATGCAGGGGGTCTTTTGAACATTTCTGAGCCAAGCTGGTAGCATTTTAGTGGCCAGACAAGCTGTATGACAAAACTTCCATTTTACTCTGATTACAGGATTTGCAACAGCCCAGGCTGAGGTTTGCCATGGTGCTCCCCATTAAACACTAAGCCTGAAAGATGTTCTTTGAAGAACAAGAGTTTCATGCCAAATGCTTCTGGGGATGCTGTGGCAGCCCCCCTAGGGTCAGGTCACTATTTCCTTCCTAGAGGCACCATTCACATCAGAGCTGCTCATTAAGAATAAAGAAGATATCATAATAAAATGGAGATGGAAACAAAAAGAACACCAATTAAAATGGCACGAAGGATGTGAAAACGCCTTGTTAAAACAATGCTAAAATACTAAATGTTATTAAAACAAACAAACAAACAAAAAAACCAGTCTGTCTGCACAGCTGCACATGGAAACCTGGCCCTGGTGGAGCTTTACCATGCACAGCAGCCTGCCAAAGGCCTTGAGAAGTCCTGCAGTAAAGAAGCAAAGAAATCTGTTTCTCTTTGTTCAGGCCTCTTTATCTGACATTTAAAATCTCTCACCCACCCTTCCCCCTGCCCCTACCCTGGAATAAGCTCTATTTTCATCCTAAAACAGTTTTATGGAAAGCGCTTTGGAATACTCTGTCCTAAAACTGTTGCTTGAGGTTTTAGGTCACTTGGTCTAAAAGAGAGAGAGGGTTTTTACTAAGGCACAGAACACTAGCCTAATTGTCCAACTTATGTAAAAGCAAACGTTGTAGACATAGTTTGAGAAGATGATGATTCTATAGGGGTGGTAAATACACTGTGCAGGCAAGTACATATCCAGACAGAAAAGCAAGGCGTTTTTATAACAACACTTCAGAAATGTGGAAGAAAGGACACGACAATGAACTCCCCCAAAGCGACCCTCAACTCCTACTCCCAGAAGAAAACCACCCGGTGGTTCCTAATTAATTTACTGGCAGTGCTGGAGCAATCTGTGCTTTAGGAACTAAAATGGAAAAACAGACATAAAAACAAAACAAAAAACTCATGTTTTTAATAAAGAGATATTTAATCATCAGCATAGATTAAACCATTGACTACATAAGCCGAGAAAATGTAAGTTGAAATGATATCTTCACCAGCATCCAATAGTTCCTGAACAACTGGCTTATGCCAGTCCGGGCAGCAGCAATTCCAATCACTGAGAAAACATCTTCTTTCATTACCTCTCCCAGTTGGAGGGTTATTATTCTGACTTTTACAGCTAGAGAAAAAAATTCGAGGGTTATTATTCTGACTTTTATAGCATCTATTTATTGAACATTCTTTTGAGGAATCACACACATAAATGAGAGAGATGCAAAAGAATTTACAAACAAAGCCACTGAAATCATTTCCAAATGTGCATGTCTCTTATTCAGTATATAATGGCCGGAATCTTAAAAAAAAAAAAAAGTTGGTCAGAATAATATGACATCTGGATTTGAGCTGCATCTTTGAGAGGGAGTAAGATCTAAACGGGTGATAAAGAAAGTAGAAAGTGGCTGGGCACAGTGGCTCATGCCTGTAATCCCAACATTTTGGGAGGCCAAAGCAGGCAGATCACTTGAGCTCAGGAGTTCGAGACCAGCCTGAGCAACATGGTGAAACCCTATCTCTACTAAAAATACAAAAATTAGCTGGGCGTGGTGGCACATGCCTGTAGTTCTAGCTACTCGGGAGGCTGAGGTGGGAGGATCACCTGAGCCCAGGAGGTGGGGGTTGCAGCGAGCCGTGATTGTACCACGGCACTCCAGCCTGGACGACAGAGCAAGACCCTGTCTCAAATAAAAAAATAAATAAATAAAAAAAGAAAGAAAGAAAAGAAGGCAGAAAGCATTCCAGGCAGAAAAGATATTATTTACAAGTTCCAAGAGCTGAGGATAAATATAGAATGGAATGTGCGGAATCTACTGATGAGACGAGTATCCATTTTAGAGAGAGGCAGGAAGGAATACTGGATGGATGATGAATGTGGGCCACATCTCTGGAGGGCCTAGACCATTTAATCATGGTCTTGGAACCTGAGCTGCAGATCACAGGGAAGAGACAGCAGCTCCTCAGCTAAGGGTAGCATGACTGAGGCTCTGCTGAAAGCATCACCCTGGGATTGACATGCCTGCTGGGAGGGAGGGGAGAGGAGATGCAGAAGAGATGAGCAGGAGTGCTCCTTCGGTGATTCAGACATGAAGCGATTGAACCCCACACACTTGTGACAGCAGTGAGAATGGAAAGGAGGGAAAGTGGAATCCTGGATAACCTCAAAGGTATTTGGGTGATACATCTGTGTCTCACTGCTTAATTCTAACAGGTTGACCCGGATGGTGGGTCTAGTTGCTTAACTACAAGATTTAAGGGCAAGAAGAATTAAAATGTCATTACCAGGAAAAGTCATACATTTGGCTTTGGGCATATTAAACTTGAGATAATAAAGTGTTTCTCAGCTGAAATGCCTTGAAAACAGTGGGATCAGTCTTAGGTTGGGAACATCCTGGGCTAGAGTCGGCCACCACCAGAACAAGTGAGAGTGGACGTGCATTGACTATAATGCTCCCCAAGGCACAGAACTGGGAATTGCTAATGCTGACCAATGTTTTGCAGCTCCCTGGGAAAAAGGTCTCTTATCTGCAATGTGGATGGGTTGGATTGCAAAACTGTGATCTGTTTGAGAGGGTAATTTAGATGAAAAGGGGCTGGAAATCTTCCACCTGTAGCCTACCACCCTATTTCAGATATGAGGCTGAGGCCACAGCCATACACCGCCAGAAAATGGGTTGTCATTCCTCCATTGTGGAAGCAGTGCTTCCAGAAGTGACCCGTTTTTGCCAGCTCTCCTTCCTAAGCAGTCTCTTTCTACAACTTCTGGGAGATGAGAGAACCTCCCTGTAATTTCAGCCCAGCTGAGGAAGGAGCGTGCTCTCAGCCCTGGGGCTGGAATTGGCCCCCTTTGGGAATGAAGAGCTAAAGAGCTCTGCAAGTGCATCCTCTTATATTATTACCCAGGAAACAACCCCTGTTCCAGTCATGAGAGAAACACATATAACAGCTTTGGGAAGATACTCATTCAAAATAAGCCCTAGGAGATATGCCTCAATAGATAAGTGCCAACTAAGCATTAAAATTTGGCAAGGTCTAGAGCCCTCATCCTGTCTATAGTAGTATCAGGCGCCTCTGATTCAGGCAGAACCCACATAGAGACAGGACTAGGTTCCTCTAATAATTTAGTAAACATCAGCCTGGATTGTTTTACTGTCCAAAGGTGAATAAACTGAGAAAAAAAAAAGTTGAATACAGATAGGGAGTGCAATTCTAAGGATTTGGGGAAAATCACAGTTTGAAAAGGAGCTATCAGCAAATAGTAAAAAAAAAAGTGTAAATGGTATCTATTTTGCATCCTGAATAAAATGTCATAAAAGCATAAAAGGCCTTGTGAAATCAGGTGAGAAATGATGTGAAAAATAACTTAATCTTGATTTTAGAAAAAACTTAAATTCAGAAATCAAATAAAATGAAATGCAAGTTGAAATGAAAAAAGATATAACTCAAATAGGGGATTACAGCTATATCTTTCCAGCATGAAAATTAAAAGTAATAGAAACAAAGTCTGCTTTAGAGTGAAAATTCAAATCAGAGGTATCAAAAAGGAATAAAAAGCTCTTTAAGAATACAAAAGAACGGGTCAAAGGAAAAAGCTATGCATGAAAAGATGATAGGTGTAGATGGATAATTTACCTTTATTGGCTTATCAGAGAAGTTATTTTGTTCAGACATTGACCAAACAAGCCATGAGCATTTCCTTAGTCAAGAGAAATATTTATTTTCTCTTATGTGGCAAGAAGTCCAGAGATGGACAGATCTGGGATGGTAGGGCAGCTACATGATATTCTAAGAACCCCAGACTATTTTTTTTAGCCCTAGCTCCATCAAATTTAGTGTGTGGCCCTCCTTCCCAGCTTCCAACGTGGCTGCTGGCACTCTAGCCATTACAATCACATTCCAGATCTAACAGAGGAAGAGTAAGAGGTGAATGAGGCATGTCAGATGAGTCATCTCCCCTTAAAGAGCATTCTCAGGAGCTCCACCTGGCAGCTTCCAAATTTATCTCATTAGATTCAAATATGTCATATGACTACCCCCTCCCTGTAAGGAAGACTGGGAGATAAAGCTGTTAAGAAGAGACCATTCCCAAATTAAGTCGTGGTCCTGTTAGTAAGTGAAAAAAGAGAGAGAAGATATTGGTAGATAGATAACAGCCTATAACAACATCCCCGAGATAAATACAGTACCACAGGGGAAGAATCAATACACAAAAATATAATAAGTAAAGATTTTCCTTCACAGAGTAGGCAAATCAGAATTCATGTTTCAGGTAAAGTCAGCGAGAGCAAGAACCTATATACCTAGACATTTTAGCAAAATGCTCTGATACATTTTTTAAAACTCTTAAATGTACCCAAGTAGAAAAACAATCCAGATGATCTACAAAGAATTTAAATTTAGGCTGCCCTCAGACTTCTCCATGATCACCAAAGGTAGAATAATATGTCAAGAGTCTTGGGGAAAAAGTCACAACACAAAAATGATAGTCACAGACAAAACATTATTTATTAAAGTAAGAAAAAAAATCCCCCAAATATTGAAAGATTGAGGAAAATATGCCACTTAAAAACCTGCAGAAGCCCAGCATGGTGGTGCATGCCTGTAGTCCCAACTACTTAGGAGGCTGAGGCAGGAGGACTGCTTGAGCCCAGGAGTTCAAAGCTGCAGTATGCTATGATTGCACCACTGCATTCCAGCCTTGGGGACAGAGCAAGACCCTGTCTTTAAAAAAATTAAATTTAAATTTAAACATAAAAACACTTAAACATAGACTTTCCCAAAAATCTACAGGTGGGAAGTTCATTCCATTCATATTTTAAAACACATTTATTCTTTTTTTTTTTTTTTTTTTTTTTGAGACAGAGTCTCACTCTCTTACCCACACTGGAGTGCAATGGTGCAATCTCGGCTCACTGCAACTTCTGCCTCCCAGGTTCAAGCGGTTCTTCTGCTTCAGCCTCCCCAGTAGCTGGGATTACAGGCATGCACCACCACGCCCGGCTACTTTTTGCATTTTTAGTAGAGACAGGGTTTCATCATGTTGGCCAGGCTGGTCTCGAACTCCTGACCTCAGGTGACCCGCCCACTCCCAAAGTGCTGGGATTACAGGCTTGAGCCACCATGCCCGGCCACAAATTTATTCTTAAAATTTAAGAATGAAACACTTGGGCTATAAAAAAACATAATTTAGGTAAGTTTGAACAAGTTAGAGAGGCCTTGTGACTAATTATATTTTCCAAAGATGGACACAGCTATATATCCTAGCCTACATGTGACAATGTACAGCTCTCTGTTGAGAAGAATTCTTAAGCTAAATCTAGACTTAGCAGAAAAGAATGACTTAAAATTATTGACATGCCAAGATGGGAATCAACAAATAAAGTTTTCATCCAAAACAGTATAAAAAGAAAAGTAAAAGACACTCATGAAAACTGTATTATTAAAAATATACATATATTTGAAAACAATAGATATAAGAAAGTACAAAATAAAGGAAATGAATATCAGCATTAGTTCTTGAGTTAAAAAAACAATAAAATAGACACATTTACAACTAATCTTAGTTGAAAAAGAGAGGGAGGAAGAGAGGGAGAGAGTAAGGGACAGAGTAAGGAAGGAACAGAGAAAGAAAGAGAGAAATATAAAATGTAAAAACAACAACAAAAGGAATTAAAGCTACTAATAAACAGGAAACTATAAAAGAAAAATGGTCAAAAACTTGAATTTAGAAAAATAGACAGTTTTCTAGGAAAAGATAATTTATTTGTCTCAACTAGAAATAAAAACTAAAGAGACCAATAACCATAAGATTAATGAATTAATTTATCAGATTGATACGGAAAAAGGCATAAAGCCCAAGGAGATTTTCCAGGGAATAATAATCACATGATATTCATCTCCCAGGAGAATTTAAAAAGTTTACCAATTCATTTTATAAATGTTAAATACATAGTATAATAAAAATGCAAACTAATCTTATTTATTCATTTATATATAAATGTGTATATATTTCATATGTAAGTATATCATATATATATAAAACTAAACACATTGAGTCATCACAGAATTGAAAAAATAATAGTGCTCAGGTTGGGTGTATTTGAAGGCTGTAAAGATAGTTTAATTCTAGGAAACTTATTAATGTAATTGATCATTTCATTAGGTCAAAGGAAAAAACGCACTAGTTAACTTCAGTAAATTCCCCCAAATTCAATGTTTAGACATGATTAAAACACCAACAAAACTAGAAATAGAATCATCCTTCTTTCTTATTAAAAAACTGAAACAAATAGCCCTTATTATTTAATAATGAAAAACTAAATCCAGGTTAAAGACAAGAACTAAATAGAAGTCTTCTTTCACCACTATTATTTATTATTGTTCTAATTTTAGCCAATGTTATAAGCACCTCCCACCTCCAACTGAAGAAGAAAAGAAGGGAGGAAGGAAGGAAGGAACAGAGGAAGGGGAAGAGACCAGGAGAGTGGAAGGAAGGAAGAAAGAAGGGTCAAGAATTAAAGAAAAGTGTAAGCACTCAATTTCTTGTGTTAGAGATAATATAAAAGGCACTTACTGGGCAAAATTGGGTTAATTTGAGCACCATGAAGAATAATGATTGTATCACACTGAGTAAGTAAAAATCCTGAAGAACCCAGTGACTCTCTTCCCCTAAAGGGAGGGGTGGGGGAAGGGAGAGAGAGAAAGAGAGAAAGAGAGAGAGAGAAGGAAACTCTTGTTCACAGAAGAATGACCGCTAATGAATGTGAAGGGAATCATATGATTGTAAAGTTACCATTTTGTAACACCCAATGTAGATTTAGGGTGATCCATTCGATGATACGACAATTAAGTGCAAGGTTACTGGGGAATAGGAATTTGTCCCTATTAGTAAGTGTGAAGACTAATTGTACTTTTTGATGGAGACATCTGAAGATCATTATTTTAACCAATAGGTCATCACAAATAAAATTAAAAGACACATCTTAAACTGCATCAAAAATGATAGTTAACATCTATAATATATAGACTTAATTCAAATTGGCAAGAGAAACACCAAAACCTTACTTGGGGTGTGGGCGCTGTGAGGGGCTGTGTGGAGATGCAAAGTCCCAGTACAGAGAATTTGCAGAAAATGAGATACAAACATGATCCTTTCACTAAGAGTCAGAGAAAACAGAGTGGATAGGGTTGTATTTGCCTTTGCATCTGAACCTAACAACAGAGGTTTCACTAAACTGGGTATTTTCCCCACTCAATGCCCTTGTAACCCAGGCCCCCAGGCCACCTTTCCCTCCATGTGGAGTCCTCAGCATGCAGCTTTCAATCCTCGGTCATACGACAGCAGGAGGAGACAGAAGGACAAAGGGTGAACACTTGTGCCAACTGAAAATGTCCCTCCTGATCAGGAAAACAACATCTTTCCCAGATGACACTCTCAGGAGTCACCTGGCTGCACCTACCTGCAAAGAGCCCACCTCCAGTATCCCTCTTCCTTTGGCAAAAGAGCAAAACTAAAAAGGTCTAAATCATAGCGTTCAGCACTGACAAGTTGGAGTCTGGCACCTTCATAGAGGGTTGGAATACAATATATGTTGTTACAACTTTCCTGAAAAGCCACATTCTTCAGTATGTTTGAGGAAACCCCAGTGTACCTTTTGATTCATCAGTTCTGCTTTTGAGAATCATTTCTATGGAAATACCAAAAAAATGCAGTCAATGATTTGTGTACACTGTATTAATCAATTCAATGTTTCTAACATCCACTCCTCTCAAAAAACAAAACAAAGGTACATTTAACTTCAGTGCCCAGTAATAAGTGAAAGGCTGAAAATGCAGGGTTGGTCATTGGAAAGCCCAGCAGTGTGAGCTGGTCAAGCCATAGAAACACTTCAGGTCTCCGTACTCCCATCTGTAGACTGAAGTTAATAATACTTTTCACACAAACTTGGAAGGATTAAATAAAAAAATTTTTTTTTTTGAGATAGAGTCTCACTGTGTTGCCCAGGCTGGAGTACAGTGGCAAGATCTCGGCTCACCGCAACCTCTGCTTCTGGGTTCAAGCAATTCTCCTGCCTCAGCCTCCCAAGTAGCTGGGATTACACGCGTGTGCCACCACGCCCATCTAATTTTTGTATTTTTAGTACAGATGGGGTTTCACCATATTGGCCAGGCTGGTCTTGAACTCCTGACCTCCAGTGATTCACCCGCCTTGGCCTCCCAAAGTGTTAGGATTACAGGTCTAAGCCACCATGCTCAGCCAAATAAAATTTTATACGTAAAACATACAGTAAAGTGCCACACTAAAGAATCAATGCATAATAGATACATACATATACACAAAGTACTAAGTAGATTATTATATACCCAGTTATTAATAAAATACAGGTTGAGTATTTCTAATCCAAAAATCTGAAATCTGAAATACCACAACGTTTGAAATGTTTTAAATGCCGACATAATGCCACAAGTGGAAAATTCCACAATGGACCTCATGTGTCAGGTCACAGTCAAAATGCATGTGCACCACACACAATTGATCCAGCCTGCTGATGTTTGTTGTCATTGTCTAACAGCTGATACAGGTATTCTGGTGATGCTACTGTGTTGCTTAGTTACCTGGAACACATTGTTTATCACTATATTAATGATATGCCATATTGTTTTACTGTTGAGTACTGAAGTGCGAATAAGTGTAAGAAAATGATTACTTATCATTTTCTTTGTAGCATACAAATTCTGAGTCAGGAATGATGGTGATGTCAAACACCCACAGACTGTCCACATGGGTGCCTGAGATAGTGACACCCTTGCTTTCTGACGGTTCAATGTACACAGACTGTATCATGTATAAAATTATCAAAAATATTGTATAATTACCTTCAGGATATGTGTATAAGGTGTACATGAAACATAAATGAATTTCACGTTTAGATTTAGGTTCCAGCCTCAAGATACCTCATTGTGTATATGCAACTATTTCAAAATTTGAAACACTCTAGGCCCAAGCATTTTGGTAAGGGATACTCAACCTGTAATATATACATATACAATGTCAAAAAATCTCTGAGAAGAAAATGCATCTAATATATTGCTAAATGAACATAGGTGTTTTTGAGTGCTTAAAATCACACCTAGAATTATGTAAGTCAAAGCTTAAAAAAATTGTATTTATGGTGTGATTTCATATTGCAATGTATACAATCAGACTTTCTAATCTAAAAGTTCCGCATTTGTAGATTCAACCAACTGCAGATTGAAAATATTTGAGAAAAAACTGCATCTATATGAACACGTACAGACTTTTTCTTGTCATTACTCCCTAAACAATATAACCCCTATTTACATAGCATGCACATTGTATTAGGTATTATAAGTAATCTCGAGATGATTTGAAGTATACAGGAGGATGTATGTAGCTTATCGGCAGATACTACACCATCGTGTACCAGCGACTTGAGCATCTGTGGATTTTGGTATTCACAGGAGGTCCTGGAACTAATCCCCCATGGATACCAAGGGACAACTGTATACGGTTAGAGGAAATTAAGACACCAGTGGTTTGTCCAGCTAGTCATTGCATTACAGATGGTTATTTTATCCTTTATCCGTTTTGTTTTTGTTTTTCAATTACCTATTTAATATAAGCATACCTCAGAGATATTGCAGGTTCAGTTCCAGACCACTGCAGTAAAGTGACTATCTCAACAAAATGGATCATACAAATTTTTTGCTTTTCTGGTGCACACAAAAGTTATGTTTACACTATACTGTAGTCTATTAGCAGTGCAATAGCATTATGTCTAGAAAAATAATACACACACCTTAATTTCAAAAATATGCTGAGAAATGCAAACAATTATCTATCTGGGCCTTCAGCAAGTCACAATCTTTTTGCTGGTGGAGTGTCTTGCCTCAGTGTTGATGGCTGCTGACTGATCAGGGTGGTGGTTACTGAAGGTTGGGTGACCGCGGTAATTTCTTAGAATAAGACAACAATGAAGTCTGCCCCATCGACTGAATCTTCCTTTCACAAAAGATTTCTCTGTAGCATGTGCTGCTGTTTGATAGCATTTTACCCATAATAGAACTTCTTTCAAAATTGGAGTCAATCCTCTTAAACCCTGCTGCTGCTTTATCAACTATGTTTATGTAATATTCTAAATCCTTCGTTGTCATTTCAACAATGTTCACAGTATCTTCACCAGGAATAGATTTCATCTCAAGAAATCACTTTCCTTGCTCATCCATAAGAAGCAACTCCTCATCTGTTAAAGTTTTATCATGATATTGCAGCAATCAGTCACATCATCACGCTCCATTTCCAATTCTAGTTCTGTTGTTATTTCCATTCCATCTGCAGTGACTTCCTCCACTGAGGTATTGAACCCTTCAAAATCATCCATGAGGGTTGCAACCAATGTCTTCCAAAGTCCTGTTAATGTTGATATTCTGACCTCTTCTCATGAACCTCAAGTGTTCTTAATGGCATCTAAAATGGTGAATCCTTTCCAGAAGGTTTTCAATGGACTCTACCCAGATCCAGCAGAAGAATGACTGTCTACAGCAGCTATAGCATCAAGAAATGTATTTCTTAAATAATAAGACTTGAAAGTCAATATTACTCCTAGATCCATGGGCTGCAGAATGTGTTATCTTGGCAGGCATGAAAACAACATTCACCTCCTTGTATATCTTCATCAGTGCTCTTGGGTGACCAAGTGCATTGTCAATGAGCAGTAATATTTTGAATGGAATCTTTTTTCTAAGTGGGTTTAAATATTTAGTAGACCATGCTATAAACAGATGTGCTGCCATTCAAGCTTCATTGTTCCATTTATAGAGCACAGGCAAAATAGATTTAGCATAATTCTTAAGGGCCCTAGGATTTTTCATATGGTAAATGGGCATTGGCTTCAACTTAATCACCAGCTGCATTAGCCCCTAACAAGCAAGTCAATGTATTTTTTGAAGATTTGAAGCCAGGCACTGACTTCTCTCTAGCTATGAAAATCCTACATGGCAACTTTTTCCAATAGAAGGTTGTTTTATCTGCATTGTAAATCTATTTTTGGCCAGGTGCGGTGGCTCACGCCTGTAATCCCAATAATTTGGGAGGCTGAGGTGGGAGGATTGCTTGAGCCCAGCAGTTCAAGCCCAGCCTGGGTAACATAGTGAAACCTCATCTCTACATAAAAATAAAAAAATTAGCCCAATGTGGTGGTGCGCACCTGTTGTTCCTGCTACTCAGGAAGCTGGAGCAGGAGGATCACTTGAGCCCAGGAAGCCAAGGTTGCAGTGAGCTGTGATCATGCTACTACATGCCAGCCTGAGTGACAGAGCAAGACCTTGTCTTTAAAAAAAAAAAAAAAGGAAAATCTATTTTTAATGTAGCCACCTTCATCAATGATCTTACCTGGATCTTCTGGACAATTTGCTGCAGCTTCTCCATCAGCACTTGTTGCTTCATCTTGTACTTTTATGTTTGAAGATAGTGTCTTTCCTTAAACCTAATGAACCAACCTCTGCTAGCTTCAGACTTTTCTTCCGCAGCTTGCTCATGTCTCTCAGCCTTCATAGAATTGGAGAGAATTAGGGACTTGCTCTGGATTAAGCTTTAGCTTAAAGGAATGCCGTGTGGCTGGTTTGATCCTCTATCCAAAACCATGAAAACTTTCTTTATATCAGCAAGAAGGCTGTTTGTTTTCCTTTTTTTTTGAGATGGAGTTTCACTCTTGTTGCCCAGGCTGGAGTGCAGTGGTGCAATCTCGGCTTACCGCAACCTCTGCCTCCCAGGTTCAAGCGATTCTCCTGTTTCAGCCTCCCAAGTAGCTGGGATTACAGGCATACACCACCACACCTGGCTAATTTTGTATTTTTAGTAGAGATGGGGTTTCTCCTTGTTGGTCAGGCTGGCCTCAAACCCCTGACCTCAGGTGATCTATCCGCCTCGGCCTCCCAAAGTGCTGGGATTACAGGCATGAGCTACCTTGCCTGGCCAGCTGTTTGTTTTCTTATCATTCAGGAGTTCATTGGAGTAGTACTTTTAATTTCCTCCAAGAACTTTTCCTTTGCATTAACAACTTGGCTAATTGTTTGGTGCAAGAGGCTTAGCTTTTGACTTGTCTCGGCTTTTGACATGCCTTCCTCACTAAGCTTGATCATTTCTAGCTTTTGATATCAAGTGAGAGACATGAGACTCTCCCTTCCACTTGAACACTTAAAGGCTGTTGTAAAGTTATTTATTGGCCTAATTTCCATATTGTTGTGTCTCAGGGAATAGGGTGGCCCGAGGCAAGGAAGGAGGATGAGGGCATGGCCAATGGGTGGAAGAGTCAGAACACACACCACAGTTATTGATTGAGTTTGCCATGTTATATGTGTATAGTTCATGATGCCCCAAAGCAATTACAGTAGTAACATCAAAGATCACTGATCAGAGATCACCATAACAGATATCATAATAAAGAAGCTTAAAATATTATAAGAATTACCAAAATGTGACACACGGAAACTAAGTGAGCACATGCTGTTGGAAACACTGGCACCGATAGACTTGCTGGACTCAGGGTTGCCCAAATCTTCAATTTGTAAGAAAAATGCAGTATCTATGGAAGTGCAATAAAGTGAAATGCAATAAAACAAGGTATACCTGTATACTTGTTTTCATATAAATCAGCAGTTAGGTCAATTTTTTCTTAAAGGGCTAGTTAGTAAGCATTTAAGGTTTTGTGGGTCTAATGGTCTCTGTCTTAACTAGTCAGCTCTGCCATTATAGCGTGGCAGTAGCTTTAAGCACAATGTAAATGACCGGCATGACTGTGTTCTAATAAAACCTTATCTATGAAAACAGGAGGCCAGCCAATTCAGTTTGCAGACCCTTGCTTTAGACAATGATATATATGTGTTATATTTTAAAAATAACATTTTTAAGGTGTTGTAGCAAAAATCAAGTAAAGAGAAGAATTTTTCTAGTGGTGGGGAAGAGATATAGATGATGAAGAAGATCTGCACAATGCTTTATGGACAAGAGAAAATAGAACAATTATAAAAGAAGGGAAGGAGCAATCCCTAAGAATCCAAGGAGACTCAAGCTGGTAGGGTTTCATTTAAATAGGAAAGTGATCCTCGTCAGTACAGTGGTGAGTAAAAACCAAAAAAAAAAAAAAAAAAAAAAAAAAAAAGTGAGAACAAACTCATATACACGCATGCCTTGCATTTACATGGATTTTGTCCCCCAAAGCTTTTGGACCATTTCCCATGGCATGTTAAGGCAGCTGGAGGTTTTCAGGATGACTACAAAGCCAGGTTAGAAAGCAAGGTCTCCTTGAGCTTAGACTGAGGAAGTTATGGATTCACCTCTCCAGGATGGGACAGGACGAGCCTCCATCCAGCAGAGACCTTTCCAGCATCCCTTACAAAAGGCCGCTTGGCTCCACTCAGTGGCAACTGTCATATTAATGCCTCACTCTTTCTTTTCTTTTTTTTTTTTTTTTTAAGACAGAATCTCGCTCTGTCACCCAGACTGGAGTGCAGTGGTGCGATCTCGGCTCACTGCAACCTCTGCCTCCCAGATTCAAGCAATTCTCCTGCCTTAGCCTCCCAAGTAGCTGGGATTACAGCCATGTGCCACCACGCCCGGCTAATTTTTTTTGTATTTTTAGTAGAGACGAGGTTTCACCATATTGGCCAGGCTGGTCTCGAACTCCTGACTTTGTGATCCACCCACCTTGACCTCCCAAAATGCTGGGATTACAGGCGTGAGCCACCGCGCCCGGCCAATGCCTCACTCTTCTTGAATAAGTCTGAGTAATAGAAAATATATATTGTTATTGAATCAAAATCTTCTACCCGCTACTTTTCATTCTGGACTCAGAGCAAGTCAGGAGGTGCCAAGTCCCTCTGCCACATTCAGATTTTAGTTATTCGAAGCCATGATCATGGTCTTTTTCCATTCATAGAAATCCTCTGTTAGAGACTGAATGTTTGCACCCCTCAAATTCGCACGTTGGAATCCTAACTCCCAGTGTGATGATACTTGGAGGAGGAGCCTTTGAAGGTAATAGGTCATGAGGCTGGAGCCCTCATGAATGGCATTAGCTCCCTTACAAAAGAGGCCCCAGAATGCTCCCTAGCCCTCTTTCCACCAAGCGAGGGTGCAAGGAGTCAGCAGCCTGCAACCCAGAAGGGGGCTCTTACAGAACCCGACCACACTGGGTTGGATTTCCAGCCTCCACAACTGTAAGAAATAAATTTCTGTTGTTTATAAGTCACTCAGTCTATGGTGTTTGGTATAACACCCCAAACTAAGGCATCTTGAAAGCACAGTTTTCCTACAGCAGAGGTTGCAAATTGGAGACTTACAGTTATACTTGGTTTGGCCCATTGAGTATTGTAAAATCATTAAGTTGAATGAGAAAAAAAATCTTAAAATCATAAAATTTATCTTAAAAACACAATCTTTTGGTTTGCTTAGAAAAATTTGAAGAACTAGCAATACTGTTAATAATTGGCTTGAAGATAAGGCGCAACCAGGGTAAGCTCCTGGCTACTCCCAGTCCCCTATCCCAGCACTGACTTTGCACCTCGATCGTTGACGCCACCAGCCTGCACCCTGAGGACAGCCCCTGAAAAGAGCTAGCAAAAAGTGCTGCAGAGCATGAGGCCCCAAGCTCAGAGACAGGTTCCTCTTTCAGGTTTAACAAATATAAGTTCTGTGGTCCTGGGAGATGTGTGCTCACAACGTGTTTCACTGTGTGGAAATGAGTGGGTTGAATGGGACCATGGCTTAGGTTCCTCATCCAGACAGCATTCTGTGAATCTACAAATGGCTTAGCTAATTTTCAAATCTCACTGAGCTCATTGCCTGAAAATTGCCTGAAGTCATGAGTTCCACCTGCTAATAGCACTTTGAAAAAACAGATTTGAAAAATAAAATATCTGGATCCCTCAAAAGCTATTTGCGAATTTATACCAACATGTGCTAAATGTAAAAGCAAAGCCGTTCACTCTCTTTTGCCTCTAAAATGAAATTTCAAAGGCAGGAGTTCTAACAGTGAAGAAAAAAATATCTACCACAAAGTTTCATGTTTCTATAAAAATAGTGCATCGATTACATCGTTTAGTCGACACAAATGAACACTTGAAAAAGGATGGAGTCAGGAGCACAGAATGAAGGTTTTCTATCTTAGAGCCTGATGCTTCCCTTCAGTTCCTACCCACCCCCAATCACTCCCACACCTGTAGACAGAATTTGGGTTTAGATTTGTTTTCTCTCTCCTGCCATAATCTCTCAACTTTCTCTATATAGCTTAAATGGTTCATTAAACACTTTCTCCAAGAAACTAAAACACATTCTAGAATAAGACAATATGTGCCGTTTAACTGAGAGCAGGACACAGACTTCTGGAGAGGAGGGCCTGGTCTTCCAGCCTCTGCTCCCAGCCCACAGCCCACCCGGTTGGAAGGCCTATGGTACCACTATTCCACAGCATCAGGCAGGCAAGAGGGCTGGGGCTCATGTCCAGTGTGGTCTGGAAACATCTGCCACCCTGGCCTCATCCACCTGCTAATTATGTGCACCAAGCCAGATCATTCATTCTGCCTGGGTCCTGACCAGGCAAAAACCACAGAAACTTGACTTTCAGGCCAAATCTGAACCTCAGAATGGGCAAAGACTGCAGATGGGCAAGGACACAGCTGTTCATTAAAGTCCATATGGAATATTTAGACAGAAAGTGCTCTCTGCTCCAGAAGATTCTCTGGATCCCCTGGAAAAAGGCAACTTGTGTCAAAGCTCAGGGTCACAGGGGAGCATGTTCCTGCAGCAGTGGTCTCTCGGCAAGCGGACCTGGTGCCTTGGCCCCAAGGGACCCAAGGTCAACGGCAGGTACACTCAGTTTTGGTAAAATTAAGTTTAAGCCAAGAATGTCACGATGATTTCTAAGCTCCTGACAAGGGCAATGTTCTGTTTAATGACCGAACTGTGAGTAGCTCCTCCGGAAGCAATATTGTAAAATTGAGGAGCTCACTCTGTAAAGACAAGAAATGTGCTGTGGATTCATTCATCGTGGTAATGGCCCCCAGCCCCATGTCTGGTACAAAATAGATGCTCCATGAATAGTGCAAAAAATAAAATAATCACCCTTAAAGGCTACAACTTTTTCATTTTGCCTTCTCAAATTAGATGTTTCTGCATGGGAGGGATTTAATTCTGCTTTGTCTTTGGACATTTTCACCTTTAACCATAAGCAGATTTTTGTCTAGATGGAAAAATCTCACACACAAAAGAACCTAAATGCTTTTCACATAATAGCTCAAGAAATGTTTTCGGAATAAATAAGCAATGGAAAATGACTTGAAAATAACCAGAATTTTAAAAATTATATGCATGTGTTTATATATGTTATGTGTATGTGTATGCAGTTTTATACATATTTGTGTATAGATATATAGGACTTATTTTTAGATTTGTGATTTAGTAGTCCCCTGGTCAAATTTCTCTTTAGAATCTCGAAGCTTAACATTTAGTATACATATAGTGATATTTTTTTCCTTTTCTGGGAGAAAGGAGAAAATAACAATTTGTGAATTTCCGCTATTTTTCTCAAGGATGTCACACCATGATCTGAATGTATGTTTCTAAGAAAGATAAATTTTACTTTATTGCGGCAACAGGATGGAGAGTGCTTGCAAAGTTCCTATGAGAGAGGTCTCATCAAAAAGTTTGCTCCTTGCTGTTAAAAGTTGTTTCTAAAGCAGGAGAGGAGCACTGCCAATAAACCCCCCTTTCTGGGTCTCTGAGTCCTTTGAAATTCTGCAATTTCTACTCTTGCTTCTTTCAGATGACCTAAAAATTAGACCTTGCCTAAAGAAGGAAGCTCCTCAGATATTGGTAAGAAAGTAACACTAGTGAGCATCACCTGGAAAGAGTTACTGGGACAATTCTCGCTCCGGTCTGACGCTATTCATGGCAGGGGTGGAGATCAGGAGAAAGACAGGATTCACGCTGCAGAAAACTGGGCTCTACTTCTGACCTTGTGAACCTGGGAAAGCTCTGCAGTCCTCGGCTTTGCTCATTTATAGAACAAGGGTATTAGAAATTTAAGATGCCAGCTATGTACTTCATTCATTCTTTAAATGGTTACTGAGTGAAGAGCACTGTTCTTTGTCCTTGGAGAATCAACAAACAAATAAAAATCTGTCCTTGTGGAGTGCACCTCTTCTAACTTTCTACTTACCTTTGGGGTACGCATTTTGTGGACACAACATGGCGTATAGCATTCTAGAAGCAACGAAATGCAGACCTTCTCAACTCTTAGGTTGTTCCTTGAGCTCATTTCACGTTCGGAGAAAGAAGTACCTGCTGAGGCAGATACTGAGGCAAGTATTTTCAGGAATACTAAGAGAAGTGTGACAAGCCCTTAACCTAGAGGAGCTCAGCATTTAGTAGGGAGGCTGAAAGACAGGAGAGTGAAGAATAAGCAAATAATGATACTCATTCCAGGAGAATTCTGTAGGGAGATAAATCATATCCTATTAGGAAACTGAGTGATGGACTCTGCTAGGAGGTAAGGTTTAAGCTAGATCTTAAAAATGGTTACATTTACAGAGGGATGGGGAGTCTAAGAGCAGAAAATAGTATCATTTATTATACATATAGTGATATATGTATAAAATAGTATATAATATGTATAATATAGTGATTTTACATATCACTATATGTTTACATATCACTGTATGTTTACACAACTACGGAAAAGCACAGAGCATGTTTGGAGAAATGGGAAAATGATTTGCTTGGCTGCCACAGAGGGTCAAAAGAGTGCATGGGGATATGAGCTGGCCAAGGCCTACAGCCCGACGATGCCAGCCTAGGGAATTGTGCATACTCTGGCCACTCCCGAGAGCTTTGAACACAGGACTGACATGCTTACATTCAAGATGACAAAGTCAGTGTGGCCCAGAGGAAGCAAAGAACAGTTTTTATCAAGTCCTGGCAGCAACAATAACAACAACTAAGTGATTCAACTCAACAATAATTGAGTTGCCGGGTCTACTTGCTGGGTGCTGAGGAAGCAAAGACAAGCTCAAGCTAGCCACTCTCTTTAACTGTTAGAGAACACCAGCCAGGAGAAAAACACGGAAGTTCAGGACCAACAAAATGTCCAGGCAGGAAGGAAGACCCCCAGCCACCTCCTTGTAGGGGAGGGAAAAATAATGCATGGAAAAGGGAAGATGTATGCTCAGAGGATCCTGAGACCTGAAAATATCACCTAAACTCTAATCCGGCAGCTTTTAGGGGGGTTTTATCTGCCCAGGCGTGGTGGCTCACACCTGTAATCCCAGCACTTTGGGATTACAGATCACTCAGATTTGCAGATCACTCGAGGCCAGGAGTTCCAGACCAGCCTGGCCAACATGGTGAAACCCCATATCTGCACAAAATACAAAAACCAGCCGGGTGTGGTGGTCTGCACCTGTAGTCCCAGCTACTCAGGAGGCTGAGGCAGAAAAATCACTTGAGCCTGGGAGGCGGAGGTTGTAGTGAGCCAAGATCATGCCACTGCACTCAAGCCTGGGTTACAGAGTGAAACTCTGTCTCAAAAAATAAAAAAAATAAATAAATAAATAGAGGGGATTTATCCAATATAATGTGGCCATAGAGAAAGTTCTAAGGTTGGATTTCAGTTAAGGAAAGTACCTGTTACATCATTCGGTCAGTCAGCAAACATTCAGTGTGGTGTCTAATATGTTCCAGACACTTTTCCAGGCACTGAGTAAACAAATAGATTCCTGCTCTAATGGAGATGACAAGTTAGAAGGGGAGACAGAGAATAGCACATAAGCAGAAACTATGTAACAAATTGCATGGTGCTAAGTGGTATGAAGAAAAAGCAAGCAAACAAGCAGATGGAAGAGAGCACATTGTGTGTGGTCAGAATAAGCCTTTCTGAGGGTGTGATATCTGATAAAGGTGGTCAGAATGCAGGTGGCTGGGGGACCGTCCCTCCAGGTCAAGGGAACAGTATTTGTACCTGGCATGTTCTAGGAAGAGCAAGGACAACTGGGGACTCGGAGAGTGGCAAGGCAAGCCCTGTAGGCAAAGTAAGGAGTTTGAGTTTCATCCTGAACAGGGCTATGGGCAAAGAAGTAACACAATGTCCACTCCAGGAGGACAAGGACTTGTGACTGTTTTGCACTGTGATCCTGCTACATCCCAGCACCTAAACCAATGCCTGGCACACAGCAGATGTCTAGGCAGTATTTGTGGAATGAATGAATGAGAAGACTTCCACTTTTAAAGGCTCGTTTGGGCTGCTGTATAGGGAACAGACTGCAGATGGGCAAGGACTACAGAAAACCAGTTAGGAAAGCTTACTAGCGCTTAGACGGGGATGGCTGTGCTGGATGGAGAGGGAGAGAGAAGGGACAGAGATTTATTGAAAGCTAGATCTGGGTGAGAAAAAAGTCAGAGGGACTCACAGGTATTTGACCTGAACAACTGAAAGGACAGAGTTGTCCCTGAGAGAGATGGAGGACACCAGAAGAGAAGCACGTTTAAGGAGCAAAAATCGGGGGGTTGTATTTTGCACGTTAATTTTAAGCTAACGTGCCATTCAAAGGGAGATGCTGGGCGGTTGCATTTTCAAGTCTGGAGTTCTGGGAATGAGTCAGGGCTGACGAAATAAACTTGGAATCATGAGCACGAAGACAGTGTTGAGAGAAGGAATTTAAGTAAGAAGGGAAGAAGTCTGAGAGCCAAGGCCTGGGGAATCCCCATACCCGCATTTAAAGGTCAAAATTCAGTTGAGATCAATCGGGATAAAACCTCAGGGGCCATCCAAAGAGTCTGAGAGAGAAGAGCCAGAGAGGCTGCGGGAACACCAGGAGAATCTGGTGTCCTGGAAGAAGCCAGGTGCTTAAGAAAGAGTGGTCCCCCACAGCCCCATGTGAAATGCTGCTCAGATCAGCAAAGCTGTACCCTTATACTTCACCAGGTAGAGCTCATTGGTGACCCTAATGACAACAGGGAGGGGAGTGACAGGAACGAGTGACTGATACCTGATCGAGGTGCTCTCAAGACAGGCAAAAGGTGAGGGGGGCAGAAACACAAAAGTAGCTTCAAATAAGACGGTGATCTTCTGGTCTCAGGCTGCATGGTGGGTGTGTGTCATATTTTGCTTCATATATTTCATATATGTTCAATGTGTTGTTTGTCAAAATCAAATATGTCACAATAAAATATGTCTTTAGAGGCTGAGATGGAGGGAGTGAAGAAGGCCAGTGGGACAACCTTTTTGAAGCATATTCTTTAAAAAGAAACAGAAAATCAATCATGGGGGATGTGGAGTCAGGGAGCGGTTTTATAAATGTCATATATCACAGTACCATTTGTATGCCAATTATTTCCTTATCATCATCCTCTTTACATGCAGGTCCTATGCCCGGTCATGTAGAGGGGACACCAAGGACAATGCTGGGGGTAGGCAGGGGGAAATAAAGCTGGCAACAATCCTCAAAACGATTTTTTTTCCAATTTCAAAAAGCTCATTTCTACAAAAATAATTTGTATCCAAAATAGAGGGAAAACGTCATTAAGTAGTTTTAAGTTTTGATGGTACAAGGAATTATGAATAATGGTAAAGAAAAAAAGAAGTCGTTTTGAGGATAAAAACTTATTGACTGCGTCCTGTGGTTTCTTCAGCTCATCTGTGTGTTACAGGAAAGAGGATGAGGAATCACTTGCTGATTGATTTCATCAGCTCTGGTACTGACGGCACTGATGGCAAGGTCTTATATGTTTAATTTTATTCTCCCCATCTTTTCCCCCCTTAACCTAGATCTCTGAATTTTAACAATGTGTAGGGCTGAGATTTCTGTTTCTCAAACTACTCTGACTTGAACCCCCAAAGCAAAAGGAAAAGCAGGGAACATCCATGCACGTTAAATGGATGTCAATTTCAGGACAAAACGATTGAATTACAATCCCTGGCCATGGATGTGAATTTTGATCTTTTTTTTTTCTTTCACACACATGATATTTCCCTGACATCTGTGCAATACAAATATATCTAGAAAGTGTGAAATGGAAAATCTGCTTCACTAAATATATAAAAGGGACCCCGAATGAAGTCTCCATGATGGCATTTGTCATCATGGGCACAGATGGCGTCCTTTCCCAGCTCTTCCCCCGCCCCCCTGGTACCGGCTTAAGTTCCATCCACCAAATTCTCCCTGCATATCACATGCATAGATGCCTGATAACACCAGGAGAGCCTGTCTGTATGCCACATCCTTATTTTTCAGGCCTCCATATGCATCAAGCTTCAGACCAATAAATCAGGAAAAGTATCAGTTCTGAACAAATAATGCAAACAGTGTATACCACTTGTTGCTATGTGAATCCAGATGACCTAGGAGCTTAGTGATCTTTGTCATATGTTGCCAGTAAGTAATTGCATTATTATCATTCTCCTTTCAGTGCCCATGTCACAGAACAGTATAACTACTTACCAATACCCACACATCCAAACACTGTGGGATGGGATACATAAAACTGCTAATATGCTGCTTTGCTTCCTAAAATATTTAAAGAGGCTTTAAGACACCTAAATGCATGGCATTGAGGTTCCAAATGGTGGTCAGAAAGTCTGTGAGAAAAAGACGTAAACAATAAACAATATCGTTAAAAGATTTGACCTGCTTCTATATCTCATTGCGTCTTAACTTGGAAAAGCAATGGTAATGAATAAACCTCAGAAAGTAGAAAAGATTGAGCTGAGTAAGGAGGTTGTGAAGCTCTGACTCCTGCCTTTGGTTGGGTGGGTGGGGGGTGGCAGTGTACTACTGGCATATGGCTTATGTATGTGGGGGATGTTATAGGAAGTTGAGTGGAGCTAAAGAAGTGGAAAAAAAGAGCAAAATGAGGAACCAGAGAGAAACTGAAAGGGGAATTTGTTGGATGAATTGCAGGGAACACTTTGACCATAAGAGTTATTCAGCTGTGAAACATACTCAGTGGTGAGAATAAAAATGCTTGGAACCTTGGCTATTAAGCCCCCAAATTCTAAACATTTTGTACATTTTGGAGATTGCATACTTTTTCCACCACTGCATTCCTCACTGGGAACAAGAAATGCCACAAATCTTTCCCCTTAATATAGTAAATTTAGTTTTACAAATAAGAAAGGATTATAGAAATGTATAAAGAATAGTTTTAACAGAAGGCTCGAAGTAATTATTAGATAACCACAGGCTGACCCATGTAGCCTTAATTATTTCTTCTCTACATATTGCCAAGTTAAATTATTTCTAATCTTTTTCTCCTTTCAACTTGCTCAACTGAATAAACCAACAAAAATAATCACAGAATGATGATGTTAGAAGTGACCTTTGGGATTACTTGATTCAACTTTCTACTTTTAAAGAAGAAGAAACTAACCCTCAAAGAGGAAAAGTGACCTGACCCCACAGAGCATTTCATACTGTTTTCTCTAAAAGTCCGTGAACATCAAATGTGCCAACGACTGTTTTACAGAGAGGACATGTGGGTATTGCAACTTCCTGGTTTCCTAATGTAGCTTGTCCTGTTTTTTAGGATGGAAAAGGAAGCAGGTAAATGGGAGAGAAGCAGGTGTCTTGATGTCTGTAAGTCACACCTGTTAGTCTAGAAACCTGCCATTGGGAGACTCAGTCAAGCTTGGCTGGCCCAGGAAGGATGGTTGTCTCTGGTCTAACTGTAGGTCATTTCAGAAGCACTTACAGTGGTTCAATGTTGCTTGAGCAAATAATGAGTAGACATTCCCTAGACGTGTCCATCATCCTAGCAAGCTCTGGTTGATAGAACCAGGACTTAGAGAGAAAGTGGGCAGAAGGGTGCTCATGTCTTCTGTTTAAGTGTGGATTAGAGGTTAGAGTGCTTGGGCCATGTTTCCTTCTAAGGCCAGAGCAAGACAGAACAGAGCAGTTATCAGATAAATTTTGTCAAAATGGATAATCCAGATCATTCAAGGAAAAAAATAAATAACCAAAACCTACAGCATTTGAACTCATTCTCTACATGTTTTTTTGTTTACTGAGGGTGGGTGGTGGAAGGCCTGGATTTGAGTCCTGGCTCTTGGATCCCCCTTAAGCATCTTACATAACCTCTCTGATTCCCCCAGCTGACTCACAAAGTGAAGGATTCCTACCTACCTCCTGCCTATACAATTAGAGGGCATTTTTATGACCTGAAATCCACTCAATAAACATTTCTGAGAACACATGATGTACCAGGCAAACTGCTAGGTGCTGGAGAGATGAATATAAACATGTCCTTGTTCTGAAGAAGCTCATCTCATATTTAAGATAAGGAGACTGTGGCACATTTACAACTCAGATAACTGCAATATTGTAAGTGCTATCTTAGCTCTATGAACAAAAAGGCTATGGGAAAACAGGAGAAGAAGTGGTTAATTATGCCTTGCAGGGACTGTAATTTCAGGATACTATTTTGATTGTAACTTAAAACAAATGAGTGCACAACTACGGAAAATTGTGTGGCTAAGCATGAATCAACAAATACCTTGACTATACCTAAATTATAAAAATTACCATAGCGCATGAAAACACTGCCTGCCTGCCTATTTAGACCAATAATTGCTTCACCCATTTTTATGACAAGCAACAGCGCTAGCAAGTTTTGAGAGCAACACCAAATTACATCAGAGAAAGTAAGTCTCATGCCATTGTCAATTACTGCATAGGATGAAACAGCTATCTAGAGTGTCTCATTAGAAACAAACGAAAACCAATGATTGGAAAAAGTGAATTCTCAATTATCTAAGATGGGGTTGGAATGAATAACTCCACAAAAGGAGAACACCTGTTATCCAATTAATTCAATCTTCTCTTTTTCCCCAACCCTCCACCAAATGTTTTGCTATAGTGGACAAAAAAAAAAAAAAGACCTGTTTGAGTTGGTGAGTAATTTCACTTATGGGGAAAATGCAGACACTTGGGTTTTAAAAGCTGCAAGGTATAAAAATAAGCCGCAGATTCTATAGTCAATCCTTGGTTTGCTTGCATGGTTCACATTATAATTATTTGCCTTTCCAACACTGGGTAACTTTTCTTACTCCTCTGTCAGTTACCACAGAATGCTGGAACTAGAAAGAACGATAGAAACCAGCCAGTCCAACTTCCTTTACCATGAGGAATGAGACTCAGGCTTGTCTTTCCATATCACATCTGGCCTTTTAATATTTCTTTTGTTAACAATCATATCAGATGGAAGCATAATAGAAGGTAAAGCTCAAAGTGATCTTGTAATACATCCATCTGTAAAAGCCACAGTGTAAAAGGAATCAAGTCAAATGATGCTATATACACAAATAACAGAGCCGCAGTCCCTCTGTATTGATACATTGATGGGCTGTTCCAGCTCAGGATGTGACCTCCCTACCAAGTCAATAATGTCACAATCTAAACAAACTTAGGCAATTTGCCTTCATGAAAAACCTACCCCAAACAAAAAAGAGAACTGTCATTCCACAAAGCAGCCAACTGCAGTAGACTGGGATTATAGTGTGGAATTAGTCAGAACGTGGTTTATTAAATAAAACACTAGAACGGCCAATTAGCCTGGAGGTCTAGGAATTAAAATAGTGCTTTGTTTTTCCAATGCCACATTCCAGAGGAAGCAGCAAGCGGAGGGAACAGGCAACAGGGAATTCTGGCAACAGGGAATTCTACCAACAGGGAATTTTACCACAATCTATCTCTCTACCAAACAGGCACACACATTCATACCAGGGTGGGCATGTGGACTCTAATCCCTTCTTAGTGGAAAACACACATTTTTAAATGAATCCCCAATCTAGAATGAATTACCGTAATAGCCACAGCCGGAGTGAGTCTGCTGATGAGAAACGCAGATCTGGCCACCTGCTTTGAGACGCCTTGGACCACAACACTGCCGGGGTCTTTAACGGTTGGCCTTTTCGGGTAGGGCAT
Source organism: Gorilla gorilla gorilla (assembly GCF_029281585.2). NCBI lineage: Eukaryota > Metazoa > Chordata > Mammalia > Primates > Hominidae > Gorilla > Gorilla gorilla. Next base: position 48,023,102 of record NC_073230.2, read on the forward strand.
CTGCCCTCCTAAATCGCGTTTAAATCCCAGGAAAAGAGAGAAGATGCCTCCCTCAATTTTTGAACTATGCTGCTCTTGCTGTATCCATTTCTGCTGAACATAGCATTGATATCTTTTCAAAGAGAAGGGGGGAAAAACAAGGGGAGAATTGCACCACTGCAGATTCCAAGAGAAGTAAGCACAAAACTACAGCAACGTCAAATAATATCTTCTTCGGCAACTAGGAAAATCCCCACATGCTATCTGGTGTCAGCCCAATGCAGACTGAGGCGCGCTGTGCCCGGAACCACAGGAAGCCGGGCATCTCTGCAGCCTGTGTCCCTGCCAGCTCCCCCTACGCGCTGAAATTCGGCAGGGAAGAAGTTATGGTGCCCAGCCTCTGTGTGCAAGACAGAGACACCGCGCATCATGGCTCTGAAAATCAGCCAAGTGGCCGGGACGTCAAAGCGGCAGAGCAATCAGAATGCCCTGGAGCCGGGGATGGAGGGGCCACATTGTTTGAGCCCTCGGATTTTGCTGCATTGTCACCGCCCGGGAACGTAGGGGTAGCAGGAAGCGCACCTCCAGCCAAAAATGGACCGGACGCATTTTTTTCCCCCCGGCGGCTCCCTCCCTGCCTGTCTGCAAGTCGCAATACGGTAGGCGACATGACAGACTGCTCCCGCTAAAACTCAGGTGGCAGGCCCGGCTGAGCGGCGCAGCCGGCCGGTAACAGGGAGGCGCTGGGGGAGCACCCACACCGCGCCTCCTCCCCTCCTGCACCCATCCATGGGAGCAAGGGCCGGACCTGGCCACGCGCCCCTCGAGCGAGCACCGGCGAGCCCGTGCGGAGGCTCTGGGCTCTCTCAGGGCTAACCATGGGCATTGCATGGGACACAATTGTTCAAAAGCAAGCCCAAGGCGAAGCGCAAATCCAGAGCTTTGGTTCACAAGGGGTGGGTGTGGGCTGGGAAGGGGGATTACGTAGGTCTCTCCGCCCCCTCCCCTGACACCTCCTCGCCACTGGGAGGGCGCTGAGGGGCGGCGGAGGCGCTGCGAACCCGCTTGGGGGCTTCTTTGTTTCTCTCCGTACCCCGCAGGAGGGCCGGGTGCGCCTGCAGTACCCAAGCCGGGGTCGCCACCCGGGGATGCCGGCCCGGACCGGGCGGCGGCGCGTCCCAGGCTGACAATTGAACCTCGCGGGAGAAGCGAGAGGGTGGGGAGGAGGGTGGATCTCGGCCCCGAGAAGGGAGGGCGCTGCCGGGGCCTCGCGTGCGGCGGGGAAGCCGCCCAGAGAAGGGCGGGGGGGAAGGGGCGGCAGGCAGTGTCCCCGCGCTACGCCCGCTTACCTTGGCAGCCCTGGCCTGGGCACAGATCATGCTCCTGTCAGCGCGCAGATTAGAGCTGGGGGGCGCACGTGCCCCGCATAGTGCACCGGGCGCCTGGGACTGGCTGGGGAGGGGACCCTGGCGACCGCCTGCTCTCGCCGCGCTCTGGCTGCCGGGTGCCCCGAGAGAGCGGAGGCCACGGCCACTGTCACGGCGGAGGGGCGCGCGCGGCTCGGCGAGTGTGTGCGCGAGGAGGGGGCCGGTTCGGTCAGAGTCGCACGCTGTTCCGGCTCCAACAACAGCGCCTGATGCGCGGTAACGCAGCACACTTCATCGCTTTATCCTCCCGCTTGCATCCCCTCCCTCCCTGCCTGCTCCTCTGTGGGTACCAGACTCCAGAACCAACCACAAGCCGGGCTTGCTCTCATTAGCGCTGCCCCGCCCTGCAGCCTCCGCGCACCCCCACCCCCGCCCCCGCGGTAAATATATATCGATTCTTGTTACCGCCGGCCCCATCCTTCCAACACCCAGCACGCGTACTGGGCATATCCAGCACCAACCCCGGCTCCTCGGCCCTTTTGTGTGTGTGCAAACAGTGTAGCAGAAAGGATGCGGTACAGACACTCTAGGCGGGTACCCTGTGACAGGTGTTCTTGGCCTCTGTCTTACCCACTTTCCTCGCTTACCTTACACACAGTTAAGAACGCTCAGAGACACATTTCAGGAACCGTCCTGTATTTGCACAAGCACACAAAACAAACATCGTAATGACAAATGCAAAGGATGAAAATCACCCCAGAATATCTATTGTTGGGCAAACCTAGCTCCCAAACCGGGTTTTCTATTACACTGCACACACTGTCAGAATGCTAGAACGAGAAGGAGGCAAAGTCTAGACCCTTCCAGGTACAGCCAACTGAGATGCAAAGAGAAGTGAAATGCTGGTTACTATTGGTGGCTGGCTGCTCCATGTATGCACATTTTTGTGCATTTGGTCGACATTTGGTTTGTGTGTGTTCACATAAAATGCAGAGGCTTTGAGCACATAATCTCTATAGCCTGGGATTTTATGATCCAACCACATTCTCTACAATGCTGATTTATTCCTTCCCATTATTTTGCCCAGCATCCTCTACATGAGCTTTTTTTCACTTTCTGAGAAGTTATCTTCTTTCCCAGACCCCAAACTCCGCCTCCTCTAGAATAAACAAAGGCTTCACCCTGACTTCAGAACTCCTTACTGAAGACCTGAGTACGGACTTGTCAAAACCAAATCTTCTTCCCCTTCCACCCACAGTGGCTAGTTTCTCAGTGCCTCTCATTCCACTGACCTGCCTCTTGGCATTGATTTCGCTCTTACAACTGGAACTTTCCAGAACTGGAAACTTTGGACGATGTGAAGGCAGCTTCACCAGCTGTGCTCTTTTCTGCAAGGAGGCACAGCCCTTCTCTTTCCGTATTCCACTTGGGGTGCCCAGTCCTTTCCTGACAGACCCTTTTCTTTGCCTGACAGCAGTCAGATCTTCTGGTCAGATGAGCTCAAAGCAGACCACTTTTCAAACCTCAGCTAAGAATCCACACAGAAAGCTGTGCACACATTTCTCCGGATTTTACACTTGGATTAGTACCAACTCCTATATGAAGAAAACTCTCCGAGAATAGACTTGAACAGGCTGTGGCAGTAAACAGCAACAGCAACCAACCATGTGATGTTTCCAACCAGAGACTTGAAAGAAAACAAAAACTTTCACATAAACCAGCATCCATGGTTTCTAAATTAGCACAATGTCACCAAACCACAATAAAGGATAATTTTTTTACTTCAACTAATTGCCAGGATGTTCACCTCATTATTTTCAGTGAATCAGCATCAACTTGGCTCAGAGATGTTTGCTCTCTGTTCTATCCATCATGGAGATGACTTGACAAGTCCACATCTCTCAGAGGTTATTGATGTAGCGATCCTTGTGGTGTGCTTTATCCTCCCCTGAGGAGTTGCTTTTTTATACTGAAGACAAAAGATATTAAAATAGCAGTACACAAAGTTTCACATCCTGAGTAGATAAAGAAGCCTTGTAGAGCAGCTTCTACATGCCAGGTGCAATGGCAGCATATACAGACTCCTGTGTATTGTCCCCTTTTATTTTTATTATTTTTATTTTTTGTGAGGGGTCTCACTCCAATGCCCAGGGTGGAGTACAGTGGTGCAATCTCCATTCACTGCAACCTCCGCCTCCCAGGCTCAAGCAACTCTCCCCCCTCAGCCTCCCGAGTACCTGGGAGTACAGGCGTGTGCCATCATGCCTGGGTAATTTGTTTTTGTATTTTTAGTGGAGATGGGGTTTTGCCAAGTTGCCCAGGCTGGTCTTGAACTCCTGAGCTCAAGCAATCCTCCTGCCTCAGCCTCCCAAAGTGCTAGGATTACAGACGTGAACCACCATGCCTGGCCTGTTTTGTTTGTTATTCCTAACAGTCCCCCTGTAGTCTGGGTAGCATGATCCTATTTTACAGAAGAAAGCAAAAAGGCTATGTTAGTTCTGTAATTTCCTTAAGGTCTTGTTTCAAGCAGAAGACCTTGAATCTGGAGTTTACAGATGTCAGCTGCCCTAACCTTAATGAGAAGAGTATTTGGTGGAGAAAGGAAAAGACATGGCATGAATCTTAAAGCCATCCTAGTAGTCATATTTATTAAGTTTCTAATGTACTCAAAATACTGTTATAAATAATAATAAGTCACAGTCCCAGTGCGTCCCTCCTAATACTAACCTTATATAATGGCGTAAAGTGAATGTTGAAGGTTTTGAGATGCATATACAAACACCTGTATTATCATAATGCCCATGCAACCGAAGCTTCCACCTTTTGTAACTCGAGGCCCAGGAGGACCCAGGGAGGGGCTGACATGCCTGCTCATCTGCTCGTCTCAGGCCACATGCAGATAAAGATCAGCAAACAGAGCACCATTCACAAATGGTCCCTACAATGCTGAGAAAACGATAACTTGAACCAATCCGGGGCTTTATCTTTGGGGACAGGCCTTCAACATAATGTCGGAAGTGAATGCACTATAACTAGGGGAGGAAAAAGACCGAGCTGTTGAAGCTATCTCACACAGTCTCTGCACAGGAACAAATTGTAGCCAATAATACAAGATTGTCATTTGGACTTTCCTAATGACTAATGATGGTGAGCATCTACTTTTGTGCTTCTCTTCCATCCGTCTATCATTTGTAGTAAAGTGCTCAAAATTTTTGCTCATTTTTAAGTGGGTTGTTTGCTTTTATATTGTTCATTTTTGAGAGTTCTTTCTGTATTCTAGATACAATGTCTTTGTCAGATAAGTTTTCTGAATATTTCCTCTCCATGTGTGGCTTGTCTTTTCATTCTCTTAGTAGTTTCTGTCACAGAGTAAATGTCTTTAAAGTTGATGGAGTTCAATGTATCAACTTTTTCTTTCAGAGATCATGCTTTTGGTATATCTAAGAACTCTTTTGACTAACCAAGGTTACAAAGAGTTGTGTTTTGCTGATAAGTTTCAAGATTTTACATTTTACACTTAAGTATTTGGTTCATTTTGAATTCTTATTATTTTTTAGGTGTGAGCTATGGATGGTGACTTTTTAATTTGTTGGCTTATTTGTTTTTGCACATGGGATGTCCAATTCTTCTAGCACCACTTATTGAAAAGACGATCCCTTCTTGATTGAATCGCTTTTGCAACTTTTCAACAATCGCTTGGTTAGATTTGTAGGGGTCTCTTTCTATATTCTCTGTTTTGTGCCTCTGATCTGTCTTTCTATTGCTTTACAAATACTACACTATTTTGTAGATGTATACTGCCTTAAAATCAGGTAGTGTGAACCCTCCAATTCTGTCCTTTTTAAACATTATTTTGGCTATTTTCATTTCTTTGCCTTTTTATATGAATTTAGAAATGTTTGTCAATATCTACAAAAAAATTCCCACTGGGATTTTGATTGCAATTGTGTTAAATTTATAGATGAATATCAGAAGAATTGACATTTTAACAATCTTCCAATTTCTGAATACCTTTCAACCCACAAACTTAGCATTTCTCTGCATTTGTTTAGGTTTCCTTTGATTTATTTCATCAGTAGTTGAAGTTTTCAGCATGCAAATTCTACACAGATTCTAAGAGTTTCCATGTAGATTCTAAGAGTTTCATTTTTTTTGGTACTATTGTAAAAGGTATTGATTTTAATTTTGAATTTCACTTTGTATTAAAGTGTACCTGGGATTTGTTTTAATTAAGTATGCACATGCAGACATACAGACATGGAAATGCTTCTCATGAAGGGAGAAGTTTATACTCACAGAACCCTAGAAACAGGAGGCATGGCATACCGCGCAGGGCCACAGGGGGAGCTCCTGGGTCAATCAGGAGGCAGAAGCCCGGGAGAGCATGGCTCAGAGCCTCTATTTTGTATGCTGTGGTAAGGAATGGCCAGGCAGGGCAGGCCAGTTTGAGCAAGTCTAGGATTTGATAGTTCCAATAATTTCAGTGGCTGTGGGCTATAGAGGTAGTCTCTAGTTGTCCTGTACTTGTCCCTGGGGAGACCTAGGGCAAGGGAAATTGGCTTGCTATGTGAGTTGGACAAAGGAGGTGGTTGTGGGCATGGACTCTGGATTGGTTGGTTTACATATGAATGGTGGGCTCTCAGACAAGTTGTTTGCCATCTCTAGGAATTAGCTAGCGCTGGGAGGGGCAGTTTCTTCCAAGCCTGCAAAGCCCCTAAGATGTCAAGGCACCACAAAATATGGAAAATAAAAAACATAACTAAAACTCATTCACTGGTAGAATAGAAAAAAATAATAATTAGTGTGTGTGTGTGTGTGTGTATTTTTTACGTATCCTGTGACCTTGCTGAACTCATTTATTCATTCTAGTAGCTTTTGTATAGATTTCTTGGAATTTTCAATGTAGATAATTATGTTGTCTGTGAATAGAGGATGTTTTATTCTTGCTTTCCAATCTGTATGCCTGTTGTTTCTTTTTTCTACCTTCTTTCACCAGCTATCCTTTCTATTTATTGCGTGTATTTTTATTTTATTAATTAAAAAATTTATTACTGAGCTTTTACTTTATGATAGGCAGTGTAAATATCAATCACACTAAACTTGCGGTCAAGTTAAACAGGTAAGTACAATATGATACAGGTGCTGAGAGAGGGACATGTTGTCAGTGTGAGAGGAGCAACCACTCTAATATGGCTAGGGAGGCTAGAAACGCCTCTATTAATAGAGCTTTGAATGAAGAGCAGAAGTTTGTTGGGTGACCAAAAGACATCCGAAGAAGAAAGAAAAGCATACATGAAAAAGCAGAAGACAGAAAGAACAGAATGTACTTGGGAATGTACTTGGTGAAGAGTTCAATTTGACTGGAGCAAAGAGAGTGGTGTCAGAGAGAAGACTGGAAGCAAAGGTTTGAGACATATGTGATAGGCCAAACATGCCCTGCTCCAGCTGTTAGAATTCATTCGGCAAGTAATGGAGAACCCCAAAGATTTTTAAAGCCAGGAACGGAAACAACGAGATTTGTCATTTAAATATATAGCAAAAGCCATGTGTGGTGGCATGTACCTGTAGTTCTAGCTACTTGAGAGGCTGAGGCAGAAGGATCACTTGAGCCCAGGAGTTCAAGTCCAGCCTGGGCAACATCATGAGACCTTGTCTCTTTTTTTTAATTAAACATAAATAAATGAAAAACATATTGTGAAGCAAAATATACAGTGTATACATTTTACAAATTATTATTTGTAATACTTTTAGATTATTAATATATGTTGATCAAAAATTAAAATTAAAAATTCAAAAAAGAGAGAGATGTTGATAACAAGTGTCAGATGAGGATGGCAGCTGTCTAATTTGCCCTCACCCACCTTTCCATCAAAATACTTATTAAAAAGCACGAGACAAAGAAAAGTGACACACAAGTATGAACTATGAATGCTTATCAACAATTTATCATATGCCAGAAAGATTCTCACTAACCTAATCAAAGTGTGTTTAGGCATTAAAACATAGCCAGACCAAAAAAAAAAAGAAAGAAATTAGAAACAAATGCCTTTAGAAAGGTGAAGCCTTCATTTACGAACAGCAATAGAGGGTGATAATAAGAGTACAGACACAAGGCAAATCACCTGGGTTTGAAACTTCGATCAATTATTTACTTCTTTGTACTCTTCTGCAATTTATTTTAATTCAATTTCCTCATCTATAAAACTACTTATGAATATTTTTACCTTAAAAATTGTTGGCTGGGCGCAGTGGCTCACACCTGTAATCCCAGCACTTTGGGAGGCCGAGGCGGGCAGATCACGAGGTCAGGAGATCAAGACCATCCTGGCTAACACGGTGAAACTCCGTCTCTACTAAAAAATACAAAAAATTAGCTGGGCATGGTGGCAGGCGCCTGTAGTCCCAGCTACTGGGGAGGCTGAGGCAGGAGAATAGCGTGAACCCAGGAGGTAGAACTTGCAGTGAGCTGAGATTGTGCCACTGCACTCCGGCCTGGGCGACAGAGCAAGACTCCATCTCAAAAAAAAAAAAAAATTGTTGAGAGTCAAGTGAGATAACAAATGTAAAGTTTATAACATTGTGATTAATACGTGGTAGCCTTCAGTATTCCTTAGCTCATTCCATCAGTAATGTTCTTTTCAAGTCCATTTGGAGATTTCAACAGGCTGTAATGTATATGACTAAGTTTAAAAGTGTTTTGAGGAAAGTGAGATATTGCAAATTTTTTTAAGTTTTACTCAAAAAATGTTTAAACCAAATTACACAAAAGTAAAGTGGGCAAAAGTTACTAAAAAACTTTGATGGATGATTTAAAATTTGCAATGAATGCATGAAAAATTCTTAAATAGCCCTATGACCCAATTAAGTGCAAATTAAATTGAGATACCTTCTTCCTCATTTTAGGACTTGTATTTCTCCTGGTAGGAAAGTAAATCATTCCAACATATCTGAAGTGTAATTTGCATTTATGTCAAGGATCTTTACACAGCTCCTCTGATTAAATGTAATGCATCAGTTAGTCATTGCTGCCTAACAAACCATCCCAAAACTTAGTTAACAACCATGTACTATTTCTCCTGAGTCTATAAATCCACTATAAATTGCTGATCTAGTCCAGACTAAGCTGATCTCAGCTGGGCTCCTTTGTATGGGCAGTTGGCAGGTTTCCTAGGAGCTGGCTGATCTAGGACAACTTCATCTGGGACAACTTGGCTCTGTTCCATATGGTCACTCATCCTGTAATAGGCTATTCCAGTCTTGTTTTCATAGCAGTAGCTGGAGCGAGCGAGCGAGAGAGAAATATGCAAGGCTTCTGAGGTCTGGTCTCAGAACTGGCACACTGTCAGTTCTACCATATTCTGCTGGCCAAAGCCCATCATGAGGCCAGCCCAGATTCAAGTGATAGGGAAAGACACTCCACTCACTGATGGAAGGAACTGCAAGGCCACAGGGTAAAGAGTATGAATACAGAGTGGATGGAGAATAGAAGACAAAAAACAACAGTATTGTCAGAAATAAAAGAGATAAGAAAACCACACTGGCCAAAATCTGAGCAGGATTCTAACAATTGCACCCTTAAAATGAAGGACTGAGATTGTATTCTTGGACTGTATATCACATGATCTGACCTCTGGAATCTAGCATGGATCATACAACATCAAATGAGGTAGGATAAAACTTTGAGCCCTCCTCCCACCACATTTTCTTTGACCAACTTTGAGGCATTCACCTAAACACACCAGGGGTCATCCTTCCACTGTTTGACATTTATCTTCTGAGCTGGCTAAAAATGGTCTTGCAATTGTCCCTCTATTTTTTTTTTCTATTCATCCGCTTAGATCTATATCTCACAGAATAGACATGACAGAGAACATAAGGGCCAGGAAGAGCTACACTGCTCTCTGGAATGCTTAGTCACCCATGATGAAAGCTTTATGAGCTAAAGTGGATCCAGGATGAGCTATGGAAGGAGTGAACACTGGAGCAGGAGTATAGACTTAAATGAAGTATGCTCTTCAAAAACATTGCAAACTGGGTGTCCAGTTTAAATAACCTAGCCTACCAAAGGATGTATACACCAAACCACAATCCTGTAGACCCCTGTTGCCTGTAAGGCACTGAAAGTTAAACTGAAGTCAGCAGTGAGGAGGCTAAGAATGTTCCTCTCACCGCACACTCCAAGAACCTGGAGAACTCTCTGGCCATTTGAGGAATCATAAAATAAACAATTTAAAAACAAAAATGGGAGCACTAGAAGTACACCTTATTAAAGTGATAATATTGTTCTGAGAAATTAAAAAAAGATCATATAGATGAAATAACTTTATGCCAATTTTTTTAATTTAGAAGGTATTTCCTAGATAACTTTATAAAGTTGACAAAGAAAATATAAAAATTTTTAAAAAACTGATGGAGGTAGATATACAAAAAGGAGAGGAACAACAAAAATGTAAGAAAATTCTAAATGCAAATACAAATTAAAAATCAATATTGGAGACTGACAGGGAAGAAAAGGCACTATAGAAAATAAAGGATTGATATAAAAGATAACCCTGAGGAAACTACCAAATTCCAGAGGAAAATGACAATGAAATGGATAAGAGAATAAATGCAAGATATATAGTACAGATAAAGGAGCCCCAACCTTAAAATTTTTTCTCAGGGGAAAGAGGGAAAACTTGAACCAAAAGTAAAATAAAACAATCAAAAACTTTACAGAAGCAAAGTTTCCTGAGTTGATGTAATCCTTGGGTCTACAAGTCTAAAGAATTCTTGGTATTCCAAAAATATATATAAATAAATAAAAATCTTACACCTAAATATATAGTAAATTTTAGATTATTATCAATACTGAAAAAATTATACAAGTGACATTAAACATATAGAAAAAAACAAAAGAACAAAAGACTGGCTGAACTGATTTCTATTCTCCATCATCGAATGCTAACATACACTAAAACAACATTTGAGAGTGCAAAATATTTTGTCAGTAAAAATTCTATACCTTTCTAAGTTATTCAGATGTAAAAGCAATAGAAAGATTGCTCAAGATATCGAGGAGTTCAGAAACATAATACTCTTGTACCTTCCTAAAAAAATCTCCTCTAAAATATACATCAAGACAGCAAGATAGAAATAAAAATGCAGAAATACAGAACTACAACTTACATATTTTGACTGTGTGTGCCCACCTAAATCTCATGTTGAATTGTAATCCCCATGTGTCATGGGAGGGACCTGGTGGGAGGGGATTGGATCCTGGGGACAGATTTCCCCCATGCTGTTCTCCTGATAGTGAGTGAGTTCTCAAGTGTGTCACTTTCCGCCTTGCTCTCTCTCTGCTGTCACCATGTAAGGTATGCCTTGCTTCTCCTTTGCCTTCCTCCATGATTGTAAATTTCCTGAGGCCTCCCCAGCCATGCAGAACTGTGAGTCAATTAAACCTCTTTTCTTGGCCAGGTGTGGTGGCTGATGCCTGTAATCCCAGTACTTTGGGAGGCCATGGCTGGAGGATCACCTGAGGTTAGGAGTTTGAAACCAGCCTGGTGAAACCCCGTCTCTACTAAAGTACAAAAATTAGCCAGTTGTGGTGGCTGGCGCCTGTAATCCCAGTACTCAGGAGGCTGAGGCAGGAGAATCGCTTGAACCCAGGATACAGAGGCTGCAGGGAGCAGAGATCACACCACTGAACTCCAGCCTGGGCAACAGAGTCAGACTCCCTCTCAAAAAAATAAATAATAAAAATAAAAAATAAACCTCTTTTCTTTATAAATTATCCAGTCTTAGGTAGTTATTTATAGCAGTGGGAAAATGGACTAATATAACAACTGAACATTGAAACCAATTAAATATAAATTTCATTAGAACTTTGGTAATAGAGTAACAAAATCAATGAAAAAATGCTCTTATTGAAGTAGAAGTTATATATGGAAAAATCATGATAAAGTACAACTGTAATTGTGTGTTGATAAATTGTGTGGATAAAGACAGGAAAACTGATGGTTGGGTGGGAGGTAAGGATACACAATAGTCCTTGTTCTGATTTTGATAATTTAAAAAATATAAGTACTTAGTTGATTAAGAAAACTTTTTTGGAAAGCAGTTGTGGAGTATTTATTAAAATATGAAATATGTTATGCAAATACCCAGCAGTTTTACTTATGAGTCTATTCTTAGACAAAGCAATAGTTAAACAGATAAGTAAAAATATTTATGTACAAGGATAGCTATTGGAGTATTGTTTGTAATACAAAACCAAGCAAAAAACTGGGAAGGACTTAAATGTCCATTAATAAGGAAATGATACATATAATCAAAGGAATTCTATGTAGCCATTATAGAAGAATGGAGGAGAGCTATATGTGCTGGTCTGGACAGTTGTCCAGGTTTTATTGGTAAGTGTAAATGAAAAATTATAATATGATCCCATTTTTGTAAATAAAACATGTTATTGCATATTAATAGCTAAACATCTCTATATTGATTCATGCCAATATAAATATATTTTATGTCTATAAAATCATACGGAAAATATAGGAAGGACAAAAACCAAACTGTTAACAGTGCTTTCCTCTGAGGATTAGGCATAGGAAAGCTTGAGCTCTTTTAAACCATTTAAATACTAGAATATAAAACAAGATTTCAACATCTTTTCAATCCACAAAATAGAAGCAAACAAATCATAAACCATATTCATAGAGACAGAGAAAGATAAAGTAATAATAGAATTAAGGTCAAACATACCATTTGGGTCTGATAATTGTTGCCCTATTTAAAATAAATGGCTTAAATTCCTCTTCTAAAACTCCTGAAGTTAACCAAGCATGGTGGCGCCCACCTGTGGTCCCAGCTACCCAGGAGGCTGAGGTGGGAGGATCGCTTGAACCTTAGAGGTCAAGGCTGCAGTGAGCCATGATTGCACCATTGTACTCCAGCCTGGGTGACAGAGCAAGACTCTGTCTCAAAAAAAACACACACACACAGAACCCTGAAGAAGGTTTTAAAACAAATATAACACGTTAATTCACACATATACATCATACATACATATATTAAAAGTGTAAAGTAAATATAAAGAGATTTAAAAGGAAAAGTAGGCAGAATAGGCAAAATACATTAAAATAGCATTTGCAACTCTATTGACAAATTTAAGCCTTAAACATACCAACAAATTGCATAATGAATAATTTTATACTGATATTAATTATTTATTAAAAAAAGTTCTTAAAATTGGGTGAAGTGGCTCACACCCGTAATCTCAGGACTTTGGGGAGGCTGAGGCGGGAGGATCACTTGAGCCTGGAGTTCAAGACCAGCCTGGATAACACAGCAAAACCCTGTCTTTACAAAAAATAAAAATAAAAAATTAGCCAGGGATTATGGCACAGGCCTGTAGTCCCAGCTACTAAGGAGGCTGAGGTGGAAGAATCACTTGATCCCAGAAGGTTGAGGCTGCTGTGAGCCATGTTCACACCACTGCACTCCAGCCTGGGTGACACAGTGAGACCCTGTCTCTAAAAACAAAAAAAAAAAAAAAAAAGAAAGGAAAGAAAAGAAAAAGAAAAAGAAAAGAAAAAAAAGTTTGTAAAGTCAGAATGTGTAAAATAACCTTGTATCAAGATGTGAACAAGTGTTAAGCACAGAGAAACTGTTTACAAAATCTTTTTTGGGGTGACTTCAGTAAATCTGAACTAATTAATACCATATTGCACAGAGAAATTTAAATTGCATACTTAGAATAACATTATTGAAAAAAATAGTAGACACATATCACGTTTTAAAAATCAAACAGATATGTTTGATTTAATCAGCCAAGAAACATTTATAAAAATGGACTATATACGAGGCTACAAAGTAAAGCTCCTGAATATCTAAAATAAAATATTTAATACTTCATATATTAATAGGTTAAAACATCTTTGTCTTCTTTCATATTTTCCTCCATAGGATAAATATTCCTTGACTCTTTCTTTCTAGTTCTTAACTGCAAAATCCTGGAACTTGCTGGTACACATTAACCAGGTCCTGCAAACCCTGCAGTGTGAAACCTATTTTCTCTATCTTGGAAAATAGACAGTAATCACCAGTTGTTATGCTGAGACCTGACCCTAATTTAATAGGATAGAGATAATGACAGGAGATCAGGGCAAATTTGACAGACGACAAGATTCATCTTGTAAAATTCCTGCCTCACATGTGCCTCTACAAGGCCTCCAAGCAAGGAAAACTTTTCTAGCAAAGGAGAAACAGAGCTGCTTCTGCTGGACTATGGTTTTCAGGAAAATCAACCAAATGTCCTACTCTCAGGTCTTAAGTCCCATTCTTTTCCTACCAGGGACCTAACTTTGACATAGGCAACCTATCAAGGCTGTGCTGTGCATTCAGTTTCTTTTGCAGCTTTACCACTCTCTGACAGTAAGATTGTTGGCCTGATTTTCTGCAGTCTGCCCTGTCTCTGAAAGATGTAAGGATTTCCCACAGTCCTGTCATGGAGACCTTCCGGCTTTTATGACATGCTGGAAGTGCATAGTTAGCTGATCTAAGCCTGTCATTTTCTCTGCTAAAGGATTACAAAACAATTAAGAAAACCCACTCAGGATGTTACTCCCCATGCATCTACAAAGATAGGGTTATAAATTATTTTGTTCTATTGCCAATAACACACATCCAAAAAGGCACCCTTTTTCAGTGACTGGATGTTTACTCAAATAATGGTAGGTATTGAATATTTGAATAAACATCCGGTCACTGAAAAAAGATGCCTTTTTGGATGTGTGTTATTAGCAATAAAAGGTCATCAGGGACCTTTCTATACAGTGGTTCTTGATATCTTTATGATCAGCTCAAACGTTCTACTTCCACACTCTGGGGAAAGTCCTAAACGTGCTAGAGAGTTATTCGAATTCTTGGTGTGCTCATATTCTCAGTCATCTCTGACCCTGGACAACTTCTGCTTGCTATCGTAATGGACTGCATTGACACAGATGTGATGCTGTAGGATGCCCCAGTTACCCCTGTTTTCTTTCTTTCTCCTGACCAAAAATGACAGAGTACTTCGACTGTTCTGTGACCTAGCCAGCTGCATGATTTCCCCTGCAGGCTTGAACCAAAGCGGGCGCGTGGACTATTCCCGGGCACTGATAAAGTTGTCTAGGTTTTTGCTCAAAACACTGAAAGACCAACCATGTTGCTACACCTGCAGAAACTAGCCCCAGCCTTGAGCCAAATTCCTTAAACCCTCAAATAAACTCCATAACCTGACCCCTACCCCAGCCCATTACTGACACATGTGGGTAGGACATCTTTTGTCTCACTGTCCCTTGGAGAATGCTGCAGCCCTTTTGATGTAAGTTACCCTAATACATTCTTTGGACTGAGCACCCTGGCGTTTAGTGCTTTTTTCTTTGGAATCTCAAAGGGTCCCATCTTGGGATGGTTTGGGGTGGTTTCTTGAGGGAAAACTTCACTGTCACTGCTTTTGGGATGAATCCGGCTGCAGGTTCAGCCAGACGGAACAGAGGCTGTTCTTCACCTACCCAAAAAGAAAAAAAAAAAAAAAAAGACAAAAATGACACATGGAGGTATTTCTGGATGTTTGGGAGTAGGTTGTGGGGGAGGGGAGGTGGCATATCAGATGTTTACTGACTCAAAATCTAACAATCTGTTGTTCAAATTCTCTCCATCATTTTGCAACTGGAGCTTTGCCCCACCTCACGGGTTCTTCCCTTTCCTCTGGTCCTAACTTCCTCCCACCAAGATTGCCTTGGAAACCAAAATAGTTTTTCCTCCTTACCTTTATGAAGAGATAAGCTTCCCTCTAACTCCTCTCCCAAACTTCCCCACACAAACCCTTCAGCCCAGCAGAAATGTGCTGCTGTTCAACTCATGTCACTTTTGTTATCAGACATACAGATTATAAATAATAAAATTAATTATTCTCTTATACTCTCCTAATTTTGACTCATTGTTATCCCCTCATAGTCTCAGAGTGCATAATACTAATGTTTTTACAAAGATACAAGAATACTCCTCTACTGTCAAGATCTATTTATCCCAAGGTAAAAATTTCTATGCACATTCTGCCATGCTTTATTGCCTTATGTAGTCCTAAAGTCCAGTTCCTTCTTTTTCTAATTATTCTCAGTAGCAGTGGCTCATATATGTACAGGCGTGTTTTTCACCTTCTTTTTCTCAGTTTCCCTCATTTGAAAATGGGTACAATAATGTCTTCATAAGTTTATTATGAAGATTAAACAAATAAATACATGTAGGCACTTAGTGTCTTCTTACTACAAATAAGTTTCTGATATATGTTAATTATTCTATTTTCATTATAATTAGCACATGCTGGACCCAAGAGTCCTCTAGTTGCCAAAAAAGTACAACATAATGCAGCAGAACGTCACTGATGTCAACAAGGGGCAGAACAGGAGCTGACTGGGAAACTTCACTGCCAGTTTAAAATAGCACTTATTACAAAGTACTCCCCCACCCTCCAGTCCCATGTTTTTTCTTTTTTTTTTTTGAGGCGGAGTCTCGCTCTGTCATCCAGGCAGGAGTGCAGTGGCATGATCTTGGCTTACTGCAACCTCTGCCTCCTGGGTTGAAGTGATTCTCCTGCCTCAGCCTCCCAAGTAGCTGGGATTATAGGCATGCACCACCATGCTGAGCTAATTTTTCTATTTTTAGTAGAGACAGAGTTTCACCATATTGGCCAGGCTGGTCTCAAACTCCTGACCTCAAGTGATTCACCTGCCTTGGCCTCCTAAAGTGCTGGGCTGCATTTTTTCATATAAGACTCTACCCCATTCTTAATGTATTACTTCTCCAGCTAAAGACTAGCAAAATAGACTGAATCTCATGTTTTTCTACACACACACATACACACACACGCACGAGATCCAGTGACATATTTTCCAGCCATGCCTGCACACCATCCAGATTTCAGAGCTTCCTGTTGGACATAAAGCTCATTTGTGAAATCCCATTTCTGTACATGTTGAAGAGTGCGTTCTCTCTCCCAGGAATATTGGGAGCATGTGGCTGCCAACATCCTGGTAGAGTTGTACTGGGGAGCCATTCTCCTCTTTTTCTTTTGCTTCAAGAGGAGACTTAAACTCAACATTTGCCTTATTCAAATGGGTAAGACAAGCAATGTGTCTTAAATAGCATTCTTATAATTAGAAATAAGCATGCAAAGATAAATTTTGGAATTTATGCCTTTTTTTCCCTGAAGAGCATAGTTTTCTAAAATCTGGGGGAAAATAGTTTATGTTCACACCAAGTTTTTGAAAAAGACAAAAGAAGTCTCAACAAGCCTTCTTGTTTTCTTAATTTTCACTTTGCAACCTGAATTTTATAAGTTGAGTATAAGTACAAAATGTAAATGGTAAAAAAAACTAGGCAAACTTTTTGACACCCATATAATGGATAAATTAATAATGCTTAAAGAACAATGACAAAGCAAAAAGTAAAAGGAATAATCCATTAGAGAAAGAAATAAAAAGGACAAACTAGTTATGAAAGAATTACAAGTGACCAAGAAACATTAAAAAAAAGTTATACTAGTAATCTAAGGTAAGCAAATTTAAGATGATGGGTCTTAAAAAACGTTTTAAGACTAGTGTATTAGTCTGTTCTCACATTGCTAAAAAGAACTACTTGAGACCGGGTAATTTATAAAGAAAAGAGGTTTAATTGACTAACAGTTCCACAAGCTGTACAGGAAGCACGGCTGGGGAGACCTCAGGAAACCTACAATCGTGGCCAAAGTGGGAGGGGAAGGAGGCACGTTCTACATGGCTGGAGCAGAAGGAAGTGAGAGCCAAGTGGGAGGTGCTATACACTTTTAAACAACCAGATCTCATGAGAACTGTATCAAGAGACAGCCCTAGGAAGATGGTGCTAAACTATTAGAAACCACCCCCATGATCCAATGACCTCCCACCAGACCCCATCACCAACACTGCGAATTACAATTCAACATAAGATTTGGGTGGGGACACAGAGCCAAACCATATCAACTAGTCAAGTGCAGTAGTGAGAAGGGGTGAAAGAGTAGAGCAAGTAGTTTGCTCTATAACTGACTGTGAACAATCAATTGAGATAACCTGCTACCTTCAGACCAGCCAGATCTTTTTGTCTAAGAAATTTGTGGATACTAATGATAAAGTAAACAAAACTACCTGATTTTGGTGATGGTGCTGGAATACTACTACTCTCTTACAGCATAGAAAATGAGTTGATTCAAACTTTGTAGAAGGCAAACTGGAAATGCTTTTAAAACCTTATCCTTTGACTCAAAAATTACTCTTACAGGAATTTATCTTAGAAAGTTATCTAAGAAATATTTAGATATTTATCTCTGGTGATGCTTAGGGGGTATTTTTGTAATTGAAAAAAATTACAAATTACCCACAAATCCAAAATAGTACATTTGTTCAATGTAATATGGCATTCTTCAAATAGACTATTATACATAAATTGACAATGATACTGTAGAAAGATGATGGATGATATGGAAAAATATTTATGGCATTTTAAGATACAAAGAAGGTTAGAGAACTATCTCTCTAGCTATGCATTCTTTTCTTAACACAATTCAAACATTCATAATCCTTCAAATTTCTTATCCAACACACTTTCTTTATTCATACATTCTCAACTTTTACTTAAAAGGAAAAAAAATCTTTCCTTTAAAGCAAGCTTGTGTAACCCATGTCCTGTGGGCCCCATGCAGCCCAGGATGGGTTTGAATACAGCCCAACACAATTGTGTAAACTTTCTTAAAACATTATGAGATTATTTTCTGACTTTTAATTTTTTTCAGCTCATCAGCTATCAATGGTGTTAGTGTATTTTATGTGTGGCCCAAGACAATGTGGCCCAGGGAAGCCAAAAAATTGGAAACCCCTGTTTTAAGGTAAAGATAGGACCTCTCTCAATTTCTATCATGATACCTACAAGGTTCTTGACTTACAGCCATGGATGCTTCATATTCTCTCTCTCTCTCTCTCTCTGTCCTTCAACAGTGAAAAGGTACTCCCTCATCTATTCCAAGCTCATTCTATCACCTGGGCTTTTGGGAGCAATCTGGCCCCCTATAATAAATGAAGGGCAGGGCAGACTTCAAATGGACACTAACATATTGCGTGCGTAAACAATTTAAAATTAGAATTCAAGCTAACTGTTATGTAAAATATGTTCAATCCTCCTGATGAACAAATACGCCTTCCTAAGACTTGGAAAACCAATTTGGAAATCAAATTCCTGGGAAGTTCTGAGCTGAACAAGGTAGGTGCAGGAATCGCTGGCCCTGGCTTCACTCTCAGCCTGCCCTCCTTCTCTTCTGGCCTCAGGCTCCATCCCACACTGAAGGGACCTCTCCTGCAGGTCCAAGCTCTGTGCAACCCCCAAAACAGTCACCTTTGACCTCCACCTTAAGGGTGGCTCAGAACTATTGAGCCCACTCACAGGAGGAAGGACTCTGGGAAGAGGCCACTTGGACCCAGAGATGGCTGTGCAGGGTCTTGTAAACAGAGAGTGGGCTTCCAATGGGCATCAGACTGGTCCCAGGTAGACACATCTCCTACAGACGGTCCCTTTCCTTCAGAGAGGGGCATCTTCTGAGGAGGGACAGAACGACCCGGGACCTGGTTTTTGTCTTCTCTCATCACAGGGAGACCACCACTGTGTGTGGGAGAGAGAAAGGTTGCTCTTCTTGGAAAAGGTAAGATTTACTTTTTGTTTTGAATAAGACTTGAATACAATGTTTAGCAATGCTGAAGAAGAACAAATAAAAATGTAATGGTTTTACAATTTAATGAGTCTTCTTTTATATATTTTAAATAGTCCTACGTTAATTATAAGATGGGCCACCAACAGCCTCAGGAAACTTACTCCATGTAAAATTCCTCTTCCCAGTGGATTCTTTCAATTGTCATTCACCTGCTAAGTCTAAGTCTCTCGAGTCTCATCTTTAAAAACATCTTATTAGTAAACACATTGATTCCTAGACTGTTCATGTAGTACATTTTCCCAGTTTATCATTAGTATTTGGATGTTTTATATATCATCATTAAAAAATTTGTATACACTTCCAGAAATCTTTTTGTTTTTCAGTGTTGTGCACTGAGGATCATATGTCAAATCACCTTCAATTTCTCATCTTCTTCCTGCTCCCCAAGGTTGTATATTCTCCCATATTTTCTTCTTGAACTTTAAATTGTGCTATTTTTTACATTTAATTACTTAGCTTATTGGAATTTATTTTACTATATGGCATGAAATGCTATTAATATCTAATCTTTCCTCTAGAATGGAACCAGATACTATAACTTAATCTTACTATATGGTGTGAAATCGTATCTAACCTTTTCTGCTAGAACTTAACCAAATTTTATAACTTAATCGGTTGACAAATCACTTTCCTACTTTTTCATAAAAGATGCCGTTCAGTGAATTATCACCACATGAACACATTCATAAAAACACCATCCAGCCCAAGAAGTAAAACATTGCCAGCATCTGGGATGCCCCCACCAAGTCTTTTTCTGTCACTGTATATCAGCAGTGACCAGTTTGTGCTAGAAAGGAAAAATCATAATAATTACTGTATGTTTACTAGTCCTGATAGTATCATATAGGTAGTAGTATAGGTCTATACTACTAAGTATAGTGGAAGGTTTCTTTCTTCTATTTGTGATGTTTTCCATTTCCATGTAAATTAAAGAATGCTCTTCAACCCCCTCTCCCCCAAACATTTAAATATTGATTGGAATTACATTGAATCTTATATTAGTTTCAGGGCACACTTAAATTTTTGCTATACTGAATGTTCATATACCTCCTCAAAGTATTTAATTCCCCCAATAGTGCTTTAGATTCTGTGAAGAACTTTTCCTTATCTTTTGTTAGTTTTATTTTTATATATCAGATGTTTTGAAATTATTTTAAATAAAATATTTAAAAATTTTTAATTACTAATTGTTTGTTGCTGGTATATAGAAATAAAGTTGAATTTTTTTAAATCTGGTTTCCACAGACCTTGGTAATTCACGTATTAATTATAATGATTTATTGGTATTTTTAAGGTAATTACAAATACACAATCTTACCATCTGAGAACAATGAGAGTTTTCTTTCTACCTTTTTAATCCTTTATCTTTTATTTCTTTTTCTTGTCTAATTACACTAACACCTCCAGTACAATACTGAATAAAAGTCAAGTAGGCAGAAATCTTTATCTGGTTCCCAGTCTCAGAAAGCTTCCAACATTTTACCATTTGACTGTTCAGAGATCTGTTATAGGTTTTTGCAGATACTCTAGGTTAAGGAGTTAATTCTCCTCTCTCCCTAATATACTGAGAGTCTTTTCCCCCTCAATAAAAGGATGATGAATTTTATTAAATGCTTTCTCTATTTCATTGAGGTTATTATATAAGGTTTTCTTTTTTTTTTTTTTTTTGCTAATTTGGTAGTTTATTTTTGAATGTTAAATCAGCCTTACTTTCTAAGAATAAATCAAAAGGCTAGTATTATTTCTTTTTACATATTACTAGCATGTAGTAAGATTTTTTTTTATCAGATTGCATTATCAAAGTTTAGCTGGCTTTACAATATGAATCGGGCAATGTTCTCTTTGTTGATAATATTTTCGTTCTGTCATTTTAATATTTGTGAGATGTCCCTTTGTTCATTCCTTACATGAATGATGTATGTTTTCTTCCTCTCTGGTTCTTGATCAGCTTGCTAGAAGTTTATCAATTTCAGTAGTATTTTCAAGGAACCAACTTTTGGAATTGATAATCCTTCACATTTTTCTACATGATAATGATGATGATGTCATAGTTTTTACACTTACCTATTTTATTTCATTTTTTTCTTGCTTATGGGTTTAATTTGCTGTTCTTTTACTAATTTTTAGATGGATGCTTAGATTATTGTTTTTCAGTCTTTCTTCTTTTCTGATATATGCATTTAATGCTGTAAATTTCATGCAAGTATGGCTGTAGTTGCATCTGACAAATTTACCATGTTACAGTCTCATATGTTGGCCTAGATGGAGAAATCCTTTTTTGTGCTACATTGTAATTGCTATATTCTGTGTGCACTGGACTCTGTTTCTGAACTTTCTTTTCTGTTCTATTATTTTTCTGTTTATTCTGGTCATATTCCCACCCTGTTTTACTCTTCCTGGCTTTATAAGATGATGTGACAGCTCACAGAACAAGCCCTCTTCATTGTGTAAGATTCTCTTGGCTCTTATTGGGCACTCATTCACAGTTATGAACTTGAAAATAGTTTTGTCAGGTTCTCTAAAAATATTTCATTCCACTCATGTTCTCACTGGAATTTAAAATATAGATTGGTTTAGAAAGAAGTGGCATGTTTATGATAATTAAATTTTACATCCATGGATATGTCTTGTTATTTATTCAATAATTCCTCAACAAATATCAACCATTATTTATATTGTTTCTAAATTTTACGTTTATATATTATAGGTTTGTAGATTTTAATATAGATCTTATATATATATATTTCCCAACAACAGTAATTGTAGGAATTATCTTCCAGGAAATATTTCTGGGTATTATTTTTCCATTCTAGCACAAACTGGTCACTGCTGATGTGTAGAAAAATTCATTGACTTGGCCAGGTGCAGTGGCTCACACCTGTGAGCACTTTGCGAGGCCGAGGTGGGCAGATCACCTGAGGTCAGGAGTATGAGACCAGCCTGGCCAACATGGTGACACCCTGTCTCTACTAAAAATACAAAAATTAGCTGGGCATGCTGGCAGGCACCTGTAATCCCAGCTACTTGGGAGCCTGAGGCAGGAGAATCATTTGAACCCGGGTGACGGAGGTTGCAGTGAGCCAAGATCGCACCATTGCACTCCAGCCTGGGGGGACAAGAGTGAGACTTCTCTCAAAAAAAGAAGAAAGAAAAAAAAAAAGAAAAATTAGTTGACTTGTTACTATTTACTTTTTAACACGTTAATGTTTTTAACTATCTGTTTGATCTTATGATTTTTTAGTTAATTCTGTTGGCTTTTCCAGATAAAATCATATCACCTGCAAATAATGATGACTTTCTTTTCTTTTTCAGTATTCCCATTATTTTCTCTTTATTTCTTATTGCATTGATTCTCTCAAACATGTTAACAACTGTAGTGACAGCAGCCATGGTCTTTGCCCTGATTTTAATAGAACTACTTTTAGTGTTTCACTACTAAGTAGAATATAGGTAGTAGGTATGTATTGCATTAAGCAAGCCACTTTTTATTTTTGGTTTTCTAAAAGCTTACTTTTGTTTATTTTTAAATTTAAGAAGGCTGATTAATTTTATCATCCCCTTTCAGACTCTATGATTCAAGGATCTCAGTTCCAAGTGAAAGAACTGAATAGCAGATCTAATCAGAAAGTGAATTTGTAAACTGGAACCTGGGGGGCCCAGATCATTCCCATGGAAGATGGGGAATCAGGCTGGCAAAGTCCTCAGAAAGGGGAGACATCAATCAGGATGACAGCCACATCATCCATGAAACCAGTGAGATCACTTCCGCATACCAGATGACCCTGGATTCTTCTGGGGGCACAGCTGCGCTGCCACCCAAGAGCGTGGACATGATGCTGCTGCTGGCCTGACTTCTTTGCTTACCTATTTAATTTTTATTCAAATTTGGTGTCAGTATGATTGGCCAAACCTAGGAGATGTACTCATGCCCTGGATGCAGAAGAAGCTGAAAGAACAGATAATTTCTACTTCCATCTTCTCTCTCACACCGTACATTACTCACAAGGTATGGAATTCCCTAGACATAAGAAGAGGTTCTGATGCTGAACAGTCACCTACACACAATCACAGAGGCAGCTTCCCTACTTTAATTTAAATTATGTAATGGGTTGCCTCCTTTAACCTATTAATGTAAAAACACATGTTCTATTAGAGTCCCTGCTGCTGTATGCCTGGAAAGACAGTTGTCCTTGGCCATGGTGCATTATTCTTTTAATATGGTATCGGTTCAACTTGTTCATACTTGCCTATTTATAATCAAGGGTGGCCAAGTAGTCTTCTTTTCTGTGCTCTGCGAGGGTTTTCAAAGCTATACAAAATGTGTTGAGAGGATTTCCAATTTTATCTAGGCCCCCAGGCAATTCACGTGAACCAAAGCATCATCTGTTCTTGGAGGGATTGGTCTAAATGATCAATAAAATAGCCTAGTATATTTTGGGACAGACATTCTTTGACAATATTCCCAAACTCTTCCACAATTATTGGTCTATTCAGGTTTGTCTCTGCTGGAATCAATGTCTTAGAAAATGTCAAAGTCTGAAGTAAGTATGTTGAAGTCTGTGAGAAGGCAGCAAGAACTGGTTTCTGGTTCCTGAATACGAGTGGCAGGGATTGCAAAGAGGTCATTTCAGCTCAGTAGACTGTTAGACTGTTAAGTTATCTATGAAGGGGATATTGAGAAAGGGTCTGTTCAGAGGTTGAAAACTGGAGGTGTCTGGTTGGACATACAGAGTGAATTTCTTTTTAATGGAACTGGTTTGTTCCTGTTTGCTACAGTTCTCTAAACTCCCAGACTTTGTCACACCTCAATATCTTCCTAAGGCTTGAAGGCATTTAAGTCTATTTCCCTTTATGGTATCATTTTTAAAATTCTTTTTTACACTTTGAAAATTATAACAATAATACATGCATATTATATAATAAGTCAAACAGCGCATTATAAATAGGTATAATGACACAGCGAATCCTCTCTAACCAGTGCTAATAGCATGCTGTGTGCCAGCCCTCCTATCCCTCACATATACATTTAAGCATATCTGCTTTCTATCTTTGTTTTTTCTGAAGTGGAATCATACTATACTCTATCTACAATTGATTTTCTTTTAGTGTTTCATTGTGAAAAATCTTGAACATGTACAGGGGTAGAGAGGAAAGCATAATGAATTCCTATGCATTCACCACAGAGCTTTGGCAAGTACCCACTCATTTCAATGCTACCCTCACCTATCCACCTCCCCCACATCTTGGATTAATGTTATTTCTTTAATATGTGGCATCCCCCACCCCTGCTTAACATTTTAGTTTTTAAAATTTCAAACCTATAAAAGATGCTGGAAGGCTAGCACAATCCATTTACCCATCATTTAGCTTCATCAGTTGTTTTTCACCATTGAAAATATTTTATAGACACCCTTATATTTACGGCAGGAGTTTGCTGAGATGCTTAAAGCAAGCTGGCCAAGTTCACCCAAATAGAAGGATTGAACCAACATAGCTGCTGAAGACAAAGCAAAGAAGGAGCTTCCATGTAATGATTGTTGAGGCAGGCAAGCTCTCATGCTTACCTGGGAGACTTCCAAAAACCTCTTTTGCCAAAGTGCTTGCAGACACTTAGGATTGGGCCAAGGCAGCTGTGTATTTGAGGTAGCTGCACCCCTGGAGGAAGCCTCTGGGAGCACTGGGTCCTGGCCTTGGACTCAGCCAACTTCTTCAGTGGTCAACCCTCTAGGCAATGTTTCATTTAATAAACTGTTGGAACAGCAAGTAATTCCAAGTCCAACTATTTGTAGATCATTCCAGTTGCCTCTTGAATTGGGTGCAGTTTATACTAACGTTGTATTTTTTGTCAATTCTCCATGTATTTCTAAAAGATTGTGCTTTACGTACTTTTTCAAGGCATTTTTGTTATATCAAAGCTCATGACATTGATAGCTTCATTTTAAATGTCAGTTTTTATAAAAGAAAAATGATCCATTTTCCCCCTAGCTAGTAATAAGTAGCACACCTTTACCTAGCCTTCTCTGTACTGATGTCTCTTCTTACCCTGGAGTGGCAGTAAGCAAGTCTTCTGAGAAATCTGAATGCCAGCCCATTTTCTCTGTATAAATGTTTCTATCTTGGGCTATGATGAATTATACCTAACATCTGCCCACATAGTGATGTTTAAATCTCCTCTCCAGATTCAGATATGAAGGGAAGTTTGGTATGCATCAAGACTTGAAGTCTACATCAACTAATATCAACATCGTAATCCCAATAATATTTTGTCTGCATCTCCCTGCTATGCTGTTAGGCATTCTAAGAGGTTTAGCATATCATTTTGTTTGAGATTTTAACTTTTTATTCACTATCTAAAGCTACATAACAAATTACCCCAAAACTTAGTGGCTTAAGTAATATACACTTATTATTTCATGATTTCAGTGTGTCAGGAATCTAGGGATGGCTTATTGGATGGTTCTAGCTCAAGGCATCTCATGATCATGGTTATGGTTAAATGTTACCCAGAGCTGGAGTCATCTGAAGGCTGGACTGGGGCTGAATAATCTGCTTTCAAGATGGCTCCCTCACATACTTGATCAGTCAGTGCTGGTTGCTGTAAGAATGTCTCAGTCCCTTGCCATGCAGACCTCTCTGTAGGAGTGCTTAAGTGTGTCCTCATGACATGAAAGGTGACTCCTACTCAAGGGATGGATCCAAGAGAGTGAGAAAGGAGGAAACCATAATGCCTTTTATAATCTTGTTTCAAAAGTTACACATCATCACTCCTGCCACATTCTACTCATTAGAAACAAGTCATTAAGTACTCACTTAAAGGGAGGGAAATTAGGCTACCTCTTTTTTTGGTTTTTGAGACTGGATCTTGCTTTGTCACCCAGGCTGGAGTGAAGTGGCGTGATCACGGCTCACCGCAGCCTCAACCTCCTGGGTCAGATGATCCTCCCACTTCAGCCTCCTGATTAGCTAGGACTACAGGTATGTGTCCCCATGCCCAGCTAATTTTTGTATTTTTTGTAAAGATGGTGTTTCGGCATGTTGTCCAGGCTGGTCTCAAACTCCTGGGCTCAAGTTACCCTCCCACCTCAGCTTCCCAAAGTCTTAAGATTACTGGTGTGAGCCACTGCACCTGACCAGGTTACATCTTTTGGGGAGGAATATTCGATAATTAATTTATTGACCTCTTTTTAAACCATGACAAAGTCTCCTAAACAACAATAGTTGGACTTTGTTTGGGGACACAATTCAAAACTCTTTGTCATCTAATCGTAATGTTTAAGCCATATACATGGACGTTCTATTCCTTCCAATTTTATGCCCTGTAACTGTTTGCTTCATTTTCTTGTAGTGTAGGTCTATCGTTGATGAGTTCTTTCAGACTTTGTATGACTGAAAGAGTCTTTATTTCATCTCTGTTTTTTCTTTTTATAAATGTAGAGGATACAAGTGCAGTTTTGTTACATGGATATATTGCATAGCAGTGAAGTCTGGGCTTTTAGTGGACCCATCACCTGAATAGTGTACATTGTACCCATTAGGTAATTTCTATCCCTCACCCACCTCCCACCCTCTCACCTTTCTGAGTCTCCTACATCTATCGCTCCACTCTCTATGTTTATGTGTGAACATTATTCAGCTCCTACTTACAAGTGAGAACGTGTGATATGTGACTTTCTGTTTGTAAGTATTTTACTTAAGATAATGGCCTCCAGTTCCATCCATGTTGCTGCAAAAGACATTATTTCATTCTTTTTATGGCTGGGTAGTGTTCCATTGATGTGTGTGTGTCTGTGTGTGCGTGTGTGTGTATCACTTTTTCTTTATCTAATCATCCATTGATGAACACTTAGATTGGTTCTATATCTTTGTTATTATGAATAGTGCTGCAGTGAATATGCAAGTGCAATTCTCTTTTTGATATAGTGATTTCTTTTCCTTTGGTTAGATACCCAGTAGTGGGATTGCTGGATCAGATGGTAGTTCTATTTTCAGTTATTTGAGGCATCTCTAACCTCCATAGAGATTGTATTAGTTTATATTAGTTTACATTCCCACTAAGAGTGTATAAGTGTTCCCTTTTCTCTGCATTTTCACCAACATCTGTTATTTTTTGACTTTTAAATAATAGCCATTCTGATTGGTATAAAATGGTATCTCATTGTGGTTTTAATTTGCATCTCTCTGATTATTAGTGATACTGAACATTTTTTTCATATGCTCATTGACTGTTTGTATGTTTTCTTTTGCAAAATGTCTGTTTATGTCCTTTGCCCACTTTTAAATGGAGTTTTTTTTTTTCTATTGAGTTGTTAGAGTTCCTTGTAGATTACGGATATTAGTCCTTTGTTGGATGAATAGTTTGCAAATATTTTCTCCCATTCCTAGGTTGTTTGTTTACTCTGTTGATTATTTCTTTTGCTGTGAAGAAGGTTTTTAGTTTAATCAAGTCTGATTTGTCTACTTTTGTTTTTATTGCATTTGCTTTTGAGGTCTTAGTCATGAATTCTTTGCCTAAGCCAATGTCCAGAAAGTTTTTTGTAGATTTTCTTCTAGAATTTTCATAGTTTCAGGTCTCCCATTTAAGTCTTTAATCCATTTTTTGTTAATTTTTGTATATGAGGAGAGATATGGGTCAGTTTCATTCTGCATATGGCTATCCAATTTTCCCAGCACAATTTATTGAATAGGGTCTCCTTTCCCCAGCATATGTTTTTTTCAACTTGTCAAAGATCAGTTGACTCTAAGTAGGTGGCTTTATTTCTGATTTCTCTATTCTGTTCTTCCATTGATCTATGTGTCTATTTTTATACCAGTACCATGTTGTTTTGGTTACTATGGCCTTGTAGTATAACTGAGAGTTGGGTAATGTGATGCCTGAAGCTTTGTTGTTTCGTTTCAGATTACTTTCACCTCTGTTTGTGAAAGATATTTTTGCCAAGCATAAAATTCTAGGTTGATAGGTTATTTTTTTATTTGTTTTTTTTCTGTCAGTACTTTAAAGATATTGTTCCACTGTCTCCTGGCTTGCAATAGTTTGTATTATTTCAAACAAAAAGTTGGCTGTCACTCTTAATTTTATTTCTCTGTACATAATGTGTCTTTTTTCCTCCAGCTGCTTCAAGATTTTTTCCTTTATCACTGGTTTTGAGCAATTTGATTATATGTTGTTCTTTGGTAAAGATTTTTTCATGTTTCTTGTGTTTGAGTAATTGAACTTTATGGATCTGTGGGTTTACATTTTCACCAAAGTTAGGAAAATTGAAGCCATTGTTTCTTCAAATATAAGTCCCCAGTCCTCCATGGGACTTCAGTTACATGTAAGTCGGGCAGCTGTGTACCACAGCTATGTTCCATAGGTCACTGATGTTTCGTTTATTTTTCTAAACTTTTTTTCTCTTCTGTATACCTTCTAATGCTGTGTTTTCAGTTGGAGACTGCAATCTTCTTCTGTAGTCTCCAAGTTTCTGTTAATCCCATCATATATATTTTTTGACTCAGACATTAATTTTTCATGTTCAGGAGCTTAATTTGGATCTTTTTCATACCCTCCATGTCTCTCCTTAGCATGCTTGCTCTCTCCTCTGCCTACTTGGACATATTAAATATAGTTGTTTCACTCTCGATGGTAAAAATACAAACTATTCTTGATCCTGTATGAGTTCCCAGGATTTTTCTGCTAATCCGCTTGGGAAGTTCTTTCACCAGCCTGGGGTAGTTCCTCACACACATGCACTGATTAGTACTCAGCTGAAGGTTTGAGGGGAACCCGCTGTGGATCTCCAGGGCTCTCCCTGCGCAGCTTCCTCCTCTCTAAGCAGTTCCCTCCTCTCTGTGCTTTGTGCTGTGACTTCCAGCCTCTGTGGCCTCACTGATTCTCATCCTATCACCTCACCGCAGGGAGACTGCCAGGCTCTGTTTCTTTGGGTTTCTCTTGCCTGCACTGAAGCCCAAAAAGTCTCTCTAGGAACTAAGCTGAAACAATCATGGGGCTTACTTGGTTTGTGTCTCCTCTCAGGGACCACTGACCTGTGTTACCTGTTGTCTGATGTTTGAAAGTCTTTGTTTCATATATTTTGTCAGGCTTTGTACATAGTTAAGGGGGGAGAATAAATCTGATCCCTGTTACTCCATCGTGATTGGCAACAGAAGACCCTCTAGAAACTGGCTTTGAAATCAATATGCTACATAACTATTTGTATCAGATATCTATTGCTGCGCAAGAAACCTCCCCAAAACTTGTGGTTTAATATTATAACCATTTGGGTTTTTTTTGTTTGTTTGTTTGTTTCACAATCCTATGTGTTGGCAATTTGGGTTGGGCTCAACTGGATAATTCTTTTTTTCCTTATGGTATTAGCTGTGCTAACTCATGCATTTCAAGTCAATTGATAATTTGGCTGTTTGCTGGTCCAGGAAAGCCTCACTCATCTGTCTGGCTGTTGGTGTATGGTTTCTGCTGGGTTGTTCCCTCTTCATGGTCACCTACCCTTTAGTAGGCTAGACTTGTTTTGCGTAATTACAGAACATATCATTCTCTTTACTTCCTATCTTTGGCTATATGGGTTATACTTTTGTGTGTGTGTGTGTGTGTGTGTGAGATGGAGTTTTGCTCTTGTTGCCCAGGCTGGTGTGCAATGGCACAATCTCGGCTCACCACAACCTCCGCCTCCCAGGCTCAAGTGATTCTCCTGCCTCAGCCTCCCGAGTAGCTGGGATTACAGGCATGTGTGCCAACACACCCAGCTAATTTCTGTATTTTTGTTTTGTTTTTTAGTAGAGACGGGGTTTCTCTATGTTGGTCAGGCTGGTCTTGAACACCTGACCTCAGATGATCTGCCCACCTTGGCCTCCCAAAGTGCTGGGATTACAGGCATGAGCCACCACGCCTGGCCAGGCCATACTTTCTTTACCTTTATCCTTCCAAGTATTTTAGAAGGCAAATATGTATGTATTGATTATTGTGACAAAGACAGCCACTATTCATCTCCTTCCTGGGCTCAAAAAGTAAGCTACCTTTCCCAGCAACTGGCTCTTCCCCACTTGGCATCCAATGGTGACCTCGTGACTGCCCAATAGAATGTCAGCCCTGGTCATGAAATAGCACAATCTTCCTCATGCGGAAGATTGGTCTTCTGTTGCCAATCACGATGGAGTAACAGGAATCAGATTTATTCTCCCCCCTTAACTATGTACAAAGCCTGACAAAATATATGAAACAAAGACTTTCAAACTTTCTTCCTCCGTATGGCTGGAAGTGAAAGTCTCCCAGATGGTGGAGCCATATGTTAGAAGAAGCAAAGTTCTTGAGAAGAATCATCCAACCAGAAGATCACACTGGACTTAAACCTCTGCTGTGCTAAGCCACTGTGATTTTGCTACCGCCACTTACTCTTTACTTAGGTTTACATTTACCTTCAAATTCAAAAGTGTTCTATCATCAGTTTCTCTATTGTCATAGTGAGAAGCGAATGGCATTACTTCAAGATGAAGAATCTATGGGCTTTCAACATTTTTTTCCTTCCCTTCCTGTCTTATTTTATAATATATATAATATAATATAAATTGATTAACATATTATACAGTATAACTTATTAGTGATATGATATTATATAGATTAAATGGTTTTAGATATAAACCTAGGTTATTGCTAATATGTGAATTTTTTTTAACACATAGATTCTTTCTCAGGACTTTGGATCTGGGCATTCAGTTTTGTGCTCAGAACACAAAAACCACAGCTATGCAGGGCTAACTCGGCATTTCACTTATTTCAGTGGTATTTATCATTCGTCTTTTTAGAACATGACTTTCTCTGCATGAGTTCTGAATTCTGCGTTCTTTTTCCAGTTAGCTACAGTACATCTTTTTTTTTTTTTTTTTTTTTTTTTTTTTTTAAGACAGAGTCCCACTCTGTTGCCCAGGCTGGAGTACAGTGGCATGATTTCGGCTCACTACCTCTGCCTCCTGGGTTCAAGTGTTTCTCCTGCCTCAGGCTCCCAAGTAGCTGGTATTACAAGTGCCCGCCACCATGCTTGGCTAATTTTTGTATTTTTAGTAGAGACGGGGTTTCACCATATTGGCCAGGCTGGTCTCGAACTCCTGACCTTGTGATCCGCCCGCCTTGGACTCCCAAAGTGCTGGGATTACAGGCATGAGCCACCACACCTGGCCTACAATACATCTTAACTCCGATTTTTCAGAATCAGACATTTTTTTTCTTCTGTTGCCTAGATGATTATTTTTATGATTCAGAGTTTTGGTTAGAAAGGGTCTAGATACATATCACTTTTGTTGATTGTTTTTCTTGAAACACTGTGTAGCTTTTCCTTCTGCATAATCTGATGTTTTGTCAGCTAAAGAAAGTTTTCTTAAATCATGCCTTTAATTTTTGCTGCTAAGTTCATTTGTCTGTTTCCTGCTTTAGAGAATCCATGATTCTTTGATTAGATCTCCATTCTGCGCATATCATGCATAGACTACAGTGTCTTGTAACTTTCATATTTTTGCCCTTTTGTCCTGGGAGACTTTTACACCCTGGGAGATTTAGCCAGGTTTGTTGCTCCTATCACTTACTCATCGGGGGCAAATTTTATTTGTCATTTTATGCCATCATTTGTGTTTTAACTCTTCTGTTGTATTTTGGGTTTCCTTGTGTGACTTTCCTAATTTAGAAATCTCATTCTGCATCTTTAAAATTTTGTCAACCTGTTCTCTCCTTATGGATATTTATTCAAAGACCATGTCTGCAATTTGATTTGGGGATACATAAGTTTAAAAAAAATTCTCCTGGTCTCACTAAAAGAGAGTTTCAGTCATCTGTTCCTCCTCTGAGACTTGGTGATCTCATTCCACCTCCCTGATTCTATCTACTTTTTCCTTAGGGCCCTGCCTCTGAGCCCATGATGTTTTGGACTCATCTTTGAGTAAGGGGCTATTTGCAAACTTGGTGTTTGTTAACCAATTCTTGCATTCTGGCCCTTTTTGTTGTCAATAGATGTTACTGCCAGATTTTCAAATACAAATAATAAATGAAATATTTATATGGTTATACAATCTATTCTTGTGATTCACAGTAGTTAGAACAAAGTCACCCTGAACACAGAATTAGTGAAGATGGAACCATTGTTCCTAGAGAAAATACAGAGTTAGGTTCCTGCAAGCCCCTGGTGCACAACATTTTTGTCAACTGATTGATATATAACCTTGCATTATGTGTGTTTCTGTTTAAAGATACCTTATAATTGCTGATTCATTAACACTGAACTCATGGTCAACAGCACTACACCTCATGGATGAATGAAGCTTATCTAACATGTATTTTCTCCATAAGGCACAAAACAGCCTTCTCGTGCTTAGGAACACTAGACAGCATGTCAGTACTATCCCTGAGGGGCATTTTAAACGGAAAAATTACCATCAAAAGGCTGGGCACGGTGGCTCACGCCTGTAATCCCAGCACTTTGGGAGGCCGAGGTGGGTGGATCACCTGAGGTTAGGAGTTTGAGACCAGCCCGGCCAACATAGTGAAACCCTATCACTACTAAAAATACAAAAAACAAACAAACAAACAAAAAAACTAGCTGGGTGTGGTGGTGGGCACCTGTAATCCCAGCTACTTGGGAGGCTGAGGCAGAAGAATCACTTGAACCCAGGATGTGGAGGTTGCAGCGAGCCAAGATCACACCATTGTAGTCCAGCCTGGGCAACAAGAGTGAAACTCAATCTCAAAAAAAAAAAAAAAAAAAAACCAAGAAATTACCATCAAAATGCATAAAGCCATAAAAAAATGTGGCATTAAGTAGTCTGTGAACAGGACACTCGTTTACAGTATGAGAGCTGAAACAAGAAGGCAGAGTGTTGGCTTGCTCAGCCTTGGTGGAGAACGTGTATGTTGAGTGACTCAAATTTTTTGCTGTTCTGTGCATGCCCACAAATGGCCTCAAAATGCTGCAAGTATTGATTTTGGGGCTGCAAATAAATGTTAGCTAGAGGTAAAACTCATTTTTTTGGAATCTGCAAGTAATGAGGATTGACTATAAATGTTAAAAGATATTCTGGTCTTTCTGCTTGTACTATCTACCACATCAAGTCCCTCTGCCTGGTGAGTGACTTTGATGACGCACAGGTATAATCACATCATTTCCCTACATTTTTACCACCCATTGATGTCTACTTCCTACAGAATGTACACAGCAAATATGTATTCAGTGCTGACCAAGTGTCAAACATAATGTCATAGAGTGGGATCATATGAGATACTGTACCTGAAATGTACTTTTGGACCTGTTGATGTATTGATGTGCATTGATGTCTGCCCTGATGTACAGTCAGAGGTTGAGTGATAGGCTGCACCTGTGAGGAGCTGGATTAAGATGTAATTTCCCCAGTGTCTCTTGTTCTTAAGTTTTAAATCCACAGACAAGAATCTGGTAAATTGGCTTTTTATATAAAACTGTAATATAGGTAGCATACAATACTACCAAAGGGCATTTTTAACTTGTGGATACTACAGCCACCTAGATCCAACCTGCCATCATCACCATGCTTACTCTTATTCCCTGTACTGTGTTGTTTCTGGTGGTTGTAATCTCTGAATGCATGTAGTGTCTGAGGAATAGCACATAGGTTGGAAGGGGCTAATGTGGGAAGAGTGTCTCTAAAGAGGAGAAGAATGGGAGTGAGTTCTTTCCTTACAACATGAGGTGGAGAGAGGAGGGTTGCTCAGCCCTCAGAAGGGACTAGTATTTGGGGTGCTGGGGGAACTAATCAATATACACCAATGTGCCCAGTCTGTGGGAAGATGTTTTAGTGCTGTACCATTGACAAAAGATCATAGAGCTTTGAATAATAGCATATCTCTGGTTACTGGTGTGACTTAAAGATTATAATAACTATTTTGGAGCTATTTTTTAAAATTGGTTCATAATAATTGTAGATATTTATGGGGTACATATGTTATTTTGGTGTGTGCATACAGTGGGTAGTGACCAAATCAGGGTAATTGGGATATATATTGACTCAAACATTTATCATTTCTTTGTGTTGAGAGCATCCCAAATCTTCTCTTCTAGCTAATTTGAAATATACAATAAGTTGTTGGTAACTATGGTCACTCTACCATGCTACTGAATGCTAGAATTTATTCCTTCTATCTAACTGTGTTTGCATACTCACTCAAACCTCTCTTCATTTCTCCCTCCCTTCTTCCCTTTCCAGCCTTTGGTGTCTATCATTTTACTCTCTACCTCCATGAGATCAACTTTCGTAGCTCTGATATTAGTGCTATTTTGAATGACATGATTCTCTTGAGACTTCTGTAGGAGCCTGGGCCAGTGAGGGAGCCCAAGCAGTGTCAGAGACTGAATCCTCTGCCAGCAATTCAATTAAACTTGATTTAGAAAGTAAGAAGAGATTATATTTCTTACATCCTGTGTGATGGTGTAAAATTCATAAGACTTGCTATGAAGTCTTAGGTGTTTTACTTTGCCTTTTTAATTCTCGAATTTTCTCATCTGTAACAGAAGTATAGTAATTCTTACCTTGTAGTGTGTTTTTGGAGCTTAGTGATTGTACGTGTAACGTACCTGGGAGTCAATAGCAGGTCTCAGCACACCATGCTCATACAGTAGGGCTCTCTCCTTCCATCTGCTGAGTTCTGTTTTTTCAGGGTTATCACTAGCTGTCAAGTGTTTTGTTCTGTCCTCTTTTAGGTGATGGTCAGTCAGGTGCAGCCACAAGAGGGAACACAGGAGAGGCACAAGAGAACAAAGTATGTTATATTCCCAAGTTCTAGAGCAGGGGTCACAGCAAATCATCAGGGTCACAGGGGAAGTGCCGGGTCTTGGTCAACTGGCCGAGGAAAGTCAAAGCCAGTATTTTTATTCTAGATTTTGCAGAAAAGGAAAGGCAAGGCAGGGGAGGCAGTGTAGGGTTGGCTAGTTTGAATCATTTCGGTGGGCTCTAAACCAAAAAGGTGGTCCCTAGTTGCCCGGAACCTGGCCTGGGGTAATAAGGCAGATAATGTTGCCTCCTCGGATGGAAGAGGAGGTATGGCTCCGGCTGGTTAGTTTGCATATCAAAGGCATGCTCCTAGCTGAGTTCTCTGTTACCTCCAGGAACTGGCTAGCCCCAGGAGAGTCAGTCTATACTCAGAAAGAGTATTTTAAGATGTCAAAACGTTGTAATACACAGAAAATGAAAAAATATGTACATGATACACATTTATATTTTCCTATGTTCATTTTTGTGAAAGTTTGCAGCCATGCATTTATGCAGGTACATCAATATTTTGATGGGGTTGTATCATCATTTTATACACCAGTCAGTCTAGGGTCCCATGGGTTGGCTGGTTTGCCGTCCCATTTACTTCAACCATACCTGGGAATTTATTCCCACTCTGATCCAAGAATGAGCAGGAATCCCCTTTCCTTAGCTGAAATAATTGCCCAGTTTAAATACTTTTAGTTTCTGATTTAAAAGATATATATTGATATAGGTATAGGTATATAAACTAAAAACAAAATCCCAAGCTCCATACTGACTGAACGGACCCCCTCTTGGCCAAGAGTACCCCAGAGAAACTTTAAAAATTGAATCCCCAGACATGACAGGAAGGGAGGTGGAACACGCCTTGTTATACCCCCTCCCTTTTGGAGTTTAGGCACAACTGACTGGTATTAATGCTAAAATAGAGATCATAACATTAACAACAACAACAAAAAGAACATAACATTAACTGTTTGTGACAATAAGACACCAAATTATAAACAAAACCTAAGGCCATGCCAGACAATGGTTAAGTCACACACACCTATACGTCACTCTGACCCATGTTAACAAAATTTCTTATCTTAAACATTCCTTTCTGCTGACTCCGAATTTTCACAGAGTATTCTTCCTTTAACCATTTGCAAATTGAAGAATCTCTGCATCTATCTATAACCTGGAAGCCCCTACTTGAAGATATCCCACCTTTTTGGGCTGAATCAGTGTATATCTTCCATGTATTTGAGACAGCCAGGGAGGAGGGGGTTCCCAGAGAAACTCCAACAGGACTGCACACTGGGGCGGAGCCACAGAAGTCTGCACCCCTTGCGGTGGGGTGGAGTTGGCTCCTCCTCTTCCTGTGTGGAACCTGCAATTCAAGCTGCCGGCCGGAAGCCCTCTAGCAGGGACTCTGACCCTGTGGAGGATCCCTGTTTCCCCTGTTTTTTCCCTTTTCACCCAATAAAACCCTGTCTTACTCACCCTTCAAACTGTCTATGAGACTAAGTTTTCATAGCTGTGGGACGGACAAGGACCCCGTCTGTAGCTGAACTAAAAAAGTCCTGTAACATTTTTGGCTCCCAATGTGGGGGTTGAGAAGCAGTGAGTGAAATGGGGACTCAAAAACTCTCACTGTTGCTTCTGAGCCTTTTCATCCTCACACTTCTGAGGACGGAGGAAACCATTTTGCTCCCTGCACCCCGCCCCGTCACTCCCGGGCCTTTTCATGGCCTTTTCTTTCCTTTTTTGGGAGGGACCCGTGAGCAGCAGCTCCCCTCCACCCACTATTCCCTGCCTATTCCCTGCTGGGCCTAGGACGCATGGCCCAAGGGTCCCGCACAGCTGGCTGGCTGGTTCCCAGCCACGCACTGCTGCTGCAGTCTTCCCCTTCCCTGGCCAAGGGGTTTAACTCTATTGGACAGTAATTAAGCTTAAGCTTTTTTCCCTGGTGGAGGAACCAGTTGCATAAGAATAAGAGGTTCTTCTCCAGGCATTTAAAAACTGTTTTTTGCTTCCACTTCTCTACCCTGTCAGCAGTTAACTTTTAAAGTTTTTTTTTTTTTTTCTTTTAGAAGACTTTTTTTTACTAGGCCAGGTCCCCCAACTATCACTGTTTGTACTCTCTGTAAAGTTTTGCTTGTGAAAAAGGATCTTGTGAAGACTGGGTTTTCTTCTGTCTCTCTGTGTGTGTATTGTGTGTAACGTCTGTAAAAAGAGCTCTACTTAATTTGCCCTAAAGAAAAACAAGTGCTTGGATCAAGTATTTTTTTAAGGAAAGTTAAAAGCTGTGGTACCTTTCAGTTCACGTGACTTTAATCTTTGAGAAATAAAAACAGCCTTAAAGATTATTGGTTAAATGCAGGTCAGATGTGAGACGAGAAGTCTTCCTCCGATCAAAGGTTTTTCTCGATTGAAGCGTTCGTGGTCTCACGGGCTTCAAGGAATGAAGCTGTGGACCGCAGCGGCGAGTGTTACAGCTTGATTACAGAAACGCACAGACCCAATGAGTGTGCGGCAGCAAGACTTATTAAAGCGAAAGTAAAGCTTCCACGTGGTGGAAGGGGACCCGGAAAGGTTGCCGTTTTTGGCTTGGGTGTCTTATGCTTATAACCCATTATTACCCCTCCTCTTTTCTTTTTTCTGTCCTATAGAATTAGCTTATGTTCTATCCACTTGTGGGTTGGCAGGCCTGATTGGTTAAAAACATCAGGCTGCAGCTAGAGCTTAAACGCCCTATATGATTGGTTGAAGTTTCAATTCCTTAGCTTGCAGCTGTGACTCATTTTGGCTTAGGGGAAAGTCCCCTTTGATTGGTTGAAGTTTCAAGCCCTTAGCTTGCAGCTGTGACTTATTTTGGCTTAGGGGGAAGTCCCCTTAGGGAAGTCCCTAGGGACCCAGGAAGTCCAGCCAACTTAGCCACTTAGTCCCTCAAGATGCAAGGTTTGCTGAGTGTTTTGAGGTTGCAAACTGACTTTTGGGTTTTGAAAACTATTTGACTTTCTGGCTTCACAACTGGTAAGACCTGGGGACTTAAGGAACTAACCACGTCCTTAACTAAGAAGGCAAAGCTTAGCTGCAGTTAGCACACAATTAAAGCAACTTACCAAGTTTTACCTTAAAAATAGCTAGGAGTTAATTGAAACTACTAGAAATAGATTTGCATGCAAGGTGTGTAAGAACAGTAAAATGTATTTTTTAGTAAAAGGTTATAAGAAGGCATGGAAATGTAAACTTTTGCCTAAAGTTTTTAAGGATTAAAGGATTAAAGGATTTTTTGAGTTAAATTAGGAAAAAGCTGAAGGTTCAAAGAAGGGGTAGAAGAATTATGGAAATCAATCTTGCAGAAGAGGTTCTGTGTGTGAATGTATTGACTAAATTCAAAAAAGGGTATTATATGGTTTTTTCTGTAAATTGAGCATTGAAATAAAAGCATAACAAGGTTTTCCTAAGGCGCTAATCTGCTGTTTGGCAAAATTTTTAAAGGATTATAAAAGATTTTTGATTATTTAAAATTTCAGAGTCATCTTTTTGGCAAAATAAATAACTTACGGTAATCTGGAATTCTATTTCATAATATCAAGTGTTTTAAACATATTTAAAAGGCTGCCCAAAATCGACCTTAAGTTTTAAAATTGTCTTACCTGACACCTGGCTTTTTGAATACTTCAGAGGGCCCATGAAGTGTCCAGAAAAGCGGTAAAAGGAATTATTTAACATATTTAGGTACATGGGATTGCCAAAATGGTGCTCAATCTTCTTTAGGTTATATTTTGGTGAATAATGCTAATGTATGTTCCAAAATTGTATGGGATTTCTAAAATTCTAACGTGCAAGTATATGCTATCCATCGTAATTAGGGTTGTTATGTTAGGTTTTTGTAAACCGTGGAAATAACCAAACTTCTTTGTCAATCGTGTTTCTAGCTGTAACTATCCTGGACATTTTGCTATTCACAGACAATTGTTGTCTTGTTTTAATCCTTTTCAAAAATGGTTTATAATGAGCTATAGAACTTTAACAGGTGCTCTCAAATGCAGGCTTCTGATAACTTTAGAGGTTGTAACACTGGAATAAAGGAAAATGTATAGGACTCATAAAGAGCTGAAATGTTCATGAATATCAAGCAAAACAAGAATTAACTAACTGGACTGAACTCAGGAAGCTGAAGCAAATCTTTTTGACCTTTGCTTGGAATATTTCTGATCCTTGTTTTATTTTTTCAGAGTCAAGGAAACTTATTTTGAACTATTTACAGCCTTTAATAAGTAAGTTATACACTCCTGTGATAAAAATTTGGAGCACATTTGTTTCTCTCTGCCTGAATCCTCTAGAATTTGGAAACTATTTGTGAATATTCTTATGGAAATATAGTTGTTTGCATCAGTGCAATAAGAATCCATTTTTCTTTTGCAACAGAACACAATTGGAGAAAGTCGTTATTTTACCAAGGATTTGACTGGAAGGGTATGCTTCCCTTTAAGGAGTCATTTTTGACTTGCAGAGCCAATAAAAGCCCAGTGAGGAAACTGGTCTCATACCCTTGTCTATGCAGTCCGTGTACAGGGTTCTTGACCTGTGGTAAGTAAAGAATGTCACTTTCTAACAGGTCCAGGAGCTCCAAGTTTATTATGAGACCTTAAGAGGAAAGGATCACCCAACTCACAGGGTTTTGAGGATACAAACCCATGGTTGGGCTCAGTTTTAAAAGGTCTTATCTGAGATTCCTTGTGGAACAAACTTCCATCAAAGCCAATCTAAAAGGCCTAATTAGAAAGAATTATTCTTGCTGCACTTTATGCAAATAATCAGGCCAAGTATAAGACTAAAATTTATTTTGTAAACCATTCAGTCCTATGATGATTTTTTTTTAACAAAAATGAGGACTGGAGAGAGAAATCATGTTTCAAAACTTATACATTTGTCATTAAATTCTTTTTTTATTATACTTTAAGTTCTGGGGTACATGTGTAGAACATGCAGGTTTGTTACATAGGTATACATGTGCCATGGTGATTTGCTGCACCCATCAACCTGTCACCTACATTAGGTGTTTCTCCTAATGCTATCCCTCCCCTAGCCCCCACCCCCTGACAGTCCCTGGTGTGTGATATTCCCCTCCCTGTGTCCATGTGTTCTCATTGTTCAATTCTCACCTATGAGTGAGAACATGCGGTGTTTGGTTTTCTTCCCTTGTGTTAGTTTGCTGAGAATGATGGTTTCCAGCTTCATCCATGTCCCTGCAAAGGACATGAACTTATCCTTTTTTATGGCTGCATAGTATTCCATGGTGTATATGTGCCACATTTTCTTTATCCAGTCTGTCGTTGATGGACATTTAGGTTGGTTCCAAGTCTTTGCTATTGTGAATAGTGCCGCAATAAACATACATGTGCATGTGTCTTTATAGTAAAATGATTCATAATCCTTGGGGTATTTACCTAGTAATGGGATTGCTGGGTCAACATTTGTCATTAAATTCTAAACTCATTCGTTGTTTTTAAGTTTTTGCCTACATTTTAGACTAACCCTGCTTGCTCCTATGAACCAACCAGCAATCCCTGGCTGCAGCTCAGAAAGAACAAAGGTGATAGGTAATGTAGAAATTCAGATCAATATTCTAGTTCTGAGCAATTATCCTACAAATCCTGCCAGGTAATGGAATAAATAGGATGCCCATCACTCGGAGGTTTCCTTTTGGGAAAGTAAGACCAAGGGAGCTAACAAAAGCCAAGCACCATGCACCCAAATTCTGTCAAGCATAAATATAGCTACCAGTTATCTGGGTGTGTCACAAGACATCCTTTTCTCTCTTGTTGGAGGAGGACTGAGTTCCATAGCTTCACTTTTGCATTCGGCTTATGATAAGAAGTCCATTCAACCCCCGCTGAGACACATTTTTGTCCCAAACTCAATTCCAAGCATCGGGTCAAAGCCCTAGGAAAGAAAACTGGATCTGAGGGATCCAGAGGCAGACAATAACAGAAATTAAAAGGCACAACACAGGTAAGTGTGGCTGATTCCTGCTGATTAAGCCAACCCCAGGCTTCCTGTTTCATGGATAAAGACTACATTAGTATCTGTGGCATAAATGAGGTCTAGGGAATCCAAGGCTGCTGGCAGCAGGGGAGATAGGGCATATGTGGATAAGAGCAGATGATTCTCACCCACTAGGCCCCCTGCTTCATGGGTGCAAGCCGCTCTTCCACCCAAGGTGGCACCTGCCAAGGTTGCTGGGACTCGGGGATGCAAATATGGAAGAGGAAAGAGGATGCTTTTCCCTCTCTCCCTCATGTACCTCTGAAGAAGGAATTTATGAATTTTACAAGTATAATCAAAGACAACCAAAAATGTTTACTTTTTCCTTCCAAAGCTAAGTGTAGTGTAGCCCCACCCTGTAGTCTAAGTTAGAGAAAAATACTAACTGCCTGTTTTTCCTTTTGTGCTCAGCGAGCCTTATCTGTACTTGCTAGTTTCACATTCCTTGAGGCTCAGCGAGTTCCTGCTTCACCTCCCTAGCACAGCTGCAAAGTGACAAGGTTGATACAGAAATGGTTTATACAGTTAATCGTTTCCCAAAGATGTGAAACATGTAATATAAATAAATGTAAAAGACTGATCAACTGCCTTTGTTCTCACTTCTGTAAGTACACATCCTGCATCACATAGTTCCCGGCCACTGGCTGCTTAAAAAGTGGCTGTTTTCTTTGTCCGGGGCTCAGACTTTCCTGGACGCTAGTCCTACTGAGCCAGGTGATCACCTTTTAATAAAGACCTTCCCTGGACTCACTCCATTCGGTCTCTCCCATCTTTGATTGTCCCACAATACCTTGGGTATCTTCTAGGAAGAGAAGGGAACCAGGGATGCCTGCCCCCCTCTTTCTAGATGGGTAGCCATTCGCCTTCAGTCTCTACCCCTTTTGAATGCATCCTGAACCTCTAGGACTCCTTTAAAAAAAATAAACCTTCTTTTTTTCCTTTCTCCTCCTCTGTCCTCTTCACTGATAGGTAATTGTGTCTTCATACTATGGGACACTCCCCTCAGAAACATCCTCCAAACTGGAAAGAATTAATTTCCCAAACCTTAACCTGGCTGGCTTAGGAATGGGCTCAGGGGAAGGGAACCCGGAAGCCTGACATGCTGGCAAAAGCGTAAAGTTTTTTCTTAACCAGTTGGGCTTTTGGCCTCCCTCTCCCTGTGCAAACTGGTAAAAGGCCTTGGAATTTTTGAGCTGTTCTTACCTCTCTCCTTGTTTTGTTTTGACACATGTTTTCTAATAACCTGGTTTGTC
Source organism: Gorilla gorilla gorilla (assembly GCF_029281585.2). Lineage (NCBI taxonomy): Eukaryota > Metazoa > Chordata > Mammalia > Primates > Hominidae > Gorilla > Gorilla gorilla. The sequence goes on from NC_073230.2 coordinate 48,065,296, forward strand.
TCTTCTTGCCTTCAGGCCATCAAACTACAGTCAGTCATGCAACAGGAGCCTCTGATGACGACCCTTTCTGCTGGGAACCCTTAAATAGGCCTCTGAGGGAGCTCTGACTGCGGCTTCCCCCAAAACAGCGCCCCCTGTCAGAAGGAGGCAGTTAAGATCGCTCTTCTTCCTTATCCTTATTCTAATGGCAGTTAGATGTACCTCTCTAGAGCGGGGAATGAGACAGCCAGGTGGGAGGGGGTCCCCAGAGAAACTCCAGCTGGCCTGCACACTGGGATGGAGCCACAATAGTTCACATCCTTTGCAGCAGGGAGGAGCCAGCTCCTCCTCTTCTGTGTGGAACCTGGAATTCAAGCCGCTGGCGGCAAGCACTCTAGCAGGGACTCTGACTTGTTGAGGATCCCTGTTTCCCCCTTTTTCTCCCCACTTTTCACCGAATAAAACTTTATCTTACCCACCCTTCAAACCGTCTTTGAGCCTAAATTTTCATGGCCGGCGGACGGACAAGGACCCTGTCTTTAGCTGAACAGACCTGCAAAATATTGATGTCTTTGCCTGTAACTCTTGCCTCTCCGAAAGGTATAATACTCAACTGCAACCCAGCTGCCTCAATATTTTAAATCTTTATTGTAAAAACATCTTATTTTAAGAAATGGGATGTGCAAGGGAAATGGTAATTATGTTCCCAAAGCATCAATAATTTCAAAAAGAGAATGCAGGGGAAGATTGCTTTCCATAGTTTTAGCACAGAAAGTTTAATACTCTTATCAAAAACAAGGCACCTTCTCCCTGTAGCCCTCTGCAGCTTTCAGAGCACACTGTGATACAATTTCAAAAGGAAGCCACTTTTATAAATTCATACCCACCCTGGTGTGCAACTGAAAAAAGTGAAAAAGTAAAACCCACTTTCTCAGGAACTCTTGAGACTGTGTTCCCCCGCCATGGTCACTCATATTGGCTCAGAATAAACCTCTTTAAAATATTTTACAGAGCTGGTTTTTCTGTTAACAATGCCTATTTTATCAGTTATTTTATTCATTTACACCTGAAATCTTAAAACAGACTTAAGGAAATTCACAAATACCAATAAATAAGATAAAGCTACATTAACAATAAGTAAGGAAGGAAATATGGGCAAAAGAAAAATAAAGCAGAGAGCTGGGATGCCAGATGGCTTGAAATCAAACATATATAAATAAAAAGCATTAATAATCATCTTAATTATATTCTATGTTATATTTTATTTCAGATAATGGAGCTATTTTTTTCTTTCATTGTCCAAGTGGAAGATGTTAAAAAAGAAACCCTCAATGGTAATGCAGTTTATACCAACTTCACACAATCTGTTACACTCATTGATCCGTGGAATAATCATGACACTCAAAATGAATTTGTATGCTGGTATTTACTATGGGAATGTAAAAAGAATATTACACTAGGTTTTGACAGATTTGGGCTAACAGGTAAATCTTTATTGTAAAAGATTTTATTTTAAGAAATGGGATGTGCAAGGGAAATGGTAATTATGTTCCCAAAGCATCAATAATTTCAAAAAGAGAATGTAGAAGAAGATTGTTTTCCATAGTTTTAACACAGAAAATTTAATACTGTATCAAAAAGAAGGCACCTTCTCCCTGTAGCCTCTGAAGCTTTCAGAGCACACTGTAATACAATTTCAAAAGGAAGCCGCTTCTATAAATTCATACCCACCCTGGTGTGCAACTGACAGCTTCAGAGGTAACATTATTGACTGCTTACACAAGAAAATCTTCATGCGATGCAAATTTAAATTTCCAAGCATTTAATATTTTTTCAAGATATTGTAGAACCAAAAATTAGTAAATATTTTTTAAAGTCCAGCACCCTTTGGAAAAAGAATAAATCTTCTTATTTATGGTCTTGCTTTTATCATATAATAGTTGAATCTGTGTAATATTTTCTTAAGTGATAAGCATAATAACAAAATGAATACCTGTGAATCTAGCACTCAAATTGTGAACTCAGATCTTCCTAGTCTCACTGGAGTTACCTGAGTCTTACAACCCCACCACCTGCCACACCAGAGGTAGCCATAGCACAGAAATCCATAGCTTTTCATGTATGCATAGATCTTTAAACATTATGTTGTTCCCCTTTACTTGTGCTTGAGTCTTAGAAAAAGGCACAATACTTTATTTAGTTCTCTGTAATTTGATTTTATTTATTTACCATTTTAAACTGAATAATTACTTCTAAGAGTCATCCATTTTGTTCCATTTAGCTACAATTTATTATACACTAGTGAAATGAGTATTTTGCATACTAAATAAATATTCTACATTAAATAATAATTCATTCTCTCATCAATCAATATCAGGTTTTTTCCAATATTTTGAAATATCAAATAATGCTACTATGAGTATATTTGTATATATGACTTCTGGAACACATATTCATGAAAATATACTTGAGAATGAAATTTCTGGATCACAGGAAACTCAAGTATTTAACTTTTTCAAGTAATGCCAAGTTGACGCTCCCATAGACGGTGTGCATTTTCTTCTTTTGCATTCTGACACTTGGTATTGTTAGAGTTCTTATGTGTTTACCCATTTAACAAAATTATGTTCTTGTTTTGAATTTCCATGACTACTAAGCAGCCACTAAGCATACTTCCCTATCACTCTGTCTATCCATCCAACTATCTACCTATCATCTACCAGTCATTTTTGTTTTCTATAGAATGCCTGTTCATGTTTTACTCCTTTTCCCAGTGGATTGTCTTTTATGATTAAATCATAAGAATTTTTATATTTCTGGATATTAGTCTTTGTTGTAAGTTCTCTCAGATTATGGCTTATCTTTTTGTTTTCACTATGGTGTCTTTTGGAGAACAGTAAGTCTTAATTTTAGTTTCTTAACTTTTATGTTGGTGGCTTTTGGGTCTTATTTAAGAAAAAATTTCTTAAAGTCAGAAAGATAGTGTCCTATATTTTCCACCAAATGTTTAAGTATGACTTTTATATACCTTTTAAGTCACTAATCCATTAAATTTTCTGTATGGTATGAGAGAGAAATTCAATTGCATTTTTTTCCATGTGGATAAGCCAATTACCCCTGCACCATTTATCGACAAATCTACCCTCCTCCCACTGATGGGCAATTGCACCACTGTCACATATCAAGTCTCCTTCTATGTATTTGTTTGTTTCTGGGTTCATTATTTTGTTGCCTTGGTCAGTATGTTTAATTCTGCATTAAAAACATATTTTAAAACTTACCATTTTCAAAAACTTAAAACTGTAGAGACAGAAGGAAGATCAGAGGTTGCTGGGGACAGGAGTGGGGAAAGGGATTGGCCACAAGAAGACACGAGGATATTTGAGGGAGGAGGTCACAGAAATAATTTATAACTTGACTGTGGGGAGGATTATATGGCTGCATACATTTGTCAACACTCAGAGCTGAACAAATTTTACTGTAACTTAGAAACATTTGCAAAACAGTAATTTTATATTTTGTTATTTTTCCTCATAAATGACTTCACTCTTCTTGGGGTTTTGCTTCTCTGTATAAATTTTAAAATCCTATTTTGACAAGTTTCACCAGAAATAAACCTGTGGGAATTTTGATTGAAACTGTGTTGAATATAGAGAAATTTTTGGAATGTGGCATCTTATCCATGAAAACAGTATATTTCTCCTGTTAAGACTTTTTAAATGTCATTTAATAATTAAATATTAAAAATATTTTAGAGCCAGGTGTGGTGGCACATGCCTGTAGTCCCACCTATTCGGGAGGCTGAGGCAGGAGGATGGGTTAAGCTCAGGAGTTGGAATCTAGCCTGGCCAACAAAGTGAGACCCATCTCTAAAAAAAAAAAAAAAATCTAAATATTAAATATTAAAATATTCTATATACATATGGCTGGATTATTAAACTGTTGTCTCTTGTTTCAAGCCCACCCTTCTATACCCTGCCATGGATACTGGACTAAGTCTCTGCAAACTGTATTTCTGCCAAATGGCTTCCTTTTAGGTTCCATGATGACGGATGCTGGGGAAGAATGGAAGGCAGGAAGGGAGAAGAGCCTTGTGTTCACTCAAGCAATGGATTTTTACCGTGGCAGGCACATTTGGTTCTGGAATAATTGGTTCCAGTTTCCAGCTCTTTTTTTCCATTCTCAGACCCGACTTAATTGACTTAATCATATCACCTTAAGGGTATAATTATTACCTGGGTAATTTCTGTTTCTCAGAAACCTAAGCCCTATTCTCTGGGTCCCCTCTTCAAAGATTGTGAAGCACCAACACATGTCAAGCAGTTCTTTCTGACTGGTGTACAAAAGTGCAGTTGACAGCTGGGAGTGGTGTCCAATGCCTGTAATCCCAGCACTTTGGGAGGCCTAGGCTGGTGGATCGCTTGAGCCCAGGAGTTCAAGATCAGCCTCGTCTACGTGGTGAAACCTCATTTCTACAAAAATTGCAAAACTTAGCCTGGCATGGTGGTGTGTGACTGTAGTCCCAGCTACTCAGGATGCTGAGGCAGGAGGATCACCTGAGCCTGGGAGGTCGAGGCTGCAGTGAGCCCTGATCACACCACTGCATTCCAGTCTTGGTGACAAGAATGAGATCCTATCTCTTAAAAAAATAGCGATTGACTTAAATCTAATAAGCTTACATCTGGATACCTTGCTATACTCTCACATTTATCATGATTTGCATGCAGATTCTTTGAGATTTTCTATATAGACAATCATATTATATACAAATAATGAAGTTTTGTTTATTCTTTTCTATTCCTTATGCCTTTGTCTCTCTTTTCTTTCTTCTTTCTTTCCTCTTACTCTGCTGAATAAGATATCCAGTATAATGAGGGATAGAGGATATCTATTATGGCCACAGTACATATCCTAGTTTTATTACTGGCTTTAAAGGGAAGACTTCTAATGTTAAACCATTAATAATATTTATTATTTCCTGTAAGTTTTTTTGTGGACATCATTTAACATGTTAAGGAAATACCAGCTTGGTCAACATGGCAAAAACCCGTCTCTACTAAAGATGCAAAAATTAGCTAGGTGTGGTGGTATGTGCCTATAATCCCAGCTACTCGGGAGGCTAAGGCAGGAGAATTGCTTGAACCCAGGGGGTGGAGGTTGCAGTGAGCTGAGATTGCACAACTGCACTCCAGCCTGGGCAAAACAGCGAGACTGTCTCAAAAAAAAAAAAAAAAAAAAAGGAAATAACACACTTATATTCATGATTTGCCAATTTTTTATCAGATGCAAGTGTTGAATTTTTCAAAAGCTTTTTAAAAATGTATTGAAATGATTACATTTTCTGAAATTTTGTTCTTCTTGAGGAGAACTATATTCATAGATTGCTTTAATGTTTATCCATCTTTGCATTTCTGGGGTTTGTTTATCTCTCTTGGCTGTGTTGTATTATCTATTCCTGTACATGACTAGATCATATTTACTATTATGTTGTTTAGGATTTTTAAATCTCATTTATGGATAATTAATTTTTTCCTTTCTCACAGTACCATTTTCTGATATTGGTATTAAAATAGAAAGTGTTCTCTCTTTTACATTTCCTGAAAAAAGTTTGCATAATATTGGAAAGATCTGTTCTTTGAAAATTTCCTAGAACTTGACTGTAAAACCATCTGAGCTTGATGTTTTTGTGGGAACACTATAGGTTTCTCTAATGGTTAGAGAAGCAGTCAAGCTATTTCACCCTGAGTTAGGTTTTTTATAAGCTATATTATTCTCAAATTTTATTTTATTTTTTTTATTTTTGAGACAGCATCTTACTCTGTCACCCAGGCTGGAGTGCAGTGGTACTCTGCATTGAGTGAGTGCAGTGGCTCACTGCGGCCTTGACCTTCTGGCCTCAGGCTATCCTCCTGCCTCAGCCTCTCGAGTAGCTGGGACCACGGGCATTCACCACCATGGTTGGCCAATTATTTTTATTTGTAGAGATATGGTCTCCCTGTGTTGCCAAGGCTACTCTTGAACTCCTGGGCTCAACTGATCTGCCCACCTTGGCCTCCCTAAGTGCTGGGATTACAGGTGCGAGCCACTGTGCCCTGCCTAGGATTTTATTTTGTACACATTTTAAATTGTGTTGGCATTAAGTTGTTCATGGTATTTTCACCTCTTATCTTTCATTCCTAATTTATTTATTTGTGCATCTCTCTCCCTCTCTTCCTTTTTTTTCTCTTTTCTTTATTCATCTTGGCAGAAATTTGTCATTTTATAGGGATGTTCTGAAATTCAGCTTCCACCTCCGTATTTGGCCGAAATATAACAGTAAATTTCTGCTTCAATCAAACTTTTAGAAATCCAAATAGCCAAATGGCTATTTCAGTATCGTCTGTACAGCCCTGAATGGTGTGCCGTCGGTGATTATTTAATGGCATGGATTAATTACCATAAGAATAATATAGCAAACATTTATAAAGTTTTCATTCTTTTATCACATCTTAAAAGACAGACATAATGAACCTAGGTCATCTTAGATCAGTAGAAGCCCAAAATGTACCAACTTCCAACAAACAAGACCGTTTACATTATTGTATTATCTCACTCCTGAGGCATGGGAGTCTAAAAGAACTGACATTTCAGAAAAATCCCCAGACCTCAGTCCATTTAGCAAGCAAATTTGACTTTCTAAAGCTTCTTGCTTCTACTTCTCTCATAGGTGGTTTGTTTTTACTTTTGGTTTTGGACATAGTAGCCAGATCTTCCTTTTCCCTAATCTGCATGTTAGATGCTTATATTCTGAAGCCTTCCCTCCCTCCCTCCTTCCCTCCTTCCTTCCCTCTCTCTCTTTCTTTTCTTTTCTTTTCTTTCTTTCTTCTTTCTTTTTTCTTTTTCTTTCTTTCTTTTTATTTATTTTTATTTTTATTTTTATTTTTTATTATACTTTAAGTTTTAGGGTACATGTGCACATTGTGCAGGTTAGTTACATACGTATACATGTGCCATGCTGGTGCACTGCACCCACTAACTCGTCATCTAGCATTAGGTATATCTCCCAATGCTATCCCTCCCCCCTCCCCCTACCCCACAACAGTCCCCAGAGTGTGATATTCCCCTTCCTGTGTCCATGTGATCTCATCGTTCAATTCCCACCTATGAGTGAGAATATGCGGTGTTTGGTTTTTTGTTCTTGCGATAGTTTACTGAGAATGATGATTTCCAATTTCATCCATGTCCCTACAAAGGACATGAACTCATCATTTTTTATGGCTGCATAGCATTCCATGGTGTATATGTGCCACATTTTCTTAATCCAGTCTATCATTGTTGGGCATTTGGGTTGGTTCCAAGTCTTTGCTATTGTGAATAATGCTGCAATAAACATACGTGTGCATGTGTCTTTATAGCAGCATGATTTATAGTCCTTTGGGTATATACCCAGTAATGGGATGGCTGGGTCAAATGATATTTCCAGTTCTAGATCCCTGAGGAATCGCCACACTGACTTCCACAATGGTTGAACTAGTTTACAGTCCCACCAACAGTGTAAAAGTGTTCCTATTTCTCCACATCCTCTCTGGTACCTGTTGTTTCCTGACTTTTTAATGATTGCCATTCTAACTGGTGTGAGATGGTGTCTCATTGTAGTTTTGATTTGCATTTCTCTGATGGCCAGTGATGGAGAGCATTTTTTCATGTGTTTTTTGGCTGCATAAATGTCTTCTTTTGAGAAGTGTCTGTTCATGTCATTTGCCCACTTTTTGATGGGGTTGTTTGTTTTTTTCTTGTAAATTTGTTTGAGTTCATTGTATATTCTGGATATTAGCCCTTTGTCAGATGAGTAGGTTGTGAAAATGTTCTCCCATTTTGTAGGTTGCCTGTTCACTCTGATGGTAGTTTCTTTTGCTGTGCAGAAGCTCTTTAGTTTAATTAGATCCCATTTGTCAATTTTGTCTTTTGTTGCCATTGCTTTTGGTGTTTTGGACATGAAGTCCTTGCCCATGCCTATGTCCTGAATGGTAATGCCTAGGTTTTCTTCTAGGGTTTTTATGGTTTTAGGTCTAACGTTTAAATCTTTAATCCATCTTGAATTGATTTTTGTATAAGGTGTAAGGAAGGGATCCAGTTTCAGCTTTCTACATATGGCTAGCCAGTTTTCCCAGCACCATTTATTAAATAGGGAATCCTTTCCCCATTGCTTGTTTTTCTCAGGTTTGTCAAAGATCAGATAGTTGTAGATATGCGGCGTTATTTCTGAGGGCTCTGTTCTGTTCCATTGATCTATATCTCTGTTTTGGCACCAGTACCATGCTGTTTTGGTTACTGTAGCCTTGTAGTATAGTTTGAAGTCAGGTAGTGTGATGCCTCCAGCTTTGTTCTTTTGGCTTAGGATTGCCTTGGCAATGCGGGCTCTTTTTTGGTTCCATATGAACTTTAAAGTAGTTTATTCCAATTCTGTGAAGAAAGTCATTGGTAGCTTGATGGGGATGGCATTGAATCTGTAAATTACCTTGGGCAGTATGGCCATTTTCACAATATTGATTCTTCCTACCCATGAGCATGGAATGTTCTTCCATTTGTTTGTATCCTCTTTTATTTCCTTGAGCAGTGGTTTGTAGTTCTCCTTGAAGAGGTCCTTCACGTCCCTTGTAAGTTGGATTCCTAGGTATTTTATTCTCTTTGAAGCAATTGTGAATGGGAGTTCACTCATGATTTGGCTCTCTGTTTGTCTCTTATTGGTGTATAAGAATGCTTGTGATTTTTGTACATTGATTTTGTATCCTGAGACTTTGCTGAAGTTGCTTATCAGCTTAAGGAGATTTTGGGCTGAGAGAATGGGGTTTTCTAGATATACAATCATGTTGTCTGCAAACAGGGACAATTTGACTTCCTCTTTTCCTAATTGAATACCCTTTATTTCCTTCTCCTGCCTAATTGCCCTGGCCAGAACTTCCAACACTATGTTGAATAGGAGTGGTGAGAGAGGGCATCCCTGTCTTGTGCCAGTTTTCAAAGGGAATGCTTCCAGTTTTTGCCCATTCATTCTGATATTGGCTGTGGGTTTGTCATAGATAGCTCTTATTATTTTGAAATACGTCCCATCAATACCTAATTTATTAAGAGTTTTTAGCATGAAGGGTTGTTGAATTTTGTCAAAGGCTTTTTCTGCATCTATTGAGATAATCATGTGGTTTTTGTCTTTGGCTCTGTTTATATGCTGGATTACATTTATTGATTTGCTTATATTCAACCAGCCTTGCATCCCAGGGATGAAGCCCACTTGATCATGGTGAATAAGCTTTTTGATGTGCTGCTGGATTCGTTTTGCCAGTATTTTATTGAGGATTTTTGCATCAATGTTCATCAAGGATATTGGTCTAAAATTCTCTTTTTTGGTTGTGTCTCTGCCTGGCTTTGGTATCAGAATGATGCTGGCCTCATAAAAAGAGTTAGGGAGGATTCCCTCTTTTTCTATTTATTGGAATAGTTTCGGAAGGAATGGTACCAGTTCCTCCTTGTACCTCTGGTAGAATTCGGCTGTGAATCCATCTGGTCCTGGACTCTTTTTGGTTGGTAAGCTATTGATTATTGCCACAATTTCAGGTCCTGTTATTGGTCTATTCAGAGATTCAACTTCTTCCTGGTTTAGTCTTGGGAGAGTGTATGTGTCGAGGAATTTATCCATTTCTTCTAGATTTTCTAATTTATTTGCGTAGAGGTGTTTATAGTATTCTCTGATGGTAGTTTGTATTTCTGTGGGATCGGTGGTGATATCCCCTTTATCATTTTTTATTGCGTCTATTTGATTCTTCTTTTTTTCTTTATTAGTCTTGCTAGTGGTCTATCAATTTTGTTGATCCTTTCAAAAAACCAGCTCCTGGATTCATTAATTTTTTGAAGGGTTTTTTGTGTCTCTATTTCCTTCAGTTCTGTTCTGATTTTAGTTATTTCTTGCCTTCTGCTAGCTTTTGAATGTGTTTGCTCTTGCTTTTCTAGTTCTTTTAATTGTGATGTTAGGGTGTCAATTTTGGATCTTTCCTGCTTTCTCTTGTGGGCATTTAGTGCTATAAATTTCCCTCTACACACTGCTTTGAATGCGTCCCAGAGATTCTGGTATGTTGTGTCTTTGTTCTCGTTGGTTTCAAAGAACATCTTTATTTCTGCCTTCATTTCGTTACGTACCCAGTAGTCATTCAGCAGCAGGTTGTTCAGTTTCCATGTAGTTGAGCGGTTTTGAGTGAGATTCTTAATCCTGAGTTCTAGTTTGATTGCACTGTAGTCTGAGAGATAGTTTGTTATAATTTCTGTTCTTTTACATTTGCTGAGGAGAGCTTTACTTCCAAGTATGTGGTCAATTTTGGAATAGGTGTGGTGTGGTGCTGAAAAAAATGTATATTCTGTTGATTTGGGGTGGAGAGTTCTGTAGATGTCTATTAGGTCTACTTGGTGCAGAGCTGAGTTCAATTCCTGGGTATCCTTGTTGACTTTATGTCTCGTTGATCTGTCTAATGTTGACAGTGGGGTGTTAAAGTCTCCCATTATTAATGTGTGGGAGTCTAAGTCTCTTTGTAGGTCACTCAGGACTTGCTTTATGAATCTGGGTGCTCCTGTATTGGGTGCATATATATTTAGGATAGTTAGCTCTTCTTGCTGAATTGATCCCTTTACCATTATGTAATGGCCTTCTTTGTCTCTTTTGATCTTTGTTGGTTTAAAGTCTGTTTTATCAGAGACTAGGATTGCAACCCCTGCCTTTTTTTGTTTTCCGTTTGCTTGGTAGATCTTCCTCCATCCTTTTATTTTGAGCCTATGTGTGTCTCTGCACGTGAGATGGGTTTCCTGAATATAGCACACTGATGGGTCTTGACTCTTTATCCAATTTGCCAGTCTGTGTCTTTTAATTGGAGCATTTAGTCCATTTACATTTAAAGTTAATATTGTTATGTGTGAATTTGATCCTGTCATTATGATGTTAGCTGGTGATTTTGCTCGTTAGTTGATGCAGTTTCTTCCCAGTCTTGATGGTCTTTACATTTTGGCATGATTTTGCAGCGCCTGGTACCGGTTGTTCCTTTCCATGTTTAGCGCTTCCTTCAGGAGCTCTTTTAGGGCAGGTCTGGTGGTGACAAAATCTCTCAGCATTTACTTGTCTGTAAAGTATTTTATTTCTCCTTCACTTATGAAGCTTAGTTTGGCTGGATATGAAATTCTGGGTTGAAAATTCTTGTCTTTAAGAATGTTGAATATTGGCCCCCACTCTCTTCTGGCTTGTAGGGTTTCTGCCGAGAGATCTGCTGTTAGTCTGATGGGCTTCCCTTTGTGGGTAACCCGACCTTTCTCTCTGGCTGCCCTTAACATTTTTTCCTTCATTTCAACTTTGGTGAATCTGACAATTATGTGTCTTGGAGTTGCTCTTCTCGAGGAGTATCTTTGTGGTGTTCTCTGTATTTCCTGAATCTGAACATTGGCCTGCCTTGCTAGATTGGGGAAGTTCTCCTGGATAATATCCTGCAGAGTGTTTTCCAACTTGGTTCCATTCTCCCCATCACTTTCAGGTACACCAATCAGACGTAGATTTGGTCTTTTCACATAGTCTCATATTTCTTGAAGGCTTTGCTCATTTCTTTTCATTCTTTTTTCTCTAAACTTCCCTTCTCACTTCATTTCATTCATTTCATCGTCCATCGCTGATTCCCTTTCTTCCAGTTGATCGCATTGGCTCCTGAGGCTTCTGCATCCTTCACGTAGTTGTCGAGCCTTGGTTTTCGCTCCATCAGCTCCTTTAAGCACTTCTCTGTATTGGTTATTCTAGTTATACATTCTTCTAAATTTTTTTCAAAGTTTTCAACTTCTTTGCCTTTGGTTTGAATGTCCTCCTGAACCTCAGAGTAATTTGATTGTCTGAAGCCTTCTTCTCTCAGCTCGTCAAAGTCATTCTCCATCCAGCTTTGTTCCGTTGCTGGTGAGGAACTGCATTCCTTTGGAGGAGGAGAGGTGCTCTGCTTTTTAGAGTTTCCAGTTTTTCTGTTCTGTTTTTTCCCCATCTTTGTGGTTTTATCTACTTTTGGTCTTTGATGATGGTGATGTACAGATGGGTTTTTGGTGTGGATGTCCTTTCTGTTTGTTAGTTTTCCTTCTAACAGACAGGACCCTCAGCTGCAGGTCTGTTGGAATACCCTGCCATGTGAGGTGTCAGTGTGCCCCTGCTGGGGGGGTGCCTCCCAGTTAGGCTGCTCGGGGGTCAGGGGTCAGGGACCCACTTGAGGAGGCAGTCTGCCCGTTCTCAGATCTCCAGCTGCGTGCTGGGAGAACCACTGCTCTCTTCAAAGCTGTCAGAGAGGGACATTTAAGTCTGCAGAGGTTACTGCTGTCTTTTTGTTTGTCTGTGCCCTGCCCCCAGAGGTGGAGCCTACAGAGGCAGGCAGGCCTCCTTGAGCTGTGGTGGGCTCCACCCAGTTGGAGCTTCCCGGCTGCTTTGTTTACCTAAGCAAGCCTGGGCAATGGCGGGCGCCCCTCCCCCAGCCTCGCTGCTGACCTGCAGTTTGATCTCAGACTGCTGTGCTAGCAATCAGCGAGACTCCGTGGGCGTAGGACCCTCCAAGCCAGGTGCGGGATTTAATCTCGTGGTGCGCCGTTTTTCAAGCTGGTCGGAAAAGTGCAGTATTCGGGTGGGAGTGACCCGATTTTCCAGGTGCGTCCGTCGCCCCTTTCTTTGACTAGGAAAGGGAACCCCCTGACCCCTTGCGCTTCCTGAGTGAGGCAATGCCTCGCCCTGCTTCGGCTCGCGCACGGTGCGCTCACCCACTGGCCTGCGCCCACTGTCTGGCACTCCCTAGTGAGATGAACCCGGTACCTCAGATGGAAATGCAGAAGTCACCGTCTTCTGCGTCGCTCACGCTGGGAGCTGTAGACCAGAACTGTTCCTATTCGGCCATCTTGGCTCCTCCCCTCCTCTTTCTTTCTTTCTTTCTCTTTCTTTCTTTCTTTCTTTCTTTCTTTCTTTCTTTCTTTCTTTCTTTCTTTCTTTCTCTTTCTTTCTCTCTTTCTTTCTTTCCTCTTTTTTCCTTCCTTATTTTCTTTTCTTTTCGATACGCTGGCACAGTCATGGCTCAATGCAGCCTCGATCTCTCGGGCTTCAGCAATCATTCCACCTCAGCCTCCCTAGTAGCTGGGACCATAAGCACGTGGCACCATGTCCAGCTAATTTTATTTTTTGTAGAGATGAGGTCTCACTATGTTGCCTAGGCTGGTCTCAGACTCTTGGGTACAGGCGATCCTCCCATTTTGGCCTTCCAAAGTGCTGGGATTATAGACTTGAACCACCACGCTCAGTCCTATCTTTATAATAATAATAAATGATGCAGAGATGCGAGAATCACTTGAGGCTAGACATTTGAGACAAGCCTGGACAACATAGCAAGACTCTACAAAAATAAAAACAATTAGCCCAGCATGGTGTTGCATGCCTGTAGTCCCAGCTACTCAGGAGGCTGAGGTGAGAGGATCACTTGAGCCCAGGAGTTCAAGGCTGCAATGAGCTAGGATCATGCCACTGCACCCCAGCCTGGGCAACAGAGTGAGACCCTGTCTCTAAAATAAATAAGTAGTAAGTGGTTAATTCTCATATGGCATTTACTATGTAATAGGCACTGTTCTAAGCACTTTGAAATCATTAAATCATTTTATTCTTATAAAAATATATAAGGTAGTTGTCATTATTATTCCAGTTTTTAGATTAGTAAACAGAGGCACAAAAAAGTAAAATAACTGACTCAAAGGTGATATGGTGAATAAGTGGTGGAGTTGGCATTTGAACCCAGGCAGCCTTCTTCTGGAGTCCTTGTTCTTAACAGTGTTCCCTGATTTTTGTCACCTGGTACCTCTGACCCAGGCACTTGTGGCACCTGAGGCCAATGTGCTCAAAAAGGGTTGAGAATTGCTTGCAGTGATCACATGTTCATAAACCATATTCTTGGGCAAACGTGTGTATACTCTCAGTCAGAAATGGATTTTCACTGTTTCCAGGAGTCTGTGTTGGAGAAAGGGAAGGGTGGGTTACTCTGCTGTATGTTCAATACATTTGTAAATGGCCCATCTGCAGATGAGCTCAAGGTGAATGGGGGTTTCAGAGGACCATTTGCATCAAAGAATGTAAGACAGAAGTGAAACTCTACTGAGAGCTCAACTCTTGAAATCTCCCTGTAGAACAGACTAAGGAGTGGTAAGGAATGCCCACACACTGAGTCCCAAAAGAACCCCACGTGTCACTAAAATGCTGGCTACTTCAACGGAGCCAGTAACCTTCCAGGGTTCTTCAGGGGCACAGCAGTCTGCATAGGAGCCTGAAGATCAACATTGGTGGGCTGCCAAGTTTCCTTCCCACAGCCAGCTATAAGGTAGGCGGATTAACCATGAGACAAGGTCTATGACTTCATAAGGTGCTAGAAGGGGTTGGATGTCTTGTAATTCTTATCTGAAATGTTTTGGGAGGGGCAGAGGGAGGAGACAGATGAGATGTCGGGAAAGTGTAAGGATAACACCCAATTGTTAAGGTTCTAGTCTTTTAGGAACTCTGGGACCATTCATATACAGAGCTTCTTGAGAAACAACTTTTTCCTAGTGCCACATGTCCCCTCCCTTTAAATATGGAGAGAAATAGCTGGGATAGCTGGTCTGGCCTAAACAGACTCCTATCTACAAGAATGTGGAGATGTGTGCACACACACATGCACACGCACACACTTACTGCTTTCCTTACTTTTAGCCAGGGAGGAGTCACTGAGGGCACTCCATTGACACTCCTTCCTTCTATTAAACACCTAAGTCTTAGGCCAGGTGTGGTGGCTCACACCTGTAAGCCCAGCACTTTGGGAGGCTGAGGCAGGTGAATAACCTGAGGTCAGGAGTTCGAGACCAGCCTGGCCAACATGGTGAAACCTCATCTCTACTAAAAATACAAAAATTAGCCGGCGTGGTGGCATGTGCCTATAATCCCAGCTACTTGGGCGGCTGAGGCAGGAGAATTGCTTGAACCCAGGAGGTGGAGGTTGCAGTGAGCCAAGATCGAGCCACTGCACTCCAGCCTGGGCAACAAGAGCGAGACTCTGTCTCAGAACAAAACACAAAAACAAAAAAGTAAGTCTTCGGGTTGAGATTTTTATATAAGTAGGATAGGTGAGGTAGCATGGTTCATGCCTGTTACCACAAAGCTTTGGGAGGTCGAAGTGTAAGGATCACTTGAGGCAGGAATTCAAGACCATCCTGCACAACATAATGAGACCCCCATCTGTACCAAAAAAAAAAAATTTATCTGGATGAAGTTTGTATGTGCTTGTAGTTCCAGCTACTCGGGAGGCCAAGGTGTTAGGATTGCTTGAGCTCAGTAGGTCAAGGCTGCAGCGAGCCAAGATTGCACAACTGCACTCCAGCCTGGGTGACAGAGTGAGGCCCTGTGCCAAGACAACAACAAAAAAGACAAATAGAAAGCAGGGAAAAGTGGTATTGCAGAAGCCAAGGAAATACAGAACTTTAGAATTTATAAGAGGCTGTCCAAAATTCAATGTAGCCAAGTTTCTGCTGGATGGGACCTGAAAACGAGGTGCTGATTTGGGGGGAGAACATTGCTGGTAACTTCTGACCCAGGGATACTAACAGCAAAACCAAATGGTAATGGATTGAAGAGCAAAACCAATGGATCTACTGAATGTAGATTTTGTTTAGTTCGGTCAAAACCTTGAGTAAGATTTTAATAGGAAACCAATAAGAAAGAAGGGAATTCCGGCACATGAACAAAGACAGGCATAAAAGCATAGGAAGGGCTTTTTCGTCTTTTCATTTTTTAAAGTGAAGTTTTATGTCATGTACTCAATGTGAATGTAATATTCTTTCTCTTTTGAAAATAATTGTTTTTTAAACTTTGTCTTTAATTGTGGAATGAAGGGTAATAGTACAGGAAAAGAATTAGAGCCCCTGAAGTTAATCCTTTGTTGCCAGTCACTTATTTGGCTAACCCTGACCTCAGGGGGCACAGTTATGAATTATTTTAGCATGGCATAGAGAAACAACATTTTGCAGTAAAGAAATGCTTGAATCATTAACATTTAATATAAATAAGTGCACATTCTACATAGTCCTTTTTGCTTTCGAGAGCATTTGGGGTTAGGCTGCACTCGTGAGCTATAGTCCATCTTTGTCCAAATAGCAATAAAGAGGGTAAAAAAGAAAAATGGGAGGAAGCATTAACTCCCTTCCCCTGGCCACCTGTTCTAAACCCTTCTGGAAGCAGCAAAAGGACAGAGGGAATTATCAAAGTATCAGGCTTTGTAAATTGCTAGCCAAGACAGTTCACAACATCATCTCACCAGAAGAGCTCCAGCATCTTCCCATCCTAGGTTTTCTGCAGTGAAGCAGCAACCACCAGGGGAAGCATCTGGAGCATGGCTCTGGGGTACACAGCAGGTCTGCGTTTTTCAAGGCTTGCTCCACTGTTTTTATTTATTTATTTATTTTAGACAGGGTCTCACTCTGTCACCCAGGCTGGAGTGCAGTGGCATGTTCTGGGCTCACTGCAACCTCCACCTCTCAGGATCAAGTGATTCTCATGCCTCAGCCTCCTGAGTAGCTGGGAACACAGGCTTGCACCACCATGCCCAGCTAATGTTTGTATTTTTATTAGGTTGGTGCAAAAGCAATTGCGTTTTTTTGCCATTATAATGGCAATTGCTTTTGCACCAACCTAATAGTAGAGACAGGGTTTTGCCATGTTGGCCAGGCTGGTCTTGAACTCCTGGCCTCAAGCAATCCGCCCACCCCGGCCTCCCAAAGTGCTGGGATTACAGGCATGAGCCACCACGCCCAGCCCATTGTTTTTATTTATAACCCTAAGACTATCCCTCAAACCCTTCCCAAGCTCTGCCACTATCCTATTTAGAATCTCTTTATTTCTGTGTGGCTTTCTTAATGAGGCTAGAATCTGTAACGAAGACATTTGTGAGGGAAACAGGCAGAGCTTAAATATTATGGAGACTTTCCATCATTTGGATGCATTCTAGCCGTATCTTTAATTACTTGTAAATATAATTGGGAGTTATTTTTCCCCTGATTCTGTCAGTCAGCCATATAGCTCCTATTTATCTTGTTAACCAAGATGCTTAAAACTTTTCGGGTATGGCTGGGCGCGGTGGCTCACGCCTGTAATCCCAGCACTTTGGGAGGCCAAGGTGGGTGGATCACCTCAGTTCAGGAGTTCGTGACCTGCCTGGCAAACATGGTGAAACCCTGTCTCTACTGAAAATACAAAAATTAGCCGGGTGTGGTGGCATGCGCCTGTAGTCCCAGCTACTTAGGAGGCTGAGGCAGGAGAATCACTTGAACCCGGGAGGTGGAGGTTGCAGTGAGCCGAGATTGCGCCATTGCACTCCAGCCTGGTGACAGAGCAAGACTCCATCTCAAATAACAATAACAAAAAGAAAACCAACCAACCAAAAAAAAAAAAAAAGCATTTTGAGTATGTATGGCATAGACCTTTTTCCTGTTTTTAAAGCTTCTTACTACATACAGATGTAGCTTTCATGAGTATATATACATTTCGCTACAAATGACTATTGGTTTTATTCTAACACAATAGATTGCCTTTTAAAAGACGCCTACCTTTTCATTTTCTTACAATCTTTCCTCATTTTTCAGACCCAGAATCTCCGCAAAATGCCTTACTCTACTATTCAGTGGGAAAGTAGTAATGTTTAACCCTTATGAAACATCTCTCGGTCAGGTTTCAGTCCCAGTGATACCAGAACCAGGGAGCGAAGGTGGTTACAACTGAGTGATGTAATTCCCTAGAGACATGGGTTTCCTTTGTCTCAAGCCTGGCAGCCCAATTAATATGCTGAAAACACCTTAACTCTAACTGGGCTTGAGACATTTGCAGAAGATGACTTTCAGCTGCCTGCAGGAGCGGCCAAAGGAGCCTGGGCCTTGCTTTTTACCAATCTTAACGTCATCTCTCAGTCTGCAGACCAGCTTTCCATTTTACCACATTGTTGACATCCTCCTTCAAGAGCTTCACTTCACAAAAAAATGTGGTGCTCTCTTTTGTCTTCTTAGTCTCATGAAGCATTGGGATAAAAGCCTGAAAGCTTTGCATCTAAAGAGTTAAAATAATTTGCATGGCAGAATCTCAAATCTCGCTGCTTCTCCCTGCCAAACAGGGAGAAAAAAAGAAAGCAATAAGGAGGAAGGGAAAGCGGGAACATCACTATTAGAAAATCAATCAGTTCCTGGAAAAAAATCCTCTTAAATCCTTTCCTAAAGGTGGGGCGAGCCCTCATATCAGGGTTTTCAGTGAAATCTATAGCAAGGTCTGGCAACTCTGTCATGGTTGATAGTCTGCATTTAGTCCTATTTATCTGGATTTCAGGATCATCCTATGGAAATGATCCACGAGTACAATTATAGGAGTACTTAGTAATTTTATCCTTTTACTCATTAATATTAATTAGTGCTTGGAGGGGAAAGAGGACAGGGAACAGCTTCTGATATCCAAACTAATTAACTTCGTCTAGCTTCTATGAAAGTGAGAAAGCACTTTATTAAAAACCATAAGGTAAGCTCTCAAGGGACTTTTATTTTCTGCTTAGGCTAAACTATGATAACATTTGGCTCTTAGTGAGCTCCCTAAAATTGCCAGAAAGAATAAAAAAAATTGTGACCAGGAGATTAAAGACTCCTGCATGGTTTCCAAGACACCCACTGTATTGGTGGTAACGTACATTTGATGTTTTTATGCTATTCTGGAAAATGAAGGGTAGTTTCCAAGCCACCTATTTAGGACATAATAATGCTAGAAATGAAAAGGAAGATTAAGGGAATGGTAGTCATTGTTACTTCTTTTTAGTAATATATGTTGATACGTCATCTATTGACACTGAAGCGGTGAGTTAAAATCCTTTTTACTCTAATGCCTAAAAAATGTATTCATCTCCCAGTTAGAATTGGGAACATTTTAAATTATTTATTTATTTTTTGAGACTGAGTCTCACTCTGTCACCCAGGCTGGAGTGCAGTGGTGCAATCTCAGCTCACTGCAACTTCTGCCTCCCAGGTTCAAGCGATTCTCCTGCCTCAGCCTCCCTGGTACTGGGATTACAGTTGCGGGCTACCATGCCCAGCTAATTTTGTATTTTTAGTAGAGACGGAGTTTCACCATGTTGGCCAGGCTGGTCTCAAACTCCTGACCTCAGGTGATCCACCCACCTCGGCCTCCCAAAGTGCCGAGATTACAGGCATGAGCCACCACACCTGGCTGGAACATTTTTTTAAACCAAAGATTTCATTAGACATATATTCCCCCTGCTGAATCCCACATTCTTTGACTTTTTTCCAATTTTTCTTTTTTTGTTTTTTGAGACAGGGCCTCATTCTGTCACCCAGGCTGAAGTGCAGTGGTGCAATCATGGGCTCACTGCAGCCTCGACTTCCCAGGCTCCAGTGATTCTCCCACCTCAGCCTCCCAAGTATCTGGGACCACAGGCATGCACCACCATTAGCCTGGCTAATTTTTTTTTTTTTTTTTTTTAAGATGGAGTTTCCCTCTTGTTGCCCAGGCTGGAATGCAATGGTGCAACCTTGGCTCACTGCAACCTCTGCCTCCTGAGTTCAAGTGATGCTCCTGCCTCAGCCTCCTGAGTAGCTGGGATTACAGGCATGTGCCATCATGCCTGGCTAATTTTTTGTATTTTTAGTAGAGATGGGGTTTCACCATGTTGGCCAGGCTGGTTGCAAACTCCTGACCTCAGGTGATCCACCCACCTTGGCCTGCCAAAGTGCTGGGATTACAGGTGTTAGCCACCACACCCGGCCATGCCTGGCTAATTTTTGCATTTTGGGTAGAGATGGGGTTTCACCATGTATCCCAGGCTGGTCTCGAACTCCTGAGCTCAAGTGATACACCTGTCTTGGCCTTCCAAAGTGCTGGGATTACAGGCATGAACCACCGTGTCTGCCCAATTTTTAATTTTTGTGTGTACATAGTAGGTGTATATATTTATGGGGTATGTGTTAGGCCATTCTTGCATTGCTATAAAGGAATACCTGAGACTGGCTAATTTATAAAGAAAAAATATTCAATTGGCTCATGGTTCTGCAGGCTAACAGGAAGCATAGCACCAACATCTGCTTCTGGTAGGGCCTCAGGTAGCTTACAATCATGGTGGAAGGCCAAGGGGAAACAAGTATTTCACGTCAGGAGTGGGAACGAGAGAGAGTTGTGGAGATAGGACACACTTTAAACAACCAAATCTCCCGAGAACTCACTCACTCAGTACTTTGAGGACAGCACCAAGCCATCAGGGATCCACCCTCATGACCCAGACACATCCCACCAGGGACCACCTCCAACACTGGGGGTTATATTCCAACATGAGATTTGGGCAGGGACATATATCCAAACTATATCGGGGTACATGAGATATTTTGATACAGGTGTACAATGCATAATAATCACATCAGGGTAAATGGGGTATTTATCTACCTCAAGCATTTATCCTTTCTTTGTATTACAATGCAATTATACTCTTTCAGTTATTTTTAAATGTATGATAAATTATTGTAGACTATAGTCAATCTGTTGTACTATCAAATACTATATCTTATTCATCTATTTATATTTTTGTGCCTATTAACCATTCTCCCTTCACCCCACTACACTCTCCAGCCTTTGATAACCATCATTCTACTCTCTATCTCCATGAGTTCAATTGTTTTAATTTTTAGCTCCTACAAATGAGTAAGGACATATGAAGTTTGTCTTTCTGTACCTGGCTTATTTTACTTAACATAATGACCTTCAGTTCCATCCATGTTATTGCAAATGACAAGTTCTCATTGTTTTCTATGGCTGAATAGTGCTCCATTGTGTGTATGTAACACATTTTCGTTATCCACTCATCTGTTGATGGACACTTAGGTTGCTTCCAAATCTTGGCTATTGTGAATAGTGCTGCAATAAACATGAAAGTGCAAATATCTTTTTGATATACTGATCTCCTTTCTTTTGGGTATATACCTAGCAATGGGATTGCTGGGTAGCTGGTAGCTCTATTTTTAGGTTTTTGAGGAACCTCCAAACTGGTCTCCTAGGGTTGTACTAATTTACATTCCCACCAACAGTGTATGAGGGTTCCCTTTTCTCCATATCCTCAGCAGTGTCTGTTATTGCCTGTCTTTTGGATAAAAACCATTTTAACTGGGATGTGATAATATCTCATTGTAGTTTTTATTTGTATTTCTCTGATGATCAGTGATGTTATGCACCTTTTCATATGTCTGTTTGCTATTTGTATGTCTTCTTTTGAGAAATGTCTATTCAGATCTTTTGCCCATTTTTAAATCAGATTATTAGATTTTTTTCCTATGGAGTTGTTTGAGCACCTTATATATTCTGTTCATTAATCCCTTGTCAGATGAATAGTTTGCAAATATTTTCTTCCATTCTGTGGGTTGTCTCTTCACTTTGCTCATTGTTTACTTTGCTGTGCAGAAGGTGTTTCATTTGATGTAATCCTATTTATCCATTTTTCCTTTGGTTTCCCGTGCTTATGGGGTATTATTCAAGAAATCTTTGCCCTATCCAATGTCCTGGAGAGTTTCCCTGATGTTTTCATAGTTTGAATTTAGTAGTTTCATAGTTTGTAGTCCTAGATTTAAGTCTTTAATCCATTATGACTTGATCTTTGTATATGGTGAGAGACAGACGTCTAGTTTCATTCTCTTGCCTGTGGATGTCTAATTTTCCCAGCACCATTTATTGAAGAAAGAGTCCTTTCCCTACTGTATGCTCTTGGTGCCTTTGTTGAAAATGAATTCACTGTAGATGTATGGATTTATTTTGGTGTTCTCTTTTCTGTTCTGTTGGTCTATGTGTCTGTTTTTATGCCAGTACCAGGCTGTTTTGCTTATGATAGCTCTGTAGTATAATTTGAAGTCAGGCAATGTGATTCCTCCCGTTTTTTTTTTTTTTTTTTTCCTCAATATAGCTTTGATTATTCTGGGTCTTTTGTGTCTCCATATAAATTTTAGGATTGTTTTTTATATTTCTGTGAAGAATGTCATTTTTTTGATAGGGGTTGCATTGAATCTATAGATTGCTTTGGACATTTTAACAATCTTTCAAACCATGAAAATGGAATACCTTTCAAATTTTTTGTGTGTGCTTTTAAATTTCTTTCATCAATGTTTTATAGTTTTCATTGTAGAGCTCTTTCACTGCTTTGGTTAATTTCTAGGTATTTAATTTTATTTGTAGCTATTGTAAATGGAATTACTTTTTAAGTTGCTTTTTAAGATTGTTTGCTGTTGTCATACAGAAATGCTACAGATTTTTCTTTGTTAATTGTGTATCCTGCAAATTTACTTAATTTATCAGTTCTAATAGTTTTTTGGTGGATCCTTTAGGTTTTTCCAAATATAAGATCATACCATCAGCAAACAAGGATAATTTGACTTTTTCCTTTCCAAGTGAGATAAATGCCCTTTATCTCTTTCTCTTGTCTGATTGCTCTAGCTAGGACTTTCAGTACCATGTTAAATAACAGTGATGAAAGTGGGCATCCTTGTAATGGTCCAGACCTTAGAGGAAAGACTTGTTTTTCCCCACTCAGTATGATACTAACTGTGGGTCTGTTGCAAATGGCTTTTTTTATGTTGAGGTATATTCCTTCTATAACCAGTTTTTTGAGGGCTTTTATCATGAAGCGTTACTGAATTTTAATCAAACACTTCTTTGCATCAATTGAAATGATCATATGGTTTTTGTCATTCATTCTGTTGATATGATGTGATCATTGATTGATCTGTATATGTTGAACCATCCTTGCATCCCACAAATAAATCCCAGTTGCCCATGATGAATGATCTTTCTAATGTGTTGTTAAATTTGGTTTGCTAGTATTTTGTTGAGGATTTTTGCATTAGCCCTCATCAGGGGTATTGGCCTGTAGTATTTTGTTTTTTGTTTTTGTTTTTTTGATGTGTCTTTAGTTTTGATATCAGGGTAAAACTGGCCTCATAGAATGAGTTTGGAAGTATTCCCTCCTCCTCTATTTTTCAGAACAGTTTGAGTAGGATTGGTATTAGTTCTTCCTTAAATGTTTGGTAAAATTCAGCAGTGAAGCTATCAGGTCCTAGGCTTTTCTTTGCTGGGAATCTTTATTGTGGCTTCCATCTCATTTCTTGTTATTGGTCTGTTCAGGTTTTGGATTTCTTCATGGTTTAATCTTGGTAGGTTGCATATATCTAGGAACTTATCCATTTCTTCTAGTTTTCCAATTTATTAGCATATAGTTGCTTGTAGTAACCTCTAATGATCCTTTGAATTTCTGCAGCATTGGTTGTAATGTCTCCTTTTTCATATCTGGTTTTATTTGGGTGTTCTCTATTTTTTTCCTTAGTCTGGCTAAATATTTGTCAATTGTGTTTATCTTTTCAAAAACCAACTTTTCACTTTATTGATCTTTTGAATTGTTTTCTTTATTTCAATTTCATGTATTTCTGCTCTAATCATTATTATTTCTTTTCTTTTATTAATTTTGGCCCATTTGGCCTATAGTGTAGATTAAGTCCAAAGTTTCTTTGTTGATTTTCTGTCTGGATGATCTGTCCAATGCTGAAAGTAGGGTGTTGAAGTCTTTAGCTATTATTGTATTGGGGTCTAGAGCTCTCTTCAGCTCTAATAATATTTGCTTAATATGTCTGGGTCCTCCAGTGTTGAGTGCATATATACTTATAATTGTTATATTCTCTTCCTGAATTGACCTCTTTACTATTATAAAGAGACCTCCTTGTCTCTTTTTATGGTTTTTGTCTTGAGATCTATTTTGTCTGATGTAAGTATAACTACTACTGTTCTTTTTTGGTTTCTATTTGCATGGAATATGTTTTTCCATCCCTTTATTTTCAGTCTATTTGTGTCTTTATAGGTGAAGTATGTTTCTTGTAGGCAACAGATCATTGGGTTTTTTTTTGTTTTTTTTTTTTTAACCATTCAGAAACTCTTTGTCTTGTGAATGGAGAGTTTAGTCCATTTACATACAATGTTATTATTAATAAGTAAGAATTTACTCCTGCCATTGTGTTGTTTTCTAGTTGTTTTGTGGTCTTCTCTTACTTCTTTCCTCCCTTCCTGTCTTCCTTTTAATGAAAGTAATTTTCTCTGGTGATGTATTTTAATTTCTTTTTTTTTTAGTTTTTGTGTATTCATTGTATGTTTTTTTAAATTTGAGGTTACTATGAGGCTTGCAAATAATATCTTATAACCCATTATTTTAAACTGATGACAATTTAACTGTGTATTTTCAAATAGCCTATCTTCAAGCTCACTAATTCTTTCTTCTGCTTGATCAGTTCTCTGATGCATTCTTCAGTATATCAATTGCATTTTTCAACCCCAGAATTTTTGCTTGATTCTTTTAAATTATTTCAATCTCTTTATTAAATTTATCAATAGGATTTTGAATTCCTTCTCTGTGTTATCTTAAATTTCATTGAGTTTCCTTAAAACAGCTATTTTGAATTCTCTGTCTAAAAGGTCACATATCACTGTCTCTCCAGGATTGGTTTCTGGTGCCTTATTTAGTTTATTTGGTGAGATTTTGTTTTCCTAGACGGTTTTGATGCTTGTGGATATTTATCAGTGTCTGAGTACTGAAGAGTTAGGTATTGTAGTCTTCACAGTCTGAGTTTGTTTGTACCTGTCCTTCTTGGAAAGGCTTTCCAGGTATTTGAAGGTACGTGGGTGTTGTGATCTATGTTTTTGGTCACTGCAGTCATATCTGCATTAAGGGGCACCCCAAGCCCAGTAATGCTGTGGCTCTTTTAGACTCATAGGAGTACTGCCTTAGTGGTCTTGGATAAGATCCAGAAGAATTCTCTGGATGCCCAGGCAAAGACTCTCATTCTCTTCCCTTACTTTGTCTCAAATAGATGGGGTCTCTCTTTCTGTGCTGAGCTGCCTGGAGCTAGGGGAATGGTGACACAAGCACCCCTGTGGCCACCACTGCTGGAATTGCATTGGTTTGGACCTGAAACCAGCATAGCACTGGGTCTCACACAAGGCCCACTGTAACCACTATCTCACTCCTGCCTATGTTTGCTCAAGGCCCTAGGGCTCTACAGTCAGCTTCAGGTAAAGCCAGCCAGGCTTGCATCCTTTCCTTTGGGGTGGTGAGTTCCTCCTAGTCCTGGGCAGGTTTAGAGATGCCGTCTGGGAACAAGAGCCTGGAGTCGGAAACCTTAGGAATCTACCTGATGCTTTATTTTACTGTGGCTGAGCTGGCACCAAAACCACAAGACAAAGTCCTTCCCACTCTTCCCTTCCCTTGTGACAAGCAGAGGAGTATCTTCCCATGGCCACCACCACCACACACCCATGAGGAGTCCTGCTAGGCTACTACCAGTGTTCACTCAAGGCCCAAGGGCTCTTCAGTCAGCTTGTGGTGAATGCTTCCAGGCCTGGGACTCACCTTTCAGAATAGCGGACTCCCTTTTGGCCCAGGGCAGTCCAAAAATGCCACCCAAGAGCCAAGGACTAGAATCAGTGATTCCAAGAGCCTGCTTAGTACTCTACCTTACTGTGACCAAACTGGTACCTAAACTGCAAGAAAAAGTCCCCTTTACTCTTCCCTCTTCTTTTCTCTAGAAGAAGGAGTATTTCTCCATAGCAATCACAACTAGGAACACACTGGGTCACATCCGAAGCCAGCATGTCTCAGAGTCTCTCTCAAGGCCCATTGTGTGTACTATCTCATTATTGCTGCTGATTATTTAGGGTCCAAGGGCTCTTCAGTCAGCAGGTTATGAGTTCTGTCAGTACTGGGTTCTTTCCTTCAAGGCAGAAGGTTCCCTTCTGGCCTGGGGAATGTCTAGAAATGTATCTGGGAGCTAGGGCCTGGAATGAGTGCCTCAGGTCCCTGTCCAGTGCCAGATCCTACTGTGGCTGAGCTGGAATCCAAGTTGCAAGACAAAGCCCTCTTTACTCTTCCTTCTCATTAAGCAGAAGGAAGGAGTGTCTTTTGAAGCTGCAAGCTGTGCTACCTGGGGTTGGGTGTGGGGAGGCACAAGCACTCCCTTGGCCACCCCGGGTTGGTGTCTCACTAGGTCACATGCCCCACAAGTTCACTGGGTCTGAGCCCAGCACAGCACTAGGACCTGCCTAGGAGTTGCAGTCCTTGTGGCCTAGACTGCCTTTCAAATTTATTTATGTCCCCACAGCACTTTAGCCTGTGGTGGCGAGGCTCACTGAAACTCAAGTTCAGACTGTCGGGATGGACTATTCCCCTTTGGTTAGGGCTGGTCTAAATGCTACCTCCGAGAGTGTCAGCTGAGTTCTGCCTCATGTTGTTTTCTGCTGTGACTGGGCAGCACTGAGTTCCAACGCAAAGTCCCACAATCACTGTGCTGTCACTTCCCCAAGCACACAGATTCTGTTTCTGTACCATGCAGCCACAGCTGGGGGATGGGGAGGGGGAGTGCCAGTGATTCAAGACTGTCTTTCCTACCCTCTTCAATGCCTCTTTCTGTGATATGAAATTAAAACCAGGTACTGTGATCACTCACCTGATTTTTGGTTCTTATGAAGGTACTTTTTTTGTATGTGAATAGTTGATCAATTTGGTGTTCCTGTGGGGAGAATGACTAGTGAAGGCTTCTATTCAGCCATCTCCAATCCTAGATGTATATCTTATTCTCTATGAATAAAATGTCATAAAAAAGGAAGATCACAAATATGTAAAATTTGGTGTGCAATTGGAAGCTACATATTTCACACATTTTTTACTATGATATTCATTGATTAAATGAATATCTTTTTTTTACCAATTTGATTAACTACTATGTAAAAGGTACTAAATTAAGCTCTAAAACTTCAGAAATAAATACAAAATTCAAGAAAATAAGTTATCACAGTTTTTACTTTTGTTTGATGTGAATGTATGTCTTTTGAGAAGCAGACACCAAGAAAGGATTAAACATGCAAGGATTTTATTGAGTTATAAAATAGGAAGTGGAGAGAGAGCTGGGAAAAGCTGAAAGAGCTGTCAGACTGCATTGCAATCCTGGCCCTGAATGAAGGAGAGAGAGAAGAATGACTGGATGGGAGACATCCTAGACCCCATGTGGCAATAATGAAGGTTCAGCAAGACTCAAGGGGTCCTTGAGGCACAGTTGGCTGTCAGAAGAGTCTTATGTCTCCCCAGAATGGGGCTGTCCCTGCTGTACTCAGCTGCTGGCTGGGAACAGCCCATGGGAAGTGTTGCTTTGGGTCAAACATGGCAATGAATTTAAAAATGAGTGGCTGGGCTCTTGCTCAGATGTGTTCCATGTACTTAGAGGCTGCAAAATGAATTTTCATGGCTGCCATACACTTTGTTCACTTTTTAATTGAAACATTACCCAGTTTAATTCATCCTCCTTACTACTAATAAAAATTAAACCTTATTTATGCCCAAATCATAAGATAAAATGTTGATTTTCTGTTTTATAAAATTAGATTCGGGGAATGTGACTGTGAAATCCCTGAAATATCAAATTCTTCAGTCCAACGTCTAAACATATCTGTGGTTTGTATATTTGGTGCTTGATTCCAACCTGAAGGCAATAAAATGTATTTGTAAAACTAGAGCAAAGCTTTAAAATCATTCACAGGAAAATAACCTGCAAAATACAGGCTACAGAGCAAAACTTTGGTGATATCCTATTACCTTTATTTCTTTTACATTCTGAGTTGGTATCTTTGAATTGGTAACAAAGTTGGTGTCTTTCTATTGTTGAAATCAAGGTTATTGTGAATGCAAAGCATTTTCAAGCGTCTTTAGTATCTTTTACTTCGTGTATCAGTCTAGTTTGAGGCCATTGAGTTTTATTGACTTCTTGACAGTTTGGTGCTCAATTTTTTTGTTGTTGTTCTTTGCTTGCAAGAATTCTCAAGTCTCAGATGCCTTTGCTAGCTTAAGTATTTGTTTATGTTTTAAATACTTTTGAAATAGAAGTTTTGAAGGCTGTGTCATTTGGTGGAAAGACCACGGTCTTTGAGGTCAAACAGATTGTATTGGGTTCTCATTTCAACAACTTATTTTTTTTCTTTTTAAAGATCAGATTTATTTGGAGAAGACAAAAAACCCACAACCCAAAGGATGGGATTTTACATCTCAAGACATCTCCCAGGTAATAAGTCTACAGATTACAAGTCATTTTCATAAAAGATATTTTTGTACAAATTTTACATGTATTCAGGAGTAGGATATTAATCCCAATTTCTATTTTAACAGGAGGGCAAGGTAGGGGAGAGGGAAAAACAGTTTTGGATATAACTATTTGGAAGGCAAGTAGACATGAAGAGGGCAAACCCTAGCTTTTCATTATCTACAATCAATGTTTTTTTCTTTCTTAAAAAAAAAATTTTCAATCTTTAGTATCTCTTTAAAAGCCCACTTCTTAGCTACTAGTCAATCCACACCAATTATTTAAATTCACTTGGTACACACCTTTGTCTACTGGGTAAATTATATTCATTATGCCCACTGCTGCAGCATGCATAAACCAACACCCCTGCATGGCCTAATCTAGGACTGATGGGAGAAGTGCTTGCAAACCAAGATCAAGGTGTCATTTCTCTGCTAATACTGTCTAACATGCTGACCCTTACAAAAACGCACATAAAATCAGGCAGGTTTAGCTACTGTGTTGCAAGAGAAACCAGGACCTTTTTAAATAGTTCTCTCCATTACCATTTATTCTCTCAAGGGAAACTTAAAAAAAAAAAAAAGAAAAAGAAAAAACAACACATTAGTCTGGCCACCTCATAAATCGAACAAGCATTGGTGTGGCATTTCAGTGGAAAAGGAAACTTGAGGGGGAAAAAAAACCATCACCGTTGTAAGAAAGGCTTCCAATTTAACCGTCCCTGTCCCTATTTATCCACCTTAACTCACCACCCAAGACCATCCATTATTCTAGAGCACCCTGATCTATAAAAGGGGTCAAAGCATCAGGAACAGGCAAGGAGTGAGAACCAAAAGACATCGAGAAACCGATTTGCTTGAGAAAAGCAGTGATTCTTCCTTTTACAGCCTCCATGGCTGAGAGAGAAAATGCCCAAGAGATTATCCATGTGACTTGGAGACTGCTTATTTATTGCATTACTTTAGACAAGCTGACAAATCTTTCTGAACTTGCTTGCTTCATCCTCTGTAATTTAGGGACAACAATTCCTATCTTGTAGTTTGCTGTGGGACAGAGGCGAGGCAGCATACACAAGTTAATCCTGAGGCTCCCCATCTGGACTGTTGTATTACCCAGTGTTTTTGCCTTCCTCTCACTTGGGGTCACTGGAAACACGCAGGTTCCAAGCTTGGCCAGAAGAATTGCCCAAGCGCCAAGCATAGCCCCTTAGCAGCTTGCCGCACAATGCCTGAGCTGAGAGGGCCATAGCCTATTGGCCTCCTGGGGTCTTGCTGTGCTCTTGTAATCCCTCCTTCAGCACATGTGTCAAATGCTACCCAATGCTCTCATTTCCACCATGATCCAATAATTATAGTGGTGGGAGGGAATATTGTCCAGAAAGGACCAGGAGGGTGGGAAGCAAGGTCCTCAATGGCCGCATTCACCTGGACCTTTGGCAGTCAGTGGTCTACTGTCAGTGGGTTCCAGCCATCGGGTGTCTACCACGAGGCATGCTCCTCTTCTTGTCTTACTGCCAATTCATCTCCTTCTATAAGTGCTCCCTCAGTCAAGGCTCTCATATCCATCAAATTCTGCTCTTACAATCTTGCCCACTCAACTCTATTAACCATGCATTCTGAAATTTCCACTTCCCCCATTCCCTCAATTACATACCCTCAGAGGCAGAGGGTCCTGACAGTGCTGGACACATGCAGCTCAGAAGCTGAGTAAATGCCCCTTCTCCTGTCCCCTTGTGTCCCAGAAGCTAGGTGGTCTGCGTGGCTGGAGCTCCATGTCAGCTCTGTGGTGTTCATCACACTGCCCTGTGTGAGATTCTCCTGCAAGTTGGTCTCTGAGAGACTAACTGAGTTGGATATTCCTTCAAGACTCTAAAAAATAGGACGTTTACTGAAATCATTTTTTAATCCTTTTTACTGAATATGTAGAGGTGCAGTATTTGTTTGTGTGCTTAGTCCTCAATCTGTTTGCATTTTCATGAATAAAGTCGTCGAAAGAAATACATAGCTGAGCCATGCAATGCTTCTGGGTTGTGGGAATTATGCATTCTTTAGACCATGGGGAATCTGAGGGGAGAGGCATTTGTTACTTGTCTGCTGCTGGTTTGGCTCCCTCAGTGTCTGTGTCTAACAGGACACAGTTTTAGTTGCAACAAGGGGCCCTCGTGGGTAGAGGGGCTCTCAAAGGGCTGTTAACATATCCAAGTACATGATGATCTGAAGAACCCAAAGGTTATTTCTGATGTAAGTGTCCAGGGATGGAGATTGTGTGTTGAGAGCTAGGGCCAGGACGACGGTGAGGTGAGTAGGCACCTGGCTTGGGTGCAAAATTTGTAAATAATATTTTAATGCAATATTTTTTAAAAACTCAAATAAAAAAATTCATGTTGGACAAAATATAAAAATTCTAAATAAAGAGAGGATCAGTAATGGTGCTGTGTTGAGCCATATTTGAGCTTGTAGTAAAAGGAAAAATCAGTTATACCTATCCAGTTTTCATTTAAAATTTTTATATTTGATTCATCATGAATTTTTTGCATTCATTTGATTTTCCAGATCAGATTAAAATATTATTCTTCTTGAAAATAAAAAAATAAAATTAAAATTAAAAAACCAAAAAAAAGCAAATAAAAAAAGGAAAATATATAATAATAATATTAAATTATTAGTTCTGACCCTGCTGAGAGCCATTGGATTTAAAAAACATTCCTTTTGCTTCCTTTAAATCTTTTCTTTAGAAAAGATTTTCTTTAGAAAAGATTTAAGACTAAAGAAAGACTAAAGAAAATTTTGTTTTCTTTAGTCTCCTGATGACTGGTAAAAGGCGATTATGGCCCAAGGGCCACAAAACTTCTATATATCAGAAACCATACTGACAATATTTAATATTAATTTGCATGTGATTTATTTTTGGTTTTGTAAATCAATCTTTTTCTGTACCAGAAATCCTTCAGGGGAAATTCGAATACACTAGAGTAGATTAATAATGAAAACAATAAATGATTTTTAAAAATAGAATTTTAAGTACCATAAACCTTCAGGGTATTTTTAAATAATGGCCTTATTTTTCACTTCAACACATTTTCCTCAACACATTTTCCAAGTGGAGTGGTACTCACCTTGTCTATGAGATTATTGCCTGGCATATTTCAAACTCCTACCATTGGAAGCCATCATGAGTCTGTGACCTATGGGGGTGTGGCAGCTGTTAGGAAGAGCTATCTTCACCCCACGCCTCGTATCTTAAGGAGGGGGTGATATGTTGGGAAGTGCACAGGATTCATGAGCAGAAGACATCAATTCCTCCCTCATTTATAACTCATTACCTGGCTGGGCTTCAACTTCTCTAAGCTTGATTAGCCACATCCTTGCAATGGGAATAACAATAGATTTTTTTCCAGGGTTGTTGGAAGGGAAAAAAAGGAATCATAGGAGAAGGAGCTTTGCAAACTGCCAAAAGGCTCTCCAAATTAAGCAAGCTCTTTCTTGATCAATGCCCACCCACAGGGATGGTTCCTCTTGGCTGGAAACTAAAGTTGACTTCTCTGCTAGAGAGATTATCTGTCATCTAGGTTGCATTATCAGCTGTGGTATGTTATTCTAAAACACACTAAACATATAAAGGAAAGAAAAGGAAATCCTGAGAGGTCTTCATGGAAAAGTTCTTGCTTATAAAGTGCAAAGTAATCATAGAGTGTGGCCTCCAACAAAGCTTCCTGAGAAAGGTAAAATGACTTCAAATGAACTCTAGTTAATTCCACAAAACTTTCCTTGATCAGCAGTGTGAAAAAATGAACAAAGAAGTGGATTATGCCCCATGAAGAAGATAATTGCTTCTTCAGGAAATGCAAAAGTTGTACCAATTCCTGGAACTAAGCCAATGCATCTTCAACTAATTGGACTTGCAGTTGGTCATCTCAACTTTAAGTGTCCTAGCTTTTGGAGACTGAAATAATCCTTTAATATGTCTAACTGAAGCACAAAAAAAGGTAAAATTATCCTTTAAGATTTTCATCTGTCATAGTCTGGACATGATGGCTCACTCCTATAATCCCAATACTTTGGGAGGCCGAGGCAGAAAGATCGCTTGAGGCCAGGAGTTTGAGACCAGCCTGGGCAATATAGAGAAACACTGTCTCTACATAAATCATTTATTTTTTTAAAAAAGATTTTTATCTGTCATACATATAGACATCATTTTTGAAGAGTGATTATTTTTCAAAACAAACAAAAACAGCTGAATTCAGAGACCGCCAGTTTCATTGATTTCACAGCCCTTACCTGGTCAGTGAGCAGGTGGTATAAGAAGATCTGGTCTTTGGTTAAGCTGATGGCAATGCCATGTGGCAAGGGAAAAATATTCATTCTTCACTGACTGCAATATAGGATGTGCTATGTTTGAATCTGAAGCTAGAGGTGGATCAACTCCTATCTGACAATGCTGTGGATTGGCATTAGTTTGATCTTTGGAAAACCTTGAAGCCTTTGAGGAACTCTCTAAGGAATATACCTCTACCACTAAGGAGAAAATAGCCAAGGGGCTTATTTCCACTATACACTTAACCCAGATCCCAAAAATGCAGTTCCCTGAAGTGAAGGATTTACTTGGTCTTACATAGTATAGTAATCAGGTCTCCTAAAATATTTGCTGATAGTAAACTAAGATATCTTGGTGGGATGAGGCTATTTTTCAGTAAACACCAATGGCATTTGGCATCCCACCAAATGCCATTGCTTATCCAACAACATTTAAAAACTTGAGTTTTGTGTAGAACTTATTAAAGGAAAGTAACAAACATCTGTTACTGATTTAAATGATTTTCATTATACTGTTATTTAAAATACGGCAAACACGGTGATACACCAAGTAGAATCATCATGCTTGCATGCTGTGTTGCCTGGGCAATGAGCAAACAGGGACCAGGGATCCCCCTTTCCCTTGGGACCAGCAACTTCTTTCCTTTGATGGCAGGGCCTCTGAACTATCCTTTCCAGACCACTCCTGCAAATAGCTGGCATCCATATCCCAGCTGCTGGCACCCTGCTTGGGTTATCTCCCCATTGACAAGACAACATTTGCATACTTCCTCTGTAAGGAGGAACTTCCGCATGGGAAAGGGCCCCTGCACTGGGACACAAGCCCCATCGTGTATCCATCACGTTCTGGCTGGCCCTGGGCTTCCTCTCTATGGAGTGATGGGAACATGGGTGATCTCATTGCCTTTTCTTGTCTTAATCCAACCTTGTTACTTTTTTTTTCTTCTCAGTAATGCCTATTCCTTATGACTTTCCTTGTGGAATTTGTCCCAAATTCTGGTAAATAACAGATAGAGACCTGTTAGGACTCAGTTTTTATGACAAACATGAAACTAGGTATAAATGCTCTTATAAGCATGGCTCTTAACCACAAAACTAAAACAAAACTTAAATATAAGTATAAAAAAATCACATTAATGACCATAATGTAATATAATAATTGATGTTATATTGGTGAAACTAAGTCATTCAATTTGGGCTTAATGAAATAGATGAGATAGCCTTAGTTCAACTCTTTATTTAATCCATTTCTATATTTTAACTTGAACGAAATTTTTAGAGAATGCCTGTTTGGATAAGTTTGATGGGCAAAGTGATATGAATAACTACAAGGCTTTTTTAGTTCAGGATAAACAGACTTCATATTTAACCCAAATTCTGCTGGCAAGCAATCATTGAATGCCTGTTTTGAAGAGGCGTCATATAGTAACTTGTAATGACTAGTTCATCTGAAAATAAGATCGGCATTGTGATATTATTGAATCTATAATAAATGGGTATTTAATCCAATTATTTCTGGAATTGAAAACAAAAAGAAATCTTCATTGTAATTCCAATAGTTGCTGCTTTTGAATTTTTGCAAGTGACTACAGAGCAGGAGGGGCTGGCTGGACAGGGTGCCATGTGCCTGCCTGAAATGGAAACCTGGCTCGATTGTTGTCTGGTGCAGACCTTTGAGTTTTATAAACCTTGGCTCCATGCACTGTGTGAGAACTCACATGGCCCACAACTGTTATCTATTTAAAGCATGATGAAAGTTTCCTTTAAGCAGAAAGCTATGCATGATTCATTCTATTCTGCATTCTATTCAGTTGCTCACTCACTTGCACACTCATTCAAACATGTGCCATGTGCCAGACAGGCTCTAGGCAATTGCATACACTGGTGGACAAAATGAAAACCTCATCTTCATGAAACTCCTATTCCAGCGGGAAGAGACAGAAAACAAGTTATTTTAATAAGTAAATTTTATAGTGTGTTTAAAAACAATTTTTTTAAAAGGAAAATAGTAGGACAGGGCTTTAGGGACTGCTGGGGCTGGAGTGGGGCAGGTTGCAATTTGAAATAGGGGTCAGGGTAGGCTTCACTGGAAAAGTGTGATGAGAGAAAACATTTGTGAAAGGTGAGGGTGTGAGCCAAGGGGTTGTTGAGGAGAAGTGAGCAGTTCAGGCTGAAGGACCAGGTAGGGCAGATTCTTGAGGTGGGGATATACCTGCTGTGTTCAGGAAAGAGCTGAGAAGTCAATGTGGCTGTACATCAGTGAGCTGGGAGTGGAGGAGTAAGAGAGGAGGTTGAAGAAGTAAAGGTTATCTTAGTCTGTAAAGGTTATCTTAGTCTGTTTTCTGTTGCTTACAACAGAATACCTAAAACTAGGTAATTTATAAAGGAAAGAAAGTTATTTATTATAGTTCTGGAGGCTGGGACCGGCTCCAAGTTCGAGGCAGTATCTGGTGCGGGCCTTCTTGCTGTTGGCAACTCTCTGCAGAGTCCCAGGGTTGCTCTAGGCAACACATAGTGAGGGAGCTGAGCGTGCTAGCTCAGGTCTCTCTTTGTCTTCTTATAAAGCCACCAGCCCCACTCTTGTGATAACCCATTAATCCATTAATCCATGAAAGCTCTCATGACCCAATCCCTTCTTAAAGGCCCCACCTCCCAATACTGCCACATTGGAGATAAGTTTCTACATGATTTTCAGAAGGGACAAAACATTCAAAGCATAGCAGCAGGGAAGAATGTGTAAACTCCAGGAAATCACGGTAAGCACTTTGGCTTTTTCTTTGAGTGAAATGGGGAGCTATTTCAGTGCTTTGAGCAGAGTTATGGCATGATCTCACTCACAGTTTAGAAGTGTCACTCAGGTGGCTGGGCTCAGTGGCTCACCCCTGTAATCCTTTGGGAAGCTGAGTCAGGTGGATCACCTGAGGTCAGGAGTTGGAGACCAGCCTGGCCAACATGGCGAAACCCCGTCTCTACTAAAAATACAAAAATTAGCCAGGCGTGGTGGAGGGCGCCTATAATCCCAGCTACTCAGGAGGCTGAGGCAGGATAATTACTTGAACCTGGGGGGTGGAGGTTGCAGTGAGCCGAGATCGCACCACTTCACTCCAGCCTGGGTGAAAGAGTAAAACTCCGTCTCAAAAAAAAAAAAGGAAATGTCACTCAGGAAGGATGGAGCTGCCTTCACCACAGTTGGGGAAGCTGCGGGTAGAGCAGGTTCCAAAGTGGAAAGAAATAACAAGCTCAGTTCTGACTCGATTAACTTTGGCACATCTGGTAGGCATCCAAGTGGGGTGTAAGTTGGGTTCTAGCATCTGAAGTTTGGGAGAGAGGTCTGAGCTGGAGATTTATAGTTAAAAGTCAGGGAGTAGATGGATGGCATTGAAGCCAAGGCACTGAATGAAAGATGCAAGGGAGTAAATGTGGCTGAAGAAACAAAGAGGACCAAGGATTCAGGCCTGGGGCTCCCGTAACACAGAGGACACCAAAATCCTACAGGAGGTCTTGAGATAGTTTTCATCTGGATGCTCCAGTCTACACTATAGTTAACATTGTTTCCAAGTTATCATTACAGTGAAAGCATCACTTATAGGTTATGTGGAGAACTCACAGACCTTGGTGACGCATCTGGAACCCTCCTTTGAGAAATCCTGCTTCACAGGCCTCAATCATA
This sequence comes from Gorilla gorilla gorilla, assembly GCF_029281585.2. Taxonomy (NCBI): domain Eukaryota; kingdom Metazoa; phylum Chordata; class Mammalia; order Primates; family Hominidae; genus Gorilla; species Gorilla gorilla. Next base: position 48,101,476 of record NC_073230.2, read on the forward strand.
GGCAAGATAGTTCTTCAAGTTGAGACAGAATGATATGATTCTAAAATCATGTTCATCACTGTCTTGCTCCACAGGGGAGATTTTCACATTTACACCCTTGTTCTACTTTATCAATGTATTAGAAATTATACCCAAAATATTCTTCACCACAGAAAAGGTAGAAAATTTAGAAGTGAGTGTTTAAAAAGTAAAGTTTTAATGGTTTCATTTCACCTCGCACTGGGATATACCCCACTTGCCCTTAGAGACTGTTTTCCTTGAGCAGTGATGTACATTGAAGTTCACTTCCCTGGGCTTGGACAAAGGCTTCCTAGGGCAATCGGTTTTCAGGACCTCAAGGTTCATACGTACTCTTTTCTCACACGGAACCACATGGGAACTCATCTGCCACATTAATGCTTTCTCAAATTTCCTACCAGGACTTCCTTTCATGCACCTTACAAAAGATTCACCCAACTGAAATCCAACTCTGGTGCAGTGACTCAAGTTGCAAAAGTGTCTGGTGCTCTAAGCAGAAGAACAATTGTCAATATCACTCAGGAAAGTCACTTTCAGCAAAGACCTCATAGAATTCCTACCCCAGTCTATTTTAGTAACAGCTTCATTTCCAATAAAATTTTCTTTTTATGGTTAAAAATAATTTATCAAAATTTATTATATGTTTAAGGTGTTTTGATTTATAATAATTAAACTAAAATGAAAATTTTAAGTTTAGAGAGTTTTAATCAGAAAAAAATAAAAAATAAATTTTAATTTATGGACATGTTTTTCTTTCAAAGAAATTTGACAGCATAAAGAATACAAGTTGCACTAAGACAACTCGATGGAGAAAGTGTGATGGAAATGTGATTTAAGTCAGAGTGAATGATGTAAATTTTCTCCCTGTTAAATAAGAAATGTTCATATATTTAAAAAGTGGATGTTGCCTATCAAATTGCAATAGTGTTTATATTCCATTTTCAGAACACATTTCAGAACAATTATCAGAGCAATGTAACCGTTTCATTTGAAAATGTTAACATTTACAATATGCCAGAAATCACATATTTTGCCTCTATTTTAGAGAAAAAAGTTTTAGATATCATCTTTAAAATATAGAAGGGAATACCTCATTTTCCAGACTCCATTCAATGAGCAACATAGGTTTCAAATTCTACAATGACTTAAACTACACCAAAGACAATCTCAGCAAGATCTGTATCAAAAGATCTCAACAGCAATGGAAAACTTCACTTTTCTGAAGCAGACCAATCAATTTTGAGCCATCAATTTCTTTCTTTTGTAAGATTCATTCCTACTGCACTGACCCCAAAACCTTATCTTATTTCTTGACCATGGATTACACCAGGACATATTGATCATGTTAAACTGTTAACACCCACAATGGTATGCCCCAGACACATTTCTTACAATGAGCAGAGGGTTCTGTGTATTGGATATAGGTCAATCACTGAAGGTAGCAGTAACTCAGTGGCTCTCTGCACTTTACCTTCTTAAGGCCACCACACTCACATACTAGGTGTTGTCCCAGTGGAGGACAGTTGGATACAAAGTCTCTTCCATCTTGACATCTTGGTACTGCAGAGGCCTCCTGTTCCATTTCTCACTTCTCCCACCCTTAGTTTTCTAGCTTTGGGGAATGTGGCTGCCTCAGCAACCATCTTATCTGCTCCCTCTACCCCACCGTTTTGCAAGGAGGAACGGGCATTTGTTTCTTTCTCACACTGTCACTACCTCCTCCCCTTTCCTTTACCATTTTTTCATTTGCTCTTCACTTCCAGTCTCCCTTGCGATCTTCTTCCTTTCTTTCTGGCCAGCCTCTGACTTCTGCAGAGTGGTTCCCTCCACCCAGACAAAACCCTGGACTGATGCCAGGCACAGGGTATGTGACCTATGCTTCCATCTCCTCTTCCGTCCCTGGGACTGTGGCCATAGACATTCACCTCCATCAGGTGCCACTGATAAAGGAGAAAGAGAGGACACAGTTCATAGAAAAGGAAGCTCTGGCCAAACTGGAAGCCACCAAACCCAGGGTGTGGCTCCTAGAGTATTGCTGTCTCTCAGGAGCTTCCCAAGGCTTATCCTGTAACACCTTCCACTCTTCTTAGCATCTCTCTTCTTACTGTTTATTATTTTTTATGTGAAAAAATATACATAACCATAAAATTTACTATTTTAATCATTTTTAAGTGTACAGTTCAGTGGCATGAATTACATTTATATGTTGTACAAACATTACCACTATCAATTTCCAGAACTTTCTCATCATCCCAAACGGAAATTCTTTACCCATTAAACATTATTTCCTTTTCCTTTCTCACTCCAGCCCTTGGCAACTGCCATTCTACTTTCTGTCTCTATGAACTTGACAATTCTAGGTACCTCATATAAATACAAATAAAAATACAGCATTTGTCCTTTTGTGACTGGTTTATTTCATTTGACATAATGTCTTCAGCGTCCATCCATGTTGTGGCATGTGACAAAATTGCCTTCCTTTTTAAGGATGAATGATATTCCATTGTGTATATATCCACATTTTGTGTATATATTTATCCCTGCGTGGGCACATGGGTTTCTTCCCACTCTCAGCTATTGTGAATAATGCTGCTAGGAACATGAGTTTATAAATATATGTTCAAGTCCCTTCTTTTACTTCTTTTCAGTATAAACCCAGAAGTGAAATTGCTGTATCATATAGTAATTCTATATTTAATTTTTTTGAGGAACCACCATACTGTTTTTTATAGTGGCTACACCATTTTACATTTCTACCAGGAATGCACAAGAGTTCCAATTTCTTTACATTCTCACTGATGTAGTTTGAATACATGAGCCCACCAAATCTCATGTGGAATTGTAATCCTCAATGTTAGAGGTGGGGCCTGGTGGGAGGTGATTGGGCCATGGGGGCAGATCCCTCATGGCTTGGTGCTGTCATCAAGATACTGAGTGAGTTCTCATAAGATCTGGTTGTTTAACTATATGGCACTTCCCCTCTACTCTCTCTGTCTTGCTCTCCCTCCCACCATGTGAGATGTCTGCTCCCCCTTTGCCTTCTTTCATGACTGTAAGCTCCTCAAGGCTTCCTAGAGGCAGAAGAGCAGGTATGCTTCCTGTACAGCCTGTAGAAGCACAAGCCAATTAAACCTCTTTTCTTTATAAATTACCCAGCCTCAGGTATTTCTTTATAGCAATGCAAGGATGGACTACCACACTCACCAACACTTGTTATTTGTTTATTTATTGATTTTCATAGTAGCCATCCTAATGGGTGAGAAGGGATATCTTCTTGTGGTTTTGCTTTGCATTTTGCTAGTGACTAGTGACACTAAACACACTTTCATGTGTTTATTGGCCATTTGTGTATCTTCTTCAGAGAAATACCTATTTGAGTCATTTGGTCATTTTAAATTGGGTTGTTAGTTTTGTCGTTGTTATTGAGTTTATTTTTATTAATTGTAATTATTTTTTTTCTTAACAAAAACTATAATGCTCATTTTAGAAAATTAAATTAAGAATGAAAAAACATTGAGACAAATAAAAATGATTCATGTTACAAATAAAGAATATATTTTCTCAATTTATTTTAAATGTTTATAAATTTTATTTAGGCCACATTCTTTGAGTGCAATATGAAGAAGCTAGGATTCATTACTTAGGAATTAAAAGTAGACATTACTAAGTAAGTCTTGGGTAAAAGATAAAATTTAAATTTAAAGCAGGCCACAGATTATAAGACTAGTAGGTAACACACTACTACCCAAACTAATGAAATATGTTCAGAGCCATACTTAAAAGAAAATTCCTGACTTTAAATATTCTTATTACAAATCCAAAAGAATTTTAGTTAAGCATTCAATAAAATACAAATTCTTGAAAATACAAATGCATAAAAGAGGCTATAATAGCTGGTAAAGAATTATTTCTGGATGTGTCTGTCAGGGTGGTCTGGAAGAGATCAGCGTTTGAATCTATAGACTGAGAGAAAATCACCACCTCCAGTGTAGGTAGGCATCATCCATTCTCTCAAGGGTTCTGAATAAGGCAAAAAAGCAAAGGAAGGGGGAATTTGCTCCCTCTGAACTAGTGTATCTGTCTTCTTCTTTTTTGAGACAAAGTCTCACTCTGTCGCCCAGGCTGCAGCGCAGTGGCGCAATCTCAGTGCACTGCAACCTCTGCCTCCCAGGTTTAAGCAATTCCCCAGTCTCAGCCTCCCCAGTAGCTGGGACTACATACGCAAACCACCACACCTAGCTAATTTTTGTATTTTTGGTAGAGACAGGGTTTCACCGTATTGGTCAGGCTGGTCTCAAACTCCTGAGCTCAGGTGATCCACCTGCCTCGGCCTCCCAAAGTGCTGGGATTACAGGCTTGAAGCCACCACGCCCGGCCCACATCTGTCTTCTGATGTTAGACATGGGCACTCCTGGTTCTCAGGCCATTGGACTGAATCACACCACCGGCTTTTCATGGTTCACCAGCTTTCAGACAGATCGTGCAACTTAGCCTCCATGAGCCAATTTCTATAATACATCAATCTCTTTCTCTAAGTATATGTAAATGTAGAGAAAGCGATATATATGTTCTATATGTATACTGTTTCTGCGAAGAACCCTAATACAAACATTAATAAATTGTTTTAAAACTCACAAAATAATATAATTAAAGAGCAGGTAACCCCCAACTGTGTTTTCAGTTTGCATATTCTAAAATAATTACTAAGAACATTGGTTTCATATCTCTGGATGCTGTGCTTCTGTTAGTCCCTTAATTATTCATGACCATTATATCTTCATTTTGGATTATGTATTTTATTTATAAAGTCTCCATTGTTCAAGTGATTTTTCCTTAATTCTATTTGGTCTAGTATTAATATTCTTATTTGTTTTCTATTTGCATTCATCTGGTGTGTCTTTGTCCACCTCTTCAAAAAATATTTCTGCTTCAATTTGTTTTACATATTTTTTTGAAAATAATGTTTAGCTAGATTTTGTTTTGCTGACCCAATTTAAAAATTATCTTTTAAAGATGAAATTTGATCAACTTACATTTATCTTAGTTGATGCAGTTGTGTTTCATGCTTTTCTATTGCTTTGTTCTTTACTTTTGCTGGTTTTTTGTTTGTTTATTTTAGTATATTGTATTTTATATTTCTACTGATTTGGAAAATATACATTCTACTCGTAGTCTGTTAGAGAACATCTTTCATTAAAAGCATGTAAGCCTTTATTTCTCTGTTATAACAATAAAACCTCAATGCCTCAAATAAGATGAGGAATTCAGCTTGCTTTTAAAAGTTTCCTCTTTTTTCTCTATCTCCCAGATTACATTAGAATTATCTCAGATTTTAAAACCAGAATATTACAAGTAGGTTTTTTACTCTGCAATTTCTCTTTAAAAACCATTTGGACGTTTTAAGTGTATCTCATAACCACAGAAACAGCAATTATTCACTGGGATACTTTGTTTCATTGGTATCACTGTTGTTTACCTCTTTCACTTTCTTCCTGGATATTTTTACTGTAACATGGATAATTCGCTCTTGGAATACTTGCCTATCTCAAACTACGTTTGTCATTTTCTGATGCTATGATGATAAATTGTCCTGGTTTACAAGTCCTGAGCCACATCCTTTCCCCTCTAAACTCTGTGGATCTTATTCCATGATCTTTGGCATGACTATATTGCAGAGAAGCCTGGAGACAAATCCTATAGTTAACCTGGTTTTACTGTCTATGTCCTTTGGGAATTTTCCTTTATCTTTGAAAATCTGAAATTTCATTGGGATAAATATAGGTGTGTCTTCTCATTTTCTAAGGTAAAAAGACAAAACAAAACACAACCTGATACACTGAGAGCATCTTCAACCTGAAGTGTCAAGCATTTCTGTGATTTATTTAATTTTGTGTTTGTTCCTCCACTTGCTCTTTTTCTTCACTCTTAATCTTCATCTTCCATGACCTCAACCTTACTCTTCATGGGTATTCTAGTTTCCATCAAAATCTCTTTTTCCAGCACATTGGAGAAGATAAAAAGGCTGGGAAGGAAGCGAGGAGAATGGTGCGTGCCATTAGCTGCCTTGCAAATTATCTCTTCCCTGGGGCTGGTGTGGCTTCTTGGCCCCACAGGGTGCTAAGATGGTGCTCAGTGGCTCCAGTGAAATCTGTCTTCATCACTGGCACATGTGGGCTGCCTGCAGACTCCCCAGACAGATTTCTCTGTGGCACCTGAGCTCCTGTCTCATGGATAAGATCTCCTTTGTGACTGAGATTAAGCTGCTGAAATTTGCCTGCTGGAAACAGTCCTCTCATCACAGCCAAGCCTTTTTCTTTCTGCAGCCCATGAAGAAGTCTATTCCGACTTTCTTTCCATCCAGGTTCCAGGGACTTCTCCTGCCTGCATGTTCCTTCTCCACCAATGGCTTCTGCCATTCTAGCTTTCACTTTCTCTTGGAGGTGTCAGCCAGAACATTTCACTTGGAAGCTTTTGGTATGGACATTTCCCTCCCTACTTCCCACCAAACATCCCAGTGAAATATTAATATTTGCAGTTTCTTGACCAGAGATTCCAACGGGTGATAGGAAAATTGGCAGAGGTCATGTTGTTGATTTTAGGTTTGTTGTTGTTGTTTATTTTAATCATTTAGCTAAGAACTCCAGAAATGGCCTTTGGATATAGCCTCCAAAATACTCCAAATAGCTTCAAGAAACATGAATGGTACCCGCACGCATAGCCTGTGATCAGAAATAGTCCCAGCAGGAAAGAAAATGAGTTACAGAATGAGTTTGCATTCCCTTTGGCTGGGAACCTCAGCACCGGCCCTGGGCTCCTTCATGAAGCAAGAGCCTTTCCCAGGTCCAGGAGTCCTTGATTCTTGTGGTTCTCTGTTCTTCTTCTTCTTCTTCTTTTTTTTTTTTTTTTTTTGAGAGGGAGTCTAGCTCTGTAGCCAGGCTGGAGTGCAGTGGTGCGATCTCAGCTCACTGCAACCTCCGCCTCCCGGGTTCAAGTGATTCTCCTGCCTCAGCCTCCTAAGTAGCTGGGAACACAGGTGTGCACCACCACACCCAGCTAAGTTTTGTATTTTTAGTAGAGACAGGATTTCACCATGTTGGTCAGGATGGTCTTGATCTCTTGACTTCCCGATCCACCCATCTCAGCCTTCGAAAGTGCTGGGATTACAGGTGTTAACCACCGCACCCGGCCAGTTGTCTGTTCTTTTAGACACCTCTGGGATCACACTGTGAGAAGCAAAATCTTAAGAGACTATCATGCATTCATTAATTCACATGGGGATGAAAGGGCTGGTGCCCAAGCTCCAGCTCTCAAATCCTGCTTTTGATTCCCCCACCTCATTCTCCACCTCAGCCACACTTTCTTTGAAGGATTTGACAAGTTTGGCCCCCAATCCATGTAGTGAAGTGCCTCTCTTCTGCCCATCTACTGAGCTTTCTGCTGTTGATGGATAATTTCTCTGGAATGTCTTGATTGAGCCCCTTCTCCTTTTTGCCTGTGTTTTACACATGGGTTTCCAACCATTGCCCCAAGAGATGAAGATTCACCTGGGATGACTAAATTCCACTGTAGAATCTAGAAACCGTCTCACAGCTCCTGGCCTTCCAACAGGTGTTACAGTTTACAGCTGTGTCCTACCTCCTAGACTTGCAAAACTGGTGTCTGGTGTTTTTTTTTTTGGAGACGGAGTCTTGCTCTGTTGCCAGGCTGGAGTGCAGTGGCACCATCTTGGCTCACTGCAACCTCCACCTCCCAGGTTTAAGTGATTCCCCTGCCTCAGCCTCCTGAGTAGCTAAGACTGCAGGTACACGCCACCATGCCCAGATAATTTTTTGTATTTTGGTAGAGTTGGGGTTTCACCATGTTGGCCAGGATTGTCTCGATCTCCTGACCTCATGATCCCTGGACACCCACCCCGGCCTTCCAAAGTGCTGGGATTACAGGCATGAGCCACCGCACTTGCCCTGGTGCCTGGTTTATATGAACGAAAGATCTGGCTGGAATAGCAAATGTCTGCAAGGGAGGCTGGGCTAGATATCACCAGGGCCTGGAACACTTCTCACATTCTTTCCTCCACTAACCTCCAGTTATCTAAGAGGATTATGACTCTTCTTTCTCTCTTGTCCTCAGAATGTCTCTCTGGCTTCCTCTCCCTCTCAGAGACCCAATTTGGAACTGAAACCCTGAGGTGAGATAACTGAGGTGAGTTAATTGCAATAATGGAATAATTCTTTACCAAGTCACTGCGGTAACTCAGTAACTCCCCCTTTTGTGTTGATGCTACACAAGGCTAAGTTCTGAATCTACAGCTATTCGTGATGCTATTTTTTTAAAAACCTAGATATCAACAAACGAAACTACATTAATCCAATGTGGCAATCAGGCGCCGTGAACTAATCCTAGTACTTTAATTCTAAAAGCTGAACCCTCTTGGCAAAAGAAAATGATAGTCAGAATTTCTCTTCCCAAGACATTTCATTTAGCCACCTCTATTTGTCTTCTATTTTCTTCCAAGATTTCCCACTACCAAGCGTAGTAGTTTTTCTTCAAACTACTCTCAATAGCCTAAGGTAGTCTAATTAAAGCAATGGATCATTCACTCTGCTTTTCAGTAATCCTACAGCGACTTAATGAACAGAGTGCAGCAATTCAACACATGGATTCTTACTCATTGTATCCTAATTGTATGTAAGTACCACACAATTCTATTGAGACTCACAGACATTTCTTTCTTCTCCTCTTCAATGAAAAAGCAAACATTAATTGAACCATACCACGATTTGGGAAATAAACATTTCATGTAAATTGAAAAAAATACTTCTCTACTTGTAACATGCACCATTCTTGTTTATCTGAGTTTTCTTAATTTTCTACAATGAGCATGTACTAGTTTTGTTAAGGGAAAAAAATAAGTTTTTTTTTTATCTTTAAGTCAGGAGTCTGCCTATTGAAAATAGCATTGTGGTACCTTTATCTTTAGAAATAAGTGTCTTTACTTTTGATAGAAAAGATTAGAAGTGTTTCAACAAAAGAAATAGTACATTATGGTTTCAAACCTCAAAGCATGGAGACAACCTGGAATGTTAATGAAGGAAACCTGAATTCCGAGATCCATCTGCAAAAGGGAGGCTGGAAGTCTTGGAAGAAGATTCTGATTGTGTAATCAAGTTATTAATATCAGAAATGCTTTTCCATAGGCCTTTACTTTGAATTCATTTTTTGAATGAGATAGCTGGTCTTTAAAAACAACTTACTTTTTACTGTTACAGCACTACACATGTATGGTAAAAATAATTCAAATGGTAAAAAGAAAGAGGTGCTGTGAAAAAGATGAAAAACTACTGACATCCCAACTCGGCAGTCCTCAGAGATAATGATCATTTCTTGTGCCCCTTTTTAGAAATTTTCTCTGGGCATACACTCCCTCTATGCATCTATTCCTTTAAATCTATATTCTATTGCTTTATATCTCCATATCTATGTATTAATATGTAGATATTACAGTTGCTATATACTTATATCATTAAAACAGTTATTTGACTTTTTGTATTTCACATTCTGGGGCTTCCAGCTGGCACCATGACTCCAAGCACCCCTCTGCTAGGACATGAGAGAGAAGGCATCAGTCAGGATGATAGAGCTTGACTGATGCACGTGCCCTAGCCACACTAGTGATCTTTGAGTGCAGGCTGGAATCCAGGTAATCTGGCCGGGCCTCCTCATTCATGGCAATCTCTGGGCAGAGATCTTAGGAAATTCTCCTCCCCTCTCAAGACTCAGCCATCTCATTGGTAGGATGAAGGGCTGGGAATACCCGAGATACAGTCTAATGTTCTATGTCTCTTGTCTGTGATGTCATAACTGTGGCACTTGGGGACACTTCCAAATGACCAATATTCCGCAAATATCCACATCACGTTCTTTAAGACCCGCGCCTGTCAGAGCCGTCAGACACTGGCCAGGGCCCTACAGACGTGCACATTTTCTCACAGCCTCGCCTGGTGCTTTGAGTTCCTGCCACACTCAGTGGGTAGCTGTAGCTCACTGATGTGCATTTAACTGGCAGGAAGTGGGAGAGAGAAACAGAGGAGTGGGAGAGTGGAGTTCTTAAGGTTCAGACAGAAGCTTCATTTTCCGCCTCACTCCTGGCCTAAGTGCTACCCTGTCCTCATGCCACTTTGTCCTCTACTCTCCAGGGGACTGATATCACCACAGAATATGGATGTTTCCTGACTTGGCCTTGTGAGAATCAAATGATTTACTAAATACTGTCTATACTCCTGCAATTTGCCACACAAATGCAGGGTGAAAATCTGAGGATAGCAAGATGAGTCCTTAAACCGTGTGCTAAAAGAGGTCTAAGTTCAGGTGGGGAAACAGAAATGTACACAGATAAACTGGAACGCAGCACTGACAATGTCAGATGAAAACAGGGAAGCTCTGCAGAGAAGAGGGACCTTGGGCAGAGAAATGGAGGCCAAAGTGGGGTCTGCCAGGTTCAGGAGGTAGAAAGCACTCCAGGAAGTAGCGAAGTGGAGTAGCAAGGCACAGAGACATATATGAGAGTGGCATGTTCAGGGGATGACAAGCTATTCTGGATGCCTTGTGTGTAGGGTGCACATGGGGAAGGACCAGGTGAATGAGTCTAGAAAAGTAGGCAGAGCTCTGACCATACAGGGTTTGGATAATGAGCTAAAAAGTTTAGAATTTGTTCTGAATAGCAGCAGCTCCCAACCCTACCACATCCAATGGCCCTTTTTATAACAAGTATTTTGTAATGTCGTCTATGTGTCCTGAAATGAAATTAATATTGCTATATATCCTACCTACATATACAGTGAAAAATTAAATGAAAAATGAAAATCACTATAATGGCTTGACATGAAGAACATCAAAGGAAAATATGTATTTCATGTAAATGCTTGAATCTGACTAAAAAAAAAAACAGAAAACATACTGTAGTGGTTGGTTGTTTATGACTATACACAGAAGCACCAAGATGTGACAGCTACAAATACAAACAATACAGGGGCATGGAACTAGCGAGTCATGGACCGTGTCATTTGATGTGATTTTCTGAAATGTTAACTTTGGAGAAATGCTGAACACAAAAAAGTACAATCATCTCTTGAGTCACTTAGTATTTTCACTTCTAGATCATTGAATATATTAAAATGATGCAAAAATACTTTGTGTGTCTATGCAAATTGGAATTCATTCTAGGTTTATACAATTATAAAAAGCATTTTCAATTATTGGCATGTTTAATAAAACATTCAGAGTCACATTAAAAGTGGGACCGTTTCTCCTTTGAAAGGATAGTTTTGTGTGTGTCTGGATGACCTAGACATATATGTTTGTTTGCAAAGGTCAGGGACGTGGAAATGGCTGTGAAGATGAGGCACTGCCACATGGCCATGGGAGTTGCAGCTGCAGGTGCCCAGCAAGGGAATTCCTGAGAAGCCCATAGAAGTGCCCTAGAGAAAGAGTCAGTCTGAAGCCACTGCTGTGGTCAGAGGAAACCAACAACAGATTATGTCAATTGTATCTTGTATCAGAACCAGCGACGTAAGGGTTCTCTTGACTCTTAACTCTCACTTAAGGCCCTGCTTCAACTCTGGGAAGCCAGCAGCAACACAGTGAGTAGGGAAAAAGAAATAGAAATTTTAGTTGAAGTGTTAGAAAAATTCATTGTTCACTCGGGGAAAAAAACCTAAACTGTTAGATCACTTCATAACACTGTACATAAAATTAACTACAAGAAGATTAATCATCTAACAATAAAAAATAAAATTGTAAAGAACCAATAGAATATATTGTTAAACATCTTTAGAATCATGAGTTAGGTAAGACCCTCTTAGATGCAGAAAATCAATTTCTTAGAAAAATCTGAAAAAATGAATGGGCAATCCCCAGAGAAGAAATACAAACAGTCCAAAATCATGAACAGATACTCAACTCAACTTCACCAGTAACTGGGGAAATGCAAATCACACCAAGTATCTATTATCAGAGTGGCAGCATACCAAATTGATAATATTCAGTGTTGTCAAGGAATATGGTAGTATCTATCAACATTTTAAAAGTGTGTACCATAAATCTGGCTAGTCTATGCATAGAGATCTATCCTTGGGAATAAGTATACACAAAGTGTGTGCAAAAATTTTTACTATGGCATTGTTTTAATTGTGAAAACATGAAACATTACATATGTTTATCAATAGGAGTGTGCTTGAATGGATTATGGTGCCTCTATACTGTAGGATAATCTGTACAAGTTAAAGAAAAAAGACATGAATTTATACATATTGACATGAAGAAAAACCACTCCATGACACATTCTTAAGTATAGAAAGAAATTTCACACACTATGAACAAATGATCCCATTTATATAAAGAGTAAAAATTATGCACACACAAATATATCTATCTATCTATATATATATACACAAAAATACATGAATATGCATCCCCCCATATACACAAACAAACACATGCACATAAAATTGAGGAGATTGACTGGAAGATATATACAATGAATAGTTAAAAAAGGTTTACTTCTATGCTAGAAAATAAGATTGGGCCATGATGAGGACCTTTACTTTGTGCTCTTTCTGTATGTTTATTTTTTAAGTGTTATGTGAGAACATACTGATGTATTTCTGATGCAGACTTTTACCAAATGTTTAAAACTTGGCAATCACAGATTTTATGTGGAAGCTATACTGACTTCAGGAACACCACACTCTTGGTTTTGCTGTCCTCATTGGCTGCCTCTTCTTTGGGTTGTACAGTGTCCTCCTCATCTCGCTGACCTCTAAATATTAGAGTGCCCCAGGGCCCAGTCTTGCAAGCTATGCTTTCTCAGCCAACAATTATTTCCTACACATTGACAACCAATTCCATGACTTTTTGGCAGGTTAAATTTTAGCTCCAACCTCCAGCTTTGCTGCTTTGCCCTGACTTGCGGAGTCTTATAAACAATTTTGTACTCAATATCTGCAATGGGATATCTGAGAATATCTACACCTTAACTTGTCAAAAACAAAACTGCTTGTTTAACTTTTTTTCTTCAAACCTGCTCCTCCCACAGTCTTCCCCACTCAGGAAGTGGCATCTCCATTCAAGTTGCTTGGACAAAAATCCTTAGGGCCATTTTTTACCTTATGACTAGACCCAAATAGAGCTGCTTCTCACTGCTCCAATCACTTTGACTCTAGTCCAAGCCACATCATCTCTCACCTTGACTATTAGAATAGCTTCCAAAAACCCATCTTTGTGCTTCCATTCCTGCCCAGTCTGCAGTCCATTTTTCACTCTGCAGTCAAGGGATCCTTCTAAAATCTGAATTTCAGCCTGGCACATGCCTGTAATCCCAGTGCTTTGGGAGCTGGAGGTGGGAGCATGGCTTGAGGCCAGGAGTTTAAGGCCAGCCCGGACAACATAGTGAGACCACATCTCTAAAAAAAATTAAAAATAAATAAATAAAAGCTGAATTAGGGCCCCGGCACAGTGGCTCATGCCTGTAATCCCAGCACTTTGGGAGGCTGAGGTGGGCAGATCACGAGGTCAGGAGATCGAAATCATCCTGGCTAACATGGTGAAACCCCATCTCTACTAAAAATACAAAAACTTAGCCAGGCGTGGTGGCACATGCCTGTAATTCCAGCTACTTGAGAGGCTGAGGCAGGAGAATCACTTGAACTGGGGAGGCAGAGGTTGCAGTGAGCCGAGATGGTGCTACTGCACTCCAGCCTGTGCGACAGAGCGAGACTCCATCTCAAAAAAAAAAAAAAAAAAAAAGCTGAAACAGGTCATGTATTATGCCAGTTTTCTACTCAAAACCCTGCAATTACTTTACATCACAATAACAATTTCACATCACACTAACAATTTCAAATCTCTTATCACAGCTGATCACATCTACCAAGGTCCATTCCCCCCAAGGGGCCTCCCCCATTGACCTCAGCTTCCACCACTCTCCTCTTACTTATTACCTGTGAATCCACCTGCACTGGCAAGCTAGCTGGTCCTCATGTACCCTAGACAGTATGCTGTCTTAGCACACCTGTTCTGCTCTTGGCCTGACGCTCTTCCCCCAGATATTTGCATGCATCCTTTTCTTGCTTCATTCAAGAGTTTGCTCTAAACTCAACTCCTCAGAGTGCATTTTAACACCCTCCTAACTATGAAACTATCCCCCATCCTTCTGTTTGCATATCCTCCACATAAGGGGCTTTCCTCATATGTATGGCCATTCTTGATGGCATGGTCAAGATAAAGAGTGGGAGGAAAGAAAGCCACGTGGAAATTCTAAACCCATGCTGGTGTGGTGGGGCTTGTCAACTCTGAGCTTCACTTTAAGATATTTTGTGTGGGCCACTGGTCGGGCTGCCTTGAGGTCAGTATTTTCAGATCTGTTCGTTTGGTCTGGGCACATTCCCCAGAGAGGCATCTTGCCTGTTAGGTTAAGGTCTGACTGCAGGTTTTCCGAAAGCAAAGAAAAGGCGTGAGGCTGGGAGGAGGTGTCTTGGGAGTCAGCATTCTGTATGCCGGCAGTCTACTTAATTCCCCGGATTTTGATAAGATCCAAAGGCTCTCAACTGTACTCCCAGTCCAGAGAACCTGTTTTTACAGTCTCTAGGGGAAAAAAACCTTCAGAAATCTAGGAGAGAGGATGAGGGAGCAGCAGTGAGGAGCAGCTGGCTCATGTATGGAGTAAGGAGTCGGGAGATGTAGGTGCTTCCCAAACAACTTATGTGATTCTCCTTAATTTAGCAGGTTTCTATGCCCCATGAGCCAGAGATTTAGAGATTTAGTGCTGACAGTTCTCAAGCATTTTGAGGATTCTGAGTGTATACTGGGTTGAACTCTCAGGAGAGCCCCGACTGAGGTATATGAGTATGTGGATAAGAATGCTCTTCTAGACAAAGGCAGTTGCTGAGCCCACGATGGCTTTGAATGAATTAGCAAAGGCACCCCTTCTTCAGGGCAGACATAGCCCCATGTCAGGGTGCATGCTTGGCTGGAGAAATGTGTGGCCAGGATTTCAGCTCCAACTCAGCCTCCAGAGTGGGAGCCGTTTTGCCATGACCAAGCCACACACAGCTGCGGGCTCTCAGCTTCCTCCATGACTGGCCTGTTTACACCTTGTCTGTTTCCTTGCATCCATTTTCAAGAAATGTGTTGCTGTTGTCTTCTCCCATGTTCTCAATGTTCTTGTGGATTTATGTGCTCTTTGTAAATGTCTTTTTTTATGGGATTTTAGCAGGGTTTTGGGAAATAATAAAATTAAATGAATGAATTTAATCTATTAACTCAGAACGGTGCTCCCTCTTCTGAACTCCTGCCTTTTCCCATGTTGTCCTATTTCCTGTTTGTTCGTCATTATGTGGAAGACATTTGTGTTTGTTCCATACACAATTTGTATGAATTTTGTTTGTTCCATACCCAATTTGACAGAATGGTCAAAAAATGGTCTCATCTTGGTCCCTTACTTCAAGCCAAGATGAAGGAATAGGTGGAAATTTATGCTCCTAGCTATTAAGAGGAATGCTCCAATGACCATCTTTGAAGCTGTCTATTTTAGTCCACTTTAGCCTTCACCTAATCTTTTAATAAGAGAATTAAATATGTTTATACTTTTTTGGTGTAAATTGCACATCCAACTTAATGTTGTTACCTTAGATTTGCTTTCCCTTTTTTTATTCCCTTCCCCCCTTTTTATTGTGTTATATATTCTGTATACTTTAATTTCCCTAAAGACTTTTTACTTAGAATGATTTTTGATATGTGCACTAGTTTTAAATTCTACTTTTAGGTGTTAACGTTAACCTGCAATTTATTTATATAATTTTCTTTTTCTTTTTATTAATTAACTGGAAATGCTTTTGATACATTTTATAGAAAGACTGTATATGAGGTTTATTTTGGAATTATTTAATATGGAATAGTATTTCTTTTGCCTTTATGATAATGTATTGTTTAATATTGTGAAGGTGAGATCTGAAGTCTGATCTTTTTTTCTTTAGAATTAACTTAGGTGAAATTTTTCCTGTGGTTGAGACAGAACAGGGAGCCCTCTTAGCAACCTGTGACCAACACCCAACCCCTGGCAAGCATGAAAATAAAGAAAAATCTTGAGTTCTGTCAAAGGAAATTCCAGGCATCTAGGTAGGCCTGAGAAGTAAATAAGCAACTTGATAACTAAGAAGGTAATAGCAACCTAAAACAATAGCCAAGGAAGCTACAGTCAAGAGAATCATTCCCTATAGAAACTAAAGATAACATCTTAACAGATGTTTCATATCTCAAGATATACATACGTTCTTCAGAAACCCAGACCCCCACTAAACGAATCTGCTGGCACAGACCTCAAATGAGGGGGGAGCTGAGGACTGAACCTTGACTGCCATGTTTTGTTCTAAATTTCTTCCTGAGGGGCCTAGAGGAGGTCACGTTCATGAGCCAGAGCTAGCATTCTTTTCTGATAACCCAAAATTTTTAGACAAAGCTTCACCTCCTTAACCAATCACAAATCAGAAAAGCTTTGAATCCACCTGTGACTTATGGCCCCTGCTTTGAGATGTCCTACCTTTTAAAGTCAAACCAATGTAGAGCCTCCATTACTGATTTATGACTTCTCCTGCAGCTTCCGCCTTCCCACCTTTAAAAACCCTTACCTGTAAGCCATTGGAGAAGTCAGGGCTGAAGCAAGAGCTGCCCAAGTCTCCATGTTTGGTGCCCTGCAAATAAACACCCTCGTTTCTCCTGCTGCAAATCTCAGTGTGGTTGTTTGCCTTATTGCACCAGCCAGTGGACCCCAATTTGGTTTGATAACATGGTGAAGTAGACTTTGTGTTCTATTTATATGTAAGATACGTGTGTGTGTGTGTGCGTGTGTGTGTCTGTGTGTATCCCTTGCTGAATTCTTTAACTTTGAAAATCTAAATTTTACTATGATAGGTTGAAGTCTCTTTTCATCTATGTATGGAATGGAAATACTGATGACCAACAAAATAAAAAAGATGCACAGACACAGAAGTAATCAGGGAAACTCAAAGTATCTGTAACAAGATACTTTATTTGAATTGTCAAGCGTTTTTTATTGAAGTCTAGTATGTATACAGAGAAAAACACATATCGTAATTGTATAGCTTGATGAATTTCCACAAACTGAACCCCTGTGTGTAACCAGCAGCCAGACCAAGAGCAGAACTGTGCCAGCTCCCAGGAATCCTCTGCTGAGCTTCTGTCCAGCTATTGCCTACCCCCAGAGCAACCGTGATCCTGACTTCTAAAAGCCTAGTTTAATTTTGAGTTTGGCAAACAATTTAAAGTTTTGATGATACACAAGTCATGACCAGATTGAGGGAAGAGTATATAAATACTCTTTATATTTATATATAAATTATATATAAATTTTTGCAGGTGTTTGGAGAACAGCTAGGCAATGCCCATATTCTTAATTTTTTTTTTTTAAGATGGAGTCTCACTCTGTTGCCCAGGCTGAAGTGCAGTGGCATGGTTTTGGCTCACGGCAACCTCTGCCTCCCAGGTTCAAGCGATTCTCGTGCCTCAGCCTCCTGAGTGGCAGGGATTACAGGCATGTGCTACCACGCCCGGCTAATTTTTGTATTTTTAGTAGAGACCAGGTTTCACCATGTTAGCCAGGCTGGTCTCAAACTCTTGACCTCAGGTGATCCACCCACCTCGGCCTCCCAAAGTGCTCGGATTACAGGCGTGAGCCACCGTGCCCACTCATATTCTTAATTTCTCAGTTTTCCTTTCAGTTCATTCATTGCTTACTCTCCTTGTCCTCTTTAATACAGGTTTAATTGTTTCCTCTTACCTAATTATGATTCATCCAACCAACATTTGCCATTGTACTTCCTCAGAAAACAGCCTTGCTCTTAGAGATGACTAAGAATGTTTTGGCCTATGGTGTCTCTCAGACTCCTCAATTCCATGCCGCCTGCCAAATGTACCTTGGCTTAAAATATCTCTTTCAATGCCACCTTGTCCTTCCAGTCATCCTCAATTCCTTTTATTATTTCCCTAATGAAAATTGAAATTTCTGCCAATTGCAAATATAATTAAAGCTTCTCATAAATGAAATAAAATGGAAATAATGTCTATGAAGCATCTACTACAGCAACTAACACGTAGTATGTTGTTTGAAATGTTAATTTCCTTCCTTTTCTTCCTTGTCCTTTTTTAGAAAGCCTCATTTACCCTCAAAACAGCTGTATACAGCATGAAAACCACTCTGAAGCACTTGCACCATGTATAAAGAATCCTTTTCTCTTTCAGAGAAATGTTCATTCATGCGCCAAGTTTTTTAAAATAATATTTTTGCTTATTCTTTTAACAGTGATAAATGCCATCTGTAAACTTGGAGTTTCCTACAGACCAATTATATTGGGGTGTTTTCCAATTAGTAAAATCCTCATGGTGTTTTATACTCTGGGACAAGAATAGTATAGATGAGAAATGAACCTGTAGGGACTGGAAGCAGGCAACATGAAGCATTTAGAGACAGGACACAGCGTACAGCACTCACGTGCATGGAGCACACAATTATATACATAGAAGTGAGAACAGGCTTCCCATGCAGAGTCTCCTGGGCTACACCCAGCATTTAAATGTAGTGGCATTTAGCCTCATTCTTTGCATTTCCGTATTCCTCTGATATGGCTTCCCTGCGGGATGCTGTGACTTAATTTGTCTGACAACCAAAATTTTGCCACGGTGCCCCAAAAAATATTTACTCTGTTAGTGGCCTAATTTTCTGGGATCTAGAGAAGTAGGCAAGAAGACTAAAAAACTGACATAATTCTTCAAAACTGAGCTGCAAAAGGATTTAAAGAAATAGTTGTGGATTCCAGGAAGATCACTAGTAGCTTAGACACCAAAATAAAATACCATCTTGCACTCAGAGCAGGCTCTTTACTCTCTGTAGTTTAAGGAGACATGCTGAATATCCATGCACAGACATACATGTTGAGGTGTCTTCTTATTTTCTTATTGAAATGGATTTATACTAAACTCCTTCATCTACCTCTCGCTGTAGTATTCCACATACTTTTAATTTGTGTATTTGTTTATTTATTTATTACCTAAAGCTTGGAAAATAATCTACAAATAAATATCCCTTCCGAGATCAATTCCCTAACTAGGGATTCATTAGTACCTCTGCCCCCATTTTCTTCGCAGGAATGCAAGGCTTTATATGATAAAGTTAGTAACGGACAAGCTCTTGGTCTTCCAGTTTCAACAGCCTTTATTTGTTTTACCATCATCACTAATGTCAATTGAACGCCTTCTTGGCTCTTGATCTGAGCCTCTCAGACACTTTGTGACTTTAGAGATAGTAGTAGTACTCTATGACTATTTAGAATGTAAGGGAAATTAGAAGCTCAGCTTGGAAACAACTATTTTTGTTTTTCCAACTTCTCTCCTGTGTTTTCCTTTCTTTCCAATTACCTAACCACCATCCTGATCTGCCGCTCTATTCCAGGGCATCTGTTTGTCTATCACTACACTTGGCTGCTCAGGAACCTTGTTCATTTCCTCGTTTTCTTTGATCACTCTATCCTGATATAGTACATACACACTTGTGATCTCCAAAATTCTACTCCAAAATTCTATTTTCAGCTGTTTCTGGGATATTACCATTCAAATGTTCCCACTCTCTCACTTCAAAATAAGCACACCTGGAACTCAACTGCTTATCTCCTCCTGTCTCCTAAAACCAGCTTCTTGTTCCCATTTCCAGCATTATTCTGGTTAAATTTCCCAAAAGACT
Organism: Gorilla gorilla gorilla; assembly: GCF_029281585.2. NCBI lineage: Eukaryota > Metazoa > Chordata > Mammalia > Primates > Hominidae > Gorilla > Gorilla gorilla. The sequence continues at coordinate 48,121,298 of NC_073230.2, forward strand.
GGTGATCTGACCTGGAATTAGAAAAGGACTGAGTATTAATTTTCTTTTTCATTGGTTAGAACAACAGATTATTAGTTTCTTGAAGGTGGGGATTACTTTTTATGATGTGTATCCCTACAGTGCCTGGTAAAGTATCTCAGTGAATACCTGTTAAGCGGATGATACATTAAAATGCTGTGCTAAGTGAGGCAAAATATAACGCTCCCCGATTGCAATCATCTGTTAGCTAACAATCCATAAGATAATGTGAATATATGAAGACCTACCCATGCCAGGTGCAGTGCCTCATACCTGTAATCCCAGCACTTTGGGAGGCTGAGGTGGGCAGATCATGAGATCAGGAGATTGAGACCATCCTGGCCAAGATGGTGAAATCTCATCTCTACTAAAAGTACAAAAATTAGCTGGGCATGGTGGTGCACCCCTGTAATCCCAGCTACGCAGGAGGCTAACACAGGATAATCGATTGAACCAGGGAGTCAGAGGTTACAGTGAGCCAAGATAGAGCCACTGCACTCCAGCCTGGTGACAGAGTAAGACTCTGTCTCAAAAAAAAAAAAAAAAAAAAAAAAAAAAAAGACCTACCCATTTCTGCTACTACCAAAATAATTCCATGTACCCGCCTTACTAATGGTGGGTGGGTAGCAGAATTCCTGGTTTCTAATTACTAGCTTTGGTCCTATTTAACCAAACTTGTTGGGTGGACAGAGATGGAAATAAATTAGGCTTTACTAACCTAATTGTAACTGGCTCTTTGGGAGTAAAAAATTAAAAAATTAACCCTAAGACTATCTTCAATCATGGGATGAACATAATAGTACCAGAAGCTACCAAGAACAAAATAAAACAAAGCAAAACAAAAACCAACAGCCCTCATTTCAAAAGTGTTCAAACTTCCTTATAAGTATAATGATTCTGTGTGCATAATTACTTTGTGCAATACACCATTAATGGGACTATGTATCGCCTAAATTCTTCAAAGGCATTTTTTTCTGAGATGGAATAGATCTTCAGAGACTGTACCCTATAATGATACATGAAATTTTTACTTTGATGCAAGAAAAACATCAGCAGAGGCTTGCTGAGGGGTGCCTGGGAATTAACACTCTCTCCTTTAAGAATTACCCTGGAGTCCTAAATAATTAGTCAACTATGCATGTTTTTCTCTAGCCTTACAAACTAACTATATTGCATATAAGATTAGAAGGTAGGCAGGCAGGATTAAGGGCTTTGCTATTAGATGACAATGGCTTGAATACCTCCGGTGCCTTTGTTAGAAAGATACCATGGTTCCCTTGTGTGAAGTCCTTAATGGAGGTGATCAAATGTGAACTGCTTGGGAAAATGACTGCCTTTTCAAATGATTGTTGTAAAACGTATGGCGATATTCCCGTTTACTGTATCTTCTTCTTCTAAGCCCAGAATTAACAATTAAATGTGTTTTACTGGCTATCATCTAACATTTTTTTCATTAAAAGAAGTTCTGTCTCTAACAATAATAAAAAATCTGTAAATGAATCTACTTTATGAAAACGGCTTGGTGTTAAGGCTGTTTTTACCTGATAGTACTCCTGTGTGGATCTATATCATTCATTCATTTAATTAACCATTTGTTGCCATAATTGTTATTATTCAGCAATTATCACCCACAGAACAAAGAACAATGCTTGTGCTAAGTTGCGGGGGTGGGGGGGGGGCGGTAAAACAATAAATAAGAAAGTATACACGGAGTTCAGAATGTAATAGCATAGCAATTTAGTACATGTAGCTAGTCACCAGAATAAAAGCAGAGTATTAGAAATCTCACTCCCGGCCCCACCCACCCACCTTACAGCAGTTTACTCCATCCACATTGGCCACAGCCACACCATACATGAGGGAAGTTTTTTACTTCCCCAGACTACCTGGCACCTGCATCTGGGCCTCATTTTTAGCCTTGAAGAGCACTGTTCAAAGTCTTTGTCTCTAAGTGCACATGCCCTCATTCTTCTCTTTCATACTCTTCACCCATGGATAGATCTTACAGATGGGTCTTTCTAATAAAGCACCTTTATTGCCGCACATCTGACAGGCTTTATTAATAATGGGTCCACCTACCCTTCCATTGCACAGAATGGGGTTTAACAACTCATTGTACTCTTTACCCACAGCACCATTTCATAGCAACTATGACCCCTCCCACTGCTTTTAACATTCCTGATCACCACCATGACACCCTCTGGCATGCCAAGTATAGCAAAACACAAATGCAAACAGGCAAAGAATTCAGGGAGACAATCTGAATTGAAGAGCTGGCTGGTTTTCCTCCTGACAACTGAGCCTAACCCACTCTTTCTTTCGGAAATCAGGAAAACTACTACTAGGGAAAATATAACTTCATGGAAAGCATAAAAGATATCAAATTTGCAGCATTCTACCTTCGGCTGTCAGCACCATGGGATTCTGTCCTTTTTTCTACAGCTTTCTTCAGGGCTCCTCCACAAAGAGCCCAATGTGAAACCCCAACACCCCATTCCAACTTCCCACACCAACCATGTGAAAGGAAGAAATAATTGGGCATGTGGGAGAGAAAGATGGGACTTTGGCCAGCACTGCACTCAGTTCTACTGCCAGTGGTGATTGAAAGGATATGGGGTGGAAAACTGTTAATGAATCTTCTTGCCACCTTAAGAGTGGCTTAAAGTGCATCAAAGCAACCCACTGGGATATCCCAACACTGGGCAGAATGTGAGGGGATCTGGGTAGAGGTGATTTCTGCTCCATCAAGGACGTTTAATGTGAACTTAACAAAGTAATCAGGATTCACTTTCCCACCCTATACCATTCCCAGATCAGCCAGGTTTATTTCTCCTACCCTTAGTAGTTTTGAGCCCTAGGTCCTAAATTCTTGGCTCCTTGCTTCATGTATGATCTGGACCTTTACAAGTTTGTTGCTGTTTCTGTCTTTCCTCCAGCTTTTGTAGTCAGTGTTGTTTCTACTGTTTCTGAGTCTTCTGGCACTACGGTCTTTGAACTCATGCTGTCTCAGGGGTGGACTCTCAGCCCTGGCTCCTTCTTCCCCAGATCCTCTTGCCCCTTCTCCCCCTTGGGGTTAGGAGATTCAGACAGGCAGCAGGTAATAAGGTCCTTGTCATTTAAAAGTATGAGATTAGAATTGTCAAATCAAGGCAATGCTAGGCCAAGATGAACTAAGATGCTTTAGTTTTTGCAACAGTGAGAAACAGCTCCAAGAAATCTGGATGGCTTACAACAAGAACAGTATTTCTTGCTAAAGATACATGAGGGTTGTAGATGTCTGGCACCCAGATTGAACAAAAAGTTTCTGTAGGAGAACTGCTATTCTCATGGCAGAGGGCAGGAATGCAGAAGACCCTGGGCTATCTTTACATCACATTTAACATATGATGTAAAGCTTCTGGTAAAATAAAGCTGATGTCATGGACATTTATAACCCATTGGCTAAAGCACAGTGGGCTAAGTTCACCAATGAGGTGATCTCATGTGCTCCTTCCCTAGGATGTGGACAGATCACAACACAGGGTGGGGATGTATAATCCCACCATAGAGAGAGAGCAAATATTTGGAAACAATATTATGGCAAATGGATTAAGGGAGGGCAAGAGGAATAAACAACCCCAGTTACTAGATTAAGGTACCAGCTGGGTTTTGTCCACACAGAATAAGCAGTAACTTGATTATTGACTTTCTGTTAATATTTTTTTTTATTACAAGCAATAGGCAGTAACTCAAATTAGCTTCAATGAAGAAGGAGCTAATGGGTTCACATAACTAAAAGTCCAAACAGAGTTCAAGCATGAAAGATCTATGCTTGAAAATGCTGTCCCTAGGAATTGCTTTCTCTCTGTTTCAGGCAGCCTCTTTCATATAGTTTCAAAATGGCCTCGGGAAGCTCCTGGCTTAGCAACCCCAGTGGAAAGAAAAATGCCTATTCACCAATAGCTCTAGAACTATCCTCAGGTTGATGCTCATTGCTTCTGATCATCTGGCTTGATTCATGTGCCCAGCACTGGTTCATCTGTCAAGAGGGATGTGATAGTTGCATAGGCCAGAGCCATGTGTTCACACTTAGAAATAAGAGCAAAGTCAGTAATGCCTGGAAACATGTGCATCGAGACTATGGATGAGTTCTCCCAAGAGAATTTGAGGTGCTTTTACCAGAAGGAAATGCCAAAAGTCCCACAAGCCCATTAGGGATAATTGGTTGGTTAAATTAAATTTATTCTTGCTGGGCAAGGGAAAACACTCACAAATGCAGTCTCATCAACAAGGAAAGTATGGCAGGATCTTTACAGGACTAGTGCTGAGAAGGTCAGGTAGAACTCCAATGATATCAGAGTGGGATTTTGGAAGTGGAGAATGAGTGGGCAGGTGGAAGGAGCTTTCAAAAGGTTGATAGTGAAAGACAGTGTGGGGATTGCTCAAATACCTAAAGAGAGAAATACCATTCGACCCAGCAATCCCAATACTGGGTATATACTAAAAGGAATACGAATTGCACTATTATGAAGACACATGCACATGTTTGTTCATTGCAACACTATTCACAATAGTGAAGACATGGAATCAGCCTAAATGCCCATCAGTGATAGGCTGGATAACAAAAATGTGGTACATATACACCATGGAATACTATACAGCCATAAAAAAGGAATAAAATCATGTCCTTTGCCAGGGACATGGACGGAGCTGGAGGTCATTATCCTTAGCAAACTAACATGGGAACAGAAACCAAATAATGCATGTTCTCACTTGTAAGTGGGAGCTAAATGTTGAGAACACAAGGACACATAGAGGGAAGCAAAACACACTGGGGCCTCTTGGAGGGTGGATGGTGGGAGGAGGGAGACGATCAGGAAAAATAATGAATGGGTACTAGGCTTCATACCTGGGTGATGAAATAATCTATCCAACAATCGCCCATAAGTTTACTATGTAACAAACCTGCACTTGTACCCCTGAACTTAAAATAAAAGTTAAAAAAAAAGGTTGGAAGACATGAAGTGGAACTTCTGCAGTACATCTTCAGTGAAACATCTCAGTCCTCCCCAGAGACTAATTTTTGCAAATCAACAGTAGCAGTTTCCCCTAGTTCGGCACTTGCTTGTTGCAAGTGACAGTCTTAGTAAATATCTATTTCTTAGTAGGGGATAGATGTCTGGCTGATAAAAAGGGCAGATGTCCACCACAGCTATCAAGTGACCTGTTTGACTAAACCCTTAATACCCTTTATACCTGAGGATGGGTTAACTTAGGAACTGGGTCATTACTGTGGGAGTTGACAGGCAGCCTCTGAGTGGGTTTTTTCTCAGAGCTGCTCCATTGGTCACTGCAATCTCCTCACAAGCTTCCAATTTCATATTTTTTCTCTGGACACTGTAGACAGGCATAGACAGAATTGCATTTCAGAGGGACCAGGAAGAAGGTTCAGAATGTTAGAGAATCAGACAGACAATGGATGGTGGTAGACAGGAAGTATAAGACGAGAATGTGATTAAGGAGAGAGCCAAATCTTTCCTTTTAAAATAACCTGGGTTGGGCATGGTGGCTCATGCCTGTAATCCCAGCATTTTGGGAGGCCGAGGCGGGCAGATCACTGGAGCCCAGGAATTTGAAACCAGCCTGGTCAACATGGTGAAACCCCGTCTTTAATAAAAATACAAAAATGAGCCAAGCGTGGTGGCAAGTGCCTGTAATCCCAGGTACTTGGGAGGCTGAGGCAGGATAATCGCTTGAACCGGGGAGGCAGATGTTGCAGTGAACTGAGATTGCGCCACTGCACTCCAGCCTGGGTGACAAAGCAAGACGCCATCTCAAAACAAACAAACAAACACAAAAACAAAAAAACCCCGAGACTACTATATGAAGAAGGCTAGGAGCCAGCAGGTTTGAATGATAAAACAAACAAACAAACAAAACAAATAAAATACCACACCCATTGCTTCCAGTGAGCATCACATAATAATTTCTTCCTTTTTTGCTTATGTTAATGACTCTTTTCCCTTAAGCAGACTCACAAATTTTGAGAAACTTGAAAAGGTCTCATTAATTACTGTGAGCTCAGAAAAATTCTCAATTTTAATGTTCAGTGTTGCTGCCCCAAATAATTTTTGCATGATGGAAAAAAATTATTTTTATTTCTTCTCTGACTAGCATAAAATCTTACCAAACAGTGCTAAGAAATAGGACTCAGGCCACTCCTGTGAGGTAGGTAAGACTGGGGACCTTGACAGCCAGCAAATGATGTGAGCAACCTCTAAAGGGTGCCCTTTCCTGTCTGCGGGGTCTTGCACCTCACTTCCAAACCCCTTTGTTTCTTAAGTCATTCCTTTCTTTCCCATGCTTTTGGAAAACAATCAACACAATTAAACTAAGGGGCTATTGGCAGAAGAAAGGAGAATCTTTTCTCCATTTTTCCAATGTCTCTCTGGAAGAGGCCCCATGTGGGCCATTGCATGCCTTGACTGTTGACAGTTATGATTTGGTGAATTCCACCAGCAAGGCCAATCCAGATTGAAAGCATTCTTCTAAAGACAGACGAATTCTTAGAGAGTGTTTTCCTGGTGTTTAATGATAGGGTTATGTATATTTGAATAAATGAAGTTCAAATGTGCAAAACTAAAAAAAAATATATGTATATATGTAGCACATACTGCTTCACAGTCCTCCTCATGCTCTGGATCTAGGAGTCTTTATAATGGTCCTGCTCTCACTTTGCCTCCATCAGCACAATAGCCTGAGCCAGCAACTTGCGTTCAGTGTATTCTGCTAATGCGTACACAGTGTGGCACCTGCTCACTTTCTAATAAGGGCACAGTGAGAAGCCTAACAGCTCCCCTGAGCACTGTGTGCAGTATATCTTGCTTGGTGAGGCAGAGTTTGGGCGCTACTGCCCTTTTTCACATCTACAATTGACCAGAGAAATAATATTCCCATTCCACTGCGGGCGTCAATGACACTGACTGACTGTTTTTTAAAGCTGAAAGATGAATGGACATCTGTTGAAAGAATTAGCAAGTTTCCTGATTTTATTTTTCAAATAAAAATAGAGACATAGATGTTGAAGACACATATTTGGTTTGGAGTGTTATTAGGCTGGGCTTTTTGTCTTGTGACCTCTCAACCGATACCTATTGCACAGCCAACCTTCCAATTCTGCATGTGTCTCTTCTGCCATTTTGAGGATGCATTGGATCACAAATTGGCTAGACTCTGCTGGACAAAGGAAATAGGAAAATATAGAGGGAAAAATCAGTGAAAATAATAGAATTACCACCTACCAGGTACATTTTATATATGATAGATACTTCTCATAATAAGTCCACTTATTATTACTGTTGGAAACTACTTTTATTAACTATGGGTGAAATTAGAGGAAGGTTTGCAAGACTGAATTGGAAGATCTTGAAGTTGACAAGGAGTCTACAGCCCTAGAAGGGAGCCATGATGCTTCTGTCCTCCCACATCAGGCAGAGAGGAAAAAATGCCTAGGGTGGTGGTTGTGGAAAAGAGTCAGGACCACCCTGCAATTAACTCATTGTCAGAACATGGACAAGTCTTTTTCTTTAAGCCTGGGTGTCTTCCTCTGTTGAACGAGCAGGTTCTCCTGTGTGATCTCTAAAAGCTCTTCTAGTTCTAAAATTTGATTTTTATTTTATCTAGAGACTTGCCCTCTAAAATAACTCATGAAATTTATTATTTTTAAATACCCCATGAGAAATCAGGGACAATTATTTTTAACCCCACACCCCAAGGATGATTAATAAAGGAGAAGAAATTAATTTTGTACTTTACACATAATAACATAACATTAATGAAACAACCAGAAATATCTGGGAGAATTTGCTTTTTTGAAAAAAAGAAAGATCCAGAAATAGAATGGAATACAAATTCACAGATGACCTGACTTCCAGTCACTTCAGTATCCGACTTCAGCAAAGTGCATGTTGTAAAAATGAGAGTAGACTGGAGTCTGGCAAATAGGAATCCAAATTCCACTTCCACATCCATGTGGCCCCAACTTACTTTCCTCCTTGTTTGGGAAATGGGTGACCCCACACAACCCTGGGAGTTGTTGCAGGATGAAAGTGATTAAGCTATATAATTACTGTAGCTTGATGCCTTGATATGAAGTAGGCCTTCAACAAATCTTTGTTTCTCTCATACCCACCCTCTCTTCTTTCTGTTTATTTCCATTTCATTCACTTTTCTAGGGGCCTTCCCAGTAAAACTTTTGAACAAATGTAGGGTAATAGCCCCTGCCCATTACTATGCTCTGATTATGTGCCTGACACCATGCTAAACCCTTTACCTGCATTTCCTCTTTTTATTATTTATTTATTTATTTATTTATTTATTTATCATTTATGAGACAGAGTCTTGCTCTGTCACCCAGGCTGGAGTGCAGTGGCTCAATTTCAGCTCACTGCAACCTCCACCTCCTGGGTTCAAGTGATTCTCGTACCTCAGCCTTCTGAGTAGCTGAGTAGCATGAGGGCGCCTGCCATCATGCCTGGCTGATTTTCGTATTTTTAGTAGAGATGGGGTTTCACCATGATGGCCAGGCTGGTCTCAAAATCCTGATCTCAAGTGATCCACCCACCTTGGCTTCCCAAAGTGCTGGGATTACAGGCGTTAGACACTACACTAACCTCTATTTCCTCTTTTAATATTTACAGAAACTCCATGAAGTAGACACTGTTCTTATCGTCCTCATTTTCCAAGGAACCTCTGTGTTTAGAGATGCAGACTTCCTCAAGGTCATGCAACTAGTAGGCCCCAGATTTGAACAAAGCTCAGTCAAGTCCTAAAGTCCATGCAATCAGCCACCACTGTATAATTTCTTCTTTGCTATCTTAAGAGGCATAGCATAAGAAATGATCAGTCTTTTTCTTAGTGTAAAAAGTAATCAAATTAATATTCAATCAACTGTACTGCCAGACATGTAACCTAAAACCAAGAAGATATAGTTTTGACTGTGAGTCTTCATGGATGACAAATGTTCAGATAATTCTCTGGTATTTGACTTTTAGGTGATATTTCCAAGGGCTTCTGCCAAAGCACATGAATTCTAAGGGTTATGTATCACTACTGTGCTTTCTCAGATGACCTTTACTAAAAGAAATGTACATCAAAGAAAGAGAGAGAGAAAGAGATTGCAGTGTAATTAGTTATTTTGTAAGCTGTAGACTCTTTGAAAACTGGATGCATATTGCATTTAATAAACATATATGCTTTCTATTATTGCTATTATTAATATTTTGATTGCTAAATTCTTACATGGCACAGTGAATGTGGGCAACACAAGAGTTGAAAGATTACTTCCTGAGATGTGCATAATTACTTAAGAACTTTGAAGTAAGTTTCCTTCTTTACTAGAAAAGAAATTAAAATGTTTTTATTTTGCCTAGGACTTCTCTACATTAAATTAATAGATTTTTTTTAAGCATAAGCTTTGTTTAGCTACAGCAGAAGGCATAACATGAGAGTGAGCATATGATGGTATAGCATGAGAGCACATGCTCCAGCATCAGACAGATTTGTGCTCCAAACCCAGCCTCTCCACCTCCTAACTGAGTGACCATGACACTTTATCTTTAAAATTAGCACAAGTAGCCGGGTGTGGTGGCTCACGCCTGTAATCCCAGCATTTTGGGAGGCCGAAGCGGGAGGATCACCTGAGGTCAGGAGTTTGAAACTACCCTGGCCAAGATGGTGAAACCTGCCTCTACTAAAAATACAAAAATTAACCAATCATGGTGGTGGGCGTCTGTAACCCCAGCTACCTGGGAAGCTGAGGCACAAGAATCACTTGAACCTGGAGGCTGTGGTTGCAGTGAGCCAAGATCCTGCCACTGTACTCCAGCTTGGGTGACAGAGCAAGACTCCGTCTCAAAAAAATAAAAATAAATAAATAAATAAATAAATAAAATTAGCACAAGTATTCTTAGTATTGTTGAGAGAATTGTGAGAGGAAATTAAATTTTGGGACCCCAAACTCAGTTAGCCAAAGGGAAAAGTCAAGCTGGAAACTGGGTAATGCACACTTGCCTCCACCTTTTGGTTGCTAAATGAAATGGCTACAAGATGAAAAGCTACCCAACTTCCCCTTCCTTTGCCAACAAGGAAATACCTGGGGCTGTTAAAACTTCACCATGGCAATGCTAATTGATAGCTTTACAGGCAGTCACCCCGGCCTGCCAGACACAAATGCATATCCGATTGTTCCTCTACCCCATTTTGTCTGTGTTATCTTATGTAAAATGCAGATTCCCCACATTTTTCTTTGCCCTTTTGTTTAAGTGAAAGCTGTGTGCTTCTCAATATCCCGCCCTTTCCCCTTTAAATTTGGAGCCCCCAAAATCATCCTGGGGAAAAGGCATAGACCTGTCTCCTGGGCAGGTCTTAACTTTGTCCTTAACTTTGGCAAATAAATCTCCAAAAATGATTGAGATTTGTCTCGTCATTTTCTTGATTGACAGAATTAAATGGGTGTCCGGTAGACCTGGGGGCTTAAACATGTATTATCACCACTCCCTCCTGCAACCCCATCAAAGTGGCAGCATTGAGATAAAAGCATATACAATCTTCAGGGAAAACAGAATAGGAAAGAAAAGGACAGCTGATGGCAGATATCAGCACATGTTTTGGAAGATGAAAGGTGAAATAAAAGTGGAAACTGACCTAGCAGAGAAAGTAAAATCTCATGTGTTCAAAGAAAGGATGACTGACAAAAAGCAAGGACTGTGTCACAGAATTCCAGAAAGACCCAGGAGCTGGAGGCATGGCTGGGGAGCACACTAAGTACAGGAAGCTCTGAGAAGAGCCTTTATAAGGAAGGCCTAGGTCTGTAAATCTCCTTCTATGCCCAAGCAGCCAAGTGACTAGCCCTCTCCTACCCTAGCAAGAAAAGGGAAATGTATTATTTGTGGGAACTGAGCACACATAGCACAGAACTCAGGGCAGCAGGTGTGGCAGAGGGGACATGCTGAGGCAGAAGAGTAAGTGAAAGTCTACTAGCTGAAGGGTGATGCCCCTGTGATTGATATGAAGATGGACAGAATGGAAGAAAATATTGGCAAATCACATATCTATAAGAAATTAATATCCAGAATATATAAAGAGCTCCTGACACTCAACAACAAAAACCCAAACAACCCAATTCAAAAATGGACAAAGGATTTGAATAGACATTTCTCCAAAGAAGATACACGAATGGCCAATAAGCACATGAGAATGTACTCAACATCTCTAACCATTAGGGAAATGCAAATAAAAACCATAATGAGATACCACCTCATACTCATTAGGATGGTTATTATTAAAACAAAGATCCCAGACAAATGGAGCCCTTGTGCATTGCTGATGGGAATGCAAAATAGTGCAGATGCTGTGGAAAATAATATGGTGGGTTCCTCAAAAAATTAACACAAAAGTACCATATGTTCCAGCAATTCTACTTCTGAGTACATACCTAAAAGAATTGAAAGAAAGGACTTCAGGGCCGGGCATGGCGGCTCACACCTGTAATCCCAGCACTTTAGGAGGCTGAGGCGGGTGGATAAGGAGATCAGGAGTTCAAGACCAGCCTGGCCAAGATGGTGAAACCCCATATCTACTAAAAATACAGAAAAAAGTAGCTGGGCATGGTCGTGGGCGCCTGTAATTCCAGCTACTCAGGAGGATGAGGCAGAGAATTGCTTGAACCTGGGAGGCAGAGGTTGCAGTGAGCTGAGATCACGCCACTGCACTCCAGCCTGGGCAACAGAGTGAGACTCTGTCTCAACAACAACAACAAAAAAAAAAAAAAAAAAAAAAAGAAAGGATTCAGCAGATATTTGTACACCCATGTTCACAGCAGCATTACTCACAATAGCCAAAAGGTGGAAGAAACGCATGCGTTTATCCAGGGATGAATAGGTAAACAAAATATGGTATTTGTGTGTGTATATATATATGTGTGTGTGTGTGTGTTTGTATATGTGTGTGTATATATGTGTGTATATATGTATATATAAATATATATGTGTATATATGTATACACAAATATATGTGTGTGTGTATATATATATATATATGTATATATAATTCAGCCTTAAAAGGAAGAGAATTCTGACACGTTATAATATGGATGGACCTTAAAGACACTATGCTAAGTGAAATAAGTCAGACACACAAGGACAAATATAGAATGATTCCAATTACATGAGCCACATACCTAGAATAGTCAGATTCATGAAGACAGGAAGTAGAATAGTGGTTATCAGAGAGTGAAGGGGGGGAGAAGCTGGGGGAGGGGGATGGGAAGTGCTTGTCTAATGGGTACAGAGTTTCAGTTTGAGGTGGTGAAAAAGTTATGCAGATGGATAGTGGTGATGGTTATATAACAATGTGAATGTACTTAATGCCACTGAGCTGTACAGTTAAAAATGGTCACAATAGTACATTTTATGCTATGTATACTACTACAACTAAAGAAATCTGCTTTGGTGACTAGGAGGTAAAAATTACTAAGACAAAGCTGAGAGAAGGCAACAACAACAACAACAACAAAACAAGGCAAAACAAAAAGCAAACCAAAAAAATGGAAAGAGAAGCCTAACATTTGAGACATCTTTCTGTCCAGGAACAGTTGCCAACCCAGAAGAGGTGGCTGAGAGAAATCGGCATTTGTCAGAGTGTGGAGTCCTGGAGAAGAGAGGAAGAGCTCAAGAGCACCAAGGGTAAGGTCCCTGGAAAACCCCGTGTGCTCCAGGTGTGGTTCTAAAGGATGGTGCCTTAGGAGTGGAGGAGAATTGGAAGTAAGCTAGTGCTCATTCCCACCGAATCCCAGCTTACCATCACCAGAGCAGCCCTGGAAATGGCAAAAGCTAAAAAGGAATCAACATGAGCCCGGATGTCTCAGACCCCACAGGGATGTGGCAAGAGGAGATGAAAAGCATCTTTGGAGGAAAATGTCACAATTCTAGGCTTCGAGTTACATCTATAATTTTCATTTACATTTATAAATTTCATTTCATTTACTAAATGTGTTTATGACATAAACACATTTTCAAATACAATTCCTGAAAGCTGATACAAAATAAATCAGTCAGAATAGAAGTCAATACTACACGGAAGAGAACCAGCAGAAAGATTACATGGCTCCAGACATTGGAATTATTAGACCTAAACTTTAAAATAACTCCTTTTATTATGGTCACGTAGCTAAAAACACAGGATTGAATATTTCCCCATAGAGTACAAAACATAAAAAATAATATGTGTTGAAAAAGAACAACATTCAAACAATAGAAATAAAAATATAGTGAAATTAAGAACTCAACGATCAGGATTTATGGCAGATTAGAGAAATTTGAAGAGAAAATTAGTGAATTTCATAAAAAAAAGTTCAGAAGAAAAGCATTCAAAAGATCAAAAAATATTTAAGATAAAGGAAGAGGAAACACAGAAGAGAGGGTAGGAGATACAGTTAAAAATCCTAACATACATCATGGCTTTGAACTCTCTAAGACTAATGAAAAACATCAATTACAACAGATACAAGAATTTAAAAACAAAAAACAAAAAACCCAAGCCAGAAAAATAGAAATGCACATCTAAAAACATTAGAGTAAACCTGTGGTGGTGGAGGAGGGGAAACTAAAAAGAAAATCATAAGAGCAGAAAGAAAGATTACTTCCAAAAGAATAACAAGGCAGACTAGGCACTATGGCTCATGTCTGCAATCCCAGCACTTTGGGAGGCCAAAGCGAACAGATCACTTGTGCCCAGGAGTTCGTGACCAGCCTGGCCAACATGGCGAGACTTTATCTCTACAAAAAATGAAAAATAATTAGTTGTGCATGGTGGCATGTGCCTGTAGTCCCAGGTACCAAGGAGGCTGAGGCAGGAGGATTGCTTGAGCTCAGGAAGTTGATGCTGCAGTGAGCTGTGATTGCACCACTTCATTCCAGCCGGGCAATAGAGTGACATTGTCTCAAAAAAAAAGCCAAAAATCAATGGCATAATATCTTCAGTGTTCTGACTTCTAGTTCCCAGCAAATATATTCTAGAAAAAAATGGCGAATTAAATATATTTTCCAGCAAATATATTCTAGAAAAAAATGGCAAATTAAATATATTTTCCAGCAAACAAAACCTGAAGTAATTCACTAGCAGACCTGATCGTCAAGGAAAACTATAGGATATATTTCAAGCAGAAGAGACCTTATCCCAGATAAAAAGTTTGATAAACAGGAAAGAATAAAAACGAAATATAGATTAATCAAAATGAATTTTGACTGTATATTATTTTTATAAGGTTTATGTTGTTGTTAGAACTAAAATTATATAACAGGAAGTGATTAAACTTAATTAAAATGTTCCAATATCCTTGCATTGCCCAGGAAGAAAGTAGAAGTGCAAAGTAATGTCAAACTCTGGTGAGTCAGATGCATGCTGTGATCTCAGGAATAAACTGCTGAAAAATATTAAAGAGTACATATCTTCCAAACTGCCAAAAAAAGAATAATTTTTTTAATTCAAAAAAGTTAAGAAAAGAGAGTATAGAATAAAAAATTAGAAATTATGTAGTAAAATTATAACTTCATATTAAAATATACACATAATATTCAATAGAATTACAAAACAGAAGAATTATAACTCAAAATAAAAAACTTATAAGACTGATAAAAACCTATATGCAATTTAAGAAAGACTTATCTTAAACAAAGATACAGAGAGATTGAAAACAAAAGGATTGACACTTTGGGAAGCCAAGACAGGAGGATTGCTTGAGTGAAGGAGTTCAAGACCAACCTGGGCAAGATTGGGAGAAAAAAATTAAAAATTAGCTGGGCATGGTGGTGCATGCCTGTAGTCTCAGCCACTGGGAAGGCTGAGGCAGGAGGATCGCTTGAGCCTGGGAGATTGAGGCTGCAGTGAGCCTTGATTGTGCCACTGCACTCCAGCTTGGGCAACAGAGTGAGACCCTGTCTCAATTAATTAATTAAATAATAGCGGAATCTAAAAAATGTATCATACAAACACCAAAAAAAAAGCTGAAATAGCAATATTAATATTAAAGTGGATTTTAAGGCAAAAAAAATTACTAGGTAAGGGAAGAGACACATCAAAATTGTAAAATATTTCATTACCACAGATGATACAATAATTCTAAACGTGTATACATTTAATAGCATAGTCTTACATAAAAAAAATCTGACAAATATAAGGATAAATACACAATTAGTAGCAAATAATAAAACAAATAGGCAAAATATCAGTAAGGATTTAGGTTTCAGTAACATAATTACAAATTAGACCTAAAAGACATATATAGAATGCTGCATCCAACAGCTGCAGAATGAGCACTATTTTCAAAAGTAAATGGACCACTTATAAATATTGATCATATACTGAATCATTAAGCAAGTCTCTACCAATTACAAAAGATTAAAAGCGTACAAGATCTTCTCTGACCACAATGCAATAAAGAGAGAAATATAGTTCATAAAACGTCTTATGTTTTAAAGTTAAGAAAATGTTTATAAGTCATCTAAAGGTGAAAAGAAAAGCAGTAAGAAATTAAAGTTAAACCAAAATTAAAATTAAATTGAAATGAAAAAGAAAAATGGAAATGAGAAAATATTTCAAGCTAAACAATAATGAAATATTCCATATCAAAACTTGTGAGATATACCTAAAGTTGTGTATAAAAAGAAGTATTTTAGCTTTCAATGCTAAAAAGCATAAATATCTATCTCAATAAATCAGAAAAATAACAATAAAATACCAAAGTAGAAGAAAGTGAATAATAAAGACAAGAGCAAAAAGAAATGGAATAGAAAGGAAATATGCAAATAGAATTGACAACCCAACAGTTGTCTTTCAAATTGATTTTTACTGGAGTGTATCATACATACTAAAAAGGTCACACATCACTTAGCATATAGCTAAACAAATTTTCACAAAGTGAACATTTTTGTAAGCAACATCCAGATCAAGAAAAAGAGCACCCCAAGCATTCCTGGTGCCCCACCCTCATCCCTGCCTGATACTATGACTCTCACAATGAAACTACTAGCCTGACTTCTAATTCCATAGACTGATTTGTCTTATTTTTATTTTTATTAATGAACAAAAATTCATTTTTAAAAGATGAATGAAATTGATAAACTCCTGGTGGGAGTTTCTTATCAAATTGAAAAAGAGAGCAAGCACAGGCATGCTTCACTTTATTGCACTATGCAGATACTGACTTTTTTTACCAAATGAAGGTTTGTGGCAACCCTGTGTTCAGCAAGTCTATTGGTGCCATTTTTCCAACAGTGTGAGCTCACTTTGTGTTTCTGTGTCACACTTTGGTAATGCTCAAAATATTCAAATTTTTCATTATTATTATATCTGTTATGATGATCTGTAGTCAGTGATCTTTGATGTTACTATGGTAATTGTTTTGGAATGGATTGCCATGAACCACACCCATATAAGATGAAAAACTTATTCAATAAATGTGTGTGTTTGACTCCTCCACAGGTTGGCACTTCCTCCATCTCTCTCCCTCTTCTTGGGCCTCCCTATTTCCTGAGACACAACAATATGGAAATCGGTCCTATTAATAACCCTACAGGACTTTTAAATATTCAAGTGAAAGGAGGTATCACACATCTCTCACTTGAGATCAAAAGCTAGAAATGGTTAAGCTTAGAAAGGAAGGCATGTCAAAAGCCAAGCTAGGCTTCTTGTGCCTAACAGTTAGCCAAGCTGTGAATGCAAAGGAAAAGTTCTTAAAGGAAATTAGAAGTGCTACTCCAGTGACCACATGGATCATAAGAAAGCAAGAGAGCCTGATTGTTGATATGAAGAAAGTTTTAGTTGTCTGGATACAAGATCAAAGCTGCCAAAACACTCCCTTAAAGCCCAATCCAGAGCAAGCCCCTAACACTCTTTAATTCCATGAAAGCTGAGAGAGGTGAGGAAGAAGGGCTGGAAGCTAGCAGAGAGGTTGGTGTGTGAGGCTTAAGGAAACAAGCCAGCTCCAAAACATAATGGCGCAAGGTGAAGCAGCAAGTGGTGAAGTAGAAGCTACAGTAAGTTTTCTAGAAGAACTAGCTAAGATCATTAATGAAGGTGGCTACACTAAACAACAGATTTTCAGTGCAGACAAAACAGCCTTCTACTGGAAGAAGATACTATCTAGGACTTTCATAGCTAAAGAGAAGAAGTCAATGACTGGCTTCAAAGCTTCAGAGGACAGGATGACTCTTTCGTAAGGGGCTAATGCAGCTGATGACTTTAAGATTAAGCCAAGGCTCATTTACCATTCTGAAAATCCTAGCCCCTTAAGAATTATGCTAAATCTACTCTGTCTGTGCTCCATAAATAGAACGATAAAGCCTGGATGACAGCACATCTGTTTATAGCATGAGTTACTAAATATTTTAAGCCCACTGTTTAGATCTACTGCTCAGAACAAAGATTACCTTCAAAATATTGCTGCTCATTAGCAATACACCTGGTCACCAAGAGCTCTGATGGAGATGTACAAGAAGAGGAATGTCACTTTTATGCCGCTAACACAACATCCATTCTGTAGCCCATGGATCAAGGAGTAATTTTGACTTTCAAGTCTTACTATTTAAGGAGTACATTTCCTAAGGCTATAGCTGCCATCAATAGTGATTCCTCTGATGGATCTGAGCAGAGTACATGAAAACCTTCTGGAAAGGAGTCACCATTCTAGATGCCATTAAGGACATTCATGATTCATAGGAAGAGGTCACAATATCAACATTAATAGAAGCTTGGAAGAAGTTGATTTCACCCTCATGGATGACTTTGATGAATTTAAAACTTTAATGGAGGAAATTACTGTAGATGTGGTGGAAATAGCAAGAGAACTGGAATTAGAAGTGGACCCTGGAGATATGACTGACTTGCTGCAATCTCAAGATCAAACTTGAATGGATGAGGAGTTGCTTCTTATGGATGAGCAAAGAAGTGGTTTCTTGAGGTGGGATCTACTCCTGGTGAAGATGCCGTGAGCATTATTGAAATAACAGGATTTAAAATACTACATAATTTTAGTTGATAAAACAGTGGCAGGTTTTGCGAAGATTGACTCCAATTTTGAAAGAAGTTCTAC
The DNA here is from genome assembly GCF_029281585.2 of Gorilla gorilla gorilla. Taxonomy (NCBI): domain Eukaryota; kingdom Metazoa; phylum Chordata; class Mammalia; order Primates; family Hominidae; genus Gorilla; species Gorilla gorilla. The sequence continues at coordinate 48,139,443 of NC_073230.2, forward strand.
TATGGGTACAATGCTATCAAAGAGCATTGCATGCTACAGGGGAATCTTTCACAAAAGAAAGAGTCAATCAGTGCAGCAAGTGATGCTTGTTATTGTTATTTTAAGAAGTTTCCAAAGCCACCCCTATGTTCAGAACCACCACCCTGATCAGTCAGCAGCCATTGACGTTAAGGAAGACTCTCCAACCAGCAAAAATATTGCAACTCACTGAAGCCTCAGATGATTAATAGCATTTTATTTTTTTAGCAAGAAAGTATTTATTAATTAAAGTTTGTACATTGTTTAGAATGCTATTGCACACTTAGACTACAGTATAGTGTAAATAGAACTTTTTAAAGCACTGGAAAACTGAAAATCTGTGATTTGATTTATTGCAATACTCACTTTATTGTGGTGACCTGGAACCAAACCTGCAATACCCCTGAGGTATGCCTGTATATAGATTTAATGCAAACCCAATAAAAACTCCCAGATATTGTGCTTTTTTTTTTTTTTTTTTCAGAGACAGGTTCTTACTCTGTTTCCCAGGCTGGAATGTAGTGGCAAAATCATAGCTCACTGCAGCCTCGAACTCCCGGGCTCAGGCAATTCTCACACTTCAGCCTCCCAAGTAGCTGGGACTGCAGGTACACACAACAATGCCCAGCTAAATTTAAATTTTTTTTTTGTAGAAAAGGGGTCTCACTATGTTGCCCAGGCTGGCAAACTCCTGGACTCAAGTGATCCTTGTGCCTTGCCCTCCCAAAGTGTTGGGATTACAGGCATAAGCCACCAAGCATGCCTGGCCCTACTTTTGTGTGTACATATGAGTGGGCGAAACTTGACAAGCTGATTTCAAAATTGATATAAAATTGCAAGAAGAATTTAGGAATACTTGCTCTACTGAATTTCTTTTTTTCTTTTCTTTTTTTTCTCTCTTTTTTTCTCTCTTTTTTCTTTTTTCTTTTTTTTTGAGACGGAGTGTCGCTCTGTTGCCCAGGCTAGAGTTCAGTGGCGCGATCTCGGCTCACTGCAAGCTCCGCCTCCCGGGTTCACGACATTCTCCCGCCTCAGCCTCCTGAGTAGCTGGGACTACAGGCTCTCGCCACCACGTCCGGCTAATTTTGTTTTTGTATTTTTAGTAGAGACGGGGTTTCACCATGTTAGCCAGGATGGTCTCAATCTCCTGACCTCGTGATCCGCCCGCCTCGGCCTCCCAAAGTGCTGGGATTACAGGCATGAACCACCGCACCCGGCCTACTGAATTTCATAACAAAATAAAGTTATGGTAATTAAGAGAGTGTGAAATTGGTGGATAGAAAAACAAATAGACCAATGTAACAGGATGAAAATCCCAGAAACAGAAGCACGTGTGCATGAACACTTGATTTATAGTGAAAGCAGCAACACAAAGCAGAAAACCATAGATTTCATTGAATTGTGCTGGGACAATCTATATGAACCATATCAGTTCTTGGTGGATTTTAAGTCTAAATAAATAAAAATAAATAAATAAGCATCTTTGTTCATCAGGAAAGTGAACATTAAAAGCACACTAAGTCACCATTTCACACTCCTAGAATGGCTAAAATTAAAGAAGACAGACAAGACTAGGGGTTGGTGAAGAGCAACTGGGGTTCACACACACTGCTGGTTGGAGCATAGACGGGTGGACCATATTGACAAATGTTTTCACATTTTCTACTGAAGTTATGATATGCCTACCTTGTGACCCAGAAAGCCCACTTCTATGTAAATGTTTTACATAAATCTCTATCAAAAGTAAAAAGGATTAACACATTGTAACATGTGTATAATAGACTGCCGTAAAGAATAAACATGAATGTACAAAATTAGGCGCAACGTGGATGAATTTCTCAAACCTGAAGTTCAGCAAAAGACTAAACATAATGTATACAGTATAATTTCAGTTATATGTTTTTAGAAAAGGCAAAACTAAGGTTTTTCAAAAAGTTATTATTTTTTGAGACACAGTCTCATTCTGTCACCTAGGCTGGAGAACAGTGGTGTAATCAAAGCTCACTGCAGCCTTGACCTGTGGGCTCAAGCGATCCTTCCACCTCAGTCTCCTGAGTAGCTGGGACCACAGGTGCCACCATGCCCAGATAATGTTTATTTTTATTTTTATTTTTTGTGGACTTGGGGGTCTTGCCATGTTACCTATGCTGGTCTTGAACTCCTGGGCTCAAGCAATCCTCCTGCCTTGGCTTCCCAAAATGCTGGGATTATAGGTATGAACCACCACGCCTGGCCTATGTATCAAGTGTTTACGAATGCATGATTAGATGATATAAGTTCTGTAATGAAAGCAAGCATATGGGCTGCTATAAAACTTCGAATAGTAGCTCCATCTTGGAGCTATCACAAGACTGTTTGGAGAGGACCCTGTATGAGGCGGCTTCGGGGTGGTTGGCAATCTTCTGTTTCTGCTGAGACTGGTGGTTACAGGGGGTTCATTTTATAGTCATTCATTAAGGTGTACATTTGTTACATATAACTTATTCTCATTTGCTGTTTTACAATTTTTAAAAAAGGAAAAATCATAGAATAAAAACATTTCTTAAGAAATAAAAATGTGATTTTCAGAATTAAAAAAATTCAAGAAGAAAAACTCTAGGATATTGTCTGTAAAGACAAAGAAATAGAAAACCGAAACTAAATGAGATAGATGATCAGCCTTGAAGGTGTTATTATACTCATTGGTTAGTAGATTCAATAATGAAAAAGGGAAGATGGATGGGAGCATATTGTCAAAGAAACAAAATAACGTTTTCCAGAACGAGATAACCCCGTTTTTAAGGGCCCCCACAAAATAGCACCACACCAAGGTTCGCGACTGTGAACCTTGCACTTTAGAACAAGAGAGGTGAAGAGAGGATCCTAAGGTTTCCTGAAAACAAACAAACAACAAATTCAAACAAACAAACAAAATGTGCTTATATAAAAGATCAGGGATCATAATCACATTGTGCTTAGCAACAGTCTTACTGGAAACCTTGGAATTTCCTAAAAATTATTATCGACTTCTAATTCTGCAACAGCCAAATTATCAGTCAAGTGTGAGGGTAGAATCAAGAAACCCATGATGTCTCCATTTGCTTCCTTTGCTTTCTTTCTCAGAAAGAAACTTACCTGTGGTCCTCAAATGAGCTGCTAAGAAAGCTGGTCATCTGACACAGTGCTGGGATGACAGACACCAGCCATCACATCCAGCCTTATGAATTTCATAATTCCATAATCAGCTGTTTAAGAATCATCATGGCAAGAGAAGGTTCAACTTAGCACAGCAAAAGAAATTTCAGGAAAAGAGTGAAGAGACATGCCTGGCCATTTGTTGTGCAGTGAGAGAGCAAAGACCAGAGGAACAGGAGGTGATTGAAAGGCCCCAGGGATTGTGCCTAAAGAAAAATAAGAAGGAGGAAGTGGTAGATTTCCTGACTTGTGATTGGTGAATGTGTTGAAGAAATTTAGAGTTCTTTAGGTGAACTTGGGCAGGATTTAACAATAGCATATAGAAAATTAAGCAAATGAGGCAGGGCGTGGTGGCTCATGCCTGTAAGCCTAGCACTTTGGGAGGCCGAGGTGGGCAGATCATGAGGTCAGGAGTTCGAGACCAGCCTGGCCAACATGGTGAAACCCCATCTCTACCAAAAATACAAAAATTCGCTGGATATGCTCGCTTGTATCCAGGACGCAGAGGTTGCAGTGAGCTGAGTTTGTGCCACTGAACTCCAGCCTGGGTGACAGAGGAAGACTCTGTCAAAAAAAAAAAAAAAAAAGAAAGAAAAGAAAATTAAGCAAATGAGACTGTCTCAAAAAAAGAAAAAAAATTCAGCAAATGAAAAAACAAGGTAGTTATTAGCTCCAGAAAAAGCAAACATATACATAAAAAGAAGTGTAAGCATGGGCCGGCCGCATTGGATCATGCCTGTAATTCCAGCACTTTGGGAGGCTGAGGAAGGAGAATTGCTTGAAACCAGGAGGCAGAAGTTGCAGTGACCTGAGATTGCACCACTGCACTCCAGCCTGGGTGACAGAGCAAGACTCCATCTCGGGGGAAAAAAAAAAAAGTGTAAGCATGGTGCGTGGCTCAACTCTGAAAGGAAAATAATTAATACAGATTGAACCAGATATAGTATGATGCTATATTAAGAGATGGAGGGAGGGAAGTGAATGTGGGGATAGTAGGGAGGGTCAGAGGACTAGAGATCTAAAATTCGATATTAGGAAGTCAGTCAATAATGACTCAACTTGTAAAGTTAAGAAGCATGTTATTTAAACACAAGAGCTATAGAACTTCTAAAAGAAAACACAAGAGGACATCTTGGCAATTTGGGGATAAGCAAAGATTTCTCAGCTAGGACATAAAAAGTACAAACTGTAACAGAAAAAAATTGATAAGTTGGACTTCAGTAAAATTGCCAAATTCACAGTGTCTTCATTACTGCAGCTTTAGAACAATTCATGACATCAGGTAGTGTCAGTACTCCAATTTTGTTCTTCTTAAAGATTTCTTTGGCTATTCTAGCTCCTTTGGCTTCCATAGTCATTCTAGCAGCTTATTAATTTCTACAAAATAAGCCTGTTGAGGTTTTGACAATCAATTCATTTGACTAAAAATATTAATATATCAAAGTTTGTGATCATTAGTCATAAAACCTGGGTCCCATGTGTGAATTCTGCTTGTAACAATGCAAGTAATGTATTTTTGAATCAGAGGTGTAGCTTATTGGTCAGGATTGTGCATACTACAGCAAGCTGGCCTGGGTCTAAATCCTGGTTCTGCCACTTACTAGATGTGTGCACAAGGTTTTTGACTCTCTATGCCTCATCTATACAAGTAGGGGTCATAACAGCCTGCAGTTCATGAGGTGGTTGAAATGTAGATGAGTTACTGTACAGAAAATTCTTAGGTTGATATCTGGCCTGTATCAAGTACTCTTGCTCTTATAATTTTACTGATTTTTTTTCTTACCTTATCTCCAAATCTATTTAAGGTGGCTTACAAGGACTCACAAAGTATATCAGTGTAGATTAAATTAAAAGTCAAAACAAAAGCAAAGAAAAAATAATTCTAGAACTTCTACCTACAGATTTTGTATTTTCAGTATTTTCCAAAAACTCTCCTTAAAAAGGTTTTTCTCTCTTATCAGGAATTTTACATGTCTAGTTAGACACACAGATAAAAGAAAAAATAAACCAGAAAGAAAGTCCAAACTAAGTCCACAAGGAGGCCTGCTGGAGGAACAAAACCAGCAGAACAGCAAGCTCAAAGGTGCCCTGGGAGTGATGGAAGGGGACTGGGAGCACCCTGCGGGTCACTTGTTAAACAGCCTGAAAGCCACTCTGAAGAATTCCATCCAGGCGTAAGAGAGAGACAGTAAAAGCTTTAGAGAAAGGAGATTGCGTCTCTCAAGTGATGCCTCAGAAGAGTGATCGCTCTTTGGCCTTTATTAATTTCATAATCAGGTGTTTAAGAGTTATCATGGCAAAATCTAAGAAACCCATTTTAGTTTAAGGAAACACTCAACTAAACTAAAACGAAGGTAAGAAAATAGCGTTCTTTTTTATTAGGATCGGCCATTCACAGCAGACTGGCTATCACTCATTTTTGGAAATCTAGGTCTGAAATAAATATGTCCGTTGGGTAACTCATGCTGAGAATCAAAGAGCAATATTTTAGGGCCCCAAAACTCCAGACTTTCTTTAGTTTTTCAAATGATCTCCCGTGGTACAAATACATTTAATGGAAAGATAGAGAGCCAGTGTTCCTAAAAAATTGCTTTTCTTTTTTATCCTTTTTTGCAATCAAGGCTGAAGTAACCTGGGAAATGTTAAACTTGTAGGTTCTCTTGGTCTGGAGTTCTCTCATTAGCCCGGGCAGCTAGATCTGTTTGCAACTTTGCTATAATATGTACCCTGTACTGGAACAGTAAACCTCTGGAGACAAGGAAGCATTTATCACCCTAAGGATTGATTTGCACTTTCTCTAGTTTTCTAGGGGTAACAAAGAGGTGATGGCAGTTTAACCCGCAGCGTAGAGCAGTCATGCTCTCGTGGCTGGGCATTGCAGTCCCCTGGGAAACTGCAGATGCCTGAGCTGTATTTCAGGCTCCCTGAGCCAGAATCTCTACAGGTGAAGGGAAAGCATCTGCAAGCATGGGCAAAGCCCACAACGAGGCCTGCTGGAGACTCAAAGCCGGCAGAACCAGCACAAATGTGCTCCGGGAGTAGCAGAAGGGGACAGGGAGGGCACGGTGGGATCACTTCTTAAACATCTCATTCACTTCACACGTGATTTTCATAAGTAGCCACCCTTGGTAAGCATGAGCACCGAGGGACCTGGCACCTGAAGAAGATTCCCTGGGGGAGTTGATGCAGTGCCGTCCCGCCCCGCCCTGGGTGGCTCTCCCCTGCTGTTCCTGCTGCCCAGCAGCAGACACGGTAGGGGCACAGTAGCAGGTGGTAGGAGGGGGCTCCGTGGTTCTCTGTCCTAGAGATAATAGAGCATACAGTTAAATTTGTTTTGTGTTAAGGGAGTCCTTTTTGTCGCATTATCTCAGGGTCAGCTGAGAACAACCTAATGATCGTATTTAATTTTCAGGCTCTAAAAGTCTGTTCTGTTTTTAGCCAATACTTTGTTCTCCTCTTCTCCTAGGTTATAAAAGGAATCAGATTTTCTCTCTCAAATTTCATCTGAATGTTATTCAAAAGCAAATAAACTCTGAGGTACTAGAGAAGGTCGAACATAAGAAATTTCAGGAACTGTGTTTTATAAAGTTAATGTTAAATGCAAAGTAAGATCTAGGAGGAGAATAAAAAACGTGTCCTGTCCAGTGAAAGCATTGTAAATAGAAGTTTCAACCCAGATCATTATAAATTCATGTTGCATCTTTTGGTAATATGTTAAAAAGAAAAGTAGTAAAGAAATAAAGAAAAGATAAACCATGTTTGTCATCTATATTGATTCAGCCTTCTGTACCAAAAGTGGTGGGACACTGAGGGAAAATGGCTCAAGTAGCAAATGCATTGAGGTTGGAAACCTATTACTAATTCAGGAGCAAATGCATTAGGAGGTGCAGTCCGTTCAGAGTCTATTAAAGAGCAGCACATGGAGACCACCTCTTCATAATTCATGGGGCAATTTCCCTTGCTTTTGGGGGAGAAGCATTCTTATCAATACAAATCTGTCCTTGTGAGTGAATTGTTAAGATTGTCAATTATGTGTTTGACTATTTAATTCCACAGATACTCTTAGTTAAGTTGTGAAAGTGTGTAGCTGATCAGAAGCTGATTTCATCATCTTTTCACAGTGTTGTTTTTTAACTGTTCCAGTCTTGTAATATGTTGGTTGATTAAAAGCAAAGTTTATTAAGAATTTTTTCTTTGGTGTTTAAATAGTTCTAAGGCCAAACCCACCTTCGACAAAAAACAGAAAGCAAAAACAAACACAAGCATAAACACACAAAAAAAACCACTTCTAACTTTGATGTAAGGAAAGTAATATATTTTTATTCAGGGTTTAATCTTCTCTTCTATTGGCTTACAAATTTTAAAAAATCCAGTTAACTTTATGGATGAAAACAAACGGCTTTGTTTATACTCAGTTCCAACACATTTAACTTTTTTTTTTTAGATAGGGTCTCACTCTGTCACCTGGGCTGGAGTGGAGTGGTGCAATCTTGGTTCACTGCAACCTTCACCTCCTGGGGTCAAGCGATCTTCCCACCCCAGCCTCCCTGGTAGCCGGGACTACAGAAACATGCCACCACTCCTAGCTATTTTTCTGTTTTATCTTTTGTGGAGATGAGTTTTCATCACATTGTCCAGGCTGGTCTTGAACTCCTAAGCTCAAGCAGTCCTCCCACTTTGGCATCCCAAAGTGCTAGGATTACAGGTGTGGGCCACTGCATCTGGCCAATTCCTATGTATTTAAAGATGTTAAACAAAACAAAAACAAAAACAAAAACAGAAGAAGAAGTTGGGGTTTGGATTGGGATTTCTTGTCCATAAGTATATTTTAACGGCTCTGTTAAAAAACAAACAAACATTATTTCCCATTTACTACTAAGAATTACTGATTTTTAAGTGTATATTTGCTAAAATTCTGCCAAGAATTTGCAGCATCTCAGTACATATTTTCATGTAACATTAGTTAAGTTCACAACCAGATAGGACAAAAAAGTAAAATTTTTAAATGGAAAACAATAAAAATTATACTTAATGTCTGAGATTAGAGAAACATAAATATTTGGTTTTGTCCCAATAACCAGTTATTACTCTCAATGTAAAAATAATCCTAGAAAAACAAAAGTAACCTCAACAGAGAGATACTTAGAGAAAAATACTTGTTCATCCTAAAATGTCTATTTGGGAATATTTCACTGAAACATGTCCGATACCCTTACCTTTTTGTTTCCAAGGATGTGTATTTTGAAATTCTGTTTTGGAAATAGACATGAAAATTAATGAATACAATATAAAGCCCTGGAAAGTTGAGCTTTCCAGGATTCATGTATAGTCTGAGAATTGAAAAGTAGGCATGTCATGGGGAGTTTGGGCCATGGCTTTTCCTTGGAGGCCACCAGTGGTGTGACTTAGAAATGGCCACAGCAAGGGATCTGTGGATGTAGGAAAGAATCCCCCAAGTAGACTAAAACTGGCTCCTCTTACCAACAGTGTGAAAGGAGTCAAAATTCTGGTGTTATACAAAAGGGCAGATGTCAGCATCCAGGAAGAAACAGAGTGGTTTTAGTTAGATATTCCCAACTGTAAACGGTGAATTTGGTGTGCCATCCAAGCACAAAAAGCAACTGTAAAAGTTGAACTGGAGTTCAGGAGAGTGTCTGATCTGAAGATGGAGATCTGCAAAGATCTGGTTGCTGAAACCACAGTAGTAGACTAGAAACCTAGGTGGGTTGCTTTGATGATAGGACTGGAGATTCAAAACAGATTTGGGATATATTCAGATTTAGTGTATAGGAGGGGAGAAAGAAACCAGTGTTGGAGGCTTCTCTATGGCTCTTAACACACATTTAATTTTCAGTATATAGATTTATTTATAAAGTTGAATTATTTTCTTGATATTGGATAGGAAGAGTCCCTAATGGCTTATATTAATCACTGTTTCTCTACGTTTTATTAAAAAAAACCATTTCACACATACTCCCACCACCTGTGCACTGTATCATAAATAATTTAACCAGTCTTTCAGCCAGGCAGTATTTTTTCCCTCTGCTTATTACCACATTCCATGTTGAGCCACAGTTTCTTAACAAGGCAAGATTTCTCCCTATTTCTTTATCTTCCCCACAGATCTTGAGAATAGAATTTTTAAAAATTTAAACAGTTGAGAAAGCTTGCAGATCTAATGCAGTTTTGCATGTTTGAGTTATGATGATATTGGTTCCTCCAAAAGACATTTTCTGTTTCTGGTGTAGAATTAGCTCATTACCTCAGCTAATGCTACCACATTCCAATTAGAATCCTTTTGAAAATCTGAAGCACTCAATACACAATAAGCATTTCAAATCACTTCTTTAAGTCTTGGTTATGGAAATGGAAGCATTCAAATCCCTGATATGATGATTACACTTGAGGCCTTACACCTATACAGCCAAGGCAGACTATACAAAAGCAAATTGTGATTTCAAACTGAAGCCTATCTTTTGCTCTATTGTACCTAAGACTTTGAATCTCCTACTTTTAATCACTGGAATGGGTTGCTCCCTCTGAAGGGAGTGTGGTAGCTGGATAAATGGCCAAAGTGAGGTTGGGTTTCTCAGGCTGGGGCTGGGGGAAGGACACTGCTACCTCAGAAAAAGGGGGAAATCAGAGAGTGAAGCTGTGGGATAATCCAGAGCCCGTAAAGGAAGTTTGAGGATCAAATGTTTGGAGGAATAAAGATGGAATGAGATTAAAGATAAAAACTGAAGTTTGAGCTTAGGTTTGATTTTGGGAGGCAAGAGAATGTGAATGGAAAGATCAGACAGGGGCCCTGAGCTACTTTCTGGAAACCTGCTGTGTTTGAAGCTCACCTTTTAGAATGTTACATGATTTACTGTACCTGTTTTAAAGGACTAGGAGTGGAGCAGATCAAACTCTACTCAGGCAAAAAAATCTCCCAGTTAGGCTTATTGACATTTGACCTGAGCCCCATCTTGGGCAATCTTAGGTGGGAGGTAAGAGATGGAGGTGAGGAAATCAAGATTTTAACCTTGCCCTCCTTTCAAGTCCAGGATTGAGCACGGACCACGATGCTGACAGGAATCCTGTACTTCATGTGTTTACCCTGTTCTTGTGTTGTTATAAAGAAATAACAGGTTAGGTAATTTATAAAGAAAAGAGCTTTATTTGGCTCACAATTAATTAAAGGCTGTACAAGAAGCATGGTGCTGGCACCTATTGGCTTCTGGTGAGTGCTTAGGAAGCTTTTGCTAATGGCAGAAGGTGAAGTGGGAGCAGCAACTCACATGGCAGAATGGGAGCATGAGAGTGGGGGTAGGGGAGGTGCCACACTCTTTTAAACAACCAGACTGCCATGAACTCACTCATTACCACAAGTATGGCACCAAGCCATTCATGAGGGATCCACCCCCGTGATCCAAACACCTCCCTGCAGGCCCTGCCTCCAACATTGGAGATTACATTTCAAAATGAGATTTGGAGGGGAAAAACATCCAAACCATATCACTTCATTACAGACTGCTTATCACAGCTGATGAAGCAGGCAGCTTCCAGGTGGGTGTTCTATAACACAGAGGTTGAACCTGGGCTGAATTCTTGTAGACAGCGGTGCATGAACATATAGAATTCATTGTTTCTATGACCTTAAATGATTTTTAAATAAAAATTTTCTAGTTTTCCAGAAGGAATCATGGGCCAAAATTGGTCTTCCATCTTGATAATGTGACTTCTGCATGATGTTTCTTTATTCTTTTTCTAATCTTTGACTCACCGAAGGGTGTCCTCCCCAACTTTACATTCATGTATAATCCAGAGAAGAACTAATGAGCCTCTGGACCATCCTACAACTAGTATCAAAACAATGGGTTTAATTAGGTGAGAAACTCAGTCTCCTGTTGAGCCTTGACTCCCTCATATCCCATATTCAATGAAAAACAAAATCGAGCCCATTTAAAACATTTTTTCTTCAGCTTTGTTTTTGTATCTTAGATGCAGAGAGTTGGGCAAACCATTTTCTTCCTTCCTGACACGTGGATATCAGTGGTCCATTCAAGGCCTTGCTTTTGTTTTAGTTATTTATTTTTATTCCCCCTTATCCCCTACCCCACTCCTATTTATCTCTCTAATTATATATGTCCTACTTCTATAACATCTCTTCTTTTCCACTTTAAGCCTTTGGCATTGATCAGACAGACCATTAGAATAGTATATTAGCTGGTTTACCTCATTTCACCCTAAACTTCTCAACTCATTCTTCGCCCTTCTGACATCCTGAAAATATGGTTATAATTATCCAGTGTCCCACCTTTGGTCCTACAAGATAAAGCTCAAATTTTTTGACACAAGGTGAAATACTCCCCAATATCATGCTCTCTGTACTCTCACCAGTCTTATCTTTTTTTCCACAGCCACACCTAACCCCCTACACCTTTCCTCTTTCTTCCTATCCTGCACCTCTGGGTCTGTTTGGTAAACCCATATTTATGCTCCAAGGCTCTGATGATGGTTCCTCTATGAAGACTTCTTAATTGCCTGTCCATCATACAGAACTGACTATATATATTTTTTCTACCATATCCTGTTCTTATTTCTATAAAATAACTCCAGCACTCCATTGCATTTATAGTTCACAGATTTGAGTCCTCTGGAGGGAGTGACCATGTCTATGAGTCCTGGTATCATTTTGAAAGTGCTTGGCAGGGACAAAGTCTTCATTAGATGTTTTTAAGTTGAATGAACAATGAAATCTCATGATTAAGCAAAATCGTCCCAATAATTATGTCAAACTTGTGCTGCGTATCTATGGCTGATTATTATTCAGGAAGGAGGAAAATGTGTGTGGAGAAGGGGTGGGGTGTGGAGTGTCAGCCTGACTTAGAGCATTGTTCTGATCACGTCACTTTCTCTGGTCAAACATGTCAACGGCTTTATTAAAAATATGGCAGCCAAGCCCAACTTTTAAGCCTGATGTGCAAGTCCCTTCATGGTCTGACTTAGACTTACCTTTGCAGGCTTATCTCCCATGACTCTCTTTTATATATTTTATGTTCCATCCAAAATGGGTCACCCATGATTATCCAATCCTGCCTATACCTGCCCATCTCTGCCCCTTCTGTTTGCTGTCCTTTTTCCCTGTTAAGTCCAACCCCACCTCTCTCGGCTTTGGCTCCTGATATTCCATCAGTCCTTCAAGGTACCAATTGAATGCGACCTGTTCTAGGAAGATTTCCTTGATTCCTCTAGCAAATAACTCCTTTTAAAAATCTTCCTTGCAGGCCGGGTGTGGTGGCTCACGCCTGTAATCCCAGCACTTTGGGAGGCTGAGGCCAGTGGATCACCTGAGGTCAAGAGTTCAAGATCAGCCTGGTCAACATGGTGAAATCCCGTCCCTAGTAAAAATACAAAAATTAGCTGGGTGTGGTGGCATGCGCCTGTAATCCCAGCTACTCGGGAGCCTGAGGTAGGAGATTCGCTTGAACCCAGAAATGTGGAGGTTGCAGTGCACTGAGATCATGCCACTGCACTCCAGCCTGGGAGACAGAGTGAGACTCCATCTCTCTCTCTCTGTGTGTGTGTGTGTATATATATATATACATGTATATATATACATATATATGTGTATATATATGTATATACATACATATATATACACACATATATATATTTGTTCATGAGGTTTAAGGAATATATATACACATATATGTATAGAGAGAGAGATTTATATATATAATCTTCCTTTTAGTGTCTCTTTATGGCACAAACACTAGTGTGCTTTGTTATTTGGGGGTGTATTTATTTCACGAAATCCACTGGGAAGAGATTAAGACACAACTCATTTTATCGTACTTCACTTTATTGCACTTCACAAATATTACACTTTTTACAAATTGAATGTTTGTGGTAACTCTGAGTCCAGCAAATCTTTCAGGGCCATTTTTCCAACAGCATGTGCTCACTTCATCTCTGTGTCACATTTTGGTACTTCTTCCCGTATTTCAAACTTATTCATTATTATTATGTGTTAGGGTGATCTTTGATGTTACTATTGCAATTTTTTGGGGTGCCACAAAGTGCCTTCATGTAAGGCAGTGAACTTAATAAATGTGTGTTCTGACTGTTCTACTGACCAGCCAATCCTCCATTTATCTCCCTCTCCTCAGGCCTCCCTATTCTCTGAGACACAAAATGAAAATTAGGTCAATTAATATCCCTACAATGGCCTGTAAGTGTTCAAATGAAAGAAGGAGTTGCATGTCTCTCACTTTAAATCAAATGCTAGAAATGATGAAGTTTAGTGAGAAAGGCATATTAAAAGCTGAGCTAGGCCAAAAGCCAGGGCTCTTATGCCAAACAGTTAACTAAGTAGTGAAAGCAAAGGAAAAGTTCTTGAAGGAAATTAGAGGTGCTATTCCAGTGAGCACATGAGTGATAAGAAAGTAAAAGGGCCTGATTATTGACATGGAGAAAGTCTGAATGGTCTGGATAGAAGATCGAACCAGAAACAACGTTACCTTAAACCAAAGCCCAATCCAGAGCGAGGCCCTAACTCTCTTTAATTCTGTGAAGGCCAAGAGAAGTGACAAAGCTGCAGAAGAAAAGTTGGAAGCTAGCATGGGTTTGTTCATGAGGTTTAAGGAAAGAAGCCAGCTCCATAACATAAAAGCACAAGGTGGAGCAGCAAGTGCTGATGTAGAAGCTGCAGTGAGTTTTCTAGAAGATCTAGCTAAGATCATTGATGAAGGTGGCTACACTAAACAACAAGTTTTCAATGTAGACAAGACAGCCTTGTATTGGAAGAAGATGCCATCTAGGACTTTCCTAGCTAGAGAGGAGAAGTCCATGCTTGGCTTCAAAGCTTCAAAAAACAGGCATACTCTTGTTACGAGCTAATACAGCTGGTAACTTTAAGTTTAAGCTAATGCTCCTTTACCATTTAAAAAAAGCCTAAGCCCTTAAGAGTTATACTGAATCTATTCTGCCTGTGCTCTATAAATAGAACTACAAAGGCTAGATGATAACACATCTATTTACAGAGTGGTTTACTGAATATTTTAAGCCCACTGTTGAGACCTACTGCTCAAAAAGAATCCTTTCAAATTATTACTGCTCATTGACAATGCACCTGGTCACCCAAGAGCTCTGATGGAGATGTACAAGGAGAGAAATGTCATTTTCATGCCTGCTAACATAACATCCATTCAGCTGCCCACAGATCAGGGAGTAATTTTGGCTTTTAAATTATATTATTTAAGAAATACATTGCATAAGGCTATAGCCTCCAAAATGATTCTTCTGAAAGATCTGAGCAGAGTACATTGAAAACATTCTGGAAAAGATTCACTATTCTAGATGCCATGAAGAGCATTCATGATTCATGGGAGGAGGTCAAAATATAGACATTAACAGGTTTTGGAAGAACTTGATTACACCTTCATGGATGACTCTGAAGATTTTAAGACTCCAGTGGAGGAAGTCACTGCTGATGTGGTGAAAATAGTAAGAGAGCTAGAATTGGAAGTAGAGCTTGGAGATGTGACTGAATTGCTGTAATCTCAGGATCAAACTTGAGTGGATGAGGAGTTGCTTCTTACAGATGATCAAAGTGATTTCCTGGAATGAAATCTACTCCTGGTGAAGGTGCTATGCACATTGTTAAAAATGACAACAAAGGATTTAGAATATCACACAAAGTTATTGGCAGGATTTGAGACAATTGACTCCAATTTTTTAAAAAGTTGTGCTGTGAGTAAAATGCTATCAAAAAGCATTGCATGCTACAGAGAAATCTTCCATGAAAAAAGGAGTTTGTTGATGCAGCAAGCTTCATTGTTGTGGTATTTTAAGAAATCTCCACAGCCACCCCAGCCTTCAGAACCACCACCCTGATCAGTCAGCAAGACCCTCCACCAACAAAAAGATTACAACTTGCTGAGGGCTCTGATGATCATTAGCATTTTTTACCAAAAATGTATTTTTTAATTAAGGCATGTAGATTGTTTTTCTAGATATAATGCTATTGCACAGTTAATATACTGCAATATAGTGTAAACATAACTTTTGTATGCACTGAGAAACCACAAAATTTGTATGGTTCATTTTATAGTGATATTCATTTTATTGCACCAGTCTAGAACCAAATCCACAATATCTGAGGTGTGCCTTTATGTATTGTTGATTTTAATGTAGCATTCTTATTGCATCTCAGTACAAGTAAAAGGGAACTTAAAAAGCTAGCATTTCCTGAGACTCTGCTATGCAGTAGGCACCAGCTGAAGTACATTTATACATTATGTCATTGTCCACTTTGACAGATGACAAAGTGAATGATTTGCTCATAATCACTGACCTAACAAGTGAGGGGCCAGGACATGGACTCAGGTCGCCTCTCCCACCTCCATGGTACTGCTGCTCAGGGCACTGTCAACATGAGCTGGCACATGAGTAAAGGTGATTCCCATTTGTGGACTTCTCTCTGCTGCTGCTGTTCAAACAGAAGGGAGACCCGTGAGCCACAGCTCACACCTGATTACTCAGACATGGACTCCTGGGCTCATGTGTTATCCAGGCCCTACATTCTTCCTTTCCTGTTGCTGGAGCTTTGATCGTCACACTTGCTCTTTCGTATGACCTTTACCCAGGAAAACCTCAATGGAAGCAGGGGGCGCTCTGCTGTGGACTTTATTCTTTGGGGGAAGCTCTGGAGAAATGTTGCACTTTGAAGCTATTTGCTTGTTAGTTTCATAAAGCAACATCCTGATTTCATAGAAACTTAAAGTTTTCTGTTTTGAAGGAATCTGAGAGATCATTTGTGCATCCATTTTCTTCCTATTTCTTATTACAGATAAAAGTGACTATGTGAAGGGCTGGTCGTGGTGGTTCACACCTGTAATCCCAGCTCTTTGGGAGGCCAAGATGGGCAGATCGCTTGAGATCAGGAGTTTGAGAACAGCCTGGCCAATATGGTGAAACCCTGTCTCTACTAAAAAATACAAAAATTAGCCAGGAGTGGTAATGCATGCCTGTGATCTCAGCTACTACGGAGGCTGAGACAGGAGAATTGCTTAAACCCAGGAGGCAGAGGCTGCAATGAGCCAAGATAGTGCCATTGTGCTACTGTACTCCAGCCTGGGTGACAGAGTGAGAGACTCCATGTCAAAAAAAAAAAAAAAAAAAGTGACTATATGAGTTATACTTTGGAGATCTCTGGGGTTAAGGCCTGTTGTTACATATTATAGAACATCTTCTCTTGTTTTTTTTTATTTGTTTGTTTTTGTTTTTGTTTTTGGCATTTATATCATTTTAACAAAAGAAGTGAGAAAGGCCAAGTGTCTAGAATGCTTCCTCTTTTAGCAGTAGAACCTCTGGAGGTAGACATTTAGCAAGAAGCCTGCTAAACTGGAGACTAATTCCCTCCAACTTTGGTTAAATTTCTATCCCCCCATTAAAATCCCCAAATGCAATGTCATTAGCAGCATTCATTGCTCCTTGTAAGTGCTGGGAATGCACACCAGATGTTGTGTTTTGAGCACAAAGGCCTGTGTGCCAGATTCACAGCATGGCTTAGAACCTTCTGAACCCCGCCCACTCTACAAGATACTCTTTGTGGCCTCTCCTAGGCTTCCAACATTATTATACAACCCCAGGCTTCTTCCTCTTTTGTACCCTCTCAGACAAGTAATAGATGCACTGTAGTCTTTGCCAGAAAATAAAATGAAAAGGAATGAGAAGTCCCTGCCAGAGTGGTTTTCTTTTGATGCTGTCTTTCATCTTCCTTCACCTCCCCTGTGGGGAAAAATAAGGCAATGTATTTATCAGCTTTTATTATCTTGATTTATAACCTCAGGTCCCAATTAGAAGGTAAAACATAAAGGCATAGATTTAAATGGTGCCAATTGTGCCCTTTCCATTTCATTCTTTTCTCTCTTTTGTCAGAAAAAAATCCTTTGATTTCATTTCTTCGTTCTTTATAATACTGTATTGATCTGCCAGTATAGAGAATGCATCAGCAACTCTCTTATCTTTGGCTAATACTACATTTTTCTGCACTAACTACAACCCACAAACTGTACATTTGTGTCATTACATGCCTGGTTTGCACACATTAAATTAGATACACAATGTGCATTCTATACTTTATTGAGTTGATTATGACAAGAATTGTGATGAATGGCATTTGGTAGCTTTCATTTATCATCCAGAAAGCTTCATTTTCCAACATCAATCAGGCAATTAAAAGGACCGCTAGTAGGCTGACCTATTGTGTGTCTTCATTCTCTTATTTTGTTTCATGTTCATTATGGTTCACAGTACAGAATGATGACATTCTTGCATTCATTCATTCAGTCATTCAAACAATTTTCATTGCATGCCTTCTAAGTGCTGGACACCAGTCAAGGCACAGGGAACAACACTAAAATAACAGACAAAATCCTTTCTCTTGTGTGGCTAACAAGAAAGGGCTGGGAAGGATAACAGACCAATAAACCATGTATTTGTAATATATGCAGGGGCATGAGCACTAGGCTGGGGAAAGGGCTAGTGAGGACAGGAAAGGGAAAGGAGGCCACAGTAGTCAGGAAGAACCTCTTTAAGAAGGTGACCTGGAGCAGAGACTTGCATGAAGTAGAGAAGCAAACTCTGCAGCCACCTGTGAGAGCCTTCCAAGCACAGGGAGCAACATGTGTCAAGCAATGTGAGGATGCAGCAGAGCCAGCATATACGAGAAACTGAAAGGACATGAAATCTGGTGCACAGGGAGTGACTGGGAAAGTGGCTGGAGAGTAGGTAGCAGATGGATAGATTTATGTAAGGCCATGTGAGCCAATGACAACTTGATTTCATTCTGAGAAAGTTGGGATGCCATCAGAGGACTTTGAGCAGAGGGAACATAATCTGACTTTTGCTTTAAAAGAGTCACTCCAGCTGTAGTGAGAATAGACAATTGAGGGTAACAGTAGAAACCAGGAAACCAGATATGAGTTATTACAATAATCTGGGAAAAGATAATGGTGTCTTAGACCAGGATGGCAGTGGTGGAGGGTAGAGAGACAAGGTTAGGTTTGTATTGTGAAGGCAAAGCCAGTAGGCTTTGCTGACTAACTAGATACGCGATGAGAGGAGTAGGAACAAGGGTAACTCCAAGAATTGGGGATGCATATCTGGATGAATGAAGTTGGTGTTTGCTGAGAGAGGGAAGCCTGAAGAAAGAGAAATTAGAGACAGGCAGGAAGAAACCAAGAGGTCTCTTTTGGGCATATTAACTTGGGGTTCCTACTCCCCAACAATCACCAATTAATAAATTTTCATCCTTCTCATAGATTAGTCTTGATTGCAGCGTAGACTTGTGGCTGAGTGTGGTCTCTGGAGCCTGTCTTCCTTGTCTTGAAGCCCACCCACACTAGCTCTGTAATCTGAAAGAAATGACAACTTTTCTGTACCTCTGTTTCTTTTAATGTTTAGTTTTCTTATACAAAAAACTTTTTTTTCCATAAGTTTTTGGAGTACAGGTGGCATTTGTTTACATGAGTAACCAAATAAGTTCTTTAGTGGTGATTTGTGAGATTTTGGTGTACCCATTACCCGAACAGTATACACTACACCATATTTGTAGCCTTTTATCCCTTGCCCCCCTCTCACTCTTCCCCCCAAATCCCCAAAGTCCATTGGATCATTCTTATGCCTTTGCATAATAATTAAATTTGATGTACAATGTGCATTCTATACTTTATAGCTTAGCTTTACTTTATAGCTTAGCTCCCACATATCAGTGAGAACATGGGATGTTTGGTTTTCCATTTTTGAGTTAGTTCACTTAGAATAATAGTCTCCAATCTCATCCAGGTCACTGAAAATGCTGTTAATTCATTCCTTTTTATGGCTGAGTAGATAACATAATACCACAGTTTCTTTATCCACTCGTTGATTGATGGGCATTTGGGTTGGTTCCATTATTTTGCAACTGGGAATTTTGCTTCTATAAACATGCATGTGCAAGTATCTTTTCCGAATAATGACTTCTTTTCCTCTGGGTAGATACCCAGTAATGGGATTGCTGGATCAAATGGTAGTTCTGCTTTTAGTTCTTTAAGGAATCTCCATACTGTTGTCCATAGTGGCTGTACTAGTTTACATTCCCACTGGCAGTGTAGAAGTGTTCCCTGTTTGCCACATCCATGCCAATATCTACTATTTTTTTATTTTTTTGATTATGGCCATTCTTGCAGGAGTAAGGTGGTATCACATTGTGGTTTTGATTTGCATTTCCCTGATCATTAGTGCTGTTGAGCATTTTTTTATGTTTGTTGGCCATTTGTATAGCTTCTTTTGATAATTGTCTATTCATGTCCTTAGCCCACTTTTTGATGGGATTGTTTGTTTTTTTCTAATTTCTCAGTGATAAATACATATTGTTTATTTTATAAAATAGTTCTTTTTCAAGGAAGAAATTATAGTGATAGCAGAATTAATATGCACTGATAAATATGGGTATGTCAGTTATGTTAGAAACTTTAAAATCATTTAAAGACAGAATCCAAACAAGGTTTGATTGGAGAGAAAAAAAACAGTAAAATACATTTTTGAAGCAATCTGGAAAATTTCATCATGGACTGGAGATTAGATTGCATTTGTCAAACTAGGGCCTGCTGCCTGTCTTAGTAAATAAAGTTTTGGTAGACTACAGCCATGCTTGTTTGTTTATGAGTAGTCTAAGGCTGCTTTCTTTTCATAACAGCAGAAGTTGAGTAATTTTGACAAAGAACCCAGAGCTCACAAAGCCAAATGCAGTTATTATTTGGCCTTTTATAGGAAAAAAAATGCTGATACATTAAAGTTACATGAAAAACATTCATAACTTTTGGAGAGTCAAATGGAATAATCTCTACATATTTCACTCTCATATCTAAAATTTGCTTTAACATATTTCAACAAGAAAGGCTAAAGTAAAAAGGGATAGATGGAGAGAATCTTGATAACTGTTGAAGCTAAGTGAAGACTATCTTAGGATTCATTTTGTTTTCTTCTCTGCATTTGTGTGACTTGTTGTACAAGGAAAGAATACAGAACTGTTTAAGTCAGTTAATTAGTATACTCGATAGATTATTTACCAAAGTGGCTGCAATTACTCTTCTCCATATCCTTCAGCTGGGGAATCCTGCAGTGTATGTGTACAGTGAAATATTACTCAGCAATAAAAAGGAAGAACTATTGACCCACTCAATAACATGGATGAATTTTAAATGCATATTGCTGAGTGAAAAAAGCCTAGATTCAAAAGGCTACATATTTGTATTCGTCCATTCTTGCACTGCTATGAAGCTCTACCTGAGACTGGGTAATTTATAAGAAAAGAGGTTTAATTGGCTCATGTTTCTGCAGCTGTTCAGGTAGCATGGCTGGAGAGGTCTCAGGATACTTTCTAAAGGAGGCAGGCACTCTTACACGGCTGGAGAAGCAGAAAGAGACAGAAAGGGGAGGGGCTACATGCTTTTAAACAACCAGATCTCATGAGAACCCACTCACTGTCATGAGAACAGCAAGTGGGAAATCCACCCCCATGATCCAATCACCTCCTACCAGGCTCCTCTTCTAACACTGGGGATTACAATTTGACATGAGATTTGGGTGGGGACACCAATCCAAACCATATCAGTATTGCATGACATTCTGGACAAGGCAAAACTATAGGGATGGTGAAGAGATCAGTGGTTGTCAGGGGTTAAGGGTTGTGGGAGAGGCTTACTACAAAA
The DNA here is from genome assembly GCF_029281585.2 of Gorilla gorilla gorilla. Taxonomy (NCBI): domain Eukaryota; kingdom Metazoa; phylum Chordata; class Mammalia; order Primates; family Hominidae; genus Gorilla; species Gorilla gorilla. Next base: position 48,160,376 of record NC_073230.2, read on the forward strand.
AGAAAGTTTGGAGGGGTATGGGAACTTCTTAGTATACTGAGTATGGTGATGGCATTATTTTATGCCCAGTCTTGGGTGATTTTAGTTATTATCAGTTAATCACCAATGATCTGAGCAACTCTGCATTAGAAAGAATATCCAACTTCTGAGAGGCTGACACTGTAACCCTGACTCTCTAATGAGGTGCTGCCCCTGAGAAGTTCCTAGCTCTTTACTATATTCCCTTTGATCTGGACTCCCCACACCATGAAAACTGTCCACGCCAACCTCCTCTTATAACTCCCTCTCATCAGAATGCCTTACTTCCCCTTGCTTTAGCCTCATAAACCTTTGTCTAAGGAATAGAGAGTGGTGTGTGCAGAACCTCAGCTTGTCACTCCGCTATCTCCTGGCCAGTCCCTGAGGGACTTCAGCCTAGTTCTTAAGGAGAAGGTGATTGAAATAAGCTGAATGAGTCAAGAGAAGATGTCACCTCAGAGGATGATGCCAGAAAACTAAAGCAAAATCTGTTCTGTCTCACAGCCTAATAACAGCAACAAAAATTATGTCAACACAGGGAGGCAAAGGTTGGAGTGTAAGAGAGATTAACTCCACACTGGAAAAAGTTCTGACAAATGAACAACCAGGAACATATTCATGGTGACCAACATGAGGCCACCAGTGGCCTTTATGGTCCCAGGAGCTGTGACCCATAGAAGCACAGGTGGGTCTACAGAGCACAGAGTGGGTCACAAGAGCACAGAAGAGTGGCCATATCGACTTCACGGAAGACATGCAATCTGCCCTAAGATCTTGTGACAAAAAAAGAAGAGAGAGAGCTAGGAGACAGTCAAGGAAAGGATTCTGTGACCGTGAAAACTGCTTCTTAATGGTACCCTGCATTGTGGTACCTGCAATGAGTGTCACAGTGTGGTACCCTGCACTGAGTGTCACAATGATCATCTGAGATTGAGACATTTTTATCCTTGTTATGTGATATAATTTGGCTCTGTGTTCCCACGCAAATCTCATCTCAAATTGTAATCCTTCCTGTGTCAAAGGATGGGCCTGGTGGGAGGTGATTGGATCATGAGGGTGGTTCCCTCCTACTGTTCTCATGGTAGTGAGGGAGTTCTCGTGAAATCTTATGGTTTTAAAAGTGGCAGGTTCCCCTGCAAACACTCTCTCTCCTGCCGCCTTGTGAAAATATGCCTTGCTTCCCTTTCATCTTCTGCCATGATTGTAAGCTTTCTGAGGCCTCCCCAGCCATGTAGAACTGTGAGTCAATTAAACCTCTTTCCTTTATAAATTACCTAGTCTCAGGTAGTATCTTTATAGCAGTGTAAGAAAGGACTAATACAGAGAATTGGTACTGAGAGTGGGGTACTGCTATAAAGATAACCTGAAAATGTGGAATTGACTTTGGGACTGGGTAACAGGTAGAGTTTGGAACAGTTTGGAGGGCTCAGGAGAAGACAGGAAGATGTAGGAAAATTTGGTACTTCCTAGAGACTTGCTGAATGGTTTTGACCAAAATGCTGATCGTGATGTGGACAATGAAGTCCAGGCTGAGGTGATCTCAGATGGAAATGAGGAATTTACTGGGAACTGGAGTAAAGGCCACTCTTGGTATGCTTTAGCAAAGAGGCTGGTGGCATTTTGCCCCTGCCCTAGAGATCTGTGGAACTTTGAACTTGAGAGAGATGATTTAGTGTATCTGGCAGAAGAAATTTCTAAGCAGCAAAGCATTCAAGAAGCGACCTGGCTTATTCTGAAAGCATTCAGTTATATGAGCTCACAAAGAGATGATTTGAAATTGGAACTTATGTTTAAAAGGGATGCAGAGGATTAAAGTTTGGAAAATTTGCGGTCTGACCATGTGGTAGGTGCTCTCTCTCTCCTGCTGCCTTGTGAAGACGTGCCTTGCTTCCCCTTCACCTTCTACCACGATTTTAAGTTTCCTGAGGCCTCCCCAGTTATGTGGAATAGGGAGTAAATTAAACGTCTTCCCTTTATAAATTACCCAGTCTCAGGGAGTTTTTATAGCAGTGCTAGAATGGACTAATGCATAATATAAGAAGGGGAGGAGAGGCTCCTGACAGCCACAGGCAACCTAAGATGCTAGCTCCTCAGGGAACAAATCCTTGCTACATTCCCTGAAAGTAGACATAGAGTTCAACCTGCACCTATTCAGAATCCCTCTCACCTTTGGCTACCAGTGGCCCACAATGCAAAGCTCTCTTATCATCTAATTTTGAGTTTACTGTTCTGTGTCTTCTTACATAATCCTTTTTAGTTCTGCACCATTCTTTCTCCATCATCTTCTGGAATACCTCATTTCATTCTAATGAGTCTTCTTCTATCCTATCCTCTTCAAAGAACCCTCGCTCCATGTCCATGTCTGGGCAACATCTCCTTTTCCTAGTGCTGCATTTTGTTTTCTCTTCTTCCACATGCTTAACCCCCTCCACCTTTGGTCACCTAACCCTATGTCTGTGCTGCAGATCCCCTGGCCACTTTTCCTCATTCACTGAGGACGTTGGCACCTGAACAACAATCTTCCAGTCAAGGCCTAGTATATCACCAGAACACCCCAGTGCTCATGTCTTGAGGCCTACAAATACCCTAGGCTCATAACATTTGTCCTCTGAACTCTTTCTTTTCTTCACCACTGTAAGAATTAAAGAAAGAGGAAAGAAATATGAAAGGTGGCTTGCCAGTCAAGACAGATTTATTTTAGAGAAAATAAACCTGAGAGGAGCCTACTGGCTGAGTCAAGTCAGAGGCACACTCTCTTACAGACTAAGAGTTTTTAATGATTCAGGGTGGGACAGTTTATCAGAGTCTTTGACTGCTTCTGTGTTTTTTTTGTTTTTTTGCTTTTTTGTTGTGCTTTTCCCCAACCTCCCTCTGTGCCCATGCTGTCTTATCTGTGTTTTACTGTCTGCTCTTTCTGGCTGCTTGTAGTTAGAAGAGAGGTGATTTCCTTGAAATGCATGAGGCTAGAAAGGGAGCTGGAATTTAAAGTGGCGATGTTTGTCCGAGATGATGGTGCTCCTGCTCTATCAACCACCACTCCTCATTACCCACCCTTCTGTGACCACACTTAACATCAGTAATGGCAAACATGCAGCACTACTGCCAAAATGCCTGCATCCTGAGATCCTTGCAAATTGGTTGTGTCCTTTTATTAATTTTTTATAGATTGGGTCTTGCTATGTTGCCCAGGTTGGAGTGCAGTGGCTATTCACAGGTATAATAATAGCATGCTGCAGCCTCAAATTCCTGCCTTCAAGCAGTCCTCCCACCTCAGCCTCCTGCATAGGTGGGACTATAGGTGAATGCTACCATGCCCGATGGTCATGTCATATTTTCCCCAACCTGGATAGGGCATTAGAACCATCCCCACACAGTGCAAACTGGGTGAATATTATCCATGTTTCTACATTAGGTCATTAACCCAGGACTTCACAATGCCTACAATCTTAAATTCCCATAAACTATTCTCTGTCATTACCACCTGCTCTTCAAATTCATGGAGAACTCTATCACTCCATTTACCTCTTTCAGGGCTACTTGGCATCCTAGTAGCCTTGCCTTTCTTCTGCAACTATCCCAACATCCTAAACTCAGGATCAAACCAACAACTCCTTTTCTCTGTTCCTTTCTGGGTTTGCCTGGCACAGCTGGGAGAGATCTATACAATCACACTAAAACAAAAGCATGATCACCAACATCAAATGGCCCTTCAGTACCGTTCGGAAATCTTTTTATCTGCCATATTTTCTGCCTGCCCCACACATTTTAAAACACCCTTTTGGGAAATTTGAAAATGTTCACTCCCCACTTTTCTGGCCTCCTGTACAACTAAACCACAGGCCTATGATCTATGTATTCCCAGGTAACTCACCCTTGTGAGATCTTGACTTGGAAGTCAGCAATGTAAAGAAAGAGGTATCAGTTTGTGAGGCATCAGTTTGACTGGTGAGGGCAGCAGCAGAAGCCTCCAGCTGTTGGAGTAGGCAGTGGCTACAATGTGGACAGAAGTCCTTTCCAACAAGGGCCAAGACAGACACACAGGGGAAGTGAGAGAACATGTCTTATATTGTATTACAGTAAGTGCTTTGACTGCCTGCAATTTATTTTTACAACATCTGTCCCTATGTACTTGGCTTATAGTAGGTGCTTAATGAATTTTTAGCACGAAAGACTTGCCCAAGATCACTCAATGGGCAGAGGAACCAGATGTCAAACTCATGTCTTCTGACTTTAAAGCCACTACTCTTTCCCAGATGTAATTAGCAGAGCTATTTCCTCTGTCTGACTCCCATTGGGCCTGGGATAAATAGTGATGGTTGCTTGCAATAAATTACTCAGTCTCTGGCTTTCCTGCTTTTGGCTCAGCAGCAGACATAGTGGGACCATTTGCAGAGGTCACAGGGAATTCTATATTTGCTGAAAGGGATGATTCACTGTGCCCTCTAAAAGGAGCAGCTGAACTTATGTTCCTGTAAGAGACTCGACCTTGAGGAAACTGTGAGCAGGCACTGCGGGAAGCCTGGCTGTTGAAAAATGATGAGGGGCTTGGAGGACTTCCAAATGCCAGAGAATGTTGCAAGGGAAATGTTCAGGGTTAAAGTAAAACAGTTATCTCCCATTCCTAAAACAGAGAATAACAACAGCTTGAAATGAATGCAACGCTTCAGTCATTTCAAAAGTCTTTTTATAGTACTGTTCCTCAAGACTTTCCACAAATGTACTATGAAACAGTTGGCAGAGACAATGCTCTGTGTTGATCTATTCCTTTCTTTTTTATCCTAGTACAGCAAAACTGCATTTCCCAAGCTCCTCTTCTCTCAATGGGTCACATGACTTGTTCTAGCCAATAGAACGAGGGTGGAAGTAATGTGACCACTTTCAGGTGGCCCCTAAAGTCTCCTGTGAGATCTTCCAATCTTGCTCTCCTCACTCTGCATGGCTGGAAATGAATACTGTGATATCTGAAACCACATGATGAAGGAGCCAGGATGCCTAAGTTCACCACTTAGAGAAGAGACAGCTTGAACAGTCATTCTGGAGAGCTGGCTGACCAAACTCATTGGATTGTAACATATATGAGAATATAAACCTTTTATTCTGATATGCCAGATGCACATTATGGATTGTATTACAATGACTAGCATTAGCTGTCCTGATTAATAGACACTGTGACAAGATTCTTTATTGCTAAAAAAAAAAAAGCAATGGCTGATACCTGATTAACAGACATGCTGACAAGATTTTTTTATTGCTAAAAGAAAAAAAAAGCAATGGCTGATACCATTTAAAATAAAACTTACAATTAGGGCAATTCAGTTTGAAATGTGTTTATGAAGTTATTTCATAGCACTAATTACAGTTCTAACAATACGTATTTCTGTAGGTGTATTTTCAATTCTCTACTAAGTAGTAAACTCTGTGGGACTGGAAGTTGTACATGTTTTGTTCTTCACTGCAGAGGTCATACTCCTCAGAGTACAGGACCCATGGTGGGAAATATTAGCTTCATGAATGAGTGAATGAATGACTACACACAAGGTTTGATAATTAGCATCCAGAATAACAAAGATAAATACAATGAATTAATGATTCATAGTGAGGCTTAGTCAAGTATACAAAAAGAACAAGATGAAATGCAACATAATTGTGATATTATGAAGTATATACTTGGTCTTCACCCCTGTTTACTGTCATACACACAATTCCTAAGATGCTTGGAATCTCCAAAGTGTTGTCTTTTTGTACGCTAATGTTCACTGATAGCTTCAGGATGGAGGTGGTCACCAGAATGGCAAAGGCATGATTATAGGGTTGGAACTTCTGGGCCCACCTCCCCAACTTCCAGGGAGAAGAGCGGGGCTGAAAGACAGACTGATCAGCAATGGCCTGTGGTTTGATCATAATGAAGCCTCCATAAAAACCCAAGAGGACAGAGTTTGGCAAGCTTTTAGATAGCTGAACACGTGGAGGCTCCCAGAGGATGGCATGCCCAGTGAGGGCATGGAAGCTTCACACCCCTTTCTTCATACCTTACCATACACATCTCTTCATCTATATTCTTTGTAATATCTTGTGTAATAAACCAGTAAATGTAAGTAACTATTCCTCTGAGTTTTGTGATCTGCTCTAGCAAATTAATTGAGCCCAAGATGGGGTCATGGAAACTCTAACTTGAAGCCAGTTGGAGAGAAGTTTCAGAGGCCAGACTTGCTACTAGTGTCCAAAGTGGTGAGCAGTTTTGGGGACTGAGCCCTCAACCTGTGGCATCTGACGCTGTCTCCGGGTAGATAGCCTCAGAATTGAATTAAAGGACATCCAGCTGGTGCCTTCTGCAGAAATGATTGCTTGCTTGTTGATAGAGAGAAAACTTCCCCAACATTTGATCACAGAAGTCTTCTGTATTGATGATTATTGCAGTGTGAGAGCAGAGGAAAAATAAGCTTTTTCCGAACAATAGTATTTTTAAAAAGTAATAGAGTAAGAAGCCAACCTGAAGGGTTCCCAATGGAACATAGGAGCAATAAAATAAATAACATTGTATTGGGTTATGATCTGTAAACCAAAAATAAAAAAAAAATGTCTGAAACAGGTGTCAACCAATTTACAGGTTTATTTTGCCAAGGTTTGCTGAGGTTTATTTTGCCATGGTTGAAGATGTACCCAGGAAAAAGAAACACAAGCCACTGTAGGATCTGGGGCCTGCAATTTTTCCAAAGAGGATTTTAAGGACTTCGATATTTAAAGGGGAAAAAAGGGGCAAGAGGGGAAAGGAAGACAGAAAAGAAGGGGCAGCATATGGTCACATTCTTATGAGGCTTCGATTGGTGTTCCCTGAATCCACATGTTGCATGTGGAAAGGAGAGGCTGTAGGGGCAGTGAATTATGTATTTTCCTCCTGTGCAGTAAATCTGCACTTTACGTAAGATAAAGTAAATATGGAGTAGAGGTCAAACATGCATTTGTCTTGGGGTGGGCAGGAGGATGATTTCTAGTCCCTTCTTGTCCTATAGCCATGAAGATAAGCTGTTAATTTACATTGTCAGGGTGAAGAAGTCCTCCTAGGAAAATATTTGGCCTTCTGTCTACAATTATATGTTTAAGAACAAAAGGAAAGGCAGGTTTTTGTGTCACTCAGTTTCTAAGTTTAATTTTTCCTTATGGCATATTGAGTTTGAGGTCCCAAGATTTTGTTTTCCTTTCACAGATCCAAAGCATGAAATAAATATCCAAGAATTCATGATGATATAAATAAATATTTGGGCTGGGCGCAGTGTCTCAAGCCTGTAATCCCAGCACTTTGGGAGGCTGAGGCAGGTGGATCACCTTAGGTCCAGAGTTTGAGACCAGCCTGACCGATATGGTGAAACCCCATCTTCACCAAAGATACAAAAAGTAGCCAGGCATGGTGGCACATGCCTTAGTCCCAGGTGCTAGGGAGGCTGAGACAGGAGAATTGCTTGAACCCAGGAGGCAGAGGTTGCTGTGAGCTGAGATCATGCCACTGCACTCCAGCCTGGGTGACATAAATAAATAAATAAATAAATAAATAAATAAATAAATAAATAAATGTTGAATAAATAAGTAAATGAAAATGAGAGATAAATCTCACATGTAGAAGAATCCAAATAGTTGATGTAGGTATTTCCCTTCAAGGACATGGAGTCTACTTCCTTACCCCTTGAGTGAGTGTATGCTTAGTGACTTGCTTTCAAAGAGCAGAGTGTGAAAAGATGGTATGGGGGGAAGTAAGTTTACTGTAGAGAAGTCTGGAAAAACTACCTTGGCCAAGTGATTGAGGCTAATATTATTAATAATAACTCATATTGAAAAATGTGTACTCTTACAGTAATGTGATGGGAAAGGCATTTCACCTCTGAGGTTTCCCTCCCAAAGACATGTAACGCTGGTGTAATAATAAGAAAAGACATTAAAAAAACCCAGCTTGAGGAGTATCTCTTCCTCAAAGGTCATCAGAAACCAGGAAAGTCTGAGAAACCATTTTAGCTAAGAGAAGCCTGTATTAGAATTCTCCAGAGAAATATGTGATTATGAAGGCTGGCAAGGCCGAAGTCTGCAGAGCTCATGGCCCAGTTCAAGTCTGAAGGCCAGGAGTTGCCTGGAAAATCAGGAAGAGACAACATCCAGTTTGAAGGCCGTCAGGCAGGCGAAATTCTCTTACTTGGGGGAGGGTTAGTCTTTTGGTCCATTCAGGCCTTCAACTGATTGGATGATGCCTACCTATATTATGTAGACCATCAGCTTTACTCAGTTTTCCAATTTAAATGTTTATCTCGTCCAAAAACACCCTCATAGAAACATTCAGAATAATGTTTAACCAAATATCTGGGCACTCCATGGCCCAGTCAAGCTGACACAAAGTTAACCATTACAGAGCCTAAGGAGACATAATAACTAAATGTAAGTGATATCCTAAATCAGATCTTGGAACAGAAAAAGGACATTGAAACCAGGTATGGTGGCACATGCCTGTAGTCCCAGCTACTCAGGAGGCTGAGGTGGGATAACTACCTGAGACCAGGAGTTCAAAGTTGTAGTGCGTTATGATCATGTCTGTTAATAGCCACTACACTCTAGCCTGGGCAACAGAGAGAGACCTCATCTCTCAGAAACAACAGCAACAGAACATTACACAAAACTAAAGAAATCCAAACAAAGTATAAATTTTTATCAATAATAATGTACCAATATTGGTCCAATGGTAACAGATGCACTGTACTAATGTAAGTTGTTAATAGTAAAGGAAACTGGATGAGGGGTCTGTGGGAACTCTCTGTACTCTCTTCAACTTCTCTGCAAATCTGAAACCATTATAAAATTTTAAAAGTGTACTTGTTTTAAAAAGTGATATAGTTTTGTACACAGGAAACACCACATCAGTTGATGAGTGGCATCAAGAATGGCTTATGGAAGAGGTGGCTTTTGAAATATTCATTTTAAGTGCAGGTGGGCATCATATTATAAAAGCTTTTGGCCGAGTGCGGTAGCTCACTCCTGTAATCCCAGCACTTTGGGAGGCTGAGGCAGATGGATCACCTGAGGTCAGGAGTTCAAGACCAGCCTGGCCAATATGGTGAAACCCCATCTCTATTAAAAATACAAAAATTAGCCAGGTGTGGTGGCATGCACCTGTAATCTCAGCTACTTGGGAGACTGAAGCAGGAGAATTGCTTGATCCCGGGAGGCGGAGGTTGCAGTGAGCTAAGGTGGAACCACTGCACTCCAGCCAGGCAACAGAGTGAGACTCTGTCTCAAAATAAATAAATAAATCCTTTGAATGCCAGATTGTCAAGTATTTATGCCTAATGGTCTTAGAGCTCTAGATATTAAACATTAGATCAGTAAAAGAGTGAGGAAAGGGAACGTAAATCGAGAAATGATTTCTGGGTAAAGGCAGATCCAGTGTGGAGCCAACTGTGGAAATGGAAAGGAGGCAGTGGCGCTGGACACTATATTTTCATACTGCTATGAAGAAATACTTAAGACTGGGTAATTTATGAAGAAAAAGAGGTTTGATGGACTCACAGTTCCACATGGCAGGGGAGGCCTCACAATGATGGCGGAAAGTGAAGGAGGAGCAAAGGCACATCTTACCTGGTGGCAGAAAAGAAAACATGCGCAAGGGAACCGCCTTTCATAAAACCATCAGATTTCATGAGACTTGTTCACTATCATGAGAGCAACATGGGAAAGACCTGCCTCCATGATTCAATTACCTCCTGCTGGTCCCTCCTACAACACATGGAGATTATGGGAGCTACAATTCAAGATGAGATTTGGGTGGGGACAGAGCCAAACTGTATCAGACACCAAGGAGTGGCTTGACAGGATTTAGGAACTGATTGGATAGGACATGGTAGAGAAGAATTCAGAGGATTTTATATGATTTTATGGGACTTTAACTTGCATGACTTGAAGGATGGTGATGATCTAAAGGAAGATGTGAATGTTAATTACACAAATTGAGTCATTCTTGTCAAACCCAAGCAAATCAGAGTCGAGGGACCAGGGAAAAAAGCACTCACAGCACATGACACCTGCTCCAATAATTAAATTTTCCACAAGCTCAGCTGCTGAAACCATGTGCTGTGACTCTGACTGGTTTTACTACCACCATGTCTCACCACTCAGAGCTGGCCAGATCTCTAAAGCTTCTCTAGTGCCTATGAGCTTTCTTTCAAAAACAATGCCTGACATTTCTTTTTCTAATGAAACTCTCAGCCTTCTCTTTTTTCTTTGAACATACCTGAGATCACATTGTCTGTGTGTTTGCCCTGAATCTCAATTCTTGCTTCTCAAATAAAATGTTTTAATGGTTGAGATTCATTTCTATATTTTATTTGACTTCAACGAGGGTAAAACAAGAGCAAGGGCAGATTTAGGAAAGAATGAAATGTTGGATTTGCACTATTCTCAACTCTCCAGACAGGAATGTCTGGAAGACTTGGGAAACACATACAGGGTACTTGGGAGGGCATGTCTGTTTAGAGATGTCCCTGGGTCCTCATCAGAGATGGGAAGCAGCTGCAGCTCTGAAAGTAGAAAAGACCTCCCAAAGGAGGAGGAAGGAAGAGGGTTAAGGCCAGAGTGCCAGAGGACACCAACCTTTTGGGGGAAGTATGGGGGAACAGAGTGCCTAAAGAGGTCATAGTAGAACCAGAAAATAGTGTGCAACCGAAGCTTGAGATTACCCTCCTGCCCCCTTCATGAAGAAACAAAGTAAAAGAAAAAAAGAAAAAACAACAAAACCCTGTAAGATGCACTGTAGATCGATAATTCTAAACCAAAAATTCAGGAAAGGAGAAGGTGCAACCTATTCAGAAGTCCTTTAATGTTCAGAAAAAGACCATTGTATGTATGGTTAACAAATTGAAGACAAAGACAAAAATGATTTAGGGGGTGTGTGTTGGGGGGTGGTTGTTGATATAATGAAGGGAATATTACAATAATAACCTAGAACTATAAATTCCAAATAAAATGAGCAAAGGTTGAATCATAGAATTAAAGACATATATTTATATTTAAAGAATATTTTGTGATAAAACAATAAAAGTTACTGTTTCAAAGGTATCACAATACTGTTTTATCCTGATATATGTTTATTATTTACTTGATACATTTGAAAGCAAATGGTTTCAAACTAATGATTTAAGCATGATTTCTAACATCTATGTTACTTCAAGAGAGAAAATAAATGAAATATAGCCTATGTAAGATGAAAACATAGTTTACAACAATAAAAAAGTAAACAACAAAGAAGAATAAAAAGCAGGACACCTTAAAGGCATCAGAAATATAGAAAAATACACCAATTTCACTATGAGTGTAAGCCATTTAATCAAAACTATTAAAATGCGAAAATATTAGATTAGACTAAAAATACCAGAAAAATTTAAAAATAGACAAAGATACACTCATGAAAATGCAAAATGAAGGCCGGGTGTGGTGGCTCACGCCTGTAATCCCAGCACTTTGGGAGGCCAAGGCGGGAGGATCACCTGAGGTCAGGAGTTTGAGACCAGCCTGACCAACATGGGGAAACCCTGTCTCTACCAAAACTACAAAATTAGCTGGGCATGGTGGCACATGCCTGTAATCCCAGCTACTCTGGAGGCTGACGCAGGAGAATCGCTTGAACCAGGGAGGCGGAGGTTGTGGTGGCCCGAGATCACACCATTGCACTCCAGCCTGTGCAACAAGAGTGAAACTCCGTCTCAAAAAAAAGAAAAAAGAAAAAAGAAATGCAAAATGATTTATGCCCAGTGCCCATCATTTGGACACTGGTTGGATAAACATTCACACAGTGGAGTGCTACCCTCTCTTCTGACCTTTAACTGGAATAAGGATGATCTCTATGTCCTGCTATGGAGATGTTCCCAGAGCAGATCCCTGCAGTGGCCATTTAGATGATTCTCTCCCTCCAGACAATGGCAAGAGTTCACTTATCTGCTATAGGATAGAAAAATAACAGTGTTTTCCCTACTCTCTACTCTCAGTCACTCAGTGCAACACTTCTGCCACCAGTTGTACTGGGGTTTTCCCCACATGAAGCAATTCTTACCCCACATGAAGCAATTTCATGTCCTCTCTGTCTCCTCCAGGCACCTCCATGTGTTCAGCTATGTGGAAGCTCCCCAAACCCAGTCGTTTTGGGTTTTTATGGAGGCTTCATTACATAGGCATGATTGATTACATTAATGCCCATAGGTGTCAACTCTACCTTCAGCCCTTCTCCCCTCCCAGGAGACTACAGGATGGGGCTGAAAGTCCCAACTCTCTAATCATGCCTAGGTCTCTCCCATGACCAGTCCTCGTCCTGAAGCTATTTAGGGGCTGCTAGACAGTAGTCATTCATTAGCATACAAAAGACATTCTTGTCACTCCAGGAGCTAGCTCTTATCACGTTTAGGAGCTGTATGCCAAGAAATGGGGACAAAACCCAAATATATATTTCACAATATCACATCCACCCACTTGAATTTTGTCTTGCCAATAAAATGTAAGTGATGTGCACCACTTTTCTGTGAAGTTGTTAAGAGGAAGCATGATTCACCTTTCTCTCTTTTCCCTTTGCCAAGGCTACAAAATGTTCTAGACGGTGGCTGCTCCTTTAGCAAGGATCCAAGTCAGGATGACAGGGACACAAAACAGAGCTCCTGGCTGACTAGCAAAGGGCACGTAACACGAGCCTGACATAGACCTTTGTTGTATAAAGTCGCTGAGACCTTGTGTTAGTTTGTTGCCATAGCTTAACACAGTATCCTGACGGATACATAAACAGGCACACAGAAATAGAAAGCGTTTGGGATATAGAAAATGATTCTCCCAAATATGGCACTTGGGCATACTGCATACTTTTGAAAATTGAGGCCCAGCGCAGTGGTTCATGCCTATAGTCCTGGCACTTTGGGAGGCCGAGGCGGGAGGATTGCTAGAGCCCAGGAGTTTGAGACCAGCCTGGGCAACATAGTGAGACCTGCATCTTAATAAAAAGGAAAAAGAAAGAAAATTGAAAGGACTCAGAAATAAGCCTCAGAATCAAGGTCCCTCTAACCTTGTCTTTTCTCCTCCTTCCTTTCGACAGCAGAGAGAGGGACTGTCTCTGAAATTTCCTTATCTAACCAAGAAAGCTTCTTGCCAAAAGAAATACAATTGCCTGTTCCCTCCCTGTTACCTCATTATCTACAGCAGAAAAGAAGATTGAAGAATGTAACCACACCTGGATAAACTTTTCCACAAGATAATGCCTGCCTCTCCACCTCACATTCTAAAGATAATCATCATTTACAAGTTAATTTCTGTATCCCTGGTCCATTCATTTTCCCTAATAATCATTTACCACCCTTAAAAGAACTGGCTACGTTCCCTATATCCTTCCTCCTCTATGAAAAAGGGTATAGAAGCTTCTGTACCCCATTAGGAGATTGGGGTAATCACTGTTTGATTCCCTTACCCACATGTTAATAAATTTGTATGCTTTTTCTCCTATTAATCTGCCTTTTGTCAGTTGATTTTCAGTGAACTTTTACAGAATGCAGGGGAAGTTTCCCTTGGACCCTACAGTTTTGCACTGTGAGCAGGATAGCAAAACTGCTCTGCTCTTCTGGAAGCCACAGTCAAGGGAGCCCAGGACTCAACAAACCCCGTAGGATAAGAAATTCTTACCAGCCAGGCTCCAAGCCTCTCTTTGTGCAATCTGGTCCACTAGACAGTAAAAGTCACTGTCCCTTTTCCTCTCCAAAGTCTTTTTTTTTTTTTTTGAGACAGAGTCTCACTCTGTTGCCAAGGCTGGAGCGCAGTGGTACGATCTCGGCTCACTGCAACCTCTGCCTCCCAGGTTTAAGCAATTCTTGTGCCTCAGCCTCCCGAGTAGCTGGGATTACAGCCATGCACCACCACTACCTAGTGGTGGTGCTAATTTTTGTGGTTTTAGTAGAGATGCAATTTTGCCATGTTGGCCAGGCTGGTCTCAAACTCCTGACCTCAGGTGATACACCCACCTGAGCTTCCCAAAATGCTGGGATTATAGGAGTGAGCCACCGTACCTAGTTGAAAGTCTTGATTAACGGAGGAAAAGGATTTGTGAGCCTAGTCTTAGGTGTAGCAACTCTGGTATACTTTTTGGTATGAAAATTCATATTGTCTTTTTCCTCCCAGAAATAGTCTTGTCTTTTGTCTTTGTCTTTCTGTGTTGTTCTGTCATAAAGAGGGATTGTGTCAATATGAGATAATAAGAAGGGTCAGAATCTAGTTTTAAAGAACTTAATCAAGAAAAAAGCTGGGAATGGCCATTCTGGGACACACAGATTTCAGAGAAATAGGATCAGTGCTCTGAAGTTAAAAGTTAAGTTTTTGCTTATATAGGAAGAAGACAAAGAAGTTTAACAGGATTATATTTCCTATATACTGGTTTAAGAGTTATAACAAATTAATTAGTTAGAGTTTGTTTCCTTTCTGTATGGCTTGTTTTATTCATAGCTGATTTTCATTTCCTTTCCAATTTAAAAGAGTGTGTTTAACATTCCATCTTAAGACAATGTGGTAGTCATGAAGTCTTTGTGTGAGAAAGGTGAGAGGGAGGTTAATCTACAATGAAGATCAACAGAGGAGAAGGAAGGGGACTTCCTTGGTGCCCTTCTGTCATTCATGTCATTTTATTAACACAAAACAATGCAGGTAAGGAAGGAGGCTTAATCTATAATCAGAGAAACAAAGGTTACAGCTGTCTGTTATGTGATGCAGGCCCATAATCACATTCCTTTAAGGTTCAAAATAATTTTAGAGTTCTAACACCTTCAATTTGGATTACTTATTTTTACATTTTTCTTCTTTTTGGAAGAAAGTTCTTCAAGAACTTTTTGAAGAAACCATCATAGATGAATTTAATGGTCGGACTCCTTTTATGTTGAGAAATTTTGATCCCATGTCACTAGGAAGGCACACTCCTAGGATGTCATGTCCCCTAGCAAAGGATGATTAAACCAGCTGTAAGCTGATATAGTATAGGCTGAATTTAAGTCAGCACAAAGAAAGTGATTTCATGTGTTAGGCTAAATAGCTATATCTTCAATTTATGCAATTATTTGGGGGACCATTATTTTAGTCTTTTCAGTCACAAGTTGACTCCATTTTAAACAAATGCTGTAACAACAGTGTAGACAAAACCAGAACAAAACACAATATGCAATGACAATTCCTAGAATAAGTAACAGCTTTTGCTGTTAAGTTACCCAAGATCCAAACCATCTACTTAGCTAGTCACTTAGAGAAGATTTGGGATCTGAAAAGTTGGTTATTGGGGTTTTCATATCAGCCACTCATTTATTGATGTTATTAGACTCATCTAGGATAGAGACACAACATTCAGTTTTTATGATGGTACCTTGGGCTGCAGTGGGTGTGTCTAAAACTTGTTGTGCAATACAGCATTTCTTGTAATAGCAACTTCATTGTTTAATAACAAAGTACTGATGTGGCTATCATTTAGAGCCTGTAGTGTATAATTGATCGGGGCCTCTACATGCCACATAACATTCTCAAATACCCAGTTGTGGGATGAAGATGGAAGCTAAATGATCATACCAATGGAACACAGAAAAAGCCCAGCAGGATTATAAATGAGGAAAATTTGCAGGTTTTGATAGGGAATGAACTATTTGACCTTGTGCCCAAGCATAACCCAAGGAATATTGTCCTAGCCATCCTGGGAGTAGCCATGTCCATAGATTAGTGCCACATGACCAAAACTTTCCATTTGAAGCTAACCAAGAAATACTCAGTTGTTGTATCTATTCAATGGCAGGCCAATCAGTATTTTGTAATATAATGGTGTGGAAACACTGTTCTTCGGGTATCCATCCCATATTTCTGGTGCAATTAGGCCAGGTATCTTTAATGTAATTTCTCTGGTCCCAACATAGACAATGTAGCTGAGCTGACGGGAGGGAATAAGCCAGATAAACCCATCTTAAATTTGTGTTATATGATACTGAAGTTGAGTTTTCTTATAACTGAGTACCCTATTTTTAAGGTTTTTTTCCTCTTCCTTATTCAGTCCTTTTCTATTAACTTTTTAGTAATAAAATAATATCCTTTACTCTCCTTCTTTCCACCAGGCACTCCCTTGCATTGCTAGCTTAGCTAATTATGCTTGCTTAGAAGTTCCAGAGATTGAATCTTGAGACAATCCAGGTGCCTATGGAATTATCCCCCACCAGGAGATTACTTCAAGGCTGCAGCTAATTTACAACCCAGTCAAGCCTGAGATGGCACCAGCTCATTCACAAGTTGGAGCAATAACTCAAGATAAGTCATCAGAACAAGTCATATAGACCCACACCACCTTGCCACCCCCCACTCCCGCATTTCCTCCATACCAAACTTCCCCTTCTCAAGCTCTAGCGTTTTGCCTGAGAATTTTAAAGTGGTTTCATCAAGGCAGGAGCCTGAACTACTTCCCACTGTCAATATTGGAACATAAAGTCACTTCACTTTCTTTCTATCACACCTTGTCCTTTTTACTTGATTCTGCAAGTGACAAACGGCCAAATCTGCATTCAGTTGCAATTTTTGGTGTCCTGTACAGGGAAGCTGTGCGTTCTGGGTGATCCTAGTCTGTCAGTCTGGCTTCATGCTACCAAATGGGCCAGGGGGCTGCCTGTGAGCACCAGCTGCTTATAGCTAGCTGACATTATAGCTGAAACCCAGGGGAATTTCCCTGAAACTGACAGTTTTGTCCTGGGGAACCTCCCTGCTCTTTCTGCCATGGCACTGGCTGGCTTCTACACTTCACTGGTACAAAGAAAGTGACCTCTGAGTAAGTCGACAAACTTTGGAAATTGGATGAGGCAGCTGGTGTGCACCCAGCTTAGCTCTGTCTTTTTGGGTGGTATTGCTTGGACTCTGCTCTGCTTAGAATTAGGTGCTCACAACACAGTTTGGGCATGCACACCGTTTGTGTTTGTGATGCCACTGGAGCTTTGCTCTGTTTGGACTCAGCTGCTCTTGGAGCGATTTGTGATCAGGATGGAGGAGGTTTCCAGACTCTTTACCCAGCCCCTTGAGCGGGGACTTGTTTGGGAGAGCGCCATTTGAAATTGTGACTGTGTGAGTGTGTGGCATTTATATTTGGACCTTTATCTTTCTTTATTTCTTTTCTTTTCTGCCTACTTTGAATCTGCTATTATTAAGTTACTAGTACTGAGATTTTGTTTTTCTTATACAGTTCAGCCACTTCTAACTAAAATGTAAACAGTGAAAATTCATTCAAAATTGAAGGAAAAAAATTCAAATGCCAGAAATATTGGCTGCTTTTCCTAGCTAAAATCTGGTAATAAAAGATTTGAAAGGATTTTATTTTGAGAGCTTTATAGTTAAAAGTCAACTTACTTAAAACTGATATTTAAGACATATATTGTTTTAAAGCCCCTGCTCTCTCTCTGTAAACACTTCTTAGCAGAATTCCATCTGACTCTCCATATACTCCTGTCTGTTGTTCCTTCCTCTTTTATCCAGCCTTTTTTACTTTGTAGGGGGAGACCAGAAATTACTTGGCATTATGAGAAAATTTTGACCTTGATATGTAATAGCTAGATTTAAAAATATACTTTGTAAAATGGCTGATGGCAGTTATAATAAATAATTCTTCTTACAGGGCCATACAACTTTCATTGGGCATTTAAATAAGCAGAGTATGCTCCTGGACAACTGGAAGGTATGGAATGGGGGATGGGCTGATTACAAAAGGGCTGATTGGCTTTGGGTTGCCCACCAGCCTCACAGAAATGTCCTTTTGATGGTATACACTGTGAAAGCATTGCACTTTCTCATCCTGTAGCATTTCCCTCTTTGGGGGACCCGGGATTCGGTGGAAAAATGAGATCTTTGATTTGGGGAGGTCTGTTTGCCTTCCAGCTGTGCCTGCTTGTTAGCCCTACAAAATGCATGTTTCCTGGCCCTATTCCTTAAAAGTCTCCACCTTAAAGCCAGTAATCTTAAAGCCAGATCTAAGTTCCAATTAAGAAACTTAGATCTTTCAGAAAATTTCCATTTGTAAGAGTGTCTGCCTTTGCTGGCTGTCTTGACTGAACTTTTACCCACACCATTTTTCCTCACTCTAAATAGAATATGAATTCTCTATTTTGTTTCACCTAATAAATATTTCTATGAAAATGTAAATTTGAAGCTGTCTGGCTGGCAATTGTTTGGGAAAGGGAACAGGTAATCAAGAGACCGATCGTCTAAAACGAGAAAAACAAACTTAAAACTGGCAAATGAAAAATCATATCACCTGCCTCTGTCTGTCTCTCTGTGTATTTATATGTGTTGTGTGTGTGATGTTTCACTACCAAAATATAGAAAAGAGCTCTAATTAATTGGCTGAAAGAAAAATGAGCAGCTAAACACAATATTTTATTAGAAAAATAGAAAAACTTTAAAATGTCATGTGATTTTAGTAATCTTTGGGAAATAAAGACAGTGGTAAAGATTATTGGTAAAATAAAATAAAATTGTCTTCAGAATTTAGACACTTACTCTGAATTAAGCAAGCCAGATACTGTCTTTGCTAGATGTTTTAAGATCACAAACTGCTTCTATGACATTTTAATAATTGTTGGACTTGCCAGCTTTGGAGCCATTAAATTCTAAGTAAAGCCAGGGGACACATGGACTTAGCTGTGCTCCCTGGCTATGCTGGAAAAAGTCAAACATTATCTGAAGTTCTATCCTGTCTCCTAGGTTCTACACCTGGAATATAATTAAAATTGCTTACTTCCTATACCTTTCACTAAGAATAAAAGTTGCTAGGAGTTTACATTATAACATATGTAATTGGGACTACTAGAAAAACAGTTTTACATGCAAGTTGTCTAAAGAAAGTAAAATATGTCTTGGTAAAAAGTTATAAAAAGGCATGGAAACATGGTTTTTTATTAAAGATAAAGTAATTTTGCCTAGTTTAGATGGTTTAAAGATTATTTTAAGTTAAAAAAATGAAGTTTAAGTAAGTTATAAAAGGTTTATAGAAGATTAATTTTTTTTTTTTTGAGATGGAGTCTCACTCTGTCGCCCAGGCTGAAGTGAAGTGGTACGATCTTAGCTCACTGCAACTTCTGCCTGCCAGGTTCAAGCCTCCCTGGTAGCTGGGATCACAGGCACGTGCTATCATGTCCGGCTAATTTTTTTATTTTTCGTAGATATGGGGTTTCACCATGTTGGCCAGGCTGGTCTTGTACTCCTGACCTCAAATGATCCAGACACCTTAGCCTCCCAAAGTGTTAGGAATACAGGTGTGAGCCACTGTGCCCAGCCTGATTAATCTTATAAAATAAATTCTGCATGTGAAGAAGTTGGCTAAAATTAAAGGATATTATTTTGTATATCCATAAATTGAGCATTAAAATAAAAAGACACTGATATAGGGCCAGAATCTGGGCCCATGTGTCAAAATAACAGAGGTTTCTTAGAGCATTGATCTGCTCTTTAACAAAAAATTATAAAGAGTTATAAATGGTTTATAAAAATCTTACCTTATGGTCAAACTAATAGACTGGCTTACAAGGTTTTATAAAAAATTAACTTTAGGTCAAGCATGGTGGCTCAAGCCTATAATTCCAGCACTTTGGGAGGCCAAGGCGGGTGGATCACATGAGGCCAGGAGTTCAAGACCAGCCTGGCCAACATGGTGAAACCCTGTCTCTACTAAAAATACAAAAATGAGCCAGGAGTGGTGGCATGCACCTGTGATTCCAGCTACTGGGGAGGCTGAGGCATGAGAATCACTTGAACCTGGGAGGTGGAGGTTGCACTGAGTTGAGATCATGCCACTGCACTCCAGCCTGGGTGACAGAGTGAGACTATGTCTCAAAAAAGAAAAAAAGAAAAGAAAAAAAATAACTTCACTGTTAGTAATGCAACAATACAAAGGTGAAATTTATTTTTCTTTTTTAAACAAAATTTTCATGTAATATTGAGAGATAATGAAAGGGTTTTCTTTGCCTTTTGAGTAAGCTATAGGAAAACAAAGAAAACAAAGAAAAAAAAGACAGAAAGAGAGAAGAGACAGATTTAGTTGGCCTGGTATTTTCTTTATTGGGTCTTTGTATTAGGCTTTTCTTGCTATGAAGAAATACCTGAGACTGGATAATTTATAAAGAAAAGAGGTTTAATTGGCTCACGATTCTGCAAGCTTTATAAAAAGTATGGTGCTTGCATCTGCTGGGCTTCTAGGGAGGCCTCAGGAAGCTGACAATCATGGCAGAAGGCAAAGGGGGAGGAGGCATCTCACAAAGCAAGATCAAGAGAGAGAGAGTATGGGTGCCACACGCTTTTCAACAGCCCGATCTCGTGAGAACTTACTCACTATTGTGAGAATAGCACCAAGGGGGTGGTGCTAAGCCATTCATGAGAAATCCACCTCCAAAATCTAATCACCTCCCACCAGGCCCCACCTCCAATGCTGGGAATTACAATTCAACATGAGATTTGGGTGGGGACAAATATACAAACTATATCAGTTTGTTGTTTAGAAAACTGAGTCTCCCCTCTATTAGTGAGTAAAGGTTTTTGTCTTTTGATATTTTTGAGTTGTCATTTCAGCTAAATGAATAATCTGTGATTCCATTTTGTGTTATCAAATGTTTTAAGCCATTGATATTTGACAAACCTTCCAAAATTGAAATTCCAAGTTCTAAATTAAGCCTTTTTAGATCTCATTAACCTTTTTAAATATTACATCTCCTGAAGTCTAAAAGAGACATATTTGGCTTATTTGGATATTAAAATCATACAGGAAGCATTGTGAAATATAAAATAATGTTTAACTTTCTTGGATTCATTATACATTCATATAAATGTATTACTAATATCTGTTCCAAAACTGTGTAAGATTCCTATAATTCTGATATATCTCAGTATATGCTATCAGTAATAATTAATGGTTGCTATGTTAAATTATTGTGTGCCACAGAGATAATGAAATTTCCTTGTCAATTGTGTCTTCAACCAAGGCTGCTCTGAAACTGTTGTCATCCATAATTGTTGTTTTATTTTGATTCTTTTCAAAATGCGGATTTATAATCAGCTATAGGACTCTGATCCTATAGGTAGGTACTCTTGAATGCAGGTTTCTGATAACTTTTGAGAGTATGACATTAGAATAAAGTAAAAAACTTCCAAGACTATATATATCTGATATATCAGATTATAGGAATCTATAGCTCCCATGAAGAGCTAATGTGTTCATGAATATCAAGCAGAAAAAGAGTTCTTTTGAAACTGAAGATAGATTATGCCCAACATCAACCTTTGTTTTTCTTCTGTTTCCATAAAAATACCTCCTATTCACCTTCATCACATATTAAGACCTAGCCCATCTGCAATGGCACCTCCTGGAATGGGAAACAGCCATTTAACTAAACTGATCCATTCTTAAGAACTAGACAGGGTTTATAACCATCTTCATGAATATTCATAGCTCCTCCTGTAATCTGTTAAATATACATGTATACATACACACACACGTATATATACATATATACATACACACACACGTATATATATATACATACACACACGTATATATACATATATACATACACACACACGTATATATACATATATACATAAGACATGCAAGAAATTCAAGCCATGTTAGACCCAGACCCTACATTGCCATTAGATGGTTTACATCTTAGTTTGGGTCAGGACCATCCTGATGGGAACAGTTACTGGTAATTCTCACTATAATTGTGGGAAATAGGGATACTTCTGTGCTGTGGGTCTTACTGCTGCAGCGCCTTTTGCATGGGATACAAGATAGACTTTCTCAGGGACTTGCAAGGCTCTTCACCATAATGCTGCAACAGGTTTCATCTGAGTCCAGGTACTTGAGAACCCTTTCACCTCCAAGTAGATCAGTTCCATTCCAATACCTTTTAACTACACCCCTTTGAAATAGGAAGTAGCTAGAATGAATATGTCACTTGAGTTCCATAGAAATAGAATGGCATTTGATAGTGAGGTGTTGTAACCAAGGACCCTATTTTTGTTATTTTTTTCTTTTTCTTTCTGCAGTCCTTTGTACAACTTATTAGTAATGAAATAATAAGCTTTACTCTCCTTCTTTCTACCAGGTACTTCCTTGCATTGCTAACTTATCTAATTATGTTTGCTTAGAAGTTCCAGGGATTGAATCTTGAGACAATCTGGGTGCCTATGGAATTATCTCCCACCAGAAGATTACTTCAAGGCAGCAGCTAATTTACAACCTGGTCAAGCCTGAGATGGTGCCAACCCATTCTCAAGATGGGACAATAACTCAAGATAAGTCATCAAAACAAGCCACGTAGACCAGCACCACCTCTCACGCCCCCACCCACCACCCCCCACCCACCACATATCCTCCATACCAAACTTCCCCTTCTTAAACCCTAGCATTTTGCCCAAGAATTTTGAAGCAGTTTCATTAAGGCAGGAGCCTGAACCGCTTCCCCACTGTTAGCTTTGGAAAGTGAAGTCAATTTCCTTATACTGAACCTTGTCCTTGTTATTCAGTTTTGCAAGTGGTGAGCAGCTGAACCTAAATTTGGTTGCAGTCTTATTTCTCAATTGGGGCAGTGTCTGTTTCACCTCTCAATTGGGGCAGCACAGCGTTAAAGCTAGTGAATTAATTTCTTTTATGGAGAAGTTCTTCCCTTACCCTTTATTTTGTAAGGTATTAGTAATAGACCAGTGATGGTTATTATATTTAGTCATATTAGTGTTAAGTACCAATAACTGTGCTGGGGAAACATGGATATATAATATTTCTGATATTCTATCCAATCTTGCCCTTGAAGAGATTTCCACCATGGGAAATCCAGAACTACTGGAAAGGGACATGAGACCACATACCCAATGAGCATCCTTTTGTAACCTATTAGCATAGTGTTGGGCCCATTGCAAAAAGAGGTTGCTTTATGGGCAACAAGTGGTATAGTAGTACCAAGGCATGAGAACTAAGGAGAAAAAAAAAAAGAAGTTTGGTGGAAGCTTGTAAAATAAAACATTCTCCATCTATTAACAATTGTTAATATTAAGCATTAATTTAGATACAGACCTGGTCCAGGTCTTGGGACACCCAACCATGTCTGCGACCATCTTCTTCTCAATTGGGCACCACCTTATCTTAAGTAGAAGATTACTCTCTGGTGAAACAGTCTATTCAGGAGGCTCAGCTTTCCTTAGATGTGAGACGTGAATCCAGGAGTCTATGCCTTCTAGTTTAGCAGCACGAGGATTAGTAAGAAGTACCTGGTAAGGTCCGCTGTATCCTGGTTGGAGACAATCTTTTAAGAAATATTTCCAATAGACAAAATCTCCAGGTTCAAGTCTGTGGTTCTTTAGATTTATGTTTCCAAGAAGCTTTCTGTGAAAAGATTATTTTACTAAGTCACAAGGTGGCACAATTTCTAGGAGACATTTTGATAGGTTTGCCTGTTATTTTAAATGGAGATAACTGTTATTTTACCAAAAGGAGTAAATCTTTTGTTTAGCAAAACCAATGGAATGGATTTTGGCCAAGGAATTTTAAAAGCCTCAGTTAATTTTGCCATTTGGGTTTTTACTATTCTGTTTGTGCATTCTACTAACTCAGATGATGGGGAGTAATAAACACAATGGAAATGCTGAAAAATAGGCCAGATGCTACATGCTGATTGAATTATCTCTCCAGTGAAGTGGGTACCTCTGTTGCTATGAAGTCCCAATGAAATGTCTGGGTTGGAATAATTTTTTCTTCTACAATAAGTTTACTTACTGCTAAGGCTATTGCTCTTCTTCATGGAAATGCCTCTACCCAATAAGAAAACATGCAAATAATTACCAGGACATATTTGTAGCCTTATGAAAGTGGCAATTAGAAAAAAATCTAGTTGCTGTATTTCAAAGGGAGTCTCAGATAAAGGAAAGTGTCTTTGGGAAGTAAGTAATGCTTTTCCTGGATTATATTTTGGGCAAATATGACTGCTTGTATACCTTATGAGCTATCGTTGGAGAAGGTTTCCAGTGATACTATTTTTCCTGGGCAACCATTTTGGCAGGACTCCAGTAAGTTAGATCATGCACATGTGTTAAAAATGATAACTGTAGGCCAGGTGCAGTGGCTCGCACCTGTAATCCCAACACTTCAGGAGGCTGAGACAGGAGGATTGCTTGAGGCCAGGAGTTTGAGACCAGGCTGGGCAACATGGTGAGACCCCATATCTACAAAAAATCTAAAAATTAGCCAATCATGATGGCGTGTTCCACCTAGTCAGGAGGCTGAGGTGGGAGGATAGCTTGAGCCCAGGAAGTCAAGGCTACAGTGAGCCATGTTCATGCCACTGCATTCCAGCCTGGGTGACAGACTGAAACCCTGTCTTTAAAAATATGATGGCTGTAATTCAGCAAGAAGTATGGGTGAGTTGTTTCACCTGTACCATTCTTCATCTTTTGGTGAATATTTACGCCCTTTTGTGTCCCAAACTTTTTGTGCTGATTTTGGGACTCTGGATTAATTTTATATCAATTTCAAGTGCTTCCTTAAAAGTTAATACAGGTAGATTTTCCTGTTTAGATGCGTTTTGAGTAGCACTCTTTGTGACCTTATTAGATCACTAATATCCTCTGCATTCTGGAGTATCTTTTTTGGAATGACCCGGAATTTTAATAATGGCCAATGATTTTGGCAATAATATGACTTTTAGTAGTTGTGAAATAAGATGTCTTTTTTTTATGGATTGACCTGAAGAGATTGAGAATCCTCTTTGTTTCCATAACACTTCAAAATCATGGGCTACTCCAAAAACATATCTACTGTCTGTATAAATACTAGTGAATATATTTTTCTGCCAACTGACAGGACCTATTTAATATTATTAATTCCACTTGTTGAGGTGAAGTGGCTTTTGGAAGATAGGCACTTCCTGTTTCTTCAGTTAAAGACACTATAGTGTATCCAGCCCTATAGAATCCAGATTCATCCATTAAGTAAGGTCCATTTATAAGCCAAACAACAACATTAGTATTTGCAAGGGGGATATCTCAATAGATGTGACCTGGGAGAAAGACATTGATCAATTAGGGCTATGCTGTTGTGCAGCAGCTCATCTTAAAACAAAGGCAAAAGAGTTGCAGGGTTTACATTGTTACACCTAGATATGGTGATATAAGGAGCTAAAAGAAGTAGGACCTCATGTGAGGCCAGTCTGAGAACTGAGTAATATTGAATATGGTATGAGTTCAGCAGTGCCTCCATAGAATGAGAGATGAAGATAGTAAGGGATGTTCCCATTGCAATGTCTTTAGTTGCCTTAATTAACAAAGCATTAGCTGTTAATGGCTTGCATACAAGGTGGCCATCCTCTTGCTACAGGGTCTTTATTGGCTATAATACCCCCAAGTCTATTTTGATCTCCATGTTTTTGAGTTAGAATCCTTAAAGCGTTTCCATCACTTTAGTGTTTAAATACTGAAAATGGAAGGTTATATAATAATTTGGATGTACTAAAGCTGAGGATTTAGCAAAGTCATTTTTGATCATTTCTAATGTTATTTGATTTTTTTCTGTCCTGTCTAGAAGGTCTGTAATGTCCAGTTATAAGAGAGTATATAAGGGCTGGGCCTTTGAAGAGAAGTTGGCTATCCAATTTATACAATATCCTGTCAGCCCCCAAAACCCTCTCAATTGCTTCTTGCTTCTCAGTGGTGGAAAAGCTAGGATTCCTTTCAACCTAGCTGGATTAATAGGAAGTCGTTCCTTGACTGTTACATGGTATATTAGACTGTTCTCACATTGCTATAAAGAACTATCTGAGACTGGGTAATTTATGAAGCGAAGAGGTTTAATTGACTCACAGTTCCACAGGCTGTATAGGAAGCATGACTGGGAGGCCTCAGAAACTTACAGTCATGGTGGAGGGTAAAGGGGAAGCAAGCACATCTTACCATGGTGGAGAAAAAGAGAGAGAGAGAGTGAAGGGGCAAGTGCTAAACACTTTTAAACATTCAGATCTATGAGATCTCACTCACTATCACAAGAACAGCAAGGGGGAAGTCCGCTCCCATGATTCAATCTCCTCCCACCAGGTCCCTCCCCCAACAATGGGGATTACAATTCAACATGAGATTTGGGTGGG
This sequence comes from Gorilla gorilla gorilla, assembly GCF_029281585.2. Lineage (NCBI taxonomy): Eukaryota > Metazoa > Chordata > Mammalia > Primates > Hominidae > Gorilla > Gorilla gorilla. Next base: position 48,186,568 of record NC_073230.2, read on the forward strand.
GACACTGGGCCAAACCTTATCAGATGGCCTATGTGCTTTACTTGTTTTTGACAAAATTGAAGTTTTTCCTTTATAAACCTTATCACCCTTTAGGGCCAATTGTGGTACATGAAAGCCCATTGTTCTTTAAGCAAGTAAGTAAATCATCTACTTACTGTATTAAGACAGACTTCTCAATGAAGTCAATGTCTGAGTGGTCTGTTTTTAATATTTGTAAAAAGTAAGTCAGGCTTTTTAGTGTATCCTTGGGGCCTGACTGTCCAGGTATACGGTCTATCTTCCCACATGAAGTTAAAGATAAATTAGCTATCTTTATCTAAAGGAATACTGAAGAATGCACTACATAAATCTATGACTGGCCGGGCGCAGTGGCTCACACCTGTAATCCCAGCACTTTGGGAGGCCAAGGCGGGCAGATCATGAAGTCAGGAGATTGAGACCATCCTCTCCAACATGGTGAAACCCCATCTCTACTAAAAATACAAAAAATTAGCTGGGCACGGTGGTGCATGCCTATAATCCCAGCTACTTGGGAGGCTGAGGCAGGAGAATCACTTGAACCTGGGAGGCAGAGGTTGCAGTGAGCCAAGATTGTGCCACTGCATTCCAGCCTGGTGACAGAGCAAGACTCTGTCTCAAAACAAAAACAAAAACAAAAACAAAAACAAAAACTATGACCAAAAATTTCTGCATTAGATGGGAAGGCTGTGAGCAGTGTGTGAGGATTAGGCACAACTGGATGCTGTGGAATTACTATGTTGTTTATTGCTCTCAAATCCTGTACAAACCTCCACCCTCTACCATCAGGTTTTCTTACCAGGAGAATTGGTGCATTACAAGGACTTGTACACAGAATGACCAGTACTCTTTCTATATAATCTAAGATTATATGGTTTTTTTCTTCTTCTAGGGCTACAGTTCTGAAGGTATATTGTCTGCTATTTGGAAGCCATTTCCAATGAGTCTACTTAAATTATCTGCTATTTGTAAGCCATTTCCAATGAGTCTATTTAAATTTTTATTGAAGTAGTTGAAACAATATTTTCCTGTATCAATGCAGGACTTTGACCACAATTGATCAGGTATTGCCTTATTGCATTTTGTAATTCATCACTTAATAAGTCAGTGTCTTGAAGGCTAGATGGATAGCAATTGGATTCAATTTTGAAAAAATTCCTTTTTTTTTTGAGATGGAGTCTGACTTTGTTGCCCAGGCTGGAGTGCAGTGGAATTATCTCTGCTCACTGCAACCCCCACCTCCCAGGTTCAAGCAGTTTTCCTGCCTCAGCCTCCCAAGTAGCTGGGACTACAGGGGCACACCACTATGCCTGGATAATTTTTGTATTTTTGGTAGAGATGGGGTTTTACCATGTTCGTCAGGCTGGTCTCAAACTCTGACCTCAGGTGATCCACCCACCTTGGCCTCTCAAAGTGCTGGCCTGACAGGCATGAGCCACCACTCCCAGCTGATTTTGAAAAATTTTCTGTCTGTTAATTATGTTTTATCATGTATAGCATCTAATTCTAAATACATTTCACCTTTCTAGGAGAAAGAAATATGGGTATTATATAGTTCTAAGAAGTTTTCTTATTAGATGGATGGAAACTAAGGAAACCAAAAGTAAAACATGTGTCCCTTGTAAGGGACCTAGTTGAAAAGTTACAGGTTGAGACTTATGCGCTGATACAGGAGTATTTATAACACCCACCATTTGGACCAAGTGTTTAGTCTGAGGAGTGGGACCTTGCAATAAGGTGGGATGTATTAGAGATAATGTTTGGAACACAGGAGGGGCCTTACCAAGGGCTCCTGAAAACTTTGGCAAAAGTCAGTTGGATAAAAGCAGTCCTGCTGGTACCAGGTATTGATTGACAAAGCAGCAGCAGTCAAGGCAAGATTCACTTTGGGTCCCTTCTTGGGCACCCAGATATGTCAACCTGAAATAATTTAATAAAAAGGGTCAGAATCCAGTTTTAAAGAGTTCATTCAAGTGAAAAGCTGGGAATGACCATTCTGGGACTCACAGACTCCAGAGAAATGGGATCAATGCTCTAAAGTTAAAAGTTAAGTTTTTGTTTATACAGGAAGAAGACAAAGAAATTTAATAGGACTAATTTCAACATTTTCTATACAAGTTATAGAGTTATAACAAATTAATTAGGTACAATTCGTTTCTTTTCAGTATGGCTTGTTTTCTTTATAGCTGGTTTTCATTTCCTTTCCAATTGAAAGAGTGAATTTAACCTTCTGCCTTAAGACAATGTGATAGCCATGAAGTCTTTGTGTGAAAAAGGTAAGAGGGAGGTTAATCTATAATGAAGATCAACAGTGTAGAGGGAAGGGGTCTTCCTTGGTGCGCTTCAGTCATTTACAACTAAAATGTTGTAAATTAAATTAAAATTGTTACAAAACAATGCAGGTAAGGAAGAAGGCTTAATCTGTTATCAGAGAAGCAAAGGTTACAGCTGTCTGTCATGTGACTCAGGTACCATAATCACACCCCTTTAAGGCTCAAACCTAATTTAGAGTTTCAGCAGCTTAGATTTTGAATTATTTATTTTCACAGTACCACAGGGTAGAACATGGGCCTAAAATCTCTATAAGCCTGTTGTTCAAGCTGGCCTTGCAAACTGGACATTTTTGTGGTTTTGACCAGACTTTTGTCTATTTCGACAAATTTTGCTGTGAGTCTCCAAAATAAAACTGGATGAGGTTCCCCTCTTGTCTTATTTTATATCCTTGAGAGTTTGAGTCGTGACCAAGTGGGAGTGCTGTCTTTTGGTCTCTACCATCTGAGAGGCATGATGTTCTGGTCACATTCAGTGGCCAGACTAAACAAATTAGAAACCCCAAGACAAGTAATATTTTAAGCAGCACACTCTTTGTTCCAAACCTGTCAGGCTTCAGGATAGGTTGTCTTAAGTAGTTCCATCTGTAAGTGGTCTCAACCCTGGTTGCCTGGTTAATCCTGGGGAGATTCAATCCTAGGAGGGACCATCTGGTGACTGGCAGCCCACACAAATTTGTGAGATATCCAAAGCAATGAATTAATGGGTTTGCAATGACTGGTAGCCCCCCACAAATTTGTGAGATACCCAGAGCAACATAAGCACAAACACCATCCTTAATTGTCTTTAGCTATAGAATCTTTTGCCATCTTAGTCTATTCCTGGGAGTAAATTCTAGGGGCTCATGGGGGCTGCATCTTCTATGCCCTCTCCAGGAAAATCTCTTACCCTAAAATGAAATCATTGGACTAGACATTTCCTTTCAAGTTATTATTACCTATTCTGCTGTAAATATCCATATTCCATTAGAGAGACTGACCAATACAGTGTTTTAGAATTTAAAAAGTACAGCTGACCAGGTGCAGCAACTCATGCCTGTAATCTCAGCACTTTGGGCGACCAAGGCAGGTGGATCACTTGAGGTCAAGAGTTCGAGATGAGCCTGGCCAGCATGGTGAAACTCTGTCTCTACTAAAAATAGAAAAATTAGCTGGGCATGGTGGTGCACGCCTGTAGTCCCAGCTACTTGGGAGGCTGAGGCATGAGAATTGCTTGAATTCAGGAGGCAGAGGTTGCAGTGAGCTGCAATGGTGCCAGTACTCCAGCCTGGGTGACAGAGCAAAACTCTTTCTCAAAAAAAAGAAAAAGAAAAAAGTTCAGCTTTAAAATTAGTACATACTAACTCTAAGGAGGCAGTGAGGCGTGTGACAAAAGAGCCAAGACTGGGTTCAGACACCAACTTCCCTCCATGAGCTCTGGATTGTGGGCAAGTGTTTTCATCTTCCCGTGAGTCATGTTCACCATCTATAAATCCCAAGGCAATCTAGCATAGTGTCAGACCCCCTAGGATTAGAATTTGCAGTCAGTTTAGGCTCAAATATTAGCCCCTTTGCTGGTTTGACACTGGCAAAACTTTGCTTCTACACCCAAGTGTACATCACAGGGTTACTTCATTCCTACTGTGAGGCCCTATTCCACCAGATGACGACACAATTGCCAGCTTGGGACAATGGGTTCCCTTTGTGCCCAACACACACATACACCCATGCATACACACAGCACACTGTCTTTCCCACAGATGCTTTTACCTTTTTTCTTTAATTTTTGGAGTGCTTGCCTAGTGATAAAGGAGAGAATGGGGATTCTCAGTATCCAATGAGAAGTCATCAAACTTCTGGCCCTTAGTCTTCATATACCTACAGCCTTAACTGTCATCCTTGGTTCCTGTCTGCATGACCTCATCAGGACCAGAGACTGCTGTGGTTCTTTACTTCTCTGAAACACTGCAAAGGGCTCCACCCACTTAAAAACACCACACATCCACTTCTTCCCAGGAGTCTTTCTGCCTCCCTGGGGCTCCACCCAAAAAGCTTACAGCAGCCCTCCCTGCAGGGGTGGACCGTGGCTGGGGACTGGGTGAGGTGGACAGGACAGGGATCTTTTTCAGATTCCTGCTCTCTGACAGGGCTGTCCAGGGGAGAGAATACAGTCATGGGTTCTTAGTTTCTGTTTCTGGTTGGGCCAGTAAAGCCCCTTCCTCATCCCTCTTTTCTGCTCATTACTAGAGACAGAAAGTAAAAACCATGACTTCAGGCTGCTAAAAGCCTAAAAGAAAACAAAACTGAACAGCAACGACAAAATAAGGTGGGTTGGACAAGCTTGCTAGCTTCCCTTACCCCCCTCACCCTCCTCTGGCCCAGGGCATTTTTGTCTAGTTTTTGGGGCAGGAAAGCCCAGCTACTAAATAAATATGTGTTTGCCCCAGTCATTTTTCCAAAACTTTAGTTCTTTGCTTTTTCCCCCAAAAAGGCTAGGATTTTGAAATGCTTCCCACCCCAACTTTCTGCTTTTCCTTCCTGGGGAAAATGAATAAAATGCTCTGCCTCTCTGAATCAGATGAAGGCCAAAAGACACAAGAAAATGTCACAGAAAAAAATACCAGTTAAAATTTTATAATATTATGCCATATAAAAATTTAATAAGTAGTGAAAAAAGAAAAATAGCTCAGAGCAGCCTGAGCTATGTGAGGTCTGCAAAAGCCTCAGAGAACCTTTGCAGACCTTTGCAAAAGGCCCAGAGAGACAGGAACATGGGTCTTCAGTCACACTCCACCACCTGGGACAATTGTTTAAGGTTATTTTGTTCCTGATTTGCTGCCTCACCTGTTATCTTCACGTTCCTGGAATATGTGTTACAAAGAACAACGTATAGCCAATCAACAGCTTGTGTTATTTAATGCAAATTCCTGGTAAACAACTTAGAAGCTGCTGCTTCTTTTTTCCTTTAAAAACCTGCTTGTGGCCAGGCGTGGGGCTCACGCCTGTAATCCCAGCACTTTGGGAGGCAGAGGCAGGCGGATCACTTGAGGTCTGGGAGTTCGAGACCAGCCTGACCCCATCTCTACTAAAAATACAAAATTAGCTGAGTTTGGTGGCATGTGCCTGTAATCCCAGCTACTTGGGAGGCTGAGGCAGGAGAATCGCTTGAACAGGGAGGTGGAAATTGCAGTGAGCAGAGATCGCGCCACTGTACTCCAGCTTGGGCAACAGAGTGAGACTCTGTCTCAAACAAACAACAAACAAACAAAACCTGCTTGTAACTGCTGCTAATCTGAGTGTATATTCAGGGCAACTTGAATTTATGTTCCTGGGCTGCAGTTCTCAAACTTGGCCCAAATAATCTCTTTACTAATATTAATTTAGCATCAGATTTTTTTCCTTTATGTCAACAGTAATTTATGTAAAACTCTTGACACCGTGCCTGATGCATAGTAAACACTAATAAATAGTGACCACAATTATTACTATCTGCTGCATAATATTATTTTAAGGATTAACATAGGCAGAATGCCTGACACATAATAGGTGTTGAGTGAATGCCACCCATCATATTGAAGAAAAATGAATTCGAGCTCAATGTAAAGAATATATTAATAAAAATATTATTTTTAAAATACTAAATATCTGTACATATATTAATAAATAGTTTTTGAATGAGAAAGTTTACTGGCAATAACTTTTTCAAAAGCTTTGAGAATGTGTCTTAACTATTGCTATTTTTAACCCCCTGTAACTACATCTTATGCTAACTAGAAGTACATACTTTGATTTCCCTGGCCTTCATACTCTGCAAGATAAAATCAGGAAAAATAACCATTAAACCTCCGGAAAAACACATGACATATGACACTGGCCATTAAATCATCAATATATTTGACTGAATGGAATTTTTTATTTTGTCTACATCTAGTGGCAGAAAAACATGAAAAGCAAAATTATAGATGGGGCTGTGGTGATGGCAGATTCAGACACTCATGCTTCTAGACATATGTATTAGTCCATTCTTGCAATGCTAGAAATACCTAAGACTGAGTAATTTATAAAAAAAGAAGTTTAATTGGCTAATGGTTCTGCAGGCTGTACAGGAAGCATAGCAGCATCTGCTTCTGGTGAGGCCTCAGGAAGCTTCCAGTCATAGTGGAAGGCAAAGGAGGAGCAGGCACATCCCATGGCTAAAGCAAGAGCAAGAGAGCGAGGAGGGAGGTGCCACACACTTTAAAACGACCAAATTTCATGAGAACTCACTCACTATCATGAGGACAGTACCAAGAAGATGGTGCCAAACCATTCATGAGCAATCTGTTCCCCGATCCAATCACCTCCCACCAGGCCCCACCACCACCAATGGGGATTACATTTCAATGTGAGATTTGGTGGGGACACAGATCCAAACCATATCAACATATTCCAGAAAAGCATGAAAATGAATCAGGCTTCTAGGGTATTGTCCTAGGTCCTCCTCCTGGTTCAACTTTCAGGTGTAACAATAGAGAATGCATTCTTCTTCCTAATAAGCGCAAGCCTTGAGGCCCATCCTCTCATGATGGAGCTGCATTAAAGACCTCCCCCGAACCTGGCTTCATTGCATCCACAGTCTCCTCTCCTACTTGATAATTCCCAGCAGCATAAATACATGTTGATCTCTCAGTTTGCAGCGCACACACTTACAGACGCTCATACACACAGTGGCCTCTTAATTCCCTATCTTCCTCTAGCTATTGCTTCATTTCTCTACTCCCTAGCAGAAGAAAACTTTTGGGAAGAACTGTCTAGGAACACTGCCTCTACCACCTCAGCAAACGTCTTCTCTTTAGCCCACTCCAATCTGTCTTCTGCCATCAACACTGAAATAAAATCACTTTTGTCATCTTGCAGATGAATTCCAATTGCCACAATCATTGGGTACTTTCCTATCCTCATCTTCACCTCCCAGCAGCATTTGACAGGATGGCTGGTTTCCTCTTCTTGAAATGCTCTCCCTCTTAGAATCTGTGGCGTGACAGTCTAATGTCCTCCTCGACAGGCTACCCCTCCTCAGGGCTCAGTTTCGGGTTCTCTTCTTTCATAAGTACTTGCTGTGGATAATCTCATTCATTTTAATGGCTTTAAATACACTCCATCTGCTGACTGCTTCCAAATTTACATACTCACATATCCATTAGCCTGCTTGCCATCTCAGTTTGGACGTCCGATAAGTATTTCAAATATAGCTTCTCGAAAATGGGTATCTTGAGTTTCCTGCATAATCTGCCTTCACCTCTCACAGGCTCCCTAATCACATCCTCTCTGTTACTCAAGCTAGAAACCTGGGAATTATCCTGTTTTCCCCTCTCCTGCATTTCTACAACCAAGTCCTCACCAATTCCACTTCTGAAATATGTATCTCTATTTCCTCTAGTTCTTTCTGTCCTTGGCCACCATTCTGATTTGGGCTACATCATCTTCAGCCTGGATTTCTTCCAGAGACCCTTAGCCTGTCTCCCTAGATCCCTTCTTGCCCCTTCCCAGCACATTCTCCTTACACTGGCATCCCTTCCTGTCACTCCAAACTGAATGCCACTTGGGACTCAGGATATGTTATGGGGGTAGAGTCAAAGGAGTTGCTTATGTGGGATGAGAAGAGAGAAATCAAGAATGAGTAGGATTTTGCTGGAGCAATTTGATTTGTGTCAAGGTGGGAAAGTTTGGATGAGGTACAAGTTTGGCTAGTGGGGTAAGGGATGGGGTGATCAGCAGTTCCGTTTTCAATATGCTAACCCCGAAATGTCCATTAGTCAATCAGAGGTGGTCTATGGTTGGAGAAATGTTAGACATATTTGTTGAATGAATAAGCGAACCAAGCTAGGCTATCAGAGAAGCAAATTTACAGGGAGAGATTTGGAAAAGTTGTTAGGCTATGATCTACTGAGACTTATGTGACGTTCTAATGGAAATCTCGTATTATTTGGAAACATGGGTCTGGAGATTAATAGAAAAATGAGACCTAGATACATAGACCTGGGGGTCATCACTGCATGTTTAAATTATGGAAGAAAATAAGATGGCTCACTGAGACTTCTAGAAAATTAAAATATTTTCATGTCACTTTTTTATTCAAAAAAGTTAGTGTTATTGAGTCTGATAGAGGAAAATATTGAGCATCGTCCCTGGCTTCTACCCACTGGAAGCCAGTAGCTCTCATCATCCCTCACCCCCCTACCCCAGCGTGACAACCAAAAATGTCTGTAGGCATTGCCAAATGTCCTCTGGGGTGGGAAGGGGATCATCCCTGGTTGAGAACTACTGATTAGAAGAATGTCAATGAGAAAATCAGTAGTTCTTTTTAGTTACCAAAATGTAATATTGGGGAATATTGGAAAAGAGTTTTTATCCTGAAAGATGCTCTTGGAAAGGATTTTAGAATTAAGCTGGCTGCATGTACCCAAGGATGTAGGGTTGGAAAAGAAGAGGGTCAAGGAGGGCACACTGGCAGAGAGCAAACTGACCCAGGGCGGAGGAAGAGAAGCCCTGGACACAGTGATAGGGAGGCTCAGTTTTGTTGGCAGCCTCTAGCTTTCACTCAGCGTTGCAGACAGCCTTTTCTCCCCCTGCAGTAATCCCGTCTGCTAGCCACAGGCTGATGGCTTTGGCAGAAACAGACAATGTCCCCAGCATTGCTGTACCTGATAGTTTATTATTTCATTTGAGAATTTCAGTGCAATTCACCTGCTGCCCCCTAGTGGAGCGGCTTGGTGATGCCTAGTAAACTATAGCAGTTCCTCATGTGAGTTTAAAGGCTGAAACTGTTAAGCTGGCTCTGAGCTTGAACACCAGGGTCCAGAGACTGGAACTCGTTAACCCTCTAGCTTTCTTCCTGTCCTTCCTCCAAATTGCATGCCTAATGCTTACTAGCGACTCCACAAACGTGGAGGAGGTGAGTGCACAGACCGTCACCGGGGCCAGCAGAGGAACACAGGGGCAGGGTAACACAAAGGTTGGAAGTAAGGTAAAGAGTAGCCCAGGGACATTCCACTGAGCACCAGGGAATATCTCTCTATTTGCCTTAGCTGTTGCTGTTCTGGATGCCCTTTGCGGAAAAAACGAGAGGACAGCAGCTGGAAGCGACACCATCCTGTTTCAAAGGCAAGATGGAAATGTTATTCACTAATCTAGACCATGGAATGACACTGCTCCCTAAAAGTTGCAGTTGAAGACAGAGCATCTATGTTTGTGTATTTGCCAGAAAAACACTAATCATAGCAGAATTCCTTAGCACAGATTTAGAAATATTGAGGGGCAAATCCTGCCCCTGAAACATAATTGCATATGGGAGGGTGGAGGCAGGTGTAGAAAACAGTTATCTGAGGAGAGTGGGAGGGCAATCCCCGTATCATGAATGTTACAAAGGCCTCTACCCATTGAACTTCTTTAAATAATAAATTTTTAACTTAAAAGTCACACTACGCAAATTATGAAAAAATCGTATTTTTAAAAGATCACAATTTATTTACATTAGGGTCATCCATAGTGCACCAAAACTATTTTTGGTTTTCCAAGAAAAAATATGTATACATAAATCTTCATGTTAAATGGTCAGATTCTAAGTATATATTGAGGGTAGAATCAATGGGATTTTTGGATTTGCTCGCAGGTTGGATGTGAAAGGGAGAAAAGGTGGGATGTCAGAGTCAAGAATGACTCCTTCCAAAATAACCTAGTAAGATGTCTCAACATCTTCATGTTGTAGGGAATGAGCAGGGACAAGGGAATTAATTTCTAATTCAAAACCTGAATCAGTTACATAATTGGTTTAATTCCAACTCATAATGATTTTCTGCCATAGTAAAAACTGGAGGCATGAAGTGATAAAATGAATTATAAAGAAAACTTTGATGGGACAACCCCTTCGTAAAGTGAAAGTACTCTCCTTTATGACATGGTTTTCTGACATGGACTAGATATCTGGTTTTGCTATCTAATAATTGCCTAATTTGGGGATGCATTTTATAATAAGAAGTTTCTCCATTCATGAATTGAAAACAGAAAACAGTCACTCTGCCCATGTACTCTCACTAGGTAACCTGCATATAGAGCCTCTGTCTTAGCTCAAGCTCCTGTTAAGAAATTAACAAACAGCGTTTCTTAAACGATTCATCTCTCACAGTTCTGGAAGCTGGAAAGTCCCAGATCAAGGTGCTGGCAGATTTGCTTCTGGTGAAGACCTGCTTCCTGATTTGTAGTCAGCCTTCTCCTTGGAGCCTCACATGGCAGAGGGCAGAGAAAACAAACTCTTGTGTCTCTTCTTATAAGAGCATCAGTCTTATTCATAAGGGGTATACCCTTATTCCCTAATTACCACTCAAAGGCCTCACTTTCTAATACCATCACATTGGAGGTTAGGCTTTCAACATAAGAATTTTTTTTTCTTACATCTGTAGCAGCCAGATCAATACATGAATACATTCAGTCCGTACTATCAAAGGACAATTTGTTACCTGGAGATACACTTTGCAACCTATTAGTCAACTGAGGATACTGAGTAGGCAGCTGAATATATTCATCCCCAGTGTTCATGAACCACTGATTCCACCTCAAGTCTATCTTTGACACACAGCATATGTATGACTTCTCAGGGTTAAAAATAATTATCTGTAGAGGTTTGTCTAAATAATATGCAGATAACCAATTCCTCTGGAATTTCAACTTTTTAATTCTTGGATCAAGCCCAGCCTTGAAAGAGCTATTTGCTGGGATTCCAACACTTTGGAAGTTTTAAAAATTTTTTACTGAATTGCACTTCAACGTAACATTGGCCTATACCATACCCAATGAAATTGGTGATTTTACCTCTAGGAATGTTAACATAGATTGTGCCATTATACAATTTTCATTATGAAGCCCCAGGCCTTAGTACACTTCAGGCCTTAGTACCAAGATAGTGATGCATCTTCTAGATTATCTGTCTTACTTTGTGAAGACTGATCCATGCAAGTCAATCTTCCTTCTTTCCAAAGAAAAAAATGTTCAGCCTGTAATTCTGGCACTTTGGAAGGCCAAGGTGGGCAGATCACCTGAGGTCAGGACTAAAAATACGAAAATTAGCTGGGCATGGTAGCGGGTGCCTATAATCCTAGCTACTTGGGAAGCTGAGAACAAGAGACTTGCTTGAACCTGGGACGTGAAGGTTGCAGAGAGCCGAGGTAGTGCCACTGCACTCCAGCCTGGGCAACAGAGTGAAACTTCGTCTCAAAAAAAAAAAAAAAAAAAAGAAAAAAAGTGTTGAGTCAAATATGCTGCCTAATATAGTATGTGTTCAGGTTACTGCAGCATGTATTTTTGCTGTAAATACTTCCCTGGGCTTTATCTTGTCTACCGATGTTACCTTTAACTATAATTCCCTAAGTTGCTTATCATTATGTGTTTTAAATAGCTACCTCACTTTTTTCATTTTGAATGAGGCAGGAAACAAAATAGCAAACCTTGGGCTCAAGGTGGACACAGGAATGAGAGAGGTAGAAGAAAATAAGAAATTAACTGTATAAAGTTAAGTTAAAGGCCAGGCACACTGGCTCATGCCTGTAATCCCAGCACTTTGGGAGGCTGAGGAAGGTGGGATCACCCGAGGTCAGGAGTTCGAGACCAGCCTGGCCAACATGGTGAAACCCTGTCTCTACTAAAAATACAAATATTAGCTAGGCGTGGTGCCAGGCGCCTATAATCTCAGCTACTTGGGAGACTAAGACAGGAGAATCGCTTGAACCCAGGAGACAGAGGTTGCAGTGAAGCTGAGATCAGGCTATTGCACTCCAGCCTGGGTGACAAGAGCGAAACTCTGTCTCAAAAAAAAAAAAAAAAAAAAGAAAGTTAGGTTAAAGAGTCTATTGTTACAATGAGATAAAATTGATAAAAAGTGAAATAAACTAAAAGGACATATTAAAAGAAAAATGCAAAGAACATTCTTATCACATTTTCAGTGTGCTACGGAATCTGCTCACATCTTTACTAATAATCTCTTCCAAAACATAGGCTATCTCATATATTCTGAATATGATTTTGATTTAATGTAAAATGTAAAGAAGTACTTCTATCACCTAAGTAAATTAGTATGTTTCATAAAAGTAATTTCCTTCAAAAGCAATTTTAATTTGCTAAGAGAAAAATAAGAACAAAAACCATTCTTACTGCCACAACTACCATCTTAAAAAAAAATACCAAAAATGCAAATAATAACCTATTTCCATGTGTTACTTAAATGGAGTTATCTGTGTTAAGTATTCTTGTCTAAGAAAAGGCACTGGCAAACAAAACCAAAGCCAAAACACAGAATTTTTGCTATGAATTTTAAATTTTTTATTTTTGTTCTGGAAATTTTATGTTTACTTAAAACCTTGTATATAATAGAAACGTAATCCATTGAGCCTTTGGATAAACAAAATTTTCGGAGTTTACTCATAATATATTCTTCAAATTATCCCACACAAAACTACTTAGAAAGAATGTGTTAAACTATATTGATGATTTAAAAACAAGCACAACAACATAAAGAATCTTCCTCTATTTCAGGAGAAATGATTTACTGTGAAGTTATCCTTTTAACATCTTTGGTGTCAATTCTGGGTGAACCAGGATGGTCGCTTTCTGTCTCGTTCAATGATCCTCTTGCCCTGATCTTGTTCAGACGGTGTCTCTCCCGTGTACAGCACCACAGTCTCTATGGTGGGAGCCTTAAAAGGGCCCCCTTCTTGCTTCCCTATCTGTCGTCTGATTTCTGCAGTCTCCTTGCACACCTTTTCATAGCAGTAGGCACAAAGGACATGTTTCTGTTTCAGGTGACCACATTCAGGACAAACGTCTATGTTGTTCTTTAAAACAATAAACAAAAACGTATTTTAACAAGAGGCAATATAACGAACAAATAACCACTGACAGGAGCAATGCTTACATTTTAACTTTCTTAGGATGTTCAGGCTACATGAGGTCATCATACACCATCTAGTTCCACCTCACTTTAACAGGAAGACTGAAGACAAGCAACATTGAGTTTGAATTAGAGAAAAACTAGAACTAGAATTCAGCCAACCTGAATCTGGTATATCTTTACTTAAACACAGCAGTTGTAGTTATCTAAAAAAGAAAAAAAAAATACTCATTTCCCCTAACTCCAAATACTAAATATCAAATAAGGAATTTGTCAACATAATGAAGTGACCCATACAATCAGCATCTTAAATAAGACACCAAGGAAAAGTGAATTCCCTTTGTCTTTCAATCTATCTTAGGGAAAACAAGATAAGAACATTACAAGTTGACTTCCTTGGCTTCCTCTTTTTATCACAGTGTAATTCAAATTCCTGTATAGAATACAGGTTTCGTATATGGTATAATTTTTCTTTTTAAAAATGAACACTGATTATTCCTTAATGTAAAATTATTTTCTATGTTACATTCTTACGGTATTTTAATGATATATATATGTGTGTGTATATATATATATATAGATATATATATGCGCGTATATATATATATATATGTGTGCATATATATATAGGTATATATGTGTGTGTGTATATATATATAGATATACATATATGTATCTCCAACTTTAACTATAAAATAGAAACATTATAACCTCTAAAAGATTTATCAACTTATTCTAGATGTAGGTTTGAAAGAAAATACAAAGAAAAATACTAAACAGGATCATTAAAGAAGCTTTAAACACTTGATAAGATTAATATACTAACATCTGTGAGGCAGATAACAACAGAATTTCCTTTTCTGAAAGGAAGAAAGAGGCTTGTATATTACTTGCCTAACCATATTCTCATTTTACTCCACTACTGGAAACTGGATTGCATGCACAACTGAAGGTATGAAGACACCCAGTCAGTTGATCTTCTTTTCATGATCAAAGTACCCAACATAACACACTATATACCGTATGTAACAGAAAATAATTCAAGGAAGAAAATAAATGCACAGGATAAGAACTATTTCCTCAGAATAAATGCGATCAGGGAAGTCACATAATAGATCAGTGCAAGATCTCATTCCTAAAATCTTACGTCCTCTTAAGCAAATCTATGAATTACTGTAAGTCTTAAGTAATAAAGTGTTTTTCAGTTCTACATTTAAGTTCAGCCCCAACCATCACTCAATAATACTTTCTGGCTTAAGTTCTAAGGTTTTGCTTAACAGAATGTGGATGCTTATGAAAGTCAGCTTTCTGTTCTCGAGTTTCATCTGTATGGTGCTGCTGTTGTGGAATGCCATGAAGTAAACAGTAACTGAAATCCTAACTGTTAAAACCATACATGAACAGATCAGAGGTAATACACACTGTAATTTTTCTTTACTAGATCAATGAAGACAGTACATCCATGTTGTCAGCGAGGAGAATCTGAAATTGTCTGAGGATAGGAGAACACAAAGAAAATCTTTAAAAGAACATGAGGTCAAAAATCAGAGCTTGAAAATCTACTGCTTCATAGCTGTGTGACCACAGGCAAATTCTTTTTGCCTCAGTTTTTTCATCCTAATAATGAAGAATATCTTATTTGCTTTGGAGGGCTATAAGACATGATGAGTTATAATAAACATAAGGCACTGAGCTACATCATAGACACTTAATTGTTGTTAGCTATTTTATTACTTATCTTAGGGTTTTCCTTCATGGTATTTTGTTGGAAATGATAAAAAATAAAACAAATATGTAAGGGCTTGTAAAACCCAAGATTCAGTATACCTACTGCTTCTAGCTTTAATTCTAGGCTCTGCCATAGTTAGGATGTTTACTCATCTGTAGTTCAAAACTCACACAGCTCAAGACTGACACAGCTCACAATTCAGAAGTCATGTAGGCACCTCACAACCTCGTTCCTTGCCCAGTCTCCAAACTCACTCCTTCCTTGACTGTGTTTCTAATACTCAGGCTAGAGGACAGCAGGCTCTAGCCTTCTTATTATGTATATAATGAGAATATTGTATTTCATTTAGGCCAGAGGAAAGTAGACACATACAATCTGAGAATAATTTATTCCTAGGCTATAGGAATCTACCATGAGCTTATTCAATGGAGGACTTGAGGAAAAGCACACCCACAAAAATCAATGCATTACCTTAACTTTAATAAGCTTCTGTGGATTTCTTCTCCTACACCGGTTAACTTCAATGGTGCGTCTATTTTTGGGAGCTGCCATCCAAAAGATACTGTCCAAAAGGCTGGAATTCTCTTTACTTCCACTGGTATCATTTGCTGGCTCTGTAAACATGGCTGGGCCCTGTACTGCTAATGCTGGTCCTAGGAAATAAAACATAAGAGATACAGAATTAGTTTCTAGCTTCTAAATTACTATTTACAGATATCATTTTCCTTAACAATCAATGGTCAAACATACACACACACAAAGATTATATATAAAATTTAGAATGTGAAACTCAATAACGGGAAACCTTAGCTATTAAAATACACTAAAGCTGATACAATTATAAGGAACACAGAATTTTTTCTTAGTGGATCCTGCTGAAAAGAGATCAGTGAAATTCCATCAAGTTTCTTATCTCATAAAATACAGGACTCTGATAGGCACCTAACTTGAACAAAACAAGCAAAGAATCACTCAACTATCCACATTCCATTAATACTTGGCGGGTAGTAAGTACCTGATTAATTTACAAGTAAATCTAGACAGATTTCCTGAATACACTTCTGACCGGCACTGATGTAACTGCCAATTGCCTTTTCTTATATTCAAACTGAGTCAGGTCCTTTATGATACAACTTCTTAAGTCACTTAGTTCCTCATAATATTTAATCTTGATTCCTGTCTGCTCTCTAAAGAAAAGAGCCAGCTCACCATTTCTCTGTATGGCCTTATTTATGTGACTATCAAAGTTTCTCTTTTTCTGAATTGCTTATAAAATCAACATTCCTTTACCCTTTCCTTGCTATTTCTTAGACGTGCCATACTTTTTTTTTTTTTTTTTTTGAGACTGAGTCTCACTCTGTCACCCAGGCTAGAGTGCAGTGGCGTGATCTCGGCTCACTGCAACCTCCGCCTCCCTGGTTCAAGTGATTCTCCTGCCTCAGCCTCCCAAGTAGCTGGGATTACAGGTGTGCACCACCACGCCTGGTTAATTTTGTATTTTTAGTAGAGACGGGGTTTCACGATGTTGGCCAGGCTGGTCTTGAACTCCTGACCTTAGGTGATGGACCCACCTTGGCCTCCCAAAGTGCTGAGATTACAGGTGTGAGCCACCGCGCCCAGCCCCCATACTTCTTTTGATCTTAAGAACTCTTAAAAATACACAAAGTTCTCTAACACTTAACAACTGGCATTTATTTTCAGTATGTCCACAAGTATTGCCAAGCATGCCCCGGTGATTAACAACACAGGCTCAGGACTGTCTGTGAACTTGGGACCATTGTGAGCCTACTGTTTCAGTTGGAAAGTGTATACACCTAATGGGACTGTTGTCAAGATTATCCCAGGAAGTACATGTAGAAAGCTTGGCACATTGCTTGGCATATAGTGGCATATATTTTCTTGGTATATTTCTGGATATTATCACTTTCAGGCTGCTTAGAAATTGAGTAGAATGTAAATGCCAAAGCAATGACAGTTTCAACATCCAAGATACTTCCAATTAAAATTAATTCCAAGTGAAACATGGGAAACAGAATTCATCTCCTCAGAGCTCAAACACCACAGAAAACATGTACTGCGCGGGGAGGGAGGGAGGGAGGGAGGGAGGAAGGGAGGAAAGAAGGGAGAGAAGGGAAGGGAAGAGGAGAGGGGGGAGAGGGGAAGGGGGAGGGGAGGTGAGGGCAGGGCTGGAAAGGACAGACAGATCCAGAGAGTGGTGAGCCTTGATGCCAAGTGAGACCTGCAGAACTGTCCTCTCAGGACAACTCTGTACAAATTCCTGAACTCCACAGACTGGACCAAACTCTAGCATAGTTTCTAGCAGCATAAGGCTGTATCCTAGGATGACCTCGGCCCCCCCTTTAAAGTGCCTGCCTGAGAAAGCTCAACGCTGCCTGGAAAATTTCCTATTTATTTTGGCCAACATACCCCGATAGTAGGTCCCGAACTCCCTTAGAGCATTTCCTGGAAAGGGCATATAATTGTAAATACGTATCCCTTGCAACTAACTCGGAAGCTTTTCTTTCAAGGCCCTGAGAGCCATTCCTTCGAAATCTAATCATTAGGAAGGATAGGGCCTTTGTCTCCGAGTCTCTGCGGGAGGATAGAATCCTCCCTAAGACAACTGCGAGCTAGCAGACACAGCCGGCTAATCACATTTGCACTGACTTCACTATACTATACTTCTCTGACTCTACAGAGCCCCTACACTCCCGCCTCGCTCATTCTCCCTTTACAACGCCCAAAGTCACCTCTGCACAAACCGGGATGGAGCTCAGCTCTTTACCTGCAGTAGTTACTGAATAAAATCTGTTTTCAGCGCTTTACTTACTGGCTGGCTATGATTTATCTTTGACACAAGCTTGGGTTACATTCTGTGTACGAATGGAACAAGCAGAGGATTTTTTTTTTTTTTGCGGTGGAGGGAGCGCAAAAACAGTCGTTCTGTTCTCGCTAATATGCGAATGTCACGTACTACGTCCCCGACATGAGGCCGCGGATCAGAACCGGGGCTGAGGGCGAATTGTGTAAGCTGCGTCTGCTACGCTGCCCGAGGTCCCGTCATCAGCCCCCTCTCCCACGGAGCCCTTCTTTACCTACCCCACGGAGGACTGGGAAAGCCCAGCCGGCTCTGCGGAAGCTTCCGCAGCAGTCGCTCCCAGTAGTTTCGAAGCACTCCCCGGGCCGCAGGCCACGGCGAAACCACCAAGACCAGCATGGCCAGCGCCATTTTCCCTGCTGGAAGACCGCCCCGGTCCCGCCCCTGCTTTCAGCATGCGCACAGGCACAGAATCGGGCAAGCCTCGCGTCTTAGAACTACAACACCCCGCATGCTCTTGGAGCAGCTCTGACTCTCCTCCAATCATAGAGGGTAAAGGAAAGGCGAGGGGCGGGGAAATGAAAGGAAATCGGCCACAGTGCGCATGTGTGCGGCTGTGCTTTGGCTCTTCGGGTAAAGATGGCGGAGCGCGGGTACAGCTTTTCGCTGACTACATTCAGGTATGGAAGGGGCCCTCGAGGTCTTCAGCGTAGTCGAGGTTGCTGGTGCTCTGTCGATTTAGTTTTTCCCATTCTGACGTCGGCATTGGTGCTTCTGGAGGGTCCAGTAGGGAATGGAGGTGGAAATGCGGCTTTGCAAAGTCATTTGCCAGGCCGGCCCGGGATTCCTGGAGCTTCCTTGGTCGGAGGCTGCTGGAGGGTCGGGGGGATGCGGTTTTGCGGGGTTAACATGGGGCTGCGGGACAGTGAGGCACATAGCCAAGGATTCGCTTTCACTTTGGAGACTAGAAAAGAAGGCAGTTTTAGCTTAACCATCTCTGGGTGGCCCGTTCCGAACTCAGGATTTTTTTCCTGGCTCAAGTAGACCTGATGCGGTGGTTTCTGAAACTTGGAATCTTGGTCAAATATGTGGGGTTCCCTTTTCTTGGAAAACTCTCAGCTTTACAGTTAAGTCGGAGTCTTGGTCTCCATTTGGCACTAGTGTCTTTCAAAACCTCCCGCTTTCGGTTTCTTCGATGCGCGAATTAGAAACATAAGGACTAACAACCGAAAGCCCCTATCACTTTTTTGTGAACCCCTAACAACGAGGCAAGTTTGAGTTTTGGTCTTTTTTTGGTGGACTGGGGGGAACGTCGGGGAGGGGGATGTTTACTTTAAACAAGATTGTAGGCTTTTCTATTGTAGAAAAGGGGATTAGAATAATAAGTTTACTTTCCAGAATACAGTTGGGGCGAACCATGGCTCTCAACGTGAGAAAACCATCGCCGAAGACTTTTAAAAATTGACTGGGGAAGTTTTCTGACTTACCCATTTTCTTAAGGATCAGTAATGCCCAGTTTACTTAAAATGTACTCCTCACAACTGAAGGCAGGCGGGATCTAACTTGTTGAGTACTTTGTTAGGTGCAACTTAACCTTAACCTGCTCCATCTCTTTCCACTGCTATAATGAGTGTTATCTCAGCTTCTTACAGATGAACTAACCACAGCTTGTACAAATTAAACAACTTGTCTAAGGTCATCGGTGAGTAGCTGAGTTGACATTCAAACTGGGTTTTTCTTCTGATAACAAAAATACACTTTCCATTACATAACGTTGTCTTAAATTCCAAAAGTACTTTTCTCTTGGCAGTTTTCAGTAAGCAGTGGGTGTATGTAATAGTTTTTTTGTAACCTTTGAACGAGATTAATTTAATTATGCAATAAAAGGTCTCATATTACATATGACAGAATAGTGTGTGCAGGATGTATTCACTGTTCCTATTTGTGAAGAAAACAAATGTGGTCCTTTTTTTAGGGACAGGGACTTGGCAGCCTCCAGCTCTTGGGCTCAAGGGACCCTCCTGCCTCAGTCTCTGGAGTGGCTGGGACTAGAGGTGTGCACCACCCTGCCTGCTAATTTTTTTTTGTAAGGCATGAGGTCTTGCGATGTTACCCAGGCTGCAAATGTGGTCTTTTATCGCGAAGAAAGTGTAATCCTAGTGGAGCTGAAAACATAAAACAACCGTATACCTTCAGGGACTGAATCTTTTTATAACAAATTTTCTTTATTAAAATAAACTTTTGGCCAGGCAGGGTGACTCACACCTGTAATCCCAGCTACTCAGGAGACTGAGGCAGGAGGATCACTTTAGCCCAGGAGTTCAAGACTAGCCTGGGCAACACAGCAAGACCCTATCTCTGAAAAAAATTAAAAAATTAGCCAGGCATGTGCCTGTAATCCAAGCTATTTGGGAGGCTGAGGGCGAGAGGAGCACTTGAACCCAAGAGTTTAGGATTCAGTGAGCTGTGATTCTGCCACTGCACTCCAGCCTGGGTCACAAAGTGATACCCCATATCTAAAAGTTTTTTTTAAAAAAACCAAACGTGTGTGTGTGTGTGTGTTTTAACATGGTGGATTCAGCTGTTTTAGATAAAAAGAAAATATTTGTTTCTAGCCTCTCGTAATCAGAAGTAAACTAATGGTGGAAGGGACTAGAGACCATACAGGATGAAACAGTTCTTGTGGACTACATTTGGTTGAGGAATTGACAATAAATGAGTAAACAAATTGGTACCTACTAATACATTCTTTTACTAAGGAATTTTATTTTAAAAAGGGTGAAGGAAGGAATATGACTTTAGATTGAGTAATCAGGAAAGGCTTGTGCTTGGGGGTGATTTTTGAGACTGGAAGATTAAAAGTAGCCAGCTATTTGAAGATTTAGGAATAAGGAGACTTGTAGACAGAGGGAACAGCATGTATGAAAGCCCTGAAACTGGGAAGGAGCTTGAGCTCTTAAAGGAATAAAAATGAGGCAAATGTGCTGTAGTGAGCAAGGAGGTAATGTGGGAGAGGGCTAATCGTGTAGGACTTTGTAGGCCAGAGAAGGAGATTTTATTTTACGTGAACAAAGAAGTTATTACAAAATCTAAGTGTAGGTGACATGGTCCAAAGGTAACTTTGGCTGGGGGTGGAAGTAAGGTTGAGAAAGAGGAAAACCAGTTAGAAGGCTATTTCAGTTATCCCATGTAGGGATGCTGATGCTATGGAATGGGATAGTGGCATTATGGAATATAAAGATGGTTGATTGCTCAGCCGGCTCACAGGTTAGTGAGCTTTCACGCAGAGAAATCATGCAGTAGTAAAGATAGGTATGTACAGGTAATAGGAACAGAGAAATGGTAGCTATTAAGTTTACATGAGCCTTTAAATGTTACCCAGGGGTATATGAATTAGGTATTGAACAATAATTGAAAGTTGGATGGACCCAGAAAGTTATGATATGATTATTGAAATAGTGACTATTAAAGGAAAAAAAGTTCAGCCTAATTTTTTAATTTAAATGTCAGTTGATGTTATTCTGCTCAAATTAATTATATCAAGAGCCTTAAAGCTGTCACCCTTAGGTCTGTTTCTTTAATTGGTCTAGATGTGTCTCTGTCAGCCAAATGATTGTGGATTCCTGGTATTAGGTTATGTGCTGGAATCCTGACTGAACATAGCTACTTTATTGAGGAAGACAAATATTGTAAAAATAATAAAGAGACTGAGGCAGGAGGATTGCTTGAGACCAGGTGTTTGAGACCATCCTGGGCAGCATAGCAAGACCCTGTTTCTAAAAAAAAAAAAATAACAATTCAGATATGATGAATCTTAGACAAAGAGGAAGTACAGGACATCACAGGCATCAGTGAATAGGTATTCAACTTAATCTGAGGGTTCAGGGCAACTTCCCTTAGGACATGATTGAATGAAAGGAGTTCACAGGGCAATAGAGAAATGCATTTCAGATGGAGGGATTAGCTTGTCAATGAGGCGTTTGAAGTCTGAGAGTAGTCTGTGTGTTTTGAGCAAGGAGGGATGGAGTTAAGATTTGAGTGACCAAGGGAATATTCGTAATTATATGAAGAGAAAATATGGCCTTCTGAAATTTATATTTTCATTAGTAGACGGGAGATAAGGACCTAGCTGTGTCACTTTGGACAAATTACTTTCACTCAGACTTTATCTATGAAATTAGGTTGGTTTATGATGATTCCATTTAAACAACTAGGTTGAAATAAAGGATAACGTTAAAAGGCCAGTTTGAGACTTGCGTTTAGCTACCAAATCCATGGAACCAGATCTGTTAAGTGTGACCATCTCGTGCTTCTAGAAATAGTTGTATATTATATAGAGAATACTTAATTGTGAGTGATATCTAGGTCTTATTGTCTTAGGCCATGTCTGTTTTCTAAAACCACCCTCCGACTTGAAATATGTGCTGCTGTTTGGTTTTTAACAGACACATACATGTTCTTAATAACATTACTATTCAGTATGTGCTTGTTACTGATTTTATGCCAGAGAGTTTTATAGGAATTACTTCACTTAATCACAACAATGCTTTGAAATAGGTACAGGACCCTTGTAGGGGACGGTGATTTCAGGACCCCCACAAATACCAAGTCAGGGCGTATTCAAGTCCTGTAGTCAGCCCTGTGGAATCCACTGATACGGAAAACCAGTTGTGGTTACTGTGTCCTCATTTTACAGGTGAGAAAACAGGCATAGAAAACTTAGGGTGAAAAGAAGCAACAGTAATACCACTGCTCCATGTGGCAGACAAAAAACAACCAAAGAGAAAGTAGTGCTTCAGTAGGAGTATGTTCCAATTGCCTTGTAAACTTGGTTTCTTTCTTTCTGTCTTTCTCTTTTTTTTTTGAGATGAGGTTTCGGCCTTGTTGCCCAGGCTAGAGTGCAATGGTGCAATCTTGGCTTACTGCAACCTCCACCTCCCGGATTCAAGCAATTCTCCTGCCTCAGCCTCCCAAGTAGCTGGGATTACAGGCATGCGCCACCATACCCGGCTAATTTTTGTATATTTAGTAGAGACAGGGTTTCACCATGTTAGTCAGGCTGGTCTCGAACTCCTGACCTCAGGTGATCCACCCGTCTTGGCCTTCCAAAGTGCTGGGATTACAAACTTGAGTCATTGCGCCCAGCTGTAAACTTGGTTTCTGTGCCACTTCATGATAGAGGTCAAAGGCCAGTTACTCCCTGGAGTTGGATAAATTGGATTTGACCTGTATGTCTGCACTATCTCAGAGATGTTCTTACAATAAATATTTGATGATATGTGAACTTACAAATACCTGTGTTTCTTTTAAGCCCGTCTGGTAAACTTGTCCAGATTGAATATGCTTTGGCTGCTGTAGCTGGAGGAGCCCCGTCCGTGGGAATTAAAGGTAATGAAATGCTTCATTCATTTCAGATGCCTGTTAGTAGTTATCCTAATTATTTTGGAATTCATTAGTAATTAATTTATACAGAGCTGCAGCAGTATAATTTTTAACAATTTTTTGTTAATTTACAGTGTTTTGGAGTTTAAATAGTAATAAGTCTAAGGTCATTCCAATTTCTTTTCAAAGTAAATAGTAACACCTTTATCTGTTAGTTGTGATATTCACAATAGTCTTTCTTATTCAGAAAACTGAGTCTTTTTTTGTTTTTCCACTGATTATATCACTACTTCCTGGCAGTTTTTATCCTTACAATTTAGGAAAGCTTAATTATAAAACATAAGCTAAATGTGTTGTGTTTCACTTTAAAAGCCTGTATCATTTATTGTAAATTTCATGTTATAAGAATATTGGGACAAGTAGACAGAAATCCCTTATTTTAAAACATGTGAACTCTCAGGTATCCTTAGAGTGCTTTACGAAAGTTTATGTAATACCTTTAGCTGTAGGGAGGATTTTTTTGTGTAGTACTAGATGACCAGTGAGGGAAAAACTGACTTACCATTTCTTAGGTAATTTTGGTAATAGGACTCCGGAAGAAAAGGTTTTATAAATTAAAGGAAATAAAGGAGTTTGCGTTTAGCGCATCCATAATTAGAAAGCTGTTAAAACAGTCTTAAAAATGATTAAACATTTATGTCTCTCTCTTTTTTTTTTAAGCTGCAAATGGTGTGGTATTAGCAACTGAGAAAAAACAGAAATCCATTCTGTATGATGAGCGAAGTGTACACAAAGTAGAACCAATTACCAAGCATATAGGTTTGGTGTACAGTGGCATGGGCCCCGATTACAGGTACTTTATACTTTTTATAGTGTTTCTCACCATCTCATGAATTGATTGTAATCTGTATTTTCAGGAGAAAAAACCAAGGTTGTTTTCCTTTAATCTTCCAGTTCCTCTTTTTGTGTGTGCTTTGTTTAGCAATAGCAGCCTCGTTGAGAGCTGAATTTAGTTTGCCTGTATAGGTTACTTTAAAGAGAATAACTCAGATGTGAAAGAGGAGGTAGATAGATTACATAACTCCTCTTTTCTCTGTTTAGCGGACTTTCCCTTCTGACATATTCCTCTTCTACTATCCAGGAACTGGGCGTAAGGGCTTTAGTTTTCGCCAGTGCAGTTTAAAAATGATAAAAGCAATTTAAGTTATAATAAACTATATTTTAAAAAGTATGAGGCAACAAAAGAAAGTATCACCATCCAGAGTTATCTTTTTTCCTGTTCTTCACAAAGGAACAAAATTCTCAAACACCACTGCAAGTTGTTGAGTGTGGCAGCCAACCAGGATCCCAATGCTTGTATAATCACCCCCTTTATATTTCACAGGAAGAGAGAATAATCTTGTTACTCAGGGTACCAGCAAGTTGAAAGAGATTGACAGCTTTCTGTGTCTGTCATTTAAACAAGTAAAAGGAGTATTACTTTATTGCTCATGATTTTGTGGAGCAAGATAGGTAGAGGCAAAGTTTCACTTCAATGAATCAACGCAACAAGGTCAGTGGAATGTGATCAGGCAGTGAATCTTGTCACCACTATATAGGCTGGATACTGCATTGTGCTGCCACTGATAGGATAAACTGAGGGATGGGACATGACTGTCACACAGAGGGAAAATGTGCATATTTCAGATCAGTAGTATATGAGCTGGCAAAGATAAATCCTATTTGTCTTGCTAATATATTTGATTGTTATATAATATCTTCTTAATCTCTTTTGACAAATTTTACTTCTGAAAAAAAATTTTAAGAGACAGGGTCATGCTGGGTATTGCTTTTATCATTTTAAACTGCACTGGAGAAAACTAAAGCCTTATGCCCAGTTCCTGTATAGTAGAAGAGGAATATGTCAGAAGGGAAAGCCCATTAAACAGAGAAAAGAGGAGTTATGTACTCTGTCTCCCTCCTCTTTCACATCTGAGTTATTCTCTTTAAAGTAACCCAGGGTCTTGCCCAGGCAGGTCTGAAACTCCTGGCCTCAAGTGATCTTCCTGCCTCAGCCTTTTAAAGTGTTGGGATTACAGGCGTGAAACACTGCACCTAGCCGAATTTTACATTTTTAGTTACTTACAAGTAGTTTCTTACTGTTTCTTAATCTCTGAAGGGTACTCTGTGAAGCACAGGCAGAGAGATTGAAACAGTCTGCAGAAAGTAGTGACCTGAAGTGAGAAAAATATGCTCAGAATTGTGTGCCTGTGTGTTTATGTGTGCTTGTATGTGTGTGTGGGCTGGGGTGAGCTGTAAAAAGACAAGCGGCTGCCCTTGGATGGGGGTACAGTCTTGAAGAAGCCGTGGAGCAAGATAAAGTTCTCATTTTTGTACATTAAATCTGTTACTTTTAAGCTAACTGGTACTCTGATGCTCTGATATTTTCTTCTATATCAACTGGAATCCAGTGTTAGAGTAAGACTAGCTTTGATCCAATAGCCACCATTAGAGAGATACATGTTAAACTTGTGCTGCAGGTACATGCCTGTAAAAGGAGAATGAGTCTTCAGGTAGTAGAGCATGTTCTGTGTAATTAAATCTTATTTTTTCC
The DNA here is from genome assembly GCF_029281585.2 of Gorilla gorilla gorilla. Classification (NCBI taxonomy): domain Eukaryota; kingdom Metazoa; phylum Chordata; class Mammalia; order Primates; family Hominidae; genus Gorilla; species Gorilla gorilla. The sequence continues at coordinate 48,212,335 of NC_073230.2, forward strand.
TTGTTAGAGTGCTTGTGCACAGAGCTCGAAAACTAGCTCAACAATACTATCTTGTGTACCAAGAACCCATTCCTACAGCTCAGCTGGTACAGAGAGTAGCTTCTGTGATGCAAGAATATACTCAGTCAGGGTAAGTTGCTTTTTTTACTTGAAATGTGCCATGAATTGTAGGGGGAAGTTATTTTAAAGAGTAGATATATAAATAGAGTGGGACTTACCATTTCTGTATTTGCTTAACAAGTGGACAGAATCACTATGATGAATATTTCTGATCTTATCTGGCTCTGGAGTATTTATTTAAGGAAAAAAATGTGTTTTCTTGTTGCTTATGTAACAGCAGAAAGCAGCTTCTAGATATACAAAGTTCTTTTGCCAGTGATTAAAACACTTTATGGACAGACAATCATTGCAACTTTAAATTTTTTTTTTTTTTTTTTTGAGTCAGAGTCTCACTCTGTCGCCCAGGCTGGAGTGCAATGGCATGATCCTGGCTCACTGCAACCTCTGCCTCCTGGGATCAAGCAATTATGCGTCAGCCTCCTGAATAGCTGGCACCACAGGCGTGCATCACCATGCTTAGCTAATTTTTTTTTTTTTTTGTATTTTTTTGGTAGAGATGTGGTTTTGCTATGTTGGCCAGGCTGGTTTCAAACTCCTGACCTCAAGTGGTCTGCCTGTCTTGGCCTCCCAAAGTGTTGGGACTGCGCCTGGCCGCTACTTTCAAATTTATCTTTCTAACCAGAAATGATGGTAAGCACATGATGAAAGCAGCTCTTGGACGTATTCATATTTCTTTTCATTCCCCAGTTTCTTAAGTTTGGGTGTAGATGAGATAGCATATAGGTAGTTGTTGATACGTAAACCTAGTGGAAAAGCTGCATTAACTGAAAGTTGTCATTTTGTAATAGGTAAACCTAGTGGAAAAGCTGCATTAACTGAAAATTATCATTTTGTAATAGGTAAACCTAGTGGAAAAGCTGCATTAATTGAAAGTTGTCATTTTGTAATAGGTAAACCTAGTGGAAAAGCTGCATTAACTGAAAGTTGTCATTTTGTAATAGGTAAACCTAGTGGAAAAGCTGCATTAACTGAAAGTTGTCATTTTGTAATAGGTAAACCTAGTGGAAAAGCTGCATTAATTGAAAGTTGTCATTTTATTAGGACACTAAATGTTACTACACACTTATTAACCACAGTGTCTTAGTTAACACGCTGTTCAATTCAAATTTTTTTTTATTTGGCTACCATTCCTCACTACCATAAAGAGAATTAGTTTTGAATTGATTCATTCAGAAAGGTGTTAAATACTTTCTAAGGAACTTAAAAGTCTAATTCAGTTTGCCTGATAATTTGCTTTATTTGAGAGTACTGATAAATTCTTGAGGATGACTTTAACACCATGAAAATGCCAAGTAATTTTCATTTTCCTCTCTGCAGTGGTGTTCGTCCATTTGGAGTTTCTTTACTTATTTGTGGTTGGAATGAGGGACGACCATATTTATTTCAGTCAGATCCATCTGTAAGTATCATTTGATGTATTTGAGGGATTTGTTAAAAGTGCTCTTTGAATATGTAACAGAAATAGAAGCCATAAAAACTTTACAATTTAGCAGTATTTTCTTCTTTTCTCTTGGGCTTTAGAAAGTATGAGGTTGTGCATTTTTGTGTGTATATTTAAAATTTTGGTAATTTGGTCTTCTGATAAGGAAGCTGTATTAGTTCTACCCTCTTTTGCCATGTTCATTAACTTCATACACTTGGGTGATTTGTTGAAATAGTTATCAAATGTATTTAAACCTGTTACTTCGGGAAATACTGCAATTGAAGATGTGGATCTGGAGGACAGTGTTGTAGTGTTTGCCATCAGTTGAATCTTGGGGCTGACTTGAGTGAGTTTTCCAGCAAAAACATTAATCTATCTTGAATTCAGTGTTTTGCAAAAATGATTGTGTAATTGGTACCTTGGGTAAGTTGTCTGCTCTAATGCAGAAGAATGGTATCTGAATAGAAGGTGTTTGTAAAGGATAATACTACTCCACATCTGTCCCATTTGCTATGAGAACCTTAAGACAAAATTCAAGATTAGGAAATGATCTTTCATGTTTTATGGATTATTAGATAATTACAAGTTCACTCAATGCAAACCTTATAATCTACTTTTATAACCTGAGATGGCAAAAGAAAAATATTTTGGTTGTTAATTAAATCAGAAAAATAAGTATTTTGGGAACTTTGATAGTGTTGTTACTCCATCTCTGAGCTTCCGAAGCTAAATGACAGGCCCTCTTATCTTCCTTTCCAGAAGGTAGCAGAAGCCACCATTTCTGGAATCCTGATTTTATCTTTTGTCCTATTTTCCTCTGTTGTATCTAAAAAACAATTGTTTTCATTTAAAACATATTGGATTATGTTTCTTTTGGTATTTTTTTCTAGTGAGATGCTCTCTTTTTAATTCACTAATGATCAAGAGTTGATCACCATTTTTCAGATTTATATGATAGATTTTTAAATCGCTTCAGTCTATTAAACTAAAATACTACTCTTGATTATTTGCTTTAAGTTAACCTCAGTTTCTTTTAACTGGATTTTTTACATAATTTTACACTTAATTGCATCATCACCAGCTCATCAGTTTGATGAGTTCTGATATATGTAAATGCCTGAAGAAACCATTACTACAATGAGGATATCAAAAATTTCCAGAACCTCCAAAAGTTTCTTCATGCCTCTTTGGTTTCCATCCTTCTAGCCTTCTTAAAAAATAACCTATTCTGTGACGTTTTCCATTCTAATAATATTCTGTGACCTTCGAAGTTAGAGAACAATTAATAAAGCTAAAAATTAAATGGCAGGGCAATATAATTGTATTTGTGTTTTAAAATATGGTTTTTTACTCTTTCTTTCCTGATTAGGGAGCTTACTTTGCCTGGAAAGCTACAGCAATGGGAAAGAACTATGTGAATGGGAAGACTTTCCTTGAGAAAAGGTAGGCCTACTCATTGTAACTGCATTCATTAGCAAACTCACTTTATGGTTTTTGGTGCTCTTTAAGTAAATTAATATCATGGGACTAAAGAAACTTGCTATATTACTCTGTATATGAATCTAGTTACAGATAAACCAAAAACTTCCCTCCCTTCTAGTTTCCTAGACTTCAGTATATTAAGTGATAATTAATATTCATTTCCTAAGGAGTTCTCTTTCTACATTCTATGGTTTCCTAAATGCTTTTGGTTTTTTTACTTTTTACTTCACTTTTTGTGCCATTTCAGGAGGGAAAAAAAGAACATTGAATCTGGAATAAAACATTTGGGGAGACAAATTTTTAAATGATTTAATGATAACAGTACGACAGTAAAAAAAATTGTGAAACCAAATGCCTGGAGTTGAAGGTATATTAAATATTTGATACATGTGCTTGATAAAAAGTGGAGCACTATGTGAAAATCTGTCGGTGCCCAAGTACAAGCTGCTCTCACTTATTTCCAGCTGTATTCTAGTCTCAGTGTTACTGTAGTCCTTCGGAACTCTCCAAGCTTTTGAAGAAGAAAATGTTTTATTTCTTGATATGTAATAGTTGCACATATTTTTGCAGTACATGTGATATTTTGATACCTGTATGCAGTGTCAAATCAGGGTAATTGGATATCCATTACCTCAAACATCTGTCTTTTCTTTGTGTTGGGAACATAGCAGATCTTCTAGCTGTTCTGAAATATACAGTAAATTGTTAACGATAATTTCCTGACTGTACTATTGGACACCAGAACTTATTCCTCCTGTCTGACCGTATTTTTAGACCCCTTAACCAACTTCCTTCATTTCTTCTTCCCTTCTCCCTTCCCAGCCTCTGGTAACCACTGTGCTACTCTCTCCCTCCATGAGATCCACTTTTTTAGCTCCCACATATGAGTGACAACATGCAATATTTATCTTTCTGTGCCTGGCTTATTTTGCTTAACATAATGACCTCGAGTTCCATCCATGTTGCTGCAAATGACAGGATTTCATTTTTTTATGGCTGAATAATAATAAAAAATTTCGTAACTCTGTTTAACAGATGAGCCTTCACAGTACATTTTTCACGTAACGTTAAGGTTATTAAAAATCTTAGGCCTGGGTTTAAATGGTAAACTTAATCTTAGGCTCTTAAAGCACTTTTTCATTTTTCTTTTATATATTAATGAGTCTTCCAAAGATTTCACATTGTTATTACATGATATGTTATGATTTGTTTTATTTTTTGTTTCAGAGGCATTTTATTTAGACAACTAAAAATAATTAGATGTTCAGAACCAGTGTACAATGAAAGAAATAAAACCAGTTACTTTATCATGTATTCCCTCTTTACAACCAAAGCAAAAAACAACAGCAACAAAGACATTCTGCTTTAAGGGAAAAGTCAGACAAATAAGCCAATATATTTTTCTTCTCCATAATGACATAAACAGCTGCAAGAACTCTTAATTGTAATAAGAGAAGTCGGATGTTATCTTGTACATATTCATTAAAAAGATGACAGGCCATTGTACTACAAGAGGATAACTCAACCTCCCTTCATCTGATACTCTTGAGATTTCACTTATGGGTAACACCATGTTAGTTGTTCCAGCAATGGAGCTAATTCATATTCCTCATTATTTATTGCTGTTTTTGCCTTAAGCAGAGAGTAACTCTGGAAGGCTGATGCTTTTCTCTGCTTGCTCGTTCTAGTCCAGTTGTATGCTGTCTGTGGCACATGCTTGATGTTCAGGCCTTAACTTGAGGAGTTGAAGAATAGATGGAATCTGAATTCTCTGAAGCAATTTCTTCTAGCTCTTCTCTTGTCTTTGGAAAACCAATCTTTGTCTTTGCCAGCTCACCACTATCTTCTTCAGGAAGCACACATTTCCAAAGGCCGTATGTTTTTCCTACCACAGTTTGCCAGTCTCAGTGTTCCATCTTCAGAACCACTGGCATAGAGTTCTCCATCAGGATCAAATCTCACACAGTGAATAGGACCAGAGTGTCCTTTGTAGGATTCTAATTCTTCTCCACTATTATCATCATACTTACAAGTTTAACATCTTCACCACCTGCAACAAGAAATTCTTTCTCAAGGTGAAGAGATTCAGAGTTAATGGTTGCAGGAGCTTGAAAGGATTTAATTGGTTCCAAACTTACTGTACTGTCAAAAGCACTGGATCAGCCATAAGTTATTACCAAAATCTCTCCCTCAGGAATATATTCCATACTACTAGCCAACATAATAAAATTCAGAGATTTCACTTCTGTCATAGTAGCATGATCCCAAAGTCTTAACAGTTTTGTCATCAGAAGAAAGAATCTGTTTATCCTCACTGTACCATAGGGCCTTTTTAATATCAGAGCTGTGATCACTAATTTCCTCAGGTTCTGCTTCGGGTTTGTTCAAGTCATATATGCAAAACAGTTTATTCTGTCCCCTGGTTAACAAATAATTACTATCCTGCATGAAATCCATAGTCTTAATAATGTGTTTATGAGCCAGGGTCATCAGTTCATCTCCTGGGATAGCATCCCACACTTTGTGAAATCTGCAGCTGCTGTGGCTGCTTTGGTGGCATCCTTATTCAGTGTTGCACTCCAAACAGCATCTTTATGACCCAAAATTGTCCCAATCCAGTCTCCTGTATCTCCCTGGCATAGCATAGGTTTGCCATCTTTGCAGGCACTGATTTAGAAATACTCATAAGACTGGCCAGGCGCAGTGGCTCACGCCTGTAATCCCAGCACTTTGGGAGGCCGAGGCAGGCGGATCACCTGAGGTCAGAAGTTCGAGACCAGCTGGGCCAACATGGTGAAACCCCGTCTCTACTAAAAATACAAAAATTAGCCAGGAGTGATAGCGCGCGCCTGTAATCCCAGCTACTCGGGAGGCTGAGGCAGGAGAATCACTTGAACCTGGGAGGCGGAGTTTGCAGTGAGCCAAGATTGCACCACTGCACTCCAGCCTGGGCGACAGAGCAAGATTCTGTCTTGAGGGAAAAAAAAGCCCCTAAGGCATGATGCCACTGAAGGCCAAGTCAGCCACGGGCCATATGTGGCCAGAACAGGTGAGCAGCATCAGTCTCGTTGCTATGGAGGTGGTGAACCCAGTGATTGGGCTGGTGGGCTGAGGGTCATCCTTGTCTTTTCTCTGGTACAGCGCCCGGGGTTCCTCCAGGCTTCACCCTAACACAGGCTGAGCAGAGAAAAAGGAAAAGGTGGCACCGAGATTAGGAAGGAGCTAGGGAGGGGCTGGGGAGTCTGGGAAGGGTGAGCAACGGTTGACAATGGAGGGAGGAAAGTAGGGGATGGGGAGAACCGAAGAAACGACCCAGCCACTCTTCGCACCGTCCACACTGGTATCGGCAGGAAGTGACATGTTATGTTTTAACTTATAAGAAAAAGATTTTAGCAAAGTTCTGATTTTTCTGTGTTTTAAAAATTATAATAATGCCACCACATCCTGATTGTTAAAATATTTATACTTAAGAAGTTTCCTGGCTGGGTGTGTTGGCTCGTGTCTGTAATCCCAGCACTTTGGTAGGTCGAGGCAGGCGGATCACGAGGTCAGGAGATCGAGACCATCCTGGCTGACACAGTGAAACCCATCTCTACTAAAAATACAAAGAAATTAGCTGGGCGTAGTGGGCGCCTGTAGTCCCAGCTACTTGGGAGGCTGAGGCAGGAGAATGGCATGAGCCCGGGAGGTGGAGCTTGCAGTAAGCCAAGATAACTGTGTCTCAAAAAAAAAAAAAAAAGTTTCCTAAATTAAACTCATTTTAGGGTCATACCGTTCATGATGTTGGGAATTGAGCACCAGATATTGTCAGTTTTTTTAATCTGGGGACAGCTACAAGGAGGTGATTAAAAGAATGTGTAATTTAGTATTTTTAAGATGTTTAGAGTTTTAAAAACTTACGTTGTTGCTGTCATTGTATTTAAATAGTTATAAAGAATATAAACAATGATATAAGTAATTTTTTTTAAATTCTTCAGATATAATGAAGATCTGGAACTTGAAGATGCCATTCATACAGCCATCTTAACCCTAAAGGTTAGCTCAGTATTCAACAACTGGATTTACAATGATTTCATGATTAACTGCTTAGAAAATTGACCTTTTTTCCTCCCTCCTCAATAGGAAAGCTTTGAAGGGCAAATGACAGAGGATAACATAGAAGTTGGAATCTGCAATGAAGCTGGATTTAGGAGGCTTACTCCAACTGAAGTTAAGGATTACTTGGCTGCCATAGCATAACAATGAAGTGACTGAAAAATCCAGAATTTCAGATAATCTATCTACTTAAACATGTTTAAAGTATGTTTTGTTTTGCAGACTTTTTGCATACTTATTTCTACATGGTTTAAATCGACTGTTTTTAAAATGACACTTATAAATCCTAATAAACTGTTAAACCCACCTTCCAGCCTTTTAGGAGTTGCTAAAATTTTAACAGTTATTTCCTGCTTTTTATCACCGTTGATTTCTGAAGACTACATTGCAAAGCAGAATGATGAAATGACTTTTTTGTTGTCAGGCAATTTTGGTTAAGTCAAATCTTAATGCCCTCTTTGCTATCAGATGTTGCCTGTGTTTCCATGAAGCAAAATGCTGATTTTGGTAAAAAACATGACTGCTTCTAGAGCTGGGAGGATCTGCAGACTTTCACGGATTCATGGAACAAGAAAAGAAGCATAGGTACTTTTAGGTGCCATTAGGTATTGATCAGTGAAATCCTAGGGTGCTCTATGAGATTGTACTAGGCCTATGAAGAGTGGTAAGCCAAATAGGTCTCCATGGGAGATACATTATGTAAATAAATAAACAATGGTTTGCTGGTTCCTGTTGGTGTCTCCACAAGTAGGTAAACATGTTTTAAAGGAACCCGGGTTCTTAGATTTTGTTAGACTTTTTAAACTCAAGGATGAGCATAAGTGCTTGAAATAAAATGCTAATACTTAAGTGTCAAAACTATGGCTTAAGGCTCTTGTTAATTCATTAATGTAATCTCAGTATAATAAGTAGCTTCACTATAATGAAAGTTATAATTAAGTATCTGCACTCATACGAAGGCAGTGCTTAGTTTTTTGGTTTTTTAAAAATTTTTTTTAAGGCATCTTAGGATAAAATCATTAATTTGGTTTACAGAACATAAGGAGAGTTTATAAGCATAATCATTCTTACCAACGTGAAAGTATAGTGGGCAATTCCATGATTTAAATGGAGCTCAGAAGATTCTAAGATTTAGTTAAGGGCAAAAGAACCTTATTTTGGAGATTTTTCTCAGGGTCCCCAGTTCTGTTCCCTACCATCACTATAACACCCATATCTTGTTTTAGGTGGCAAAAGCATTATAGGAGATGAAAGATGGTAACTTTGGCTTCCTGTTTCAAGATGTTTATCTTGGCCTTGTCTAATAATCTCTCTTATGGGCTCCTGATATATTTTGACTTTGGCACACTAGAAAGCGGACATAGTAGCAAAAAGGTCTTTGAAGTCAAGTCTCAGCTATCTCACTTACTGGCTGAGTGACTATGTGAGGTAATTATCTCAGGGTTGGTTGGTTGGTTTGTGTTTTGAGACAATCTCTCTGTCACCCAGGGGGGAGTGCAGTGGCGTGATCTTGGCTCACTGCAACCTCGTCCTCCCAGGCTCAGGTGATCAATCCTTTTACCTCAGCCTCCCGAGTGGCTGGGACTACAGGCGCGTACCACCATGTTTGGTTTATTTTTGTATTTTTAGTAGAGACGGGGTTTCACCATGTTGCCCAGACTGGTCTCCAACTCCTCAGCTCAAGCGATTGACCCACCTTGGCCTCCCAAAGTGCTGAGATTACAGGCATGAGCCGCTCTGCCCGGCCATATCTCAGGGTTTCCTAAGGACTAAATTTGATAACACAAGTTAAAGCCTGGTGTGGTTAATAGTTACTCTGTTAACTGCCGTTGAATTTGTTTAGTCCTTCTATAATGTCCAGTATCAAAAGAGCAAAGCAATGTCAAAATTCTACAAATCAAAGAAGGGAAAATTAAAGGCATGTTAATATTTCAGAGGTAAGGAAAACTCATGTAGGTTTTTATTGTGTGCTAACAAAATTAGTCCTAAAGAATAAAGGGAGGAAAAATCAGCTGAACCAGATTTGATCCAGGTTCTGTTTTCCACCTCCTGCCCCCATTAAATGCAAAGCCCAGTTCCAGTTCAAGCTGCCTACAACACTTCTCCCTTTGTTCTGTTTATTCTTTCCACGGGCCTTAAAATTAAGTTGTTCCTTTTTGTCCCAGTTCTTAGAGTTCTTTGATGTAGCAACCCACTGCATTCCTAAACATTCCAAAACTCTTGAACCATTTCCAGCCTGTGGATTTTAGCTTAAGTATCATAATGTTTCTAATGTTCAGAGCCTCTCCCTTCTTTTGGTTCATTTTGTATCTTCTAACCCTTAAAACATTTTAACTCCATTTGTTCTACTTCCTCCCAGTTCCCTACTGAACCATGAATTTAAATTTGCAAAGCAATTATTAGCAGTGAAACATGGAGATGTTTAAAATTCACATACACAGGCAATAAAGAATACTAATACAGAGCCTTATAATTATCAAGTGCTGATAACACTCAAGCATCCCTGAAGGAAAAAAAAAAACCCAACCTTGAGATAATTACCTTGCACAGTGTCTCAGGCATCAAGTAGGTGATAAGTGAACATTGAAGGGTTTTCATCTATTGCTCAGTTTTCTTCATAGAATGAAACTGCCAACTCTTAGTACTTACCTCACCTTTTTTTCAGGAGTCTACTCACCCATGTAGGCAAGCTCTCTGAGCCCCCCATTGCAAAGAAGAGCAAGTTGATGTTCAGTGAATTGCCCAAGAACATATAGGAGTTGAGAGTTCCCTTGGATTAGAATCCTGATTTCCTGAAAACCAGTCCTGGTGGTTCTGTATGAAAGTCACATTGCTTCACACAGTTCCTTCAATTTAGAGCTCCTCCCTCCACCCTGTTCTCAAGAAACTTATGAAACATCTGGCTGCCAATTATCTGATAACTTCCTAAGCATGAGCATATTTAAAAAGTTAAGTAAAACGTGAGTGCTACTCCCTGAAAGCCATCACTTTTGACTTTTTTAGGTGTTTCATGAGGTACTTGCCTCCGTATTTCAAAATAGTAGGATTATATGCCTTTTTCTTGGATTCCCGGAGTTGAGCTACCAAACTTCCCATTGTGCAAGATGAGAATTTAGAATCCTCATATCACACTGACTTCCTTCTCCCTACCTCAATTAAATCATGTTGAAGATTTTTCTTTTCTTTTTTTTTTTTTTGAGACGGAGTCTCGCTCTGTCGCCCAGGCTGGAGTGCAGTGGCGCGATCTCGGCTCACTGCAAGCTCCGCCTCCTGGGTTCACGCCATTCTCCTGCCTCAGCTTCCCGAGTAGCTGGGACTACAGGCGCCCGCCACCACGCCCGGCTAATTTTTTTTAGTATTTTTAGTAGAGACGGGGTTTCACCGTGTTAGCCAGGATGGTCTCGATCTCCTGACCTCGTGATCCACCCGCCTCGGCCTCCCAAAGTGCTGGGATTACAGGCGTGAGAAGATTTTTCTTATGACTAAGTGTACTACTATTTATATTTCCTGAACAACTTCCCTGGCAGTGATAACCGCTTTTTTTTCTTTTTTTTTTTTTTGAGACGGACTCACTCTGTCACCCAGGCTGGAGTGAGGTGGCACAAATCAGTTCACTGTAGCCTTGACCTGGGGTCAAACGATCCTCCCACCCCAGCCATTGCAGTAGGTGTGAATACAGATGTCAGCCACCATGGCCAGCTAGTTTTTTTATTTTTTGTGGAGACAGGGATCTCACTACATTGTCCAGGCTGGTTTTGAACTCCTGTGCTCAAGTGATTCTCCCGCCCTGGACTCACAAAGTGTTGGGATTACAAATAAGCCATGGCGGCGCCCAGCCCACTTGGTTACTTTGTTTTCTCCATAGCTGTCACCAATTCTTGCCAGATTCCCCCAACAGAAATTTAACAATTTCTGCTTAATATTTTCCTCATCAGTCAGATATCAGGCACTCTGTATCAGTTCTCTTCCCCACACCTCAGAGAAGTTTCTCTTAGAACCCTCTGTCTTCCTGTTCCAATCCAGGCTAGGTGCTTGTTTGAAACTATCTTTATTCTCCTTGCTTTCTCTCTGAATTGGTTGGGTTTAAAAACTCTAAGAAATAAATTATCTCCACATTTTGAAAGCATTACTCCCTTCTAAATTCCAGTGTTGCTGATAGGAAGCCTAATACTATTGTGTATGTGATGCCAAGTCCTTTGTAAGTTTTCCCCTCTGCAGCTCTTGGTTTTTCTCTTATCTGCTGTGTTCTGAAACTTCACAACCATGTTCCCTTGTGTGGGTTTCTCAATAGTCATTGTGGTGAGCACTCAGTGGGCCCTTGCACTGTGAAAAACGTTTCTGTTTGCTAAATTTTCTATTATTAAGTTTTTGAAAAATTTTCTCTTCATTTTGTTTTTGTTTCTAAACTCCTGTTAATCGGATACTGGATCCTTTTGTTTTTGCTCAATTTTTCATCTATTTCTACTTTCTAAGTTTTTCCAACTCATTGATGTTTTGAAATTTGGGATATCATTTTTACTACAGAAGAACCATTTCCTGTGCTCTGCTGTCTCCTTAAAAAAAAGAAGTCCTCTTGTTTCATAGCTGAAATATCTTTTATTTGAAGATGCTAGTTATAGAATACTTTTTGAGACCATTTTGTTCTGTTTTCCATTTCCTTCAAATAACAAAAACGTTGGGAAATGCTGTGTTTGTGAGGCTCACACTAGGGGATGCTGAATGTTGGTATTGCCGAGCCATTTCTCTAGGGTCTTTTGTCTACTCATTTCTTCAGAGAAAAACAGGGTTATGGGGAGATAGTGGTAGGGAGCAGTAGAGGGGTGCCTGCATTATGGGAGGGGCAGAGAAGGGGGCTGCTAGCATTGCATTATTCAGTAGGAAAACATCATGGCACCTCTCATCCTTTGTTAGGCTTTGTGTCTGGAATCCCTCTGATGCCCTGTCTTTAGCATCTTAAACTAGTCTTCTGCCTGAACAATTTACTGCCCTCCCTTCTACCTTCAAGGCACCTGAAGCTTTCTGGGGTTCTGCTTTGTGAATCAGTGGCTAAATATCCCCTTCTACAAGCAGTTTGCTCAGTTCTCCTGACACCTTCATCTGCAAAGAGGGTGGTTGGGTTCAGGTAACCTCCCTATGGCTCACTTATCTGTAAAGCATACTTAATATCTACCTTTTAGGTTGTTTAAAGGAGTGAACAATGTAAAACACTTAGAACAATGTCTGTCACGCTGTAAGGACTGAATAAGTTATTGCTCTTGTCCTCCAAAAATGTGTTGGTATAACCGGTCTGCAGTCATCTCTTCTCTTGTTCTTTTTGCCTTTGTGAGTTTGTTCCCTTTGTCATTGCTTTACTGTTATTTAAGGTTTGGAGAAGGAGCAGGATACACAGGATTAATTATAACTGGAAGTCCTCTTTAATATTTTAAATTAGCTTTACTTTCTTACAGCCTTAATCTTTCTGGGTGACTCTGGACACTCTACTAGACTAATATGAATATGGCAGCCCCTCGGAAGCCATGCAATCATTTCTTCTCTTCAGAAGGACAGCACACTTTCTTTGGAGGGCCCAGGACAATGCAGTGGAAAGTGCTTTGGCTTGGAGGCAGAGGTCCCAGAGGCAGTACTTCTCAGCTGTCACCTCTGACAAGCTTCTCCAGCGTTTCTTCTGTTAAAATGAGCCCCCAAAATGCCTACGACCCGGTTGCGATCGAGTGGCCGACGCCCCCAGTGGGAGTGAGGCCCAGCACGCGAGCTCGGTCCCTCTTCCTGGAGCCAGGTGGGTGCGCGCTTTCAGGCTCACCCGGCGGCGCAAGCGGGAGAAGCCAGGTGCCCTCAATAAACATGGCCGCCGCGCCAGCGTCAACCCGGCTCGGGAGGCCGCGCTGCCGCTTGGGAATCGCAGGTTTGGCGTCACCCGGCCCGGAACCACGTGATGCAGGAGGTGCCCGAGGCGGCGGGGCTCGCGCGGGTGGAGCCGCCTCGGCGTTCGAGCGGGGTGGGGGCTGCCCGGTTGAGATTTCCCGGCGGGTCCCGGCCTCTGCGTGCACGCGCCTGCGTGCTCGCGCTCGCGGTTCTGGCGCTGCCGGTGAGGAGCCGGGGAGCGAGGCGGGGAGGCTGGGAGCGGGGCGCCCCTTCTGAGGCCAGAGGGGGCTGGGCAGGGCCGGCCCGGCGGGAAGGGGTCGGCCGCGCGCTCTCAGCGCCTGGTCCCTGAGCCGCGGCGCTGGCGGTGGGGGCTTTTCGGCCCCGGCCCCTCCTGGCAGGGCCCGGCTGTGCAGGTGGCCGGGCAGGGCCGAGGGCCCCGCAGCCCACCGAGAAGGCCCCGCCGGCCTCTTGCCCGCCCACCCGGCGACCTGCGCTGGGGCCGCTTGCACGGCCGCCGCGGGTTGCAGCCTTGGAGTTTAGTTTTATCTTCGGATTTTCCTTCAGAGTCGGAGTGGGAGTGGGACGCAAGTTGGTGGTCTTCTTCGGTCTTTTAAAATAGTCTGGGTTGACGTCAAATGCAGAAATGAGGCAGTGTTGATTTTTTTTGGCGTAAGTACCCCAAGCCTCGGGGGAAATCATGAGGCAGCCGGTTGAAGGAGACCAACTCGGGAAGGAGGAAAAGGTTAGGGAGGCTGAAGTGCTCAGTTTAGGACAGACACTTGCTTTGGACAGTTTGCAAACTAGCCAGTCTGTGTGTATTTTTGTTTTCGGCATTTTTGTCGCCTTTATTAAAATTTCTCAGCAGTTAAACAGGCCGCTGATAGACATAAGGGAATTATTTATGTAGCAGATTGCCCAACTCTTGCATTGTATCCTAACCTAGGACCATGCTGTGTCCCCATGGCTTTCAAGCTGAAGAAATGAAGGTCTAAAGTGTGTCAGACGTACCTAAAGAAGAGTTCAAAAGTGTAGCTGCCATCCTTTCCTTAGCTATCAGAGGAAGCAGTCACTCCAGAATGAGACATACACAAGCCCAGGTTCATAGACTCACCCTCCATAAGCTGTGTTGCTAGATTGAAGTTTTTAATCACCAGTGAAGAATTGATTGTCATAATTTTAGGAGACTACTCAAATTTGCCTTGTTTCTTTCCCTAGGAAAGGAATAATGCTGACAGCATGTCTGCACATTCCATGCTCTGTGAACGAATCGCCATAGCCAAGGAACTGATCAAGAGAGCAGAATCACTTTCTAGATCAAGAAAAGGTGGCATAGAAGGTGGTGCAAAGCTGTGCAGCAAATTGAAGGCAGAATTAAAATTCTTGCAGAAAGTAGAAGCTGGGAAAGTAGCTATTAAAGAGTCTCATTTACAGAGCACTAACCTAACACACCTGAGAGCCATTGTGGAATCAGCAGAAAACCTGGAAGAAGTTGTTAGTGTTCTTCATGTCTTTGGTTATACAGATACCTTAGGAGAAAAGCAAACCCTTGTGGTAGATGTAGTTGCAAATGGTGGTCATACTTGGGTGAAAGCCATTGGCCGGAAGGCTGAAGCTCTTCATAACATCTGGCTGGGCAGGGGCCAATATGGTGACAAAAGCATCATTGAGCAGGCTGAAGACTTCCTCCAGGCCAGTCACCAGCAGCCAGTGCAGTATAGCAACCCTCACATCATCTTTGCATTTTACAACAGTGTCTCCAGCCCCATGGCAGAGAAGCTGAAAGAAATGGGCATATCTGTGAGAGGAGACATAGTAGCAGTCAACGCTCTATTAGATCACCCTGAAGAGCTTCAACCAAGTGAGAGTGAATCAGATGATGAGGGCCCTGAACTTTTGCAGGTGACCAGAGTCGACCGAGAAAATATACTAGCAAGTGTTGCGTTTCCAACAGAAATTAAGGTCGATGTGTGCAAAAGAGTAAATCTGGACATTACTACTTTAATCACATATGTATCTGCCCTCAGCTATGGAGGCTGCCACTTTGTTTTCAAAGAGAAAGTGCTCACAGAACAAGCAGAGCAAGAGAGGAAAGAGCAGGTTCTACCTCAGCTGGAGGCCTTTATGAAGGACAAGGAGTTGTTTGCTTGTGAATCTGCTGTCAAGGACTTTCAGTCTATTTTAGATACCTTAGGAGGACCTGGGGAGAGAGAGAGGGCCACTATGTTAATTAAGCGAATTAATGTGGTACCAGACCAGCCTTCTGAGCGTGCCTTGAGACTAGTGGCCAGTTCAAAAATTAATAGCCGCTCATTAACAATTTTTGGGACAGGAGACACCCTAAAAGCCATCACAATGACTGCTAATAGTGGTTTTGTCAGAGCTGCAAACAACCAGGGTGTTAAATTTAGTGTGTTTATCCATCAGCCCAGAGCACTTACTGAGAGTAAAGAGGCTCTAGCCACCCCCTTACCAAAAGACTACACAACTGACAGTGAACACTAAAGATACCCTTTAAATATTGTTGTGGAAGTAAGTTATTTATACCAAAGGCTGGGTCTTCCCATCTAAACTGGTGGGAAAAAAGGTCTATAGTAAAAGTAAAACTGAGAAGTCTTAAAGCAGTAGAGTTTCTTTGTCTCTCATCTAAAGTATATAACCTCCCAAAGTAGAAAAAGCACAAGAGAGAAGCTTATCTATCAAACTGTCTGCATTAGTGCAGTTAAGAACCAAAATACGTCTATATAAAGCTTTCAGCTGTATTGTAATACTTTGATTCGATAGGGCTACAACTCCCCTACTGCTAACCACGTTTCATGGAATATGGCTACATTGCATCTTGCATTAAATATCTGGAGAAAATTCAAGCCTGTTTTTCATTGTATTGCTTTATATGGTTTAGGCTGGGAGGTAGTCGTTGGTAATCAATTTTAGATTCTAAGGTTAACCATTAATGAAAAACTTATTTGATTGCTGTATGTCAGGTGCGGTCTGATAGGTGTTTTTACAAAAAGTACATAATACAGAAGAAATGAAAAAGTGAATTATGGTTATTTGAGTGCCATGAACCCATTGGTAGACCTTTGTGAAAAGAAAGCCAACTTACTACTGTAAGATAAAACCAGGACACTTAAGGTAAAATACTAATTTGAATGAATTGAAAAAGGATTATGTAAAAGATTTTAAAAATTCAGTTTTATTTTTAAATACAAAAAGCCCCCATATTATAAGTATTTGAACAATAAATACTATTTTCATGTTTCATTTGCAAGTGGCAAGTGACAACTGCATTACCTTACTTTCATGAGATGGTGACAGAATATTCCATGCCAATTCCATGACACAAGTTGTAGTTAAAAATACACTTCTATGGCTACATTGCGCTAGATACTTTATCAGTTTTCAGTAAAGCAAAACTAGCAAAGTCGGTATGTATTCACCACATTTAAAAATTTGGAATTTGAGTCCTGGAGCTTAAATATTAACTCATGCGAAGTGTAGGAGCTGGTATTAAAACTTGATGTTTCTAGCCACAGTCTGATCTCTTTCTACCATGCCAAATGTATTTGTTGAGAAGAGAATCTCAATTTACAGCCACAGTGTTTGTTGGGGTGGAATTTGGTTATTGGCATTCATGAACACCCTGAAATGAATGCAAAATTAAGTGTATGGGGGTGGTTCTCTGGGTCAGAATACATTTCCTAGTAGAAAGGCTGTGATTTGCTTCCAATTTAGTGTAGAGTGGTATATGTCTAGTGTTAGAAATTGAATTTAAGCTTTTTGAGCACCTATTAAGGTCATGTAGTACTTGATACTATTAAGTACCAAGCATTATAATAGTTTGGTGTGAAAAGATGAATGTTTGCTCTAAGGAATTCTTAAGTCTAAAGTGGAAGTAAACAACTGAAGTGCAATTAAACGTACTAAATTCTCTAGGATATGTTGAAAATACTATGGGGACAGAGTAAAGGAGTACTTGTTATGGGGCCAGGAAGTCAGAGAGGAAGTGACGTTTGAGGGTTTGGAGTGTGAAATTTCACAAGATGTGTGAGAAAGGGTACTCAAAAGTACATGGAGGAATGGGATTGGAGAAGTACCAGAACTGTGACTATGAGGACCTGTTCAGCGACCAGGCTCAAGTGGACAGTTTATAAAACGAGATGGAGCTAGAAAAAAAAGTCGAAGTTCTCTAGAGTTTGGCATTAGAGAGCCATTGGTGATTTTTAAGAAAGTGTGGCTTATGATCAGGTCTCTTAAGGAAACCACAAAAATCTGTAGTGTGGATAAAAATTGAAGGAAAGTTTGGACTATAATGACCTTAGCTAGAGCAGGAATGATGGACTGTAGAGTCATGGATACATGTTGGATTTGTTTGAGGCAGAATTGACATATTAATGTACTCATTCGTTTAATAAGCATTGAGTGACAGCCATGTGTCAGACACAGTACAAAGGGCATGGCATATAAAAGACTTGTTTTAAAGGAGCAGAAAGAAGGTAGATTTCTATCCCTGCTCCCTATGAATCAATCAATACCTAAGAACTTGGGATCTTTGCCAACTAGAAAGTGGACAGGCCACAGCACTCTTTAGGAAACTGCTTTGTGAAGTGACCACAGCTGTGGCCCTGCCAAAGACCATGATGTTTTTTCAAGCATTCCAGTGATTGCAACTCGTAACAATGTCATAAATAATGCAAGCAGTATGTATGCTCAAGTAGTAGGGCACTGGATCCTGGAATGTAAGAAATAGCACCTTGCCTAGAGACCACACACATGATCTACACTGTCAAGGTCTATTCCAGCTGGCCAAAACATTCCTTTCATAAAGGTAAAATATTAGACAATAAAGGCCGGATGTGGTGGCTCACGCCTGTAATCCCAACACTTTGGGAGGCTGAGGGGTGGATCACCTGAGGTCAGGAGTTCAATACCAGCCTGGCTGGCATGGTGAAACCCTGTCTGTACTAAAAATACAAAAATTAGCCAGGCATGGTGGTGGGTATCTGTAACCCCAGCTACTCAGGAGGCCGCGGCAGGAGAATCACTTGAACCTGGGAGGTGGAGGTTGCAGTGAGCCGAGATCACGTCATTGCACTTCAGCCTGGGTAACAAGAGCGAGACTCCATCTCAAAAAAAAAAAAAAAAAAAAAAGAGACAATAAAAACAATGAGGGAAGTTATAAAAGGAATGTTCAATTAAATATCAGTTAACTGGTAAGTCAAAGGAATCACATAGCTATGGCTATAAAGCAAACAAATGTCCAAATAGTTCTAAAGAGTGAAGATACGTAATAAACTGTCATTATGCCTGGGAATTGGAAGTGGTTGAGGAAAGTAAAAGCATGCTAAAAATCCTCATCTTACTTAGAGTCAACAGACACTTTGAAATTTTGCTATTGAAAAATAGAGCTATTTAGTTTCGAGTGTCAAACAGGAAATATAACTGATAGTATAAATTAAACCAAGCTGAATAGCTGAATAAATTCCAAACAAAAGGTGAGGATGGAGAATAAATGTAGTCCATATAGAAAAAGACAAGTCAGGCTGGGCGCTGTGGCTCACACCTGTAATCCCAGCACTTTGGGAGGCTGAGGCAGGGTGGATCCCTTGAGCCCAGGACTTCAAGACCAGCCTGGGCAACATGGCAAAACCACGCTCTACAAAAAATACAAAAATTAGCCGGGCATGGTAGTGCGCTCCTGCAGTCCCAGGTACCAGGGAGGCTGAGGCAGGAGGCTCACCTGAGCCTGGGAGGTCGAGGCTGCAGTGAGTTTTGGTTGTACCACTGTACTCCAGCCTGGGCAACAGAATGAGACCCTGTCTCAAAAAGAAAAAGACAAAAGAATTGTGAATGAGGCATAAAAAGCAGAAAGCATAAAATAAGAGTGCTAGCTGCAAGCACAAGAAGGATACAAAACAGCTTTGGAGGGAAATGTACAGACAATTGTGATATACTGGGAAATCTCATTGGAACAGATGACTGTTTCAGGAAATGTAAATTAGAATTGAAGAATAGAAAGCCTAAATAAGCAATAACCATTTAAAAAATTGTTAAAGAAGTTAAATTCTCCAAAATATGTGCAGATGCAGTTAACTTTATTAGACAAGTTTTTTCCTACTTTTAAATAGCAAATAATCCCCGTGCTCTGAAAGGTAATATGGAGCATAACCCCGTAAGTGGGGTTGAAATGTAACATGGTAAGATGTGTTGTTCCTCTTACTCCCTGTCCTCTGCCCCAAGAGGAGAACTTTGGCCTGCTCTCCTGTTTGAGAACAGGGCCTGGGTATGGGACTGAAGCCCATGGGGTGTTTCTTGACTCATGTAATAACAGGCTGACTGTCTCAGGTCATCATTGTATTGGAAATGTTTTCAAACTCATTTTACAGAACATGAGTATAACTCTGATACTGAAACCTGACAAGATTGCATAAAAAAGAAGCTGGAACAAAATTTCAGTTTAAAAAGATACATAAACATCCCAGACAAAATGGCACTGCAGACAAAATGGATTCAGGCAGAGAACATTTCACGCTGTGGGAATCTTTTTGTTGTTGTTGTTTTGTTTTTGAGATGGAGTTTCACTCTTGTTGCCCTGGCTGGAGTGCAGTGGCACAATCTTGGCTCACTGCATCTTCCACCTCATGGGTTCAATTGATTCTCCTGCCTCAGCCTCCTGAGTAGCTGTGATTATAGGCACGCACCACCACGGCCAGCTAATTTTGTATTTTTAGTAGAGACGGGAGTTCGCCATGTTGGCCAGGCTGGTCCTGAACTCCTGACTTCAGGTGATCCACCCACCTCGGCCTCCCAAAGTGCTGGGATTACAGGTGTGAGTCACTGTGCCCGGGAATCTTGTTCCCAAGAGGAAGAAAGGCAAGGATGAGTTCCCAACCTTTATAGTAGGGATGTGGGGATTAACCTTCATGCTGGGATAGAATCAGAGGCATGAGGCCTGCTTGAGGTAAAGAGGTAACCCCAAGACCCCCACTGAGTGAACCAGAACCTTAAGGCTGTAATGCCCATGAAAGAGGATCTTGTAAACTTTGCCCAGGGACACAGCAAGGGTTTGACTCCAGTGGTTCTGGGGGTGGGGTGTGGGGTGTGGGGTGGGGGCGGTGGGGCGGGGGGAAGAAGTCTGAAAGAAATCAAAGCCCAGACTGTGTCCCACATAGAGTTCAAGTCGTTTAACAGCATCATGGGGGAAACCCAGAGATGTGAAATTAGTATAAAAATTGACCGCTGGCAAGTGCTATCTCTCAGACACCTGAGAACAACATACGCAACCTCATTCTGGACTTAGGGACATTTTAGTTTCCCGGCTACGTAGATTTCTATAGAAAAACTGAGGTTTGATTGGATGCGCTTACAGTGAGAAATTATCAAAACGTAGAAGGAAACCTTCCACCACCAGCAAATCAGCAACACATAAAGAGGAGCATTAGTTCTTCAAGAACTTAAGATTATAACAAAATACATTAAAATAAAATATATGATATTATAGAATATATATGTAAAAATATATAATAGCAAAATATAAAAGAAAGTAAGTTTGGGATCTTCTAAGTGTTCCCTATCCTCTGGAAAAAAAAAAAAAAAAAGAAGTAGTAATTCAAAGTGGCAGAGGGAGGCTGCAACCAAACATTGCACACACAGCTCAGGTGGAGGATGTGGTCTATATGCGCAGCAAGTATGTTTCCTAATACTGAAGCCCAGAATTAGGCAGACATTAACCACTTGATTGCAGGTAATTCTGGGGCATGTGACAGGGAGAGCTTGTCCCAAAAGGGCTGCAGAGAACACCTCACCCTGTGGCAAGCTTATTCACAAGGGGAAAAAGCGCAGAGATGAGCCAAGCCAAGCCTCCAGGCATTCCTCTCAAACTTGCAATCAAATACATTTCTCTATATTCCCAGGAGAGAAGGGCCAGGCATATGCTGGGGGTATAACCCCTCCATTTCCCCACCATCATGCAAGTAAGAATGGGGAAAAAAGGCATTTCCCTCTTCACCTAAATAACAAATGATTAAAGGGGATAAAAAAAGGCATAGAAACTATAAGGGGCCAGGTGTGGTGGCTCACGCCTGTAATCCCAGCACTTTGGGAGGCCAAGGCGGGCAGATCACCTGAGGTCCCGAGTTCAAGACCAGCCTGGCTAACATGGTGAAACCCCATCTACTAAAAATACAAAAATTAGCTGGGCATGGTGGCGTGCATCTGTCATCCCAGCTACTAGGGACGCTAAGGCAGGAGAATCGCTTGAACCTGGGAGGCGGAGGTGACAGCTGAGATCATGCCATGGCACTCCAGCCTGGGCAACAGAGCAAGACTCTGTCTCAAAAAAAAAAAAAAAAAAGAAGAAGAAGAAGAAAAAAAAGGAAAGAGTACAAGCAAATAAAACTTCAGGAAATAGAAAAACTCACTAAAATTACAATCTCAGAAATAAAGTTTAAAATAGTAGGTGAGATAAACTAAAAGAATTCTGAAATGGATAGAATTTCCCAGGATTCAACAAATACATTAAATGAAGAAAAATATAAACAAGATGCTGAGACATGGAGAAAAAAATGAGTCCACTCCATCAAAGGTTCTGGCAGACAATATGGACTGAGCACAAAGTCGGGTTCCCATCCTCACCGCCTTTGCCTGCCTGTGCCATAGAGACTGGAGACTAAAAGCCTCATGCTCCCAATGTTGCATTTAGCTGGGGGCGGCCAGATTCCTGCCTCTGAGACACGAGTGGAAGTGCAATAGTGCTGCCTTCTCCTTCCACCACAGGGTCGGATGTGGTCGATGGCTGTACTTGCTTCCATGTTATGGTGATGAGAGAAAGACCAAGTGCAGCATGTAGGCTTTGGTGCTGACATATGCTTCCCGCAGGACTTCTTGCTATGTGGAAAATCAATTCCAATTTATTTAAGCCACTGTAGTTGGCTTTTCCATTACATGTAGCTGAAAATATTTCTAACTGATATTAAAGTTTATTTGTTCCTAAAAGAGACAATTAGATAGAATGGTGGAGAGGGAACAAAATCATTTTGCAAACATACAGACAAAAAAATAAAATAGAATACGGACACCAGTGTACCATTCACCGAGGTTTAAACAGAGTCATTATTTTGCCTTACTTGCTTTCTCTAGGTTTTTCTTTTGCTGAAATTATTTTAAAATAAATTACAGACATCATGATATTTAACATATATCCCTCAGTACTTGGCTCTAAAAAGAACATTTTTCTAGACAACCATGATTCCATGAGTATATCTAATGAAATTAATAATTCTAAGCATCATCTAGTGCCCAATCTATATTCAGATGTCAGGGGATTTGTCTACCAGAATCCAAGGAAACACCAGATATTGCATTTGGGTTTAACGTTCCTTAATTCTGTTGCAATCTATGGTATTACCTTACCCTTTTATGACTTTGAGTTTTTTGAAGACACCAGGACAGTTGTCTTACAGAATATTCTATATTCTTGATTTCTCTGATTATTTTCCAGTGGTCAGTTTGATTTCCTGTAAACTGAAAAGGATATCTAAAGGCTGGATTCAATTCTGATTAAACATTTTGGGCCAGAATACTTTGTGGTTGATACTGTGTTCCTCATTTTCGTTACACGAGGGGGCACATAATATCTGGTTTTTCCACTGTTAGCGATGTTAAGTATTGTTCCTTGAATAAGGTGGTAACAGCCAGAACTCTCCATTGTGAAGTTACGTTTTTGCCCTCATGACTAGTAAGTAAACTGTGAAGTCATGCTTTGGCGCCACTGTGAATGTTCAGTTACCCATTGCCCTTTTGCCTAAGATTTTAGCATGCGTTGATGATTATAACCCTAATCAAATATTCCATTCAAGTGACAAAATGGTGATTTCCCCAATTCTATCATTTCCTTTACACTTATCAGTTATCATTCTTCCATAAAGAAGAGCTTTCCCTTAGGAACTGGGGCCATTTGGCTCCCCTTCTGGAAGGGCAGTATGTATCCTTGATTCTTTCTCTCCAGTTAATGATTTCAGAATGAGGGATTCATGTTATGGTCACCTCCAATAACATCAAATGAACCTTTTAGGAGGAAGATTCTATCTTATGAGTACTATATTGGACTCATGAATTATATTTTCAAATATGCCCACATCAATTACCTTACTTTTTTAAACTTATTATTTTGAGATAATTATAGATTCGTGTGAAGTTGTAAGAAATAATACAGAGAGAACCCATGTACCTTTTACCCAGTTTTCCCTAGTGGGGGCATCTTGAAAAACTATAGTACACTATCACAAGGATATTGATGTTGATGATGTCAAGATGCCGAGTATTTCCGTTACTGTAGGATCTCTCATGTTGCCCTTTTATTTATCATTCTTTTTGATGCTTTGACTGTCCAAACTTGGGCCAGTAGAAACGCCTTCAAGATTCCTGTGTCTTTTTCACATAATCCCATGCTGTTTGATTTCATGCTTTCTGGCAGTACAAGGTGTCTCAGAGTTGCCCGTGCTTTCTGCCTGAGACCTGGAATCCACTATTTCTTCAAGGAGCCTTTCCTAGTTCGTGGCATTTCCAAAGAAAAGTCCAAGGGCTAGGGGTACTCAGTGCCACTCAGTGTACTCAGTGTCATTGATCCTGGGCTCTTGCAATGCACAAAATAGAAATGTTTATATATTTCAAATTAATTAAAATATCTTCAACTGATGGGGAAGATCAAAATTAACATTATATAACATTCCCAGATTTTTACTCAACATTAATTTCAAACTTTTGTCTCTTGCTCTGCAAATCTTTTTTCCTAACATACTTATTTGCTTTATGCTATGCTATACATAAAAAAGTTTCAAAATATGATTATTATGGCTTACAATAAAGTCACTGAATCAATATGAATATTTCTTTGCAGTTCTTCTGTCCTTTTAGCCCAGATATAAGGTTAAAGTACTGTTTTAAAGTCATATGATTTGTATTATTTTATGAGGCTATGTTACTAATTTGATATATAGTGAGCTTCATTTGTTCTAGTTTATTTTCAATTTTAGAGTTTTCTTTTTTGACTTAATTTTATTCTTTAAAATATAAGGATATAAAATTTGTGGCTCAAAAGCAAAAACTATATAAAAATTGCCATCACAAATGTATTGTTTCTATATGTCCCTCTCTCTCTACCTCTTTACTCTCCCCTCCACTCCCCTCCCCTCCCTTCTTTCCTTCCTTTCTTCCTTTCTCCCTCTTTCCTTTTTTCTTTTCTTTCTCACATAAAGCACATACATACAAATAGTTTTTTTTTCCCATTCCTTTTCTTCATAAGAGGTAGCAATTTGTCTTGTTTTGTTTTCATTTAAAAATATAAGCCTGAGGTTACTCCTCCTGATAGCAGTCCTCATAAAGCCTATGAAAGGGGCATAGTACTATGTGAGTCGGCCACAGGGTAGGCCACTATCCCCGTCCTGATGGATGTTTGCATTGTTTTCAATCTTTTGCTTTTCCAAATAAAGCCAGTAGGATAGCTTGTGCATAGTTTGTGGTTTTGTTTTGTTGTTGTTTGTCCTTGTGGAAGTGCATCTACACTAGTAAGAATTTGTTGTCAAAGGGTGTCTTGGTAGCCAGGTATTATCCAATGTCTCTGATTGGGAATTTTAACAGTTTGCATTCTCACCAGTAATGTCTGAGTGTGACTGTTTTTCCATAGCTTCATCAGTAGAGTGTATTGTCTCACGATGACATTATTTAATTAGTTAATTATTTGCATTTTCCCTTTTAAGAATGAGCTTGAGAAACTTTTTCTGTGTTTAAGGGAAATTTGCATTTTTATTTTTTTCTGTGAACTTTTCATGTGTTCTTAGGGCTGCCTTTTTGATTATGTTGCTCATTTATTTTTCTTTTCTTTTTTTTTTTTTTTTTCTGAGATGAGATGGAGTTTTGCTCTTGTTGCCCAGGGTGGATTGCAATGGCGTGATCTTGGCTTACTGCAACCTCTGCCTCCCAGGTTCAAGTGATTCTCCTGCCTGAGCCTCCCGAGTAGCTGGGATTACAGGTGCTGACCACCACGCCCAGCTAATTTTTGTATTTTAAGTAGAGACAGTGTTTCACCATGATGGCCAGGCTAGTCTTGAACTGCTGACCTTAGGTGATCTGCCTGCCACAGCCTCCCAAAGTGCTGGGATTACAGGCATGAGCCACCGTGTCCTGCCTATGTTGTTCATTTCTTTTATATATTCTCATTTTCTGGTTCATTTAATCTATCTTACTGAGAAAGTATAGTAACACCTTCTTGAATATTCAATAGTTTCTGTTTTGTGCAAATTGCTCTTATTTGGTATATAAAAAATGTGTTAACTTCTAATTGTGAATTACAGCTTTTATCATTAGAAAGTATCTATCTTTGTCATCCTTAATACTCTTTTTATTTTGTCTGATATCAAGATCAGGACCTCCCGGTGAATATTATATTAATTTGCCTAGTATACCTTTTTCCATTCTTTTTATATGTTTTTTACTTTTTAGCCTTTGAATTATTATATATATTTTTTATTTTTTCATAAGTTATTGGGGTAGAGGTGGTATTTGGTTACATGAGTAAGTTCTTTAGTGGTGATTTGTGAGATTTTGGTGCACCCATCACCCATGTATACACTGCACCATATCTGTAGTCTTTTATCCCTCACCGTCTCCTACTCTTCCCAAGTCCCCAAAGTCCATTGTATCATTCTTAATGCCTTTGCGTCCTCATAGCTCAGCTCCCACATATCAGTGAGAATATACGATGTTTGGTTTTCCATTCCTGAGTTACATTACTTAGAATAATAGTCTCTAGGCTGGGCGCAGTGGCTCACGCTTATAATCCCAGCACTTTGGGAGGCTGAGGTGGGCGGATCACCTGAGGTCGGGAGTTCAAGACCAGGCTGACCAACATGGAGAAACCCCATCTCTACTAAAAATACAAAATAAGCTGGGCATGGTGGTGCATGCCTGTAATCCCAGCTACTTAGGAGGCTGAGGCAGGAGAATGGCTAGAACCCAGGAGGCAGAGGTTGTGGTGAGCTGAGATTGCACCTTGGCTCTCTAGCCTGGGCAACAAGAGTGAAACTCTGTGTCAAAAAAAAAAAAAAAAAAGAATAGTCTCTAATCTCATCCAAGTCGCTACAAATGTTAATTTATTCCTTTTTTATGGCTGCATAGTATTGCATTGTATGTGTGTGTGTATATATATATATATATATATATATATATATACACACACACACACACACACACACACACCACAGTTTCTTTATCCACTTGTTGATTGATGGGCATTTGGGTTGGTTCCATGATTTTGCAATTGGGAATTGTGCTGCTATAAACATGCATGTGTATGTGCAAGTATCTCTTTTGAATAATGACTTATTTTCCTCTGGGTAGATACCTAGTAGTGGGATTGCTGGATCAAATGGTAGTTCTACTTTTAGTTCTTTAAAGAATCTCCACACTGTTTTCCATAGTAGCTGTACTAGTTTACATTCCTACTAGCAGTGTAGAAGTGTTTCCTGATCACCACATCCATGCCAATATCTACTGTTTTTTAATTTTTTTATTCTGCCCATTCTTGCAGGAATAAAGTGGTATACATTGTGGTTTTGATTTGCATTTCCCTGATCATTAGCAATGTTGAGCATTTTTTCATGTGTTTGTTGGCCATTTGTATATCTTCTTTTGGAAATTGTCCTATTCATGTCCTTAGCCCACTTTTTGATGGGATTGTTTGTTTTTTTTCTTACTGATTTGTTTGAGTTTGTTGTAGATTCTTGATATTAGTTCTTTGTCAGATGTATAGATTCTGAAGATTTTCTCCCAGTCTGTGGCTTGTCTGTTTACTCTGCTGACTGTTCCCTTTGCTGTGCAAGAGCTCTTTAGTTTAATTAGGTTCTAGCTATTTATCCTTGTATTTATTGCATTTGCTTTTGGCTTCTTGGTCATGAAATCCTTGCCTAAGCCAATGTCTAGAAAGGGTTTTCCAATGTTATTTTCTAGAAATTTTATAGTTTCAGGTCTTAGGTTTAAGTCCTTAATCCATCTTGAGTTGATTTTTGTATAAGGTGAGAGATGAGGATCCAGTTTCGTTCTCATACATGTGGGTACCCGATTATGCTGGCACCGTTTGTTGAAAAGGATGTCCTTTCCCCACTTTATATTTCTGTTTTGCTTTGTCAGAGATCAGTTGGCTGTAAGTATTTGGGTTTATTTCTGGGTTCTCTATTCTGTTCCATTGGCCTATGTGCCTATTTTTATACCAGTACCGTGGTGTTTTGGTGACTATGGCCTTATAGTATAGTTTGAAATCCCATAGTGTGATGTCTCCAGATTTGTTCTTTTTGCTTAATCTTGCTTTGGCTATGCGGGCTGTTTTTCCATTCTATATGAATTTTAGAATTGTTTTTTCTAATTCTGTTTAAAAGGATGGTGGTATTCTGATGGAGATTGGATTGAATTTGAAGATTGCTTTTGGCAGTATGGTCATTTTCACAATTGATTCTACCCATCTATATTGATTCTACCCATCTATGAACATGGGATGTGTTTGTATTTGTTTGTGTCATCTATGATTTCTTTCAGCAGTGTTTTGTAGTTTTCCTTGTAGAGGTCTTTTGACTTCTTGGTTAGGTATATTCCTAAGTATTTTATTTTTTTTACAGCTATTGTAAAAGCGGTTGAGTTCTTGATTTGATTCTCTGCTTGGTCGCTGTTGGTGTTTGGAAGAGCTACTGATCTGTGTACATTAATCTTGTATCCAGAAACTTTGCTGAATTCCTTTATCAGTTCTAGGAGCTTTCTGGAGGAGTCCTTAGGGTTTTCAAGGGAAGTGATCATATCGTCAGCAAACAGTGACATTTGACTTCCTCTTTATCAACTTGGATTCCCTTTATTTCTTTCTCTTGTCTGATTGCTCTGGGCAGGACTTCCAGTACTATGTTGAAGAGGAGTGGTGAAGTGGGCATCCTTGTCTTGTTCTAGTGCTCAAAGGGAATGCTTTCAACATTTCCCCATTCAGTATTATGTTGGTTGTGGGTTGGTCATAGATGGCTTTTATTACATTAAAGTATGTCCCTTGTATGCCGATTTTGCTGATAGTTCTAATCATAAGTGAATGTTGGATTTTGGCAAATGCTTTTTCTGCATCTACTAAGATGATCATGTGATTTTTGTTTTTAATCCTTTGTATGTGGTGTATCACATTTATTGACTTATGTATGTTAAACCATCCCTTTATCCCTGGTATGAAATCCACTTGATCATAGTAGATTATCTTTTTGACATATTGGTGGATTCAGTTAGATAGTATTTTGTTAAGGATTTTAGCATCTAAGCATCTATGTTCATCAAGGATATTGGTCTGTAGTTTTCTTTTTTGGTTATGTCCTTTCCTGGTTTTGGTATTAGGGTGATGCTGGCTTCATAGAATGAATTAGGGTATGTTTCTTCTTTCTCTGTCTTGTGGAATAGTGTCAAAAGGATTGGTACCAATTCTTCTTTGAATATCTGGTAGAATTCTGCTGTGAATCTGTCTGGTCCTGGACTTTTTTTTGTTGGTAATTTTTAAATTACCACTTCAATCTCACTGCTTATTGGTCTGTTCAGGGTATCTAATTCTTCCTGATTTAAGCTACGGTATTTTTCCGGGAATTTACCCATCTCTTCTAGATTTTCTAGTTTATGTGCATAAAGGTGTTCATAGTAGCCTTGAATGATCTTTTGTATTTCAGTTGTAATATCTTCTGTTTCATTTCTTAGTGAGGTTATTTGGATTTTCTCTCTTTTCTTAGTTAATCTTGCTAATGGTTTGTCAGTTTTATTTATCTTTTCAAAGAACCAGCTTTTTGCTTCATTTATCTTTTGTATTTGTTTGTTTGAATTTCAGTTAATTGGGGTCTGATCTTGGTTCTTTCCTTTCTTCTGCTGGATTTGGGTTTGGTTTGTTGTTGTTTCTCTAGTTCCTTGAGGTATTACCTTAGGATGTCAGTTTGTACTCTTTCAGTCTTTTTGGTGTAGGTGTTTAGGGCTATTAACTTGCCTCTGAGCACCACCTTTGCTGTATCCCAGAGGTTTTGGTAGGTTGTGTCATTATTGTCGTGCAGTTCAAAGAATTTTTACATTTCTATCTTGATTTTGTTTTTGACCCAGTGCTTATTCAGGAGCAGGTTATTTGATTTCCATGTATTTGCATGGGTTTGAAAGTTCCTTTTGGGGTTGATTTGCAGTTTTATTCCACTGTGGTTTGAGAGAGTGCTTGATATAATTTCAATTTTCTTAAATTTATTGAGGCTCACTTCATGGCCTATCATATGGTCTATCTTGGAGAAAGTTGCATGTGCTGTTGAATAGAATGTGTATTCTGTGGTAGTTGGATGAAATGTTCTGTATCTACATGTTAAGTCCATTTGTTCCAAGGTATAGTTTAAATCCATTGTTTGTTTTTTGACTTTCTGTCTTCATGACCTGTCCAGTGCTGTCAGTGGAACATCGAAGTCTCCCACTATTATTTTGTTTCTATCTCATTTCTTAAGACCATTAGTAATTGTTTTATAAATTTGGGAGCTCCAGCGTTAGGTGCATAAATGTTTAGGATTGTGATATTTTCCTGATGGAGAAGGTCTTTTACCATTATATGCTGTCCCTCTTTGTCTCTTTTAACTGCTGTTGCTTTAAAGTTTGTTTTATGTGATATAAGAATAGCTACCCCTGCTCACTTTTGGTGTCCATTTGCATGAAATGCCTTTCCCCATCCCTTTACTTTAAGTTTATGTGAGTCCTTATGTGTTAGATGAGTCTCCTGAAGGCAGCAGATGGTTGGTGAGTTCTTATCCATTCTGCTGTTCTGTATCTTTTAAGTAGAGCATTTAGGCCATTTACATTCAATGTTAGTATTGAAATGTGAGGTATTGTTGCTTTCTTCATGCCCTTTTTGCCTGTGTACTTTGGTTTTTGTATGTTGTTTTTACTTTTTAACTTGTATTTTTGTTTTATAGGTCCTGTGTAATTTATGCTTTAAAGAGGTTCTGTTTGGATGTGCTGCCAGGATTTGTTTTAAGATTTAGAGCTCCTTTTAGCAGTTCTTGTAGTGGTGGCATGGTAATGGCAAATTCTCTCAGCATTTGTTTGTTTGACAATGACTGTATCTTTCCTTCATATATGATGCTTTAGTTCTGCTGGATACAAAATTCTTGGTTGATAATTGTTTTGTTTGAGGAGGCTGAAGATAAGGCCCCCAATCCCTTCTAGCTTGTAGGGTTTCTTCTGAGAAATCTGCTGTTAATCTGGTAGGTTTTCCTTTATAGGTTACCTGGTGCTTCTGTCTCACAGCTCTTAAGATTCTTTCCTTCGTCTTAACTTTGAATAACCTGATGACAATGTTCCTCAGTGAAGATCTTTTTGTGATGAATTTCCCAGGTGTTCTTGCTCTTATTTGGCTGTCTAGGTCTCTCACAATGCAGGGGAAGTTTTCCTCAATTCTTCCCCCAAATATGTTTTCCATGCTTTTAGAATTCTCTTCTTTCTCAGGTACACCGATTATTCTTAAGTTTGGTTGTTTAACATAGTCCCAGACTTCTTGGAGGCTTTGTTCATATTTTCTTATTCTTTTTTCTTTGTCTTTGTTGGATTGTGATATTGTATTTCTTTATTCTACTTGTTCAATTATATTGCTGAGACTTTCCAGAGCATTTCACATTTCTAAAAGTGTGGCCAGAGTTTCCTGAGTCTTTGATTGTTTTTTCTTTAAGCTACCTATTCCCATGAATATTTCTTCCTCTACTTTTTGTATCATTTTTTGGATTTCCTTGCATTGGGCTTCACCTTTCTCTGGTCCCTCCCTGAATAGCTTAATAACTAACCTCCTGAATTCTTTCTCAGGTAAATCAGGGATTTCTTCTTGGTCTGGATCCATTGCTGGTGAACTACTGTGATTTTTTGGGGGTGTTGAAGAGCCTTGTTTTGTCATATTACCTGGGTGGTTTTCTGGTTCCTTCTCACTTGGGTTGCCTCTGTCAGAGGGAAGGTCTAGGGCTAAAGGCTGTTATTCAAATTCTTTTGTTTCACGGGGTGTTCCCTTGATGTAGTACTCACCTCCTTTTCTTATGGATGTGGCTTACTGTGAGCGAAACTGCAGTGATTGTTGTCCCTCTTCTGGGTCTAGCCACCCAGTGAGTCCGCCTGGCTCCAGACTGGTACTGGGGGTTGTCTGCACAGAGTCCTGTGATGAGAACCATCTATCAGTCTCTCACCCGTGGATACCAGCACCTGTTCCGGTGGAGTTGGCAAAGAGTGCAATTGACTCCTTGAGGGTCCTTAGCTTTGGTGGTTTAGTGCTCTATTTTTGTGCTGGTTGGCCTTCTGCCAGGAGGTGGTGCTTTCCAGAAAGCGTTAGCTGTATGTAGTATTGTGGAGAGGGACCAGCGGTGGGTGTGGCCCTAGATCTCCCAAGATTATATGCCCTTTTTCTTCTGCTACCAGGGTGGGTAGGGAAGAACCACAGGTGGGGGTGGGGCTAGGGGTGTCTGAGGTCAGACTCTCCTTGGGCCAGTCTTGCTGCAGCTGCTGTGGAGTCGTGTACCTAGGAGAAATATGGCTGCCTCTGCTGAGTCATGCAGGTTGTCAGGAAAGTGGGGGAAAGCCAGCAATGGCAGGCCTTAGCCGGCTCCCACGCAAACTGAAGAGCCGGTCTCACTCCCACCGTGCACCCCCCAACATCCTGAGTCCATGCACCCCCCCAACATCCTGAGTCCATTTCCAGGTGAAGGCAAGACTGGCTTGAAAATTTGCCCAAGGCTATCTGCCTCCCAGCTGTGAGAGAAAAGGACTTTAGTTCTTCCTGGCCTGTGAAGTCTGCATGCCCAATTTGTGCCCTCCCACTGAGTTCTGGCCAGGAGGCTTCTCCCCCATTCAAACTGTTACAAAGTTCGGGTAGAGAATTCCTTCTCCCTGTGGAGGTTTACCCCCCTGTTCCTCTGGCCACCCTCCCGATGGATTGCTGTGGTGCCAGGCAGGAATGGGCTGCTTGGGGACCCAGCGAGCTCCCAGGGCCTTTCTGCTGCTTCCTCTACCCCTGCACTTTGCTCAGCTCTCTAACCTGACTCAGCTCCAGGTAAAGTCAGAAACTTCTCCTGCAAACAGACCTTCAGCTTCTCCAGTGAGGATATGTGTTTGGGAGAGGAGGGTTACCCTTTCCCACTTCCACAGTTGGGGCACTCACAGTATTTGGGGTGTCTCCCGGATCCTGCAGGAGCAGCCTACTTCCTTCAGAGGGTCTGTGGGCCCTCTCGGGATTGCTGGTTTTTACTTGCAGTTGATCTGGAGCTAAAATTCACAGCGCAAGCCTCTGCATGCTGCTCTGTCCAGAGCTGCAATCTAGTCCTTGGAGTTATTATATTTTAAATATGTCTCTTGTTTTATAGCACAGGTTTGAGTTTTGCTATGTGATCAAATTTGAAAATCATGATATTTAATTGGTCAGTTAAGTCCATATATGACTTCAGGTTTCATTTTGAATGAAATTCACTGCAATTCACCTCTTGGTACCTCAGCATCTTATTCAAAATTAAGGCAGTTGTGGTTGAGTGCTGGAGATTTCTCAAGAGTAAGGGGAGAGAGGGATCATAGTGGTGATGTTCGGAGATGCAGGGTGAGAGATTGTGGTGAAAACTGGAGGGGCTTAGTAGGAAAGATTTCAGGGAGTAGGTGGTCATCTCCCCAGGGAGCCACACGATTGACTGACATGGGGCTGGTGCCTCCTGGGAAAGGCAATAATCTTCATTCATTTTAGTAACCTGTATTATGAGTTCCCTTTAGGTATGGGAGTGTGGAGGTAGCAGAGAGTAAGAAGTATAGCAGGATCAGGTAGACAGTGAGTTCAGGAAGAAAAATAATAAATGTCCTGTGTGCGTTTTCTGCTTTTGGAGAGGCAGTCTGTGAGTATTACTGGGGGGAGATTTTAGTGTCCAGAGTGAAGCCATGTCTGGCACAGGGAACAAAGTCATCTCCAACGCTGAGGTCTTGTGTTGGGGCAGTGTCCTCCAGGAGGTGAGACTGGGATGTCTCAATGGGTAGCCACCTGAGTTGGTGTGGGCTTCAGCATTTGTCATAACTGGTTGAAACAATGATCTACTACTGGAGGGTTTGGGTGTCCAGTTGTAAACCAATGAAAGCACCCAAACTGATAGTAACAAGACCAACAATCAAAGAAATGGTGTGCAGCTGCACCTGACAGGGTTTTGTTTTGGGTGGACATTTAGGTTCAAATGGGTTTCATATAAGATGAGCAGCTGCCAGGCCTGTGGGACAATATATGGTTAATGAGTCCCAGGAGAGTCTATGTCCTTGATCTGACCTACAGCCCTTAAGGGTTGGGGACAAGATAAAAAAATTGTTAAAAAAAAGTAGGTTAAGGCCTGGGGCAAACTAGAGAACTTTAGTTTATTTGTGGTATTGAAGTTTGAAAAGGAGTTGTTTAAGCCATCATGATGTCTCTTATTGAAACCAGTTATTTGGGACCTGTCATGGACATGAAAGTTCTATTGAATGTTTCTCAGGAGCCCAGCATGATGTGTTCTAAGAAGTGAATTGTGTGCCTTGGTTACTATTAGTAACAGCCGTGACTCTGAAAGGAATAAGGCGTGTCTAGCACGGCCTTGCATTGTGGCCTCAACTCTAAGTGGAGAAGTGTGATTCTAATTTATGTTTTGGGTGAGTGCGAAGTAAGAGATTCCCAGAGATTTTTCTTCTTTTTTTTTTTTTTTAACCTTGAAGGGGCCAATTTTTCGGTAATGGCCTAATAGTTTATAATAAACATGAAGACAGGACCAGTTGTTGACCAGGGTATCCAGTGCTACGATGACCGCCTGGAGTTTTGGCCACATGCGTTGTGTTTGGGCCCCATCCTTTATTAGGGACATCCTGGCTAAGGAATGGAAAGCAGCACATTCCACTAGGCTCCACCATGCACAGGGGCTGGCAGTGCCATTCACATAGTCTATGAACTCCCTTTACTGGTCACTCAGTTAATCCACAGGGCTTCCTAGTAGTCAAGGGGTTTAGGGGAGGGATGTCATCCTCCAGCACCCTGGCGTCTGGCAAGGGGCTTAGAACAGGGGAAGCCATACCCTCCTGTGGGTAGAATATACCAGAGGACCCAGGTTTGTTCCCATCTGTCTTAGGGAGCCTCAGTAGCTGTGTTGAGCTTATGGGGTCTGTTTCCATGGCCCAAAGCATAATGGGCAGCTGGGTATAGAGGGTCACGGGCTCAGGGTCTGGGAGAGCCTCTATTTCTGGGACAGCCCAGTAAGTGGGGGCCAGTCATCTGTTGTATTAATGCTGTATAGCATGAGGCCAACAGGGGCAATATCTCGTATCAGAAATCCTGGGGCAACTGATAGCCATCCTAAATATCCAGAGATTGCAGGAGGCATTTGAAAAGGTTGAGAAGACTCTACAGTAAAGGCTTTTTTTTTTTTTTTTTTTAAGAAGTCACTTACAGGAGTGTCTGTAGACTTTAATTTAGAAGTAAAATTTATAAATGAGGAATATGTTGCCACCAAAACCCAAAAGTACTAAGAAATATTGGTCTCAAATGTCATTAATGTATGTATTAAATGAGTCTCCTTGGCTGAGAATGTCCTGGATGTACTCTCATACCAGTGCTCCTGGAGAAGGTGGATGTCGTTAAGATTAATTAAAGATTGTATGTGATGACACAGCTGCAGAGGTCTGAAAAGGTGTACTGTGTTCTTTTAGAGGAGGAGGCAAACTGCAGTGAAGAGGCTATTGAAACAGCATGTTAGCCAAATCCACAAGAGCAAAATATTTACCAGTTGTGGATTGAATGGAATCAGCAATTTTAATAATATTAGGTATTGGATATAGGGGCCCTAACGAACGGGCTGTTAAATGGGGAAGTGGGAATAATCACGCCTTTATTAATAGGTTTTTTAGAATTAGTTTTAATCCATTTCAACTTACTTTGGGCCATATTAACTATATTAACTGGGGGTACAAGGGGTTCCATTTTATTAAGTCAATTTGTAAGTGCCAAAGACTTACTTTAATTTTAATTTGTTATTTATTGTGTCAGAGCATCTCTGCCTAATATAGAATATCTTACAGCAATGGATATATAACTATGGGAAATTTAGGCCATGCTACAAATGAATATGCAAGGCATATTCATTTACAAAATATTATATTCAGTTACCTGCTCAAGATTACATGGGCAGAGTGTTTACGTTTAGTGGAATTCCCCAGGTATAAATATAATTTGAGCCCCAATATTAAGTCCATGCATTTTTGTTAGTGCATTTTAACAAATTGTTAAAGTTAAATTAGAACTGACCTTGTAGAAGCACAAAGCCAGTACGTGTCCTTTTTAATCTTTTTGTTATGTAAATTCTTTGATATATAAATTGCTATATGCATTATGAACTTCTAACTATATCAAATGATGCAAATATATCATATACACCATTTATCAACATATATTTATGTTAAAATATTATATATAACTTTTATTTAATTACCTTTTTTCCCCTCTGTATCTAGGGGTTTGTTTATAAATCAGTAAGTGATCTAGGGCTAGCATGTTTGCTAGATCTGGCAGCTGCTAAGTATTTAAAGTTTAAAGTTCATCTCTTTTTTTTTTTCTTGGACTTATAATAGCATAAAGCAACAGTCTCTCTCTCTCTCCCTCTTTTCTTTCTTTTTTATTTTAGGCTTTAGTTGCTTGAAGGCATTCTTAGTCTCTGCCTCTGGTTGATAAGAGGAAAAGAGGGAGGAGGGAAGGGCACAGTGTCTCTAGGCGCCAGCTCTCTACAACTTCCGTGATTGCAAGATAATCGGTCCCCTTTTTCCTTCCTTTTTTTGTTTTTTTTTTCTTTTAAGTATAGTCTTTAGAACGGCTTGTATTTCTTGGTGGCTAAAATAAAATTTTTTCTTCCTTCGTCTCTCTGGATGTTTACCTGACATGCTCCTCCTGGTGGTAGGAGTAGCCTCCTGGTGTTCTGTCCTTACAGAATGTTACCGGAAAAAATTGGAGGGTGACCTCTGTGTCTGCTGGCCTTGCAGGCAGCGGCTTCCCTTTCCATGGTGACCCACGGGAGCTCTGGAGGTGGTGGGGAGCGAGGAGCGACAGCAGCAGGAACCGAACAGGATGGCGCCTGCCTGGCAGCGTTACTCTTGCGGGGCCCGTGGGACGCAGGTGAAGTTACTCCCATTCGGGTTAGGGTTAGGCCATCTGATCCTTTCACCCTGGCTCCGCTTCACGAACACAGTGAAGCCCAGGGTGTCGCATCACCCTCTCTGACTGTGACTAAGGAGAAATCGCTGCTTCCCAAGAGCCTGCTGGCGGGTTCTCGGGAAGTAGCGCACCGCCGTGCCCTTTGCCATGGACAGGCCCGCCCACCACCGAGGACCCAGGCCACGCAACAGCGCACCCGGCTCCAGGGACAACGCATCCTCCAATGGAGGCCGGCGACCGAGGGTCCCCAAGGTCCCAGGAGGGGGTCTGATTCTGCAAAGGGAACACATCCTCCTACCACTGGGACCTGCCCTCCGCGCTGCAGGCAAAGAGCCGGCTACAGCCGCTACAATTCCGGAGAGTCCCGGAGGCGACTCGGACGACAGCAGGACCTAGTAGCGCGCAGCGACCAGCAGCGAGATCCAGCGCCTGTAAGCAGCGCGCGGCCCCAGACCTGCTGGGCCAGCTGATACAGCAAGGTAGCAAGCCCTCTGCGGGGGACAGACACCGGGATGGTGTCCAAGCCGCGACCGCAATCCTGCAGACTAGGCTAATTGTTTGGAATGAAACTTTATCAGTTTAGCCCGGCAATTACTCTCCTCAGCAGCTGAGAGGCCAGGATAAAAGAGCATCAGCATGGGATCTACCTGCTTGGGGCCCTTTGGGGCGGCGTCACACTCAGGGATTAGATTTCAGGCACTGCTTCAGTGACACAACCGCAGTGTGAAAGTTTAAGCGTTTTTGGTACTTACAGATCCTGGAGGGAGCGCGGGTGCGCGCGCGCGCGCGCGCACACACACACACACACACACCACACACCAAGGAGTACAGGCAGAGAGAGAGAGAGAGAGAAGGGATCCGTAGACCAATACCTTTATTGGGTTCAGAGTGTTATCCAAACAGGTTTAATTGTTGAATTTAAAGAAAGCAGGCACTGGTTCCAGGAAATCCCCCTGACTGAGAGGCGGTCACGTTGTTTGCAGGCAAATGTCTGAATGGTTCCTTGAAATGAAGCAGTATCTCTGGCCACCGACTGGAGCCATTCCAGTGGGGAATAGTATTAGAAACGGTGTCAAGGCTGACTGAGCCCTGCTTCTGGTATGAGAAAGTTAAAACATATTTTAAGATGGATGCCAAGGCAACATAAAATTATAAGCACTCACCACATGTTTACAGTCAGTTCTGGCATTAAAAAATGCTTCATTTTTTTTAAAAAGAGTTATAAAAAACTTTTACCATGTGTTCTGTTTTCTTAGTTTTTCTGTTCTGTTTTTTTGCTTTTGATAATTGGAAATGTTTGAGCTTTTGTGTTAGTACTGATGTTTTTATAATACCAATTCTTCCTTCTTTCCTTTAGATAATATTGACTGGGTCTCTACTGTAAGCAAGAAGAATATAATTTGTTTTGCAAACTCTTCTTTCCTTCCTTTCTCTGCCATTCAATTTTAATGATTAGAATAATGCATATTCTCTTTCTTTACTTGCACTCTGTGCACCTAAATATATTTAAGCTTCTGCTTTTTTTTTTTTGTAGCTTGAAATGATGTCATTTGTTTCCCAACTTTTGTAAGTAAATCGTTGAGCTAATTATGCTTTTCCCTCTCTTTCTTTTTTTAGGTTGTGCTTTTTTCTAACTTTGTCAGAGAATATGTTTCTATATCATCCTTTGATTCCTATCTTACCTTTGGTTTAGTCTTAGATCTTCAGTTAAATATATTAAACACTCACTATTAATCTTGTTTCACCAGTTTTCCCAGGTGTCAGGTTTCTTGAAAAAAGCTCATGGGTCAGCATCCCCTGAGTTTCAGCATGTTCAAAACTGTTTCTCCATAGCTTGGATATGTGAAGGAATCTTGCTTGGTTATAGAAGCCTCACTTCACACTTTCCTTGCTTTCTTGTAAATGTTCCTCCATTTTGTTCTCTTTGACTCATTTTACTTTTTAAAAAATTGTGCTGTTTTAAAATACCAGTCATAAAGCCAGCTAGCTATTACAGAGATATGTGTAGTTACTTTATCACAAATTTAATTTAATTTATTATTATTATATATATTTTTGAGACAGGGTCTCACTCCGTGGCCCAGGCTGTAGTTCAGTGGTGCTGGTTCCAGGAGGGCTCACTGCAGCCTATAACTCCCAGACTCAAGTGAAACCCCCACCTCAGCCTCCTGAGTAGCTAGGACTATAGGCATGTGCCACCACACCCAGCTAATTTTTTGTATTTGTAGTAGAGAAGGGGTTTCACCATGTTGCCCAGGCTGGTCTCTAATTCCTGGACTCAAGTGATCTGCCTGCCTTGGCCTCCCAAAGTGCTGGGATTACAGGCATGAGCCACCGTGTCTGGCTCACAAATTTTATATGAAATGACTTCCTATTACCTTTAGATGAGAAGGAAAAAACACATAGCCTGTGGTTCCCTCAAAACTCTAACATGTAACTTTTAGTGGGGAAAATAAGGTACTTTTGCTAGTTATCCACAAGGGGGAAGACTGATTCCATTTCTTCTGGAAGGTATCCATTGGGCCATCATTACTGATCATTTATTTTATTTTTATTTTTATAGATTTAGAGAGTACATGTGCAGTTGTGTTACATGGATATATTGTGTAGTGGTGAAGTCTGGGCTTTAGTGTTCTATAAATTACAATAATTTGTTAAGATATCTTTTGCAGTCTATTTTTCATACATGTGCTGTCTCTTTACCATATGTAGATTCAGAACTTCTTTTTTTTCCCCAGGAAAGTTTTCTTGATTATAGTTTTACAATTAGTCCTAGTCTATTATTTGTTTTTTCTTCTTCAGGTTCTCTAATGATACTTGTGTTCGATTGTGCTTGTATCCTGTTCTTTCTGCTTCCATTTTCTTGGTTTTTATTATTTCTATCTGTTACGTCTCTTACTGTACTTTTTTGTCTTCCTATTCTCCCTTGGCTACCTAGTAATGCAGTTTTTGTTTCTAAGATTTGTCTTTTTCTCAAGTTCTTAATTATGTCAGTTTTTATTTTTATTTTTATTATTTTTTTAAGACAGAGTCTCACACTGTCACCTGGGCTAGAGTGCAATGGCACAATCTTGGCTCACTGCAACCTCCACCTCCTGGGTTCAAGTGATTCTCCTGCCTCAGCCTCCCAAGTAGCTGGGATTACAGGCACCCGCCACCACACCTGGCTAATTTTTTGTATTTTTAGTAGAGATGGGGTTTCACCATGTTGGCCAGGCTGGTCTCGACTCCTGACCTCAGGTGATCCACCCGCCTTGGCCTCTCAAAGTGCTAGGATTACAGGTGTGAGCCACTGTGCCCGGCCTTTTTTGTTTTTTTGAGACGAGTGCAGTGGCTCCATCTCAGCTCACTGCAACCTCAACCTCCCGTGTTCAAGTGATTCTCCTGCCTCAGCCTCCCGAGTAGCTGGGATTAGAGGTGTGCGTCACCACACCTGGCTAATTTTTGTATTTTTGGTAGAGACGGGGTTTATCTACGTTGGCCAGGCTAGTCTCAAACTCCTGACCTCAAGTGATCCTCCCACCTTGGCTTCCCAAAGTGCTGGGATTACGGGCATGAACCACCATGCTCGGCTTGTCAGTTCTTATTTCACTGTTTGATCATCTGTTTTCTGAGTTGTGATTTTTGTATTTGTGGTATTACTTAATATCTTCAATTGCTTATTTAATTATTCCTAATAAGACCCCCTCCCAGATATAACCAGTATTCTGACCTCTAGTACCCTAGATAAGTCTTATCTATTTTGAGCTTCCCATAAATGGAGAATACATTATGTATTCTTTTGTTTCTGATTATTTTCCTCAATATTTTGTCTGGAAGATTCATTAATATCGTTGCATGCAGTAGTAGTTCATAATCTTTCATTTTTCTGTAGGACTCTATTGTATGACTACAAACTCTAATTCAAGTATTGATAGAAATTTGAGTTGTAGTCAATCTTTGGCTATTATGAATAAAGTTTTTATGAGTATCATTTTACATCTCTGTTATTTTACATGTCTTTTGTGGAACATATGCACTCATTCCTAGAGGTGGAATTGTTGATCATGGGGTAGATGCATGTTTAGTTTTATAAAATACTGTCAAACATTTTTCCAAAGCATTGTACATATTGACACTATTTTGAATTTGAAGTGTTATCTCATTGTAATTTTTAATTTGTAATTCTCTGCTGACTAATGATATTGAGTATCTTTCCTGTTTATTTTGAATTTTAATATCCTTTTTAGTGAAGTTCAAATGTTTTACTTATCATTTAACTGGGTTGTCTGTGTCTCCTTATTAATTTGTAGAAATTCTGTATATATGCTAGATATAAGTCGTTTGTAAGATACATATATAGTATATATTGTATATATAGTATGTATTTTATATATATATACATATATTGCAAGTATCTTCTCTCCATTCTGTAGTTTTCTTTTTCACTGTCTTGTATCTTTTCATGAGCAAATGTTCTGTTAATGATGTCCAGTTCTTTTACTTTTTTTAATTTAAATTTTAATTTTTTAAAGACAGGGTCTCACTTCATCCCCTAGGCTGGAGTGCAGTGGTGCAATCATGACTCAGTGCAGCCTCATAGTCTTCCTGGCTTAAGCAATCCTTCCACCTGAGCCTCCTGAGTAGCTGGTGATGGCAGCAGTGGCCTGCCTGGAGCAGCCACTGCCAAGAATCTGGCTGCAGTGGGGGAGGTGTGGCTGGGCTGCATGCTCCACAGAGCCAGCGGAAGCCAAGAACGCACCCTCCTGGGTACAGCTGCAGCCGCCCAGCCGTGGCTGCGGACCCGGGCCTCCCTGTGCTCTTGGGGGTTCGGAGCAGGCAGGAGCCCTGCCATCCTGGACACAGCTGCAGCCATTCAGCCACAGTTACAGACCTGGGCCTCCCTGTGCTCTGGGGGGCCCAGGAAGGCCTCCCTGCCCCCACAGACTCAGCGGCATCTGCTCCCACTGCCTGGCTTCTCCCCACTCCTGGCACCTGCTCCGATCTCGGAGTGAGGTTGGGGCCAAGACCGGGTGCTGTCACACACGGCAAGGTGTGTGCACACTTGGGGCAGCACTGACACATGCCAGCCGTCTGGTACCTTGGCCCCCTGTGGACTTTGGGTGCTGACGAGCATGGGAGGGAGACTGAGGGGGTGTGAGGGCAACTCAGCGCTGGCCTGCAGGTGCCCCTCAGCGTGAAGAGCCTAGGCGCTATGAACGGCAGCAGGAGGCAGACAGGCTTCTGGGTGGAAATGGGCAAGACCTCGGTGAAGCCCCACCTTCAAACTGCAGAGTGTCTGAAGCCTGGGGCCAGGTTGCCGGTCCCATGGACCGAAGTGGGAACTTGTGGTGCTTTTTCTGGGCCCACCCATGGCCACCCATGGACAAATTGGATGCATTTCCTCCCCTCTAAGGCCTAAAATGGCCCCAGACTCAGCCAGACTCGAGGGGACAATGACCTGCCAGCTGTGGAGAGGAGCTGCCCACTCCAGGGTCTCCTCTCTGCTGAGAGCTGGGAAGACAACAGAACAATCAGCTGTGGAGAGGAGCTACCTACTCCATGGTCTCATCTCTGCTGAGAGCTGAACACTCACTGGGACACCCTGCCTGCAGAGAAGAGCTACCCAATGCAGGTCTCCTCTGAGCTGTTCTATCACTCAGTAAAGCTCCTCTTCGCCTTGCTCACCTTCCACTTGTCTGTGTACCTCATTCTTCCTGGACGCAGGATAAGAACTCAAGTCCTGCTGAATGGTGGGGCTAAAAGAGCTGTAACACAAACAGGGCTGAAACGCCCCTGACTCGCCACTTTGCAGGCGACAAGAAGGAGAGAAGACAAAATGACAGAAGAGCTGCAGCCCTTTGGGGAGCACAGACCTAGGAGATCCCCAAGCCAGGGCTGTGACACCCTCTTTCAGGCTCTGTGGTTCCCGGCATCTCCAAGCTTCCAGGTGCCACCATGTTTCCTAGTGCCAGCCACAGAAGCTGCTTGTGGTACACCTGGTCCAGCCACAGCCTAACAGGGAGCTGGCACCTGTGCCAGTGCCTGGAGCTGCCCACCCCACTGCAGCTGGTATGCCTGTCTGTGCACAGTGGCTGGACTGAGTGCTTGCTCACACACCCTTTGCTGCTCTGTGCCTGGCTTGCTCTTGGCAGGCATGGGATCCAGGCTGGTAGTTATAGCTGAGTACAGCCTGCCAGGCCAAGTGGGCAGAATGAGCCCAGCAAGTCCAAGCAAAACTCGGGCAAAGGTACCACTGGCTACAGAGATTTCTGGATGGCAAAGCAGTACCTCAAAAGTCCCATGACACTAGGACTACAGGCAGGCCACCACACTCAGCTAATTTTTAGCTGAATTTTTAGTCTCCCGGTGTTGCCCAGGCTGGTCTCAAACTCCTAGGCTCAAACGATCTTCCCGCCTCAGCCTCCCAAAGTGCTGGGATTACAGGTATAAGCCACCATGCTTGGCCTGGTTTACTTTCTTAATAGTAGTTCTGTAATTACCTGATAGGTTCTTCCTGCCTGCTGCACAAACAACGTCAATCCACTGAGACCGTGACATTGCAGTAAAGAAAGGGTTTAATTAACACTTGGCTGGCCATGCCACATGGGAGACAGTTATTACTCAAATTAATCTCTCCAGAAATTTGTAGACTAGGGTTTTCCAAGGAGAATTTGTTGGGCAAGGGTATCCAGAAGGGGACGTGCTGATTAGTTGAGGATGCAATCATAGGGGTGTGGAAAATGATCCTTGTGTGCTGAGGCTGTTTCTGAGTGGGGGCTACTAGAGGAGTCCAGGTCCAATGTCCAGGTCCAGGTGGAATCATCTGGTTGTCAGAAATGCAAAAGCCTTAAAAGACATCTCAAAAGGTCAATCTTAGGTTCTACAAGAGTGATGTTATCTGCAGGAGTAATTGGGGAAGTTGCAAATCTTGGGACCTCCAGAATAATGACTAGTAAGTATTTAACTATGCCTACATCTAGCAGAATTCAGACCCCTTTCATCCTCCTAACTTGGTGGCCTTTCATTAGTTTTACAAAGAAAGTTTAGTTTTTGGGAAGGGCTGTTATTATTTAAACTGTAAACTAAATTTCTCCCATAGTAAGCTTGGTCTATACCCGTGAATGAATGAAGACAGCCAGCCTGTGAGGCTAGAAGCAAGATGAACTCAGCCATATTGGATTTCTTTTATTGTCATAGTTTTGCAAAGGCAGTTTCAGTTTTGGTGTCATGTTTGAGAAATAGTTGCCTCTTCTAAGCTCATGAAGATATTGTCCTATATTTCTTATAGAAACTTGATTTTCTCAGCTTTCCTAAAGTAGGGGGCCAAGGTTTCTTGTTTTTGTTTTCCATGTACCTTTTCCCACTGAATTGCAGTGGAGTTCCCTCTCTCCCCATTAAGGTGTGGGAGACTTGTGGGTCTGTTTCTGGACTCCTCTTCCTATTGGATTGGTCTGCTCCATATTCTAGTACCAGTACTGCACTGTCTTAATTTCTGCAGTTTTCTAATAGGCTGTGTATCTCATGGTTTAAAATATATGAGCTTTGTTCTACTTCCTTATGTCCTTGGACATTCTAGGCTCTCTGCATTTCCGTATGAATTTTAGAAACAGCTTGTCTGCTTTGAGGGAGCCTAGCCATTGGGGGAAAAAGAGAAGAATCGGCTTGTTAGTTTCTACCCCCCCACCCCGCCCAACCCCAACACAACAACAGAAAACCAAGGGAGTTTTAGTGGGATTACACTGAATTGCATTGAATCTATAGACCAATTTTGGGAGAACTGACATCTTAACAACGTTGAGTTTTCCAGTCAAGGAACAGATACATCCTGTTTACTTAAGTATTTCAAACGTTTTCTTATTAATGTTT
This sequence comes from Gorilla gorilla gorilla, assembly GCF_029281585.2. Taxonomy (NCBI): domain Eukaryota; kingdom Metazoa; phylum Chordata; class Mammalia; order Primates; family Hominidae; genus Gorilla; species Gorilla gorilla. Next base: position 48,256,413 of record NC_073230.2, read on the forward strand.
TGCAGTTTTTTGTATAAAAGTCTTACACATTTCTCATCAGATTTATTTATAAGTGTTTTATGTTTTGATGTTATGGCAAATGGTAATTTATATTTTCTACTAGTTTGTTGCCTTTATATAAAAATACCACCAACTTTTGTATAGTGCCCTTGATAAATTCTTTTACTAATAGTCTGTTTCTAGGTTTATTTGAATCTTACCAGTTAGTTTTTCTCATTTGTTTTGTTAATGTGATTAATCACATTGACTTTTAAATGTTAAACTAGACTTTTATTCCTGGAATAAACTACCCTTGTTCGAGATGTATTACTTTTTGAAATATGTACTTGCATTTGATTTACTAAAGGTTTCTCATGTGTTCATGAAATATATTAGCTTGTGGTTTCCTTTTTTAAAATAATGCACTCATAGGTTTAGAAATCAAAATTCCGATGGTCTCATAAAAAGTGTTGAAATGTATTTCTTTTTATTCTCTCTGTCTTTAAGAGTTTGGATAAGATTGGTTTTAGTTTTTTCATAAATGTGAAGGAGAATTCACTAATAAAGCCATCTCACTTACAGTTTTCTTTGTGGGAAGTTTTCTTTTTTTGTAAATTAAAAACAACTATTATTATTACAAATTCAATATCATTCACATTTTTCATTTCATCCTGTGCCAGTGATGGTATATTGGAATTTTGAGGATTTTTTTTCTCCATGTAATCTAATTTTTTGACACAAAATTTTTTAAATTTATGGGCATGAAGTTTTTCATAATGTCTTTTTATTATCTTTTTAATATTTCTAAGGTCTATGTGATTTCTCCTTGTCTATGCCTGATACTGATAAATTGAATTTTCTCATTTTTCTTCCCTTGATTAGTCTACCTAGGGACTTATTAATTTTAGTAAATTTTTCTAAGAAGCAACTTTGACTATGTTGACTTCTTATGTTATACCTTATTGATTTCTGCTATTATATTTATTATTTACTTCTCTTATCCTTGGGTTTAATTAACTGTTCTTTTCCTCGTTTGAGATGGAGGCTTAACTTAGTGATTTTCAATCTTTTCCTTTCACCTAATATATGTATTTGAAGCTATTAATATTCCCCAAAGCACCTTTTGGTGTATACAACAAGTTTGGTTTGTTGTCTTTTCTTTATCTTTCAGCTCAAAATAGTTTCTATTTTTTCATTGTGATTTCTTCTTTAACTCATGGGTAATTTGAAATGTGTTGCTTTTCTAGCTTCTATTTATCTTTCTCTTACTGAGCACTCAATTCCATAGTGGTGACAGAACATGCAATATATGATCTAAATCATTTGAGATTTGTCAACTTGTTATATGAGCCTAGGATATGTTTCTGTCTTGTGGTCTATGGTAAATGACTTATGTGCAATTTATATACGGATATATAGATACACAGGTGTGTTGAAAGTTTCCCAATTTCCATGTGTGATGATTAGCTATGTGTTAACTTGACTGGGCCACATGATGCCCAGATAGTTGGTTAAACACTATTTCTGGGTATATCTGTGAGGGTGTTTCTGGGTGAGATTCACATTTGAAGGTGTAGACTGAGGAAAGGAGATTGCTGTCTCTATTTTGAGTGGGCCTCACCCAGTTTGTCAAAGGCCTGATTAGAATAAAAGGCTAAGTAAGAAAGAGTTCTTTCTCTGCCTGTCTTCAGTCTGGGACACTGGTCTTCTCCTGCCTTTGACTCAGACTCAAGACGAACTGTTACCATAAGCTCTTCTGGGTCTGAACTTCTCAGCCTCCAGTGTTGCATGAGTCAATTCTTTATAATAAATCTCTCTCTTTTTTCTCTCTGCACACACATACACACACACACACACACACACACACACACACACACACCCTATTTGCTCTGTTACTCCCTAATATATCTTTCATATTTAAAAAAATGTTATTCAACTAAGTCCTAGTCTGCTAACTCCCAAATACAGATCTTCTAGATCACTATTTCTATTGGTTATTTGTTCTCTTAATTATCTATAACATTTTCCTTTTTTATGTGCCTCATAATAATAATAATAATTTTTTTGCAGACATTGTAGATTATAAGTTTGGGAGGTTCTTCCTCTAAAAATTTGTTAAATTATTTTCTCGTGGACAACTCGTTTACTTGTGGATTACTTGATCCTGTCAAAGTCTGGTTTTCTGGGTAGCATTACTTTCAGCTTTGCTGTTAGTGCTACAGCACAGCCCTTATACTAAGGTGTAGTCTTTATGTTATAGGATCTTTGGGGTGTTGCTTTTCTGACTGGAAACCTGTGGCCAGTGGTGCCTTTGCTTGAGTTTACTCGATCCTGCGGGGCTTGTTCTGTCCACTCAGCCTGGCAGGTGGTGCTCAGCTCACACTACCAGCCTGGATCCCATGACTGCCAAGGGAGACTGTGTGGAGCAGCAAGGGCTGTGTCAGTGAGCCTGGTGTCCAGCCACTGTGCAGTCAGACATGCTGGCTGCTGCAGCGGGGAGGGCAGCTCCAGGTGCTGGCCCTCTGCAAGGCTGCGGCTGGACCAGGTGCACCACAGGCAGCTTCTACAGCTGGTACCAGGGAACATGGGTATGCCTGGAAGCTTGGAGACACCAGGAACCACAGAGCTCTGAAGAGGAAGTCACAGACCTGGCTCAGACGGTTCCCAGGTCTGGGATCCCCGAAGGGCTGCAGCTCTTCTCTCCTTCTCTTTGCCTGCAATGTGGTGATCTAGGGGCATGTTTCAGCCCTGTTTGTCTTATAGCTCTTTCAGCCCCACTACTCGACAGGTCCCAAGTTCTTCTCCTGTGACCAGGAAGAATGAGGTACACAGAAAAGTGGAGGGTGAGCAAGATAAAGAGGAGCTTTATTGAGCAATAGGGTAGTTCCTTTCCACAACCAGAGTGTCCTGACAAGTGTTTAGCTCTTAGCAGAGAGGAGACCCTGAAGTGGGAAGCTCCTCTCTGCAGGCAGGTGATCCCATTGTCTGCCTAGCTCTCAGCAGCGTGGTGGCCCTGGGGTGGGTTGCTTCTCTCTGCAGCTGGTTGTCCTGATGTCTGTTCTGCTCTGGCTGATCTCAGGGCTTTTATGGGCCTCAGAGGGGAGGAAGTGTGTGCCGATTGGTCCATAGGTGGCCATGGGTAAGCCTGGAGAAGGCACCACAAGTTCCCACTCTGGTCTGCAGGACTGGCAGCCTGGTCCTCAGCCTTCAGGCCCTCCCTGGCCTGAAGGTGGAGCCTCACCAGGAACCTGCCCACTTTGTTGCTCAATGAAGCTCCTCCTCTTTCAGGGTAGAATTATTGATTGAGTTATATATATATAAGTTATATGATATATATTATATATATTATATATATATATATGACTCAATAATTCTATCCTTAAGGAGTGGGGAGTGCAGGAGGGGGACTGGTGGGCAGAGGGCTGTGGTTCCTAAATCTCCAGTTCAAGAAAAAGGCAAAGAGCCCTTGGGTCTTCTACAGTATTTCATGGTGGATGAAAAAGAAAGATTTCTCAACCAATAGAATTACCTCAGAACATGAAGACAATGATAATAGCAACAACAGTACTAATCATAGCAGTATCAATGGTAAAAATGTCCTCTCTGGGTCTACTTTAATCATTTATAAAACAATGAGAATAAACTAAATAATCCTTAACTTCAACTTAGCTCTGAAGATCCATTGTTTCTCATTTTTCTTTTCTTTTTCTCAAAAAGAGGAGCATAGAGGTGGTTTAGTGATCTTATGTTAATCCCTTAGTATTCACCAGTCATTTGTGAGCATGTCCAGTGTGAAAGATGTCGTTCTTGATGCCAGGAAGACAGAGGTGAACGAAGTTATCTTGTTTCTGGTTCTCATGGAGCTTTATATATATCGCAATAATTATATTCTTCAGGACTGGGATGTGTGACTAATTATTCATAACATGTAATTTATAAATTCTAGGCTGAATGAATTGCTATCGTTTTGGTCATGAGGTCAAGATACTTAAAAATCAATTTGATATGTGAACATATTTTCCTAACTTTGGTGCAATTAAGAATGCTAGAAATAAAAAGGACTTTGGAGATCATTTTTATTCAACCCATCTCATGTTCCAGGTAAGGACAGAGTTCTCTTTTTCAGTCTGGGTATTTTCACCAAGCATGGGGTCTCTGAGCTTCATTGGTGTTGCACGTATTAGCAGCATATTCCCTTTGATGGCTAATTAAATATGTAGGGATTTACCATGATTTGTTTATCCCTTGACTCATCTATCAACACTGGGACTGTTTCTGGGTCTTGGCTATTGTGAGTAAGTTCTCTATGAAACTGTTTAAAAAAAAATTAGTTCTAGGGAAATGAAGGAGTAATAGAATCAGAGTTCAGGCTTGGTAATTACCAGCTCTTCCCACTGCGAGGCAGCACATGTAAAGGTCAGAGCTTGGCCTTTGGAGTCAGGCCCTAATTTGATTGTTAGTTTTGCCACGATCTGTGTGATCCGGGGCAAGCGACTTAACTTCGCCAAGCTTTAGTTTTCTTATCTGTAAAATAATAATAGTATCTTTCCTTTAGACCTGTTATGAGGATTAAAATGAAATAAGATATACTGTACTGCATTTAGAGGAGAATTTGGCATAAAATAAAGACTTAGTAGCTGTCAGGCCTCTGAGCCCAAGCCAAGCCATCGCATCCCCTGTGACCTGCACGTATATGCCCAGATGGCCTGAAGTAACTAAAGAATCACAAAAGAAGTGAATATGCCCTGCCCCACCTTAACTGATGACATTCCACCACAAAAGAAGTGTAAATGGCCGGTCCTTGCCTTAACTGATGACATTACCTTGTGAAAGTCCTTTTCCTGGCTCATCCTGGCTCAAAAAGCACCCCCACTGAGCACCTTGCGACCCCCACTCCTGCCCACCAGAGAACAAACCCTCTTTGATTGTAATTTTCCTTTACCTTCCCTAAATCCTATAAAACGGCCCCACCCTTATCTCCCTTCGCTGACTCTCTTTTCGGACTCAGCCTGCCTGCACCCAGGTGATTAAAAGCTTTATTGCTCACACAAAGCCTGTTTGGTGGTCTCTTCGCACGGATGCGCATGAAATTTGGTACCGTGACTTGGATCGGGGGACCTCCCTTGGGAGATCAATCCCCTGTCCTTCTGCTCTTTGCTCCATGAGAAAGATCCACCTACGACCTCAGGTCCTCAGACTGACCAACCCAAGAAACATCTCACCAACTTCAAATCCGGTAAGCGGCCTCTTTTTACTCTCTTCTCCAAACTCCCTCACTAACCCTCAATCTCTTTCTCCTTTCAATCTTGGCGCCACACTTCAGTCTCTCCCTTCTCTTAATTTCAATTCCTTTCATTTTCTGGTAGAGACGAAAGAGACATGTTTTATCCGTGAACCCAAAACTCCGGCGCCGGTCACGGACTGGGAAGGCAGCCTTCCCTTGGTGTTTAATCATTGCAGGGACACCTCTCTGATTATACACTCACGTTTCAAGGGTGTCAGACCACGCAGGGACGCCTGCCTTGGTCCTTCACCCTTAGCGGCAAGTCCCGCTTTCCCGGGGCAGGGGCAAGTACCCCTCAACCCCTTCTCCTTCACCCTTAGCGGCAAGTCCCACTTTCCCGGGGCAGGGGCAAGTACCCCTCAACCCCTTCTCCTTCACCCTTAGCGGCAAGTCCCACTTTCCCGGGGCAGGGGCAAGTACCTCTCAACCCCTTCTCCTTCACCGTTAGCGGCAAGTCCCTCTTTTCTATGGGGCAAGAACCCCCAATCCCTTATTTCCACGCCCCAACCTCTTATCTCTGTGCCCCAATCCCTTATTTCCGCACCCCGACCTCTTATCTCTGCACCCCAACCCCTTTTCCCACTTTTCTGGAAGGTAAGAACCCCGGAACCCCTTCCCTCCGTTTCTCTACTCCCTTTTCTCTAGGCTTCGTTCCTTCACTATGGGCAACCTTCCACCCTCCATTCCTCCTTCTACTCCCTTGGCCTGTGTTCTCAAAAACTTAAAACCTCTTCAACTCACACCTGACCTAAAACCTAAATGCCTTATTTTCTTCTGCAATGCCGCTTGACCCCAATACAAACTTGACAGTAGTTCCAAATAGCCAGAAAATGGCACTTTGAATTTTTCCATCCTGCAAGATCTAAATAATTCTTGTAAAATAGGCAAACGGTCTGAGGTGCCTGACGTCCAGGCATTCTTTTACACATCAGTCCCGTCCTAGTCTCTGTGCCCAGTACAACTCGTCCCAAATCTTCCTTCTTTCCCTCCCGCCTGTCCCCTCAGTACCAACCCCAAGCGTCGCTGAGTCTTTCTAATCTTCCTTTTCTACAGACCCATCTGACTTCTCCCTTCCTCCCCAGCCTGCTCCTTGCCAGGCCGAGCTAGGTCCCAATTCTTCCTCAGCCTCCGCTCCTCCACCCTATAATCTTTTTATCACCTCCCCTCCTCACACCTGGTCCGACTTACAGTTTCGTTCCGTGACTCGCCCTCCCCCACCTGCCCAGCAATTTACTCTTAAAAAGGTGGCTGGAGCCAAAGGCATAGTCAAGGTTAATGCTCCTTTTTCTTTATCCCAAATCAGATAGCGTTTAGGCTCTTTTTCATCAAATATAAAAACCCAGCCCAGTTCATGGCTCATTCGGCAGCAACCCTGAGACGCTTTACAGCCCTAGACCCTAAAAGGTCAAAAGGCCATCTTATTCTCAATATACATTTTATTACCCAATCTGCTCCCGACATTAAATAAAACTCCAAAAATTAAATTCCGGCCCTCAAACCCCACAACAGGATTTAATTAACCTCGCCTTCAAGGTGTACAATAATAGAAAAAAGTTGCAATTCCTTGCCTCCACTGTGAGACAAACCCCAGCCGCATCTCCAGCACACAAGAACTTCCAAATGCCTGAACCGCAGTGGCCAGGCATTCCTCCAGAACCTCCTCCCCCAGGAGCTTGCTACAAGTGCCAGAAATCTGACCACCAGGCCAAGGAATGCCTGCAGCCCAGGATTCCTCCTAAGCCATGTCCCATCCGTGCGGGACCCCACTGGAAATCGGACTGTTCAACTCACCTGGCAGCCACTCCCAGAGCCCCTGGAACTCTGGCCCAAGGCTCTCTGACTGACTCCTTCTCGGCTTAGCGGCTGAAGACTGACGCTGCTCGATCACCTCGGAAGCCCCATAGACCATCACGGACGCCGAGCTTTGGGTAACTCTCACAGTGGAAGGTAAGTCAGTCCCCTTCTTAATCAATACGGAGGCTACCCACTCCACATTACCTTCTTTTCAAGGGCCTGTTTCCCTTGCCTCCATAACTGTTGTGGGTATTGACGGCCAGGCTTCTAAACCTCTTAAAACTCCCCAACTCTGGTGCCAACTTAGACAATACTCTTTTAAGCACTCCTTCTTAGTTATCCCCACCTGCCCAGTTCCCTTATTAGGCTGAGACACTTTAACTAAATTATCTGCTTCCCTGACTATTCCTGGACTACAGCTATATCTCATTGCCACCCTTCTTCCCAATCCAAAACCTCCTTTGCGTCCTCCTCTTGTATCCCCCCACCTTAACCCACAAGTATAAGATACCTCTACTCCCTCCTTGGCGACTGATCATGCACCCCTTACCATCTCATTAAAACCTAATCACCCTTACCCTGCTCAACGCCAATATCCCATCCCGCAGCACACTTTAAAAAGATTAAAGCCTGTTATCACTCACCTGCTACAGCATGGCCTTTTAAAGCCTATAAATTCTCCTTACAATTCCCCCATTTTACCTGTCCTAAAACCAGACAAACCTTACAAGTTAGTTCAGGATCTGCGCCTTATCAACCAAATTGTTTTGCCTATCCACCCCGTGGTGCCAAACCCATATACTCTCCTATCCTCAATACCTGCCTCTACAACCCATTATTCTGTTCTAGATCTCAAACATGTTTCTTTACTATTCCTTTGCACCCTTAATCCCAGCCTCTCTTTGCTTTCACTTGGACTGACCCTGACATCCATCAAGCTCAGCAAATTACCTGGGCTGTACTGCCGCAGAGCTTCACAGACAGCCCCCATTACTTCAATCAAGCCCAAATTTCTTCCTCATCTGTTACCTATCTCGGCATAATTCTCATAAAAACACACGTGCTCTCCCTGCCAATCATGTTCAACTGATCTCTCAAACCCAAGCACCTTCTACAAAACAACAACTCCTTTCCTTCCTAGGCATGGTTAGTGTGGTCAGAATTCTTACACAAGAGCCAGGACCACACCCTGTAGCCTTTCTGTCCAAACAACTTGACCTTACTGTTTTAGCCTAGCCCTCATGTCTGCGTGCAGCGGCTGCGGCTGCTTTAATACTTTTAGAGGCCCTCAAAATCACAAACTATTCTCAACTCACTCTCTACAGTTCTCATAACTTCCAAAATCTATTTTCTTCCTCATACCTGACACCTATACTTTCTGCTTCCTGGCTCCTTCAGCTATACTCACTCTTTGTTGAGTCTCCCACAATTACCGTTGTTCCTGGCCCAGACTTCAATCCGGCCTCCCACATTATTCCTGATACCGCACCTGACCCCCATGACTGTATCTCTCTGATCCACCTGACATTCACCCCATTTCCCCAAATTTCCTTCTTTCCTGTTCCTCACCCTAATCACGCTTGATTTATTGATGGCGGTTCCACCAGGCCTAATCGCCACACACCAGCAAAGGCAGGTTATGCTATAGTGCAAGCCACTAGCCCACCTCTTAGAACCTCTCATTACCTTTCCGTCGTGAAAATCTGTCCTCAAGGAAATAACTTCTCAGTGTTCCATCTGCTATTCTACTACTCCTCAGGGATTATTCAGGCCCCCTCCCTTCCCTACACATCAAGCTCGAGGATTTGCCCCACCCAGGACTGGCAAATTAGCTTTAATCAACATGCCCTGAGTCAGATAACTAAAATACCTCTTAGTCTAGGTAGATACTTTCACTGGATAGGTAGAGGCCTTTCCTACAGGGTCTGAGAAGGCCACCGCAGTCATTTCTTCTGTTCTGTCAGACATAATTCCTCAGTTTAGCCTTCCCACCTCAATACAGTCTGATAACAGATGAGCCTTTATTAGTCAAATCAGCCAAGCAGTTTTTCAGGCTTTTAGTATTCAGTGAAATCTTTATATCCCTTATGGTCCTCCGTCTTCAAGAAAAGTAGAATGGACTAAAGGTCTTTTAAAAACACACCTCACCAAGCTCAGCCACCAACTTAAAAAGGACTGGACAATACTTTTACCACTTTCCCTTCTCAGAATTCAGGCCTGTCTTCGGAATGCTACAGGGTACAGCCCATTTAAGCTCCTGTATAGATGCTCCTTTTTATTAGGCCCCAGTCTCATTCCAGACAGCAGACCAACTTAGACTGTGCCCCAAAAAACTTGTCATCCCTACTATCTTCTGTCTAGTCATACTCCTATTCACCGTTCTCAACTACTCATACATGCCCTGCTGTTGTTTACACTGCCGGTTTACACTGTTTTTCCAAGCCATCACAGCTGATATCTCCTGGTGCTATCCCCAAACTGCCACTCTTAACTCTTGAAGTAAATAAATAATCTTTGCTGGCAGGACTATGCTGAATGTCCTTAGGCACTCTCTAATCAGATATCCTGAGTCATCCCAATTCTTAGACCTTTTATACCTGTTTTTCTCCTTCTGTTATTCCATTTAATTTCTCAATTCATCCAAAACCGTATCCAGGCCATCACCAATCATTGTATACGACAAATGTTTCTTCTAACATCCCCACAATATCACCCCTTACCACAAGACCTCCCTTCAGCTTAATCTCTCCCACTCTAGGTTCCCACGCTGCCCCTAATCCCGCTTGAAGCAGCCCTGAGAAACATCGTCCATTCTCTCTCCATACCACCCCCCAAAAATTTTCGCCACCCCAACACTTCAACACTATTTTGTTTTATTTTTCTTATTAAGAAGGCAGGAATGTCAGGCCTCTGAGCCCAAGCCAAGCCATCGCATCCCCTGTGACCTGCACGTATACGCCCAGATGGCCTGAAGTAACTAAAGAATCACGAAAGAAATGAATATGCCCTGCCCCACCTTAACTTATGACATTCCACCACAAAAGAAGTGTAAATGGCCGGTCCTTGCCTTAACTGATGACATTACCTTGTGAAAGTCCTTTTCCTGGCTCATCCTGGCTCAAAAAGCACCCCCACTGAGCACCTTGCGACCCCCACTCCTGCCCACTGAGCACCTTGCGACCCCCACTCCTGCCCGCCAGAGAACAAACCCTCTTTGATTGTAATTTTCCTTTACCTTCCCCAAATCCTATAAAACGGCCCCACCCTTATCTCCCTTCGCTGACTCTCTTTTCGGACTCAGCCTGCGTGCACCCAGGTGATTAAAAGCTTTATTGCTCACACAAAGCCTGTTTGATGGTCTCTTCACAGGGACACGCATGAAAGTAGCCTTGTTATTTTACTCCCAGTACCTTTTTTTTTTTTTTTTTTTTTTTTGAGACGGAGTCTCTGTCGCTCAGGCTGGAGTGCAGTGGTGTGATCTCCGCTAGCTGCAAGCTCCGCCTCCCAGGTTCACGCCATTCTCCTGCCTCAGCCTCCCGAGTAGCTGGGACTAGAGGCGCCCACCACTACACCTGGCTAATTTTTTTTTTTTTTTTTTTTTGTATTTTTAGTAGACACGGGGTTTCACCGTGTTAGCCAGGATGGTCTGATTCTGCTGAACTCATGATCCACTCGCCTTGGCCTCCCAAAGTGCTGGGATTACAGGCGTGAGCCACCGCGCCCGGCTATTACTCCCAGTACCTTTTATATGTAATTCTTTTGATTTTCATGCTAATTACTTATTTTTTGAATAATGTGTACATTTGCATTATATGTACTATATATGTCCCACACATACATGCTTCTTCCTTGTCTATAATTTTGCATCTCAACTACTTTTCATTTTGAGAATTCCAAATTTTTTCTGCTTTTTTGCTTGAATCCTGAGAAAAATTGCACCTCTTTCCTGGTAATAATTCTGGCAATAATTCAGGCATGACAATTAGAGAACCTAGTGAGGCTTGACGGTGGCACTCTGTGACCAAGCACCTCCCCAGAACAGGAGTCCTAACAATTTGTCACGGGGGCTATTTTCAGTTTCTATGAAGAACACATTGGCCAGGCTACCTTACCTGTATGTCTGTGTATTAAGAAGTGGGGGAGGGCAGATGGAGTTGGGGAAGATGGGACTTTTGTGGGCAGGTAGATTGGATGTGGGGGAAGTTTCAGTGCTGATGGTAAACAGTTCAAAGACAACCCAGATGTTCCAATCAACCTTGGTCCCCAGTTCAAGACTGCTCATCTGTGCATATGCTGCTTGTCATTTGTTCAACGAATTCTGAGTTTGAACTCCGCCTAAGTGTGCATGAACCCTCAGGGTAGACAGTGGTGGAAAAGATGACTCAGCCTCTCCTTGGTCACCTGCTGTAAATGTCACCCAGAGAAAGCGTGGGAGACTATGTGGTGTTTATTTTTTAAATATTGACTTTAGTTTTGACTCTAGTTAAAGTTCTTGTCTTTGTTAACTCTCTTTCCTTCTAACCTTATTAACTACCTTAAATCTTTTTTTGAATCAAAGTGGCGATGCAAGTAAAATAAGCCCTTATTAAATATTCTGTGTGATTTTAATATCCATCAATTACTAAAGACATGTATGACAAAAAGAGTGAATCATACAACGTTGCTAGTGGAGCACTTTTGACTGTGATGCATGGTTCTATTTTCTATAATGACAAAAGGAAATGAAAATATTTGGCAAATAAGGAGAATTGGAGGGGGAACATTTATCTCATAATATTTATATTCTCTGTGTTATTTTCAGACTTCATGTCTTTGTCATTGGTTCTAGTTTGCTCCATTATTAATACCACCATCTGTAAGATTCTAGCTCTCCTGGCATTTCTTCTGTTCAAGAGTCTTGTGATCTTAGTCTATGAAATAAAAACAAATAGGGGATGTTTAAGTTGGGACCAGAAAGTAAATTCATTTCTGCTTATTTAAAGGGGTGCCTTGTGCATTCTCTGCTGCACCTCTTTCTCTTTCTATTTTACAACGTGTACTGATCTAAGGGAACACATTATTCTCTTCCTACATGATTTCTGGAATACAGAACATTGGTTCAAAAGAAAAGATGTGACAGTAGGGCAAGATTACAACTCTAAAGAAAACTTTGCAGGAAGGAAATAAAATGGGAAATGCTAATAGAGCCTATTCGTTTCTGAGAAATGAGTTAGAATACATTTTGGCTGCAGGAGAACAGTTGTTTATTGTTCCACATATATCAAAGGTGACAGGATGAAAGCTGTATTAGGCCATTCTTGCACTGCTATAAACATCTAAGACTGGGTAATTTATAAAAAAAGGAGGTTTAATTGGCTCATGATTCTGCAGGCTTTAGAGGAAGCATGGTGCTGGCATCTGCTTGCCTTCTGGGGAGGACTCTGGAAGCTTACAATCATGGCAGAAAGGGAAGGGGGAGCAAGACAGAGGGGAATGGGGGGTGATGGATCCTTTTTTTTTTTTTTTTTTTGAGACAGAGTCTCACTTAGTTGGCCAGGCTGGAGTGCACTGGTGCAATCTTGCCTCACTGCAACCTCTGCCTCCTGGGTTCAAGCACTTCTCCTGCCTCAGCCTCTGGAGTAGCTGGGATTAGAGCTGCCTGCCACCATGCCTGGCTAATTTTTTTGTATTTGTTTTTAGTAGAGATGGGGTTTCACCATGTTGGCCAGGCTGGTCTTGAACTCCTGACCTCAGGTGATCCACCTGCCTCAGCCTCCCAAAGTGCTGGGATTACAGGTGTGAGCCACCACGCTTGGCCCCGGTGCCACACACTTTTAAACGACCAGATCTGGCAAGAACTCACTCACTCTTGCAAAGACAGCATCAAGCCATGAGGGATCCGCCCCTACAACCCAATCACCTCCCGCTAGGACCCACCTCCATCATTGGGAATTACAGCTCAACATGGGATTTGGGCAGGGACAAATATCCAAACTATATAAGGAGCCAAGCAGAGTGGTGGACTGTAAAAGGTGCATGAATGAAAAGGAAAAACAGACAAAACAGGGAAATCCAAATGAGCAAAATTTGCACTGGAAAGTTAACCAACAGCCTCTACATAAAGTCAAGAAGCACAGCATGCTTACCGGCCATGGAATCCTCACATGGGTTGCTGGTTTCTCAGCAGGGTGCTGGACTCTAAGTGCCAGTCATCCGGTCAGTAACACTGCTAGAACCTGGTTGCTGAGTTGGCTCTTGAATGGTCTCTTCAATGGAGAAGGTAAATGGTCTTCCTCTAGTTACTTCATTTGCAGTTAGCTCTATAACCAAGGGCAATCCTCTGTTAAGTGTTGGCTAGTTCCTTGACTAGGTGGAATGGTTATTTCTTCTGTAAGTATTGGACTTGGACTTGTGTTTCTCAGGTGGCAAAGTTGGAGATAGCTCTGGAAAACAAGACCTACGGCAAATGAAATGTGGCTCTATATAAGATTGCTTTCATCTTTCTGTTGAGTTTGCCCCATTTTTAAATCAAGGCAATTAATAATAAAAAGGGGATAAAGACTCAAGTTATCTTAGGAAAAATTTATTTCCACATAAAAATCATGCCTAGATCACAATGATTCAGTTTATGTAATCTCTCCCATTCCCTTCTATGAGAATTGATGTTGGCCTCCAAATGTTAATACACAAATGATCAAATAATCAGGTCTGGAATTTACCAGATTCACATATCTTAAGGCATCTGATATGTTAAATCCAGACACTATCTTTCCATAAAACCAGCATTTGTATCTGAATGTGTCCTAGGAAGGAAAATGATCCTTTCTATGTCTGGAGATCAACAGAAATATATGACAGTCAACCCAACACAGATAAATTCCTAAAACTTTTACTTTTCCTTGCTCAAATATGTCCAGACAGTGGTTTAGATGACTGAAGAGTTCTATGTTTAGCCAGAAATGGGTCTGTGGCAAACCAGCAATGGAAAATAAACACTCTTTTCATTAAGGAAGACACAAAATCATACTGAACACATTTTCTTAAGTTAAAAAGTATAGAACAACAAGTTCTCCACTTCAGAATCAACATAGCAAAATACAAGCCAATAAAGAGAGAAAAGGATTGCAATTACCTTGCCATTTTATTGATTCCATCCAAATCACAGCTTTTAGGCCTGAAAGGTTCAAAATATCCCTCAGTGTCTTGGCAAGTTATCTTAAGTGTGAGGGATAGAAAGGAACCAAGGCACCAGCTGCCTGCTAAGTCAGTTGGTCATATTTAAAGAGACTCAGTCCTTTGGTATTAGTATTCTCCACCCATCATGACATGTTGTTGCAAACATGAATAGATCTTGTAAGTGAAAGTTAGAGTCCTCCAGTTCGATCACCACAGAAAAATCTCGATGTTTCAGTTCATTCCCACAGGGAAGATCTTGGGTGAAGTGGGGGCCGGAGGGGTGACTGGCAAGATAGCAATGACAGAGAAGGTCAGGAGATGGGATGGGCTGGAGGGTCAGGGTGTCCTCTCAGGGGGCTTCTGCTGGAGGCCCTGGGCCAAGGAATTCCACTCTGATGGCATAAGCTGAGCTTTCTTAAAGTCAGTAGGAGCTGGCTGTGAAATAGACCTGACTGCATTCTGGCACAGGGAAGTTCTGTTTCTCCTTCTTTATTCAGACCAGTGATAAGTGGGGCATAGTTTAAAGATAGCTGGAACTCATTTTAAACTATATATTTTTTCTTTCTTTTTTTTTGAGATGAGGTCTTGCTCTGTTGCCCAGGCTAGAGTGCAGTGGCACGATCATAGCTCAGTGCAGCCTTGAACTCCCAGCTCAAGTGACCCTCTGCCTCAGCCTCCTGAGTAGCTGGGAATACAGATGTGTGCCACTACCACACCTGGCTAAATTTTTAATTTTTTGTAGAGAAGGGGTCTCGTTGTGTTGCTCAGGCTGGTCTTGAACTCCTGGGCTCAAGCAATCCTCCTGCCTTGGCCTCCTGCTGGGATCTCCTTCTGGAATTATAAGCATGAGCTGCTGCACTCAGACTTTTTTTTTTCTTTAAAAACTGATTCAGAGATGCCCAGGGAAGATGGCTGAATAGGAACAGCTCCGGTCTGCAGCTCCCAGCTAGACCAACGCAGAAGGTGGGTGATTTCTGCATTTCCAACTGAGGTACTTGGCTCATCTCATTGGGACTGGTTAGACAGTGGGTGCAGCACATGGAAGGCAAGCCGAAGCGGAGGCGGGGGGCGGTGTTGCCTCACCTGGGAAGCACAAGGGGTTGGGCAACTCCCTCCCCTAGCCAAGGGAAGCCATGAGGGACCTTGCCATGAGGGACAGTGCTATCTGGCTCAGATACTATGCTTTTCCCATGTTCTTTGCAACCCACAGACCAGGAGATTCCCCTGGGTGCCTACACCACAGGGGCCCTGGGTTTCAAGCACAAAACTGGGTGGCTGTTTGGGCAAACACTGAGCTAGCTGCAGGAGTTTTTTTTCATACCCCGGTGGCACCTGGAATGCTAGTGAGACAGAACCATTCAATCCCCTGGAAACGGGGCTGAAGCCAGGGAGCCAAGTGGTCTTGCTCAGCAGATCCCACACCCACAGAGCCCAGCAAGCTAAGATCCACTGGCATAAAATTCTTGCTGCCAGCATAGCAGTCTGAAGTCGACCTGGGACACTTGAGCTTGGTGTGGGGAGGGGCATCCACCATGACTGAGGCTTGAGTAGGCAGTTTTCCCCTCACAGTGTAAACAAAGCCACCAGGAAGTTCAGACTGGGTGGAGCCCACTGCAGCTAGCAAAGCCACTGTAGCCAGACTGCCTGTCTAGATTCCTCCTCTCTGGGCAGGGCATCTCTGAAAGAAAGGTAGCAGCCCTAGTCAGGGGCTTATAGATAAAACTCCCATCTCCCTGGGAGAGAGCACCTGGGGGAAGGGGTGGCTGTGGGTGCAACATCAGCAGACTTAAATATTCCTGCCTGCCAGCTCTGAAGAGAGCAGCAGATCTCCCAGCACAGTGCTCGAGCTCTGCTAGGGACAGACTGCCCGCTCAAGTGGGTCCCTGACCCTCATGCCTCCTGATGGGGAGACACCTCCCAGCAGGGGTCAACAGACACCTCATACAGGAGAGCTCCAGCTGGCATGTGGCAGGTGCCCCTCTGGGACGAAGCTTCCAGAGGAAGGAGCAGGCAGCAATTTTTGCTGTTTTGCAGCCTCTGCTGGTGACACCCAGGCAAATAGGGTCTGGAGTGAATCCCCAGCAAACTCCAGCAGACTGGCAGAAGAGGGGCCTGACTGTTAGAATGAAAACTAACAAACAAAAAGCAATAGCATCAACATCAACAAAAAGGAAGACCATGCAAAAACTCCATCTGAAGGTCACCAACACCAAAGACCAAAGGTAGATAAATCCATGAAGATGAGGAAAAACCAGCACAAAAAGGCTGAAAATTCGAAAAACCAGAATGTCTCTTCTCCTCCAAAGGATCACAACTCCTTGCCAGCAAGGGAACAAAACTGGACAGATAATGAGTTTGATGAATTGACAGAAGTAGGTTTCAGAAGGTGGGTAATAACAAACTCTTCTGAGCTAAAGGAGCATGTTCTAACCCAATGCAAGGAAGCTAAAAACCTTGATAAAAGTTTAGAGGAATTGGTACCTAGAATAACCAGTTTAGAGAACAACATAAATGACCTAATGGAGCTGAAAAACACAGCACGAGAACTTCGTGAAGCATACACAAGTATCAATAGCCGAATTGATCAAGTGGAAGAAAGGACATCAGGGATTGAAGATCAACTTAATGAAATAAAGCATGAAGACAAGATTAGAGAAAAAAGAATAAAAAGAACGAAGAAAGCCTCCAAGAAATATGGGACTTTGTGAAAAGACCAAACCTACGTTTGATTGGTATACCTGAAAGTGACAGAAAGAATGGAACCAAGTTGGAAAACACACTTCAGGATATTATCCAGGAGAACTTCCCCAACCTAGCTGGGCAAGCCAATATTCAAATTCAGGAAATATAGAGAAGACCACAAAGATACTCCTCGATAAGAGCAACCCTAAGACACATAATCATCAGATTCACCAAGGTTGAAATGAAGGAAAAAATATTAAGGGCAGCCAGAGAGAAAGGTCGGGTTACCCACAAAGGGAAGCCCATCAGACTAACAGCTGATCTCTCTGCAGAAATCCTACAAGCCAGAAGAGAGTGGGGGCCAATATTCAACATTCTTTTTTTTTTTTTTTGAGACGGAGTTTCACTCTTGTCACCCAGGCTGGAGTGCAATGGCGTGATCTCGGCTCACTGCAACCTCCTCCTCCTGGGTTCAAATGATTCTCCTACCTCAGCCTCCCGAGTAGCTGGGATTACAGGCACATGCCACCATGCTCAGCTAATTTTCATATTTTTAGTAGACACGGGGTTTCACCATGTTGGCCAGGATGGTCTCAATCTCTGGACCTCGTGATCTGCCCACCTTGGCCTCCCAAAGTGTTGGGATTACAGGCATAAGCCACTGGCCCGGCCTCAACATTCTTAAAGAAAATAATTTTCAACCTGGAATTTCATATACAGCCAAACTAAGCTTCATAAGTGAAGGAGAAATAAAATCCTTTACAGACAAGCAAATGCTGATGGATTTTGTCACCACCGGGCCTACCTTACAAGAGCTCCTGAAGGAAGCACTAAATATGGAAAGGAAAAACCAGTACCAGCCACTGCAAAAACAAACCAAAATGTAAAGACCATTGACACTATGAAGAAACAGCATCAATTAGTGGACAAAATAACCAGCTAGCATCATAATGACAGGATCAAATTCACACATAACAATATTAACCTTAAATGTAAATGGGATAAATGTCCCAATTAAAAGGCACTGACTGGTAAATTGGATAAAGAGTCAAGACCCATCGGTGTGCTGTATTCAGACAACCCATCTCATGTGCAAAGACACACATAGGCTCAAAATAAAGGGATGGAGGAAGATTTACCAAGCGAATGGAAAGCAAAAAAAAAAAAAAAGCAGGGGTTGTAATCCTAGTCTCTGATAAAACAGACTTTAAACCAACAAAGATCAAAAGAGACAAAGAAGGCCATTACATAATGGTAAAGGGATCAATGCTACAAGAAGAGCTAACTATCCTAAATATATATGCACCCAATTTAGGAGCACCCAGATTCATAAAGCAACTTCTTAGAGATCTACAAAGAGACTTAGACTCCCACACAATAATAATGGGAGACTTTAACACCCCACTGTCAATATTAGACAGATCAATGAGACAAAAAATTAACAAGGATATTCAGGACGTGAACTCAGCTCTGGACCAAGCAGACCTAAAAGACATCTACAAAACTTTCCACCCCAAATCAACAGAATATACATTCTTCTCAGTACCACATAGCACTTATTCTAAAATTGACCACATAATTGGAAGTAAAACACTCCTCTGCAAATGCAAAAGAATGGAAATCAAAACAAACAGTCTCTCAGACCACAGTGCAATGAAATTAGAACTCAGGATTAAGAAACTCACTCAAAACCGCACAACTACATGGAAACTGAACAACCTGCTCCTAAATGTCTACTGGGTAAATAACGAAATTAAGGCAGAAATAAATAAATCTTTTGAAACCAATGAGAACAAAGACACAATGTACCAGAATCTCTGGGACACAGCTAAAGCAGTGTTTAGAGGGAAACTTATAGCACTAAATGTCCACAGGAGAAAGCAGGAAAGATCAAAAATCGACACCCTAACATTACAATTGAAAGGACAAGAGAAACAAGAGCAAACAAATTCAAAAGCTAGCAGAAGACAAGAAATAAGATCAGAGCAGAAATGGAGGAGATAGAAACAGGAAAGACCCTTCAAAAATTAATGAATCCAGGAGCTGGTTTTTTGAAAAGATCAACAGAATAGATAGACTGCTAGCAAGACTAATAAAGAAGAAAAGAGAGAAGAACCAATAGATGCAATAAAAAATGATAAAGGGGATATCACCAATGATCCCACAGAAATACAAACCACCATCAGAGAATACTATAAACACCTCTACACAAATAAACTAGAAAATCTAGAAGAAATGGATAAATTTCTGGACACATACACCCTCCCAAGACTAAACCAGTAATAAGATGAATCCCTGAATAGACCAATAACAAGTTCTGAAATTGAGGCAGTAATTAATAGCTTTCCAACCAAAAAAAGCCCAGGACCAGACAGATTCACAGCTGAATTCTATCAGAGATACAAAGAGGAGCTGGTACCATTCCTTCTGAAACTCTTCCAAACAATAGAAAGAGAAACTCCTCCCTAACTCATTTTATGAGGCCAGCATCATCCTGATTCCAAAACCCGGCAGAGGCACAATGAAAAAAGAAAATTTCAGGCCAATATCCCTGATGAACATCGATGTGAAAATCCTCAATAAAATACTAGCAAACCGAATCCAGCAGCACATTAAAAAGCTTATCCACCACAATCAAGTGGGCTTCGTCCCTGGAATGCAAGGCTGGTTCAACATATGCAAATCAATAAACATAATTCATCACATAAACAGAACCAATGACAAAAACCAAATGATTATCTAAATAGATGCAGAAAAGGCTTTCGATAAAATTCAACACCACTTCATGCTAAAAACACACAAGAAACTCGGTATTCGTGGAACATATCTTAAAATAATAAGAACTATTTGTGACAAACCCACAGCCAATATCATACTGAGTGGGCAAAAACTGGAAGCATTCCCCTTGAAAACTGGCACAAGACAAAGATGCCCTCTCTCACCACTCCTATTCAACATAGTATTGGAAGTTCTGGCCAGGGCAGTCAGGCAAGAGAAAGAAATAAAGCATATTCAAATAGGAAGGGAGGAAGTCAAATTATCTCTTTTTGCAAATGACATGATTGTATATTTAAAAAACCCCATCGTCTCAGCCCCAAAACTTCTTAAACTGATAAGCAACTTCAGCAAAGTCTCAGGATAGAAAATCAATGTGCAAAAATCACAAGCATTCCTATACACCAATAATCAACAAACAGAGAGCCAAATCACAAGCAAACTCCCATTCACAATTGCTACAAAGAGAATAAAATAATTAGGAATACAATTTACAAGGAGAACTACAAACCGCTGCTCAAGGAAATAAGAGAGGACACAAACAAATGAAAACACATTCCATGCTTATGGATAGGAAGAATCAATATCATGAAAATGGCCATACTGCCTGAAGTAATTTATAGATTCAATGCTGTTCCCATCAAGCTACCATTGACTGTCTTCACAGAATTAGAAAAAAATGACTTTAAATTTCATATGGAACCAAAAAGAGCCCGTATAGCCAAGACAATCCTAAACAAAAAGAACGAAGCTGGAGGCATCATGCTACCTGGCTTCAAACTATACCACAAGGCTACAATAATCAAAACAGCATGGTACTGGTACCAAAATAGATATATAGACCAGTGGAACAGAACAGAGGCCTCAGAGATAACACCACACATCTACAACCATCTGATCTTTGACAAACCTGACAAAAACAAGCAATGGGGAAAGGATTCCCTATTTAATAAATGGTGTTGGGAAAACTGGCTAGCCATATGCAGGAAACTGAAACTGGACCCCTTCCTTACACCTTATACAAAAAATAAGATGGATTAAAGATGTAAACATAAGACCTAAAACCATAAAAACCCTAGAAGAAATCCTAGGCAATACTATTCAGGACATAGGCATGGGCAAAGACTTCATGATCTAAAACATCAAAAGCAATTGCAACAGAAGCCAAAACTGACAAATGAGATCTAATTAAACTAAAGAGCTTCTGCACAGCAAAAGAAACTATCATCAGAGTGAATAGGCAACCTACAAAATGGGAGAGAATTTTCACAATCTATCCATCTGACAAAGGGCTAATATCCAGAATCTACAAGGAACTTAAACAAATTTACAAGAAAAAAACCCCATCAGACAGTGGGTGAAGGATATAACAGACACTTTTCAAAAGAAGACATTTATGCCGCCAACAAACATGAAAAAAAGTTCATCATCACTGGTCATTAGAGAAATGCGAATCAAAAGCACAATGAGATACCATCTCACACCAGTTAGAATGGTGATCATTAAAAATTCAGGAAACAACAGATGCTAGAGAGCATGTGGAGAAATAGGAATGTTTTACACTGTTGGTAGGAGTGTAAATTAGTTCAACCATTGGGGAAGACGGTGTGGTGATTCCTCAAGGATCTAGAACTAGAAATACCATTTGACCCAGCAATCCCATTACTGGGTATATACCCAAAGGATTATAAATCATGCTACTATAAAGGCACATGCACACGTATGTTTATTGTAGCACTATTCACAATAGCAAAGACTTGGAACCAACCCAAATGCCCATCAATGTTAGACTGGATAAAGGAAATGTGGCACATATACACCATTTAATACTATGCAGCCATGAAAAAGAATGAGTTCATGTCCCTTGTAGGGACATGGATGAAGCTGGAAACCATCATTCTCAGCAAACTAACACAGGAACAGAAAACCAAACACTGCATGTTCTCACTCATAAGTGGGAGTTGAACAATGAGGACACATGGGCACAGGGAGGGGAACACCACACACAGGGGCCTTTTGGGGGTGGGAGGCAAAGGGAGGGAAAGCATTAGAAGAAATACCTAATGTAGATGTTGGGTTGATGGGTGCAGCAAACCACCACGGCACATGTATACCTATGTAACCTGCACATTCTGCACATGTATCCCAGATCTTAAAGTATAATAATAATAATAATAATATAATAATAATAAAAACAGAAACAAAACTGATTCTGAGCATTTATAAAATCTATACAACATTGAAAACTGGACATGGACCCTTTGGTTTTTAATCTTTGTTAACAGCCATCAGACCACAGTTTCAATTTAGCTAAAGTTTTGGAAGTTAAAAAAAATTATTTGTAAATGACACTGACAAAATTAATCCCATTCAAAATAAAAACCACTGCTGTGATTCTGCAGGCTTTCCAGTGCTTCCCTGGAGTGGGTGCTTGGGAGGAACTGGCAGGCAGAAGGGGATAGAATTGTCATGACTGTCCATTTAGCTCTACTTCCTCCCAAGTTTCCTACTTTTGCCTTCTGCATATTTTAAACATGAATAAGAGGTGTTGGATATGAGCAGTCTGCACAGGTCATCTCAGGAAGCTGCAGTCTAGATCTACGGCCAAAAGGCCTGAAGCCAGGCCCAGAAATGAGAATCACATGTGATACCAAAATAGGTTCAGGATAGACTATTGATAAACTTATGGTCCGACCAGGGACTGAGAGCTGATTGTTGAATAGAAGCATCTGATTTTATGTGTGTATTGCAAAGGAATATTTGTTATGCAATTTAATATTGATTGCCATAAATTATTATAACAAACAGCATTACTAACACATACCCCAATAATTTAAAATTACATGTGATTCTAAAATGCTCATCCAGAGTTCACTGCACTGTTGATGCAGGAAAATAGGTTTGCAAAGCAAATTAATAATTTGAAGAAGAAGAAAACTAAGATTTAGAATGTGCTGGGTACGGTGCCAGATCCATTTCTGTCGTTTATCTAATTTAATTCTGACAAAAGCTTTGTGAAGTGCTATTCTTATTCTTTTTTTTTTTTTCTTTCTACAGATTAGGAAAAGATGCTCATAAGGTAAATAACTTGCCCAAGTTAGTAGTGAGTGGAACCTGAAGCCCAGGTCTTCTAAGTCTAAAGCCCAAGACTAATATTTTTAAGAATGAATGGTAAAAACCTGTTTTCAAACACCTGAGAAACTGCTTTAACAGTGGTCTCTACCTGACAACACAGGAAGTGTTCATTATAATATTTTAAAATATGGTTAATTTAAACCTAAAATGTGTGGCAGCCAAAAGTGGACTAGTTCATAAAAGCATTGTATTTTAAAAGAACTCTGCCATAAAATCATTTACTCTGAAAATTTCAGCTTCACTAAAGAGTTCACCGTGACTAAGTAGTTTAACAAATTCAAATTCGAGTTTAGGAGTAACTCAGTTCAGGTGCAGGGCTGGCACCATTAAAGATCCGGAATGTAGGAGATAGGAATTGCTCCAGGGGTTGGTAATTCATACTGCTTTTTATTCATAATGCCTGTGACTTAAGTCAGCCCAGGCAATCATTAATCATCCACTTTTCCCTCTACCTTTCTTTAGCGGGGCGTGGGGGAACCACCTTCAAATTTATCCTGTCTGGGAGGATGTGGCCAGAAGGCAGAAGTGTGAGAGAGAAATTGTGTCTTCTGAGCTCTCCATTCTCATCTCTTTCTGAAATTGGGTGTTTCTTTCTTTTCTTTTCTCTTCTTTTCTTTTCTTTTCTTTTCTTTTTTTTTTTTGAGACGGAATCTCGCTCTGTCGCCCAGGCTGGAGTGCAGTGGCGCGATCTCGGCTCCCGGCAACCTCTGCTCCCGGGTTCAAGCAATTCTCCTGTCCCAGCCTCCCGGAAATTGGGTTATTTCTTTCCTCGTTAATGATTTCTCCAGCCGCAGTACCATTTCTGAGGGCGTCCAGTGATCTCGACCGTCCCCAGCACTTCTCACCTGCAGCAGCTGTGCCGCCCTCCTGAGAACACTGCGTGTCGCCCCGTGTCCTCCTCTCTCACTGCAGCCAGAGGGCCCCTTCCTGGGTCCTGGTTAGATCCCATAGCATCAGTAGCCGAGTGGCCCTAGGGCCCGGGCTCCAGGCACGCTGCACTTCAAGAAGCACAGGCCAAGGGGCAAAAATTATGACTCCAAAAATTACGGAGGGGAATTCCATTCATCAACCCAGTCAGCCTTTCGAGTATATATCTATTACTTTCCCCATTCTTTCTCTCGCGCACGCGCACACACCGCAGAGTCTTTGCTGCTCCAAGCGCCACCTCCTCCTCCTCTCTCCCAGTTTTTTCCAAGCGGCTCTCACTTTCATCACCGAATCCTACTTTCTCTCTTAGTCTACGTATTTTACTCTACCCTCCACGTGCTTTTCCTCTTCTTCATGCCGACCCTCAGGAACTGGTCTTGCAGGTGTGGACGTTGGATAAGGGCTTAGAATGAGGAGCAGAGGATGATTTTCTTAGGCAGGCAAGGGTCGGGCTGCCTCGGAACATTCCCAGAGTAATGAGTTTTATTAACAATGGCCTGCTGGCAAAGCCCTCGGCCTTCCCTAGCTCAGCTCCCCGGCTCCGTGGTCTGTTCCAGGCGGCGCGCTGGGTTGAGGTGGAGTGCGCCTCCCGCACGCAGGTCTCACTGTGCAGTTCCACTCGCCCTACCTCCGCGCAGGGCCAAGCCTTTTCTAGCATAAATTGCATTGCGTGGCATTTCTCCTCTAGTTTGGTTTGTGCGGGAAAATCTGTGCTTTGAAATGCAATGATCAAACTCAGCCTATTTCCAATATCCAGAGTGTCAGTGCCTCAAAATAATAGCCAACGCATAAGTCTTTATTCAATTTATTTTTTCTGATTGGAAAAGCTTAAAAATGAAAGCTCCACAGAAACATGTAAGATAGGACCATGAAAGGTCTCCCATTCAAGGGATTTTTTGGTCCACTTTTTGGTTATACAGTCCTGGAGATATTTTCAGTACATACACTATATTATTACTATAAAAGAGGGAAATACTATAGATACCACTTGGAAATTTGCTTCTTTACTCAGTTACAATGCTTCTATCTTGGACATTAATAATGTCAGTTCCAAAAACCAGTCTTCAAGCATCCCAGGGCAAAGGGCCAGTTTCTTCACATGATTTTTTTTTTTTTTTTTTTTTTTTTTTGTGATGGAGTCTCACTCTGTTGCCCAGGCTGGAGTGCGGTGGCGCGATCTTGGCTCACTGCAACCTCCACCTCCTGGGTTCAAGCGATTCTCCTGCCTCAGCCTCCTGAGTAGTTGTAACTACAAGCGCATGCCACCATGCTTGGCTAATTTTTGTATTTTTAGTAGAGATGGGGTTTCACCACGTTGGTCAGGCTGTTCTCGAACTCCTGACCTTGTGATCTGCCCGCCTCGACCTCCCAAAGTGCTGGGATTACAGGCATGAGCCACTACGCCTGGCCTCATATGAATTTTTTTTTTTTTAGGAATGTATCCCTTTTTTAAAAAATTAGATTTTTGCATTATGTAAATAGTTTTTGAAGGAATTCACTATTATGTGCTGCTAACTGAAGACATGAGTATCTGCCTTTAATCTCTAAGATAGAGAATGCAAAAACGAGGCAAGAGTCTTTCCTAAAAATAAATCACACAACCCTTAGAACCATTGGGCAGACATTTCTGAAAGTTTTATTATTATTATTTTGGCCTTGAGATTTAAAAATATTATTAAGGATTTAGAAATATTGTCGTCCAGTCTCAAAGTAATTATGTAATATTAACAAATGGACATTTTTGTGATCATTAAGTATCTTTTACTTCATTAGATGGGAAGCTAAAACCCCAGACTGTTTTGTCACATACATTAAAAGAAGTCCATGAGAATTTCAAATTAAGAATTCTCATTCAACTGAAATAATTTTTGGTTTCCGTCTTCAAATTTTTGAACCTTTCTTTGTTGTCTATTCAAGTCTAATTTTCTCTCACTTGGCCTGTGAGATTGTCGCTGACCATACTAACTCTGTCAGCGAAACCTCCTCGTTGTGGAGATTTATTGAAGACATCTTTAAATAAACAAAAGGAAAGTCAAAAAAGCATGAAGACGGGCATTGTGAAGTGGCTCACCAATTAGCCATCTGGGTTAGATATTCGGGAAATGTGAGCCAGGGAATTTAGTTTGTGAGCACCTTATTTTTCCTTCGAAAGATTCTTGTTGACATCCCCAAGCCCTAATGAGCATCTGATCCCTCTACAAGGTCTGAATCGTTCAGGGGTTTGTCTTGCCCCATAGACACAACAGCAGCCTTTTAAACCCATGGCTGGAGATGTCTGTGCGATGACTGGCCTCGGGTGCTCTATCGAAAGGGTTCATATTTCTCCTCGCTCTAATCCCAGCCTGCACCTGGGAAAATACACACAACCTCTCCGCTGGCGCTCCCTGCCAGCAGCTTTCTTATCACAATATTTTAGTTAGGAGTCTGAGGAATGGGGCACAGCAGCCATAGATCTTCACCGGCAAATGAACTGGAGACCCTCACTGTGTCCCACGGTCCTCAGGTCCCACCTGAGGGAGACTCTGGAGTCCCTGAGCAGAAACAGGAGCTGGGGTGAGGCTTTCTGAGTGAGTCTTTTCAAGAGTTCAGCAGCCACTGTTCTGTCTTCATTGTCCCTAATACCATGGCTCTGCCTCAGCACACTGGACATGCTGTCACTTGATCCCTTCAGGTCTCCATGGCTTTGGGAAAGGAAACAAGCAAACGTTCTCTAAATGCACCTTTCCTTTATCCAGTCCTCCTTTCTGTCCATCAGTGTCTCTGGGATCAGAGGACTTTGTTACTCTGTGTGTCCTTCTCTTGCTTTGGAGTGTCTTCCATAAGCTTGTTGACCAGAGTCCTGCCCACTACCCGGTGCCTCTGTGCACTCCCCTAGAATTGGTTCATTTGTCAGCGAGAGACAGAGAAGCCACAGCCACCACAGAGGTGACCAGTTCAAATGGTGCCCTTTAGTAGGCACGATCTGATGGGATCCTTGCAGCAACTGTGAGGGAGTCTGTATCATCGTGCTGTGTTCTGGGGAGGAGGCTAAGGTCCTGAGTGAGTGACAGCCCCACAGAGACAGCACCCATGATCATGAGTGCTGAGACTAACTCTCCTTAATCACCTGCATTTACACCGTCTGCTGCAAGTATAGCTCTGATGGGAACATTGATATTACAAAGAATTTTTAATTAAAAAACATACTTACACCTCAGAAATAACGAAACCGTATGTGTGTCTTAAAATCAGGAAATTCACCAAGACTGGAAGACTTCACCAGGTGACACTTCCCGTTACTTGAGCTGTGTATCTAGACAGGGGTTTGTTTTTCTAGGAATTAGCTAGATTTTTCTCCCACCACAGATAACCTCTGGGAGGATATCTTTTTTAAAGTCTCTTAATTGTAGGTTTTTACTACTATGACAATTTCCAAATTCCTGTTGTATTTAAAAGTATTGTAATAGATATCCCTGTTTTTCAAAATCAAAATTTGAAACATGTGCTCCAAAATTTCCATTGCTTTACTTATTTTAGTCAGGACTTCATGGTTAACAAGCATGAATATGTTAAAATATATAATTATGTTTATTCTTCCAATTATAAAAGTAATATAACAAGACATTTGGAAACTTTAGAGAAGTAGAAAGAATTCTAAACCAGCCCATAATTCTATTCCCATTGTTAACATTTTACTACTTTCTTTTAGTCTTTTTGTGTCTTTTTTCATGTGGTGTGTAATAATACATACATATGTAAAATATGTATTTTATGTAATATATTAAATATATAATTTCTTATCTATAATTTCATATGCATATATATGTACTTTGAACATCTGTAACAGTAACTGCATTAACAATAAAAGTATTGAAATATGATTATAAAATGTGAGATAATAAGGATAATTGGTTTCTAAAATGATTAAAACAATGGCGCTTGTCTTCAAATGTAAATAATTACACTGATGGACTGAAATGGCTATATTTAGTATGTGATAGAAAGCAATATTGCTCAGTATAGAACTATAAATATATGTGTACTGAAACATAAGGTGGAATATAAATAGTATCTATTTACAAAGGGCCATGTTCCAAAAAGTTTGTAGATTTTTCTCAGAGATCAGAATTGGGAGCCAGAGAATCCCTCCTCTGGCAGTGGGGTGGCTGCTTCCACACCCAAGCCGTCACTGAGTCTCTGCTGAGAAAAATGGGAGAGGGTTTTCTCCGAGGGCTTTTCTCTGTCCCGTTTGCCTTCCTCCCTCCCTTCGCTGTCCTGAAAGCAGCACTGAAGTGGAGGGTTGGGGAAGGGGAGGAAGCCCTCTCTTCTCCTTTCCTTGTCTTCTCTCTTTCTTCCTCTCCTGTCTTCTACCAGCTCTGCCTGGGGAAGATTGGAGTCCCTGGTTCCAGGATCTGGTGATTAGGGCTCAAGAAGAGCAAGGATGTGTTATGCCCAGACCGTTAGTTCCCCAAAGAAGACCACCAGAGTCCAGAGTCAAAGCCAAGTGGCAAGGATCTTTACTACAAGTTCGAACCTGGTCCCTCCATTTCACAGCATACAAGAGGGCCCTGAACAATGCGAGTGTTTGCTTTTTATAGCCTGAAAGTTACAGGGGAACTAAGGAATTCTTTTGGTTCCCGCTCTTTCAGTAAAACTTTGAACAGCTGTCCCCTTATCGGAGACTTTCTTGGTGGTGTTTGTACTGGGCTCAGGAAGTTTGAGAGATATATGGCGATATGTGGTGGGATGGGAGGATGGGATGTGTTTGTACTGGGCTTGTTTGTTTTGAGCCCGGGGCTGAGGAATGTGCCCGGCTCCTTTCATTCCCCCCCTTTCTTTTCAGGTATTTTTTAGAGCCAATCTTGGGTCTTATAAGTCTGATTCTGTTTCAGCGTTTACAGGTTGGTATTGGGCTCTGAGGACCATGAGTTGTATAGTGTTAAACCTTTCTTTAACGAACCGCAAAATTCTGTTAACAACACAAGGTCCTACGGTAAGCAGAAATAGTAGACTCAGCAGGGGTCCAAGGAAGGGGGCTAACAGAGAAAACATAGATGAGTTCCACCATTGGTCTGCAGCTGAAGCAAACTGCTGTGTTCTTACTTCTGTGCTTAACTTGCGTAACTGTTGGACCCGGTCTTCCACGAGCCCTGATTCATTTATGTAGAAACAACCGTCTTCCTTTAGAAACATACACGTTCCCCCTTTTTCAGCAGTGAGTAGGTCTAAGGCCCTCCGGTTCTGCAAGGTTACCTGTGCTAGGGACGTGAGTTGCTGCTGGAGGGAGGCAAGGGACTCAGCTGACTCCTCCATAGCAACGGCAAATTGTTGGTACAGCTTGTTACTTTCTATGAGGGTGTGACCTAGGGCTCCCCCAGCCAGTCCGGCCGCCATGAAGGATGCAGTGAGGGAGATTC
This sequence comes from Gorilla gorilla gorilla, assembly GCF_029281585.2. NCBI lineage: Eukaryota > Metazoa > Chordata > Mammalia > Primates > Hominidae > Gorilla > Gorilla gorilla. The sequence continues at coordinate 48,285,540 of NC_073230.2, forward strand.
CTGCAACGAGGGGGAGAAATATGGCTCGTGCAGGTCTCGGTCTAGGGTCTGGGTGAATAACAGCACTAGTCCAGTTACCGGTATACCCTAGGAACTTGCCAGCAGTAAGTAGAGTTAATCGGGGAACCAATGTGACAGGAAGACACAGTAGGTTGGTAACAGAGGGGCTTGATAGGTTTTTAGATAATGTTCCATTACACCAGAAGAATATGGCTGACGGAGCCCTTAAGGTGATGTTAGGGGGCGTTGCAGTGATGTTGCAGAGGCTGGAATTAGTTCCTGAGAAACAGTAGGGAAACTTTTCTTGACTGGGGTTTAGGTATAGTGGCACATTAGGGATAGGGGCATATGAGAGGTTTTGGTGGTTGTTAGCTTGGGCAGAGGTGGAGGATCCCCATGGCAGGGGGACAGCGGTTAGCGGTGGACGCCCTAGAGTGGCACACAGAAAGCAGCCAGACAGGCTGTGAAGTCCTGTAAGGTTGGCAAGTTCTAATCCTTCTTGCAATAATTTTAACCAGGAAAAAGGACGTAAATCTTGTGTCAGGCGGTTTTCTTGTCGCTGGATATTTCCATGGACCAGGGGCCGTACCTGCACTAGACCCCACCACAGATAGAGGTGACTGCTAGGCCATGTGGAGGCGGAGGAGTAGTATACAGCCCCATGTTGAGGCGTGGTCCAGCGGGAGTTCCAGGGGTCTCTAACTATCTATGTATATGAAAGGTCTCTATCTCGTCTGCGATGGAAGGGCCATCTGGGATCTATCTGTTCTTTCCTACCCCACCATTGGTATTTATGGATGTTACAATAGTTATAAGGGCAGCCGGCACTTTGGTGCCACCAGTAGTGCTTACAATTGTATTTAGTCTGATCATACTCGAAGCATATTATTGGTGCCACTGGTTTGGCTACTGGGAAATCAGTAAAATTTAGTAAAATTGGGCTATTGCACCCTGAGGACGGGCAATCTGCACTGGCCACTAATTTCCCGGGCTTATGAGGTTGCCCAGGGTGGGTTTGGTTTTCATAAAGCCAGAATCTCCAGACAAAGGGATTAGGAGCTGGCTTTATGTTTTTCCCAGCGGCCACTAGGGCGACTAATGTTAGAGTTAGACTACCTAACTGCATGTTTGCAGTGAGCTATGCTGCCGGCGCAGGGTGAGTTTTAAGGGGTTGTTCTTAGCTCTGTCTACAGTCCACGTGTCCGGTGCTTCAGCCGCCGCTGTGATTGGCCCCAGAAGGTCGGAGGTTGGGTCCACTGGCTTGACGTGGGTGTAGTGGATCCACGACGCAATGCCTTCTACCTTCAGGGCGGTGGGTGTGGTCAGGAGTACTTGGAGTGGTCCTTTCCACCTGGGCTCTAGGGTCTCTTGTCGGTGTCGCTTAACCAGGACCCAGTCTCCTGGCTGGTGCGGATAGGGTGTCGGTGGGGGACTGGTCTCATATAGCTCTTTCAGCTTGGGCCAGATTTCTTGGTGAATTTTCTGTAAGGCTTGTAAGGAAAATAAGAATTCAGAGACATTTTCTGTTTCAGACTTAAGCAGGTCATCTTTTAAGCTAGGAACCAGGCAGGGGTGGAGGTCTGCCATACATGATTTCGTAAGGGGTAAGGCCCAGTTTGTAAGGGGTATTACGGGCCCGGAACAGAGCATAGGGGAGAAGGACTACCCAATTAGCACCAGTCTCTATAGTCAATTTAGTTAAGGTCTCTTTTAAGGTCCGATTCATCCTTTCTACCTGTCCTGAACTCTGGGGCCTGTAAGCGCAATGTAGTTTCCAATTTGCCCCAAGGATGGAAGCCAAGTCCTGACTTACCTTAGTGACGAGAGCGGGCCCATTATCTGACCCTATCTGGATGGGGAAGCCATACCTGGGAAGGATATCTTCTAGAATTTTTTTTGCTATGACCTGAGCAGTTTCTCTTTTGGTTGGGAATGCTTCAGTCCACCCTGAAAAAGTATCTACAAAGACAAGTAAGTACCGGTACCTGTACTTTCCTGGCTTTATTTCAGTAAAATCTACTTCCCAGTAGATACCGGGCCTGGTTCCCCTGAGCCTTGTTCCTGTTGCAGCTTGAGATTGGGGGTATGCGTTGTTAAGCTGGCAGACTTTGCAACTTGTCACGATACTGCTGGCCGTCTCAGCTATATGTCTGATTTTGAGCTTGGAGCGTCTGATCAGGTCTATCATCCGCCGGGCCCCCAGGTGGGTGGTTCGGTGGATGTGTTCTAACACCTGTTGTCCTAATTTTTCTGGTAGGATGATTTGGTCATTAGTATCAGTCCACCACTCATTCTGTATTTGTTTCAGGGGAAGTTTGTCAATCCACTGGAGATCTTGTTCTGAATATTCAGGGAAATATGGCAAGTCCCGGGGGCCCGGGTCAGGGAGCTGGAGTGCAAGGAGTTGGCTGGGAGACTTCGCCACATTCCTTGCAGTTTGGTCTGCCGGAAAGTTGCCTTGAGCAGTTGGAGTAGTTAGTTTCTGATGCCCTGGGCAATGTACAATGGCTAATTTTTCTGGCCTCCATAGGACTGTTAGCAGGGCTAGGATCTCTTGCTTGTTTTTTATCTCTTTTCCTTCAGCCGTCAGTAACCCTCGCTCCCTGTAAATGGCCCCATGTATATGTGCCGTTGCAAAAGCATATTGGCTGTCTGTATATACTGTCAGCTTTTTCCCCGCCCCTAAGGTAAGAGCTTGGGTGAGCGCTATCAGTTCGGCCTTCTGGGCCGATGTCCCCGGGGGCAGGGGTTCCGCCCAGATTACCTCAGTCTCTGAAGTTACTGCCGCTCCAGCGTACCTCTGGCCTTGATGCATGAAGCTGCTCTCATCAGTGAACCAGACGAGGTCGGCGTCAGGAAGTGGGCGGTCCTGCAGGTCTTCTCGAACTCTGTGCACCTGAGCTAGTATCTTGGTGCAGTCATGGAGTGGGGCATCCAGGTCCGGGTTCGGCAGCAGCAAGGCAGGGTTTAAGGTCATTGGGGGCAGGAAAATTATCCTGAGAGGATTTAGTAGTAGTCCTTGGTAGTGGGTGAGCCGGGCGTTACTCATCCATCGATTAGGTGGCTGTTTGAGTACACCTTCGATGGCGTGTGGAGTAACGACCCGCAATTCTTGCCCCATGACAAGTTTATCAGCATCTTGCACCATCAGAGCCGTGGCCGCAATCATTCGGAGACAAGGGGGCCACCCGGCAGCCACTGGGTCTAACTTCTTTGACAGGTAGGCAACTGGCCTCCGCCAGGGGCCTAAGTTCTGAGTTATTACTGCCTTGGCAACACCCTAGGTTCGGGGAGGGGGTCCGAACCCCGTCTTCCCTAGTCTTCGTCTTGAGTGACTAGTACGGGTGTAGACCTAGGGGGTCCGGGTCCCTGTCCTCGTGGTTTCTTTTTGGGGCAGTCTCTTACCCAGTGGCCAGCCCCCTTACAGTAGGCACAGTGGTCTTTGCTCAGATTATCATGCCGGGGGGGCCGCCTAGGTTGGGTGTACTCTGGCTGTAGATGCTCTTTCTGTACCACTGCTGCCAGGACCTTGGTCATTTTTTCAGTGGCCTTAAATTGCTTTTCCTCTGGAATATCTCTGTTATTGTAAACCCGCTGGGCTATCTGAAGGAGGTCCTGAATCCACTTTCCCTCCAAGTCTTCTAATTTTTGGAGTTTTCTCTTAATATCTGGGGCTGCCTGATTTATGAAAGACATTACAACAGCTGCCTGACTTCCTGGAGCCTCTGGATCTATGGGGGTGTACTGTCTAAAAGCTTCCGTTAATCTTTCTAAGTAGGTAGCTGGGCTCTCTGTCTTCCCCTGCAGAATAGAATATACTTTAGCCAAATTAGTGGGCTTGCGAGCAGCTGCCCGGAGACCTGCCATTAGAGTCTGGCGATAAAGATGTAGCCGTCCCCTACCTTCTGCCGTGTTGTAGTCCCATGCCGGCCTGGTCAGAGGAAAGGTTGCGTTTATGAGGTCGGGGTTGGCAGTCGGTTGACCGTCGTCCCCCGGGACCAGCTTTCTAGCTTCTATCTGTATTCTCTCTCGCTCTTCCGTGGTGAACAAGATTCGGAGGAGCTGCTGACAATCATCCCAAGTGGGCTGGTGGGTGAACATGACACTATCCAGTAAAGCCAGTAAATCTTTGGGGTTGTCTGAAAACCGAGCACTCTGAGTCTTCCAGTTATACAGATCACTGGTGGAGAATGGCCAGTACTGGAGCCTGGGGATTCCTGTGTCATCTGGGGGTCCTATTTCCCGAAGGGGTAAAGCCACCATGGAGTCAGGCGGCTGAGGGGGGCTAGTCCGTGAAGTGCGCCCTCGCGTCTGCCCCGCCGGCCCTTCAAAGTTACTTTCCCTTTCAGTGGGCCCGTGTGTGCCGGCCACCTCCCGTCCGCCTGCTCCCTCCCGCAGCTCAGCCAGGGGGGCTGGGGCCTGGGGCCTGGAGGGGTACGGAGGGGGTTCTGTGAACAGTGGGTCCCCGCTCTCAGGCAGAACATGATGGGGGGGCAGTTGGTTGCTTGGATTTTAGTGGTCGAGCAACCAGTGCCTTACAGGATTCAGAGGCTAATTGGAAAGGGGACAGCTAAGGAGGCGGGTTTTTAACAAGGTCCTGCCATATGAGGATATATGGGATTTGATCTAAGTGGCCTGCACGCCCAGGTAGGAAAATCTTGGACTTTACCCTAGTGATGACAGCAAGTCGGAAGGTCCCTTCGGGCGGCCACCCCACATCAAAGGCAGGCCATTTGGAGCGACACAGAGTAATTAGCTTTCCTTTCCTGATTTCTATACCAAGACCATGGCCCCTTGCTCTAACTTCTTTGAAATTACTTGTAAGGAGAGATAGAGGAGTGCTCTGGGTATTACCTATCCTGTAATAATTTGTGGTCTCTTCCTGTAAAGGAATGTGGGTTTGAATCCCTGTAAAGGAAATCTGATCTGACTTATTGATATCTAATCACAGGCGCACTTTGGCAGCCCTGGTCAGAGTTAGCTGCCTGGATCGCGATCGCGCTGGGGCAGCCCAGATCAGAGACAGCTGCTGCCCGCCAAACCGGGGCAGTTTAGATCGCAAGCGCGCACCGGAAGCCTGGGTCAGAGTTAGCTGCCTGGATCGCGGTCGCACTGGGGCAGCCCAGATCAGAGACAGCTGCTGCCCGCCAAACCGGGGCAGTTCAGATCGCAATTTAGATCAGATGAGAGCCAGGGGACGTCTCCCACCGGTCTCCGCTGGCCGTCCTATAGCGCGTCCACCAGGACTGTGCCAGCTCCAGTTTCAGACCTCGCGAGTCACAGATTCAGATTCAGAACAGACACAGACAGACAAACGGAGACGAGCCAGCTCACCTATCAGTAGATCGATCCTAGCAGATCCGTTGACCAGGGGTCTGGTGGGCTTGGGGAATCCTGGACGAGCCCCCAGATGTTATGCCCAGACCGTTAGTTAGTTCCCCAAAGAAGATCACCAGAGTCCAGAGTCAAAGCTAAGCAGCAAGGATCTTTACTACAAGTTCGAACCTGGTCCCTCCATTTCACAGCATACAAGAGGGCCCTGAACAATGTGAGTGTTTGCTTTTTATAGCCTGAAAGTTACAGGGGAACAAAGGAATTCTTTTGGTTCCCGCTCTTTCAGTAAAACTTTGAACAGCTGTCCCCTTATCGGAGACTTTCTTGGTGGTGTTTGTACTGGGCTCAGGAAGTTTGAGAGATATATGGCGATATGTGGTGGGATGGGAGGATGGGATGTGTTTGTACTGGGCTTGTTTGTTTTGAGCCCGGGGCTGAGGAATGTGCCCAGCTCCTTTCAGATGGTGGTGGGTGATGTTGGGCTTGAGTCTGTAGATAGGTTAGCAGGGGTGAAGGATGGGGTAGAAAGCCTCTGTGGGTTCCGGAAGGGAAGGAAGCTTTCTCATGTCTGCAAGCAGCTACTGATAAGGGGCATATGTGAATTGTGCACGTGTAGGCTATGGGATTGCTTGTGTTGTGCAATGATAACACTCTCTAGTGACACTATGAAGGGAGGAAGGTCACTAACAAGTAATGAGCACTCAGTAATGTACTCGACCCTGCACAGAGCACTTTACTAGATCTCATTTTACTCTTACTCCAGATGAAGTAGCTGCAATTATCCTCACTTTACATAAATTAGTTCACTAAAATTTGCATAGCTAATAAATAGAAAAGCAGGGAATGAATGAAATACTAACAGCATGCTTCACAATACTAGAACCAAAGCTTGGGAAATTGAAATGTGGGCTCTGGCTCTTTCCTCTCAAAGTTGCCTGGGCTCTTGGGACCCTGTTTGTTCCAGTCATGTTTATCGGCAGAGCTAAATGAATTTCAGGGTAAACTTTTCAACTGTTTTATCACTGATACACTTCTGCCTGGAGCTCCACGCAACTGAGTATAAGCAGAGTGTCCTAGGCTCACAGCCAGACAGACTTTATAGAAGTCCAGAAAAAGCAGGGTTTACAAATGAAACACAGGGAGTGGGACAATAAAACAGTTTACATCTGGTATCTCTTCAAAATTATGGGTAAAGGAAGATGAAAAATTATGTCATGGTCAGCGCGGTTGAATGAGATGTGGCTGACTCACTCTCTCTCTCTCTCTCTCTCTCTCTCTCCCTCTCTCTCTCTCTCTCCCTTTTAAGACACAGAGTCTTGCTATGTTGCCCAGGCTGGCCACAAACTCCTGTGCTCAAGCAATTCTCCCACCTCAGCTTCCAAAGTTGCTGGGATGCTGGGACTATAGGTGTGCACCACTACACTTGGCCCAATCTCTTTTTTTAGACAAAAACAAAAAGTACAAAAAGAACAAAAAGTACCACTAGATTTTTCAGCTGTGGGCTGCATTATGGTAAATGCTCTCAGATGTGGGCTTTATAAAATTATATTGATGCAAAGGTGAGCAGAGATTTTACTAATATCTATTTTCTTTTTGTCAGGATCCTTCATGGTCCTTTTATTATGATCCTTTATAATCCTTTTATTGTGATTCTTCATACTGTCCCAGTTCCATGGTATAGTTTACATAGAATTAAATTTGAATGGGCCAAAATTATATAGTTTAGCATATTTAGCCCCCATTGTGGTAAGCAATTGACCAAATCTGCTAACGTGAACTTTGGTGGCACACTGGTGTGACACAGCAAAACTAGCAGCAGGTGTTCAGTCTCATTAATTTTCATGTGTAGCTAATCAATGAACAATTATGGAAAACATTTTCTTTTCTTTGTTTATTATTGTTTTTTCCAGATAGGGTCTCTGTTGTCCAGGCTAGAGTGCAGTGGCACAATCACAGCTCACTGCAGCCTCCATCTCTTGAGGCAATCATCCCACCACAGCCTCCCGAGTAGATGGGACCACAGATGTGCACCACCCTATCCAGCTAATTTTGTTTTTCATTTTTTTTTTGTAGAGACAAAGTCTCACTGTGTTGTCCAGGCTGGTCTAGAAGTCCTGGGTTCAAGTGATCCTGTTGCCTCTTCCACCCAAGGTGCTGGGATTGCAGGTGTGAGCCACTGTGCCCAGCTGATAACATTTTCAGAAGTAATAGTCATCAGTGAGATATGACACACAGTTTAATGGGCTGCATCTTGAATGGCTGTACCTAATGTCATCATGAAACAGCCTTGACTGTTAGAGGCAAACCTTCAGGTCAGCCAAAAAAGAAAGGCAATTATTGTTTGTTCCCCGCTACCCCCATATCCCATATTCTGTAGATTCTCCTTTTTGGTTGTACTTTGAACCAGTGTAATGAAAGGGCAGAGCTTAAAGTTTTCTAATGTAACTCAAAATTGCATGGGAATTTTGAGGAAATTTTGTACCAAATGAACAATCCAAATGAACCACTTTGATGAAAAATTCTAGTCTTGTTAGTCAGCAGAGATTAAAATCAGCAGGTCCATCCAGTTCTAGGAGGTGATTAAAAACTCCTAAACTCTACAAAGTTCAGGAAATTAACACATTCAAGAAGTTAAAAGCAAATTGGGATTTTCACAAATCTAGAAGAAAGTGACTCAAGTCATATATATTGACTCAGAAAACTCTAACATTGGTTCTATCTCAGTGAGAACGCCTCCAACTCATATATTTTTTTCTTCTAAGAGAGTCTGATATGCATTATTTTCCTTCAGATTTAACCTCCTTATTACTAGATGCTTACTGTCATATTTGAGCAGATGATATCAAGAAATTAAGTTTATCCAGATTAATTTGCTTTTATTGAAGGCCTAGGTGGTCAATGCTTAAGTGGTCACCAAGCATCAGAAAAAATATGTATACTAGGATAGCTGGAGAAAAAAGTTAAACAAAACAGATTATCCTGTGGGTAGAAGGAAGGTAGGGGACAGGTGATGATATGGCTGAGCAGTAACAATTACTGAGCTATGCAGGGAGATGTTCATTCCCAAAGTTGAATTGAGACAGACATGGAAAATGTGGAAATAGGCCAGGCATAGTGGCTCATGCCTGTAATCCCAGCACTAATGTGGGTGGATCACTTGAACTCAGGAGTTTGAGACCAGCTTGGGCAACGTGGCAAAACCCTGTCTCTACAAAAAATACAAAAATAGCCAGGTGTGGTTGCATGCACCTTGGTCCCAGCTACTTAGAAGGCTGAGGTGGGAGGATTGCTTGAGCCCTGGAGGCAGAGGTTGCAGTGAGCTGAGGTCGTACCACTGCACTTTAGCCTGGGCGACAGAGCGAGACCCTGTCTCAGAAAAATATAATAATAATAAAAAGAAAATATGGACATAATCTAAATCAGGTACAGATAGCCAATAACTCTTTAAAAAACTTTAAAAATTTAAAAATATTAATTGACAAATAAAGATTGAGTATATTCAAGGTGTACAATGTGACGATTATATATACTTATACATTGTGTAATGATTACCTCAATTAAATTAATCAATACATCCATTACCACCCATGCTGTACATTAGATCTCTAGGACTTGTTCATTTTGTATTTAACCAAGACTTCCCCATTTCCCCACCCCCGTAGTCCCTGACAACCACTGTTCTCTTCTTTTCTTCTATGAGTTTGACACTTTAGGCTCCACATATAAGTGAGATCACACAGTGTTTATCTTCCTATTTCTGGATTTTATTTTGCTTAGCATAATGTCCTCCAGGTTCATTTATATCGTCACAAATGGCAGGATTCGCTTATTTTTTCTGGCTAAATATTATTATATTGCGTATATATACACTACATTTTCTTTATCCTTTCATCTATTGAGTGATACTTACGTTGTTGCTGTATTTTGGCTCTTGTGAATAATGCTGCAATGAATGTGGGGGTGCAGGTATACTGATTTTATTTGCTTTGGATATATACCCAGACATGGGATTGATAGGTCCTCAATTTTTTGAGGAACCTTTGTTTTCCATAATGGCTGCACCAATTTACTTTACCACTGACACTGTACAAGGGTTCCATTTTCTCCACACACTTGCCAACACTTGTCATTGTTTGTCTTTTTCATAAAAGCCATCTTAACAGGTGTGAGGTAGTATCTCACTGTGGTTTGATTTGCATTTCCCTGGTAATTAATGATGTCGAGCACCTTTTCATATACTTGTTGGCCATTTGTATGTCTTCTTTGGAAAAATGTCTACTCAGGTCCTTTGCTTCTTTTAAATATGTTTATTATGACTATTTTTGATTAATAATATTGAGTAATCAATACTTTTTATTTAAAAATAATACTGAGTAATTAATGCATATTTTTTATTTAAAAATAATACTGAGGTTTTTGTGTGTTGTGTGAATTTCTGACATATTTTGAATATCAACTCCTTATCAGATACATAATTTGCAGACATTTTCTTGCCTTCCATAGGTTGCCTTTTTACTGTTTATTGTTTCTTTTTTTTGTGCAAAAATTTTCTGCTTTGATGCAATCCTGTTTTTCTATTTTTGCTTTTTTTGCCTGTGTTTTTGGGGTCACATCCAAAAAAAGCATTGCCCAGGTCAATGTCAAGAAGCTTTTTCCTTAGATTCTCTTCTGATAGTTTTATAGTTTCAGATGTTACATCTAAGTCTGTAATTGATTTGGGTCTATTTTTGTATATGGTGTGAGATAAGGGTTTGATTTCATTTTTCTGCATTTGGATATACAATTTTTCTAATCATTTGTTAAGGAGACTTTCCTTTCTCCATTGTGCATTCCACTCCTCGTTTTATTTCTGGGCTTTCTATTCTTTTCTATTGGTCTATGTGTCTATTTTTATGCCAGTACTATACTGGTTTAATTACTATAGTTTTGCAATGTAGTTTGAAACGAGGGCATGTGATACTTCCAGCTCTGTTCTTTCTCAAAATTACTTTAGCTATTCTGGGCCTTTTGTGATTCCATACAAATTTTTCTATTTCTGTAAAAAATGCCATTGGAATTTTGATAGGGTTTGCATTTCTGTAGATTGCTTTGAGTAGTATAGCTATTTTAACCATATTAATTCTTCCAGTCCATGAACACAGACAATCTTTCCATTTATTTGTGTTTTCTTTAATATCTTTCATCAATTTTTTACAGTTTTCAGTGAATAGATCTTTTCCCTCCTGGGTTAAATTTATTCCCAAGTATTTTATTCTTTCTGATGCTTTTGTAAGTGAGTCACTTTTAACATTTCTTTTTTGGGTAGTTGGTTATAGTGTATTGAAATACAACTGACTTCCATTTGTTGATTTTTCAATCTTGCAACTTTACTGAATTTGTTTATCAGTTTTAACTTTTTTGGGGGGTGGAATTTTAGGGTTTTCTTTATATAAAATCATGTCTTCTGCAAGCAGACAATTTAACTTCTTTCTTCTCAATTTAGATGCCTTCTTTTTTCTTGCTAAATAGCTCTGGACAGGACTTCCAGTACTATGTTGACTAGAAGTGGCAAGAGTGGGCATCCTTTTATTGTTTCTGATCTTAAAGGAAAAGCTTTCAGTTTTTCACTGTTGAGTATGATGTTACCTGTGGGCTTGTATTTTGGCCTTTATTATGTTGAGGTACATTCCTTCTATACCTAATTCGTTAAGAGTTTTTTTTTTTTTATCATGAACAAACATTGAATTTTGTCAAATGTTTTCTCTGCATTTATTGAGATGATCACATGATCTTTATCCTTTATTCTGTTAATGTGGTGTATCACACATGTTGATTTACATATGTTGAACTATTCTTGCATCTCATGAACAAATCCCACTTGATCATGCTGTGTGATCCGTTAATATGCTGTTAAATTTTTCTTCCCAGTGTTTTGTTAAGGATTTTTGCATCTATGTTCATTAAGGATATGGGATGTAACTTTCTTTTCTGGTAGCACCCTCATCTGGCTTTGATATGATGGTAATTTGGTATGAGGCTAAAATGAGTTTGAAAGCGTTCTCTCTTTTTAAAGTTTTAGGAAGAGTTTGAGAAAGATTGGTGTGAATTATTCTTTAAATGCTTGGTTAGAATTCATCTGTGAAGGTGTGTGGTCCTGAAGGTTTTTTTTGTTTCTATTTGTCAAGAGGTTTTTGATTACTGATTCAGTTTCCTTAATATTGGTTTGTTCAGGTTTTCTATTTCTTCTTGGTTAGTCTTGGTAGCTTATATGTTTCTAGGACTTTATCTAGTCCTAAATTATTCAATTTGTTCATAGTAGCCTCTTATGATCCTCTCTGTATTTCTGTGGTATCAATCATAACGTTCTCTCTTTCATTTATAATTGTATTTGAGTCCACTCTCTTCTTTTATTGGTTAGTCTAGCTACAGGTTTGTCCTTCCTGTTGATTTTTTTAAAACAACTTTTAGTTATGTTGATTTTTTCTATTGTCCTTCTAGTCTCTATTTCATTTATTTCTGCTCTAATTTTGATTACTCCTTCCTTTTGCCAACTGTGGACTTAGTTCTTTTTCTAGTTCCTTGAAGTATGAAGTTAGGTTGTTTATTTGAGGTCTTCCCTTTTTCTTAATGTAGGTCATTGTCAGCCAAAAATTCCTTATCAAGTGCCTACACTATGTTTAATGTTATATCAAAGCCTCCACTATAATACAGTATAAGATATTCTTAGTAAATCTAAATGATAATTTGTTTCATGGTGTTAGAAAGAAAAAAATCTGACATCTTTACTGAGTTTCAATTCTGAGGCATGCAGATTTTGTTATTGGCTGGAAACCTGAAGTGGGTGAATGAAGTTCTAAAATAGTAAGACCTTGAGAAAAGCCTGGGGAACTGCACTGAAAAATCAGACAAAGATGGTTTGTTCCTGATGCAAATAGAGGAGGCAGGTTGGGCCAAGGGGGCGGTTGTCACAGATCATGGCTGGGTGTAGGTCTCAACTCTGTAAATCTGTAAATTCAATCTCCTTGACGTTGTGGGACATAAGCAAAACTCACAAGAAAATGACGACGGATGGGAATCATCATGTAGCAGTCTTTAGGAAAAACTGTGACTACCAAGCTGAGCAGAATGTTTTTGTCAGCTAATCATATAGTATCAGGAGATGAAGACACTCAGGAAGCACAGGTATCCTTAGAAGTTGCCTAGAGCCTGGCACATGGGCACATGACCAAACTCTTCTAATGGTTCATACTGCTCCCCTGAGAAGCACAGGAGACCACTGACAAATCCTGATTTGCCTTTTGTACATTCCATATCACCTAGTTCACATAGTCTTTAGTTCAGATGGCCTTTCTGAAGATTAGAGTGTCTTTTCTGTTCTGTTTGGTCATTTCTTTCTTTCTTTTTCTTTTTTTTAAAGGGAGTCTCGCTCTGTCACCCAGGCTGGAGTGCAGTGGCGCGATCTTGGCTCACTGCAAGCTCTGCCTCCCGGGTTCACGCCATTCTCCTGCCTCAGCCTCCCAAGTAGCTGGGAATACAGGCACCCGCCACCATGCCTGGCTAATTTTTTGTATTTTTAGTAGAGATGGGGTTTCACCGTGTTAGCCAGGACGGTCTCAATCTCCGGACTTCGTGATCCACCCAACTCGGCCTCCCAAAGTGCTGGGATCACAGGCGTGAGCCACCGTGCCTGGCCTATTTCTGCTTGGGAAGTATCACTTCTTTTAAAGTTCAGATGACATGTTTCAACAGATCTGCATTGTCTTTATGAGTTTAGTTCTCAGATCAGGGGCTGAGACTGCCTAATTTCCAACGCTGGTTGCTGAGGATAAGGAGCATTGTCCTGGAAAAGTATATTCCTTTGTTCCACAAAGGAGAAAGTTGAGGCTTGCAGAATTTACCTGCTCTAAGGACAGAGTGAGAATTGAATGCAGGGATCAGGTCTGGTGACACACACCATTGTCTTGGCCCCAGTGACATGATTGCTCTGTTGATCTGAGAAGGCCAGAGTGAAGGGCAGTGGGGTTGCCTCCTATTTGCTTTGTAGGAAGAGCTTTCTGCTGGGAAAAATTGGCAAGCTCTGGTGATAATGCTAAGAAAGCTCCAATAAGCTAGTTTTTCTCTAGAGACTCAGCAGAGAAAGAAGGTGACTTGAGCTCCTTATTGACAGGTATGCAAGCCAAACGTGGCTGATTCATACTCTACTAGGTAGCGGGCTGCAGCAGCTCATCCAAGAGAGCTCTAGGATGTTTCTGATGCTAGGGGGCCTCAGATGATTCCAAAGGAGTGGGAAGAAACTAGCATTAAACAGGGTATAATGAAGAACAGTTGCTTGAGAAGAAAGTATTTAATATGCTCTATCCTTTTTTAGAACAGACCCACAATCCCATATCTCAAATCTTTGCAGCCAGATGTAGTTTGGGTTTCAGAATATTTTGAATTTCAGGAAAAGGCATATAACATGTGTTATATACTCCCAATGATATTTGGGGCAGCATCTTCTAAAAATCTAAATATTTCAGCAGTGAAACACAAATAGTTGTATCAGGTGAGATATGTAAATAATATGAATAGTATCTCATCAGTCCAGTTCAGGTTTTGCAGCCACATGAATTTGTTTTAATGTAGCTGTGAGGGCTTTGTGAGCCTCAGAATTTCAGATAGAGGACTGTGGACCAGTGTTACTTTTTATGTGATATTTTAATCTGGACATATTTCTGATCAGTAAAGAGCTGAACAGTTAATATTTTCAAACATTTGCATGAAAAAAGCCCCCAAACTTTGTGATTCTAGCCTGTTTATCTCATTCCCACTCTATAACTGGTTCCCAAACTCTTCAGTGCATCAAATCGTCTGGAGAGTTGGCTAACTGTGTTTATTTCTGGGCTTCCTACCCAGGAATCTGCCTTTAAAGAACAGAGTGGATGACTCTGATGCAGGTTGAATTGGACCCCATAAAGGGGCACCACTGCCATTTGTTGCTCTGAGGTGCAACCTACAGACCTGCAGACCCTGGAGCAAAAGTTCGTCTTGCAGAGGTGACTCCATGTGCGTGGCAGTAGATATCCTTTGCATATACTGAACCCCATCTACACCCTTGCCTTAAAAGATGCCTGGAGGAGCTTGTCCTGGGGCGTGCTGGGAAGGTTAGCTAGGCAGGGACCGAAGAACCAGGAGCATAAGGTGACAGCGCAGATGCAGGAAGAGGAGAAAAGAGAGTTAACAGTAGATTCTTGTTATGTGCCGGATGCTTTTCAGAGGCCCAGTCATTGGATAACCATAACAGGGGTACAACTGGGTGGGGTGTGAGGGTGAGGTTATTCCATTTTTTTCTGGAGAAACAAGATCAGAGAGATGAAGTCACATTGTATGGAGGTGAGATTCTATTATTTTTGGATCCATCACTCTACCCTTGCTTCCATCCTTCCTCTCTTCCCTTCCAACTGCAATCACAGACATTTGTGCTAATTATCCTGCTCAGTTCATTCACATCATTGGTCTATGTCAGGCCCTTTTCTTGTTCTGTTTTATTTAATTAATTATTTTTCTCGTCTTTTACCCCAACCTCACTTGCGTTTTCCTTCCTTCCATATCGACTGCACTTCATGTATCTTTGTGAACTCTACTGCGTCTCTGCAAAAGTTGACACTGTAAGACTGTAAACACATATGAAGTATCGAAACATTTTAGAAATACTGTTATTGAAGATTTTTGGGTGGTTGTTCTCTTCCAAAGAAAAAGAATTTCTTGAGAAATTAATTTATTATAATTATTAGGATGGGAGGTTTGGATTAACCTTTAAGAGGGTATCAGACTTAGCAAAATGAATTCTCAAAAAAATCTCTGGCTACAGCTGTCTTTAGGACTGAGGGGATAAGGAGGCACCCAGCTCGTGGAGCGAGAGGCACAGCTTGTTTTAACCCACACTGACCACACAGGGGAGCTTTAAGCCTTTTCTGTACAGCCCAGTCGCCCCTCTCATATTAATGGCGCTGCCGCAAGGACAACAGTCACGTTTTGGCCAAATGTACGCCCCTTTTCCGACAACACCACCAAATCTAGTCATCTGAGGTGGCACTAAAAATTTGTGACAGTTTAAATTTAAGTAGAAGAACATTGCAAGATTCTCTTGTATGGCTTGTGTGGAACAGGTCGTTTTTGCAGCTAAAGAAAGGATTAGATTTGCAAATAAGCCCCAGGCTGCATTTGCTCTATTTTATTTTATTAAGAAAATTTAAAAAATTATTATTTTAAAAAAGAGATGGGCTCTCGCTATGTTGACCAAGCTGGTCTTGAGCTCCTGGTCTCAAGAGGTCTTCCTGCCTCGGCTTCTCAAAGTGTTTGGGATTACAGGCGTGAGCCACCGCTTCTGGTCAGATCTTATAATATCACTAAATATAATTTGTCCCCAAGTTTGGAAGAGAAAGGAGCCTATTTCATAGGAGTCTTTGAGTTTATTAAAAAACTGTTATATTATTGAAAATTTCAAATATATGTAGAAAAAACAGTACAGTGGACCCGATGTATCATTACTTATTCATACATACCATACACAATTACAACCAAGAATGTCTGGGAAGTATTGTGTCAACTCTACCCTCTTCAATGTTATTTTGAACTAAATCTCAGACATCACATCGGAATACTTTGATATGTGCCTCTCAAAGATAAGATGACCACAATATTATTGTCACACTCACATAATTAATTCCTTAGCATCGACTATCCAGTGTTCCCAGATTTCTGATTATCAGGTAAATTTTTTTTAATATTTCATTTTCTTTCTTTCTCATCTGCTTTGTGATGGTAAGGTAAATTTTTCAATAGTTTGTTTTAATCATAATCCAAATATAGCCTAAACATTGTGATTTATTGACATTTCTCCTATGTCTCTCATGATTCATGTGTTATTGTTGTTGAAGAAACTGAATCTTTTGTCCTGGAGAATTTCTCACAATTTTGATTTTGTTGTTCACATGTGGTGGTTGTTTTACATGTTTTCCTGTCTCTTATAAATTGGGTGTTTATAGTTAGAGGCTTGGATAGATGCCATCTCTCTCTCTCTCTCTTTCTCTCTTTCTCTCTCTCATCTGTCATCTATTGTTTATAATCTATCTCTCTATTTAACCTATACTTGTTTCTCTTTTTATCATGTTGTCAGCCATTATGATCATTCATACTGAACAGTTGTGAAGTGGTGATATTCTAATTCTTTTTATTAACTGGAACACTTCTATAAAGAGACTTTGTTTTATCAACTACTTGGCTGTCTTAGGTTCAGATATTATAGGAGAGGCAGGATAAATGTTTGAGACTTTCCCTGTATTTACTAGTTTTCTCAACAATATGCTGATTACCTAGTGATATGGTTTGGTTGTGTCCCTACTCAAATCTCATTTTCAATTGTAGCTCCCATAATTCCCATGTGTTGTGAGAGGGACTGGGTGGGAGATAATTGAATCATGGGGGCGGTTTCCCCCATACCGTTCTTGTAGTAGTGAATAAGTCTCACGAGCTCTGATGGTTTTATAAGGGGAAATCCTTTTTGCTTGGTTCTCATTCTTCTCCTGCCTGCTGCCATGTAAGATGTGACTTGCTCCTCCTTGCCTTTTGCCATGATTGTGAGGCCTCCCCAGCCATGTGGAACTGTGAGTTAATTAAACTTCTTTTTCTTTTTAAATTACCCAGTCTCAGGTATGTCTTTATCAGCAGCGTGAGAACAGACTAATATACCTAGCATCTGCCAAAGGTGACCAATAATGTTTTTGTTGTGGTATCATTATGAATTCATGGATTTAAGCATATTTGTGTTTCAACCCATTGCAGTTACTGTGCTATCTTTGCCCAATGGGGGTTTACTCAGATCGACTTTTGGGTACTTTGGTCATGATCCTGGTCATGATCCCGGTACTCACCAAGAGCTTTGTTGCAGTTTGGTATGGCAAGATATGTCAGGCTCATCTTGCACTTTTTTTTGGCCCAGCCCTGGAATCAGTCATTTCTTCTGGTTCCGTTGGTGAGAAATGATATTGCAAGGCCATAAACTGGGTATATCCCAGACATTTTATAAAGAGAGGCTACTTTCCAGCTCCTGAGGATGAGGAGGAGAAAGGTACCAGGCACCATCAACCAGCTTATAGATCTGCTGGGAAGATCAAGCAGCAGTGTGCCCTGTGCACTGAAATTGTTCTACATTTTATTTCTTTGTTCAGCCCAGCTGGTGCTGCTGAGACAGTACCTTCACAAGGGCTTAAGGACTGCCACCCATCAGCTCTCCCAGAATGCTGGTTGCTTGACATGGTGGAAAGATCAGGGGCATTGGGCCCACTCACACCTAAGTCTACTTTGTAGCTGGCTACTTACTAGCCCTGTGCCATGGCCAAGTTATTCAAGTTTCCCAAGCCTCCATCTTTTAATCTGTAAAATGGAATTAATAACAGCTACCTCAGACATTTTTTAGGCAATTAACATAGATGATCTTTTCTAGCTTAATGAATTTAACCTGTAAAAAACCCAGCACAGTACTTGCACACAGTATGTATATTAGGCAGTTAATACAAATGATCACCGTATACTCCAAGATAGCAAATTGGGGATGATCATTTAACCCTAATTAGTAATTAGCTAATCTATTCCCAGTTGAATCAAGCATCATGCCAGCATGAAAATGAACAATGAGGAAGATGTGTGGAAAAGGAAGCCAGTGAGCTCTTTGCTGGCCTGATGTTATCTATTAGATTAAGGTCTAAAACTTTTTCTGTCTTTAGATAAATTTTCTAGGGTAAGTCCCTTTCTACTTCCCGTTTCCCAACAAATTAATGGCATACATAATAATCCTTCAACTTATAAATTCAGATCAGGGGTCTACTTTATAAGCATTAAATTAAAAAGGCCATGCCCAGATAGAAGGGCACCAGAAATCACCAGGTCTCCTAGAGTCTCTGATGTGATGCTGCCTTTGTTTCTGTTTGGTTATCTGGGAAGTACCTTGTTCAACCCTCTGGCTTTACCTCTCGAGCATGGCCCAGTGACAGTGACTCCTTGCTTTCCAAAGTCCTGTCCTTTGACCCTGTTCCTTGTATGCGTAAAAGTCTCCACAAGTAAGACTAAAATTGTTGCCCATGTTACTCTCTCTATATAGAGTCAAGTCTGCCTTCAGCACTTTTACGCCTTTTTGGGTGGGGTGAGGGGACAAATACTACAAAGGAAGAAATGAATCCAAGTAGATGTATTCCTGTGTGTCATATCATTAATATACAGATAATACATTCTGAGGCTCTGATAGAATGAGTTCCTTCAGCTGCTGGGTCCCTGTAGTGCTGTGTACACACATTTAGGCACACTTACCCTGTTTCACTGTGTTCTTTAGTTGACTAAATGATGAGAGCTACTTTCTTCTCTTTTTTAAAATATCAAGTGCCTAGGGTGGTGGATGTTACATAAAAGTTTAAAGATACATCTTTAATGGTGGGTCACTGAAGTCTGTTAAGATCTTTCAAAAATATTTTTTTCATTATAAGTAACGTTCAAATTATACAAAATTTAGAAAATAGTGACAAGAAAAAAGATGAATGATAATCTCATCATCCATACAACTCCTCTGAATGTTCTGCTCTTTTTTAAATACATAATGAAATTTTAAAAGCATAGTTTACACACTTTCTATATTGTATTTTTTAACCTAACATGATGTCATAAGTATTTATTATGTCATTACAAAGTTATTATATTCATATTTGAATAATTGCACCATTTTCACTATTTTGGATATTTAGATTGTTTTTTGTTTTTCTCATGTAATAATAGCACTATAATAAATATGTGAGTATAATTTTAATCAGTTTTGAATTATTTCTCTATGAAAGAGTTATGTGGGATTGCTACATAAGAGGATATGCATAATCTTTTAGATTTTTATGAATATTGTCTAACTACTCAAAAATTTTATATCATCTTATAATCTATCACATATATATTTGAATGTGTTACATCACACCCTGATAAGCTGTAGGTGTTTTTTTAATGCTTTTCATAATAACAATAAAAAATGGAATTGTGTTTGATTATTGTTAAGGGTAAGCATTTTTTCATATTTTTGGTTACAGTTGTGTTTCTTCAGGTTGAAGGATAATGGATCTTGACTAGATCTTAGCAATCATCTGCTCCAGTGTCCTTCAGATGTTTCTCATAAACAGTTTGCATTTTTCAAATGCAATCTTATACACCCCAATCTCTAAAACAGATACAAATACAAGTGCTCTTGATGGAATGGGAGTGGAAGGTCCCATAAACCCCACTACTCAACTTTCCCTCAACCCCTGAGACTGCCCTAAGGAATACTAGGGCTCTGGGAAATAGAGTTTGAAAACCACCCATTTGCCTCTGCCATGGTCTTACTCTTGGCAGATTTTCCTGCAGAATCCCTGCAGAGGTAATTTAGTGATGTGTAGAGCCACAGTCTATGTGTGATCTCTGGAGGAGCAAAGTGAGGGCTGCCAAGAAGTACCGACTACAAAATCTCTTTGGGGTATTGACAAGGAGTGGTGTGCATATGTGTGTGGGTGGCAGTGCTGGGAATATTTCTGTTGGGGAGATGTAATCTCTCTCTAATAAATAGCCTTTCACATTTTTAAATAGTACACCTAATGCTCCAAACATCTTTCTTACAAAGAGGAACAATAAGGGGCAAAATGACTCATATTACAAAAGGACCATAGGGTCTCTTTAAGTGGCATCTTTTCAGGAGCTTGTTTGCAGATCATTAAATACTTAATAGAGGGAGAAAGAAATAATCAATGTGTTCCAGGCCACTGGTGATTAAGTAGCAATCAGATATAAAACAAAGCAGATCTGAAGTTATACTGATTTGTGTCTCATGTTGAAATTCTGCATTTTACCAGCCAGGGAGCAAAAGTATGATACCATGCAATTCACTATCCAAGTACTTGTCAATTAAAAGTTGTCTCTCCAATTCATACACACCTGCTGGTGTTGCCTATGCAGTACATTTTCAATGTGCATATTGGCATAATGGAGGTCTTGTTAAAAATGTTGATTCTCATTAAAAATCTCAGAGGTAGGACTGGGGTGTCTTCATTTCTAAAAAACTCTCAGGCGGTGCCAGTGGTGTTGGTTTCTGGACCACATTTTGGGTGGTGAGGGTCTAGGGATGATTTCGACAGCTTTGTAACGGATTCAAAATTTCCTCCATCTTTTTACTCTTAGAACACTTGCTCACTTGAATTCACTCACTTGAATTAAATGCACACTAACTCATCAATAAACTAACAAAATAGACACAATCCCAGGCAGTTTTTATGCTCCTTACAGTCATCTCATGCTCTCCTCCCAATTTCACTTTTTACTTGTTATCGCTTCATCTTCTGGGGTTCAATACAAGCATACTCATGGAGCTAAAGAGCCACTTAGTAAGCAGTTACAGAACACAGTGTATGGTGCTAGGATTTCCCAACCTCTGCACTATTGACATTTTGGACTAGATAATTTTTTGTTGTGAAGACTGGCCTGTCCATTGTAGGATGTTTAGCAGCATCCCTGACCTCTACCCAGTAAATACCAATGTCATCCCCATCCTAACCCCACCTGATACCTGTTCATGACAATCGAAAATGTCTCCAGATATTGCCAGATGTGTCCTGGGAGGATGGGACATTTCCTCTGGCTGAGAACCACTGCTCCAGACTGTGCATGGTCTGGGGACCAAACAGAAGAAATTTTTGGGTGAAGAAAGGAAGAAAGCAACATATTTTTTTGTTGTTGTTAGTTCTCAACATTAACAAAGTCAGGGACCGGGCACTGGAATCTTTGCTTCAGTCCAACATTTCCACTTCTGTGATTGTAGAAGAAAGAGGAGAAGCAGCATAAGGACCACGGACCTCCTCCATCTTTGTTGCCACCTTCCCACTCATGTATGAGTGCACCTCATGTGTGTAGCCCAAATCACTTGGCAGACCCTAGTTGCAAGGGAGTTTAAGAACATGGTGGTATCTTAGTCTGTTTTGCTGTAAAAGAATAACTGAGGTTGGTTAATTTATAAAGAAAATAGGTTTATTTAGCTCATGGTTCTGTAGGCTGTACAGGAAGCATGGTGCTGGCATCTGCTCAACTTTTGGTGAGGGCTTTTGTGCTGTATCAAAACATGGTGGAGAAGGTCAAAGGGGAAGCAGACATGGGAGAAGAGAGACCATACCTGAGGGGGCATCCTGGCTTGATAACAACCCACTTTTGTGGGAACTAATCATTCCCTCAAGAACCAATCCAGTCCTGTGAAAGAAAGAACTCCCTACCATGAGAATGGCACCAAGCCATTCATGAGGGATCTGCCCCAGGACCCAAACACCTCCCACTAGGCCCCACCCCACAACACAGCCACATTGAGAATCAAGTTTCAGCATGATTTTGTGGGGACAAACAAACCATATCCAAACCATAGCAGGTGGTCAGCTTTTCACTTCTGTGTGAGGGAAGACCTATGAGAAGAGTCTGGGATGGATGTTGAGTGAGCCAGTCCATGGGTCCACCCTCTCCCATGCTTCAGAGTTCCCAGTAGTAGCTTAGCCTGGAGAAGTTGCTTTTGGCTAAGCAAAAAGGCCCAGTGCTCCAACAAAGCTTTAGAATGATCATTTTCTTCTTTTCTAAAAAATAATTATACTTCAGTAAGGTTCGAATTAATAGAGAAATACACAAGGCCTAAGCTAGAAACTTTTACCAGGCACATCTTATGGACAATTATTGAATATTACAAAATGGGCAGGCAGTCTATCAATAGAATGTTCTATCTCATGAAAGAGCAACAATATATGGTTGCTAATGCTTATATAATGTATGTGCCCGGGACTGTCTTAATGTCTTTTTCTACATTAACTTATTTACATCTCACAACAAATATCAAAATAATACTTTTCACAGATGAGAAAACTGAGACCCAGAGACTTTAAGTGTCTTGCCCAACGTCACCTAATTAGAAAACGGCAGGCCTGGGATTCCAATCCATGCAAATTTGATTGCAAAGTCTGTTTTTCATAACCATGCTACAACTAACTGTAAATAAATAGCTAACTATTTGATTAGATGCCATCTTATAATCTATTCTGTGGCCCTAAGAGACAGGGTTAATATGAAAAAAAAGTGCAAGAGTCTGTCAAGTTCAAGGTCTTTGCAGCTTTTGAAAAGACGTTTAAATATTGTGTGAAGGAAAGGAATGAAAAAGCCCGGTTAAGTGATGTAACAGGATAAGTGAGGGTAGCAGATTTTCACTGAGATTTTCATTCATTTATGGGAAACTGTATTTTACAGGACATAGGTTCTCTGTGATATCAGCCCCTTCATTATGCTATGAAGTCCCTGTTATAGTCTGTCCATTTGGTTGAAGTGGCCCATTTGTGTCACTGACAAGAATTCAGTTTGTATCAGGCCTGATACTTTCAGCTCTTAAGAACTTCTAGCTGTTAAGAAGGTATCCCCTAAATTTTGGAGAGTGACATATTGTATTTTAGCTGGTTAGCATCTTTTACCTGGAAAAATATTTAGGTTAACATTAAAAACTGTAAGAGAATCAAAACATAATGTTAATATTTTTGTAATAAGGCATCTGAATATGTTTATAAGATTTCATCTATTAGAATATTAGTCAACCTTATCAATAAATTAAAAATGTGTAATTGAGTAACTGATTTACACTTGTAATTTCTAAGTTGAAATAGCTTTGTTTGCAAATAATATTAGATCATTTTAGATAACTTAAAGTTCTTATTTATAAGCTTAATTTATTAAACATACAGTGTAATTTTTAAATATTTAGGAAAAGTTTGTTCAATTAGACTATTGTAGTATTTAGAAGGAAATCAATTATTTGAAATTTATAAATGTTGTTTTATATATTTGAAGTTTTAAAATTAATTTTGTAAGTAAGATCAACTATGACTCAAAGCTCCTTAAAAGTGATTGTTAAAACTTTTTAGACTAACATGTATAGTTATATATATAGATTGAATTTAAAAGCTTACGGAAGAAATAAATGTTTTGAGTTTTTAACTTTCAGAAGGCTGAGATGAGATGAATTTGTAATTTTAATAAGTTGAATATCAATTTTTAAATACCAAAGTAAACCCCTGAATAATCCTTTCTCTGTCCAGGCACTCTCCTTGAAGACATAAACAAAAACACCTCCCCAGCCCACCTACACCTGCAAAGCCTCAAATGCAAAGTCATCAGAGAAATAGCAAAAAGCTTCTCAGGGCCACCAATAGGAAGGCAGACAAATTTAGGAAAGAACAGAGACAACCCATGTCCATTCTCTAAATTAGGACTCTAAGCTTTACATTGTTAAGAGAAAAACAATCAAATGGAATATTTTGATCAGTAGTAGATTTCAACACTTTTGCACTTCGTACATTGCTGTCTTTCTTTAGAAACATTTGGAAGAGTTTTACCATGCAAAGATCAAAACAGCAAAGCAACTCTTCATAGCAATTATGAAGTCAGTGTATTTCACAATAGACCCTTTAGTGTGGGTTGTAAATGCTTCTCAGCATATTTCCTAATTTACTTATGCAAAGGAGGGCCCTCAACTTTGAAACTTCAGTCTTGAGGGCTAAATCAAGGTAGTGATCATGAAAAATTCAGAACAAAACTTTGTACATTTACATTAGAATGTAGTTGCTATTTTATTATAATTGATTCATATCTATTTTGTAGATTCTGGAAACTTCTAACTGCACAACTTTTTTTTAATTAGCAAAATAAACAAATGCATTCAATGGAAAAACTATACAATATAATGAAAATATTGATATGAGTGTTTCTTCAGTTATAAACATTAATGTAGTTGCAGAATTATATATACCATCATATGCCAATTTTGTTCTTGAAATGGTGAAAAATCATACTTTACTTACATGTGCATTTGGTTTCGTTTTTCTTTTTTTTTAAAATTGAGATGGAGTCTCTTTCTGTCGCCCAGGCTGGAGTGCAGCGGTGCAATCTTGACTCACTGCAAACTCAGTCTCCCAGGTTCAAGTGATTCTCCAGCCTCAGCCTCCTGAGTAGCTGGGACTGCAGGCATGGTGGCACCTGGCTAATTTTTGTATTTCTAGTAGAGACAGGGTTTCATCACGTTGGCCAGGCTGGTCTTAAACCCCTGACCTGAAGTGATCCGCCCACCTTGGCCTCCCAAAATGCTGGGATTATAGGGGTGAGCCACTGTGCCCCGCCTGGTTTCTTTTCTAGAATCGTGGCTGGCTCTTGATCCTGCCCTAATGAGGGGTGGGGGCAGCTTGTGCATCTCGTGAGCAATGCTGCTTCACTACTGGCCCCCTCTGGCATTCAAAATCTTCATCACTAAAGGGAGGGCTGAAGGATGACCTTGGAAGAATGTGCTGGTACTCACAGGATACTGTTCTGGAGTTTATTATTCAGAATTAGTCTTGTTTGTGGTGAAAACAGTAGAAAAATAGCAATGACTCCATTCATGGCTATTTGAGCAGTCCCTATTAGGGCACTTAGGTGGTTTTGCTTCCTAGAGCAAAGCTCCCTAACCCTGGATTAAGTACCAAACCTTAGTTTTCTATTTGTAAGTTGAGAGATGCGTCTCTTCCTCACAGGATTGTGTGAGAGGATTCCATGATAGGGAACTGGGCACAGTATCTGACCCATGGCACAGCACTCAGTACATGGCAATGAAGAGCCATCAGTGCTCATTAATAACCCCAAACCACATCCTGGCTTAGCAACACCGTGAGCTGATCCAAGCCTCCTGTTAGCAAATTCAAGGCTCTTCATTCTAGAAGCCATCTCCCACTTTGTGCTGTCACACCTCCCCCAACTTCTCTTTAGATGTGATGCCCAATATCTTAGGGCTCCTTCCTTCCCTTGCTCCTCCTGCCTCCAACAAAATCTGTTTTTAAGAGATTATCTAATAACCTCTTGGTCTAAGTCATTATTTCTTTTTATCTTATTTTTCCAGGGTTGTTGAGGTATAATTGACAAATAAAAGTTGTGTATATTTAAGGTACACAGCCTGATGCTTTGATATACTTATACATTGTGGAATGATCACTTTAATCAAGTTAATTAACATATCTGTTGCCTCATGTGTAGTTGCGTGTGTGTATGTGTGTGTGAGTGTGAACACCAAAGACCACCTTAGCAAATTTCAAGGATTCATACAGATTTGGAAACTCTAGTCACCATGTTATAAGTAAGATCTTAGAATTTATTCATCTTACGAAACCGAAACCTTGTACTCCTTGACTAACGTGTCCCTTTAAAAGGTTCACATGGCTTTAGACCAAAAAAGTAGAGCTTAAATTCTATATTTCAGGCTATAGGAAGAGGGCAGCAGAGGCATCTGAGGGTTGAAACACTTGTTTGAACTCTGGAAATTATACCTTTCATATTCACCTTCTCCACGTACTTGTAAAACTGGCCTCACTAGGCTGAGTGATTTCTGGCACCCTCTTTCCCCTAAAATCTGTTTCAGAGGTTAGA
This sequence comes from Gorilla gorilla gorilla, assembly GCF_029281585.2. Lineage (NCBI taxonomy): Eukaryota > Metazoa > Chordata > Mammalia > Primates > Hominidae > Gorilla > Gorilla gorilla. The sequence continues at coordinate 48,311,358 of NC_073230.2, forward strand.
GTGACCTCTTAAAGAATGAGTTACTCAGGAATTTCAAATCTGTCAGAAGACATAATTGAAAAATCTTTGGGCATGAGTGGGGTGTGGAGTACTTACCAAATAAGATCCTAGTTTTAAATTTGAGCACACAGACTTTAAAACTTTAGAAAGTAAAAATGTGCTTGACTTTGTGGGTGTGTGGTGTGAACATGTGTGGATAAGCGTGTGTGACTGTGTGTGTGTGAGTGGTAAGTATCAGTGTGTAGGGTCTGTGGTTGCATGTACATGTGTGTACAAACATGTGTGTGGTGAGTATGAGTGTGTGTGATGTGTGGTGTGTGTGGTATATATATGTGTGTGACTGTGTGTGTTGTGTGTATGTAGTATGTATGACTACATGTATGGTGTGTGTGGTATATATATGTGTGTGACTGTGTGTGTTGTGTGTATGTAGTATGTATGACTACATGTATGGTGTGTGTATGTGATGTGTGTGGCTGCACGTGTGTGTGTGTGTGGCAGGTTTTGACCTCTGCTGAAACAGCATTTCAGGTGATGGAAGCTTCCTGTTCAACCACAAAACAGATTGTTTTCCTCCAAATTATCCGGACATCGTGGAGCGCTGAGCCAGGATCACTATCTCTACCGTGGAGAGGGAGTTTATTCCAAATAAACATTGTAAGGTTGACAGATTCCTGAGATGAACTTTAGCTTGAGTTTCTATTTACTATAAGTTCCTAAGAAAACTTTAAGAGTATAATTTGTGCTCAAATGCTTCAGTCAGAGTGAATTGTAGGATGGAGGGGATAACTTGAGTGTTTAATCTGTGCAAATGCTGTTTCATATTTTTTTTTAAGACTATTTTTTAGAAGTGGCTCTGGCTGTGTCAGTAGCATTTCCTTCCCCCGCCAAAGGCCACTTGCTCCTTTTTTCTTTGGTGTCCTTTCTGAGCCATGTCCTATCATTCCAGGTATCGCTAATTCAGCACATACATGCCATGATCCCACGTCTTTCGGCTGTGCCCTGCCAGGTGGAGTATGTTGCACTAACCCTAAGAAAATGGGGAGCTCTGGAGCCAGCAGAGGGAGCTTTCTGTCCAAATTGGAACTGCCTTCAAATTTGCAGCACAGATTCACACTCTTTTAAAAACTTTAGAAGGAACTTTCAGGCAGCCTGGCTTTGTGCATCAAGTAGCATGTATAATTCCACATCTGAGGCATCTATTCAATGCTTCTCGTGAGTGCCTTCCATGCATTAGTTTGCCACTGAGGGAGAGTGCCTGCAACTCTCCTGCACATTGCTTTCAGGTTAATCTTCCCTCTCCACGGTGGAGATAGTGATCCTGGCTCAGGGCTCCACGATGTCCGAGGAATTTGGAGGAAAACAATCTGTTTTGTGGTTGAACAGGAGGCTTCTATTACCTGAACTGCTGTTTCAGCAGAGGTCAAAATGCACCCCCCCCCACACACAGTCACACACACAACATACACCATACATGCAGTCATACATACTACATACATAATACACACAGTCACACACACACACACATATATCACACACACCACACATCACACACACTCATACTCACCACCCACACTGAATCTTGTTTCACTGCCCTGGCCTCAGCATAAAACCAGAGTGTGAGACTGGACTCTACATGAACTTTCTTGTTCTTTGTTCCTTCATTTATAAAATGAGGCCACTACAACCATGTGGTAGAATAAACAATGACCTCAGCAATATAATATAACTCAGTGCTAAAGCCAAAACCAGGATCAGAGAATAACAGCATCTCAAAGCTGGAGAGACCAGGGTAGCGGAGCACTTGATCCAAGCCCCCATCTGAGGAGGCAGAAATCTTCCAGGACGGGACGGTGTTTTCATATGGCAGGAGTCCCAGGACTTACGGCTATAGCCTCTTGTCCAATGTATTGGGTTTCTGCAGCCTTGTGTGTGTGACTTTGAAGAGCCACATGTTTTAACTCCAGGGAAATGAAAAGTGAGCTATCTGATGTAGCTTATACATGAACCCACATCCTTCCATGAAACAATACCATTCCAAATAGAAGCAGCAATAGTCAGCCTCATTCTGATTCTATTTCTTCTATAGAATTCGTGTTTTGTGTGATCATTCATTCAGCAAATCTTTTTTGAGCTCTTCTTGTGTGTCAATTATTGTGTTGCCTAATGCGGCTGTAGCCACACTGCAAGCACTGCCTCTGACAGCTTATGAAGAGTGCTACGCTGAATGCAGCTAGTTTGGCCATCTTCTATGTTCACCTCCTTCCATTTCCTGGCTCTAGTGTTCTGAATCTCCACACTGAACTTTGATGCCTACAGAGTCACTGTTTCACTTGTTTTCGGTGGTACCAGACATGCAATTTACCAAATAGTCCCAGCTTCCTGCCTTGTAGGCCAGTGGGAAGTTTGCATTTCCTGGCCCATTGTGGTGGAGTAGAACCACGTTACTAGTTCTGGCCAGGACCTGTGAGTGTGATGTGTTTCACTTCTAGGTCGGAGCATCTCTACCTAGCTCCATATCCCTCAGACAAGGAGCTCCAGAGAAGGGCTGGTGCTGCTCCCCAGCCTGGCTCCCTAAGGGACTGTAGGAACACAGTCTTTTGCTGACTCCCAAAAGCCACGTGCCAGGTATGAGAAATCAACCATTGGGTTGTGTTTTTTGTTTGTTTGTTTGTTTTCTTTTCTTCTTCTATTTTTTTTTTTACAAGGAGCCTATCCCAACTGATTACCTTCATATAGAACATAGCAATTGGGTTCCTGCTTTATTTGGGCTAATCACTAGCATATATTCATTTATTGATTGATTCATTCATTTAACAAATAGGCCTCCAGTTCCTCCTGTGTGTCAGGAACAGTTCTGGGGATTCAGCTGTGAACACGAGTCAACGATCTTCCCCATGTCGAGCTTATCTTCCAATGGAGAAGAAGAGGAGTGATCACACTTAATAGGAAAAACAAGCAGGAAATAAAAGCAAAAACACAAATCCAGGTGGGCTTTGTCATTGCTGAGACTACTCCTGATAAATCCTGACATTTCAGGGTACTGTGCAAGAGACTTACAGACACCAGAAACCCGAAGGCAGCATTCACCTGGATAATGATAGAAGGAAACATAAAAGGTCAGAGAAGGCCCCGACCATATGAACATGTTACGGACCACTGATGATGCTTCAAGATTGCTGGTCAGGTGAAGGAAACACCATGACCACCCCAAATCAATCACGTAGAATTCCATGACTGAGGAAATTCTCTCCATTCTTTGCCTCCTCTAACACCTGCTCTCACTCAGCTCAATCTAGCCTCTTCTTTTGCCACATGAATAGGGTCAGGAGTTAGCAGGAAATAGAACGATGGGAGTAGGAGAGAATGTCTGTGAGAAAGGTATAATGGTCCCCTTCCCCTTAATCCTCCAGGCACAAAGGGGAGACTCAAGCTCATGGACAGTGAGAATAATTTAGCAGCATCTTCAAGCTGAATCCCAGTACTCTGCTTTCTAGTTTATGTGGTCTTGGAGGTGACTCGATTTATTCCTTTAAAATGAGAATAATAACTGTCTTACAGCATCACTGTGAAGGGGAAGGCAAGCTGAAGAGTACCACATAAGAAGGACTCACTGGAAGCCATTATTTTATGAAGGTAGAATTTTTTTTTCCAAGTGCGTTAGCATCTGTTGTCCATTTGCTTTTTAAAAAATGATTGTAGAGATGGGGTCTCACTGTATTGCCCAGGCTGGTCTCAAACTCTTGGGCTCAAGCTATTCTCCAGCCTCGGTCTCCTGAAGTGTTGAGATTACAGGCATGAGCCACCATGCCTGGGAGTTGTCTACCTTCCTACAACACTCCCGAAGAGGATGGCTAGAGAGGAACTCATGTTGTTGTAATCCCCCACAATGAGAAAGCTGCACACTGGTATACAAAATATTACCTCTTTGTTGTTAGGCCACTATGGTTACTTCTTGAGAAATCTGCTTTCTACTGAACATCAATTTATATTTCAAATAAATGAACATCTATAAAAATAGACACCTGATTGAATATAAATGGGTGAGTTTTTAAATACCTGGATCATGGGGATTCTAAATGCTAAATTCTCGGTGTATTCGGAACTCATGAATTAAGAAATCCTTCCAGTGGTTCTTATTAGTTGGTATTTTAGGAAGGTAAACATTGAGTAGAAGTATTTAGAAATATTCCATCTGTACACTGGGGCCTGTTGTGGGGTGGGGTGAGCGGGGAGGGGGGAGGGGTAGCATTAGGCGATATACCTAATGTAAATGGTATATACCTAATGTATATACCTAATGTATATACCTAATGGTATATACCTAATGTAAATGGTAATGGGTGCAGCACACCAACATGGAACATGTATACATATGCAACAAACCTGCACGTTGTGCACATGTACCCTAGAACTTAAAGTATAAAAAAAAAAAAAGAAATATTCCATCTGTGCTTGTGAACTCCTAAGGACTGACCTAAGCCTGGAAATTGTGAACTTTTGAATGTTCATCTGTGCTGGCTTCTGCGAGGTCTGTGAACTTCCCTTACTCAATATTCCAGGCTAGCTCTTAACTTATTCTGCATGGGAGATACTCTGGAATTCAAATCCTTAAGCAAGCATCCATTTGATTAGAGTTTATGGTAGTTTTATGCGTGAAAAAAATCCCTGACCATTTGCTCTTTCTTTTAGGGAGCTGGTTAAAGAATGATGGCAACCTTGGAATATTATGCTATAGAAGACCTACTGCTTTCTAGAAAATGCTTTCCTGTTTTACATATGCCATAACCCCATATGTGGGTGTTGGCACTTGGTGTTTTAGATGATGAATAATAAAACATACTACATCAAGTCAATGCTCATTTCCATCACTCTAATGGAGTGTTGGGCATTATTGTGATAATATCCTTAAAATAACTGAGTAAAAAACAAAAAAATCTTCCAACCACAGCCAGTTAACTTCCCTATATAAAAAATGTAGGTTCTTTTTTTATTAGGCTACAAAACTATTTCAAGCAAATGGAAACCAAACGTGTACCAAAAAAGAGCCCATGTGTATTTTCAAACTGTTGTACCTCAATGGTTCATGCCTTTGGGCTCTAGAGCAAAGAGCAGCCAAGTCTCCCTCCTCCCTTTGTGCCTTTAGGAGGGAATAAAATACATACCTGTTGAGAACATGTTTGTATGATTGTATTAAGCAAGTGACATATTAATAGTCCCAAATGTTTTGAATAGAACCATTTTAATATTAGATTAAAAACTACCAAAATAGTAAATACATGATCGTTAAGCTCCAAATACTCTGCTTATTGGAAGAGAGCATTTAAAAAAAAATAGAGAGGTTAATCGTATTTTTAAGAGCCCTGAGATGTGGACTTCTCTGATTTCTTGATGTCTGATGAGCAAAGACCTGTGAGTCTCCTAATCACTAATGCCAATGGAATTTAATGCTCTAAAATTAAAATTTCCCTTTTAAGTCAATAGGTACTCCTCTTATACCAAGAAGTTCTGAGGGGTAAGAAATGTATGAGAATATGACCAGGACAGACAATAATCAAGGAAAAGGAGTAGATCCCACATAGGCACACACACATCAAAGCCCACACTCACATATACATATCCACGAGCACAGACACTCAACTTGTAAGCTTAAGTTCGTATCATGTCAAACATCAGAGGGGTTTAAATTTTTATTTTCAAGCCAGTGCCCAGGGATGGGCATCTCCAGGGAGCTGAGGATTAGCATGAGGCAGCCCTGCCGGCCATGCCTACATCCCCACAGGCACAGGACAAGCCAAAGCCTTTGTTGTATGTTGGCAATGCACTTTTATGAATGTAATTTCTATTGCTGTTTTTAGCCTTTTCACATCACGTAATGTGAGGCCTTATACTTGTTAAAAAATTTATTTTCAAAATTGAGAAAAATGGTATTCAATGGCCGATGTTTTGAAGAAAGTTTCTTGAATTTCCTTGTATGTTACTCCTTGAGTCCTTCCTGCTCTCGGAATTCATATAATGCTATGTTCTTGGCAAGCTGGGCTGCTGTGGCAAACACAGTGTAATCAATAAATGAAAAATTAAATGCCCTATTATGGGCAAAGCAGGCCTGGCCATAATCCAACGTAAGCCTTTCCTGTCCTCTATATTTACTAGACTTCGCATTGCCCTTGTTCACGTTCGCCTTAATAAAAGCTAAAAGAGGTGCCAAAGAATAGATTTGTTGAATACTTGACGCCTGTTTTTCTCGCCATTAAAGCATCAGCTCTGATTAGGAGAAGCATTATATCCCGTGGGAACCAGAGCCGGTGATGGCATTTGGTGGGGGATTTCAAATGCACAGATGTGATCTTTGGACAATGGAAAATCAAATGAGCTGAAGTTGGACGAAACCAGATGTAGAGCCTCCAAGTTCAACCAAATACATTGTAAAGAGGCAGTTGTGCTGCTGGGGTAAAGTGATCCAAAAGTTAGACATTTGATGGTGAGTTAAATAGGGCTTGCCCAGCCCACACAATGCATCATCTTGAGGTTCACATCTCTATCTCCCCAAGACGAAGAAATCATCTCAGCACAAGTGTTTTAATGGGATGTAAAAAGGATGATCATCTGTCAGAGCCTTAGAGATGCAGCATCTGAATGGGCTCAGGTTTTGGAGGGTGCTCACACCAAAGGCTCATGCACTCTCCACTTGTCATTTCCCTTAGAGGTATGCAATTTGACGGAAAAGATTGATACTAACCTCCAACTTTTAAACCAGAAAGACAGTGTTTTCCTAGTGGAGTCCAAACCCCTTTGTTTGTATGAATGTTCTGGGGAACCAACTTTGCTTTAAGGGGATCACTTATTAAGCCTAGGATTGGAACAAACATTTTGAGGAATCTGTCAGCCAGTGCTTTATGAACTGCTCCCTGCTCCATTGTAGAGTACAGCTCTCTCGAGAACCAACTCTGAGGTTCCAGCACGAATTGTCTCACTTGACATGAACTGTAAAACCATTGGCACCACCTTACCTTTTCTATCATAATGCCTATGAATAAAACCCCGTAATCCTCTGTTTGTTCTGCCTGCATGTGTCTTTTTTAGTTTAACTTCCTTTCATGATATGTTAAAAATCCCATTGACGGTGGGTGCCAAAAGCATTTAATTCCACCTGTGGAGTATGAATTCAAGGTAGCTTCTGCTCATGGGTGGCTCCTTCCCCTCCAGAACAGCCTTATCCCTGAGTTGGCATCCACCATGAGTCTGAAAATCAGTCGCTCTTTGGATTTGCAGCCCAAGGGAAGTGAATACATGCCTGGGTAATTGAAGGGAGGGTGATTATGAGTAAATCACAATATAACTCTATCTTGAAACTGATGTGTTGATTTTAAATTGTGATCTAAGATGTTCAGAATGAGGAGGCTTTGGGATTCTTCAAGAAGAGGTCTCTGCTAGAGAAGAATGAAAAGGTTAAAGCTGAAGGGGCTTAATGAATGTGGGATTGAATTCTTATTAATCAGGAAGCTCAGAGGGGTGGGGGCAAGGAGTGAGGACAGTGTTCCTGTGAACACTCATGGAAATAAAAATCACAAGTGAGTTGAACAAGTCAACAGAATGTGAGGAAAGAAAGTAAGGTGGGCTTTTCCCTTTGTTTATTTCTGATCTGGGAAAGGAGCTGATCCACGACAAAGAAGGGGCAAGGGAAAAGGTACTTTAAGACCTTGTTTGAGTTCAGCCATTTATTGACCGAGATGATCAGTAACATAAAGACATTCACATGCATTATAACTGTATGCTTCAGAGAAGGCCCTGAACTAGCTTAGTGTGAAAAATTAATTAAGGCAATGCAAACACATTGTTTAATAGAAGTGTACGGAAGAATTTATGATGAAAAGGACCTGCCTTCTTTCTCACATTTCTCCTTCCCAAGGCCTGTCTTCAGAGACAACCACTTTTGATCCCCATTATTTGGGAACTGCTCATATTTCTAAATAATGTGATTTTATACTGATAATTAGACTGATAAAATGAGCTTATACTGATCTTTCTTATCAGCTTTTGACATTGTGTAATTGCTTTCCGGTTACTTGCATGCAGATGAGCTTTTAACTTTCTCACACCTCTTCTCTCCCAATGTGTCTTTGTTTGTTTATCCTTTAGTATGCATTGTTTATTTTCTTTAATTAAAGTTTTTATTTTGAAATAATTGTAGATTTACATGCAATTGTAGCAAATAATGCAGAAAGAGCTCATGTACCCTTTACTCAGTGTTCCCCATCTTGCACTGGTAATAGTCCAATATCATCACCAAGATATCAATATTGGTATAGTCAAGACACAGAACACTACATTGCCACAAAGATCCCTTGTCTTACCCTTTCATAGCTACCCTGCTTCCTTCTCATTCTCAGCCTCTTTTTAACCCTGGCAATCACATTCTATTCTCCATTTTTATACTTTTGTAATTTCAATAATAATATTAGCTTTATTATTTGAGACAAGGTCTCACTGGACACCAATTGCACAGGTTGGATTCCAGTGGCACAATCCTGGGCTCAAGAGATCCTACCACCTCAGCCTCCTGAGTAGCTGGGACTACAGGTGCATGTCAGCACACCTGGCTACTTTTTCTATTTTTTGTGGAGACAGGGTCTCACTTTATTGCCTAGGCTGTCTTGAACTATTGGCCTCAAGTGATCCTCTGGCCTCAGCCTCCGAAGTTCTGGGATTACAAGCATAGGCCACTGTGCCTGGCCTAATAATATTATATAAATTAAGTTATACAGTATAGAACTTTTTGGAATTGCTTGTTTTCCTTCAGCACAATTTGCTGGAGATTCATTCAGGCTTTTGCACATTGTCAATAGTTTGCCACTTTTATCGCTGAGTAGTATTCCAAGGTATGGCTTTACCACAGTGTGTTTATTGATTCACCCATTGGAGGACATCTGGATAGTTTTCAGTTTTTGGCAATTAGGAATAATGCTGCTATAAACATTCATGCCTAGGTTTTTGTGTGAATCTAAGTTTTCATTTCTCTGGGATAAATACATGGAGTGCAATTGCTGTTTTTTATGGCAGTTGCATGTTTAGGTTTTTAAGAAACTGCTCAACTGTTTTCCAGGGTGGCTGTACCATTTTACATTATTGTCAGCAATATTTGAGTGATCTTGTTTCTCCACATCCTCACTAGCATTAATTTTGTATTTGTGACCGGGCGCAGTAGCTCACGCCTGTAATCCAGCACTTCGGGAGGCCGAGACGGGCGGATCACGAGGTCAGGAGATCGAGACCATCCTGGCTAACATGGTGAAACCCCATTTCTACTAAAAAATACAAAAAAATTAGCCGGGTGAGGTGGTGGGTGCCTGTAGTCCCAGCTACTTGGGAGGCTGAGGCAGGAGAATGGCGTGAACCCAGGAGGTGGAGCTTGCAATGAGTCGAGATCACACCACTGCACTCCAGCCTGGACAACAGAGGGAGACTGTCAAAAAAAAATTTTGTATTTGTGTTGTGGTGTCTGGCTTATTTCACTTAGCATAGTGTCCTCCAAGTTCATCTATGTTGTTGGCAAATATATTTCAGCCTTCTTTTAAAGGCATGTGTATGTGTATGTGTATGTGTATATGTATATGTGGAGAGAGAGAGAGAGAGAGAGAGGGAGAGAGAGAGAGAGAGATAGGGTCTCACTCTGTTGCTCAGGCTGGAGTGCAGTGGTGCCATCATGGCTCACTGTAGCCTTGACCTACCAGGCTCAAATGATTCACCTCAGCCTCCTGAGCAGCTGGGGCTACAGGCATGTGGCACCACACTCGCCTAATTTTTGTATTTTTAGTAGAGATGGGGTTTCGTCATGTTTTTCAGGCTGGTCTTGAACTCACATGATCCACCCATGTCAGCTTCCCAAAGTGCTGGGATTACAGGCATAAGCCACCATGCCTAGCCTTGAATAATATTTTATTGGATTTATGTATCATGTTTTCTTTATTGGTCATCTATCAATGGAAATTTAGTTTGATTTCATATCTTGGCTATTGTGTAGAATGCAAAAATGAACAATGGCAGTGTAGATATCTCTTTGAGGTACGGATTTCATTTCCGTTGAATGGGATTGATGGGTTCTTTGTGAGGAATCTCCATATTGTTTTCTATAATGGCTGCCGGCACCAGTTTACGTTCCCACAAACGGTATACAAGTTTCCTTTTCTCCATATCCTCGCCAACACTTACCTTTCTTCTTTCTGATAGTAGCCATCCAAATGGGTGTAAGGTGAGGTGATATCTCATTGTGCTTTTGATTTGCACTGCCTGATGATTAGTGAAGTTAAGTTGGCCATTTTTATGTCTTCTTTTGAGTAATATCCATTCAGGACTTTTAACCATGATTAAATTGGATTATTTATTTTTTTGCTGTTGACTTGCATGAATTCCTTATATGGTTGCCTTATTATTTCCAAAAGATTATTTCCTTTGCCATGCAGAAGCTTTTTAGTTTGATGCCATTTCATTAGCCTATTTTTGATTTTGTTGCCTGCACTCTTTGTGTTATATCCAAAAAATTATTGCCAAGACCATTGTCAAAAAGCTTTCCCCCTATGATTCTTCTAGTAGTTTTATGTCTTACATGTTAGACATAAAACTAAGATGTTTTAATCCATTTAAGTAATTAAGTCTTTCATCCATTTTGAGTTGATATTTGTATATGGTGTGAGATAAGGATCTAGTTTTATTCTCCTGCATGTGCATATCATATTTTCCCAGCATTATTTATTGAAGAGATCCCCACTTTGTGTTCTTGGCACCCTTGTCAAAGATGTGTGGATTTATTTCTGGCCTTTTGATCCCATTCTCTGTTGATATGTATATTTTTATACCAGTACCACGCAGTTTTAATTACTGTAGCTTTTAAATATGTTTTAAAGTAGGGATTTTTTTTTTTTTTTATTATACTTTAAGTTTTAGGGTACATGTGCACATTGTGCAGGTTAGTTACATATGTATACATGTGCCATGCTGGTGCGCTGCACCCACTAACTCGTCATCTAGCTTTATGTATATCTCCCAATGCTATCCCTCCCCCCTCCCCCCACCCTACCACAGTCCCCTGAGTGTGATATTCCCCTTCCTGTGTCCATGTGATCTCATTGTTCAATTCCCACCTATGAGTGAGAATATGCGGTGTTTGGTTTTTTGTTCTTGCGGTAGTTTACTGAGAATGATGATTTCCAATTTCATCCATGTCCCTACAAAGGACATGAACTCATCATTTTTTATGGCTGCATAGTATTCCATGGTATATATGTGCCACATTTTCTTAATCCAGTCTATCATTGTTGGACATTTGGGTTGGTTCCAAGTCTTTGCTATTGTGAATAATGCGGCAATAAACATACGTGTGCCTGTGACTTTATAGCAGCATGATTTATAGTCCTTTGGGTATATACCCAGTAATAGGATGGCTGGGTCAAATGGTATTTCTAGTTCTAGATCCCTGAGGAATCGCCACACTGACTTCCACAATGGTTGAACTAGTTTACAGTCCCACCAACAGTGTAAAAGTGTTCCTATTTCTCCACAACCTCTCCAGCACCTGTTGTTTCTTGACTTTTTAATGATTGCCATTCTAACTGGTGTCAGATGGTATCTCATAGTGGTTTTGATTTGCATTTCTCTGATGGCTAGTGATGATGAGCATTTTTTCATGTGTTTTTTGGCTGCATAAATGTCTTCTTTTGAGAAGTGTCTGTTCATGTCCTTCACCCACTTTTTGATGGGGTTGTTTGTTTTTTTCTTGTAAATTTGTTTGAGTTCATTGTAGATTCTGGATATTAGCCCTTTGTCAGATGAGTAGGTTGCGAAAATTTTCTCCCATTTTGTAGGTTGCCTGTTCACTCTGATGGTAGTTTCTTTTGCTGTGCAGAAGCTCTTGAGTTTAATTAGATCCCATTTGTCAATTTTGTCTTTTGTTGCCATTGCTTTTGGTGTTTTGGACATGAAGTCCTTGCCCATGCCTATGTCCTGAATGGTAATGCCTAGGTTTTCTTCTAGGGTTTTTATGGTTTTAGGTCTAACGTTTAAATCTTTAATCCATCTTGAATTGATTTTTGTATAAGGTGTAAGGAAGGGATCCAGTTTCAGCTTTCTACATATGGCTAGCCAGTTTTCCCAGCACCATTTATTAAATAGGGAATCCTTTCCCCATTGCTTGTTTTTCTCAGGTTTGTCAAAGATCAGATAGTTGTAGGTATGCGGCGTTATTTCTGAGGGCTCTGTTCTGTTCCATTGATCTATATCTCTGTTTTGGTACCAGTACCATGCTGTTTTGGTTACTGTAGCCTTGTAGTATAGTTTGAAGTCAGGTAGTGTGATGCCTCCAGCTTTGTTCTTTTGGCTTAGGATTGACTTGGCGATGCGGGCTCTTTTTTGGTTCCATATGAACTTTAAAGTAGTTTTTTCCAGTTCTGTGAAGAAAGATATTGGTAGCTTGATGGGGATGGCATTGAATCTGTAAATTACCTTGGGCAGTATGGCCATTTTCACGATATTGATTCTTCCTACCCATGAGCATGGAATGTTCTTCCATTTGTTTGTATCCTCTTTTATTTCCTTGAGCAGTGGTTTGTAGTTCTCCTTGAAGAGGTCCTTCACGTCCCTTGTAAGTTGGATTCCTAGGTATTTTATTCTCTTTGAAGCAATTGTGAATGGGAGTTCACTCATGATTTGGCTCTCTGTTTGTCTGTTATTGGTGTATAAGAATGCTTGTGATTTTTGTACATTGATTTTGTATCCTGAGACTTTGCTGAAGTTGCTTATCAGCTTAAGGAGATTTTGGGCTGAGAGAATGGGGTTTTCTAGATATACAGTTATGTCGTCTGCAAACAGGGACAATTTGACTTCCTCTTTTCCTAATTGAATACCCTTTATTTCCTTCTCCTGCCTAATTGCCCTGGCCAGAACTTCCAACACTATGTTGAATAGGAGTGGTGAGAGAGGGCATCCCTGTCTTGTGCCAGTTTTCAAAGGGAATGCTTCCAGTTTTTGCCCATTCATTCTGATATTGGCTGTGGGTTTGTCATAGATAGCTCTTATTATTTTGAAATACGTCCCATCAATACCTAATTTATTGAGAGTTTTTAGCATGAAGGGTTGTTGAATTTTGTCAAAGGCCTTTTCTGCATCTATTGAGATAATCATGTGATTTTTGTCTTTGGCTCTGTTTATATGCTGGATTACATTTATTGATTTGTGTATATTGAACCAGCCTTGCATCACAGGGATGAAGCCCACTTGATCATGGTGGATAAGCTTTTTGATGTGCTGCTGGATTCTGTTTGCCAGTATTTTATTGAGGATTTTTGCATCAATGTTCAAGGATATTGGTCTAAAATTCTCTTTTTTGGTTGTGTCTCTGCCCGGCTTTGGTATCAGAATGATGCTGGCCTCATAAAATGAGTTATGGAGGATTCCCTCTTTTTCTATTGATTGGAATAGTTTCAGAAGGAATGGTACCAGTTTCTCCTTGTACCTCTGGTAGAATTCGGCTGTGAATCCATCTGGTCCTGGACTCTTTTTGGTTGGTAAACTATTGATTATTGCCACAATTTCAGCTCCTGTTATTGGTCTATTCAGAGATTCAACTTCTTTCTGGTTTAGTCTTGGGAGAGTGTATGTGTCGAGGAATTTATCCATTTCTTCTAGATTTTCTAGTTTATTTGCGTAGAGGTGTTTGTAGTATTCTCTGATGGTAGTTTGTATTTCTGTGGGATCAGTGGTGATATCCCCTTTATCATTTTTTATTGTGTCTATTTGATTCTTCTCTCTTTTTTTCTTTACTAGTCTTGCTAGCAGTTTATCAATTTTGTTGATCCTTTCAAAAAACCAGCTCCTGGATTCATTAATTTTTTGAAGGGTTTTTTGTGTCTCTATTTCCTTCAGTTCTGCTCTGATTTTAGTTATTTCTTGCCTTCTGCTAGCTTTTGAGTGTGTTTGCTCTTGCTTTTCTAGTTCTTTTAATTGTGATGTTAGGGTGTCAGTTTTGGATCTTTCCTCCTTTCTCTTGTGGGCATTTAGTGCTATAAATTTCCCTCTACACACTGCTTTGAATGTGTCCCAGAGATTCTGGTATGTTGTGTCTTTGTTCTCATTGGTTTCAAAGAACATCTTTATTTCTGTCTTCATTTCGTTATGTACCCAGTAGTCATTCAGGAGCAGGTTGTTCAGTTTCCATGTAGTTGAGCGGCTTTGAGTGAGATTCTTAATCCTGAGTTCTAGTTTGATTGCACTGTGGTCTGAGAGATAGTTTGTTATAATTTCTGTTCTTTTACATTTGCTGAGGAGAGCTTTACTTCCAAGTATGTGGTCAATTTTGGAATAGGTGTGGTGTGGTGCTGAAAAAAATGTATATTCTGTTGATTTGGGGTGGAGAGTTCTGTAGATGTCTATTAGGTCCGCTTGGTGCAGAGCTGAGTTCAATTCCTGAGTATCCTTGTTGACTTTCTGTCTCGTTGATCTGTCTAATGTTGACAGTGGGGTGTTAAAGTCTCCCATTATTAATGTGTGGGAGTCTAAGTCTCTTTGTAGGTCACTCAGGACTTGCTTTATGAATCTGGGTGCTCCTGTATTGGGTGCATATATATTTAGGATAGTTAGCTCTTCTTGTTGAATTGATCCCTTTACCATTATGTAATGGCCTTCTTTGTCTCTTTTGATCTTTGTTGGTTTAAAGTCTGTTTTATCAGAGACTAGGATTGCAACCCCTGCCTTTTTTTGTTTTCCGTTAGCTTGGTAGATCTTCCTCCATTCTTTTATCTTGATCCTATGTGTGTCTCTGCACGTGAGATGGGTTTCCTGAATACAGCACACTGATGGGTCTTGACTCTTTATCCAATTTGCCAGTCTGTGTCTTTTAATTGGAGAATTTAGTCCATTTACATTTAAGGTTAATATTGTTATGTGTGAATTTGATCCTGTCATTATGATGTTAGCTGGTGATTTTGCTCATTAGTTGATGCAGTTTCTTCCTAGTCTTGATGGTCTTTACATTTCGGCATGATTTTGCAGCAGCTGGTACCAATTGTTCCTTTCCATGTTTAGCGCTTCCTTCAGGAGCTCTTTTAGGGCAGGCCTGGTGGTGACAAAATCTCTCAGCATTTGCTTGTCTGTAAAGTATTTTATTTCTCCTTCACTTATGAAGCTTAGTTTGGCTGGATATGAAGTTCTGGGTTGAAAATTCTTTTCTTTAAGAATGTTGAATATTGGCCCCCACTCTCTTCTGGCTTGTAGGGTTTCTGCCGAGAGATCCGCTGTTAGTCTGATGGGCTTCCCTTTGAGGGTAACCCGACCTTTCTCTCTGGCTGCCCTTAACATTTTTTCCTTCATTTCAACTTTGGTGAATCTGACAATTATGTGTCTTGGAGTTGCTCTTCTCGAAGAGTATCTTTGTGGTGTTCTCTGTATTTCCTGAATCTGAACGTTGGCCTGCCTTGCTAGATTGGGGAAGTTCTCCTGGATAATATCCTGCAGAGTGTTTTCCAACTTGGTTGCATTCTCCCCATCACTTTCAGGTACACCAATCAGACGTAGATTTGGTCTCTTCACATAGTCCCATATTTCTTGGAGGCTTTGCTCATTTCTTTTTATTCTTTTTTCTCTAAACTTCCCTTCTCGCTTCATTTCATTCATTTCATCTTCCATTGCTGATACCCTTTCTTCCAGTTGATCACATCGGCTCCTGAGGCTTCTGCATTCTTCACGTAGTTCTCGAGCCTTGGTTTTCAGCTCCATCAGCTCCTTTAAGCACTTCTCTGTATTGGTTATTCTAGTTATACATTCTTCTAAATTTTTTTCAAAGTTTTCAACTTCTTTGCCTTTGGTTTGAATGTCCTCCCATAGCTCAGAGTAATTTGATCGTCTGAAGCCTTCTTCTCTCAGCTCGTCAAAGTCATTCTCCATCCAGCTTTGTTCCGTTGCTGGTGAGGAACTGCGTTCCTTTGGAGGAGGAGAGGCACTGTGCGTTTTAGAGTTTCCAGTTTTTCTGTTCTGTTTTTTCCCCATCTTTGTGGTTTTATCTACTTTTGGTCTTTGATGGTGGTGATGTACAGATGGGTTTTCGGTGTGGATGTCCTTTCTGTTTGTTAGTTTTCCTTCTAACAGACAGGACCCTCAGCTGCAGGTCTGTTGGAGTACCCTGCCGTGTGAGGTGTCAGTGTGCCCCTGCTGGGGGGTGCCTCCCAGTTAGGCTGCTCGGGGGTCGGGGGTCAGGGACCCACTTGAGGAGGCAGTCTGCCCGTTCTCAGATCTCCAGCTGCCTGCTGGGAGAACCACTGCTCTCTTCAAAGCTGTCAGACAGGGACATTTAAGTCTGCAGAGGTTACTGCTGTCTTTTTGTTTGTCTGTGCCCTGCCCCCAGAGGTGGAGCCTACAGAGGCAGGCAGGCCTCCTTGAGCTGTGGTGGGCTCCACCCAGTTGGAGCTTCCCGGCTGCTTTGTTTACCTAAGCAAGCCTGGGCAATGGCGGGCGCCCCTCCCCCAGCCTCGCTGCCGCCTTGCAGTTTGATCTCAGACTGCTGTGCTAGCAATCAGCGAGATTCCGTGGGCGTAGGGCCCTCCGAGCCAGGTGTGGGATATAGTCTCGTGGTGCGCCGTTTTTTAAGCAGGTCTGAAAAGCGCAATATTCGGGTGGGAGTGACCCGATTTTCCAGGTGCGTCCGTCACCCCTTTCTTTGACTCAGAAAGGGAACTCCCTGACCCCTTGTGCTTCCCAAGTGAGACAATGCCTCACCCTGCTTCGGCTCGCGCATGGTGCGCGCACCCACTGGCCTGCGCCCACTGTCTGGCACTCCCTAGTGATATGAACCCGGTACCTCAGATGGAAATGCAGAAATCACCCATCTTCTGCATCGCTCACGCTGGGAGCTGTAGACCGGAGCTGTTCCTATTCGGCCATCTTGGCTCCTCCTCCCAGATTTTTTTATGCTTCCAGCTTTATTTTTCTCATGCAAGTTTGCTTTGGCTATTCTGGGTCTTTTGAGGTTCCATATGAATTTCAGGATTGTTTCTCTATTTCTGTAAAGAATGCCATTGGGATTTTGGTAGGCATTGTACTGAATCTGTAAATTGCTTTGAATAGTATGGACATTTAAAATTCTTTAATTCTTCTGTTCCATGAATATGAAATGTCTCTCCATCTATGTGTTTTTTTAAATGTCTTTCATCAGCATTTTATAATTTTCAGTGTATAAGTCTTTCCAATTTTTGTTGTTTATTCTTATATATTTTCTTCTTCTTGTTATTATTGTGAATAGGATTGTTTTCCTAATTCGTTTTTGGATAGTTTCTTGTTTGTGTATAGAAAAGCATCTGATTTTTGTATGTTGATTTTTTATCTGACTTTACTGAACTTATTTATTAGCTCTAGTATTCTTTAAATTGAGTATTTAGGGTTTTCTATATATGTAGTCTGAAGAGGAAGAAAATTTTACATCTTTTCAGCTTTGGATGCCTTTTCTTTTCTTTTCTAATTGTTCTGGCTGAGACTCCCAGTCCTATGTTTAAACAAAGTGGTAAAAGTGAATATTCTTGCCTTTAACCAGATTTTAGAGAAAATAATTTTAGTTTCCTCCCATTGATTATGATGCTAGCTGTGGCTTTTCATATCACCTTTATTGTGCTGGAGTAAGTTCCTTCTATACCTATTTTGTTGAGAGTTTTATGTATAAATGTATCTTACATTTCATCAAATGCTATTTCTGGGTCTATTGAGATAAGTATACTTTTTTCTTTCATTTTGTTACTGTGTTGTATCATATTGATTGATTTGCATAAGTTAAACCATTCTTGTATCCCAGGGATAAATTCCACTTAGTTATGATATATGATACTTTTAATTGCTGCTTAATTTGGTTTGCTAGCATTTTATCGAGAATTTTTTGTATCTATGTTCATTTGAGATATTGACCTGTTGTTTTCCTTTTCTCTAATGTCTTTGGTTTTGGTGTCAGGGTGATGCTAATCTCACTGAATCAGTTTGGAAGTGTTCTCTCATCTATTTTTTGGAAGAGTTTCAGAAGGATTGTTATTAATTCTTCTTTGAATGTTTGTTAGAATTCATCCATGAAGCCATCACATCCTAGACTTTTCTTTGTTGGAAGGTTTTTGATTACTGATTCAATTTCCTTACTTGTTATTGGTTTGTTCAGGCTTTCTGCTTCTTCTTGATTAAGTTTGAGTAGATTGTATGTGTCTAGGAATTTATTCATTTCTTCTAAGTTATCCAGTTTGTTGGGCATAGAACTGTTCATAATAGTTCCTTATGATCCTTTATACTTCTGAGACATCCATTGAAATGTTTCCTGATTTTATTTGAGTCTTCTGTGTTTTCTTAGACTAAGTGTTTGATTAATTTTATCTTTCAAAAAAACCTAATTCTTGTTGATTTTTAAAATATATTTTTTAAAAATTTCTCATTTGTTATTGCTCTTTTGCTAACTTTGGATTTAGTTAGTTCTCTTTCTAATTCCTTTGTACAATGTTAGGTTGTGAAGAGGTAAAGAGCTTTCTTCTTTCTAAATATAAGTATTTATTGCTATAAACTTGCCTTTTAGTGCTACTTTTTTGCCATCTTTAGGATTTAGTATGTTGTGTTTTCATTTTCATTTGTCTCAAGATACTTTTAAATTTTTCTTTTGATTTCTCTTTTGACCCAATGGGATGTTCAGTAGAGTGTTGTTTAGTTTCTACATATATGTGAATTTTCTTGGTGTTATTGATTTCTGGTTTTATTTCATTGTGGTCAGAAAAGGTACATCAAATAATCTTGATTTTTCTTAAGTGGAAGATTTTTGTGTGTGTGTGGCCTGATATGTGACTTATTCTGAGGAATATTGTGTGTGCACTTGAAAAGAACATAAGCATACTTTGGTTCTTAGGTTGAAGGTTTTGTATATGCCTATTAGGCCCATTTGGTCTATTGTTTTGTCCAGGTACCTGCTTACTGACTTCCTGTTTGGTTGTTCTATCCATTATTGTAATTGGGCATTGAAGTTCCCTACTATTATTATATTTCTGTCAATTTTTGTCTTTAGTTCTGATACATTTTCTCTTAATATTTAGGTGCTCTATTACTGGGTGCATGTATATTTAAATTGTTATATATTTATGTTGAATCAACTATTTTATTATTATATAATGACCTAATTTGTCTTTAGAGACATTTATGGCCTTATTTTACACTTATATTTTATCTAAGTGTAGCCACTCTTGCTTTCTTTTGGTTACCATTTGCGTAAAATATTTTTTCCCATCTCTTTACTTTCAGCCTATGTGTCTCTCTAAAGTGAGTCTCTTATAAAAAACATATCACTGGATCATGCTTTTTAAAAAATCCATTCATCCACTCAATGACTTTTGACTGGTGAAATTAATCTATTTGCATTTAAAATAAATACTGATAAATGAAAAACTATTATTGCCTTTGTGTTGTTTTCTATTTTGCAGTTGTTTTTCCCTTTTGTCTTGTCTTGATGTCTTTGTTGTTTAATAAATTTTTTGTAGTGATTTGCTTTATTTTCTCTTTATATTTTGTACTATAAGTTTTTTATTTGTTGTTAGCTTCAGGTTTGCGTAAACTATCTTGTAGTTATACTCTTCTATTTTAAGTTGATAACTGCTTAACTGCAATTTCATAAAAAAAAAACTACACTTTTACTTCCCCAACATACTTTGTGTTTTTGTAGTCAGAATTTGCTTTCTACATTGTGTGTTCATTAACATCATTTTATGCTTTAACTTTTATATTAGGGTCAAAAGTAAATTCTGTACCACCATTACACTGTAACATTAATCTGTGTATGTCTACATATTTACCTTCACCAGTGAGATTTATGCTTTCATATGCTTTTGCACTAATGTTTAACATTTTTGTTTCAATTTGAAGTACTTCTTTCAGCATTTTTTAAGCTACCTCGTGTGGTTGATACTGATAGCCTCTGTCTGCCTTCTTTGTTCCTAGCCATTTTCAGGTATCTTGCTATGAAAATCTCCTCAGCTACCCAGGTGGGATGAAACAAAGTGGGTCTTTAGGGCATTGCCCTGAAATACTGGGGAATTTGGGAGCAGAATTCATTTCCACTGGTGCTGAGTTGTTCTGGCCTGAGAATGGAATGAGCAAGGCAACATAAACCTGTTCTTCCTACCCTTTCTGCATGCTTCTTCCTTCTCCTTCTCCTTCTTTTTCTTCTCCTTCTTCCCTCTTTCTTCCTTCTTCTCATTCTCCTCCTCCTCTTCCTCCTCCTCCTCCTCTTCCTCCTCCTCCTTCTTCTTCCTTTTCCTTCTTCCTTCTCCTTCTTCCTCTTCCTCTTCTTCTTCCTTCTTCTTTTTGTGCTCCACCTTGTTGCTATACTTCTTAACTGGACTTCTGAGCCCTCCCAGAGCTATTTTCATTAGTGTACAGCTGTCTAATGTTTTTGTGTTTAGTGGGACAAAGACTTGGATCTTCTACTCTGCCATTTTGCTGATATCTAGGATCTATAATTTTATATTTTAGACATGTCTTTGATCTGTTTTGAAATAATTTTTGTAGAAGTGTCAGGGTTTATGTCGAGGTTCTTTTTCTTTTTGTCCTGTGGATGTCAAATTGGTCCAGCACCATTTGTTGAAATGGATATCTTTTCTCTATTAAATAGTTTTTGCACCTTCTGTTTCTCTCTTCTAGTTCATTGGCCTATGCTCTAGTCCATTAATCTATGTTTCTACCTGTCTGCCAATAGTCTTGATTATTGTAACTACATAGTGCCTTGATATTGGGGAGACTGATTTCTCCCCCTTGATTCTTTTTTTCCTCAAAATTATTTTAGCTATTCCAGTTTCTTTGCCTTTCCATATACATTTTAGGATACTGTTGTTTATATCTACAAAAATCTTGATTTTGAGATAAATTGCATTAAAGCTGTATATTAATTTGAGGTGTTTTATTCCAATCATAAATATATGTTTCTTTAATTATTCAGAGCTTTGATTTATTTCATTAGCATTGTATAGTCTTTGGTAAGTCCTGTACATATTTTGTCAGATTTACCTGAGTATTTTATTTTGAGTGATTATATATTGTATTAGGTTTTTAATTTTGTTGTCCATATTTATCACTAGCATACAGAAATACAATAGATTTTTACATGTTTATCTTTTATTCTGTAATCTTGATGATGCACTATTTTTAGGAGTTTTTTTGTAGACAATCATGTCATTTGCAAATAGGGACATTTTTACTTCATTCTTTCTAATCTATATGTCTTTTATGTCGTATTCTTGCTTTATTGCACTGGCTAGAATTCCAGAAATAAGTTGAATGAGAGAACTGAGAGCAGAAATTCTTAAGGAGAAAGCATTCAATCTTTTGCCATTAAGTACAATGTTAACTGTAGGTTTATTGTAGATGGTCATTATCAAGTTGACAGGTTTCCTATTTCTATTTTTTAAGTTTTTTTAAAAATCATGAATAGATGTTGAGTTTTGTCAACCTCTTTCTATATTGATTGATGTAATCCTGTGATTTTTCTCCTTTTGTCCTATTTTTAATTTTTAAGTTATAAATTGACAATTTATAATTGTATACGTTTATGGGGCACAAAGTGATTTTATGATTTATGAATAAATGTGGAATAACTAAATCAAGTTAGTTAACATATTCATCACCCCATATACTTAACACTTCTCGTGGTGAGAACATTTGAAATTTACCCTCTTAGCAATTTTGAGTTGTGTAATACTCTATGCTCTATTTTGAGCAATAGCGATCAAAGAAGTCGTATTCCTTCTGTCTAAGACTTTTTACGTTTTGGCCATCATCTCCTCACAACCCCCAGCCTCTGTAACCACTATTCTATTCTCTGCTGCTATGGGTTCAATTGTTTTGGATTCCACATATAAGTGAGAATATTCAGTATTTGTCTTTCTTTCTCTGGCTTATTTTACTTAGCATAATGTTCTTCAATTCCATGCATGTTGTTGCAAATGACAGAATTTCCTTCTTTCTTTCAGTCTGAATAGTATTTTATGGTGTATATATACCACATTTTGTTTACCTATTTATCTGCTCATGGACACTTAGTTGATTCTATAACGTGGCTATCATATTAATGCTATAATAAAGACAGGAATGCAGAGATATCTTTAACAATTGATTTCAGATCTTTTGGTTAAATACTCAGAAGTGAGATTGCTGGATCATATGGTAATTTCATTTTTAGTTTCTTGATGAACTTTCATACAGTTTTCCATAGTGGTTGTACTAATCTACATTTCTACTAGCAGTATATAAGGTTCCCTTTTCTCCACAGCCTCACCAATACTGGTTATCTTTTGTCTTTTTGATAATAGGCATTGTGACAGAGGTGAGATGATATCTTATGGTTTTAATTTGCATTTCCCTTGTGATTAGCAAAGTTGAGCACTTAAAAATATATTTGTTGGCCATCTGGGTGTTTTCTTTTGAGAAATGTCTATTCAGTTTCCCTGCCCATTTTTAAATTGGGCTTTCTGTTTTGTTGCTATTGAGTTGTATGGGCTCCTTATATATACTGGATATTAACTCCTTATTGGATGTACGGCTTGCAAATATTTTTCTCCCATTCCATAAGTTATCTCTGCTCTCTGTTAATTATTTCTTTTGGGGTGCAGAGGCTTTTAAGTTTGATATAATCCCATTAGTCTATTTTTGCTTTTACTGCCTGTGCTTTTGGGATCAAATTTAAAAAAATCATTGTTCAGACCAACATCATATAGTTTCTCACCATGTTTTCTCCTAATAGTTTTACAGTTTTGGTTTTAATATTTACATCATTAATCCATTTTGAATTGATATTTTAATGTCATGTCAGATAAGGGCCTACTTTCATTCTTCTGCATGTGGATATCTGGTTTCCCCAACACCATTTATTGAAGAACCTATCCTTTTCTCATGGTATATTCTTGGCACCTTTTTGGAAATCAATTGACCAAACATGCATAGGTTTATGTTGGGGCTTCCTATTTTGTTCCATTTGTTGATGTGTCTATTTTTTTTTTTTTACCAGTATCATGCTGTTTTAATTACTATAGCTTTGTAATATAATTTGAAATCAGGTAATGTGATATTTCCACCTTGTTCTTTTTGCTCATAATTGACTTGGCTATTAGGGATTTTTTTTTGTAGTTCCATATGAATTTTAGGATTTTTTTTTCTATTTCTATGAAAAAAGGCATTGGAAGTTTGATAGAGACTGCATTAAATGTGTACATCACTTTGGGCAGTATGGACATTTTAACAATATTCTTACAGTCCGTGGATATAGAATATCTTTTCACTTATTTGTATCTTCTTCAATTTATTTCACCAATGTTTTATGGTTTTCAGTGTGCAGCTCTTTCACCTCCTTGGTTAAATTTATTCCTAAGTGTCTTACTATTTTCATAACTATTGTAAATAGGATTGTTCTCTCGATGTCTTTTTGGGATCATTTATTTCCAATGTACTGATTTCTGTGTTTTGATTTTGTATCCTATAACTTCACAGTATTTTAAAAAATTAATTCTAACAGTTTTTGGGTAAATTCTATTTTCTCTACATAAAATCATGTCATCAGCAAACAGTGATAATTTTACTTCTTCCTTTCCTGTTTGAATGCCTTTTATTTTTTCTCTTGCTTAATTACTCTGGCAAGGACTTCCAATATTATGTTGAATAGAAGTGGTGTGAGTGGGCATCCTTATATTATTTCATATCTTAGAGGAAAGGATTTCAATTTTTCACTTTTGTGTTAGCTGTGGACTTCTCATATATGACCTTTATTGTGTTGAGGTATATGTTTTCTATAACTAATTTGATGACTTTTTATCATGAAATGATGTTTTTCTGTATCTACTGAAGTGATTATATGGATTTTATCCTTTATTCTGTTAATGTAATATATCACACTTATTGATGTGAACATTGAACCATCTTTGCATCCCAGGGATAAATCCCACTTGATCATGGTAGATAACCCTTTTAATGTGTTGTTGAGATTGCTAGTATTTTGTTCAGAATTTTCACGTCTATGTTCATCAAGGATATTTTTAAAATTTTTTGAACTTTTATTTCTTAAGCAGATCACCTGTCTAGAGCATATGTTCATCAAGGATATTGGCTAGTAATTTTCTTGTCTTGGAATGTCCTTGTCTAGCTTTGGTATCAGAGTACTGCTAGTCTCATTGAAAGAGTTTGGAAGCATTCTGTCCTCTTTAATATATTGGAAGAGTTTAAGAAGGATTGTTGTTAGTTCTTTACATGTTTGCTAGAATTAAGCAGTGAAGTCATCAGGTCCTGGGCTTTATTTTTTTCTGATAAGAGACTTTTTGTCACTGATTCAATCATCTTATTCTTTATTGGTTTGTTCAGATTTTCTATTTCTTCATGATTGAGTCTTAGTAGATGGTATAATTTTAGGGCTTTATTAGGTTATCCAATCTGTTGGTGTATAATTGTTCATAGTAGTTTCTTACGAACGTTTGTATTTCTGTGGTATCAGTTTTATTGTCTCCTCTTTTCACTTCTAGTTTATTTGAGTCTCCTCTCTTTTTTCTTAGTTAATTTAGCTAATGGTTTGTCAATTTTGTTTATCTTTTCAAAAAGCCAGTACATTTTGTTCATTTTTAAAGACAGAGTCTTGCTCTGTTGCCCAGGCTGGAGTGCAGTGGCATGATCACAGCTCACTAAAGCCTCGACTTCCTAGGCTGAAGTGATTCTCCCATCACAGCCTCCCAAGTAACTGGGACTAAAAGTGTGTGTCACCATGCCTGGCTAATTTTTTAATTTTTTGTAAAGTCAGGGTCTCACTATGTCTCCCTGGCTGTTATCAAACTCCTGGCCTCAAGTGATCCTTCTACCTCAGCCTCCCAAAGTGCTGGGAGTACAGATGTAAGTCACTGCATCCAACTTAGTTTATTGATGTTTTGTATTATTTTTCTAGTCTCTATTTGATTTATTTTTGCTCTAGTCTTTATTATTTTCTTCCTTTTGCTAACTTTGAGTTTAGTTTGTTTTCTTTTTCCTGTTCTGTGAGGTGTAACATTAGTTTGTTTATTTTGTAATCTTTCTTCTATTTTGATGTAGGCATTTATTGCTACAAATTTTCCTTTTAGAACTACTTTTGCTGTATACTACAAGTTTTGACAATTTTGTTTCCATTTTCATTTGTCTCAAGATGTTTTTAAGTTTTTCTTTAATTTCTTTACAGACCAATTGATTGTTTCAGAGCATGGTTTAATTTCCATGTACTTGTGAATTTTGTTATTGATTTCTAGTTTTATACTATTGTGGTTGGAAAAGATACTTGATATAATTTCAATCTTCTTAAATTTTATGAGGTTTGTTTTATGTTCTAATATGTGATCTCTCTTGGAGGATGTTTTATGTACATTTTAAAAGATATGCATTCTTTTGCTGTTGGATGGACTATTCTGTACATGTCTGTCCAGTCCATCTTGTCTGAAGTGTTGTTTAAATCCAGTGTTTCCTTATTATTATTGTATTGCAATCTGTTCTCTCCTCAGATCCTTTAATATTTGTTTTACATGTTTAGATGCTCCAATGTTGGATATATATATATATATATATTTATAATTGTTATATCCTTTTGCTGAATTGACCCCTTTACTATGTTATAATATCTTTCTTTGCCTCTTACAGTTTTTGACTTAAGTTATATTTTGTCTGATATAATTATAGCTATTCCTCCTCTTTTGATTTCCACTTGCATGGAATGTCTATTTCCATCCTTTTTCTTTCATCTATGTGTGTTCTTAAAAGCAAGGTGTACTCTTGTAAGCAGCATATAGTTAGATCTTATTTTTGTAAAATCCGTTCAGTCATTCTACATCATTTTGGAAGAACATAATCTGTTACAGTCAAAGTAATTATTACTAAGTAAGGACTTACTGCTTCCATTTTGTTAGTTCTTTTCTGGTTGTTTCTGTAGGTATTTTCTTTCTCTCCTTATGACTTCCTTTGTGGTTTGATAGTCTTCTATAGTATTATGGTTGAAATGCTTCTATTTTTGTTTTGTAATTTTACTAAAGATTTTGCGTTGTGGTTACCATGAAGCTTACAGACATCTTGCTTATCAACAGCCTACATCAAACTGGTAATAACTTAACTTGAATTGCACATACAACTCTATATTTTTATTTCCCTTCCCACATTTCATGATTTTGCTGTCAAAATTTACATTACTTTGTAATGTAGCCCTTTGAAATTTATTTTAGCTATCATTGTTATTAATAGTTTTGTCTTTTAGCCTCATACTAGGGATAAAATTGCCTTATACACCATCATTATAGTCTTAGATTATTCTGATTATGGCTGTGCTTTATTTATACCCTTGAAATTGCGCATTTATATTTCATGTTATTAATTAGCATATTTTTGTTTCAGTTTAAAGAAATCACCATAGCAACTCCTGTAAGACTTTTTTTTTTTTTGGTTGGTATTCATCTTTTTTTTTTTTTTTTTATTTTTTTATTACACTTTAAGTTTTAGGGTACATGTGCACATTGTGCAGGTTAGTTACATATGTATACATGTGCCATGCTGGTGCACTGCACCCACTAACTCGTCATCTAGCATTAGGTATATCTCCCAATGCTATCCCTCTCCCCTCCCCCTACCCCACCACGGTCCCCCGAGTGTGATATTCCCCTTCCTGTGTCCATGTGATCTCATTGTTCAATTCCCACCTATGATTGAGTATATGCAGTGTTTGGTTTTTTGTTCTTGCGATAGTTTACTGAGAATGATGATTTCCAATTTCATCCATGTCCCTACAAAGGACATGAACTCATCATTTTTTATGGCTGCATAGTATTCCATGGTGTATATGTGCCGCATTTTCTTAATCCAGTCTATCTTTGTTGGACATTTGGGTTGGTTCCAAGTCTTTGCTATTGTGAATAATGCCTCAATAAACATACGTGTGCATGTGTCTTTATAGCAGCATGATTTATAGTCCTTTGGGTATATACCCAGTAATGGGATGGCTGGGTCAAATAGTATTTCTAGTTCTAGATCCCTGAGGAATTGCCACATTGACTTCCACAATGGTTGAACTAGTTTACAGTCCCACCAACAGTGTAAAAGTGTTCCTATTTCTCCACATCCTCTCCAGCACCTGTTGTTTCCTGACTTTTGAATGATTGCCATTCTAACTGGTGTGAGATGGTATCTCATTGTGGTTTTGATTTGCATTTCTCTGATGGCCAGTGATGATGAGCATTTTTTCATGTGTTTTTTGGCTGCATAAATGTCTTCTTTTGAGAAGTGTCTGTTCATGTCCTTCACCCACTTTTTGATGGGGTTGTTTGTTTTTTTCTTGTAAATTTGTTTGAGTTCATTGTAGATTCTGGATATTAGCCCTTTGTCAGATGAGTAGGTTGCGAAAATTTTCTCCCATTTTGTAGGTTGCCTGTTCACTCTGATGGTAGTTTCTTTTGCTGTGCAGAAGCTCTTGAGTTTAATTAGATCCCATTTGTCAATTTTGTCTTTTGTTGCCATTGCTTTTGGTGTTTTGGACATGAAGTCCTTGCCCATGCCTATGTCCTGAATGGTAATGCCTAGGTTTTCTTCTAGGGTTTTTATGGTTTTAGGTCTAACATTTAAGTCTTTAATCCATCTTGAATTGATTTTTGTATAAGGTGTAAGGAAGGGATCCAGTTTCAGCTTTCTACATATGGCTAGCCAGTTTTCCCAGCACCATTTATTAAATAGGGAATCCTTTCCCCATTGCTTGTTTTTCTCAGGTTTGTCAAAGATCAGATAGTTGTAGATATGCGGCGTTATTTCTGAGGGCTCTGTTCTGTTCCATTGATCTATATCTCTCTTTTGGTACCAGTACCATGCTGTTTTGGGTACTATAGCCTTGTAGTATAGTTTGAAGTCAGGTAATGTGATGCCTCCAGCTTTGTTCTTTTGGCTTAGGATTGCCTTGGTGATGTGGGCTCTTTTTTGGTTCCATATGAACTTTAAAGTGGTTTTTTCCAATTCTGTGAAGAAAGTCATTGGTAGCTTGATGGGGATGGCATTGAATCTGTAAATTACCTTGGGCAGTATGGCCATTTTCACGATATTGATTCTTCCTACCCATGAGCATGGAGTGTTCTTCCATTCGCTTGTATCCTCTTTTATTTCCTTGAGCAGTGGTTTGTAGTTCTCCTTGAAGAGGTCCTTCACATCCCTTGTAAGTTGGATTCCTAGGTATTTTATTCTCTTTGAAGCAATTGTGAATGGGAGTTCACTCATGATTTGGCTCTCTGTTTGTCTGTTATTGGTGTATAAGAATGCTTGTGATTTTTGTACATTGATTTTGTATCCTGAGACTTTGCTGAAGTTGCTTATCAGCTTAAGGAGATTTTGTGCTGAGAGAATGGGGTTTTCTAGATATACAATCATGTTGTCTGCAAACAGGGACCATTTGACTTCCTCTTTTCCTAATTGAATACCCTTTATTTCCTTCTCCTGCCTAATTGCCCTGGCCAGAACTTCCAACACTATGTTGAATAGGAGTGGTGAGAGAGGGCATCCCTGTCTTGTGCCAGTTTTCAAAGGGAATGCTTCCAGTTTTTGCCCATTCAGTACGATATTGGCTGTGGGTTTGTCATAGATAGCTCTTATTATTTTGAAATATGTCCCATCAATACCTAATTTATTGAGAGTTTTTAACATGAAGGGTTGTTGAATTTTGTCAAAGGCTTTTTCTGCATCTATTGAGATAATCATGTGATTTTTGTCTTTGGCTCTGTTTATATGCTGGATTACATGTATTGATTTGCGTATATTGAACCAGCCTTGCATCCCAGGGATGAAGCCCACTTGATCATGGTGGATAAGCTTTTTGATGTGCTGCTGGATTCGTTTTGCCAGTATTTTATTGAGGATTTTTGCATCAATGTTCATCAAGGATATTGGTCTAAAATTCTCTTTTTTGGTTGTGTCTCTGCCCGGCTTTGGTATCAGGATGATGCTGACCTCATAAAATGAGTTAGGGAGGATTCCCTCTTTTTCTATTGATTGGAATAGTTTCAGAAGGAATGGTACCAGCTCCTCCTTGTACCTCTGATAGAATTCAGCTGTGAATCCATCTGGTCATGGACTCTTTTTCGTTGGTAAACTATTGATTATTGCCACAATTTCAGCTCCTGTTATTGGTCTATTCAGAGATTCAACTTCTTCCTGGTTTAGTCTTGGGAGAGTGTATGTGTCGAGGAATTTATCCATTTCTTCTAGATTTTCTAGTCTATTTGCGTAGAGGTGTTTGTAGTATTCTCTGATGGTAGTTTGTATTTCTGTGGAATCGGTGGTGATATCCCCTTTATCATTTTTTATTGCGTCTATTTGATTCTTCTCTCTTTTTTTCTTTATTAGTCTTGCTAGCGGTCTATCAATTTTGTTGATCCTTTCAAAAAACCAGCTCCTGGATTCATTAATTTTTTGAAGGGTTTTTTGTGTCTCTATTTCCTTCAGTTCTGCTCTGATTTTAGTTATTTCTTGCCTTCTGCTAGCTTTTGAATGTGTTTGCTCTTGCTTTTCTAGTTCTTTTAATTGTGATGTTAAGTTATCAATTTTGGATCTTTCCTGCTTTCTCTTGTGGGCATTTAGTGCTATAAATTTCCCTCTACACACTGCTTTGAATGTGTCCCAGAGATTCTGGTATGTTGTGTCTTTGTTCTCATTGGTTTCAAAGAACATCTTTATTTGTGCCTTCATTTCGTTATGTATCCAGTAGTCATTCAGGAGCAGGTTGTTCAGTTTCCATGTAGTTGAGCAGTTTTGAGTGAGATTCTTAATCCTGAGTTCTAGTTTGATTGCACTGTGGTCTGAGAGATAGTTTGTTATAATTTCTGTTCTTTTACATTTGCTGAGGAGCGCTTTACTTCCAAGTATGTGGTCAATTTTGGAATAGGTGTGGTGTGGTGCTGAAAAAAATGTATATTCTGTTGATTTGGGGTGGAGAGTTCTGTAGATGTCTATTAGGTCCGCTTGGTGCAGAGCTGAGTTCAATTCCTGAGTATCCTTGTTGACTTTCTGTCTCGTTGATCTGTCTAATGTTGACAGTGGGGTGTTAAAGTCTCCCATTATTAATGTGTGGGAGTCTAAGTCTCTTTGCAGGTCACTCAGGACTTGCTTTATGAATCTGGGTGCTCCTGTATTGGGTGCATATATATTTAGGATAGTTAGCTCTTCTTGTTGAATTGATCCCTTTACCATTATGTAATGGCCTTCTTTGTCTCTTTTGATCTTTGTTGGTTTAAAGTCTGTTTTATCAGAGACTAGGATTGCAACCCCTGCCTTTTTTTGTTTTCCGTTAGCTTGGTAGATCTTCCTCCATCCTTTTATTTTGATCCTATGTGTGTCTCTGCACGTGAGATGGGTTTCCTGAATACAGCACACTGATGGGTCTTGACCCTTTATCCAATTTGCCAGTCTGTGTCTTTTAATTGGAGAATTTAGTCCATTTACATTTAAAGTTAATATTGTTATGTGTGAATTTGATCCTGTCATTATGATGTTAGCTGGTGATTTTGCTCGTTAGTTGATGCAGTTTCTTCCTAGTCTTGATGGTCTTTACATTTTGGCATGATTTTGCAGCGGCTGGTACCAGTTGTTCCTTTCCATGTTTAGCGCTTCCTTCAGGAGCTCTTTTAGGGCAGGCCTGGTGGTGACAAAATCTCTCAGCATTTGCTTGTCTGTAAAGTATTTTATTTCTCCTTCACTTATGAAGCTTAGTTTGGCTGGATATGAAATTCTGGGTTGAAAATTCTTTTCTTTAAGAATGTTGAATATTGGCCCCCACTCTCTTCTGGCTTGTAGGGTTTCTGCCGAGAGATCTGCTGTTAGTCTGATTGGCTTCCCTTTGTGGGTAACCCGACCTTTCTCTCTGGCTGCCCTTAACATTTTTTCCTTCATTTCAACTTTGGTGAATCTGACAACTATGTGTCTTGGGGTTGCTCTTCTCGAAGAGTATCTTTGTGGCGTTCTCTGTATTTCCTGAATCTGAATGTTGGCCTGCCTTGCTAGATTGGGGAAGTTCTCCTGGATAATATCCTGCAGAGTGTTTTCCAACTTGGTTCCATTCTCCCCGTCACTTTCAGGTACACGAATCAGACGTAGATTTGGTCTTTTCACATAGTCCCATATTTCTTGGAGGCTTTGCTCATTTCTTTTTATTCTTTTTTCTCTAAACTTCCCTTCTCGCTTCATTTCATTCATTTCATCTTCCATTGCTGATACCCTTTCTTCCAGTTGATTGCATCGGCTCCTGAGGCTTCTGCATTCTTCACGTAGTTCTCGAGCCTTGGTTTTCAGCTCCATCAGCTCCTTTAAGCATTTCTCTGTATTGGTTATTCTAGTTTTACATTTTTTTAAACTTTTTTCAAAGTTTTCAACTTCTTTGCCTTTGGTTTGAATGTCCTCCCGTAGCTCAGAGTAATTTGATCGTCTGAAGCCTTCTTCTCTCAGCTCGTCAAAGTCATTCTCCATCCAGCTTTGTTCCGTTGCTGGTGAGGAGCTGCGTTCCTTTGGAGGAGGAGAGGCACTGTGCGTTTTAGAGTTTCCAGTTTTTCTGTTCTGTTTTTTCCCCATCTTTGTGGTTTTATCTACTTTTGGTCTTTGATGATGGTGATGTACAGATGGGTTTTCGGTGTGGATGTCCTTTCTGTTTGTTAGTTTTCCTTCTAACAGACAGGACCCTCAGCTGCAGGTCTGTTGGAATACCCTGCCGTGTGAGGTGTCAGTGTGCCCCTGCTGGGGGGTGCCTCCCAGTTAGGCTGCTCGGGGGTCAGGGGTCAGGGACCCACTTGAGGAGGCAGTCTGCCCGTTCTCAGATCTCCAGCTGCATGGTGGGAGAACCACTGCTCTCTTCAAAGCTGTCAGACAGGGACATTTAAGTCTGCAGAGGTTACTGCTGTCTTTTTGTTTGTCTGTCCCCTGCCCCCAGAGGTGGAGTCTACAGAGGCAGGCAGGCCTCCTTGAGCTGTGGTGGGCTCCACCCAGTTGGAGCTTCCCAGCTGCTTTGTTTACCTAAGCAAGCCTGGGCAATGGCGGGCGCCCCTCCCCCAGCCTCGCTGCCGCCTTGCAGTTTGATCTCAGACTGCTGTGCTAGCAATCAGCGAGACTCCGTGGGTGTAGGACCCTCCGAGCCAGGTGCGGGATATAATCTCGTGGTGCGCCGTTTTTTAAGCAGGTCTGAAAAGCGCAATATTCGGGTGGGAGTGACCCGATTTTCCAGTTGCGTCCGTCACCCCTTTCTTTGACTCGGAAAGGGAACTCCCTGACCCTTTGCGCTTCCCAAGTGAGGCAGTGCCTCGCCCTGCTTCGGCTCACACACGGTGTGTGCACCCACTGACCTGCACCCACTGTCTGGCACTCCCTAGTGAGATGAACCCGGTACCTCAGATGGAAATGCAGAAATCACCCATCTTCTGCATCGCTCACGCTGGGAGCTGTAGACCGGAGCTGTTCCTATTCGGCCATCTTGGCTCCTCCCTCTCCTGTAAGACATTTTTAGCAATGATGAACTCTCTTAGTTTTTGTTTGTTTGGGAAATTTTTATTTCTCTCTCATTTCTGAAAATTATCTTTGCTGGTTAAGGAAGATTTGGTGGGCAGTTTTTTTCCCTTCAGCCCTTTCAACGTATTATCCTACTCTCTCCTTGACTGCAGTTTTTGCTGAGAAATTTGTTGATAGACATATTGTCATTCCTTTGTATATGATGTATTACTTATCCCTTGCTGCTCTCTGAATTTTTCTTTGTATTTGATTTTTGATAGTTTGAATATTATTTGTCTTAGTGTACTCCTTTTATGGTTGAATTTAACTGAGACCTATGTGCTTCCTGTACCTGGATGTTGTCACTTCTCTTCAGATTGGGAAAATTTTTAGGTATTTTTTTTTTACATTTTTATTTTATTTTATTTTTTATTTTAGTAGGTTTTGGGGGAACAGGTGGTGTTTGCTTATATGAATAAGTGCTTTGGTGGTGATTTCTGAGATTTAGGTGCACCCATCACCTGAGCAGTGTACACTGTAACCAGTGTGTAGTTTTTCATCCCTCATCTACCCCACACCCTTTTCCCCAAGTCCCCAAAGTTCATTGTATCATTCTTAAGCCTTTGTGTCCTCATGGCTTAGGTCCCACTTATGACTGAGAAGATACGATATTTGATTTTCCTTTTCTGAGTTACTTCACTTAGAGTGATGTTCTCCAATCCTATCCAGGTTGATTTGAATGCCATTATTTCATTCCTTTTTATGGTTGAGTAGTATTCCATGGTATGTATGTACTACATTTTTTTTATCCACTTGTTGATTGATGGGCATTTGGACTGGTTCCATATTTTTGCAATTGTTAATTGTGCTGCTATTAACATGCATGTGCAAGTATCATTGTTGTATAACGAATTTTTTTTGGGACAGAGTCTTTGCTCAGCCTGGAGTGCAGTGGCGTGATCTCAGTCCACTGCAGCCTCTGCCTCCAGGGTTCAAGTGATTCTCCTGCCTCAGCCTCCCAAGTAGCTGGGATTACAGGCATGTGCCACCATACCTGGCTAATTTTTGCATTTTTAGTAGAGGCAGGGGCTTCTCCATGTTGGCCAGGCTGGTTTTGAATGACCAGACTCAAATGATCTGCCTGTCTTAGCCTCCCAATGTGCTGGGATTACAGGCATAAGCCATCACATCCAGCTAATGACTTCTTTTCCTCTGGGTAGATACCAAGGATTGGGATTGCTGGATCAAATGGTAGATATACTTTGAGGAATCTCCACACAGCATTCCATAGTGGTTGCACTAGTTTACATTCCCACCAACAGTGTAAAAGTGTTCATTTTCACCACATTTATGCCAACATTTGATTTTATGATCATGGGCATTCTTGCAGGAGTAAGGTGGTATTGCACTGTGGTTTCGATTTGCAGTTCCCTGATCATTAGTGATGTTGAGCACTTTCTCATATGTTTGTTGGCTGTTTCTATATCTTCTTTTGAGAATTGTCTATTCATGTCCTTAGCCCACTTTTTGATGGGATTGTTTGTTTTTTTCTTTTTCTTGCTGAATTGTTTGAGTTCCTTGAAGATTCTAGATATTAGTCCTTTGTCGGATGTACAGATTGTGAAGATTTTTCTCCCACCCTGTGGGCTGCCTGTTTACTCTGCTGATTGTTTCTTTTGCTGTGCAGAAGCTTTTTAGCTTAATTAAGTCCCACCTGTTTGTTTCGGTTATATTCTGCTTTTGGGTTCCTGGTCATGAAGTCTTTTCCTAAGCTAATGCCTAGAAGGTTTTTTCCTAAGCTAATGTCTAGAAGGGTTTTTCCAATACTATCTTCTAAAATTTTTATGGTTTCAGGTCTTACATTTAAGTATTTGATCCATCTTGAGTTGATTTTTCTATAAGAGAGAGATGAGAATCCAGTTTCATTCTTCTACATATGGCTTGCCAGTTATCCCAGCACCATTTGTTGAATAGGGTGTCCTTTCTCCACTTTGTGTTTTTGTTGGCTTTGTTGAAGATCAGTTGACTGTAAATATTTGGCTTTATTTATGGGTTCTTTATTTTGTTCCCTTGATTTATATGCTTTTTTTATACTACTATCGTGCTGTTTTGGTTACTATGGCCTTCTAGTGTAGTTTGAAGTCAAGTAAAGTAATGACTGCAGATTTGTTCTTTTTGCTTAGTCTTGCTTTGGCTATGCAAGCTCTTTTTTAGTTCTATATGAATTTTAGGATTTTTTTTCTGGTTCTGTGAAGAATGATGTTGCTATATTGATGTGAATTGCATTGAATTTGTAGATTGCTTTTGGCAGTATGGTTATTTTTACAATACTCATTCTAACCATACAAGAGCATGGGATGTGTTTCCATTTGTTTGTGTCATCTGTGATTTCATTTAGGAGTGTCTTGTAGTTTTCCCTGTAGAGGTCTTTCACGTCCTTGGTTAGGTATATTCCTAAGTCTTTTATTATTTTTTTACATCTATCATGAAAGGGGTTGAGTTCTTGATTTGATTCTCAGCTTGGTCGCTGTTGGTGTATAGCAGGGCTACTGATTTGTGTACATTAGTTTTGTATCTTGAAACTGCTGAATTCATTTACCAGTTCTAGCAGTTTTCTAGATATACAATCATGTCATCAGCAAACAGCAACAGTTTGACTTCCTCTTTACCAATTTAGATGCCCTTTATCTCTTTCTCTTCTGATTGCTCTGGGTAGGACTTCCAGTATTGTGTTGAATAGATGTGGTGGGAGTGGGCATCCTTGTCTTGTTCCAGTTCTCAGGGAGAATGCTTTCAACTGTTCCCTATTCATAACAATGTTGGCTGTGGGTTTCTTATAGATGGCTTCTATTACCTTAAGGTATGTCCTTTCTATGCCGATTTTGCTGAGGGTTTTAATCCTAAAGTGATGCTAGATTTTGTCAAATGCTTTTTCTGCATCTATTGAGATGACCATGTAATTTTTGTTTTTTATTCTTTTGATGTTGTATATCACATTTATTGACTTGTGTATGTTAAAACATCCCTGCATCCCTGGTATGAAACCCACTTGATCGTGTTGAATTATCTTTTTGATATACTGTTGGATTCGGTTAGCTAGTATTTTCTTGATGATTTTTGCATCTATGTTTATCAGGGATGTTGGCCTGTAGTTTTCTTTTCTTGTTATTTCTTTTCCTGGTTTTGGTATTAGGGTGATACTGGCATCATAGTATGATTTAGGGAGGATTCCCTCTTTCTCTATATTTTTGAATAGTGTTAATGGAATTGGTACCAATTCTTCTCTGAATGTTTGATAGAATTCAGTTGTGAAGCCATCTGGTCTTGGACTTTTTTTTTCGGTAACTTTTTAATTACCATTTCAATCTTACTGCTTGCTATTAGTCTGTTCAGAGTTTCTATTTCTTCCTGGCTTAATCTCGGTGGGTTGTTTATTTCTAGGAATTTATCCATCTCCTCTAGGTTTTCTAGTTTATGTGTGTAAAGGTGGTCATAGTAGCCTTGAATGATCTTTTGTATTTCTGTGGTATCAATTTTAATATCACCCATTTTCTTTCTTTCCTTTTATTTTTGAGACAGAGTTTTGCTCTTGTTGCCCAGGCTGGAGTGCAATGGCGTGATCTTGGCTCACTGCAGCCTCTGCCTCCTGGGTTTAAGTGATTCTCCTGCTTCAGCCTCATGAGTAGCTGGGATTACAGGCGCCCACCACCATGCCTGGCTAATTTTGTGTTTTTAGGAGAGACGGGTTTCGCCATTGTGGCCAGGCTGGTCTTGAACTCCTGACCTCAGGTGATCTGCCTGTCTCAGCCTCCCAAAGTGCTGAGATTACAGGCATGAGCCACCACGCCTGGCCTCACCAGTTTTGTTTCTAATTGAGCTTAGTTGGATCCTCTTTTTTTCTTTGTAAATCTCACTAATTGTCTATCAATGTTATTTATCATTTCAAAGAACCAGTTTTTTTGTTTCATTTATCTTTTGTATTTTCTTTTGTTTAAATTTAATTTAGTTTTGTTCTGATCTTGGTTATTTATTTTCTTCTGTTGGGTTTGGGTTTGGTTTGTTCCTTTTCTCTAGTTCCTTGAGGTGTGACCTAAGATTGTCTATTAGTGCTCTTTCAGACTTTTCTATGTAGGCATTTCATGTTATAAGTGTTCCTCTTAGCACTGCTTTTGCTGTATCCCAGAGGTTTTGATAGGTTATGTCACTATTATCATTCGTCAATAGGTCAAAACTAAAATCCAGATGGAAATTAATTTATTGTTGATTCAATGGTCATTAGGAGTAGATTATTTAATTTCCATGTATTTGCATGGTTTTGAGGGTTCCTTTTAGAGTTGATTTTCAATTTTATTCCACTGTGGTCTGAGAGAGTACTTGCTATAATTTCAATTTTTCTTAAATTTTTTGAGACTTGTTCTGTTTTCTATCATATGGTCTCTCTTGGAGAATGTTCCATGTGTTGATGAATAGAATGTATATTCTGCAGTTGTTGGATAGAATGTTTTGTAAATATCTGTTAAGTGTGTTTGTTCTAGGATATAGTTTAAGTCCATTGTTTTGTTGTTAATTTTCTGTCTTGATGACCTGTCTAGTGCTGTCAGTGGAGTATTGAAGTCTCCCACTATTATTGTATTGCTGCCTGTCTCATTTCTTAGGTCTAGTAGTAATTGATTTTATAAATTTGGGATCGCCAGCATTAGGTGCGTATATATATAGAATTGTGATATTTTCCTGTTGTACTAGTCCTTTTATCATTATATAATGTCTCTCTTTGTCTATTTATTTATTTATTTTGAGATGAAGCTTCACTCTTATTGCCCAGGCTGGAGTGCAATGGTGTGATCTCGGCTCACTGCAGCCTCCGCCTCCCAGGTTCAAGCAATTCTCTGGCCTCAGCCTCCCGAATAGCTAGGATTACAGGTGCCCACCACCACACCCAGCTAATTTTGTGTATTTTTTTTAGCAGAGACAGGGTTTCACCACATTGGCCAGGCTGGTCTCAAACTCCTGACCTCAGGTGATCCACCCACCTCAGCCTCCCAAGGTGCTGGGATTACAGGCATGAGCTACCGCACCTGGCCTCTCTTTTTTAACTGCTATTGCCTTTAAGTTTGTTTTCGCTGATATAAGAATAGCTACTCTTGCTTGCTTATGGTGTCCATTTGCATGTAATATCTTTTTCCACCCCTTACCTTAAGTTTATGTGAGTCCTTATGTATTACATGAGTCTCCTGAAGACAGCAGATACTTGGTTCAAGAATTCTTATCCATTCTGCCATTCTGTATCTTTGAAGTGGAGCTTTTAGGCTATTTATATTCGACATTAGTATTGAGATGTGAGGTACTATTCTATTCTTCATGCTATTTGTTACCTGAATACCTTGTTTTTTTTTCATTGTGTTATTGTTTTATAGGTCCCGTGAGATTTATGCTTTAATGAGATTTTATATTGGTGTATTCTGAGGATTTGTTTCATGGTTTAGAGCTTCTTTTAGTAGTTCTTGTAGTGCTGGCTTAGTTGTGGCAAATTCTCTCAGCATCTGTTTTTCTGAAAAGGACTGTATCTTTCTTTCATTTGTCAAGCTTAGTTTCACTGGATACAAAATTCTTGGTTGATAAATGTTTTGTTTAAGGATGCTAAAGATGGGACCCCAATCTCTTCTAGTTTGTAGGGTTTCTGCTAAGAAATCTGTTGTTAATTTGATAGATTTTCCTTTATAGGTTACCTGATACTTTTGCCTCACAGCTCTTAAGATTCTTTGCTTTGTCTGGACTTTAAATAGCGTGATGACTATATGCCTAGGTGATAATCTTTTTGTGATGAATTTCCCAGGTATTCTTTGTGCTTCTTGTATTTGGATGTCTTGATCTCTAGCAAGGCTGGGGAAGTTTTCCTCAATTATTCCCTCAAATATGTTTTCCAAACTTTTAAATTTCTCTTCTTCCTCAAGATCACCAATTATTCTTAGGTTTGGTCATTTAACATAATCCCAAAACTTCTTGGAGGCTTTGTTCTTTTTTTTAATTCTTTTTTCTTTGTCTTCTGAGATTGGGTTAATTCAAAAGCCTCATCTTCAATCTCTGAAGTTCTTTCTTCTACTTTTTTGATTCTATTGCTGAGACATTCCAGTGTATTTTGCAATTCTCTAAGTGTGTCCTTCATTTCTAGAAGTTGTGATCATTTTTTATTTATGCTATCTATTTCAATGGGGATTTCCCCATTCATATCCTGTATCACATTTTTGATATCTTTAAGTTGGTTTTCACCTTTCTCCAGTGCCTCCTTGATTTGCTTAATAGTTGACCTTCTGAATTCTTTTTCTGGCAATTGAGAGTCCTGTGATGTAATCCATCTTCAGGTCTCTTAGCTGTGCTGGTATCCCTAAGCTCCCAGGAGATTATGTCCTTTGTCTTAGGCTACCAGGGCAGGTAGAGAAAGACCATTAGGTGGGGGCAGGGTTAGCCATGTGTGAGCTCAGGCTCTCCTTGGGCAGGGCTTACTGCAACTGCAATGGGGGATGGCAGTGTGGTTCCTAGGCCAATAGAGTTATGTTCCCAGGGGATTTTTGGCTGTCTCTACTGCGTCACACAGATAACCAGCGAAGTGGAGGAAAGCCGGCAGCCATAGGCCTCACTCAGCTCCCATGCAGCCTACAGCCTGAAAGATTGGTTTGACTCCCATCGTGCCCCCGCAACAGCAGTGAGTTTATTTCCAGGAAGCTGGTGAGCAGGACTGAGAACTTGCCCCAGGCTACAAGCCTCCCAGCTGAGAAAGCAAGCAGACTCACAGTTTCTCCACTGTCCCATGGAGCCTACAACAGCAATCCACCTCCTTCAAAGGATCTGTGGATTCTCTCAGCTTTCCTGGTACAATTCTGTGGGAGTTCTTGGAGCAAAGTTCACAGTGTGGGTCTGCACATGCTGCTCTGTCCATCTGAATGGGAGCTGCAAGTTAGTCCTTCCTCCTATCCATCATTTTTCCTCTTGTATTCTAGGTATTATTTATTTAAATGTGTTTTCTGTCCCTTTATCTTTATCTTCCTTCTGTAACTGCTGTTACATAAAGGTTTGGTCTCTTGGTGGTGTTCCATAATTTTCATAGGCTTTCCTTATTCTTTTATATTTCTGCTCCTCTGACTGAATGATTTAAAATGTTCTGTCTTCAAGCTCACTAATTCTTTCCTCTATTTGATCAAGTCTGGTTTTGCAGCTTTCTGTTAAATTTCTATTAAATTTTTCACTTTAGTCACTGTATTCTTCATTTCTAGGATTTTTATCTGTTTCTTTTGTTTCCATTTGTTTGTCAAACTTTTCACTTTGTGTATTGTTTTCCATATTTCATTAAACTTTTTATTGTATATTCTTGTAGTTCACTGAACTTCTTTATGAGTATTATTCTGAGTTCTGTGTCTGTCATTTTATAGATAGAGCTCCATTTTTGTGGGTCTACCATGGAAGTTTTATTAGTTTATTTTGGAAGTGCCATGGTTCCCTGATTCTTCATAATTCCTGCATCCTTGTGTTGTTGTCTGAACATTTGAGATGACAGCCTCTCTCTGGTCTTCACAGGTGTTCTTTGCTAGAGATGGACCTTCACTTTAATGTAGTCTGTGATTCTGGAAGGGATAACTGATGATGACCCTCACTGACCCTGGGCAGGCAGAGCTGTTTTGAGTTTTCTAGTTGTCTGGGCCACTGATTTTGGCCAGATGTGTATTTTCTGGGATCCAATATCTAGTAAGATCACTAGTTGGGCTCTGCTATCAGGCAGAGCTGCTGGCTAGATAACTCAATGGATTCTAGTCAGTCTGTTGACAAAATGTGTTTCCTGCTCCAGGTAACTCCAGTGTTTGCAATCTGCAGTTGTGAAAGTTTTAATTATGAGTGGATATTCAATTTTGTCAAATAAATTTTCTGCATCTATTGATATGATCATGTAATTTGTCTTCTTCGTTGTTGTAATGGATTATATTATTTGATATTTTTAACGTTGAACCAGGCTTCCATACCTGGAATAAATCCTACTTGTTTGCAGTGTAAAATTCTTTTTACATATTGTTAGATTTGATTTGCTAACATTTTGTTGATAACTTTTGCATCTATGTTCATTAAAA
Organism: Gorilla gorilla gorilla; assembly: GCF_029281585.2. Classification (NCBI taxonomy): domain Eukaryota; kingdom Metazoa; phylum Chordata; class Mammalia; order Primates; family Hominidae; genus Gorilla; species Gorilla gorilla. The sequence continues at coordinate 48,352,001 of NC_073230.2, forward strand.
ATATTGATCTATAATTCTCTTTTCTTGTAATATCTTTGTCTGGTTTTGGTATAAGGTAATTCTGGCCTCATAGATTGTGTTAGAAAACTTTCCTTTTGCTTCTATCTTCTAAAACAGAGTGTAGAGAATTGGTATAATTTCTTCTTGAAATGTTTTTTAGAATTCACCTGTGAATGTATCTTGGCCTAGTGCTTTCTCTTTGGGAAGATTATTAATTATTGATTCAATTTATTTGACACAAGACTATTTAGATTGTCTATTTCTTCTTGTGTGCATTTTGGCAGATAGTGTCTTTCAAGTAATTGTTCTGTTTTATCTAGATTATCAGATTTGTGGGCATAGACTTTTTCCTAGTATTTCCTTATTATTCTTTTAATGTCTTTCTTCATTTCTGATGTTAGTAATTTGTGTCATCCTTTTTTCCCCCTTAGCCTGACTAGAGGCATATTAATTTTATTGATCTTTTCCAAAGACCAGATTTCATTTTATTTATTTTCTCTATTGATATTGTTTTCAATTTTATTGATTTCTGCTCTAATTTTAATTTGTTTTCCTGCTTACTTTGAATTTAATTTGCTCTTTTTTTCTGGTTTCCTAAGGTATAGCCTTAGATTACTGATTTCAGATCTTTCTTCTTTGCTAATATATGCATTCAATGCTATCAGTTTTCATCTAATAACTGCATTTACTGCATTCCACAATTAGAATAACTTTTGTTTTAATTTTGATCTTTTAGAAATATTTTTAAATTTCTAATGAGATTTTATTTCCAACTCCTGTGTTATTTAGAAATGTGTTGTTTAATCTGCAAGTTTTGAGATTTCCCAGCTATCTTTCTGTTATTTGCTTTTAGTTTAATTCCATTTTGATCTGAGAGCTGACATCATATGATTCCTAATTCTCTTAAATTTGTTAAGGTGTGTTTTATGGCCCAGGATGTGGTATATCTTGGTGAAGTTTCCATGTGAACTTGAAAAGAGTGTGTACTCTGCTATTGTTGCATTAAGTTATCTAAAGGTGTTAATTATATACAGTTGATCAATGGTATTTTTAGTTCAACTATATCCTTACTGATTGTATGCCTGCTGAATCTGTTCATTTCTGATAGAAGGGTGTTGAAGTCTCCAACTGTAATAGTGGATTAATCTATTTTTATTTGTAGTTCCATAGGTCTTTGCCTCGTATATTTTGACACTCTGTTGTTAGGCTCATACTCATTAAAGATTGCTATATAATGTTGGAGAATTGGCTCCTTTATAATTATGTCATGTTTCTATTTATTCCTAATAAATATGCTTGTATGAGGTTTGTGTTGTCTGAAATGAATAGAGATACTTTTGCTTTATTTTGCTTAGTGTTAGCATGGTATGTCTTTCTCCACTTATTAATATTTACTCTTAATCCATATGTCTCTTCATATTTAAAGTGGATTTCTTATGGACAACATGTATTTTGGTCTTGTCTTTGATTCACTCTGATCTCCATCTGTTAATTGGTACATTTACATCACTGTTGTTGAAAGTAATTTTGCTATAGTTGGATTAACATCTACAGTGTTTATTACTGTTTTCTTCTATTTATTGCCCTTGTTCTTTGTTCATATTTTTCCCTCTACTCTTTTCTGCCTTTTGTAATTTTAACTGGGTGTTTTGAATCATTCCATTTTATCTCCTTTCTTAGCATATCAATTATCCTTTTTAAAACACATTTTTAAGTGATTGCTCTAGAGTTTGAAACATACACTTGCAACTAACCCTAGGCTTTTTTGTTTTTCTTTTTCTTTATTTATTTTCACCTTGTTGTACTTTAATGTATAATACTTAACTCAATGTACAAGAAAATTGTATTTAACATTGTTATAAATAAAAGAGACATCAGATCAATCATTAAGGGCTCCAGAGTGAACAGCATGTTCATAACCTCCATGTTTATCATCTTTATTTTCTGTATGTAATTTAGTAAGATCATCAATTCAAATAATGGTAATTGCAGCTTCTGTTGCAAATTTCAAATTTATTTATTTATTTATTTATTTATTTATTTATTTATTTATTTATTTATTTATTTTTAGTATACTTTAAGTTCTAGGGTACATGTGCACAACGTGCAGGTTTGTTACATAGGTATACATATGCCATGTTAGTTTGCTGCACCCATTAGCTCGTCATTTACATTGGGTATTTCTCCTAATGCTATCCCTCCCCAAGCCCCCCACCCCATGGCAGGCCCCAGTGTGTGATGTTCCCCTCCTTGTGTCCAAGTGTTCTCATTGTTCAATTCCCGTCTGTAAGTGAGAACATGTGTTGTTTGGTTTTCTGTCCTTGTGATAGTTTGCTCAGAATGATGGTTTCCAGCTGCATCCATGTCCCTGCAGAGGACATGAACCCATCCTTTTTTATGGCTACATAGTATTCCATGGTGTATATGTGCCACATTTTCTTAATCCAGTCTATCATTGATGGACATTTGGGTTGGTTCCAAGTCTTTGCTATGGTGAATAGTGTCGCAATAAACATACGTGTGCATGTGTCTTTATAGTAGCGTGATTTATAATCCTTTGGGTATACACCCAGTAATGGGATCGCTGGGTGAAATGGTATTTCTAGTTCTAGATCTTTGAGGAATGGCCACACTGTCTTCCACAATGGTTGAACTAATTTATACTCCCACCAACAGTGCAAAAGCATTCCTATTTCTCCACATCCTCCCAGCATCTGTAGTTTCCTGAATTTTTAATGATCTCCATTCTAACTGGTGTCAGATGGCAAGTTGGATTCCTAAGTATTTTATTCTCTTTGCAGCAATTGTGATTGGGAGTTCACTCATGATTTGGCTCTCTGTTTGTCTGTTATTGGTGTTTTGATTTGCATTTCTCTAATGAACAGTGATGATGAACATTTTTTCATGTGTCTGTTGGCTGCATAAATGTCTTCTTCTGAGAAGTGTCTTCATATCTTTTGCCCACTTTTTGATGGGGTTATTTTTCTTGAAAATTTGTTTAAGTTCTTTCTAGATTCTGGATATTAGCCCTTTGTCAGATGGGTAGATTGCAAAAATTTTCTCCCTTTCTGTAGGTTGCCTGTTCACTCTGATGGTAATTTCTTTTGCTGTGCAGAAGCTCTTTAGTTTAATTAGATCCCATTTGTCTATTTTGGCTTTGTTTCCATTGCTTTTGGTGTTTTAGACATGAAGTCCTTGCCCATGCCTATGCCCTGAATGGTATTGCCTAGGTTTTTTTCTAGGGTTTTTATGGTTTCAGCTCTAACGTTTAAGTCTTTAATCCCTCTTGAATTAATTTTTGTATAAGGTGTAAGGAAAGAATCCAGTTTCAGCTTTCTACATATGGCTAGCCAATTTTCCCAGCACCATTTATTAAACATGGAATTCTTTTCCCATTTCTTGTTTTTGTCAGGTTTGTTAAAGATCAAATGGTTGTAGATGTGTGCTGTTATTTCTGACGTCTCTGTTCTGTTCTATCGGTCTACATATCTGTTTTGGTACCAGTACCATGCTGTTTTGGTTACTGTAGCCTTGTAGTATAGTTTGAAGTCAGCTAGCATGATGCCTCCAGCTTTGTTCTTTTTGCTTAGGATTGTCTTGGCAATGCAGGCTCTTTTTTGATTCCATATAAACTTTAAAGTATTTTTTTCCAATTCTGTGAAGAAAGTCATTGTTAGCTTGATGGGGAAGGCACTGAATCTATAAATTACTTTGGGCAATATGGGCATTTTCATGATATTGATTCTTCCTATCCATGAGCATGGAATGTTCTTCCATTTGTTTGTATCCTCTTTTATTTCATTGAGCAGTGGTTTGTAGTTCTCCTTGAAGAGGTCCTTCACATCCCTTGTCAGTTGGATTCCTAGGTATTTTATTCTCTGTGTAGCAATTGTGAATGAGAGTTCACTCATGATTTGGCTTTCTGTTTGTTGATTATTGGTGTATAGGAATGGTTGTGATTTTTGCACATTGATTTTGTGTCCTGAGACTTTGCTGAAGTTGCTTATCAGCTTAAGGAGATTTTGGGCTGAGACGATGCGGTTTTGTAAATATACAATCATGTCATCTGCAAACAGGTACAATTTGACTTTCTCTTTTCCTAACAGAATAACTTTTATTTCTTTCTCTTGCCTGATGGTCCTGGCCAGAACTTCCAACACTATGTTGAATAGGAGTGGTGAGAGAGGGCACCTCTGTCTTGTGCCAGTTTTCAAAGCGAATGCTTCCAGTTTTTCCCATTCAGTATGATATTGGCTGTGGGTTTGTCATAAATAGTCTTATTATTTTGAGATATGTTCCACCAATACCTACTTTATTGAGAGTTTTTAGCATGAATGGCTGTTGAATTTTGTCAAAGGCCTTTTCTGCATCTATCGAGATAATCATGTGGTTTTTGTCACTGGTTCTGTTTATGTGATGGGTTACATTTATTGACTTGCATATGTTGAACCAGCCTTGCATCCCAGGGATGAAGCCAACTTGATCGTGGTGGATAGGCTTTTTGATGTGCTGTTGGATTCAGTTTGCCAGTATCTTATTGAGGATTTTCACATCGATGTTCATCAGGGATATTGGTCTAAAGTTCTTTTTCGTTGTTGTCTCTGCCAGGCTTTGGTATCAGGATGATGCTGGCCTCATAAAATGAGTTAGGGAGGAGTCTCTGTTTTTCTATTCATTGGAATAGTTTCAGAAGGAATGGTACCAGCTCCTCTTTGTACCTCTGGTAGAATTCGGCTGGGAATCCATCTGGTCCTGAACTTTTTTTGGTTGGTAGATTATTAATTATTGCCTCAATTCCAGAGCCTGTTATTGGTAGATTCAGAGATTCCACTTCTTCCTGGTTTAGTCTTGGGAGGGTGTATGTGTCCAGGAATTTATCCATTTCTTCTAGATTTTCTAGTTTATTTGCGTAGAGGTATTTATAGTATTCTCTGATGGTAGTTTGTATTTCTGTGGGATCGGTGGTGATATCCCCTTTATTATTTTCTATTGCATCTATTTGATTCTTCTCTCTTTTCTTCTTTATTAGCTCTGCTAGCGGTCTATTAATTTTGTTGATCTTTTCAAAAAACCAGCTCCTGGTTTCATTGATTTTTTGAAGGTTTTTTTGTGTCTCTGTCTCCTTCAGTTCTGCTCTTAGTTATTTCTTGCCTTCTGCTAGCTTTTGAATATGTTTGCTTCTCTAGTTCTTTTAATTGTGATGTTAGGGTGTTAATTTTAGATCTTTCCTGCTTTCTCCTTATAGCATTTAGTGCTATAAATTTCCCTCTAGACACTGCTTTAAATGTGTCCCAGAGATTCTGGTATGTTGTGTCTTTGTTCTCATTGGCTTCAAAGAACATCTTTATTTCTGCCTTCATTTCGTTATTTACCCAGTAGTCATTCAGGAGCAGTTTGTTCAGTTTCAATGTAGTTGTGTGGTTTTGAGTGAGTTTCTTAATCCTGAGTTCTAATTTGATTTCACTGTGGTCTTAGAGATAGTTTGTTGTGATTTCTCTTCTTTTACATTTGCTGAGGAATGCTTTACTTCCAACTATGTGGTCAATTTTGGAATCAGTGCCATGTGGTACTGAAGAAGAATGTATTTTCTGTTGATTTGGGGTGGAGAGTTCTGTAGATGTCTTTTAGTTCGGCTTGCAGAGCTGAGTTCAAGTCCTGGATATCCTTGTAACTTTCTGTCTCGTTGATCTGCCTAATATTGACAGTGGGGTGTTAAAGTCTCCCATTATTATTGTGTGGGAGTCTAAGTCTCTTTGTAGGTCTCTAAGGACTTGCTTTATGAATCTGGGTGCTCCCGTATTGGGTGCATATATATTTAGGATAGTTAGCTCTTCTTGTTGAATTGATTCCTTTACCATTATGTAATGGCCTTCTCTGTCTCTTTTGATCTTTGTTGGTTTAAAGTCTGTTTTATCAGAGACTAGGATTGCAATCCCTGCTTTTTTTTTGCTTTCCATTTGCTTGGTAGATCTTCCTCCATCCCTTTATTTTGAGCATATGTGTGTCTTTGCATGTGATATGGGTCTCCTGAATACAGCACACTGATTGGTCTTGACTGTTTATCCAATTTGCCAGTCTATGTCTTTTAATTGGGACATTTAGCCCATTTACATTTAAGGTTAATATTGTTATGTGTGAATCTGATCCTGTCATTATGATGTTAGCTGGTGATTTTGCCCATTTTTTGATGCAGTTTCTTCATAGCCTCGATGGTCTTTACAATCTAGCATGTTTTTGCAGTGGTTGGTACTTGTTGTTCCTTTCCATGTTTAGTGCTTCCTTCAGGAGCTCTTGTAAGGCAGGCCTGGTGGTGACAAAATCTCTCAGCATTTGCTTGTCTGTAAAGGATTTTATTTCTCCTTCACTTATGAAGCTTTGTTTGGCTGGATATGAAATTCTGGGTTGAAAATTCTTTTCTTTAAGAATGTTGAATATTGGCCCCCACTCTCTTCTGGCTTGTAGAGTTTCTGCTGAGAGGTCTGCTGTTAGTCTGATGGGCTTCCCTTTGTGGGTAACCTGACCTTTCTCTCTGGCTGCCCTTAACATTTTTTCCTTCACTTCAACTTTGGTGAAACTGACAATTATGTGTCTTGGGGTTGCTCTTCTCGAAGAGTATCTTTGTGGTGTTCTCTGTATTTCCTGAATTTGAATGTTGGCCTGCCCTCGTAGATTGGGGAAGTTCTCCTGGATAATATCGTGAAGAGTGTTTTCCATCTTGGTTTTATTCTCCCCATCACTTTTAGGTACACCAATCAAATGTAGATTTGGTCTTTTCACATAGTCCCACATTTCTTGGAGGCTTTGTTCTCTTCTTTTTCCTCTAAAGTTCTCAATTTATTTCATTAATTTTTTCTTCAATCACTGATACGCTTTCTTCCACTTGATTGAATTGGCTATTGAAGCTTGTGCATGCGTCACATAGTTCTTGTGCCATGGTTCTCACCTCCATCAGGTCATTTAAGGTCTTCTCTATACTGTTTATTCTAGTTAGCCATTCATCTTATCTTTTTTCAAGGTTTTTAGCTTCCTTGCTATGGGTTCGAACATCCTCCTTTAGCTCAGAGAAGTTTGTTATTACTGACCTTCTGAAACCTACTTCTGTCAACTTGTCAAAGTCATTCTCCATCAAGCTTTGTTCCATTGCTGGCAAGGAGCTGTGATCCTTTGGAGGAGAAGAGGTGCTCAGTTTTTAGAATTTTCATCTTTTCTGCTCTGGTTTCTCCCCATCGTTTTGGTGTTGTCTACCTTTGGTCTTTGATATTGGTGACCTACAGATGGGGTTTTGGTGTGGATGTCCTTTTTGTTGATGTTGATGCTATTCCTTTCTGTTTGTTAGTTTTCCTTCTAACAGTCTGGTCCCTCAGCTGCAGGTGTGTTGGAGTTTGCTGGAGGTCCACTCCAGACCCTGTTTGCCTGAGTATCACCAGTGGAGGCTCAGTTGGAAGTGCAAAAATCACCCATCTTCTGTGTTGATCATGCTGGGAGCTGCAGACCGGAGCTGTTCCTATTTGGCCATCTTGGAACGGGGCATGTAAATTTCAAACTCTTAACTTTAACTATGGTTGGTTCAAACACCCTTGCTTGTTTGTTGTCTTGAGGTTTACCATTGCTGAAATCAAGACCAATCCATTTTAGATTTTTACGTTCTGGGTTAATCTGAGCCTCATTATGAAAAGCTCTTAACTTTGCAACCAGATCTGTGGATTCCTGGGTGGCATTAACTGCCAGTGTATTAGGAATACAAGAAGTGATCTCGCAAACTCTGCAATAGCAGTCTGTTCCCGAGACCCCATGCTGGTTGCATAGTTGTCTTTTTTTTTTTTTTGTGACATGATAAAATACATTATTATTGTAGTTATGGAAATTTAGTTAGAAAATTATTAGGAAAACAGTAAAAATGATATTTCACAAAAAGTAAAATTTTTTTTCTTTTTTTATTATTATTATACTTTAAGTTTTAGGGTACATGTGCACAATGTGCAGGTTAGTTACATATGTATACATGTGCCATGCTGGTGCACTACACCCACTAACTCGTCATCTAGCATTAGGTATATCTCCCAATGCTATCCCTCCCCCCTCCCCCCTCCCCCCACGCCACAACAGGTCCCAGAGTGTGTTCCCCTTCCTGTGTCCATGTGTTCTCATTGTTCAATTCCCACCTATGAGTGAGAATATGCGGTGTTTTCAAGGTATATAGAAAGGTATATAGTTTTCAAGGTATATAGAAAGGGCTACTTCTACAGCACCCCCACCTGGAACCACACATTTTGACACCAAAACTATCTTCACTACACAAAAAGCATCATGTAAAGAATGCTTCGTCTCATCACACATGTAATCATTTGTCCCATGTAAGATAATCGATGCAGATGTATGAGCCTTAGTGTTTTTGATTAAGATCAGCTCATCATCACAAATTCTCTGCTATACCACTTCTGCCTGCCCCAACATGGCAGCTTCAAAAGTTTCTTTACCTTCCAAATTGGCCAGAGTTGACAGAATAGTTGCTCCAGAAGCTTTCGGAATGCGTTTAAGGTCCGTTTTAAAAACTCTTCTAACTGCCATAGCACCAGCCTCCACAAAATACTTCAGACACATATCATCAGTTCCACCAGTGGTTAGAATAACACTGGCACCAGTTACCAGGATCTTCTGAATTCTCTCCTTGGTAATATCTGATTCTCTCTGTCTAATTTGGTCCAGTTTTTCAGGGTCTGTAATGACCACCTGTATACCAAGCTTCATTTTTGTTTTTTGCAGGCCAAAGTCAAGGCAAGCAATTTTTGCATTTACAATTCTCTTGGGTATGCCCTGGGATCCCACCACACAGCTGAGTGCATAGCCACTGATGAGCATACTCTCTGTTTGACTTTTCCCATGGGCTTTCAAAATATGAACAGAATTGACTGGATAGCATGGCTGGCCTCTTATGTCTGTGTATTTAATAGCAAATACAGCATCTACTACCATGTTAGCAAAGAAATCACCATTTATTCCAATGATTTTGGAAGACGTGGATGTCTTGGCAGCATTAATCAGGCAATCTCTTCCCACTCTATCTGTGTTAACAATTAGGTTTTCATTGATATAACACACTGCTTCCTTGCAAGCAAGTCCATAGCCACTAATAACTGACGTGGGATGAATTTTCTGTTTGACTAATTCATCTTCATTTTTTAGGAGTTCTGCTGCAATAATAACCATGGAGGTAGTTCCATCTCCAACTTCTTTGTCTTGCAGATCAGCCAGCTCACAAAGAACTTTAGCTGCAGGATGTTCTAACTCCAGTAACTTCAGGATGGTGCACCACCGTTAGTAATGGATACATCACCAATATCATCCACCAACATTTTAACCAAGCCAACTGGACCAAGAGAACTTTTTACAGTATTGGCAATCAAAGCTGCAGCCATAACGTTCTGGGAGCAGATCGCCTCCCCAGTGCTGCGGTCCCCAAACACGGACAAAGACCTCTCCATTTTCACGGCAGCGATACACATTGAATTCTGCTCACACCGCGGGCAACCAGTATCGCAGCCCCTCGGCTGACTGGCGACCACAGCAGTGGCTGCGACAGCGTGGAGCGAACCCGAGTGATTCTCCAAGAGGAGCTCAACCCAAGTCTATTTTCAAATGACACTATACTACTTCACAGGTAGTGTGAGTAACTTATAATAACAAAATAATCCTAATTCCTCCTGCCGATCCCTTGTATCATTGCTGTCATTCATCTTACTTGTACCTAAGCAAACATAAGCATATATATGTAGATCAATTAAGAATAAGAAAAATAAGTTTTTATTTTACTTTCACTAATTTCTTCATTAATGCTCTTCTTTTCTTCACATAGATATGAGTTCCTGACCCGTATTATTTTCCTTCTCCTTAAATAACTTCTTTTAACGTTTTTTGCAAGTCAGGTTTACTGGCAACAAATACCCTCAATTTCTGTTTGTATGAGTAAGTCTTTATTTCTCTCATACATTAAGGATAATTTTGCAGGATACAGACTTCTAGGCTGATTTTTATACTCTCAACACTTTCAATATTTCACTCCACTCTATTCTTGCTTGCATAGTTTCTTAGGAGAAGTGGTAGGATGTAATTATGATCTTTGCTCCTGTGTATGCAAGGGCCACCACCCACTCCCTGTGGCTTCTTTCAGGATTTTTTTTTTAATCATTGATTTTCTGTAGTTTGGAAATAATATGCCTAGGTGTAGTTTGTCTGGAATTTATCCTTCATGGTGTTCTCTGAGGTTCTTGCATCTGGGTTTGATGCCTGACATTAATTTGGGGAAGATTCTCAATCATTATTTTTTTGAGTATTTATTCTCCTTCTGGTTATTCTCCTTTCTCACAGTTCTCAAATATTCCAGATTTTTAAAATGTTTTCTTTTCTCCTTTGTTTTTTAGTTTTAGAGGTTTTTACTGAGATATCTTTAAGCAGACAGATTCTTTCTTAAGCTGTGTTCAGTCTACTAATAAGCCCATCAAAGACAAGGCATTCTTCATTTCTGCTACAGTAGTTTTGATGTCAAGCATTTCCTTTTGGCTTTTTGCTAGAATTTCCATCTCTCTGCTTACATTTCCCATCTATTTGTGCATGCTTTCTACTTTGTCTATTAGAGTACTTAGCATATTAATCACAGTTGTTTCAACATTCCTCATCTAATAATTCCACCATTTCTTCCAATATCTGCGTCTTGTTCTAGTGCTTTTTCAATCTCTCCAAACTGTGTTTTGCCTTTTAGTATGTTTTGTAATTTTTTAACTGACAGCTGGACATGATGTATTGGGTCAAGGGAAGTGCTATAAATAGGCCTTAAGTAATGTAATTACTTATGATTAGGCCTCAGTTTTTAGTGAGCCTGTACCTCTTGACTGTGAACTTCATAAGTGCTGTTCAGTTCCACTCCCCTCTTTAGGTGTGACCATATGGCTGGAGGAGGCTGGAATTGTGTATTTCCTTTGTTCCACAGGAAGACTAGAGCCAGCTGGAGTTGGTAATTTTACTTCCTCCAAGTTCGTTAGGCACTGATGAAACCCCAGCAGTTTAGGTTCTGGTTAAATAGTTTCTCCTGAGGGCGGACTTTGTTAAGAATACAATGCTCTGGCATATTTCAAAATGGCACTTTTCCCTCCCTTGCTGTAAGCATGGGGGCATTTTTAAAAATCTGGTATTTGCTTTGATAAACTGGTGGAGCTCTAGCAGGTAAAACTCGCAAAAGTAGGGGGCCCCTCAATAACTGAATCCCTCTGAAGTTTCAAACTCTCTGACTTGTCCACATTGAGCTGCCAGCAATTTGTTAATTACAGTTCAGGTTTTTCCACTTTGGCACTGGTTCCCTTGGAGGTTTCTGCTCATGGGTTTCTGCTCTGGTAAGTTATGATTCTCTATACGTGTCTCTCTCTCTGATTTTGGGGCCAGTGGTTTGCCCTGTGACCTCACTTCTCTTACAAATCTAAGAATTGTTCATTTTTCCATTTTTCCAGCTTTTTACTTGTTAGGATTGACTTTCAATTCCATGCTTTTTGCATGCTGGCCAGAAATGAGAAATCCCGTGTTGTGTTTCCATTTTATTCATTTCAATGTGCCATTTGATTTTCCTTGAAATTTCTTCCTGGATCCATGGAGCACGCTATTTAGTTCCAAGTGTTTGGAGAGTTTCCTAAAATCTTTCTGTCATTAATTTCTACTTTCATTCCATTGTGTTTAGAAAAACACTTTACATAATTTTAACTTTTAAAATTTTGTTGAGGTTTGTTTCATGGCCCAGTCTATGATCTATCTTGGTGTATGTTCTATGGGCACTAGAAAAGAATATATATTCTGCTGTTTTGGGGTGGAGTGTTCTATAAATGTTGATTAGATCCTATTGGTTGATTGTGTGATTGAGTTCCATATCTTTGGTATTTTTTTTTTTATTAGAGATGGGGTCTCACTTGGATTTTTTTCTCTAATTGTTCTTCAAATTTTCAGAGAAGGTTGTTGAGGTCTCCAACTATATTACAGATTTACCTATTTTTGTTTTCAGTTCTACCAGTTTTTCTGCACAAATCTGGTAACTTTGCTTTTAGGTGCATATGCCTTTAAAATTACTATGTGTTCTTGCTGTATTGACCCTTTTATTATTACATAAAATCCTTCTCCATCTCTGGCAATTTTCTTTGTTCCGAAGTCTACTTTATCTTGCTATCCTTTCATTAAGGTTTGCATATTTTTTTTCATTATTTTACTTTCAACCAGCCTAAATTGTTACATTTGAACTGAATTTCTTCTAGAGAGCATATAGTAAAAGCATGTTTTTCTTATCCACTGTGGCAAACTCTGTCTTTTAATTGGCATATTTATACCATTTACCTTTCATGTAATTACTGATGTATTAAGTTTTAATTATGTCATTTTATTTTCTCTGTCTCTTTCTCCCTTTTTTTTTCTTTCTTTCCCCTGCCTTCCAGTGGGTTATTTTTTAGTATTCCATTTTGACTTATGTATAATGTTTTTAAATGCATTTCTTTTTATATATTCAAAAAAAGTAGTTGTTTTAGATATTACATTATATAAATATAACTTGTGGCAAACTGCTGGTGTCATCATTTTACTAGTGCAAGTAAGATATTGAAATCTAACTTTCCTTTACTTCTCTTTACCTCTCTGCTTGTAATGTAATTGCCTTAACCACATCAGATAATGTTATAATTTTGTCTCAACTGTCAAACATAAATTTAAAAAATGTAACAAAAGAAGAAAAGTATATTGTATTTCCTTATGTCTTTTGCTTACTATGTTCTTTCTTCCTTCCTCATGTTCCAAGATTTCTTCTTTTATCATTTCATTTTCATTCTTTTTGGATTGCTCTTCTGACGACAAATTCTCTCTTCCTCTGAGAACATTTTGATCTCCAGCTCATTTCTGAAGGATATAAATACAGGATTTTGGGTTGATAGTTGATTTCTTTCAGCAGGTGAAAATATTGTGCCACTTCCTTATAACCTCCAAAGTGTCTGACGTGAAATTTGCTGTCATTAGCATGGATTATTTTCCCCCTATAGGTAAGATGTCTTTTGCTTTTTACTGACTGCTTTCAATATTTTTTCTTTGTTTATAATTTTTAGTTTTTAGAAGCTTGTGGTGTGCTTTGGTGTGGATATTCTTGTTTATCCTGTTTGGGTTCTCTCAGTTTCTTTAGGTTTGTGTCTCTTGGTCAGTTATGAAAGTTTCCAGCAGTTATTTTTGCTAATGCTTTTTTAGCCCCACCTTTTTTCTTCTTTCCTTCTGCAACTCTCATGACATGAATGTTAGATCTCTTATGGTCCCATAAATCCCCAGGGGCCCTGTTCCCTTTAGTTTTTTTCTCCCAGTTTCTCTTTCTGTTGTTCAAATTAGGTAATTTCTATTGTTCTGTATTCTAGCTAATGGGTTATTTCCTCTACTTCCCCCATTTTGTTGTTCAGCCCATGTATAGAGCTTTTAATTTCAGTTATTGTATTTTTCAGCTCTAACATTTTTATTTGGTTCTTATTTATATCTTCTAGTCTCTACTGAGACTTTTTATTTCTTTGCTGAGGTTTTCTATTTGTAAAAAAATTTGCTTCAAGCATATTTCTAGTTGCTCATTAAGTTATTTTTATTGTGGCTGCTTACAAATCTTTGTCTCATAATTCTAACTTTTATGTCATCTTTGTGTTGGCATCTATTGCTTGTCTCTTGTCATTTCGTTCGAGACTTCTTGGTTCTTGGTATGAGAGTAGTTTTCCATGGAAACTTGGAAAATTTTAATAGTATAAGATTCTGGGTCTTATTTAAACATTTTATTTTAGTTGTCTGCACTGGGTTGAATACTGTTCCCTCAAAACTCATGCCCACTCAGAAACTTAGAATGTGATCATACTTAGAAATAGGATCTTTGTAGATGTAATCAAGTTATAATGAGTCATAGGGATGGCCCTAAGCCAATGACTGGTGTCCTCATAAGAAGAGAAAAGTTTGGATACAGAGATGCACACAGGGAAGATGATGTGAAGGCACACAAAATGTGGTGTGATGCAGAGATGGAAGTGATGCATCTACAAGCTAAGGATTGCCAGCAACACCAGAAGCTAGGAGCAGGCAAGGAAGGATCTTATCCCTAAGCCTTCAGAGAGTGTGGCTCTGATGAAACCTTGGTTTTAAAGTTCTAGCCTCCAGAACTGTCAGAGAATACATTTCTGTTATTTTAAACCACCCCATTTAAACCAGTAAGGAAGGAGTACCTCATTTCTGTCAGGTGGGGAAAAATCCAGACTTTCTATGTGGTATCCACTGACAGTTTGGTTGGGAAGGGGTTGGGTAGTTGTAACCAGGGGGTGGGAAAAAGGTTTGGTTCATTATGTTTCCTTCTCTTACTCTGAAATGGCAGAGGTGTTAAAACACTTCTAACAAACTTCTGAGGATGAATGAGGCTCCCCAATGTGCCTCTACTGGTATGATGGGTTTGGGCCACGGGTTTTCTGTGGTGGTAGCCCGAGTAGGATGGCCATTGTCTAAAAGTTGTCTCTCTTGATATTTGCCCCCTTCCTGTCCTCTGAGAGAGACAGTAGGCTTTTTCGGGGGCTCTTCTTGTCTGCTTCTATTGGCATTATGGAATTTCTGGCTTTTTAATCTCCAAGTCTGAAGTATATGAGGCAAAAAGAAAGCCTGGAGAGGTCACCATCGTGTTATTCCTCCTGTCCTGTGATCTCTAGCCAATGTGTCTTCTTTTTCCGTAGTAGAGTCATCTTATTTTTTATATATATAAAATTTTCGGAGTTTAAGTTGTACTCAGTGAGAGGAATTGGAAAAATTACATCTATTTCATCTTCCTTGAATTCCAGAAATTCTTTCAATGTATTTTATCTCACTGTTCTGAGCTTCACTTACAAACTCTGTGATTTTAAACAATCGAAACCTCCATTTCTTGTTTCACCAAGCAGAGAAAATAGCTTATGAACCCTCATTTGGTAAGAGAAGCACCCTAATACTTCCAAATAAAGTATCCCATAGATAGCCAATCCTCTCTCTTCTTACTCCTTTTTACTTCTTTATCTCTGTTGAGAATATCTTTATTTTTACATTGACAAGATGAATAATATTATTTTGTTAATATGATAGAAGCTACCATGATTTCTCTACAAGTCAATATTAGGATTTTACAATCAATAAAATATTTTTTATTATTATGACTAGGTAAATGTTGTATACTCTAAGCCTAGTAATAGACTAAGATTACATTTCCTTCTTTGTGGATTAAATATCATAACCACTGTGTCCTTCAATGGAGAATATTTCCTGTTTAAACTTCAAGTATGATTTCTTTTTCCACCCTCCATTTACTTTATTATGCCATTAAATCTTTCCAACTTCTAAATTATATGGTTTCTCTGATTTTCCAATGTCAGCTGATTTCTTCCTGTATAATTTATATTCTATGTTAGATCTACTTTTTTTTATAATTTTATTTTATTTTATTTATTTTATTTTATTTTATTTTATTTTATTATTATTATACTTTAAGTTTTAGGGTACATGTGCACAATGTGCAGGTTTGTTACATATGTATACATGTGCCATGTTGGTGTGCTGCACCCATTAACTCGTCATTTAGCATTAGGTATATCTCCTAATGCTATCCCTACCCCCTCCCTCCACCCCACAACGGTCCCTGGAGTGTGATGTTCCCCTTCCTGTGTCCATGTGTTCTCATTGTTCAATTCCCACCTATGAGTGAGAACATGCGGTGTTTGGTTTTTTGTTCTTGCGATAGTTTACTGAGAATGATGATTTCCAGTTTCATCCATGTCCCTACAAAGGACATGAACTCATCATTTTTTATGGCTGCATAGTATTCCATGGCGTATATGTGCCACATTTTCTTAATCCAGTCTATCATTGTTGGACATTTGGGTTGGTTCCAAGTCTTTGCTATTGTGAATAGAGCCGCAATAAACATACGTGTGCATGTGTCTTTATAGCAGCATGATTTATAGTCCTTTGGGTATATACCCAGTAATGGGATGGCTGGGTCAAATGGTATTTCTAGTTCTAGATCTCTGAGGAATCGCCACACTGACTTCCACAATGGTTGAACTAGTTTACAGTCCCACCAACAGTGTAAAAGTGTTCCTATTTCTCCACATCCTCTCCAGCACCTGTTGTTTCTTGACTTTTTAATGATTGCCATTCTAACTGGTGTGAGATGGTATCTCATTGTGGTTTTGATTTGCATTTCTCTGATGGCCAGTGATGATGAGCATTTTTTCATGTGTTTTTTGGCTGCATAAATGTCTTCTTTTGAGAAGTGTCTGTTCATGTCCTTCACCCACTTTTTGATGGGGTTGTTTGTTTTTTTCTTGTAAATGTGTTTGAGTTCATTGTAGATTCTGGATATTAGCCCTTTGTCAGATGAGTAGGTTGTGAAAATTTTCTCCCATTTTGTAGGTTGCCTGTTCACTCTGATGGTAGTTTCTTTTGCTGTGCAGAAGCTCTTTAGTTTAATTAGACCCCATTTGTCAATTTTGTCTTTTGTTGCCATTGCTTTTGGTGTTTTGGACATGAAGTCCTTGCCCATGCCTATGTCCTGAATGGTAATGCCTAGGTTTTCTTCTAGGGTTTTTATGGTTTTAGGTCTAACATTTAAGTCTTTAATCCATCTTGAATTGATTTTTGTATAAGGTGTAAGGAAGGGATCCAGTTTCAGCTTTCTACATATGGCTAGCCAGTTTTCCCAGCACCATTTATGAAATAGGGAATCAATTCCCCATTTCTTGTTTTTGACAGGTTTGTCAAAGATCAGATGGTTATAGATGTGTGGTATTCTTTTTGAGGGCTCTGTTCTGTTCTGTTCCATTGATCTATATCTCCGTTTTGGTACCATACCATGCCGTTTTGGTTACTGTAGCTTTGTAGTATAGTTTGAAGTCAGGTAGCGTGATGCCTCCAGCTTTGTTCTTTTGGCTTAGGATTCACTTGGCGATGCGGGCTCTTTTTTGGTTCCATATGAACTTTAAAGTGGTTTTTTTCCAATGCTATGAAGAAAGTCATTGGTAGCTTGATGTGGATGGCATTGAATCTATAAATTACCTTGGGCAGTATGGCCATTTTCATGATATTGATTCTTCCTACCCATGAGCATGGGATGTTCTTCCATTTCTTTGTATCCTCTTTTATTTCCTTGAGCAGTGGTTTGTAGTTCTCCTTGAAGAGGTCCTTCACATCCCTTGTAAGTTGGATTCCTAGGTATTTTATTCTCTTTGAAGCAATTGTGAATGGGAGTTCACTCATGATTTGGCTCTCTGTTTGTCTGTTATTGGTGTATAAGAATGCTTGTGATTTTTGTACATTGATTTTGTATGCTGAGACTTTGCTGAAGTTGCTTATCAGCTTAAGGAGATTTTGTGCTGAGAGAATGGGGTTTTCTAGATATACAATCATGTTGTTTGCAAACAGGGACAATTTGACTTCCTCTTTTCCTAATTGAATACCCTTTATTTCCTTCTCCTGCCTAATTGCCCTGGCCAGAACTTCCAACACTATGTTGAATAGGAGTGGTGAGAGAGGGCATCCCTGTCTTGTGCCAGTTTTCAAAGGGAATGCTTCCAGTTTTTGCCCATTCAGTATGATATTGGCTGTGGGTTTGTCATAGATAGCTCTTATTATTTTGAGATATGTCCCATCAATACCTAATTTATTGAGAGTTTTTAGCATGAAGCGTTGTTGAATTTTGTCAAAGGCTTTTTCTGCATCTATTGAGATAATCATGTGGTTTCTGTCTTTGGCTGTGTTTATATGCTGGATTACATTTATTGATTTGTGTATATTGAACCAGCCTTGCATCCCAGGGATGAAGCCCACTTGATCATGGTGGATAAGCTTTTTGATGTGCTGCTGGATTCGGTTTGCCAGTATTTTATTGAGGATTTTTGCATCAATGTTCATCAAGGATATTGGTCTAAAATTCTCTTTTTTGGTTGTGTGTCTGCCAGGCTTTGGTATCAGGATGATGCTGGCCTCATAAAATGAGTTAGGGAGGATTCTCTCTTTTTCTATTGATTGGAATAGTTTCAGAAGGAATGGTACCAGTTCCTTCTTGTACCTCTGGTAGAATTTGGCTGTGAATCCATCTGGTCCTGGACTCCCAAGACTAAACCAGGAAGAAGTTGAATCTCTGAATAGACCAATAACAGGCTCTGAAATTGTGGCAATAATCAATAGCTTACCAACCATTATTCACTTCTTTACTTTCTTCATAGCTTTGTTATCCTCATGTGCACCCTAGAAATTGCTAGTAGCCTTGCCATTAACAAATAGACATGTTTTTATGTCTCCTTTAATCTGTAAGTCATTCTCCTATTCTTCTATTTTTTGTACAATTTATTTTCCTCCCAAGAGTTTATCTCAGTCTAAATTTTGCATTCTCTTGGTGTAGGTAAAAAGGTTCCTCTGTTCTCAGTATTTCTTGTAAATCGATAGCTGGATCCAGAGACTTGCTTAATCCTGCTGTCAGCACCACAGGTGGCATGATGTTCTTTCATCAGGAGGCACAAAATGTATAGTTGTCTCTCTTTTTGTGATATTAGTAGCTGTTGGTGCTCAATGCCTAAATTCATTAATTCGTATTCTAATGCTATCGCTACTTTTTATTTGTTAGAAAACTTTTATAAAGTGGTACTTTATATCATTTACTATTTTGTTACTCTGGTACAATTCTCACATAGGAAGAAGGATAGATGGTTGATTTTTTCTTTTATTTAACTTGTTTTAAAAATAATGAATTTATTACCTATTGTCTTCTAAGGAAACGAATTAGATTGAAATATTATTATAAACTCATGGACTTAAACATATTCTGTGAGTTTCAGTCTGTTGAAATTGTATTTATTTTGAGGCTCAAATTGTTTAATCTTTTGTGGAGAGAAGCTTCTTCAAGCTGGTTTCTGAGTTCTTTTGACATGACCCTAATAGTTTTGAACGGCTTCCTCACTGTCTGAGGACATATGAGGAATGTCTTCTTCATACGACAAGATGTTTCAGGCTTGTTTGGTTCACTTCTTGCCCCAAACCTGAAATCAGCCAAGAAGTTCTGATTTCTTTTAGTGGTAAATAATATTTTTGATAAAATTTGACTATTAGGAAAAATCATTGCTTCTTTCTTGGCCTTTATACCTAAGTCTCTTTGGTGAAGACAGCTAAATTTTCTTCTGTGTGTAAATATGTATTAAATTTAAATTTAAAATTACTTCTATAAGTGATTATATGTTTTATATTCACCATCATTTCTTATATCAATATTCCTTTGGTCACTTTGTTTTCTAAAACTTACACTCAATAGATTTCTCACAAGGGCTCTTGAGAACATTTTTGAGTTCTTACATGTTGGTGACAGTTTGTATGTGCACTCTATACTTGAAAGAGAGTTTTTGGGATATAAAAATCCTTGACTCACGTTTTTTTTCCTGAAGTATTCTAAATATGTTACTTCATTTACTTCTGGCATTAAACATTACTGTTGAAAAGTCTAATAATAATCTAATATTTTCCCTTATTAATCTCTTCCTTTTATGCCTAGCTGTTCAAAGGATTTTTACATTTTTTCTTCAAAGTGCAGTCGTTTTAGACTTTCTTGGCATTGATCATTCTGAGTCAGTATTGTCAGGTATGTGCTTTTCTTGGTTTTGTATGTAGTTTCAAATAACATATTCAAGTTAAGGAGAGTTTTCTTGATTATTCTTTCTTATTTGCTCTTTCCTCTTGATTTGTTTTCTTCTTCAGAGATTCATATGATTTGTACGTTTAATCTTCTTTGCTTATATTCAATATATGTCATCAATTTTTTTCTCTTGTTACATTTATTTTAGATTTTTAATTTCTTATCCTCTTTACCTTTTGCTTTTCTTAAGGAATAGTTTTTCTGTTTTGTTGTTCTTGGTCTTTCTAATTTTGTCATCATTTCTGTTAAATTTTTTTTCTTTCCCAAGTTATATTTCTTAATTTCTAAGTACTTGTAATTCTGACTTCAGTTTTTTCATATCTACAAATAAGAGATGGTTATTTTCTTCGATAAACCAAGGTCCGGTACTTCAGATAATTAGAATATACTGTGATACATGCATTATAAAAGCAGAGTATATACATAGCACAAAAGAATAGGGGATGAGTAATTCAAATAGATTTAAGTTTTTGAGCTCCATGTTTAAATCACCAGAATATAATGTTTGACATTTCATGTAAAAATTATACCAAGGTAAAAGTGTTTTTATTATTGATAAATATTCCATCTCAGCATAAGATTATTAAGTAAGGTCTGTATTTATTCTTTTTTGCTCAAATGGTGTTTTAAGATATAAATATAGAAATTTTGGCGAGAGCACCAAGATTTGATAAATGTCACATTGCTCACTGGTATGAGACACTATCGTCACAGTTTTTGTTCTCCAGGACCTGACTCTGATATAGAGGTTAGTCTTCTAGATGTTTATTAAGTAGTGCCATTGGCATCCATATCTGTGAAAGGTAGAAGGATGGAGCAGGACTGGGAAGGGGAAGAAACTGAGCTGTGATGTAGGCCCAGCAGCCTAAGCAAACCCTACAAAATGATCTGTCAAATTTGTTCCATGTTGTGACAAAATAGGTGGTCCTCGATACCTCTGCCTCCATCATGTTGGCCATCCACAAAAAGTGTATGACCTTGGGTGGATCAATTCCTAAAGGACTGTTATCTAAAGACTGTTCACAGACAGCATTCCGAGCAATTGGGCAAGAAAAGTCCTTTCATGAAAGAGGATATGAGCACCACATCTCCATGTTTACCACTTACAGTGATGAAGGATTTACCGGGGGATAATCATAATTTGGTTTTCTGCCTCTTACATCTCTCACCCACATCAAGGGTATAAAACAATTAACAATGAGAGATTATTATTATTCTTAAAAAGAAATATTAGTGTCTTGTGATGCCCTCCCCCACCTCCATCTTCTCAAATCAAGACAATGAGGCTGCAACAGGACCAGGTACAGAGTGCCTCATGTGTCCCCTGCAGTTTAAGTGACGTAATGGATTGTTGCTAACATCTTTCTGGAAAATCTACATGGTGAGCTATGGGCCAACAAGTCTGTTTAATGGAAGAGTGAAAGAGCAGTATCTTCTGTGGGCAGCTGGCACTCAAAGTGTTTGATGAGGCTCAGGCTGAGCAAGTGTTTCCCAGTTGTGGGACACCTGCAATAGAGATCAGTGTGGGGGTTTCCTGAGAGTTTCATGAGGAAAAACAAGAGAAGAGAAGAGATGTTAGCAGAAAGAAGTTTCCCTTTGAGCCAGGTGCCTAAGGACTAAGGAAAGAGATATATGACCAACTAGGGAGGATGGACCACCTACTCCGTGGAAGTAGTTATTGAAGATTTCCAGAGATAAAGGAGGTGGGATCCTTTAAACTGTGCAAAGATCCCATGAGAGACCCTGGCTGCAAGGATCAGAGAGTATGAAACAAACTCACCACTGTAAAACATTTCTGTTCCTCCCTTCTTCCAAAGCTGGGAAGGTCATAAACTGAGGTTGGGGGAGAATACATAAAAATACACAATAGGAAAGAAGAAGTACTCTGACAACACTGACTCTCTTGACTTCAGAATTTTATACCTAATAGTTCTGAACTTGAGAAGA
Organism: Gorilla gorilla gorilla; assembly: GCF_029281585.2. Classification (NCBI taxonomy): domain Eukaryota; kingdom Metazoa; phylum Chordata; class Mammalia; order Primates; family Hominidae; genus Gorilla; species Gorilla gorilla. Next base: position 48,373,677 of record NC_073230.2, read on the forward strand.
GAGTGAATTTAACTCCAGATTAAAGTCACTTCTATTACAGGGAAATGGCCATTTTAATCACTGAAATGAGACTTTATGATAGAGAGTTACCTGAAGATTCATGTAACTTATTTCAAATTTCATCCTAGTGAGGAATTAGACCCAGAAAAAAATTTAAGGTATAGTGGAAAAATATGAAAATCACCTTTTCATTACATTCCACAGTATACTTGCTTAGGTAAATGTTTAGACCTTTCAGAGTCCTGCTGTTTCTAAGTTGTTGCCTCTAATTTACTTAGGCAAACTCAACTCAAGGGCTTTCTGAATCCTCAAAGAAAAATTATGTACTATTTAATATAATCAATTGGAAAAGATGTTCAGATTTCTCAGGAGAAGCCTGAGTCTCTGAATTTGCCATAACATTGCATGCTAGCTGTGTTGAAAGTAGAACAATTCTAGGCCAGAAAGTTCTTCAGTGTTACAGAAATGAAAAAGGATATTGGAGAAAGGCAATAATTGTTATTCTGAGAATTGAATCAGCCTTGGGACAGGAAATGTCACTGAGAATTCAGGTCTGTAGGTTGTCATGGGTATATATCTTCCCTAGAAAACACTTATAACCTAGTTATATCACCAACTGAAATCTAATGTCACTTGCTCCCATATTTTAGAATTCAAGTTAAATTATGTCTCTGCCATGAAACCAGGACCTATCAAGCAGCCACTGATTCTTTTCTTCTATTGAATATTCCCTGGATGTGGTACTTATATGACCTTCGACACAAATGGAATCACACTTTGAGTTACATTTAAATTACATTTAAGTAAAATTTTATTTTTATCAAAGTACATACAAAGAGTCAATAACACAGGGCTAATAATAAAAACCAGCATTCTCTGGCTCCATCTCTCCCACCCTTCCCTATACCCAAGTACCTGTCTCCAGAAGAAACCAAGTGCCTCTCTCCAGAAGTAAAAAATTTCAACTGTTTTAAATGTTTCCTTTTGTAGTTATTTCCATATTTGTATATAATATACCTAAGTTTTTATTTCTTGATCTTTAATATTAGATTATCAATTCAGTTCCTACTAAGGAAGATGAAAATTCAGCTGCCATACTAATTATGTACCCCATCCCCAATTTTACACTTCCTTTCTCCCATTCTTCTTATGTAGCCTACGTTCTTCTTACATTTAATAACTTTTACTAAATAAATATTCAGTATTTATTATGATCATGTAGGTATTGCTTGTACTTACAGTTGTAAAATGTTGTTCAAGTAAAACAGGAACAATTTTAAAGTTTTTTGAGTAGAAAGAAGTTTAACTTCTTCTAAGAAAATAAAGCTGTAAAAAATTATTGGAAATGCAAGTATAGGAGGAAATACGCTACCAATATTTTCAGCTCCCTGTAACTCTGAAGTTGATAATTCCTAGAGAATAATTAAGTTTCTGGAAGTTGCTACTGCTGCTAACAATCATAGATGTGCATGCACCTAATAACAGAGTTTCAGAGTACGTGAAGCAAATATTGTCAAAGTTAGTGGGAGAAATAGACAATCCCACAATGATGGTTGGAGAGTCTAATACTACTTTCTCAACAATTGAAAAGGCCAGGCACTCATGCCTGTAATCCCAGCAGTTTGGGAGGCTGAGGCAGGAAGCTGACTTGAGCCCAGGAGTTCAAGATCAACATGGGCAACATAGTGAGACCCTATCTTTATAAAAAACATTTAAAAAGTAGGCAGACATGGTGATGCACATCTGTAGTCCCAACCACTCAGGAATCTGAGGTGGGAAGATGACTTGAGGCTGAGAGGTCAAGGCTGCAGTAAGCTATGATTGTGCCACTGCACTCCAGCCTGGGTGACAGAGGGAGAGCCTGTCTCAACAACAACAAGAACAACAACAACAACAACAGCAACAAAAATCAAAAGAACAACTAAGAAAAAATCCAGCAAAGATAGAATATGTGAAAAACATTATCAGCCATCTTGATTTAATTGATGTTCATAGAAGACTAAAATAACAATGGCAATGAGAGAGGCAACATTACTATAGAACTTACGGATAATAAAAAGGCAACAACAGAATATTAACTTTATGCCAGTGGATTTGACAATCTATTAAGATAAAATGGCTACATTCCTTGAAAAATACAAATTGCTAAAATAGAAATGAGAAATACAAATTACCAAAATAGGAACACAAAACTTGAATAGCTCTATATTAATTAAAGGAGTATGTACTAGTCTGTTTTTGCATTGCTCTAAAGAATTACCTGAGACTGGGTAATTTATGAACAAAAGAGGTTTAGTTTACTCACAGTTCTGCAGGCTGTATAGGAAGCATGGCTGGGAGGCTTCAGGAAACTTACAATCATGTTGATTGGGGGAGAAAGCAGGAGAGAGAGAGAGAGAGAGAGAGTGAAGGGGGAGGTGATACACACTTTTAAACAACCAGATCTCAGGAGAACTTACTATCACGAGAATAGCAAAGGGGAAGTCCACTACCGTGATCCATTCACCTCCCACCAGGTTCCGTCTCCAATATTGGGAACTACAATTTAACCTGAGATTTTGGTGGTGACACAGAGCCAAGCCATATTATTCTACCCCTCGCTCCTCCCAAATGTCATGTCCTTCTCACATTTCAAAACACAATCATGCCTTCCCAGCAGTTCCCAGTCTTAACTCATTCCAGTATTCATTCAAAGGCCGAGTCCAAAGTATCATCTGAGACAAGGCAAGTCCCTTCTGCCTATCAGCCTGTAAAATTAAAAACAAGTTAGTTACTTTCAAAATACAATGGGGGTACAGGCATTGGGTAAATAGACCCATTCTAAGAGGGAGAAATCAGCCAAAACACAGTGGCTACAGGTCCCATGCAAGTCCAAAACCCACCAGGACAGGCATTAAATCTTAAAGCTCCAAAATAGTCTCCTTTGATTCCATGTCTCACATCCAGGCCACACTGATGCAAGGGGTGGGCTCCCCAAGGCCTTGGGCAGCTCTGTCCCTGTGGCTGTGCAGGGTACACAGACCCTGTAGCTGCTTTCATGGGCTGGCACTGAGTGCCTGTAGCTTTTCCAGGTGCATGGTGCAAGCTGTCAATGGTTCTACCATTCTGGGGTCTGGAGAATGATGGCCCTCTTCTTACAGCTCCACTACACAGTGCCCCACTGGCGACTCTACATGGGGGCTCCAACCCCACATTTTTTCTCCACATTGCCCTAGTAGAGGTTCTCCATGAGAGCTCTGCCCCTGCAGCAGACTTCTGCTTGGACATCCAGGTGTTTCCATACATCCTCTGAAATCCAGGCTCCCAAATCTTAACTCTTGCCTTCTGTGCACCCGCAGGCCAAACACCACATGGAAGCTGCCAAGGCTTGGGGCTTGAACCCTCTGAAGCAATGGCCTGAGCTGTACCTTGGCCCCTTTTAGCCATGGCTGTAGCTGGAGTGGCTAAAATATAGGGCACCATGTCTTGAGGCTGCACAGAACATTGGGGCTCTGGGCCTGACCTAGGAAACCATTTTTTTCCTTCCTAGGCCTCCAGGCCTGTGATAATAGTGGCTGACGTGAAGGTCTCTGAAATGCCCCAGAGACATTTTCCTCATATCTTGGCTATTAACATTCATCTCTTCTTCACTTTTGTAAATTTCTGCAGCTGGCTTGAATTTATCCACTGAAAATAGGGTTTTCTCTTCTACCACATGGTCAGACTACAAATATTCTAAACTTTTATGCTCTCCTTCCCTTTTAAATGTAACTTCCAGGTTCAGACCACCTCTTTGCAAATGCATATGAGTATATGCTGTTAGAAGGAGCCAGGTCAAATCTTGAATGCTTTGCTGCTTAGAAATTTCTTCTGCCAGAAGCTTAGAAATTTCTTCTGCCAGATATCCTAAATCATCTCTCTCAAGTTCAAAGTTCTGCAGATATCTAGAGCAGGGGCACAATGCCACCAGTCTCTTTGATAAAGCATAGCAAGAGTGACCTTTATTCCAGTTCCCAGTAAGTTTCTCATCTACATCTGAGACCACCTTAGCTTGGACTTTATTGTCCATATCACTATCAGCATTTTGGTTACAACCATTCAACAAGTCTCTAGGAAGTTCAAAATTTTCTCTCATCTTCCTGCCTTCTTCTAATCCCTCCAAATTGTTCCAACTTTCACCCATTACCCAGTTCCAAAGTTGCTTCCACATTTTCAGGTATCTTTATAACAATACCCCACTCCTGGTACCAATTTTTTGTAGTAGTCCATTCTTACACTGCTATAAGGACTACCCGAGACTGGGTAATTTATGAAGAAGGGAAGATTAATTGACTCACAGTTCCACAGGCTATACAAGAAGCACGCCTGGGAGACCTTAGGAAACTTTCAACTGTGACAGAAGGGCAGAGGGGAAGTAAGCACATCTCTACATCATGGCAGGAGAGAAAGAGATCATGAAGGGGGAAGTGCTACACCTTTAAACAACAAGATCTCATAAGAACTCACTCATGGCCAGGTGTGATGGCTTATGCCTGTAATCCCAGCACTTTGGGAGGCCAAGGCAGGCAGATCACGAGGTCAGGAGATCAAGACCATCCTGGCCAACATGGTGAAACCCTGTCTCTACTAAAAAAAAAATACCAAAAATTGGCTGGACATGGTGGCGGGTACCTGTAGCCTCAGCTACTTGGGAGGCTGAGGCAGGAGAATGGCGTGAACCCAGGAGGTGGAGCTTGCAGTGAGCCGAGATCGCACCACTGCACTCCAGCCTGGGCAACAGAGTGAGACACTGTCTCAAAAAAAAAAAAAAAAAAAGAGAACTCACTCACTATCATGAGAACAGCAAGGGGGAAAACCATCCCCATGGTCCAGTCACCTCCCACCGGGTCTATCCCTCAACATTGGGAATTACAGTTTGACATGACATTTGGGAGGGGATACAGAGCCAAATCATATCAGAGTGGAATTTATGACTTGAAATTTTCCCATACAGAAAATGCTAGTCCTAGATGGCTCTTATCAAATATGTAAAAAGGAAAATAAAGCTACTCTTATAAAACTCTTTCAAAAATAAAAGAGGAGGAAAACCTTTTCATCTTGTTTTATAAGGCCACTATTACCTTGTTACCCAAACCAGAGAAAAAGTCCAGAAAAGACAGAACTACAGACTAGTATCTCTCATGAACATGGACAGAGAGATCCTTTTCAAAAAGTTCACAAATCAAATCTAATTGTATATATGAAGGATAAGACATGATTATGGGGAAGTGGGGTTTCATTCCAGAAAAGCAAGATTGATTTAATATTTGAAAATCAATTAATGTAACTCACCATATTAATAAAATAAAGAGGAAGAAATCATACAGTCACTTCGAAAGTTGCCAGAAACATTTTACAACATTCAGCACTTATTCATAATTAAAATAATCTCAATGAATGATGATTTTTAGAAAGAAAATTTCTTGACCTGGTCAAGACCAAAAAAACTACTGCACATATCAGTGATGAAAAGTTTTGTGCTTCCTGCCTAAGATCAGGAATAAATTAAGGATTTCTGCTTCAGCACTTCTATATTTATAATTTTACTAGACATCCTAGCCAGTGTAGTAAAGCAAGGAAAAAAAGGTATAAACATTGGAAAAGAAAAAGCAAAGTGTTATTATTTGCAGACAACATGAGCTTACGTAATCTACAAAAAAGCTAGTAGGACTAATGAATTAATTTAATATGGTTGTAGGATAAAGGCCAATGTTCAAAACCCAATAGTATTTCTATGTTCTAGCAATAAACATTTAGAAAATGAAATAAAACATACTATTGACAATAGCATAAAATTAGGAATAAATTTAATAAATGATGTAGAAAAGTTGCCAAGGGTAATTAATAAATGGAGACTTATACCCTGTTAATCAATTTAAAGAGTCAATATTGTTAAGATAACAATTCTACCCAAAGTAATCTGCAGATTCAGTGAAATGTCAAACTATTAGCAAGACTTTTTTTAAAAAAAGAAATTGACATGGTGACTTTAAAATTTATATAAATAGGCAAAATACATGGATATCCAAAACAATTTTTAAAAAGAGAAAGAGCATAAACTCCCTCACTTCAAGACCTACTATAAAGCTGTAGTAATTAAGACAGTGTGGTATGGTGTAAACAGATAAAATGATCCATGGAACAGAATAGAGTTAAAAAACGAATCCATACTTACATGCTTAATTGATTTTCCACAATGTCCTCAGATATTCCTATGGGGAAAATACATCCTTTTCAATAAATGCTGCTGGGAAAAATTGGATATCTGTTTGGGAAAAAATAACCTAGGCTCTTACTGCATGTTGCACAAAAATTAATTCACAATGGATCATAGACTTAAATGTAAGTGATAAAATGCTTAAACTTTCAGAACTATAAATAACTAGGGAGTTGGAGAGAGAATGTGGGAAGAGTTGAGGTGTTAGTTGTATTCGAGATATGTTATTTTTTAAATGATCTGAACACATTTGCAGCCAAAAGTTACAGTGGTGAAATTTGAACGAGGTTACATGAATGTTTGTGAGAGTCTGTGCTTTCCTTTGTATATAAAATATTTACTGATTAAAGTATAGTAATAAATTACAATGAAGAAGAATAATGAAGTAATTAGTAATGAAGATTATGTATAAAATAATAAAGTTTCGTAGTTAAAATTCTAGGGAGATAGATTTGACTATGAAAAACTCAAGATTTGAGTATGGTAAAAAACACTACATAATTAAAAGACAAAATCGTATAATAATTAGCAACACATATAAGAGTCGAAAGGTTAGTAAACTTAAAATATAAGGTTGCTTTAAAATCATCATAAAAGATGGATGCCAGAAGAAAAAAAAAGAACCAACAACATAAACAGTAAATTCACAAAAATAAAAATAAGTATAAAAATGATGATTTTATTGGTAATTGAATTCTGAGAATAGGGAGCACTTTTTGTATATCTGATGAGCAAGAATGAAACATGATGGTGCTCGCAGTTGGCAAAGGTGTGAGAAAAGGCTCAGCCTTATACTTTGCTTCTGAAGATTAGATGGTTCAACCCTTTTCTCAGACAAGTTGGCAATATGGAAAAAGATCATTAAAAATCTAACACAATTTGACCCAGAAATTTCACTTCTAGGAGGCAGCATATTGTTGAGAGTGCCTGCTCCCAGGAGCTAGAATTCCTTGTTTAAATTCTGGCTCCACAACTTACTATGCAGCTTTGGAAATGATATTTCAGCTCTTTGGGACTCAATTTCCCTAATCTGTAAAATTTGGGAAAATAACTCCTGGGAATGTTGTGATGCTTATAATTTGTAAATACCTGTAAAGGTAACTTAGAACAGTATTTGTCACATAGTGAGTATTATGATATAAGTGTTTGTTCCTCCTCCTCCTTCTTCCCATCATTTTATCAGACTAAAACTTTTAGCCAGCTTTTGCCTGACCTCTAACTTGGATTCTGAAGGGCAGTTTCTCTTTCAAGGTGGCCTCAGCAACATCTTCTTGGGCCGCTGCTTGGCCCTGTAGCAGAACTCTTTGGCTGTTTCTTAGTTGCAGCTTCTGTCCTCCTGTGAACCCTGACCCCCTCTTCCTTTAGTGCCATTTAATTGCCTGGACTTCAAATTCACCCATCCTCTGCATCTATTTCTATCCACCCAGTCATTAACCCTGGCCTGGCAACTTGCATCCCTTCCTGGATTCCCCCTCGTCACATGCTTGCAACTTAGACATATTACAGGAGACATCTGTTGACTGCAGTTGGCTTATTCTTTGTTCACACAAGCTGAAATATAGGCAAAAGGGACAATGTTGAAAGAGGCTTGGTGAAAGATTCTCTCCTTTCCATGTATGTAAATTAGGCATTCCCTCGGGGAAGATTTAGAACCACTAATTCCAAACATGTAAAATGTTTCCATTCCTCGTATTATTTAGATGGTGACTCATATAACTTTTCATCACTCATCAGCACGTAATTGTGGAATACATAATCTATGTCAGGTACTGGGCCAGGCACAGAGGATGCAAGTTCGAACAAGACATGAGCTTGGCCCTCAAGCAATCACACAGACCATCATGTAAACAAAACAATTACAATGTAGTGGGATAAGGAAAAGCATAGCGTTATACACATATTTCCATGGTGGCACAGAGAACGGAGTGGCTACCCTGGTCTGAGCCGAGTGGTGAGTTTACAGAGGACTTGATTTTGAGGGTTTTCCAGGTAGCCTGGAGTACAAGTCGCATCATGAGACTGGCTTGCACAAAAGCACCAAACTGTACCAGAAGCCTGGTTTTCTCTGTAATGGCGATAGCTGGTATGGCTGGAGCAGGAGGTGGAAATTGGCATGATATGAATCTGAGCATCAGCAGGAGGCCACATTGTAGAGGGCACTGCTTGTCAAAGATGAGATGTAATTTTTAAGATAATGAGAGTTTTAAAGAGGGAACTGACAAGATCAGATTTGTGTTTTTATTAAGACAATTTGGGGTATGGTGTGGAAGATGGATTGCAGATGGAGAGATGAAATTGGAACCTTCTGCAATAGCTTAAGGGTGATGAAGAGGGGCATATCTGGAAGAGTGGAGGTGGGGGAAGGAGAGGCAGAGATACACTCATTTGGCAGAACCTGGTGATAAATCATATTGGACGGTGAGAATATTGAAAAGCATGACTCTTCGATGTCTGACTCAGGTCACCAGGTGGATAATAGACTCATTAACTGAAGTAGGTTATATAGGAGAACATCTGGTTCAATGGGTGATAAATATACTGAGTTAAGTTTGGAAATGCTGAATTTGAGATGGCTGTGGGACGTTCATAGGGAAATATCCAGAATGGCAATAAAAATACAGGTCTGTTGCACAAGATCAGAAGCATGAAGTGGGGATGTCAATTTGGGAAACATCATCATATACAGAGCATTTAAAAGTACCAGATCAGATGAATTTGCCCAGTGTGAGCATGAACAGCGAGGAGTTAAGTACACTGAAATGAAATTGTGGAGAATATAATATGTAGATGGATACAGAACAGCTCTTTCCAGGCATTGGTCATATCACAGTCTAGGTGAAGGGCGACCCCAGAAGTTGTGTAGTGCACAACCTGTGTGACTGTATGTGGCAACTGGGGAAAGAGAAAGCACTTGTATAAGGCTAAGAAAGACTAGTATTAGAAATAGGAACAGAACTGGGAATGAACGTGACGCAGAAGCCACAGAATATTTCTCTAGGAGGCAGCAGTAAACTACGTCTGAAAACTCTGAAGTGATCTAGTAGTTTAACCCTAAGGGTCTGCTTGATAGGTATTTTTTGGTGACCTTGGGGAGACAGATTTCCACACGTTGGTGGGGACAGAAGTCCTAACTCCGAAGGTTGAAGTGCGATTGAAGGCGAGGCAGTGGAGGCTACAAATGGAGGCCACTCTCCACTGTTGCGTCTGCGAAGAGGAGAGGAGGGTGGCTAAAAGGGGCGGAGCGTCACAGAAGGGTTTTCCTGCACATGGTTATGAGTCAGGCAGGAGTAAAAGGCAGAGGGCTGGTTGGTAAGAAAGGAAGAAGGTGCTACAAAGAGAGTTTGGCAGGAAAAGTGAGAAAGGAGGGAGATTAAGGTGAAAACAAAAAAAAGAAATTGAACCAGTCACCACCATCATCCAAAACAAGGTCCTTTCCCTGCAGCCCTGAGAAGGTGGCATCAGTCATGGTGTGGCACCGAGGTCTCCACAGGGGATTGTCCCAGTTAGGAGAACATGTCAACCATGTGCCAGAGGGGGGTTTACCCCTGTGGGAGGGGCTGTCCGAGGGTCTGCAGTGTCCCCTGCTCTAGAACTTGTTCTCCCTGAATCCTGTCCCCTCCCGGCTATCTGCTCTCCTCCCTCCATTGTGCCCTGTATGCTGTGTGCAGGAGGCTCCGCACATCTCTAACTGGAAGTGAACACTTCATCACGAATGAATGGAGTGCTCACCAAGTGTCAGGCACGACTCCAGACATGGCGGGTACAGCAGGACTAAATTAGACGGTGTTTCTTCTCACAGTCTAGACATGGTTGGTGGGTGACAGCGTCAGTATATACTGTGGAGGGTGGTGAGAGCTATGAACAAAATGCAACAGAGTGGTAACAGGGATAGAGTAACATGGGTTCAGTTGGGGGAGGGCTTCTCTGATTGGTGACATTGAAGCAGAGACCCTCAGTAGTGAGAGAGGGGGCCCAGGGCAAGAGGAAGTGCAAAGGCCACAGGGTGGGCACCTGCCTGGACCTTTGGGGAGCTGCCAGCAGTCTAGAGGGTGGGAAAGGGTCCATCACATATGGCCTCCCACCCCGCGGTGAGAACTTTAATTTTACTGAGACCAAGGAGAAGTCATTGGACCGCGTGTCCTTCAAGGCTCTCTCTGGCAGTGGGAGGAAGACGCTGCAGTGGGAATGGAGGTAGCAAGGCCAGGCTGAAGGCTCATCAGGAACAACCAGAAAGAGGTGATTCTTCCTGATGCTCACACTTTGGCCCTCTTGCTCTGGCTTTGCCCATGAAGCACTTTGTTAATGTGCAGTTTTTAATTTACTTTAAAAGTGTTACTGTCTATGGATTTTCCCAGTCAAAAGACACTGACGGTCGTCTGACACAGCATCCAAAAATGCTTCCTGGGGAAGATGGACCAAGACGCTGCTGCGACAGGCTCCAAGAGGAAGAGAGGTAGCAGGCTATAACACAGAGGATAATCTTGTCTCCAAAAGAGGTAATGAGTGAAAAGAGCAATGATAGAAGTAATTTAAAAGCTTTGGCTAAAAAACTGTTTCCCTCCAATAGATTACCATTCCCTGAGTCACTACCTCTACAGATAAGTTTGCCAGATAAAATACAAGGCACCCAGTGAAATTTGAATTTGAGATCAACAATGAATAATTTTTTGGCACATGTATTTCATGCAATGTTTGAAATAATGTATTTTTATAGGTTAAATATGGCAATTTTACCTACAGATGGAGACTGCATTTCAGTCAGATAGTTTTATGGGGTATTAAACTATTAGATCTCTTCAGAGCTTTCAGGCATAGTTTCTTCCTCCCTCCTAGAGAAATATTCTTCTCCCAAGGCTTCTGTGTCACATTCTTTCCCACTTGTGTTCCTATCTCTAATACTAGTCTTTCTTAGCCTTATACAAGTACTTTCTCTTTACCCAATTGCCATATACAATCACACAGGTTGTGTGCTACACAACTTCTGGGGTATGCCCTTCACCTACAGTGATATGACTGGTTCCCATAAACATGCAGTGTACAACCTACACAACTGTACTGAGCAGCTTGGCATCCACTCTACATGTTAATATTCTCCACAATTTTATCTCAGTACACTGAACTTTTGCTTGTACTGGACAAATTCATCTGACCTGATAATTTTTAATACTATAAATATGCATATTTTCAATATACGATATCACACTGTGAAATAAAGTTTTGAGAACTTTTTTTTTTCACATAGCATCATTTTTTAGGCTACTCTATAGTTTCCAAAATAATTTTAAAAATTACATAATTATCTTCACCAGTTCTTCATATGGACACACTATGATTTATTCAAGCCTTCCCTATATTCTAAGGCATTTTTAAGCATAACAATTTAATTAAACAAGTAGTATTCTGAGGATATGACCAAAGTGCATTTTGATTTTTGTATCTCAAGGTTTTTCCCATCCCGTGGCAGGACCCATGACTTCTCTGTTATGTCCTAGGTAATAGGTCTTCGGACTTTCCATTGATTATAGACTACACAGTCTTGTGTTTATTTCAAAACTTCTGAACTTGATTTAGAGTTAAACATTCTCCTTTCTGCCAGCTACCTGCAGAAAAGAAGTCACTGTCTGGAGAGTGAGAGTGAACTGTCTTCCTGCACACTGGGCCTGAATGCTGTTAAAAACTGATGATTTCTCCCGTGACTTTCTGTCTGTACCCCCATGATCTTCCCACCAGGATTCTCTTTTGTCCCCCTGCCCTGTGACATGTTTCCTGTTGGAAAAGATCCTATTAAAATGACCCCAGGTCTACTTGCCTTCTCAGGATGCCACATCTGATCTTTCAGCCCCAGGCAGTTTTGAAGAGACATCACTCTCTGAAAATCTTTGCAGGGACATATGCTATCCTTTCTCTTCAGTAAATACCCAGCAGTGGAAAGGCGGGGTCATATTTGGAGTGACAGTTTTATATTCCCACCAGCAGTGTAGGAGAGTTCCAGTTAATCTACACACCCACCAACACTTGGTATGGTGCCCTTTTAATTTTAGCTATTCTAATAGATGTTCAGGGGCATCACACTGTGATTTTAATGTTCATTTCCCTGATGACTAATGATATGACAGTTTTCTTGTTACTCACAGCCAGAGTATATAATACTAGGAATGCAGATGTTTTGCAAGTCCTGTTTGGGCAGGGGGAGGGCAGAAGAGCTGATAGAACTATGGACAAGAAAGATCAGGACAAGGAAGCAGAGCGAGGGAACTGTAGTCATGAAGGTCGTGGTCAGAGGTGCAGACACCTTCAAAGACCAGACCCGATGGTGGGCATCTGTTAAACAAGACTAGCGATTTGGGGAATTGGGAGGCTTCAGCTGGCCCAAAGGAGAGCATAAAGCTCAGACTTCATTCCTCTGCTGCTCTGAGATGCTTGGAAGGAGAAGGTAGCGGGGAACCCCATTGGAGGACATCATTCCTGATATGAGCCTGAACTTTGAATTGACTGAATGTTTACTCAAAAGAGACTGCTTTAAAGCCAAAAGGATGAGCTCACCAAGGAGGATATAGAACAAGGACCAAGCTGGCTGAATGTGAAGAGGTGAGAACAGGTGATTACACAAGGAGCCGCTCTTGGTGGCTGGGTGCTATGTGGCCCCTTGGTCATGATGGATTCATGAGTCAAGTTTAAAGCCAAGTCAGGAATGGGCATCACACTGATCAATTCAGAGTGCATTCTCAAAGAATACCTCTAATCTCCTTTTATAAGTCTATATTTAAGCTTATTTTTTCATCCTATACTTGTGCAGTTGTTTCATGGATTCCAAATCAAGAAGCTTTCTCTGTATCATATTTTTATCTTGTTGAATTTGGATTATATTTGAGTCTGTTAAAGGCCTTTCATATTCTGATTTAGTCACTGATAGGACACACTGTTGAAAAATCACAAAAGTTTGGAGACAATGTTAATGCTGATATTCAGCCTCTTATGGGCCTTAGGAAGATCACTCGGTTTTCTTCTCTGCAAAATGCAACATGTATAATGATATAATGTGAATTAAAGCAATCAATAAATAGTGGTGGTAATCAGTGGTGTGCTGGTAAATGTTTAACAACTGATTCTGTTCAGTGCTTATCAATTTCTGTGTTGTAAATCCTAATGTTATGGCTGATGTCAAACTACACTGTGATGCCACTGGGGATGAGGTTGGGCAGAGATGAGCACAATCTGCTCTTCTGAGCTGGGGCCAGCCAGCTCCCGCATCCCACTGATGGCAGTTGTATTTTGATTCTGTCAGCTAAAGTATTGGATCTTGTCATCTGTAAATATATGAGCATTACTTTAATATTTTTATCCAAATCTCAATGAATGTTTCTACTGAACAGGAAGGAGATTGGTAATTTGCCCAGGAGGACTCCGTCAGGTTGTTACCAGTCTATTTCTGTGAACTTTAAAATTTCTTATCAATCAGTTTTTAATCAACATCATTACAACTTGATTCACTCAATATTTGTCCATCTTGACTCAGGCTGTCTTGAAATTTTTTAAAATCCTGTGTTGAAGTTGAATTACATTTTTTCTGCATTTCCTAACCTGGCAGTTCTCAGCACTGACCACCGTTAGAATCACCTGAGAAACCTTGAGGATACACTTAAGATACACTGAAGGCCCAGCCCAGGGCGGGCTACATAATTTGTAGGGATGAGTACATAATGGAAATGCAGCGCCACTTGTTCAAAAATTATTAAGAATTTCAAAATGGCGATTTTGCAGAGCTTGAAACCAAGTGTGGGCCCTTCTGAGCCTGGGACCCTGTGCAACTGTACAGGCTGGGTACCCATGAAGTAGCCTATTCTAGTCATTTAATCATTGGTTTTCCCAGGTGAAATATGGGAATTCACACTGTTTAAAATCTTTCCAGGTGGCTCTAATGTGTAGTCAGAATTGAGAACTTGATGGTCCTCAAACTTATTGCAGTGGAATCCGAGGTTGTTAAAACATAGATGGCTGAGCCCCACCTTAGAGTTTCTGACTCAGTAGGCCTGGGATGGGGCACTAGAATTTGCATTTCCTTCAAGATCCCAGGGGATGCTGATGCTGCTAGCCTGGGAACCACATTCTGAGAATCATTGACCTCAAGGGTGAAGTGCCGAACCCTTGTACGGTATGCATTGTCTTTATGATCTGACTCCTGCCTGCCTCCAGGTGGTGGAGTCTTAAACTCAAGCCACGTGGAGCTCCTCACCAATCCTCAAATTCCCCATGCTCTTGCATGCCTTCATGCAAGAGCTGTAGTTCTTGTGTCTGCAGGAAAATTTCTGTTCCTCCCTTAAGGATTCCCTTCTCCAGGCCCTCTTCCTGCGCTCGGAGGCAGAGAGCCTTCTATTCTCTGCTGTGTGTCGGCACTCATTGTGCTCACAGTCTACTCGTGTGTGTCTCTGAGAGCAGATGACTGTGTCTTTCATCTTTGTCTTCTCAGGGTCTGACACACTGTGAGCATTTAATAAGGGTGCTCACATCTTTATTAAATGTGTACATGGAGAGAATAATTTAATTATGTGTTCTGAGTAAATACATGATCGTTCTTCATGATTACTATTGTCTGGATAGGATCTAAGAAAGAGTGAAGGAGTTTGTTTTCCTCTAATCCTTACAAGGTGACTTAAAAATGCATGCTGATGATGCCAAAGAGAACTGGGCTAGGGATAGAGATCAATTGTTGTAGATCCCTTTCTACAGGTGGAAAAACACATCACATTCTTGACTGAATCAGCATTTTGATTTTTGCCTTTAGCGAAGAGCTTTTTAATGAACATCTTCAACCCTAAGGCTATTACCGTCGTGTTCTATATGGAATGAGACAACCTTTTGCAAAGAGCAATGGTAGCTTAAGAAAAAAATCCATCAATATTTAGGGTTTTATTTTTCCCCTGACTGCATGTGACTGAACATTGATTGGACTGAGAAATGATGTGAAAAAGAGAATATAAACATATATGTATTGTGAAGGGATTAATGAGCAAATATCCAAAGTTTTTTGGTGAGTTGTTGGTCCATAAAACCCTGTTTTAAAGTGTGTGTGGGAGTGTGTGTGTGTGTGTGTGGTTTGTGTGGGGCTGTGTGTGTGATTGTGTGTGTATGTGTGGGGTACGGGTGGGATTGTGTGTGTGTGATTGTGTGTATTTGTGTGTGGTATGGTGGGATATGTGTGTGATTGTGTGTGTGCGTGTGAGTGGTATGTGTGGGGCTGTCTGTGTGTGTGAGGTGTGGGTTGGATGGAGGTGGTGAGGAAAAGAGGTTGCTTGAGGTTTCTCCCTCGAGGGATCATGCACACCCACATAAAATCCAAATATAATAAATTTTGGAATGCAAGCACAGATTATCCATCTAGCTGCAGAGGTGGAAGGCTGCCTTCAGACATGGAAAATGACAGATAATTATCCAGTCTTTTGACAGCATGTCTGCTACCTAATAATTCAAACTACTGGTATGAAGAAGAAAGCCAAGAATCCTGATGAAGTTAGAAGAGAAGCTTAACAATTTGCCTCCACCTTCTGCATTGGAGTCTATTCTTCTATATTTAGCTGCAGAAGTGGTGAAAGGTAGCCAAGCAGAGAACAACCCAGATACTTAGGGGAGCTGCAGTTTTATCCTTTGGTTCGTGTGTAGCACCTTTCTTTCAGTTCAGTTCATGTGTAGCTCCTTTTTCTACAAATGTTAAGAAAAAGTGCAATTCCAAAGAATAGTCAAATAATAAGAATCCCTTACATTTGCAGAATGCTTTAGAAGTTAAAAGAGATCTCATTTATTTCTTAGAACACTAACCCTGTAGGGAAGCCAAGATGGGCATCATTGTCTCTTTTATACAGATTGGGGCATGCAAGGCCATGCAAAATAATCACTGGCGTAGCTAAGAAGAATCTACATTTCAGATTCCTTGTCCACATAGTCCACTTTAAATTAAAATACAGTGCTACTTTTATATTCATGGGGTTAGGTTTTTCATAAGGAGCACTTAAAACAGTGTCCCAGCAATTTCATTGGAAGTAATCTGATCAGTGTAGATTGATTTCACAAATTTCCTTTTCATCAAAAAGGAGTTTGAAGGAAAGAATTACGTAGATAGTTTTCTCAAATCTTTCTTGATTTTGCTTCAATTTACTCACACATTCTTTATTTATTACCTTGCTTTCCTACATATGATCTGATTTAACAAACCATGAATGATACATAAATCACTATCATCAGCACAATCAGCCCTTATTCAGAGCAGGGATCCAGCCAGGGGCCACAAATGCATTGTGACATTCCTATCTTATTAGTTATCTGATTTAGGTCCCCAGGAAGAGATTTATCATTAGATTGTACGATAAACATTCTTTACTTGTCTTTTTCTCTAATTGTTAAAACACACACAGACTCACATGCTCCTGAGTTACTGAGGAAAATTGCATAAATGCCTATAACACAGGTTTGACAATATAGGAAAACTCCTAAAAAAGTTTTCCTGGATTCCAAGTGAACCTAGTTGAAGGACGATATGTAATGAACTAAAGCTCAGTGCCTTATATGTTCTCTCACAAGAAAACCAATTAATTATTCAAGAAATGAAGAGGAATTTATGAAAAATTTCTAAAACCTATTTGTATTCAAGCCTTTGTACTAAATATTGAAATGATGTCAGAACTTTCCTTTATATTTTTGGTTGAAATGAGTATAAATAACAATAATTCCCAAAGGGATTTCTCTTTTATTTTACAAGTGAAAATACCGGCAATGCTGTCTCTGGGGCAGACGGAAAGAGAAAACTTTCCTAAGTTCTCCTCCTCCACATCATTCCCTTTGACCAGGTTCAAAGTGGCTCACACTGGTGTTCTCCTGCTTTGAGAAAAAGCCAAGACTTTTGTTAAAGCGATTAGGAATCGCTGCTGAGGGTATGGCCATGTCCCAGGCAGGCTGTGGGGCCCCTGCTCAGTCACACTGGGCCCATCAGTCTTCCGAGGTGAAGCCAGCAGAGGAACGATCTCCCTTTTATCCTCCCATTTCCAGGACTCCCTGGACAGCCCTGAGCAGCCTTGTGCATAGACAGCTCTGAGAAAATAATCTCATCCATGCCGGGCATCTCCAGTGATCCTAGAGAAAAATGAGAATCTCTCGAGGGCCAAGCATGGCAGGATCTTGCACCCACAATGTAATGTCTGGTCCCTACAGTCCCAGTTTGCTTTGTTCTTTCTCTCCTTCATGCTCTTCTCAAGCCATTTATCCAAAATTCTCTTCTGTTCATCCTTCCTTCCAGAGCTAGCTTGTGATGCTTCCTCCACGAAGTCTTGGAGAACTAACCAGTCTTCACTTGCACATCTGGGATAGGATTTTTCTGGAGACCAAAATAGCTTATTCTAATTTGAACCCAGGGCAAAAGGCCAGTCTGCTATTACTATCATTTCACAAAACCACCCAAACTAATCAAAATTGAGTTTCCCTCATCCCGAGTTCCATTTGGAACTATGACTCCAGGGAATCCTGCAGATGCTAAATCCTGTTTTCCTTGGCCTCTGCCCCAAAAGCCCGCTGGTCATGGAGCACCCCTCATGCTCCAGACCCCCTTTCATTACCTCCTTTCCTCCAAATTTTCCATGGTGCCCGCTGTCACCCCTGTTCCAAGAGAAAACATGTTCCCTCACTGATGACTCTTCTTAAAATGCAAACCCTTGTCTTGATCGTAGCCCCTGCTTATTTTTCAAGAAGGTTCACCTGCTCATTTCTACTGTGGGAAAGTAAAAGGTCAGGAGACAGATAGTACTCAACATTGTACCTCACGCTCTGCTCTTGCCTCTATACTGTATCCCTTTTGGCTCCTCTTCTCTCTTCTAATGCATCGATTGTCCGCCATCCAACGCTAACTCTGCCCTCACCCAGAGTGATCCTGAAGGCCAGGGAATAACCTAGATACAGCAGTATCTCTGCTGTAGATATTGACTGATGACTGATCTCCTACTTTATAGAGAAAATAGAAGTCATGTTTGAAACTTTCTCTATTTCTTACCCACCGTAACGTTTCTCATTGTACATTTATCATCTGGTCTGGTTTTTGTGAACGAGGTAGGTCCAGGATGAATAATCTCCACTTTGGATTCTATTCTTTCTCTGTTCCCTTTTCTATTCTAGTAACTGCCCATGCTCCTTTACTGGCTCCATCTCTATGCCCTTTTCCTCTTTGGCACACTTTGTCCACACCATCTCAAACCACTTAACACACCTCCCCACCATTTCTTCTTCCTTCATTACTGCTTCCTCTTTCTCACAATCACATAACGACACCCAAAATTTTCCTTCTACTCCTGCCATTTTGCTGAAAATGCTCTTGTCAAAGTCACCTTCCAGCTATTAAATTCAGAGAAATATTTTCAGTCCTTATCTGGCTCCACATCCCTGCACTATATTTCACTGTTTGTCAATTTCTTCATGAAACTCTATCCTTCCTCTTCCTCTACCCTCCAGGATATCAGACTGTATTGGTTTCCCTATCTGGTCTTTCTTTTTCTCTTAGTTTGGTTTCTCCTTCCAAGATGGGAGGGCAATTTTTTGATATGGGTAATATTTTTGGGGGGTGGGATAGGGAATGTAAGTAATTTATTTGGAAAATGATCCCAGAAAGCACAAGCAAGGAAATGTGAAATGGGAAATGGGAAGGAGGAAAAAAAAAAAAAAAAGGAAGGGTATGATTGTGAACAGGTTAGTGAGGGGAGGCTCCTTTTCCATGGGGTCTCTGATGAGCCCTGCAGAACACAGCTCAGAATTGTCCCACCAAGGATGGGAAGCTGGATTATTTTTCCACCTGAATTTGTAGGATGTCCCTGCACTTGTAGAGTAAGTTCCCTGGCACCGGAGAAAGCCCTCAGGCAGTGGAGCAGAGAAGTGGGAGGCTGTCAGCCCAAAGGAACTCTCCAGCACAGCTGCAAGTGAACTACTTGGATGTGGGCAGGGGCAGGGAAGTGGCAGGCATTCACAGTCGCTGGATCCTTTGTGAGCTGTATTTCTCTTCTGATATGGTTTGGCTGTGTCCCCCGCCAAATCTCATCTTGAATTGTAGTTCCTGTAATCCCCATGTGTGGTGGGAGCAGTGTGGTGGGAGGTAATTGAATCATGGGGGCGGTTTCCCCCATACTATTCTCATAATAGTGAGTGAGTTATCGTGAGATCTGATGGTTTTATAAGGGGCTTCCCCCTTCACTCGGTTCTCATTCTTCTTCTGCTTGCCACCATGTGAAGAAAGATGTATGGTTTCCCCTTCCACCATGATTGTAAGTTTCCTGAGGCCTCCCAAACCAGGCTGCACTGTGAGTCAATTAAACCTCTGTCCTTTATAAATTACCTAGCCTTGGGTATGTCTTTATTAGCAACATGAGAATGGACTAATACATCTTCCCTTCCCTTAAATGTTGGTTTCCCCGGTGTTCTGTCCTTGCTCCATTTCCTCTCTCTCTCCATTCACTTCCCAGGAGCGCTCATCCACTTTCACACCTGTAATTACCTCTTAATTCTGAAATATGTATTTTCTACTCAGGTACATCTCCTGAGTTTTAGGCACATATATCCAGTTCGCTGTGGATATCTCCTCTTGTGTGTACCATGGGCATCTTCACCTACACGAAGTTGAATTCATCATGTCCCTGGGCAATTCTCTCTCCATCCCTAGACTCCAAAGTCACTTCCACTCCATGGATATCTCTAGGAGAATGGCACAACCAGGTACACAGTTGTCAAAGTGAGAAAACCCAGAGAGAAGCCATCCTTGAAGCCACGCTCTCTGTTAGCATCACATCAATTGCTGAATTTCATCAAAACTAGCTATCTTTAGTCTGACTTCTCTCCTCTTCCACAGGCATTAGTTCAAGCTCCTATCAATAAAGTCCCTTTCCAAAATAGATCTCCCTCCTGCAGCCTCACTCCCCATGTAAATATGACTTAGCGCCCAACTAGGTTGTAATATGCTTATGAAAGGAGACCTGATGTTAACGAATGCCTCACATATTTTATTAAATAAATACTTTGGAATTAAAAAATTATTTTCAATTCCCTTTTCATCTTCTCCTCCTCCATGCTGCCAACAATCAAGGCCAAGTCCAGAGTTATTTAGCAAAGCCCGTGTTAGAGGAGTTGTGCTCAGAACCCAGATTCCATTGCTTTATTACAATCCTGTGTGACCTGACCCCAAACAAGGAAGAAGCATTTACAGAATCCCCTGATATAAGCTGAAAGTATGGCGGCAACTCTGTTAGTATTTATGGAATTTTGGCAATTGTTTACACTTGTCTTTATTCCAAAAAGGATTTGATAAAAATTATGAAATTATTCTTTTTGTAGGGGAACAAGAAATATTTTATAAAATATTGAAAGGTAAAATACAGAGTTTTGTGACTGATTCCCTAAGATTTAAGTAAAATAAAAAATATCAGCATTGTTGGTCATGGAAAGAGCGTGGTTCTGCTCCCACTCCATGCATTACCAATATGAGTTTCCTATCTTAATAGCTACCTTAACATTAATAAAATGGAATGGAAAACAGACAAACCTCATAAATCCAGGTGATTCAAAATAATTCCTAGGGGAGAACACACTCTACTTGTAAATAATTCTCATTTAAATCATGTAACTTGGAAAAGCTGAAACCCACAGTCATTAAAATGACATTTCCTGTATTTTTATCATTTTAGTAGGAATGTCAGTAATCACCCATATTAAAGGTCTCTAGGGGAGAGGATTAGGAAGAAGATAGGCGGATCCTAAAATATTCAGGAAGCATAAATCCAAAATGCAGATTTATATCCTTGGATTTTCTAAGGAGAATACTTTTTAGAAAACCCAAAATTTTATGTTTAATTATCTTGAGAAATTTCATAAGCCTCACTGTATTTATAAAATTCAAATAATGTTTAAAAAATAACTGAAGACATTGCTAGAGCAGAACATTTACTTTCTCTCTTTAAAAAATATTTTAAAGTTTTTCATTGACCATTAAGCATAGTTTTTCACTCAGTGAATGGTAGCTCTCTTGCTGTTGTTATTTTATCAGGTGCTCAACAAATCTCTGCCCATTTGATAAACAGTCTTTCTGTATTAAAATTCCAAAAGTGCTTCTCTGGCTACATTGGTTTCTTGCTCAGAAATCTCCCATAGTTCCCTCCATCGTTGTCCAATATGGTAGCCAAGAGCCACATGCAGTTATTTAACACTTAAACTGCAGTATGTCTAAACTGAGATGTGCTGCAAATGTAAAATATGCACCAGACTTTGAGGACTTAATATAAGAGAAAGAATGTCAAATATTTTACTAGTAAAATACTAATATACTATTATACTGATTACTTATTGAAGTGATATTTTAGATATATTGAATTGAATGAAAAGTTGTAGCGTTTTATCTGTTCCTTTTTTCCTTTTTTTTTTTTTTTACATTTGTCGGCTAGATAATTTAAAACTACTTTTGTGGCTTTCATTTGTGGCTAACAGTATATTTTTATTAGTAGTGCTAGTGTAGAGACCTACACTGTGTGTGTGTGTGTGTGTGTGTGTGTGTGTGTGTGTGTGTGTGTGTGTGTGTGTTTCCCTCTATACTTGGTTTTCCAAATTTATTTCCTTATTTTATGTCTTCTTTTTTTGTTTTTCTCTTGCTGCTTCCTCGTCTCAGGATGTCTGTTCTTCCTTTTAAGGACCAGCCACCCTTTAAGATCTAGCTAAAATTGTCCCCTTGTCTTTGAAGACTGTCTGATTCTCATAGCCACAAGAACGTTTTTCCTTAAGTTCGTAAACAAGGAAAGTTCTTAAGTCCTTTCTTTGTACCTTTTTTATGGCACCAATAAATTTCTGTCTGTATTATACATATTTGTGCTTTTCTATTATTTCCCCACTAAGTTGCGAATCTGAGGGAGAAGGACACTTGTAGTTCTGTTTCAAATTCCTCAAACTGGGACAAGGTATCAGTGCATCAATCAGAAACCAGATTTCACCAGATATCAGTGCATCAATCAGAAATTCGTTATTTTACCAGAAATTATTTAATGTAGAGAACTGGTTAAACCAGGATGGAGGGACTGAGAAGTGGAAAAGGAAACACCAAGATGACATAGAGGTAGTAACTGCAGGAAGCAGCGCCCACTCTTAGGACATGGGGGCCCAGGGAAGTGGTAGAATTTTCAGCAACTAGGAGCTGGCAGGAGGGTGCAGAGAAGCTGGATGTCAGACCTCTGACGAAGGGTGCTCTCAGGCTAATGCTTGCAGGAAGGGCCACATGGAGCTAGATCTCAGGCCTCAGTGAGTGGACGCTGCCCTGCTGGTCTGCTCACTGAGCTCTGAGGTGGTCTGAGGAGACTGGTTCAGGGAGTATAAAAATCCAGAGACTCAGATCAACTGCTTCTGAATCCAGCTGCTGCTTCCAAGATGAAGAGCCATTGCTGCATTGATACAAATAGGAACTGAGGGCAATAAGAAGGAGTAAAATCCTTCTCCCTTCTCCTGCCTTCCTAAACCCTATAGAGCCCCATGTTGATGGCCTTTAACAGGAACCCACTGCCCGTGGAGGAATGTGGATACCCAGCCTGAAGTAAGCAGCTTCCTATATGGCTCCCAAGGGTCATTGTATACTGGCATTCATGCCCTTGTGTAATCCTCTCCTCTGAGTGTAGTTTGGACCTAAAGATTTGCTAGAATATGGCAAAAGTTAACCCTTTTCCCATTTAGAAGAAAAAAGTTCAGCTTGCTGCCAGTGCTCATTTAATTTTAAATAAACATGCTATTTAAGGCTGAAGCAAATCTGACTGATTTTCAATGCGAAAATAAAACATAAAAACTGTTATTGGAGTTATTTCTGAACAGAACTAACATCAGGATTATCTGAATCATCAGAATCATCTATTTCGGAAAAGTCAGATTTATCAAATGGACCTTGAGCCAACAACTGTTAGAGAATGATGTTAATATCACACATAGGAATGCTATGATTTTTAGAATTTGACATTTTCAACGATCAAGAATTACTATATTTTGTAAATGTAAATACTACTACTAAAAACAGAATGCTATAAATAGAATGATGCCTTTGTTTCCAATATACTAGAGTGTTGCAACAATAATAATAAAAATGAGATATTTTATGGCAAAGTTATCTCTTGGTAAATGCTGCAGCCACAAGCACCACTAGTGAGTATTCTCAGGCAAATGGGAAAGTAAAAGCTATCATTTCTGTTTTTGGTTTATTAAAAACAACGACTCATCTTGCTGGTGTACTCTCTCTGTTGTCTTCTTGGCTTTCATGCTTTGATGAAGGCAGCTCCCATGAGATAGAAGCCCACACATCAAGTAACCGAGAGTGGTTTCTAGCCTTTAGCCACTAAGGACCTGAGATCTGCAGTGCAATAATGGCCTGGGAGATACTGAATGCTTACTGTCATATATCACTGGCTGAGCTTCAAAGTGATCCTTCCCCAGTTGGATCTTCAGATGAGACCATAAGCCCTGAGCTGACACATTGATTGTAGCTTGTGAGAGACTGTGAGGCAGGGGATGCAGCTAAGCCCTGCCTGGATTCTTGGCTCACAGACAGTGGGAGGAAATAGATATCTCTTGTTTTAAACTGCTAAATTTTGGGGGGTAATTTGTTACACAGTAATAGCTAACCTATAGCTCTAGAATCACAGAGCAAAATATAGAAAGATAGATTTGAAAATAAGAGATAGGTTAATAACTGGCAAAACTAACATCTGATATATATATATTTAGATATCATTATCTATCAATCATCTATCTATAGCTCTTATAAATCCATAAGAAAGAAATACCAAAACCTGACAGAAAAATAGGCAATAGATTTGACAAAACAGGAAACATATGACCAAGAAGTATATGACACAAAACTCCACATCATTAGTAATCAGGCAAGCACAAATTAAAACCACAGAGAGAAACAGTATTATATATACTGGTTGTAATAAACTTAAAGGCCAACAATACCAAATGCTGGTGAAGCTGGGAAACAATGGGAACTCTTTTCTATTGCAAATGGGAGTGAATACTTGTCTAACCACTTTGGGAAGGAAGTTAGTATTACCTAGAAGAGTAGAATGTTTGCATAGTGAACAAACCAGCAATTCCATCCTACAGTGTACACCCTGGGCACTTGCACACATATACCAGAGACTACTTAAAATGCCCATGGAAGGTGAATGGTTATTGTCAGTGGGATGGATAAATAAACCATACTATGTTCACATAGTAGAATAATATACAACACCAAATATGAATACACTACAATTATTCATATAAACATGTATGAATCTTATATGTATATAGTAGTGAGTAAAAGCAAACAACAAACTAATGCACATGGTATGATTCTTTGTATATAATATTTAAATCAGGCAAACCTAAACAAATATTGTTTATGAATACCTTCATATATAGTAAAACTACTAAATAAAGCAAGGGAATGATTACTGCAAAAGTAATAGAGATGAGAGGAATGTGATCTGGGAAGCCCCACAGGGAGTTTTAAATTTCTTAACCTTATCCTTTCATGGATATCCACATAATTCTTTAAATTATACAGATTAATTTGATACTTTTCATTTTCAAAAATTTGAAGTTCAGCAATTCCTTTAGTGTCATTTTAGTTTCCTTTTTCTGTTAAATTTGAGGAAATTAAATTAAAAATTATATACACATAAAAATAGCATATGATCTGGCCATCCATCTATTTAACCATCCATCCACTTATGCATCCATGCATCCATCCATTCATCCATCCATTCTTGAGAGATATCTAGAAGGATATTCACCAAATTTTAACACAGATTATTTCTGTATGGTAGAACTTTGGGTGATTTGTCACTTTTCTTTTTAATTGTTTTTATTGCTCAAAATGTATATAACAAGCATACATAAGTTTTACAAAAACAATAATGCAAGTAGTAAAAACAAAGAAAAAATAAATATATTCTCATTCATTGCCTCAGTGGAACCTTAAGTTAACCAGAAGAAATTGACATTGGATCAGTTAACTTCCCCAGCGTCATACAGAAACTGGCAGAATTAGAAGGCAGATCTGGATTTTCTTTGACCAAATACCTTAACTCTACAGTATGTAGCTTGATGTCCTGTCCATAATTCTTTACTCAGGAAAAGCTCAGAGCCCTTCCATTCCCAAAATTCCTTGATATAACACAGTGGCTGTGCTAATTACTTCAGTGATTCTATGGCTTAGCCATGTGACTGCAATCATTTGCCTTACCTTGATGTCTAAACCCTCCATAAATATTTAAAACTATGGCCAAGCACACGTGCACCAATTAATTCACTGTCTGGTCACTTATTCCATTCCATCATGCTGTGCACGTGACCTGTGAAATCTTCCCCCACAGCATCTTAATGAATGATGTAACGGAAGCAGGCACACCAGCCTTCTTTTTTGACTTGAATAAATCCTCCTCTTCTCCGCACTCATTGCAGGTGTCTCAACCCTTGCAAGTGAAATCAGATTTTCCATGTTGAGTCCAAACTTCTCAAGTTTCCTACTGGCAAGGAGTAAGGCCCTAATTAGTTCACGTGTGCCAGCTAATTAGGTAAGAAATTATTTTGCTGAGAATCTCAAGCAGCCCTTAACCTGGGGTCAGTCAGACTGTATTTGAGCCACAAGCTGCATATGCATGTTCCTGCTCTATTGACAAAATAATAGGATGATAATTCAGTTTTAAAAAAGAAGCAAATGAAGATTATGACTTTTCCTATGATTCAAACCAACCTCAGAATCATGCAGAGGCCAAGTTTGTCCCAGGTCATTCTAGTTATAGTTCATATTCTCCCCTGTGGGATTTTTCTGTCACTCAGAAAGTTCTCTCTTGCTTTTTTTTTTCTCTCCAAAGTTTAAGAAAATGACTCGATAAACTTATTCATTCTAAGGGATAAATGACTATTTGTCATAGTGATGTCTTTATTTCCAGATGGAATCAATCCTTGAGCCAAATAGACAGATTTCTAAGGATAATTTCAGGTTTAAGCCACATTTATAAAACAAAATTAGGTTCTAGGTAATCCCTCATGAATTTTACATGTTTTATATTATTGGTTTCTATGTGAAGGATAATAAGGGCATTCTAGGTTGGGCACGGTGGCTCCTGCCTGTAATCCCAGCGCTTTGGGAAGTTGAGGTGGGCGGATCACCTGAGGTCAGGCGTTCGAGACCAGCCTGGCCAACATGGTGAAACCCCGCCTCTACTAAAAATACAAAACAAAAAACAAAACAAAACAAAAAAATTTAGCCAGGCGTAGTGGTGCATGCCTGTCATCCCAGCTACTTGGGAGGCTGAGGCAGGAGAATCACTTGAACCTAGGAGGCGGAGGTTGCAGTGAGCCAAGATGGGGCCACTGCACTCCAGCCTGGGTGACAAAATGAGACCTTGTCTCAAGAAAAAAAAAAAGGCATTCTACTTACTGTTATGTATACAGGAAACCCTTGGGAAAATGTCTCTATAGCAGCTCTCAGATGACTTACCATAGATTCAGTTAATTTTGTCTATGTCCTTATTAATTACTAATTAATCACATGTACCTCACAGTCACCTACATAATCATAGACCATCAGCTCTGGAGGTATTATTAATGAAGATTGAACTCTATCCCCTTATCTTAAAGAGGAAAAAACTGATTTCCAGAAAAGCAAAAGTGGCAGGCCCCAGAAACACAGCTGGTTGGTTTCCCAACAGAGATTAGAACCCAGGTTGGCCATTTAACAAGCAAAATAAGGAAATGGACCACAACAATCTCTTCATTACAGCACAGGTAAGGAGCCCCCATGTTGGCTTGGCCTGATGGGCCATTTAATAATAAGCCACAGGGGAGGAGCTGGATTCCAGAGGGGAGATTGATGCCTTCGACGGTTCAAAAGATCTTTGTGTCCTCTGTAGAAGTCTGACCCTCATACTAAGACTCTAATACTAAAACATGAAGTGAAACATATATTTTAAGCACCCAGTTACCCTGGGTTCCAGCCAGTGTTGAAAGAAGCAGTGGTGCTGTTTCTTTGGTTCTATAAGGCGAGTGATTAGAGATGGCCATTGTATTTCTTCAGGAGAATAGAAGTTAATTCTTAAGAACACAGATCTGATCTTGAGTCTCTATGATTTAACAGGAACATGAAGAATATTTTTGGAAAAACATAGTAATTTACCTTCTCTTCTAGAGATATTCCTTGTATTGGTTTCAAATTTTGGTGGTTATTGAAAAAACAGAGTATAAACTTTCTCAACACTTTTAAATATGGAGGAAATATTGTCACATGCTATCTAATCTTTTCGGAAATATTGTCACATGCTATCTTACCTTAGATATGAAAGAAAATGGCACATACTGAAGGTATTAAGATGATGTTTTTATTCTAAACTGGTGTCTGGAATTGAGACAACTACTTCTTACAGTCTTCTGTGCACATACACTTGAACAGGCTGATACAGTTCTGGCTTGTTTCTCTGATTCACAGCCACTTCTTGGTTATTTAGAACAATACCTTCTGTAATTGTGATCTGGCTTTCAGTGGCAATACATGTGAGTCTTGGTTCCTTATTTCCTGGACTGTCAAGGTACACACTTTGTAAAAGTCTTCCTAAGCAGCCTCTATAGGGAAGTCTATTTCTGTGAGTTTCAAAACTTCTGGTGCAAAACAAAACAAAACAAACAAACAATACCCAGGTTGCAATGTCCTCCATTCAAGTATGTCAAGGGGTTATTCTGTATTAATAATAATTTTAGACAGGCAAAAACATTTTAAAAGTTAATATTGTAAAATAGGAATAATAGGAGCTAACATTTCTATGTTAGCCATTAATGTCCTGTGCACAATTGCATTTGAGATTTAAATTTGGCTTTGGAATGCAGTGAGGGTCTTTGTCTGGTCAGAGTTAATGATGAGGGTTAGGGACCCAGAGATCCTGGCAGTTCCTTGTACTAAGGGTGACAATTGTTATTAGCAGAAGTGATTTGCAGAAAGTTTTCTCCTCCACTGGATGAATGGAGAACGGATGTGGGTGGGGAGTGGGTCACAAGGACTGAGTTCTGGAATTCATTCTCCTTAAAAATAGGTCAATTCTGTTTTTCCTAGGAAGTCCCCTGGGCAAAGACCCCATCTCCTGCTCTTGTTCGAATATAAATTGACCCTGACAGTGAAACAACCTCCAACTTTTGCAACTCCCTCTGGGGAATGGCTTTAAATACATTTCACCCTGTAAGTTCAGAAATGACTTTGATGCTCCAGGAAGCTTGGGCTCAGGGTTATAACCTCTCTTGGGCCTTGGGGCTTAGAAATCCAGAGGCCAAAAGACCCAAGAAAGTCGCATTGAAAGTAAACGTTTTCCTACTTCCTGCTGAGTCTTTTCCTTTCTGGGCCTAGTGTTTCACACACTTGATGATATCCAGACAGTGCTAACCTCTGGACTGCATGGTGAAACCCTTAAAGAATTGTTCTACCCTAAAAAGTCAAGCTCTCCAGAATCCCAGATTGAAAGAATCTGAATGACTTTGGCTTGGGTTTCTTTGAAAACGCTATTTTTTCCCCCATCTGTGGAAAATGAGCTCTTTAAATAGACCTCCCTTTATTGTTAAGAATTATGGGGAAGGGTAGGAAAAAGAAATAAGTAGTATTTTTGCTGATGAAGGAACATGCAAAGAATCTTGGAAACAAGAATGTATTGTTGGAAAATATTGCTTAATACATGCAAATTGTCTTTTTATAACAAAAACTCGCCACATTCCACACTTTGCAATTGTGGTTATAAGACACAGTGTGTTCAAATTTGATTATTTACAGGATCAAAGGACACATGTCAAATTCACATTGGGCAAAGGCCCTTCTGTTTGTGTTTTTAAACCAGATCAAAGAGGCCCTTTATTTAAAACAATGACTGTAATGCTCAGCTTGCGTCCAGACACCAGCAGCCCAGGCTCTTGGGAGGGAAGAGAAAAATGGTCTCTAAACATTCTGGTCTGCTTCTCAGACTTTCTTTTTAATGAGAGGAGGCTCATTTACTAAGTTCTGACAGCTTAGTGCGGCTGCCCCCAAGGAGTTGCAGGACTCATTGAGGGGGTGTCTTGTGTGGTGGGAGAATGTTCGTTTCCTCAGCTCACCCCTTTTCTTTGGTTGGTCTGGTTCTCTATATAGAAGATAAACTGCATGGATATAAAACCTAAGATAAATTGCTAAAATGTTTATGTAAAAAATCAGCAACAATAGTACCCAATTAATTTTATTAAGTTACTTGATGTACTGATAAAATTGAAAGTCATATCCTTGCCTTAAACATCTTAACATTTAAGTATGCTCTACTGGTAGTGTCAAAAACAGAAGGGATAAAAAGGAAAACATACAGAAAACTAAAAAATGGACGTAGCCAAGTGACGAACATAGGTGACTGATTAATTTTAGCAAAAACCATGGTAAAGGCCTAATTGACATACCTAAATTGGGAATTCTTGGATATCAAGGAAGGAGATGTATTTACCTCTCCTACATCTTCTAGTAGAAATAGTGAAGAGCATTCTGGGATTTAGCACTAGGTCTGTTGGGTGCCAGGATGCATTCACCCATTTATTTGACAGTATAACAGTATAACATGCCAGGCAACTGTTGTAGGGTCTTGTGAACCAAATAGACAAAATTTCTTGCTCTCATGAGCTTCTATTCTAATTAATATGGTGGGTCAGATAAAAAAAAAAGAAACAGAAGTTATACACGATGTTGAAAGGGGATAAGCACAATGAACATCCCCTCCCCTGCAAAAAGAGTGGGAAAATGGGAATGGGAAGTGCCAGGGTGTGGGGAGCAGGACTTGGGCAGGAAGGCCTCACTGAGAGAATGACAGTTGAGCGCAGACTTGAAGGAGGAGGGGAAATGAGCCATGGTGATATCTGGGAGAAAGGCATTTCAGGAGGAAGAAACAGCTGGTGCAAAGGACCTAAGGTGGAAGCATGATGGGGTATTTGAGGAGCAAAAAGGGGGAGAAGAACAGGCAATGAGGTCAGAGATCATGGGGAGCAGATGGCGAAGGGCCTTGCAGGCCATGGGAAGAAGTTGGCTCTGAAGAACATTTCACTCTGCATGAAAGGGGGCAGACCATAACTTGACCCACATTCAGCGTGATCACTCTGGCTGATTTTGAGAAAAGACAAACTGGGCAGGGGTAGAAGGAAGGAACCCAGTAAGGAATCTCTTGCACTCATCAAGGCAAGAGATGATGGAGGCTGAGACCCTTGTGGAACCAGCAGAGGTGGTGATAAGCAGTTATGTTCTCAATATAATTTGAATGTAGAGGTTACAGAATTGCCTGAGTAAACAGATGTGTGGTATTAGCAAAGTTTGATCTAGAATTTAAATGGCTAGAAGATTATACAATTTACAGGCAGAGCCTGGAATACGCTCACCCATCCATTACTCCTTCTTGAGTACAGAAAAGAAGACTTAGTTTCCCAGCCTTCCTTGCAGTTATTAGGCCACGTGACTGGGCCTTTAGCATACTTATTACTTGAATAGTGAACATTGTATCCAGTAGGTAATTTTTCAGCCCTCACTTTCCTCCCACTTTCCCACCTTCTGGCATCTCCACTGTCTGTTTTTCCATTCTGTATGTCCGTGTGTACCCATTGATTAGCTCCTATTCATAAGTGACAACCTACAGTATTTGACTTTCTGTTAGAACTTAGATTTTGGGGGATAAAACTTTTTCTAAATGTGGAAGTTGCAGAATCTCGGTGTAGGATCAGTCACGAGAGTAAGTCAAACTTCAGGCTTGAGTGCAAGCAGAGGGAGGTGATGACGATCTCTGAACAAGCAGGTTAACCACCCCAAGAAATGAAGGCACCTGCGTGGCTTGGAATCTTGGTTTTGTCATTCTCATAGTCATCTGTGCAAGGTAGTGGCCATAGATGTATCCTGAAGTATAAGTCACCATGTAGGTTCTGTACGACCCCACAGCTCAGGCAGAAACAGCTAATTCATCTATGGAAGAGTCATGAAATCTGCAGATGTTACAGCACAGTGAGCTTTGTAATCAGATTGGCAAGGTAAGTATTTTACTAGATCTAAGTCCCAGCCTGAGTTTTATTTTCTGTCTAAGGGGGCTAATACTTAACACATTGCCTGGCCCATGGTACATGATTAATACTTTATGGTCATCAGCATTATCATCTTCATCACTGTTGTCATTTTTTCATGTCAAAAGTTGGAAGTATTGATGTGAGCAGTCTGCCCATGGAGTCTTTGATGAGCAAGTTGTGATAGTGTTGGAGAACTTGCACAAGAATATCGATCAAAAAACTCTTATGCTCACCCCGTGACTGGTGGATAGAGGATAATTGCATATTAGGTGGTCTTTTAGCTCTCAACTGTTTTAGTCTTTATATGGCCCAGCTGCATGTTTTTGCAAAGTTCTTCGAGTCCTAGTCATACATCAGTTTCTCTCTTCCTCATTTCCATATAGATAACTCTACACACAATATTCTCATCCCTCCATTATTTGCTTAACCCCAAGGGAATCTCTGAACTGACCTGTTCTTTTCAGTGCTCTTTGGCTATGGAGAATTCCCTTTTCTGCCCTGGATTTGTTTTCTTACATATAAAATTAGAATATCATTATGTACTTATTTCTTTGGAACTGGCTGATTTGACAGGCATGTCGGTATGTGCAAATTAAAAATACGTTGGATATGTTGGATATTCTATGTAATTTTCTGTCTCATCTTTTTTATCTTTATATGTATTTTCTTAGCTATTTCTCACTTCAGTGTCCCTGGGTACATTTTCATCCAATTTTATTTTCCTTTGGGTACCTTGTAATTTTGGCTTCATGTCTTTATTTCAGGGAGCACAGACCAAGGGGATAAATAAAAGGAGTGAACGAAAAGGAGCAAGAGTTCAAAAGAGAGCAACACAGATAAAGTTCATCAGGCAGTCATTACCCCTTTTTTCATCTCAAGTTTTTATTTATGCCAGAAAAGGGAACTCTGTAGAAAGGGTGGGGTTGCTTCTGCATTATTTGTTGATGTGGTCGCATATTAAGTCAATCCCATTTAAAGTCTGTAAACTCCTAGATTTCTTCATCACATATGCCTTGAATGAACAATCATCTCTCTGAAGACCATATCAAAGGTAGAAAAAGAGCAAAAGAAGGAGGAATGAGAACTGTAGTTATCAAAAAGTTATTGGAAGGTGTGTCAAACTCGAAACCAGATGAAACCAGAAATCACAGCTACAGTGTCTTGACTTTGCTATGTGCTTTACAGCTACAAAACATTTTTCCATAAATCATCCCTGTCAATACCTCTCTGAAAGAGGTAGGAATGAATGTTATTAACATAATTGTAAATATAGGAAAAAAGTTGAGAGAAGTGAGGATTTACCTGAAAGTCACAAGGTAGAAGGTAAAATCGTGGCTAGACTCCAGATGTTCTGGCCCCTCAAGGAGGGCTTTTCCCACAGGGAGGTATACTTAAATACAGGATGACATGAACCAGCCATGAGCCAGCTGTGCTTAAATAAAATTTGAGTTCCTGGGTCCAAGGCCAACCCCCACCCCAATACCCTTACTCCCCAGGGCCTGGGTTTCTAGACAGGAATTGATATGTATGACGGGTTTTTTTTCCTAGAGTACATTGGGAGAATTCTATGCAAGGGAACTAGGGAGACCAGTGGGAAAGGGACGGGTGACATAAGGTGCCATAATACCTATCCTTACTTTGGACTATTTGCGACCTTTTGGAGTTTCTGGAAAAACAAGAGCATATTTATTCCTGAGCCCAGGTGACACTCTCTCTGACAGTCTGAGAAATAACTGGTGAAGATTTTAGAGAGGCCAGATGACCTTGCACTAGGAATAAGGGGCTAATGCAAGGTAATTTATAGATTCAGTGCCATCTCCATCAAGCTACCAATGACTTTCTTCACAGAATTGGAAAAAATTACTTTAAAGTTCATCTGGAACCAAAAAAGAGCCCACATTGCCAAGACAATCCTAAGCCAAAAGAACAAAGCTGGAGGCATCACGCTACCTGACTTCAAACTATACTACAAGGTTACGGTAACCAAAACAGCATGGTACTGTTATCAAAACAGAGATATAGAGCAATGGAACAGAACAGAGCCCTCAAAAAGAATACCACACATCTATAACCATCTGATCTTTGACAAACCTGTCAAAAACAAGAAATGGGGAATTGATTCCCTATTTCATAAATGGTGCTGGGAAAACTGGCTAGCCATATGTAGAAAGCTGAAACTGGATCCCTTCCTTACACCTTATACAAAAATTAATTCAAGATGGGTTAAAGACTTAATGTTAGACCTAAAACCATAAAAACCGTAGAAGAAAACCTAGGCAATACCATTCAGGACATAGGCATGGGCAAGGACTTCATGTCTAAAACACCAAAAGCAATGGCAACAAAAGCCAAAATTGACAAATGGGATCTAATTAAACTAAAGAGCTTCTGCACAGCAAAAGAAACTACCATCAGAATGAACAGGCAACCTACAAAATGGGAGAACATTCTTGCAATCTACTCATCTGACAAACAGCTAATATCCAGAATCTACAAAGAACTCAAACAAATTTACAAGAAAAAAACAAACAACCCCATCAAAAAGTGGGTTAAGAAAATGAACAGATACTTCTCAAAAGAAGACATTTATGCAGCCAACAGACACATGAAAAAATGCTCACCATCGCTGGCCATCAGAGAAATGCAAATCAGAGAAATGCACAATGAGATACCATCTCACACCAGTTAGAATGGCAATAATTAAAAAATCAGGAAACAACAGGTGCTGGAGAGGATGTGGAGAAATAGGAACACTTTTACACTGTTGGTGGGACTGTAAACTAGTTCAACCATTGTGGAAGACAGTGTGGTGATTCCTCAAGGATCTAGAACTAGAAATACCATTTGACCCAGCCATCCCATTACTGGGTATATACCCAAAGGATTATAAATCAGGCTGCTGTAAAGACACATGCACACATATGTTTATTTCGGCACTATTCACAATAGCAAAGACTTGGAACCAACCCAAATGTCCAACAGTGATAGACTGGATTAAGAAAATGTGGCACATATACACCATGGAATACTATGCAGCCATGAGAAAGGATGAGTTCATGTCCTTTGTAGGGACATGGATGAAGCTGGAAACCATCATTCTTAGCAAACTATCGCAAGAACAAAAAACCAAACACCGCATGTTCTCACTCATAGGTGGGAATTGAACAATGAGAACACGTGGACACAGGAAGGGGAACATCACACACCGGGGCCTGTTGTGGGGTGGGGGAAGTGGGAGGGAAAGCATTAGGAGATATACCCAATGTAAATGATGAGTTGATAGGTGCAGCACACCAACATGGCACATGTATACATATATAACAAACCTACGCGTTGTGCACATGTATGCTAGAACTTAAAGTATAACAAAAAAAAAAAAAGGAATAAGGGGCTAGTGATCCAGAAAATTCAAATACTGGTGTTTGAAATGAATTCTTAGGCACCAAAAAGAGATAAGGCCCAGCCGAGGTCCATATCTACTTCCACTCCACTCTCTTGCTATGTAGCT
This sequence comes from Gorilla gorilla gorilla, assembly GCF_029281585.2. Lineage (NCBI taxonomy): Eukaryota > Metazoa > Chordata > Mammalia > Primates > Hominidae > Gorilla > Gorilla gorilla. Next base: position 48,408,539 of record NC_073230.2, read on the forward strand.
CCTTGTCTTTTCTCCAACTCCTCTGCTGAAACATATTGTCCTTTCAGCCAGAGTCCACCATATCTCTATAACTTACTGCCCTCTGTGGGACCAGGCCACCCATCCCCTGACTTGCACAACTCTCTGATGGCTGCAAAGCACATGATCTGCTCTCCTCCCTAACTCACAGCAATCTTCCCAGCCTCTGCCCAATATTTCCAGTTCTTTCTCTAAACAATCCTTAAACTTAGGTGTCACATAAGACCAGCTGAAGTTTCTACTTGGATTTCACTGCAAAAACTCTATTTATGTAAGACAGCATGTCTCTGTAATTTCACATTTCATAAAGACTCGAGAAGGTCCCTTATTTTACCTGCACCATTCGCTATCATTATATTTCTTTCTAAATAATTTTATTGAATTTAATATCATGAATGTTATTTCAGCTGTTGTAGTCAGAAGCAATTAGATATATATGAGACTTCTTTCTTCACTGTCCAGATGCTGCTACAATTATGTCAGTCATTTGTGTTTATGATGTCATCGTTTGTTACCATGGTAACAAATATGTAGTCACAAATGCCTCATTATCATTTCATTAGAGTGATGACATATTTATAGTATTCAGGAACAGCATATTACTTCTTAAATAATAGTGCTCCTATGTTGCACACAAGTAGCCTTCTTCCTCACTGTACATTTTTCCCTGTGGTTTGCATCATTTCCTATATAGACTGCACACTGTTTACTTGTTTCTTATGGAGGAAAAAAATGAAAGCTTGTTTAAAAGAGATAAGGTAATACAAAGATGGTAAAATAAATTGACCTAAGAGACAAGAAACATTTATAATGAGAAACTCAAACTAATGTTTAATTACTACAAAAATTAAGCTGTGCAAAACTTCATGAATAAAAGGATTTATCAACATGTTTACTGAAAATATTAACATTCAAAGTGAGAATCAATAAAATATTTAAATAATCTAAAATTACCTTTTCTATTACTGTTCCATATTAGAGCATTATTAATTACATATATGTGCAGAGTAACTTGAATTTTGGCACTCCAATGACTTAAAACAAGCATAAATTTCTATTTCATTTAAGACGTGAAGACTGATAAACAATTTCAGGTCACACATTTCAGATCAATCAATGAATATGGTTCTTTTCTCTTGTCACCACCATCCCCCTGCCTTTTTATGAATCCTATTCAGAAGTGAAACATTTATTCAGCTCAGGGAGATTCTCTCTGGAGGGGAAATAATTTTATCAGTAAGACTCCCTGGTGATCAGGCCGACTTGGACCTGCTGTTAATCAGGCTTTTTGACGTGGTAGCTTGAATAGCACTTCCCATGATGCTTTGTGATTCCACCTCAACACTTTCCTTTTGAACTCACCATGACTCATAAGTGCCTTTTTCTCCCTTTGTGTGTCTGAAGTTATCCCACTATTAACTCTAATTGGAAAGGTGCCTTTTGTTCCCTTAGTGTAGTCATAAGCTAACCACTGAACTCCCTAGGTTGAAATTTCAGGGGTAGCAAAAACTTAATTTTTTTAATAAGTGAGGGGGATAAATGATGATAACTCTGATAACTTGACAGCTGCTAATAGGAAGTTACTGAAAAGGAGGGATGAGACAATTACATAAATTTGACTATGTAAAAATATTTTGGTTCAAAGGTCCAGCATGAGATGAATCTGCATTCACTTTAGGATTCGACAATTCCCAAATAAAATGGAAGTCTCCCCTGAAGGAGGAGAAAAGTGAAAAACACAGCTGGGGAAGTAGGGCCTCCAAGAGGGTATTTGTATGAGAATCTGAGGAGCTTCCTGGCAAAGAACTGACCATAGGGAGAGAAAAGGGCTTGGAGGAAAGCCCTCTCACCATCAGTGAGAGGGGTGATTTGAGCACCAGTGGATAGTTATTTATCTGGCCTGAAAATGCCTTCTAGCCCAGTCCCCAGGGACTCATTCCTGGGCTGCACAGAATGTGCCTGTGAGCAAAAACAGAAAGAGCTGTTTGACTTGAATCTCTGGAAGATTTTGAGAGCATCCAGAAATTTTACTTGGGAACCTTGTAGTACAAAGTTCAAGGACATAGACTCAGCCACATTAGGCTTTTTGTGCCCTTTGGAGCTCCTGGAAGCACTTCCAAGCAGGTGGACACCAGTGCCCTAGATAGCAAACCTCAGTCACCAAAAACAGACTTGCAGAAGCATCACCATGAGCTAGGACACCTTTGTCTTGCATCCAAAGTCTAGCGCCCCTGGTGGACGTTGCCTGCTTCATAGGGATGAGAGACCCAAAGAATAAATCACAGAAAAACCAAAAGAAAATGGTGACTTCTCTGGGGTAGCTAAGAGGATGCATTTGTGGGTACATCAAGGATATTCTCCAAATTATTAGGAACAGAGGGTGCATGTCTTATAGGGGCATATTAAAGTCCTACAACGTTAATTGTAGATGGAAGTGAGAGCTATAGAAATACACTACTCTCTATGTCATATGACCACCTGTTTGACCTACAGATTCTTGTGTGGTTTAGGAAAGCATCTAATCACTACACCGGTGGTGAACAGTTTGAACAGTACCCATGTTACCATAAGTCATGAAACTATATGTTTAAGTTTGCTTTCATCATTATCCTTGCAATCACAGTGTTCATTTAAAAATGAACAAATCAAATCATACTGACATTATCAGCTTCAGGAGTGAAAAAGTTTATTCATTTTTGTTCTTATTGAATATAGTTTTTGTCTTATTTCAGGAACTGGATAATGTTACAAAGTACAAAGAGGGATCAAGATTGTTCATTGTTCAACTCCATGGTTACTTTGGTATTTCATGCGTCGTCTTGAAAGCAACTGATTGTTTTCCTAGGTCCAAGTCCTTATGTGAAATTTGCTATTCTTCTTTATTCCACCCCATCTAAGTTGAGAGTTACAGTCATTCATTCCTGGAAAGCACAATATTTTTCTTTCTCGGTCCTAGATTGAAGCAACCACCCAGACCATGACCCCGCTGCTGCCCCTGGATGCTGCCTACAGATATTTTGTTAAATAGTTCAGAACACAAAATAACCCTCTTGCTTACTATGAATCTAATGCTCTCAAAGATTTCTTCATTCTTCCTCTGAGCTCCCAGTTTTCCAAAGATAGTTTCACTGACTTCTTCATTTTTAAAAACCACTGTACGTCAACCTTCATGTTAGGAATATATTTTGGGCTTCTAACCTGGAACCAACATGCTCTCTCCTGGGGAAGGCACACATTCAGAGCCCATCCCACATTATTTCCTCTCAAGCTAGTGACTATGGCATTATTCCAACCTGGTTGCAGTTTATATTTTACTTTCTACCAGGTACCTTCACATGCATGTTATATTTGGAAGTTTCTGCCTTATCCCAAGGTACTTCCTAGACTTTTAAAAAAATATGGATTTCATGGATTTGCAAGTCATAGAATCCTTTGAGAATTATGATTCATCTCCTTAGAAAAATGCACATATTCTCATATTCATATAATATTGCATTTGACTCCATAAGCCCCCCAAGTCTTTCCTTGGTCCCCAGATTGATTACTCCTGGATTAGGGCCTTTTCAGAATTTAGAGTTTAAATTAGCCTTCTCTGCTGTTTGCTTATGGGGTTCACCACTCATCCAGGGACAGTGTTGAGTACGGGAATATGTCCTCCTTTCCGTTTGATGAGTGGACTACATACCACTACACCAAATATCTGTGGAAAGGAAGAAAAATGATCAAGTTGATACATTAGATTATCTTAATGATTCTATTGTAACAGATAATAACTTACTGTACATAAATGAGTTTGCCTTGGTTAAGGCCGTTACTGACAATAAGTAAATGAAAATGTAGGTAAATTTCTGTAAGTTTACATTTTAAACCCAGAAGTATACATGGGAGCAAGTTCAAGCAGCATTTTATCTGCTGAAAACTCTAAGCAAGCCTCAGGCTCAGCACAGGCATCAGGGCATCTGTAGAACTATAATTTATGAATTTGCTAGTGTTTCTTCTTTGCTAGTATACTTGGGTATCTTTTCCCACTTGGGGCTTGGAGCCAACTAGTCTTCTTGTTACAGACACCAGTGAACATTTGTACTCAATGAAGTCAAATCTTAGAGTAGGTTGATCTCATATTCTCAGCCCCACTGGGCTTGGTTTGTGAATTCTTGCCCAAGCAGTAAAGCATACTCAACCAGAGTGGATTAAAGTAAAGTGCAACTGGATATTCCTCCATTCTGAGTCATTTCTGGGAAAAAACTCTAAAAACTTATTAAATGTCTCTATCCCAGACAACAATTCAAAATAATCTATGAAGGCTTAGTAATAATACTTATTGATCAGTTTGAGAAAGAAGCCTAATTTCGTTTAGGTTGAAAATTTTCTCAAAAGTGTTTATATTATTAGAAAAATTCTGCTTCTCCCTCTGTGGACCCTAATATGTTAAAAAGTCAGTGTCCCAGTCATTGAATGCATCTGCATATGGAGGCCCCAGCTGAGGGCTGGCTTCCTGCCGAGATTTTGGGGTGGAAATTTCAAGAGTTTCTTGCTATTATCCCTGCTCCTTGTGGCTGGTAGACTGGGTTTCACAGAATCATAGTGTGTTGGATGGATTCTTATAACATCATTGTCCAACCCTTCATTTTACAGCTGAGAAAATAGAGGCTCAGTGGAGTTAGGGGACTTGTATAAAACTGAACAGCTTACTGGTGACTGAGTTTGGCTCAAATTTGTTTCTGGTCATAAATTAATTACATTGTTTTGACAGAATCACACTTTCAGCTTCTTTTCTCTTCTCTTTCCCTTCTTCTGATTTTGCTCATCAGCACCCCCTGTGCCAACAAACAGATAGAAAACCTGGCTTTCCTTTTAATACATTCTTTCTTTTCTAGCATGAAAAGAGTATGCGTAAAAAAGAATTTACCACATGTCTGCATAGCAAAGATATTACCTGATATTCTAAATTTGTCTTCGGAATTTTTGTTGAGATTATTTTTCTATTTGTGCAAGTATAGGAATAAACAGAATGCTAACTTTAAGGCACAAAACCAACAGTATTACAATAAATTTAAAAATTGTAAAATCTGTAGTTATTCAACCTTCATCATTACTTAAAAAAAAAAAAAAGCTCACATACAGAGTCCTGTGAGTAATTATTCCATGTCTATGAGGATAACTAAGTGTTGGATGACCAAAGTCATCAAAAAAAAAAAAAAAAAATGCTTTCACAGGCTGCCAAAGCCAGCCGGGCCCCAGTGGGCATGTGTGGCTCCCTCCTTTGGAAAATATGTTTCAGAGAGTGATGAAAATGTAAACCACACGAACTACTTGGTTTCTAAGAGAACACGTTTGGAGAAACCATGTTTCCATTTTTCATTTCACAACAAAATTCCCCAAATAATGTTTTTTGGAAATTATAAGGAATACTGAGGCTAGCATGAGTAAAGAAGGCTTAAAAAAAGAAAATAAAAACCTAGTGTAAGCATGAAAGACTTTATTGCCCAGCATACAGTTGGTGTTGTGCAGTAGTCTTCTTCCCTGTTTCTCACCTCACCACTCCTTTTCACAAAACCCTCCGCTGCAGCTTTTTAGTTCAAAGCTCCCTGAAAAATTTATTCCTAGAGCGTAAGTTCCAGAACTCTGTTAAAAGTGAAATTCTTCTGGAAAAGAAAACACTAGGCTGCATACTAATATTAACTGATTTTAAGTCTTTGTTGAGCATAGGTTTTGGTAAGAAATTAGCATGAGAGGTTTTGGACATTTACAAGAGTGAAAGGGGAAAGTTATAGAACAGAGTGTCTGGAGACAGGGAAACATTTTGCCATTTCACCAGGTCGGCAGCCAGCCCACCACCATCTTTTGTGTTGTAAGGATGAGGTAGGAATAGAGCCAGAATTGAAACTCTGAACTCTGAGTAACCTGGGGCAGGTGGCTTAGCTGCTCTGAGCCTCAGCTTTCTTCTAGGGAAAATGAGGTTATACTTGTCTTCTGCTAAAAGCATTATTAGGAATCATGTGGATAAGGTTATCCATAATTTTATTATTTTTACTTTATAACTAGAATTTATTATTTTGAAAGGTAGACTGAACAGAGCCAACTATAAGTAGTTTGGATATATTCTATTCCAGCTATTAATTATGAGTGCTTTTCTTTTTTAATTTTAAGCAAATGTTGAGTAATCAAAATTATTTAAAATCTATGCCTATCCAATTTTAATATCTAAAAGTAATATGCAGGGAAAATCCAATGCTCATCTAGAAATGTGAAAATGTGGTACATTAGAGACAAGGTTATTACCTTAAAATTATTACAATTAAGTGTTGTTATAGTGTTGTGTGTATTTGTCCACATTAACTTGACTAGTATCAAAATTTAAAAACAAACCATTCAAGCATATAACATATCCATTTCACAGCACTTGTTCAACCCTGGGTTGAACTTTCCTATAAAGATAGAAAATACAGAAGAGGATGAGACCCTAAATGCAAAGCATCTGCTCAGCTTGTTAGAGGACACACTGTAAGCTGTCACCCAAATAAACAGGTAATATCCGCAAATCCTGCAGTGCATTCTTCTAGAAACAGTATAGGTATGATTAGCAAGGTCAAAGGGTAAAGAGCATTGTGTCCCACATCCAGGTCAGAAACCCCACCTCTACTAAAAATACAAAAATTAGCCGGATGTGGTGGCACACACCTGTGGTCCCAGCTACTTGGGAGGCTGAGGCAGGAGAATCGCTGGAACCCAGGCAGCAGAGGTTGCAGTGAGCTGAGATCACACTACTGCACTCCAGCCTGGGAGACAGAGCAAGACTCCGTCTCAAAAATAAGTAAGTAAATAAATAAATAAATACAATAAGTAGATGTATTTTTATTTTTATTTATTTATTAAGACAACTGAAAGAGAGTACGATTGGAACCAAGGGAGGATAATGTGTATAAATGACAGAGATGGAACCAGGTAGTTTAGCAACATACCCACTGAAAGCACTGCCAGGTGACTGTGCACAGGCAGGGCTTGATTCCACCTCATGCCAGTGCTTCTACCCTAGCTCCTGTCATGTTGTCTCAAAACTCTTCTGATTTCCTAGGGGTGAATTTTTATTTTGAACCACGATAACTTGCACATTCAGAGTCTGTCAAGCATTTTCAAATCTATCTAGAGGATTCCCAGGAAATTCTGCATTGACTCACAAGTTTTTCCAAGGTCAAGAACTCATTCCTGAGGCCAAGAACGATTGTAGTCTGGCATACTTGAACAATTTTCCAACTTTCCTGTGATTGGTTAAGGTCCAATTTAGTTGGTTCCTGGTTTTCCCTGGTTAGCATCCAAAGTTAATTGCAGACACCATACATAATTATTATTATTTTTTGTTTCCTGCCACTTTTTGTCAGTGAACTGTGTATTGATATTTGAAATCGAGTTAGGAAAAAGTTCACATCTGCAGCTGTTCCCTTCTTGTGGTGTGGATTTCTTTTATGAAATGTCCTTAAACATTCCTCAGCTTCAGTAGTAAAGATGGAAGCTGCAGATTTTTTCAGAAAGTTTGGAGCTAAAACCCTAAAGCATGTTCCACCAACCCCAAAGAATACTTCTACCAGAGGTGAAAAAGACTTCCTTGCCTTTTCAGAAAATTATCATGTCTTCTTTATGTTATCTATAGCCATCGCCAGGGCCATTGTCCTGAAAACGCACAAAATGCAGCATGTCTGAACTGGAAGAATGTTTAGAGCTTTTTCAGTCCAACTTCTCAGATTGGAAGTGGAACCTCAGATAAGTGTTTGGGCCAATAATTCAACGCAGTGTGGCAGATAAAGGACACGAACCCAGGTTTCCAGTCCTCAGTCTTGTGATTCCACTAAACTACTCCTAATTGAAGAAGAGATGGAGAGATTATAAAGGATTCATCTGTTGCTTTACATCGACTCTGACAATCCAACACTAAATTGTTTCTCTGTGTAGCAGATGCTGTTGGCACCTCACCGAGATTTCTTCAGCACTCACAGTTCCCACGCTCTGTGCTGCTGGCTTCCTCTGGGAAGTGTCTACAACTCTTGGCCTGAGGGCTTTCAGGAGATGCCTCTAGGAGAAGCCCTCAGCCAATGATGGATAGAGATGTTGTGCTTTAGAGTGGGACAATTCCGAGACGAGTTTGACACCATCTCCCGGGTGCCCCGGGGGGACTGAGCCCCAGGTGCTTACAGCAGCGACCTGCCCATCAATGCATGCTCTTTGGGCTTCATTCTCTTTGCTGTCTCACTTCCATATTCCCCGAGAGAGGCAGAATAACCCCCAAAGATGACCCTACCCTAGTCTCCAGGACTTCTGAGTCTGTTAGCTTACATGGCAAAAGGGACTTCGAAGATGTGATTAAGGTTACGGAACTTGAGATAGGGATATTGGATTATCTAGGTGGGCCCAATCTACTGTCATGGGTCTTTGGAAGCTGAGAATCTTTTCTGGCTGGTGAGAGAGATGACGGAAAAAGGGTGAGAGAGATGCAATGTTGTTGGCTTTGATGATGGAGGAAGGGGGCCATGAGCCAGAGGATGCAGGTGGCCTTGAGAGGCTGGGAAAGGCAAGGGCTGCCTACTCCTTCATCCTATCTCAGTGAGGTCAACATTGGACTTCTGATCTAAGAACTGTAAAATAATGTGTCTTGTTTTAAGCCAGCAAATGTGTGATATTTTGTTTTGGCAACAATAGAAATTTAATTCACTCCTCTCTTCATTTTGGAATTACCCGTGAAATAAACCGTTTATATTCAAAGCCTTGTGTCAGGGTCCATTTCTTGGGCAACCCAAAATGCACAGTAATATCTAGAGTCCTCTACAGCTATTCATAATTGTGATAAAGAGATTGGAAACATAATTGGAATGCTTCACAGAGGGATGAAGAACAAACAGCACTTCCAGTGTTTTCATAAGGGTTTGTACAGCTACTATGGCCAAAATAGTTTTTGGAACCCACTCTTAAGTTTGCATAAGCATACGTTCATATCATCTTCATTTTTGGAGGCAAACTGGAAATTCAGGACAGTGGTTCCTCCCTCATTTTTCTTTTGTCTGTCTGTCACATTTTCCCCTGTATCTGAGTGCATGGATGAAGATTAGATACGTCTCTGATGTTCCTTATAATTTTTTACTCCCTTTTTCTTTTCTTCTCTCTTGACCTTTTGGTTTATTCTATCTCCTTCTTCCTCATCCCATCCATTAGAACACATGGAAATGGTAGTGATGGCAGTGTTGGATGTTTGTAGGTTATTTGTCTATTGTTCACTCTCTTCTCCCTCTTTCCTGATGGCACCGAGGTTTTTCTTTGGTTGCTTAGCAGTCAGAACTTTCAGTAGGATTTACTCCACCAATCAATTCAGGATGAACCTGGACCAGCCTTAGCCAAACAATGTAATTTCATTGTAATGACTCCAGTTTCCAGTTCAGAAATTGTTACATAACTCAGAATAAGCCAATCAGTGATTGACTTACTCATGATCTAAGCAATTAGTTCAAGAAAGGAGAAGTAAACAGAGTACAACCAATTAGAATGAAGGCCAGAAAGTTTGACTGTTGGTTGGGAGAAGAGAGAGTCTATACTCTAACAGAAAATGTAGTGTGAAGTCATATAAACTGCTACAGCTCTGCATGCTAGCCTGAGACCTGAGGGTGGAGCTTACACATGGAAGTAGGAAACAGCCATGAGAACAGAAGAGAAAGGGCCTCTCTCTTCCCTATTCTTACCCCTCAACCCCATGGACAGAGATGACTGAGGAAGAAAAATCTGGGCATTAGGTTACAGATGGTTCTGCACAATATGTTGGTATTGGCTGGCAGTGGGATGACTACAATATTATCCAAGTAGGAGTGTCCTGAAGACCTTGGGGAGGGGAAACGATCCATGCTGTTGAACACTTCATCCTATTGTTCACTTTGCCTGGGTGATGAGATGGCCAGAGGGGTACGTATCTACACTGTTTATGGTTAACTGGTGTGGCTGAGCATGCTGGTGTGGCTGAGCAGCCAGGGACTTGAAAAGAACAAGCTGAGAGGATGGCAACGAGGAAGGCTTTTGAAGAAGCATGTGGGTGGCATCTTGGAATGGGCACCAAGCATGAAGATATTTGTGTTCCATGTGAATGCTCAACAGAAGGCACTCTCTAAAGAGGAGGCTCTCAGGAATCACATGGGCGACATTTGAAGGGTTCGACAGTCCCCTGCTGTTGTCATGGGATCACTCCTTGGTGGTGGTGGCTGGGTCAACTGTGATAGGAAAAGGCTTTGTTGTCAGCCCCTTCATAACCTGTGTGTGTGAGCTGCAGCTTCAATGGTGTCTCATTCATGCCTGGGGCAGGAGTTGGTGCTGACAGCAGGAATCTTCCTGTGGAGGAAACTACCATTGTGTGAGTACCTCCTATTTACTAGATATTATTTATTTCACCCTCGCGTCATTTCTGTAAGGCAAGTATCATTACGATTTTTAGATAAGGAAACCAGAAACCTGTGCGGGAAATTAATCAAGACCATGGAGCTGGTTAGTGGAGGAACTAGCATTCAACACAGATCTGTCTGACTCCACAGACCCAGCTCCTTTCATGGAGCCCAGGATTTCTCAGCTGCATGGGATAAGTGACCACTGGGAGAGAGCTGGCTCCACCTGGAGTCTCCTCTGCCCTGCTTGGGACTCCCCCTTTGGAGCTCATCTGTGCTGCCACCCTGTGAGCTCTTCATGGAAGTATATCTGAACTATGAGCATTTCCCTGCACCTGCACTGCTGTAACCTGGTCCAAACATTCATTGCCTCTAGCCTGGGCTACTGTGACACCTCCTGCTGGGATCCTTGCTTCTACCCTTTCCCCCATGCTGCTTGTTTTCTTTTTTTCTTTTCTTTTCTTTGTTTCTTTTTTTCTTTTCTTTTCTTTTTTTTTTTTTTTGAGATGGAGTCTCACTCTGTCGCCCAGGCTGGAGTGCAGTGGTGTGATCTCGGCTCACTGAAACCTCTGCTTCCTGGGTTCAAGCGATTCTCCTGCCTCAGCCTCCTGAGTAGCTGGGACTACAGGCACATGCCACCACGCCCAGCTAATTTTTGTATTTTTAGTAGAGACAGGGTTTCACCATATTGGCTAGGCTGGTCTCGAACTCCTGACCTTGTGATCCACCCTCCTTGGCCTCCGAAAGTGCTGGGATTACAGGCATGTGCCACCACACCCGGCGCCATACTGTTTATTTTCAACATGGTAACCCAGTGATCCTATCAGAACATATCATTCCTTCACTCAAAGCCTTTTTATGACTACCTAGCCTACTCAGGGTAAAAGCTGTTGTAATGGTCTACAAAACGTTGCAGATCCTGGCTCCCGCTTCCCTTGCACCTTCTCTGACCTTAACACCTTCTAGGTCACTCCACTCCAGCCACTGTGACTGACTTGCTTTTCTTCCAACTCTCAGCACATGCCTGGAATATTATTTTTTCAGTGATCCTATGGTTCATTCCCTGATTTCAATGTGTTTGAATGTTCACTTGCCTGTGAACTCTTCCTTCACCCCCCTTTCTGGTGTTGCAATGCTGCTTTGTAGCCGGGTACTCCTGTAGCTCTTCCATGTTTTATTTTTTTCCATAGCACTTACCACCTTTTACCATGGTATATCATTCATTCCCATTACTTTATTTACTGATTCCCTCCACCCTTCCCTCCACGCCCCCTCACTGGACTATAAGTTTTATAAAAGTAGCATTTTTTTAATTAATAGATTTATTTTTCAAAATAGTTTTAGGCATACAAAAATTTGAGTGGCAAGTATATATTCTCTCTCCTCCCTCCCTCAACACAGTTTCTCCTGTATTCACATCCTGTGGTAAGTGTGGTTTATTTGTTACCATTGATAATCAAATATTGATACATTATTATTAACTAAAGTTCATAGTTTACATTAGGATTATTCTTTGTGTTGTACAGTCTATGGGTTTTGACAAATGTAGTGTGACATGCATCCACCATTAGGGTATCATACAGAATAGTTTCACTGCCCTTAAAATCCCTTGTGCTTGCCCTCTTGATTCCTCCCTCTGTTCCTCTACTGAATTAACCCCCTAGCAACCGCTGATCTTTTTAACTGTCTCCATAGTTTTGCCTTTTTCAGAATGTTATACAGTTGGAATCATAAAACATGTAGTCTTTTCAAATTGGATTTTTTTTCACCTAGCAATATGCAGTTAAGTTTCCTCCATGTCTTTTTGTGGCTCGATAGTTCATTTCTTCTTTTTAGTGCAGACTAATATTTCTTTGTCTGGATGTACCAGTTTGCTCATCCATTCACTTACTGAAGGACATCATGTTTGCTTTAGAAAGTTTTGGAAATTATGAATAATGTTGCTATCACACTTTATGTACAGGGTTTTTTATGGACATATGTTTTCAATTCATTTGGGTAAATAACAAAAGCCATAATTGCTGGATTGTGGGGTAAAATTATGTTTATTTTTGTAAGAAACTGACAAAGTGTCTTCCAAAGTGGCTGTGTCATGTTGCATTCCCGCCAACAATGGATGAAAGTTCCTGTTGCTCCACATCCTCACCAGCATTTGGTGCTGTCAGCATTCTGGATTCTGTCCATTCCAATATGTAGTGGTATCTCATTGTTGTTGTAATTTACAGTTCCCTAATGGGATGTAATGTTGGGCATCTTTTCACGCTTATTTGCCATCTGTGGATCTTCTTTGGTGAGGTGTCTGTTGATGGCTTTGACCCATTTTTTAAATTGAGTTATTTGTTTTTTATTGTGCAGTTTTAAGAGTTCTTTGTGTATTTTGGAGAACAGTCTTTTAATGGATACGTGTTTTGCAAAGATTTTCTGCCAGTCTGCGGCTTGTCTTTTTATTCTCCGAACAATGTCTTTCACAGAGTAGAAGTTTTTAATTTTAATAATGTCCAACTTCATTCAATTTTTTCTTTCATGGATGGTGCCTTTGGTGTAAGAGTGGAATTTTTCATCTGTTTTATTCATTGCTTTATCCTTAGCTCTTAGAACGTTTCTTGGCAGATAGTAAGGACCCAGTAAATACTTGCTGAATGACTAAGCACTGTTATCTTGGGGAAGTATATGCTTTCTTTCTTTTTCTTTTTTTCCTAAGAGAAGTGTTCATTTGTTGCATCACTCTTGAGAGGCAACCCCAGTCCAAAGCCCACCATTTTACATAAAGGATCTACACTGCAGAGCTGGAACACCATCTACCTGTGTTAAGAGAATGGAAGAAACTTATTGCGTGCACATTATTTCAGGAAGATAAAGTTTTGGGTCACTGTATTGTCTGGCAACCTTTGGTTAATATGAGTTCTCTCTCGCTCTCAAATTAGAATCAAAATGAAATCATAAGACTAGAAATTATGACAAGACACATAATATACTAAGTATATACAATTAATAGATAGATATGTTTTTATGAAAAAGAAAGCCATTCTTATTTGTGGGCCAGAATGAGCACACTTTTGATTTCTCTTGAAGAAGCATCCCTGTCAAGCTGAATTGCTAAGTAGAGTCAAGAGAAGATCTCACACCAGGAATTAAGACCCCGTTTACTAAAAGCAAGAGAAAGGGATTGTTTTCTTTTTCTTCTTCTTCTTTTTTCCTCTGGGTGAAAAGGACTCAGTAAACTTTGATTACATCATGCAGAGATAAATGGAAAAATTGATTCATAAAAATTTGTAGCTAAATAAAGGTCTCTGATCTATGTGTTGAGTAATGGGAATGAGAAAATGTTTCTGAATTTGTTATTCTTCACTAAGTTGTGAAGAACAAAAAATCCAGGTATAATCTTTCAGAGAGAGATAGGTCATGAGAATCTATCTAATGAGTTTTCATCATCTTTATCTGTCAGAGAGTTTTGAAAACTGAGTACGTTATACTGCACAGGTGCTGGAGTTTTAATTTAGAATTTTTAGGCATTTTTTATTTTAAGGGAAAGATTCTTTTGTCCCAGGTATTAAAAAGCCCTCAGCCTTTTCTCCTGCTCCCTCCCCATCTATGAACAGACTCACAGAGTTCTCGGAGGTACTAGGATAAGACTCTGAAAAGGAAATGCTCTTTCACAAATGGTTTCAATTTCCTCCTTGTAGAGAAAGGAAGCCTAAGCTGAAGGAAGCACCCTTGGAAGCAGCCCCAGGGTGGCGCGACCTGCACTAACATACACCTGAGACAGTGTGTCCGTTAGATGCTTGTTCTGGCTGCCTGCTTGTGGAGCACTGAGTGGGGCAAGACTCTGGACAGTGAGCTTCTAAGGGGCATACCATGCTATGGCCGCTAGGAAGGTGCACTGCTGTGCACCTTGGAGAAAGTATTGGCTGTTCAGCTGCAAGACAGATGACAACCTCCAGCTGCTAGCACCTTCGGATCTACCTTGCTTCCCAGCCATCTTCACATTTTCTCAGGCAGCCCCCAGACAGTGTGTGCTCTGGAGCTCCCATCGGGTTGGCCGTGCCTCTGGCAGATCTGCATCATCGTCTGAGGCTGCCTTGCCTAAGCCCACTTCCTCCTCCTTTCCTGTCACTGGTAGGAGACCTGCCTGCAGGTGGGAAGCCTTCCCCTGACCAGTTATGCTCCCTCCACATTTATCTTTCCCCAGCTTTATCCTCCACTAAACCATTTGCACCCCTAACTCTCTTGATGTTGGCTTTCCAAGAGACCTAATTGACACAGTGTCTTTATTAATTTTTAAAGTTTTTAACTATAAAAAATAAGTTTATTGTAAAAATTAGTAGAGAAGTATACAGTATGGAGTCTAACAGTATAGACTCATTCACATCAAATAAGTAGTAAGTCAAATCCTTCTCTCTGATTCTATCCAGCCCCAATTCTACCCCTCACAGGAGTCTTAGATTTGGAAAGTGTCCTCCATATTTTTCTAGGGATATGCAAATGTATACAATTTTGTATTACACGAGTAACTCTGTATTACATATATTGTTTTGTACCAGGATTATTTTTTATTTAGCAATATGTTTTAGAGACCTTTTCCATAGCATGACAATGAATCTGCCCCCCATATTTTGGACAGCTGCACAGTATTCTATTGTGTGGAATTTGATGCATGCTTATTTCTTTTTTCATTCTTCTATGTTCTTGTTTTGTATTTTCTTCCTTTAATTTTTTCCTCTAAATGAAAAAATATAGATATAAAAATATACATAGTAACAAAAAGTTCAAATTCTGTAAAATAAAAAGTAAATTTTACCATTCTGTTTCACGGGGTACAAATCCCACTCCTTAGAAACCACAACTTTTAAGTTTCTGATTTTTGTACTTCTGGTAGTTTCTATTGTAATTTTAAGCATTATATTTTTATTTATTTTTAAGTTTTTATCAAATAGTAGTTACCATAGCTAAAATAGCAAGAACAACTTATAATGAGTAATATTATCTCAATGGGCCCATAGGATGGGTCAAAAGCTTATACACATCCTGCTCAGGATGCTGCTGTGAACCAAGTCTGGCTGGGCAGGATGACATCATGGTTAATACCATGAACTCTACAGGCAGGCTGAATTCTAATTCTGGCTCTCTAACTTCCTGGCTCTGCAACCTTGGACCTTACGTGCCTCATTTTCCTCATGTCTAAAATAAAGATAAAATTGTACCTAGCTTATAGGATTTTCATGAATTTAAGAGAGTGGCCTTTAGTGTAAAATATGTCAGGATTCAGATTCCACTAGTGGCACATTTTGGCCAGATCTTGACAATGTCATCTTGGATCTCTTCTCAGATAGCAGTAAAAATGGGACTGGTAGGAGCTCTCTCCCAAAGTTTTGTGAGGATTCTATTTATGAAATAGGGTATGTAAAAGTATATAGTAGATACTATATACTTTTGGTATATAGTAGGCACTCCATAAATGCTAGTTTCTCTTTTTCAGTCCTGTTAGGAATGAATGATTGCCCTAGACGTGAGGATGTTGGATAATTTTCTACGGCATGTGTTTCTTGATTGCTTAGAGACTGTCCATAGGGTGCTGCAATGATTGCATGAGCCTCAAATCTGCAGTCTTTGATAAAGAAGAAAAATATTTCTGACTCTCAGTGACAGAGATATACAGATAATGCCCATTTCTTCTATTTCAAAATATTGCCTGGTTACTCATAATGTGTCAAAATTATTGTATTAGCCCATTCTCATGCTGCTAATAAAGATATACCCGACACTGGGTAATTTATAAAGGAAAGAAGTTTAATTGAACCACAGATCAGCATGGCTGGGGAGGCCTCAGGAAACTTACAATCATGGCAGAAGGGGAAACAAACACATCCTTCTTCACATGACAGCAGCAAGGAGAGGTATAAGCAAAAGGGGTGCAAGTCCCTTTTAAAGCCATGAGATCTCATGAGAACTCACTCACTATCACGAGAACAGAAGCATGGGGGCAACTGCTTTCATGATTCAATTACCTCCCACCGGGTCCCTTGCATGACATGTGGGGATTACTGGAACTACAATTCAAGATGAGATTTGGGTGGGGACACAGCCAAACCATATCAACTATGCACATGTTTTATTGACTATTTGAAGAGGAAATATCATTTTATTTAGTTTTCATTAGCATTTTTTTTGCTATTAGCTGTTCCAGTGTTAAAATTAATTATAGTTGGATTTCTTTAGGTCTCATATATTTATGATTTTGATTAATTTGAAGAAAGCACTCTATGAACAAACATGAAGATTTAGTGTAATGTTTGCTTAGTTACCAATCTTTGCCACATATTCATTAGAATTAATCATAAACTTTTTAAAAGTTTCCAATTATATTCATGTAGTAAAATATATCTGTTACAGTTTTTAACCTTCATGATGTAGTGCAGAAAGATATTTCAAATTTCTAGTTGATTGTCCAAAATAAACAGGTTAGTGGATTCTGGGAGCATTGCCCATTTCATGGAAGAATTATAGCTAAAGTGAAATACCAGCAGCAATATCATAGAACACTAACAATTTTGTGTTTTTAAAAAGGTAACTACAGAGTGAAAAGACTTAATGACAAAGGAATATCTGATGTTGGTGTACAATGTATGACATGAATTATTTTCTGTCTTTTCTTTCTCCAGCAGATTGGATTTGATGAGACTTAGCAAACCAGCCATTCACCTGGGCAAGATTGTCAAAATTCAAACTTGAATTGTAAGCTAATTTGGAACAATCAATGGTATTGGGAAAAAAAAAAAACTAGAGATGTTTTTGGCAATACACAGGCAGCAAGGGGAAAAAGCTTGGAAAGTTGGATACATTCATTTTGAAAATTTTCTTTTTTCTTTTCTTTTTTTTTTTTTTTGAGACAAGGCTTCACTCTGTGACCCAGGCTGGAGTGCAGTGGTGCAATCACAGCTCACTGCAGCCTTGACTTCTTCAGGCTCAGGTGATCCTCCCACCTCAGTCTCCTGGGCAGCTGGAACTACAGGTGTGCATTACCATACCTGGCTAATTTTTCATACTTTTTGTAGAGATGGGGTTTCACCACGTTGCCTATGCTGGTCTCAAACTCCTGGCCTCAAGATATCCACTTGCCTTGGCCTCCCAGCATGTTGGAATTACTGGCATCAGCCACTGTGCCCAGCCTTGAAAATTTCTCCCTATTTATATTTTTAAGTTCAGAGATTAGTAGCTTCTGAGAAGATGATGGTTTACAAGATTTCACTTAGAACCAACATTGCATGGATTTAACTTTTCCAAAATGGCTTATTACTTAGCAGGTCTGCCATTTCCATTTATAGAGATAGATTTTAATTCACACAATTTGGTCATTAAAAATCTAATCATGTGTCATGTACCCTGCTGGGCATTCTTTAGAAATGTAGGAACTCTTTTATCTCAGCATTCAATCTAACTTCTAAAATAACCAAAATGGAGGAAATAAAGCCATTGCAATATGCTCTACCATAGCCAAACAGGGAGTAGAGATGGCATAGCAAAGAGGGATTAAGAACTTTCACATGTCACTTGATGCACTGAGTTAAAATTTCTGAGTTATGACTATGTGAATTATTTCTCTACCTGCGTTGTATATCTCTCTGTATATCTATGTGTGTATTCTTTCAACATGCTAATATGCATCAGCTGTCATCCATGCAGAACACTGCTTCTCAAACATTAGCTTGGGGAGCTTGCTAATGATTCAGTAGCTCTTGGGTGGGGTCTGAGAATTTGCATTGTTAACAAGTTCCAGATGTTGCAGATGCTGGTCCTTGGACCATACCTTGAGTGTCAATTATGTAGAAGCTTATTTATGCATATGTTTGCATACTACTGGATTTTTTTAAATGGAAGACTTCTGTGGTACATTGAAGTCATTTTTCTATAGTTGATAAACTGATAGATTAGTTTTGTTTTCACTTCTTTCTTATTAGGTACATATTTTGATGTGGATGTTTTGATGAGGTAAGAAAGTAAATTCACATGTCATTACATTTATTATGGGGATGTCTGCACTTGTACACTTAACTTGCTGAGTAGTAAGGGGTGTGAGAAGCAAGGTTTATATTGCCTCTGCCTTGCTGACCACTACTGGCCAGTTAATAAGATTATTTTTTGTTTCTTTGCTTTTAATAAGATGGGCAGGAGGAAAAAATATTTTATTTATATAGAGTAGAAAACCTAGTGTTGGGAGTCAGTTTAAAGGTGCCATTAGATTCAAATGGAGCAGTCCAAATGTACTCTCAAATAACATTTGTTTATTTAAGACCTTGAGTTAAGTCATTAAACAATATGGTTAGACATTCTAAACTCTAGCAGTAACCTCTCACTTTCTTTATTCCCCTCCCCACCTCACTCCCATTTCTGTTCAACGCTATCAAGAAAGGGGGCCTGTAATATTAATCAAGGACAACCTGGGTCCCAAGGTCACAATCAGTCATGATGCCACGGGAATAGACTTTCTAGAGTAGGAACAGTGAGATTGTAAATAGAACCAGACTAGGGATCATACACTATAGTGGTGTTACTTACACTGAAGAGGTTCGGACACCTTGGTCTTGTGAGGCTCAGTAAAACATAGTTCGAGAACAATTGCATTGTCTTTGAAATAACATCACTTAAGCAATAACTTTGAGCTAATAGCTTTGTATATATATAAGCAGAAATGCAGTGATAAAATAGTGTGGAATACTTAGTTATAAAATTATCAGCAAGGAAATCTAGATTATGTTTATATTAGTTTATTTTAGATTATAGTTGACATAAAAATAAAACTAAGGGCACAACTCCAGACATCTTGTAGAAAACTTCCAGACATCTGATAACAAATCTACAGACCTCCAGAAGCCCAGCTTGAAAATCATGTTCTGGTGAGTCTTTGGATCATGTTTTCCCTTTGGATTGATTCCGCATTTCCCTTCTCATGGGACTGTTATGACGAGAAGGCTGATTTTTCTCGCTTTTAAAAGAGGTATGTCTGTATCTGGCCCTTTCTCCTCCAACTTTAGAAGGTCATTTGGAAATGGACTCAAGGAAAACAGGAGCAGAAGACACAGGCCAGCTCTATTCCAGGCTATAGGAGGAAATATTTTTCCTTGGCTTTATCTCTTCATGCCTTTTATTGATCAACCTTGAAGGCCATAATCAGATGACAAGCCAAGGGGGAAAGCCTAAGCAAAATGCTCCAATTATTTTTAGTTCAGGCAAAAAGATCCCTTTGTCTTACCTGGGGTCTGAGTCTGATCACAAAGGTAGGAGAATAGAGAGGGATTTCAGGCTAAGGATCAATTTGATATTTAAAAAAGTGTGTGTGTTTGTGTGTGTGTGTGTGTGTGTAAAAGGTACTCTTTGGAAATCTAGCATAATGGAATGTGCCTGCAAATCCTGATGATGCTCATCTTGGTAAATGAAACTCAAGGATCTATCCACAGGGGTAGTTCCCTGCAAGAGAGCTAGGGCCAGATGACTACCCTGCCTTCTGCTCCCATTGTGGAAGTATCATAGAAATATTTTCCATTTTTCTATTTTTTAAAACTCAAACGTTTAACATGTTGGTTTGCTGACAAGCCAGCCAGTTTTCCAAGTTGTTCATTTTATGTGAGCTGAGTTTTTATCCATTGTGGATTGAATGAGGAGTCAGTGAATGGTTTGGGAGAATGCTCCAAGACATGGAAATTTGGTCAGGATTATCACTGAAAACAAGAGAATCTTTGAAATACTGGGCATTGTTTCAACTTGAAACTACAATTATGAAAGAATATAACTGCAACATTATAGCATCTTAGTCAAAAAACAGTCAATGGATATTTGAATACTTTCTCTGACATCAACTCATCTTTATATCATATTGTCTACAAACCTTAGCTTATGAGTGATTTCTTGATGTAGTTAATACAATTTTTTTACAGTGCATTTTTTTCTTATCTATATTATTTACAACTGCTATTTGGAGTAACTCTTTTTTTTAGAGATGCATAGTACTCTTTTTCTACTTGAAGAATCTCATACCTTGGAATCATGACTTGAATATTTCCTAATGTTGATGATACCAATGACCTTTTCTTGGTTTTCAACAGGTAATAAGGTCACTTTCTGCCTTCCTTTTCATTAACTCATTTCTAAATGCAGATAAAAATTTGATTTATAGCATTTGTTCCTTGAGTAATTTCCATTTACAGGAGATAGCTTTTCACTTTAGTTTTTCAATAAAATATATTTTAAAGTTGCTACAATTTCTTTGGAGTTTTTTTATTGTTGTTATCTAAATTGAAACTATGGAGTCACTAGTTGGATGGGGTAATAAATTAATACTAATCTCAGTTTGAGTTATTACCCTTATATCTGTCACAGATGGAAGGGGAATTCACCAGAAATTCTCAAGGTATTTTACAATGGAGGTTTTGAGGCACATGGTTAATGATTATGTCTTCACCAAAGTGTTTGCAAGACTGTGTACAGATGTGGACACTGGCAAATATATGTCTAATTTAATTTATGCACTTTGTATAGAAAGCAAAACTATATGTCACCTAGACCCAGGTAAAAGCTGTCAATATTAATTATAAAGTCGGATTTTAAATTGCACATGTACACAGAATTGGCAGTTCTAATTGGTCTGCCATAAGCTATTGGGAAATGGATGAATGTGTTCAAAATATTTCAGGATAAAAAATTCAGAATGTTACTCTGAGCTTTGCCGGAAGTTGCAGATCTCTCTGGAATTTTTTGGACTAAAGTAATTTGAGAGGGGAACTTGCATCTTTCTTTAGCCAATTAAGCAGTGGGAAAATCATGCTGCCTATTTCAAAATTACATAGTTTATTACCATTTTAGGAATCAAGTGATTTTTAAATTAATGTGCTAATTTATTTATATTTCAGAGTTTAAGCAAAAGAAAAATAAGACCACAAGCCCATGTGGGTTCTCAGGCTTACCCAACTTGTCTGCTCATGGAAATTTTTAACGCAATTGGCTGGAATGTAATGCATTCTGCCTTCCCCACAGAAGCAGTCAAAGAACAAAATCACTGTCTCGGGAGACGAGCTTGAATCACATCCCCCAACATCCTCCTAAAAATATGTCCTGAGTTCTTTTTGAGTAATGGAAAGAGAAATCAGGCACAGCCTCTCACACTCCTGATTTGGGTTCTAAAATGATGAAATGAATGAGGCTAAAGGAGCCTCTGACACATCTCTCAGTCATGGGCACTGACCTGTCATACATATGTTGAAGTTACACTGAAATAAACCCAGGGACTTAATATCTTTGAGGTAACAGAGAACTTCTCTTTCAGCTGGACTTAAATAAATGAATTAAGGCTTGTCAGTGTGAGTTTTAAACAGACACAACTCCAGTTTAAACCTTCGCACTGGAAGATAGATGGATATCCAGTGTCATAGGCTCACTCAGAAAGGAGTAGTTATTGGTTGTAAGAGCCAATGAGATAGAAAAAATGATAAAGGAGCTCCAGGAGACATCCACTGATTGGCCTCCTCTTTCAAACTCTTTCCCTCAGTGTGACCTGGAGACTCATCAACAGCTGGGTCTCCTGGCGCAGTTCCTGCCCTTTCTCCTCTCTTCCATCTTGACAGCCTTTGCCAACTGTTCTAGAAAACTCTCCATCCCAGTTGCTGTTTTTTAGACACCTGTACTAACGTCTATATCATTTTGTATTTTACCCCCAATGGGTATGAAGAGTTCTAATTCTACGTTAGCAAAATGACAAAATGGAATCTTCACTGGGGGAAAAAAAGTTTTGCATCAGAAATACCATGTGCCATAGGGAGACTCTTCTCTAGGGTACTGAGGACCTGGTCTGGCTAGCCTCATTGAATTAAGATTCCCATTCAACAGAATCTTGAATCCAACAGTCAGGTAGACACCACTCAATTGAGGGATTGATATATAAAAATATCTGGAGGAATTATTTAAATCATGACTTTATGAAAAAGAAAATATATAAATTAGTTGATTAGAACACACTATGGAATTCAAACTGTTATGTTTCATGATGGAGGCCCATAAATATATAAACAGCTGTCTCATATGACAATCACAGATTCTCCTCATGAAGAAAAGTCCTGATACATTTAAGAAGTTCAGGTAGATATAACTCCCCCACCTCTCACAAAACACACAAAAAATGTTGACTGATACAGTCTGGTCAGGAAGGTGAAAAGAGAGGGAATTTAAAAAGTAGTCAGCTTTTTAGGCTAGGTGCAGTGGCTCACAGCTGTAATCCCAGCACTTTGGGAGGCTGTGGCAAGAAGATTGTGTGAGGGCAAGAGTTTGAGACCAGCCTGGACACCATAGTAAGATCCCGTCTGTACAAAAAAATTATTTTAAAAATTAGTTGGTCATGATGGCACATGTCTGGAATCCCACCTGCTTGGGAGGGCAAGGTAGGAGGATTGCTTGAGCCCAGGAGGTCGAGGCTTCAGTGAGCAATACCCTTCAGCCAGCCTGGATAACAGAGCAAGACACTGTCTCCAAAAAAAAAAAGTCAATTTTTAAAAGGAGGAGATGAACAACCAGGCCTATTGAAAAGTCATGTAAAATGAGCACCAAAAAGTAACAGTTGAACTTGAAAAATATCTCCTGAAAGGCTCATCCCATTTTGGGTCACCTCTGAAGCCTGGAGTTACCTCTGATGGGGTTTGTTGGTCCCTGGTCTTACCACCAGCACTGAGGCCTCTGGTCTCTCTGCACCACCAGGCAGCTCTCTCAGTGCCAGCCTGGTGACAGCTCCTTGAAAACAAAGACAATCAGACACTCTGTCACCCAAGCTTACGCTCCTAAGATCCACGGACCTGCTGCTCTGTGTTGATCCTGTGCTCTGAGAACCTCCCCTCCCTGCAGCCTGGCCAGGACAGCACTGCTTTTCCGGCTGTATGGCTGTCTTGATCCATGGACAGATCTCTGTGCTGCTCTCTGTGCCAATTTGGAGGCAGCCATGGCCAGGATTTTTCTTATGGCAGCTCTGCTGGT
Source organism: Gorilla gorilla gorilla (assembly GCF_029281585.2). Taxonomy (NCBI): domain Eukaryota; kingdom Metazoa; phylum Chordata; class Mammalia; order Primates; family Hominidae; genus Gorilla; species Gorilla gorilla. Next base: position 48,431,974 of record NC_073230.2, read on the forward strand.
TGTGATTCTTGTCTGTACATCCCTGCCAGTGATATGCATTCCATGAGGTTCTCCTTGACTTGGTGAGAAACCAGAAACAGTGTAATAATGAGCAGGAAAGAGCTGTGCTGGCTTCTGGAGAACTTTCACAGCCAGGTGTCTTTCACAAGGTAATGTGATGTATCCTTGTGCCTGCTGCCATGGAGAGGGAAGGAAGGCTGGGAGCTTCTTGCTTGCATTACCCAGCCCTGCCTGGCTGGGGCCATTCTAACTTCCTACATGGGCATCCTAGAGGCTGCGTAACAATAAGGACCTTCACCATTTCCATGTGGTCATTCCTTGCAGCATTTATCAATTGTCAAAATTTCAAAACTCTGCATTGAGCTATAAGAAACAGACCTGCATTAAGCAAGTCTCCAGCAAGGATCTGAATGCAAGTCACTTATTTGGGAGGGAGCCCAGGAAGCATTGTTGCATGATCCCACTGGAAAAGTCTAGGAGCCAGAGTAGGTCATGTGATTCAGAATTAGCCCACCTGGTGGGGAGAGCTACACCACCTCACCTACTCTCCATCATTGCTGGAGGGCTGCTGGATAGGGGGAGGTTGCCCCTCTAGCACTTGCAGCCTACTTTTTGGGCAGGCAAAATAAGCTCTGGCAGCTGAAGGAAGTACTTAGGTACTAACAGGCAGACACTAGCAGTTGGAAGTCAGGCACGGGGGCACTGGCAGCCTCTGTAAGTCCTCTGAGCTCTCCTCCCCCACGCCTTCACCCACTGTAGTCTTCAGAGAGCCTTGCTTCCATAACAGAACAGGACTGGGCTCATTTTGGGCCCACTCAGAGCCGGGAGCCTGGAAGGGTTAGGCACTGACGAATGGGCTGCTGCTGGCCCCTTACAGCCCTGTGTGGTGTGGGCTGTGTTAATCAGCACACGAGGCCCAGGCCACTCAGCACAATAGCTTTTTCAACATACTGTCAGGGGTGCCCTCCAACCAAACCCATGTTCCTGAAGCTGAAGTCAGCCTCAGCTCCTTCCTTAGCATAGCTTTCTAGATTTGGGAACATTGTTGGTGTTTCTTTAAGTCTCCAATAACAGTCCCTACTGACTACACTGGGCCTGCCCATTAGGTTGTAGCCAGGACTGATCTGTTGGTCCGCTCACATGTGCTGTGTGTGGGTTTGAGCTTCGTTCAGCAGATTCCCAACACAAGGAGGTCACGCACATTGATGGAGAAGTAGTGCATGCAGTTGAGGCTGCACTTACAAGAGGTTCAGAGTGGTGGCTGTTTTCCAGTTTCCAGCTCCCAGTGCTCTTGTGTTTGTAGGACTGTGACACAAAGATGGCGCCCAAAGTCTTAGGATGAGGGTGTGGTCTCCAGGAAATAAGGAGAACCATGCTTCTTTTATTTCAGCCTCTGTAGCCTTCAGACAAAGCATCATTGTTTTTTAATTAATCAATCAGCCAAGTAACAAATGTTAATTAGGGAGCCCCTTTGCCAAGCAAAGTGGCAGATGCTGAAGGAAATGCACAGATGTTGGAAAGGGTTCTTGCCTTTGGCAAATTTGCAGTCTAGATGAAGAGACAAAATTTATAATGTGTGACTCTAAGGTAGTGTGACTTAATTTTTAAAACAAACATGCCAGAATTTTTACATGGCTAATTTTCCCTCATATGTTCCTACATTAAATATTATCATTTCCAGTTATGTAATGTTTATATTATAGTTACACAGCTTTGCACTGTAACATGTTTGTGGTAAGTACAGTGGACAGCAGAAATGTAAAAATGAGATGATTTTTCCCAGCCACCTCACAACCAGCGGGTATCCTCCTTGATCACTACATAGGGAGGCAATGTTTTAATTGCATGTACACAGGGTCTAAAGACAAGGTTAGGCAAAATGCTGATGGTGCTAAACTACAAACAGAGCATGGAGGCAAATTTATTTCACCATTGTGGGATGCTATATCTTGATCTTGTATAGAACAGAGGATTTTATTCTTCCAAAAGCCTAATTTATGAGGATTCTTTCTGTATACAGAGGGGAGCTGACTTCTAGAGACACAAAGTATTCATGTGAGCTAAGTAATATATATATATTTTCTTTTAGCCTCACATGACTGTACTGGGTAAACCTTACTCTCCTCCCCTTGGGAGGAGACTGTGGCTCCCAGAGCTTAGGAAGTTGCCCAACATTGCACACCCAGAAGTCAAGGCAGGTTTGAGTGCTGGTCGCTGGGACACCATGGTCATATAATCTACTGCCTTCACCTAGTGAGATGTCTCCAGTCAGCTAGGGCTGCCATTCGTATAGGCCTCTCTCTTATTTAGTTGAAAAGAAGAACCATGTAAAAAGCCTCATCAGGATTTTGCTCCCAGGAGAATCACAGAGGATGCCTGGCCGGGGCTGGGCTGGGGTCCTGGCGGGGGCCACCATCATACTTGCTCTCTCTACCCAGACACGGGGGCCAAAGTGACATTATTATTGGAGAGTAACAGCCAAATCTGTGCTATCAATGTAGATTCAAAAATCCAAATGCAATTCTTGGCATGAGAGATCGAGAGCAGGGGAAAGGATGAGAGAAGTCTAATGAAAGAGCCAGCGCTGTGTCAATTCCACTTAGGAAGAATCCAAAGAAGTCCTTTCTTGTGTCTGCATTGTCATCTGCTCTCCTCCTGCTGTGCCAGCTTTCTTTTCCACTACCCCTTCCCCTCAATATGCATCTCCACTTCTTTCTCCTCTTTTGTTCAGTTTAGCAGGAAAGATCTTTGGAGCAGAAGGAATAGGAGCCTTTAGCAAGCTCAGATATCAAATAATTTTTCACCTCCCTGTAATTGAAATCACAAGATCAGGATTTTCTTCCCTCCAGCCGGCTCCTCTCTTGTTCTCCAGGATCACAGGTGGAGCCGGGCGAGGGTGCTATTGACTTCCCCACTGCTTGTCATGTGGCGGACGGATGCACCAGCCAGGAAGGGATCTGACTCTCAGATGAATTCTTTTATCCTCAAAGGGGCTTCCTGCAAAGGAAACCATTAGTGTTTTGCTATTGGGTTTCTACTCCCCATGGTGTCTAAGAAACCATTCATTTAATTTTGTGACATTTTGAGTGGATTTGGAGAGCTAAGCCCATTTGAAAAGCCCTGTTCCTGTCGAGGAGCACAGAAGGAATGCAAATAGAGTCCAAATGGCCAAACCACCAGCAGCTGATTGTGGCCAGCCTGGCCCTGGGGGATTTCTGCACCTCTCTTCTGCCTTCTGGACATACATCATGGGCTCCTGAGTCCATTCAGCAAGACTGAACCCAGCCCCTTGCTTGTCATGCCAGGATGGACTCCAGAACACAAGAAAACCAGCTTCAAGTTCGGCAGCAGAGACACCGTAAAAAATTAAGTCTCATGTTGTAAAGAGAGCCATGCTGTATATGTTCCTTCCTAAGCGCTTTCTGGTGGATGGAGGGAAGGAAGGTGTCAAGGTGGTTGGGAGCAAGTGCTCTGGGGTCGGCAAGTCTGGCTGGAGGGTCAGCTCTTTCCCACCCTGGTCGTGTGACCTGGGCAAGGTCACAGCCATGCTGTTGAAAAATGCAGGAGTTGCCTGCCCTGAGGGGTTGTTCTGAGGCCACAAATGAGATAGTTTATTAACACGTTTAGCACAGTGCTGGTACGTAGTAAAACCACAGTCCATGTTAGGTGTCACAGATACTGTTTCCAAGATTGCTCTTACTTTTCTGCTAGTTGTTGACAACAATTTGTCCCATGTCCCTTCTTTTCCTAGACCAGCACTGTCCAATAAAAATATAATGCAAGCCACATATTTAATTGCAAGTTCTCTAGTAGCCACATTAAAAAGTAAGAAAAAACAGGTAAAATTAATTTTAACAATATATTTGAAGTTCCCAAAGAAAAATATTATCATTTCAGTATGTAATCCATATAAAAATTATTAATGAGATACTTTACTTTCTTTTTTTTTCTTCCTAGGCCTTTGGAATCAGCATGTACTTACACACACAAAGCATCTTGATTCAGATGAGCCATATTTTGACTCCTTAGTAGCCACAGGAAGGTAGTGGCTCTGCTATTGGACAGCACTGACCTGGGCTTTGGAGCCAATAGCACAGGAAATATATCTCCCTTGACAATTGTAAAAAAAGAAAATCTCATGCAAAACCACTAAATTCTTTGATGATCTCATTTTTTATTACAGGTTTTGTTTCTTTTTGAGTCAATCTTTTCCTAGATATTAGTCTATTCCATTGAGATTTTCAAATTATGTATTTAATATTTGACAATTTATTCTTCTTTGATCTAAAAACTCTTATGCTTGTGGTTATGTCCTATTTTCCATTCCTAATTTCATGAGACTAAGAGATGTTATGGCTATACACTGTAACAATATGTTACTGAAGGAAATATACACAAGTCTCTTTTGGGGGCACTAATTATGAATCTATTTTAACACAGCCTGGGAAGTGTCCTTTGTGTTTGGAAACAGAATGCTACAGTAGGTAGCTAGTCAGGCATGAACAGGGCAGGGGAGGGTTCCCCACTACCTCACCACCCCAACCAGGAGTGTTGGGTGACCATCAGGTGATGGTCAGGCGGTTGCTAACTGTCTCTCTAAAGTAATAATTGGTCACAGCCAGCGCCAGGGGAAGGCAGACTCCTAATAGATAGAAAACACCTGAAACTGGTGATCAGCAGCTTACTGATAAGATCTCAGGAGTTGGAAGAACTAGGGCAAGACTCTGGAAGTATGCCAACATATAAAACCCCAAGTAAAGAAGTCAAAATGCACACTTGTCTTTCAAGTCACCAGCTTGGCCCTCTTCCAAGTATACTTTTCTTTCTTTCATTCCTGCTCTAAACCTTTTTTTTTTTTTTTTTTGGAGATGGAGTCTCGCTCTGTCACCCAGGCTGGAGTGCAATGGCATGATCTTGGCTCACTGCAACCTTGGCCTCCTAGGTTCAAGCAATTCTCCTGCCTCAGCCTCCCAAGTAGCTGGGACTACAGGCGCATGACACCACACCCGGCTAGTTTTTTTTTTTTTGTATTTTGGTAGAGACGGGGATTCACCATGTTGCCCAGGCTGGTCTTGAACTCCTGAGCTCATGCAATCCACCCACCTCGGCCACCCAAAGTGCTAGGATTACAGGTGTGCGCCACCGTGCCCGGCCTCTAAAGCTTTTTAATAAACTTTCACTCCTGCTCTAAAATATGCCATGGTTTCTCCTTCTGCCTTATGCTCCTCAGACAAATTCTTTCTCCTGAGGAGGCAAGAATTGAGGTTGCCCAGCAGACCTGTAGGGATACTGATATTCTCCATCAGTAATGGGAAGGTCATTGCTGACCCTGGTGAGAGCACATCTGGAGGCAGAACAGAGACAGAAGCCACATGACAATGGGTTGGAGAAAGCAAGGAAACCAAGGATGTGGAAATATAGACTATTCTGAAAAGAAGCTGCAAAGAGAAGAAATGTATGGGTAGGTAGAGGCAAGAGGCAGTGTATTAGTCCATTTTCACACTGCTGATAAAGACATAGCCAAGACTGGACAATTACAAAAGAAAGAGGTTTAACTGGATTTACAGTTCCACATGGCTGGGGAAGCCTCACAATCATGGCAGAAGGCAAGGAGGAGCAAGTCACGTCCTACATGGATGGCAGCAGGCAAAGAGAGAACTTGTATAGGAAGGCTCCTGTTTTTCAAAACTATCAGATCTCATGAGACTTATTCGCCATCATGGGAACAGCATGGGAAAGACCTGCCCCCATGATTCAATTAGCTCCCACTGGGTCCCTCCCACAACATGTGGGAATTCAAGATGAGATTTGGGAATATAACCAAACCATATCAGGCAGAGCTCAAGATTAAGAAGAGACCAACTATTGAGTAGGTGAGCTGGTATCTATACTGATCCTTGTCCACCCAGGTATATGCTCTTACAGAAAAACCTACCTAACCCCAGACCAAGGAGATAACCCTTGACATAAGCTTACATAACTGTGCATTCTTCTCTTTTGCAGTTTTCAAATATTTCCAGTGACATACTTCTTTTGTATTCATTATGTATTGTCTCTTTCCTTCACTAGACCCAAAGTTCCATGAACAGAGGGATCATGCCAATATGTTTTCTCAAGCCTGTTCTAGCAGCTGGCACCTAGTAGGCTCCCAGTAAATATTTCTTGGGTGAAGAGACGCAAAGATGCATTTCAGCTTTGATTTTGTGTTAGAAAGGAGATAACTGAAGGGTGTGGGGATATTACCAGCAGCTAGGAAGAGGTTGAAAGTATAAGAAAGACAGTATAATTATAACAAGATCCTTCACAAAATGGGACTAAATGGGTCTAAGAACAAATATAAAAGGCTAATTATGGAGGAGGAAGAAAAGAGACACCTATTATATCTTTTGCAGAACATTACAATATTGGTAAGTGGGTTTGTAGACAGAAATTTAGGGCCATCATTTCCTGATAACCCTAACCATCCTGGTAAAGTGAGATGGAAGCTGATGTTTTGAGAGGGAGCCAAGGGAAGTAGTGAGGGCTTGGGACAGCAGTCACTGAAGGGAAGGCAGAAAAGGAAAGAAAACACAAGGACAAGTAAAAGGACCAGCGACGGGCCTCAGGGTTCAGCAAAAGCTGGAAAGCATCGGTGGGGTGGTCTCCAGCCCCTCAGCAGCCGTGTTAGAAGGGCAAGTGGGTTATGGAAATATTCCGGGCAAGGTTCAGAGGGTCAAGGGAAGGGTGTATTAGTCAGTTCTCACGCTGTGATGAAGAAGTACCAGAGACTGGATAATTTATAAAGGAAAGAGTTTTAATTGACTCATAGTTCCGCATGGCTAGAGAGGCCTCAGGAAACTTACAATCATGGTGAAGGGCAAAGGAGAAACATGCACCCTCTTCACAGGGTTGCAGGACAAAGTGAGTGCAAGCAGGGAAAATGCCCTATGCTTATAAAACCACCAGATCTCGTGGAACCCACTTATCACAAGAACAGCATGGGGGAACCACCCCATGATTCAATTACCTCCACCTGGTCCCACCCTTGGCATGTGGGGATTACATTTCAAGGTGAGATTTGAGTGAGGACACAAAGCCAAACCATATCAAAGGGGAAGGCTAAGGGAGTGAAGATGCTGACTCAGGAGCTGCTGAGAGGATTGATTTAGGGGATATCTCTGGCGTGAGGACTGAGCAGGTAAGAAAGTGCCACTAGGAGGCTGCTGGTCACAGGAAGCATCATGGAAGAGGAGGTTGTGGGTTCGAGAGCTGGAGATCAGAGTTTACCTTTTCAGAGGTGGGGTTATTCCAGGTGAAGGCTGGATCCACGTGGTAGGTGGCTGAGCCCATGGAAGTGAGGATGGGGTTTAGAATGGTTATCACCCCAGCCATTGGTGCCCCTGGCAAGCCTTAGACCATGCACTGGAGAAGAAGACTTGGTTTCATGTCTTAATCACCATGGCAGTGGGGAAGGGGCAGTTGATATTCAACAGAAACAAGAAGGGCTGGAGCCAGAGGGAAGGATCAACCTCGACAAGGAGAGGGATGCCTGAGGATGAAGAGCAGGTAGAGTGGCAGGCACTTTGACAAACCAGGGGACCGTAGGACATTTGGAGCTAGTGTCTGGAAAGTCATGAAAACTCTTTCAGGAGCCCTCTGAAGCACCTTCTCTGAGTGGTGGTTCTCAGATTGAGATCTGCTGCATTCCTTTCAGCCATGCCTTCTCAGCCACTCAAAAACCATCCCTCTGTCTCTCCCATGCCTCCACCAACAGGAAGCTCTACTGAGACTTATAAGCCCAGAGAGCCTCTGAGTTTGATTAGGGACTAGAGATTCTCAGAGCCCATGAACTAAGATGTTGAATGGAAACATGGAAAAAAATAGTCAGAACTACCTTTTTGAAGTTGCTGCCAAAAATCCATGTGCTAAAAGCTTTATAGTAAAAATGCCCACATCATTTCTCCATCTGAGGAATGTTTGTGCAAATAAAAATCAGTTTGTTCTCATTACAGCTCTAGGGAGCCATTACTTATCTTGGATTTTCTGTTAATAAGCTCATGAAGTTCAAGATCATAAAATGCACCCAAGCGACTTAGAAAACATTATGAGTCTGAATTTCTCCTTGTCCCTTATTTTCCCCATGAACATTTCTGAGCGATATTTTGTCCTTAGTCTCACTAACTGTCTGTCAATTTCCCATCCATGACCCCAGACCACATGCCTCACGTGATTCAGGTGTCAGTGCCCAGGCAAGTGCACAGAAGTCTGCAGTAAAATTGGTGCCTGTCCTTCTATTATCTGCTCACTTGTTGGGAAAGTAAGAGAACTTTGCAAGCTTAGCAAATGATAAGGCTTACCTGAGAGTGATAAAAATCTTAAGGAAAAAAACTATTTGGGATATAGGCTAAAATATCTTCAGGTTGATCAGATAGGCACCATAGGCTTGGACAGCCTGTCAGCCAATGACTGGGAGATATGAAAGATCCCAAAGTAACTTTGGAGGAGAACTGAGGGACTTGATGGACACAATCTGCTTTCTCTGAAGGAGCTGGTTTCAGGACTGCAGGCCCATTTCTCCAGGAAGCGTACCATTCCTCTGACTGTTTCATGAATACAAGAGAAGGAAGTGGTCTGCTGGGAGGCTTCAGGAACCTGAGATGTGGTCTGGCCCTGCCATTACTTAGCAACTATCTTGACATTCTGGCCCAAACTTGCCCATATGGAAAATGGTGCTGATAGTCAAAATTGATGCTTTCAAACTGTGTTCCAGTTGGAAAGCTGAGGGGTGTCTCAGCACATCTCATGGCTCTTGCTCTCATGTCCTTGGCTTTCAGATTCTTGACCTCACGGCACCAGCTTTGATGTCTGCCTTTGGGGACTCATTGGAATCTCCACCTTGGTTTTTTGGACCTTGCCTCACCACCGCTCAGCTCTTGCCTGTGCTCATTCTCTCAACATGAGGATCCCTACCGGAAACTGGATCCCACTTCATTTTACAAACAACCTATGAATCCGTACAGGGGTACCCAGCTGGGAACTGGGCCCTACCCCAGGCATCACCTTGCCCCTAGCAGATGTCCCCGTCTAATGCCACACCATGACATATTCCAGAGCATCTCTGGGCCAAGTCCCAGTGCCTGGCTGGGTTCACATGGGCCTCAGTTGAGAACTGTATGATGACCTAGATCCAGGACCCAAGCCTTCTGACATCTCAGTGCTAACAATCATATTTCAGTCAGGAGGTGTGCTTTGAATCTCTTTCTCTCAAGACTGCCATGTATGGTTGTGCATTGCACACCTGTGTGGGACACTTTCCAAGATCTATGATGCAAAAAGTGTCCCTGCAATCACCGTGGGGCATAACCTTGCATGGCCATACATGGCAGACTGCCCATTCTTACTCCTGGAACAGATTGCTCCCAAGGCTGCTGGAAAAAGAACCCAGCTTTATTAGGAAGGCATAATTGAATATGTAGGAGCTGGGCCTTCTTGATGGCTTATAGGCACTACCTTAAACGATCCAGTATGTTGTGACAACATGATTTGATTACTAATCCTTGAATTCAGCTACTGCCAGGTGAGGTGGGCCATGTCCTTCAAATGGTTTAACTCTGACACCATCAATTGACATCCTAGGCCACTGGGCAGAAGATTCATAACATGACTCAGAATACCAATTACCACATGGTAACTCACAACAGATCCTGGCTGAGATCCATCGAGTGGCAGAAAGTATGGAGAGCTGGCTGTCCAGAAAAGAAGGCTCCATCTCCCAGGAGGAGATACTGGTACCCAAGGACTGTGGCAGTGCCTCAATACTACCCACATTCCAAGTTTCTTAACCTGGGCCATGGAAGTTCTACCAGCCCTACATCAGACATGGCACCTTCCAGTTCTGATTTCTCCATGACCCACAGGAGGGTAGAGATATTCATCTGTTCCAAGGCCTGGTACAAAGCAGGTACTCAATAAGTATTTGTTGAATGAATGAATGAATGCTCAGTTATAAGTCAATGATGGACCCTGGGCTCCTGAAGAATTTATGCATCTATTTCTGATGTCTGAAAATGTCCTAAGATCCCTAGGACACAATGTGCACTCTTGGGGAGCTGACCTCTCCCATAACCAAGACAATCTCAATCTGTCCTCAACACTGGTCTTGCACCTGCACCAAATTTAACTCCTCTGTTCATTACAGAGATCAGAGTCCATAGACAATTCAATCCCTTTATCTATAACCAGGACCACCTACTTCCACAATTCTATTTCTGGTTTTGGAAAACATTATCCAGAGCTGTCCATTTCTGACCTCAGTGTTCCACTTCCTGGTGCCACATGGAGTCCATCAACAGGTCTATTGATTACCCCCAACAGAAACACAGCACCAGATGAGTCCTTGAGCACTGAAGACATAGTCCACAGAAATTCATTCCTTATCTCTGGGCAATAACTTTGGGAGTAAAGGTTCCCAAAGTTATTTAGGCCCTAATCCCTGGAGACAGTGAATATTTCCTTACTTGGCCAAAGGGGCTTTGCAGATATGTTTAGGTTAAATCTCTGGAGATGAGGTTATTCTGGATTATCTCGGTAAACCCAATATAAACACAACTGTTTTTATAAGATGAAAACAGAGGGAGATTAGGCTAAGTAGAGGAGAAGGCAATATAAAGACAGAAGTAGAGATAGGTGGGATGCAGCCACAAGCCAAAGAATGTTAGCAGCTAACAAAAGTTGGAAGAGGCAAGGAATAGATTTTCCCTTAGGGCTTCCAGAAGGAACCAGCCCTTCCTGCACCTTGGTTTTTGCCCCATAAGACTCCTTTTGGACTTCTTGTCTCTAGAACTGTAAAAGAATACATTTATGTTGTTTTAAACCACTAAGTTTATGGTAATTTGTTATAATGGCAATGGGAAATGAATGTAGCCTTGATGTAAACAGCTCCTTTCCAGTTGATGACAGGTTCGTCATAGCACCTCTGGGCACCATAGGCATCCAATCAGCCATCTGGCTTCTAGGGAGACTACAACCTGCTCAGAAGAATTACAAACAGTTTCTGGCCTGTCCAGCAGAAACATCATTCATAGCAAAGCAGAAGCTAAAAGGGCCCAGCCAGAAGTCCATCTCCTGTGAACTCTACCATTCAGTAAAACTCTGGACACCAATCAGGTTTCCGACAGACCTGCCAGCCTCCAGCCTGCGTGGAACTTGATGACATCTATCACAGGGATGGATGTATGTATCTACCAGTGGCTTGACAATGAAGAATTATCTGGCCAAAACAATCCATGCTTTTAGTGTCCTGTGGCCGCTTCCTTCCCTCTCCTCATGATTTTGAGGACTTTTGCTGTTTACTAGCATCTCTCATGTGAGGTAAAGACAGAAAATAAGATTCAATAGGTTCTTCTGGTTCACACTGACAATTGTGATATTTGTTATGCTTTATATGATCCTTATTTCTTTTTAACTTAGTTGAAGTCCTACTGAAAAAGGTAAATTTTCTTTTTAGTTAATAAGAGAATAGATCTGATTAATATTTAACCATGATAAAAAGGTTCTGAACTTTTTATGTAGGTGCAACAAATTGAACTCCAACTCTGTTAGGCTCTGTGCTGGATGCTTTGAATATGTCACCTCATTTAATAGTCTCAAGGACCCTATGAATGAGTATGTGGTTAATTTTAGGTGTCAACTGGATTAAGGAATACCTAGGAACCTGGTAAAGCATTATTTTTGGATGTGACTGTGAGGGTGTTTCCAGAGGGGATTAGCATGTAAGTATGGGTGGACTAGTTGGGGAAGGCCCACCCCCAATGTGGATCGGCACTATGCAATCTGCGGGAGGTCCGGAAAGAACAAAAACAGAGAAAAGGCAAATATGTGAAGCCATCTGCTGAGGCTGGAACACACTCTTTTGCTCCTTTCCTTGGACAACAACTTCAGGCTCCTCAGCCTTTGGACTCTAAGACTTATACCAGTGGTCCCAGGGTTCTCAGGCCTGAGGCTAGGGACTGAGAGCTGCACTATTGGCTTCCCTGGTTCTGAAGCCTTCAGACTTGGACTGAGCTATGTTACCAGTATCCCAGGGTCTCCAGCTTGTGAGTGGCCTGTCCTGGGACTTCTCAGCCTCCATAATCAAGTGAGCTAATTTGCCTAATAAATCCTCTGTCTATCTCTGTATCTCTGTATCTCTGTGTCTATCTACCCATCCATCCATACATACATCCTATGATTCTGTCTGTCTGGAAAACCCCAACTGGTACAGAGTATTTTAAGATGGAATAAACTGAATCTCAGGGACTCGAAGTAACTTGCCAAAGCCTGCCCACAGCTAGTAAGAGGTAGATCCAGAGAGTGCATTTGGTTGTTTGCAAAGCCTCTGCTCATTCGTTATTATCCCTGTGGCTAAGAAATTGCCTAATTACCTGTAGTTGCCCAGGAGGCTCTATTCAAACTCAGACAGTCTCCTAGGCAGAATGACCTTTGTGCTTTGTGCAATTCTGAAGTTCCTGTGATGGCCATTTTGGCTTGGAACTTGCCAAGGATTCTCAGGAATAATTTTGACATGGGAAAACATAGTTAATGGCACCCTAGAAGAGTGTGGAGTTTTGGGTTATAACATTATTGTTTATCCTATCCCTCACTCCAGCAGAAATTTTAGGCTGGAGAATTTGATGGTCCTGTGGCAGGATGGACTCTCATGGGTATACATCGATTCAGAACCCCAGAAAAGGCAGCTGTGGTCGCATAGTTCATGTCCGCCATCTTGCTCCCATGTCTTCCCCTAGGCAGAGCACCTGCTCATAAAGTAAGGTCTAGGAGCTCGGCTATGATAGTCAAAGGGAGTCTATACTTTGCCAGTACATTTAAGATGATGAAGGCAAGCATGTGCGAGATGGCCTTAAGGCGTCATGATGGGGAGAAGTTTCTCTAACATTCTTTTTGCACACTGATTCAAGTTTCTTGCCATTTGATGAGTGACAGTCTGACTGCCTCTCTCACCTTCCTTTCTGTATTGAGGTAGGTGAGATTTGAGAATGTTGAGAAGGTCCAGCCTTCTCAGATGTGCCCAGTCAGGTGGGACAGACATGCTGTTTCTAATCTGGGTGTTTTAATGTTTAAAAAAATGTACAAGTGTTTCCTTAAACATTATACCATTCAACAGGAATTTAGTAGCAATTCTTTCATATCATTCAGGATTTGAATGTATCAAAGTATATATTTGTTTGAAATCCACTGAGTGATGGTCCCCAGTTATTTGTGTATTGCACTAGTTCTGTGACTGCTGCTGTGTAATAAAAAGAATGCTATTATCAAAATATTTGAGGATGTGGTATTTTCTGGATCCTTTTGGAGATTAACTATGACATAGTCAGAGTTCACAAATTCTACACTTGAGAAGCTTTTTTACGCTTTAGTATTTTCAAGCCTATATGGCCAAGGAATCCATTTTCATGTATAACTATCTATTCACATCCCTCTGTTTTCCAACACACTCTTTGGGAAAGGCTGGGAAATGAGCAACTCATAGGATGGAGCCTGAGAACAGAAGCCTAGTGATCCCAAAGTCACTGCATGCTGGTCTTGGCTGGGTCCAAGACACATAAAGAAAGCAGACCTTGGCAACCATGCCAGTGTTTAATCCGCAAACTCATCCCTCCTGCATTACAGTGTGCATTACATGGCTAGACTCTCCACAAAGGTGACTGCCAGGCTGTGCTCCTTTTTAACTCCATAGAGTTTTAATGGAGGTAATAGAATGTCTTTCAGTTTTTGGTACCCAGACTTCACCATCTATAAAATGGGACCTACACTCATGTTTTTTCAGAGGCAGAGTGAATATTAGGTGAAAGGCACTATGAAATCTTCAGATAGTGGGGCATTATCTTAGCGCTGAGTACAACTCTTAGAGGTAATGACCGCTATTAGTACTGCAAAGGAAGTAAAGCTCATTTAATGCAAAGAAAAGTGATGCTATTTTGAACAACGTTCACACAAGGATACTTCACATATGAATTTAGCTCAAAGTTAGAGTGATAAAGATGGAGACAATAAAATAATTCTACCAGTACGCTGAAAGACACTGTGCTTGTGCTCATGTTTTATAGAAAGGTGCAGGAATAATAATTTGTTCCCTTTCAGATAGGAGGGTTAATTATCCCCCCATCTCAACCTAAACAAGTTTTTTCTTTTGTTGGGATTAGGATGGATTTACTCTGCCTTTTGGCACACTTTAAAAATGGGTATGGTGCTTATATTACTGCCTAATGAGATTGATATTCAGGAATGTGCAAGATTCTAAATCCACCCAAAACATTGTATCTCCAGAGTACTTAGCTTACCCACAGGAAACATAGAGAAGCTCTTATTCACCCATTTTGCTCAATTATGTCCTGCCTAGTACCAAAAAGAATTAATAGTAGTTTGTAGTAAAATATAAAAAATATTTAAAACAAATTTAAGATTAAGAGAAAATAAGGTAGAAAAAAATAAGACCAGGCCAGAAATTATGTTAGGAAAAGCAATTTCCATGCAATTCACTACAGTTATAGTTAAAATCTAGAGAGGAGTTTGTGGAAATTGACAACCTGAATCTAAAAACTTCATTGGACAGTGAAGGGCCACAAATCGCCAAAAAAACTGTTTTGAAGAAGAACATCGTGAGGGAAGTGTTTGCCCTATTAGATATGACATCGTAGGAAGCTGGAGAGCTTTGTGTAGCATAATGTCAGTGCAGAGCTGGAGAAGTAGGTCACAAATACACATATTTATGCATGGAAACCTGATCCGTGGCCGAGCTAGCCTTACAAAATGATGGGGAAAAATGCACTACTTAATAAACACAGCAAGATCAGCTCTCTGTCTTAATGCCCTCAAATCAATTCTGGCTGGAATGTTGACCTAAAGATGACTGAGGAACTGTATGATGCTTGGGAAAAAAATGATAGGAGAATATCTTTATGGTATTCGCTTAGGAGAGGGCATCTCAGACAAAGACAAACAAAAATGTGAAAAGGAAAAAATTACAAATGTAACTACATTAAGATCACAAGTTTTGTAGAAAGAAAGGAAGAGAGAAAGAGAGAAAGAAAGAAGGAAAGGAAGAAAGAAAAAAGAAGGAAAGAAGGAGGGAGGGAGGGAGGAAGGAAGGAAGGAAATGAGGGAGGAAGAAACAAGGAAAGAGGGAAGAAAGGAGGAGGGAAAGAGAAATAGACATGGTACTGAGTAGGAGAAAATGTTTCAAAATCTACCCCCAAAACAGATAAATGACAGTAATATACAATAAATCATAAATTGTAAGTAGATAGATAATTTATTTATAATATATAAGTTAATAGGAAAAATAAACCTCAAAAAATTGAAACAAGGAAAGAATGAACAAGAGATTTATAGAAGAGGAATCCAAACATCTGCAAAATGCTCAAACTCACGAACAGTGATAGAAATGCACATTAAAAGTATAGTAATATACTATGTCACAGCAGATTGGGGAAAACAAGTGTACTAAATACTCTAAATGTTAGAAAAAATGTGGAGAAATAGGAGCTGTCATATCCTGGTTGGTGGAATTTAGTGCAATTACTTTGGTGATGGTTATTAAAGGTGAGGATGTGCATAGCCCATGACTGAGCCATTTAACTTTTAGGTATGTTTCCTGGAGAAACTTTTGCATATGTGCATATGGAGACACATATAATCAGGTTTCCTGCATAATGTTTATGATAGTAAAATAAATTGATAAAACTTAAAAGTCCATCAATAGGAATATGCATAAATATATATTTTTGTATATTTATACAGTGAAATACTATATACCAGTTTAAAAGACAAAATGAGAGCCACAACAATCAGAATAAATCTCATAAACATAATGTTGAGAGAAAAGTAAGTTTTACAAACATTGACAAATAGGATGCTATTGATTGTTAGTTTAAAAAATAGCACAATAGCACTATGTATATATTATATATACACAAATATATGATAAATTGATCAAAAGGTGCCTAAGAAAGAGAAACATTAAATTAATGATAGTGATTTATGCTGAGGAATGAAAAGGGAACTGTGACAAGGATAGCTACATGAGGATCTCAACTTTATCTGCAATTTTTATTTTACGTAAAAAAATTCCGAAGCAACAAGCAATTCAATAAAAGAGATATGCAAAATATATCAGCGAGTGCTTTATAGAAAAGAAAACATAGATGGCCAATAAAATGATGAAATATTCCACCTCATTAGTAACCACGGAAATTAGAATCAAGGCCAGAATGAAATGTCATTTTTCACCTATTTTATTGGGAAAAATTAAGGAATCTGACTAACCATGTATTAAAGAGTGTATGGACCAACTGGTGGGAGTGAAAATTGGGACGACTGCTTTGGAAAATGTCTTGGCAGTCTATTAGGAAGGTAGTTATTCATATATCCTATGGCCCAGAAACTCCACTATGAGAAGTACACCCAGGACAATCTCTTGCACAGCACACCAAAAGATACCTATGAGCATGTTCACCAGTAGTTTATCTAATGGTAAAAATGGCAAACAACCCCAAATCATGCAAAATTGAGGCAAGTCTTCACAACAGAACAAGCCAGCATTGAGTGGACTAGAGACACATAACACGCAGTTGAATTTTAGTAATGTAATATTGAGTCCCTGGAACGCATGTTAGACGACTTCATGTAACATGATACGCTTTTAATGAAGGTCAAAACAAGTAAAATAATGTATCGGTTGAAAACAACATATTGACTATATATATATCATATATATGATATTTTTAATATGTGGTATATATATAATAAAATGTTTTTTAAAAACCAAGAAAATGACAAACACAAAAATCAGGATAGTGTTTGTCCCGAAGGGGTAGGCAGGAACACAAGATAGGGTGAAGCCTAGTTATTGTTAATGTGTTAAGTTTTTGGATCGCATGGTGGATTCAGGAGTACTCATATTATTCAAAATAAAAAAATGACTACATGAATAAAGTAATCTATAACTAATTGAAAGCCATGAAAGAGCCGAGGATCATATTGTTACAAGAACCAAGAACTCTGATTAATCTGATTTTGTGCATCTGGAGTTCAATAAAAATAAATTTAAAAAACAGTTAATAGAGACCAATGTTATTTTGATAAAGCAGGCTGGTAGGTGCTGAAGTTTCTTTATAGTTGTCTGTAAGAAAATACCTTATGATTTAAAAAAATAAAAATTCAAGCACATCATACAATCTTTTCCAAAGGTTCCTTTATGTTCTTATTTTTTGTGTGTGTGATATAAACAAAGCCATCTTACGGAAATAAAGAGACAGCCAGATGGGGGGGCCCAGAAAATCTCCAACAGACTTGCGCCCTCGGAGGAATGAGCACTGGGGTGGAGCTATGGCAGTTCCCGCAGTTTGCAATGAGGAGGAGTCTGGCCCCTCCTCTTCCTGTGTGTAGCGTGGGATTCAAGCGGTGAGGCAGGAAGCGCTCTAGCAGAGAACTCTGGCCTCGCGGAGCGTCCGTGTGTCCCCCTTTTCTTCCTTTTCACTCAAACCCTTCTTTACTCTTCAAACCATCTGTAAGCCTAAATTTTTGTGGCTGTGGGATGGACAAGGACCCAGTCTTTAGCTGAACTAAGGAAAAGTCCTGCAACAATGACAATTTCAGAAGTTTGATCTTAACAGGTACAGAAGTTTAATGCTTTCATAAGATAATAAAATTCATCAGCATTAATGGTATTCATTGCAATCACATGGCTGCCTGGAGATTAAGCAAGGATACATAGTAACTAGATCAATTCAGTTCCATTCAATTACAGAAGAATTGAGAGTTCTTTATGTGCGAGGCACTGTGCTAACTTCTTGGGGTACAAAGGCAAATGTGTCCCGTACAGATAGTTCATGGTTTCCTGGCATTTACTATCACACAGTAACCTCATGAGCTTTTTGTTTCTCTTTGTTATTTCTTCCCTATCTGTAGATAACATGTATGTTGACAGTGTTCTTGGTATCATGTGCAGGTGGCCATAGGACATAACACATTTGTGTCCCCACACACATACAACCACTTTCTTATTCGATAACATTATTCAAACATTTGCTGAAGTGCTAAGTATCAGACATGGTTGCATACATAGTTGATTTTGTGCAAAAGGCAAAAGTACTTATGTGAATATATTGCACATTATTTGTTTAATTCCACTGGCGATGCAGATCGAAAATTCTTTCATATTCCTTCTGGGGAGTTCTGCTTACTTTGCTGACCTCAGAGCATATGCTGAACTATGGACCTATATTTCTGTATTTTTTTCTGTAACTATACTCAATATGGCTGTGAATGAGCTTTATGTCAATTCACATTGTTAGGCTACAAAGAACAGAAACCCATTTATGCTACCTTTAGTAATGAGATTATCTTAGGGATACAGAGGAGGAAATGGAATCTCAGAGGAAGAAGTATTTGGAACCAGGCCATGCAGAGAAGAGAGCTGGATGGTGATGGTGGAAGCCAGGTGTCTGGAGGGCCGGGTAATCCTTTTGCTGTCTTATTGCTTTCTGTGGTTGTTGCTGTAATGGCATCAGAAGTAACCTCTGTCATTATTGAGGAACTCCTGGCAATTATCCTTCCACATGCACTTGTTGCTAAGATTAAATGAGTCAAGAGAGATAAAGCCCTTGAAACAGAGCATGGCATTTTGTAAGTACTGTATATTATTGTTTATTATTATTATTGCTGCCTTAAAGTTTACTCATTACTTGAACTTATTTGGTGCTCCCAACTATTTTCCTTCTCCTTATTTTATCCTCTGCTCAGACTATAAGTGGAGTCTCATTTTCAAACCCCTCAAAGAGGCTATTTCATTACAGTTTTTTTTTTTTTTGTCAGGCCAACTCATAATTTACTGGTCACCTTGACTATGGCCATTTGAGATAGCCCATGCAGTTAGGATGGCTGTGAAGCCACAGCCTTGTGGCACAGTGGACGGCTCCCAGCTCACGGGATGACGAAGGGGTCCTTCCTCAGTACTGACTATGGCCTTGGCAGTTTCTTGGATGACTATGACAGGCACTGGAACTGACCTGTTTGGTACAAGCTTACTTTCCCTTGTCTAAATTATTTATCTCAAAAATGTGCTTACTGGAGTCTTAACAACTCTTTAACATGAAGTCAGTGGTACCAATTTGGAGTCATCATGCCCATATACTAAAGTAGCTTTATGATTAGTCTCAAGGTCATTGAGGCATGATTTCTATCTGTGCAGAAAGACTCTAGAGCCAAAACAGTCTGCACTGAGGAAGGAACTCTAGGTTGTTTCATGATTGTACCAAGAGGCTCTGGCTTCCCAGACATCCTGTTCTGGCCTCAGAGTCTTTTTTATACATACAGAACTCATGCCTCAATCAACTTGGGAATAATCATGAATTAATGTATTAGTAAGACTGAAATAATTCTCAGTAAATTTTGGAGTTACCAAAATTATTTTCTCATAAACAAGAGCCCAACAAAATAGATCTAACACCTGTTTTTCAGTATCCAGATACATTGGAAATATCCTGACAGTTTATTTATATAGGAAATTATATGGGATTTGGGGTCAAAGGACAAGAAGTTGAATCCTGACACTGTCACTCAATAGATGGGTGGTTTTGGGTAATTTAACCTCTCTGAGACTAATTACCTTCATTTCAGAATTTTTCAATACTATTCATTAGCACAGCCATGCTATAAAAACATGACATAACATGTTAGGAAAAAAAAATAAGGGGCTTCCAAGCCAAAGGCAGAAGATATAGTAGGTTAAAAGAAATGAAAATAAAATTGTAGACTGGGGATTTCACATTACTTTCTGTCGTTAATATTTTTAAATTATTTCTGAGAACACGATATAGTCCATGAGGAAGAAGAGAGTATAGAAATATGACCTAAATATGTGTCAAATGAACAAAACACAACAGAAGGTTTTGTTGTTGACTGTGACTTAATTAATAGAGGCTTTAATCCTTGTTTTCAGTAGGCAGAATGACTAATTGAGTACTAAAATATCTCTATTATTTTTATTTCTAAGTTCTCAAATTGTACTGATGGGTGAACTGAGGATATGTAAAACCCGGGGCAAACAGAATTTCTGGTTGAAGTGTCTTATAGACCAGAGTTTTATTTTGCACAAGGGTATGACTCTTTCCTAATTTATGGACCCTTCAGTTTTTTGTTATTG
Organism: Gorilla gorilla gorilla; assembly: GCF_029281585.2. Classification (NCBI taxonomy): domain Eukaryota; kingdom Metazoa; phylum Chordata; class Mammalia; order Primates; family Hominidae; genus Gorilla; species Gorilla gorilla. The sequence continues at coordinate 48,452,156 of NC_073230.2, forward strand.
CCATGTGGTTTTTAAATTGTATTTTTAAATAGGGGTATAATTTGGAAGCATTTGCTCCTTGGAGTAAAGATCTTACCTATTAGATTTGCATTAGTTTTTCAGAAAGTGCATTTAGGATAAATGTTAGCTCAAATAGGCTTTCTTCAAAGTTGGCAAAGACAAGGAAGGAGAGAGGGGCGGTGACCCTACTGAACTGCCTGGCCTTCCCACCTGGGCCTGGCCTCCTTGGCTCTTCCAGGAAGGGCCCGGTGCCTGCAGCAGCCTAAGAACAAGCTGCCTGAAATCCAGGTGGAGTAAAGGTATTTCTGTTTCCCACCAGCATGTCTTCAGGGCAGAAATTAAAAAATGAAACCTGAACCTAGAAAGCCTCACTAATGGGAACCCCACATTTGGCAGAGCTTTGTTGGGTTTCTCATGGCCAAAAGTATGGGCAACACTTCCCAGCCTCCTTCCTTCCTCCACCACTTTCTTGGCTGTCTATACTCAGGCCATGGGTAACAATCACTGTTATCTCTACCTTCAACCTGCCCAGAAATTATAGCAGAAAAGATAAGAGAAGTTGTGAAGAATGACTCTATACTGAAGGTGTACTCAGTTGCCAGGAACTATATATAAAAGCTTTTATGTAATCCCACAGCAATCCTACAAATAGTTATGATTAGACTTATTTTACAGATGGAAAAAAAATGAGGGTTAGAGATGTTATTTTAATTAGAAAGCCAAGGTTGCACAGCTAGTAAGTTGCTAATTGTGAGCCAAACTGAGGCCCTTCTGTTTCCAGTGTTCGAGTGCTTGTGAAGCTGCTCTAAGTGGGCAGGGCAAGTGGGAGCCCTTGCCTCTGCAGGGACAGAGCACTGGGGATGCCTGCATGGTGGGGTGCCTGAAAGTCTCCTGCATTTCTAAGCTAGAACTTGCAAATCTGTCCTTATTTCCCCCTACTTCAGAGTTTGCCTACAATTCAATTGCCTGCTGACTTGGATGAGTACTCAGGGGAATACTTTTGATTTTTGTGTCCTGGGGCTACCTAGTCCAATAATATGGAGTGCTGTGAGAGACACTAGCATAGCTTTTCGTAGAACAACCTTCAACAATGTTTAAAGAAACCTGTAATGAAACAACTTGAACCAGCATTACCCCGTTTTGCTGATTTCAGCAAAAATGGGCCCCAACTTGAAAACATGTCACTATTCAAAGCTCATTTTTAGGTTGGTTGTTTAAAATTCAGATCACATTTTCAGAAATGGTATTATAAATGGCAATTAGGCTTCCAGGCTACCTTATAAAAACCTACTTACCACGTAACATAGCTGGAATACTTTGTATTTATAATAAAAAATGGTAGAGAATAATACTATTGTAATGCTACAAATTAAAATAAGTAATGATGGTGGGCTAATTAACTTTTATGTAATTCGTGTGGCCTCTAGCTTGAGGAAACACAGTGTAACAGCTATGAGCTTGCTCTGGGGTTAGAACATCTGGTTCAAATACTAGCTTTATGGCCTACTTATTGGTGTGACCATGGGACAAGGTATAACTCACTGAGCCTCAGTTTACTCAACTATAAAATGGGGATAAAAACACCTCACAGGGTTGATGTGAGCATTAAGTGAGATAATATGTCTAAAGTGTTGGTGTCATAGAGCTTGACACCTACAAAGTTCCTGGGGTATGATAACTGTTGTGGACATGATTGATACCTGCTGATCATTAAGTCCTTCCCACTGAACGGACACTGTGCCAAAGATGTTGCCTACAATTTAAACCTGTTAGCCCAGTGAGGAATTAGTCCCATTTTTACAAATGTGTGATTGAGGTGCTCTGAGATTAAGCAACTTGCCCAGGGTCACATCAAAACATGTCAACTTGTCTAGACCACAGGTTACCCAGATATTTGGTCACACGTTATTCTGGGTGTGTCTGTGAGGGTGGTTCTGGATGGAATTGACATGTGAATTGGTGAACTGAGTAAAGCACAGTGCCCTCCTCAATGTGTGTGGGGCTCATTGAATCTGTTGAGGGTCTGATTGGAACAAAAGAGCTGAGGAAGGGAGAACTCTCTCTCTCTCTGTGAGTGTCTTTGAGCTGGAACAGGGCTCTTCTCCTGCCTTCAAACTTTGACTGGAACTTATGCCATCAACTCTCCTGCTTCTCAGGGCTTCAGACTTGGACTGGAATCGCATTATCAGCTCTCCTGGGTTTCTAGCTTGTCAACTGCAGATCTTGGACTTCTCAACCTCCATAATCTCATAAGTCAATTTCTTATAATAAATCTCTTTAGGTAATAATAGATGAAAGATAGATGGAGGGATAGGTAGATAGATGAATAGATAGATAGATAGATAGATAGATAGATAGATAGATAGATAATCCTATTGGTTCCATTTCCTGGGAAAGCTTTGATGAATATAGTCACAGAGATGCAAAGTGAAAGAATGAGGCCTGGCATCCAGGTCTATAGGTTTGAAAGCTGAGAATCCTCTGAGGTCTGGCTGTGACTCCCTTTGGGTCCATGGTTGGACTGCCCAGTTCTTACTCTGTGCCAGGTGGCACTGCCCAAACCAGGAATGGGGACTGTCAGGATTATCAGGGCCAGAAAGAAGGAGGAGAAATAGGAAAGAGCAAGTAATCATGTGAGCCAAGGCAGAAATGGGTCCCCAATTCTTATCAATTGTTGCTTAATTTAACTTTGGAGTTTCACCAAGTTTTATCAAAGACTCCTTTCAACTCCTTCCAAAACTTGATGGTAGGAGCCAAAAGTCCTTCAAGGTCACATGACTTTATGGCCTCCAGCACCATGCCTGGCACATAGCAGGTATACGAGAAACCCCATTAACTCTGAGTAAGATGTCACAGCACTTACATAATTTTTCTGCTATTTCCAATGACTTCAGATTCATTGGGAAGCAGTAATGAAGGGTTTGATTTCTAGAGGTCTCTTATCTGTCAGAGCTCCACACTGCCACCACCTACCTTCAAAGTGACTTCTCTATTAGGGAGCAGGGGGACGGTTTCACTAACCATAGATGCTAAGACAGAAATTTAAAAATGCAGTACTCCCACGCTGAACCCAAGTTCTATGTTTTCCCTGACCAGAAGGAGTCTCTCTCCCACTTTACTCACTTGGCTCCCAGCTTTTCCATTTCACTGATCCTCACCAGATGGTGTTTAACTATCGTCAATGCAATGATTATGTTTATTTATCTAAATGTCCCTGAAGCTTCGACTGATGAACTTGACTTTATTCATCTCTCTTCTGACTCAGTAAATTCTCTAGAATATAATATTTACAGTCTAAGCTTAATAGAACCTCACAACATTGAAAGATGATATGATTTTTTAAAACACAGATTAATAAATAAATCAGTACAAAAATTAAATATATGAGGATGAAGAGAAAGAAAGTGATCACAGAAAATCTGGAAAACAAAAAAGTAAAAAGCAGATGAAGCTTTCTTAAGTAGCACAAGCTAAAGAAAACAATGACCATTGGCATTCTGCAGTCATGCTTTCTGCTCTGTTATTTTTAACTTTTTATTGTTTTTGTTTGTTTGGTTAACATGGTTTCTTTTTCCTTTGCCAATTTGTAATAAATGAAGTAAAAGAGATTTTGTTAGAGTATTAACATGAGGTTCAAAAGTATCTGCTGCTCCTTCTGTTTCTTCGGACCAGCCTCGCTGCCTTCACCACCACCAGTGCCAGCTGCTGTCCTGCAGGCACTGACGCTGCTGTGTGGCCCAGGCTGGAGCTTCCCTATCACCATCGTCTCTGCATTTCTCACTTGTGAAAATCCTGGAAAACCCAGGATGCTGCAGATATTCAACTCAGTGTTTCTCCACTGGAATTCACTAGTTTCATGTTGTTACCTCGGTTTCGTGAAAGGCTGAGGTCAATCTTGAAAAGGTGACAGACAACCTTATCTACTCGGAACCTGGCTGCTCTGTTCTTTGGAACCTGGCTGCTCTGTTCTTTCGTCCCTTCCACGTGCTTTTTCTCTGTACAGAACTTCTGACACTGAAGCAGATATTTGTACATGGAAATGATACACAGAATGCTGAAAGAGACTGGAATCTCTCCCCTTATCTACCTCCATGTGGCTGCTGACAACAGAGATATATAACTTCTGGGGTACATCCAACACATGAAAGGTTAGAACATCCATATATCACCCACTACTTTCTTTCAAGAGGAGTTTCCTAATTTTTGCAATCAGTTGGCAGGTCTATATTTCACTGCTTTATCCACTTTCTCCCCGCCCACCCCCCAACCCCACTGATTGCTGATATAAATGTGGGTAGCAAAGGATCATTCCTAAGACTTTTGCCTGGGTTTTATAGTTGCTACCAACAATTTTGCCACAAAAACTACAAATAAAAATAGGCTCTGCAATGAATAAAGTAAACAAGGGGCTTGTAGAACCCCATGAATTGGTGTCTAGAAAATGGGCTTTTCATCTGTGTGCAGGCTCTTGGCAAAATATATGCATGTTCACTAACCCATATGCTAAATTACTAAGTTTTACTGCATTTTAAATTATTTCACGTCCAACCCATATTTGCAGAGATATGTGGCAATCATCCAATTTTTTTTTCGTTTTTGGCTTAAGTTTTCCCCTTCTATGGATAAGAACAGAGGCAGACTTAAAGTAGAACTCTATTAGGAAAAATCTGCACGCTGCATAGGCTAACTGCAAATATAATACTTTAGTGTGTCTAGCAGTTGTGGATTGAAATGTGAAGTTGCCAAAAAAAATGTTTAGGACAATTCTTTGTACCTATTAATGAATGACTCCCAGGAGAAGGAAATAAAGTAAAACTCAGCATATGCCAACAGCTGGTGTGAATATGAAAAGTCGTCTGGCTTGATTAAAGTCAGCAAACTTTGCTCCCCTGTCCTACCATACATTCAAAGTAGAATGATGCTAGAGGTATGACTAACAGCGGAGAGATTAACTTTAGAACAAAACTAAACCTCTGGATAAATGCTATCTGCCAAAGAAATAGACCTGAACGTCTGTACACATGTTCCTGTGACCATACCAACTCCCCAAACTTCTCTAGGATCCATCTTTTGTGTCAGTTTGAGCCATATAGAAAAATTATGCTTGCTATTTTCTGATAATCAAATATACTTCCAAGGATCTATTATAATTGATTATATTATCAAGCTGGATCTCCTTATGGATTATAAATAGGTCTATTAAAAACAACCAAACACATGTAGTAATTGACTACCTTGATCATTGCCCGTGGATGAATGTTAACCTATACCACGAGGGCAGAAGCTTGAGTTCCACAATTTGAAATGTCCAGGCACCTCTGGAGGGAATGTGAGGAAGGCCTGCCATGGTTCTATTTGCATTGACACAGACAGCCACCAAGAAAGTAAGACTTTTAGAAAAGACCCTATGTACTAAGGCAGTCCAAAGACAAGGTATCAGCATTAGGAGAAGGTACACTTCTGAGGCTTGTATGATATCTGTCACTTCTACAAGTTTCTGCCAACGGGGAAGAGGAGACTTCAATTAGAACTGAAAGTGCTGCTTCAGTAAGTGGCTGGAAGTCCTCAATAACAGAGTGTGGGGCAGCTAAAATTAGAGAAATGCTATTTTCATTGTTATTGTGGATCTAGGATTTCTCCTCCAGTTTGGAACTATCCAGGAAACACATCAGAACCACCTATCTAATGAAACAACTCAACAGACCTAGCCCTTCAACATTTAAAACAATTGTGTATGGAGTCCTCTTAGAAATACTTTTATAATATGTTGCCAAAGTATATAAATTATCACAAGAGTTTTTATGTCATGGAGGCACTACAGTTTAGTGACTTTGAAATAAAACGAGTGTGGGTTTCAATCCCAACCCCACCACTCACTATATAGATGCCATCGAGCCAGTCACTTGCTCACTCTAAGACCCAGTTTCCTATTCTGAACCAGAAAGACAATTGATTGAATACTTTATCTCATCACAGTTGAACTTCTGATTGCCCAACTGAAGTCCTCGGGAATTAAATCCGCCTCTACTTTTCTTGTTAAGTTTCCCAACTGCTAATAAAAGGCTCCTGCTTGTTCAGATCACTGCCTGTATAATGGTCTTTTAGATATGATTGGCCATAGTAAAAATGACAAAAACAATGGACCTTTCCAAGCTCTGTCTTGTGGCTCTTTGCTTGTGGCGTGTCATCCTGCAGCCCCTCCTGGGAACAGCAGCTGTGGGCTGAAGCAGTGATGGCTCCTCTTAGACCTACCTTAATCTATAGTCTCTCCCTCTCTTGCAGAAATTATTCTTTTTCTTCTACAAACTCTGCAATCTTTCTCCTGTTTCTTCTGCATACTGTTCAAAATATTTAACCTCTTTCTTACTATCACAAGGCCTGTCACCCACACTTCGGAAATGTTCTAGACTGAACAGAGGAAAGCAAATTCTTCACTTACTTTATCATTTCCCTCCTGGAAACCTCTTCTCTGATCTCTCTGACTCCAATCTTGTAGTCTTTCCAACTAGAGCAGGAACAATTTTTCTAGAGATAAGAGTGATCATTTCTCTTCTCATCCTTCCTCCTTGAATTATTTCAGCTGTTCCCGTGTCCTTCAAGTTGAAGGTGACACATCCTTGCATGACTTACTTCACCCTTTTCAGTCTGGCTCCTGCCTGCTCCTCAGTGCATTCATTTTCTCCTTCTCAAAGCTCCCACCAGACCTTCCCCAAGCCATGCTCCCTCTGGTTTCAGAGACCTAACTCACCCTGCTGTCTTGGCCTCAAGAGCACATCTCTTCTTCCCTGCCATGTTGCTGAGCTCACTGCTCCTCATTCAAGAGCCAATATGGGCCCTGCTTATTCCATAAGTCTTCCCTGGTACCCTCTCACTCTCTGCAGTCTTGGCAGGTGCCACTAGCATATGATCAGAAGGGTCTATGATGGGGATTAAAGGAGATAAGGCATGGGAAAACACATGCCACATAGTAGGCTTCCAATAAATGTTACTCTCTTCTAGTTACAAAGACCAACTCTGAACATTATCTAGTCTTGTTCCTGCATTGCCTTTCAGTATTTCTTCAAAACATTACTTTCTCTTTCTTGAACCTAATGCCTCTTCATTCCTTGTTGCAAACATACTGAGCATCTTGTCAGTTGCATAAATTACTATCCAACCTCCAAAATTTATTTTCTGAAACATTCTTATCAGTCCTTTATTCTGGGATAAATGTGGCCTTATCTATACCCTTAAATAGATAGGGTTCTAAGGATCTCTATAAAGGTCTCTTCCAGCTCTAACATTCTTTGATTATAAGATTTATTTTATTAAAAACTCCTTAACACAGATGAAGTCAAATTTCTGGAACTCGATCATACAATTTAAAGATTATCTAGGGCCTTGGTTCCTCCTCCTCCTCCCTTCGCCTCCCTTCTGCTACATGCCCTTAAGTCATTTTTACTACTCACGAACTCCTCTGGCAGGGAAGTAGAAAGGAGACGCAATGCTAGCACAGCAGCCTTAGTGAAAGGCATGATGGGAGAGGTGCAAAAGGTTGGCTGAGGAAGATTGTTGAGATTCATGATAACTCCACCTCTTGAAACTGATCAAAAGTAGGTTAGCTGGAAAATTACTATGCTGTCTCTGATTTTTTTTTTTTTTTTGATGGAGGCTCATTCTGTTGCCCAGGCTCGAGTGCAATGGCACAATCTCCACTCACTGCAAACTCTGCCTCCCAGGTTCAAGAGATTCTCCTGCCTCAGCCTCCCAAGTAGTTGGGATTACAGGTGTGCACCACCGTGCCAGGCTAATTTTTGTATTTTCAGTAGAGACAGGGTTTCGCTATATTGGCCAGGCTGGTCTTGAACTCCTGGCCTTCAGAGATCCACCTGCCTGGGCCTCCCAAAGTGCTGGGATTAAAGGCATGAGCCACTGCGCCCGGCCTTTCTCTGATTTGTTAAAATAACAAATGCTTTGTCCAAATAATTCACTAACTCCAGGCCATGTCACTCACCATTATATTTAATTCCAGTGTCCTGCTCCAACTTTCAATCCTCTCTCCTCCATCTAAGCAGGCTTGGGGTTTGTCCTGCTTCTCTCTCTGTGCCCTACCACACTCACATCTTTTTATTTGGGAGAAATATGGAATGAAGGACATGAGGACTTGCAGGCTTGGAACATGTAGCTGTTTCAACCTGGCATCTTCTTTTCCCCTAAGGAAACCTGACTGAAATTGCCAGTGAAGGCTATAAAGAGATCTCCTAGTTGTAATGTCTGAAACTGACCTGGGGATTTTATGTAGAACTCTGCAATGTCAGCAGCTGCTTAGCTACACGTATTCCACACACAACCCCTTTTATAGCTTTGACTTAGAGCCAACTTCTGTTTCCAGCACAAGTGCCAAGAGCCAATGGCTGCTTAGATTCATGACAGCTCATTCTTCCCTAGAACTTTCTTTTCAGTTCAATTGACAGAGGCAGAGCCCTGGGGTCCTTATTCATCCCAGGGAATATCATGATGCTGTTTGCAGAATTCGGATTGGGTCCTGGTACTAAGCCCGAGTGCTGAATCCTAGGACTTTGCTATCCTGGCTCTACAGTTTGTTACAGGCATCTTCCTCAATGAAGGGACCTGGCAAGGCAAACCAGTGAGTCCAGTTCTGGTTTGAGTTTAATCATTACTGACTTTTTTTTTTTAATTCTTATACATGGCCAAGAGTGTTATGGCAAAGTTTACCAAACTTGAATTAGGTGGAGAACATGTATAATGTGTGACCAAAAACTTTTCTAAACATTTTAGCACCTTATATCACTTCATAATACAGCATTTTCCCCAAAATTGGTCTTGCTCCCAGCCAGTGAAATATGAGAGGGGAGGTTAGGAGAGGAGATGGCCCACTATGGTGATGGTGGGGATCTGGCCTCACCGTCAGAGCAGTGTCTTTGATGAAGGTAGTGACCCTGCTTTGAATGATGAGGACAATATGCTATTTCTTAATTGTGTTCTATGTGTGTGTGTTACTTTACATAATTTTCATGGTGGTTCCATTAGTTCCGTAGTAGTCTTATCCTCATTTTACAAATGAAAATGCAGCACAACAAGTTTACATGATTTTACTAGACTCACATAGCTCATGTGAGACAGGTTTGGACCTTGACCCATAATGACATGCCTTCAGAGCCTATGTTTGTCCCAGTATTTTATAATGTTTCTTGGGTATATTGTAACTAGGTTTTCCCCTTCTTCTTTGGTCACTTTCCCAAGTTATAATTTTTCTATTCAAGTTTAATGCAATCACCATGATTCAGATAAAGCCTGAAAGGACATAGTCACCTTTCACTTTAGGTATGGTGGTTGGGTGAGTTCTATCATTAATTCAACAGGTATTTGCAAGTATCTTACCAAAGTCTGGTTCTGAGCTAGCTCCTCATGGTAATATAGTTTTACAGGGGACATAGGCTCTAGGCAAATTGTTACAAATGCGATGAATGCCATATAAAGGAATTTATCAGGCATCGCAGATCATGATAAGTCCAGAGGACACGCTGGAAATGGGAGGATAAATAAATAGGAGTCAGTTGGTCTTCTGAGGAGGCTAGAGAAGAGTGTTCTAGGTTGAAGTGAGGCATGCTTGAAGCTTGGAGGCCAACTAGAGGCAGTTAGCCAAGATTCTGTGGTTCCCCGGGAATCACACCTGGAGGCTGAAGCTCCTGGCTGCGACTCCTAGGCTACGCATGCAGGGACATCTGAGGAGTGTGCGAACCCAGGCTGGGGCCTGAGGCCAGATCCGCTCCAAAACTTTGAGTGCGGTCCCAGGACAACCTCTTACTCAGTCCACATCTGTGGAGTTGTGAGGAAGTTTGGAAGCTTAATTCTCAGTTTCAGTCACTCCAGGGAGTTGTGCTGGGAGGGAAGGGGCAGACTGACTCTAAACCACCATGGATCAGCATAGGGGTCCTGGCTGAATAGAACTCAGGATGGACTCTTACACAAAAATGTAATAAAGCCACCCAGCTCAAAATTTAGAGAAAGGAGCCAGATCTTCCAGTGGATTGTGATTGTGTGTTTTTTAATCTCAAAATTATGTCAGAGTTTATTATTCACTAATTATTTAAAATTTGGAAGGGAAGTGTTCTATGCGATAGATCAGGACTATCCATTAGAAGTAAATAGGAATGGTCCTGTTACGTTTTATTTCTGGGGAGTTTGTGACTCTTGCTGTCACAATTACAGTTTCCTTTATTGAGTGAAGGCATTGCTTCTGTGATTATGGTTGAGCTGGTAACTCATTAAGCTGCTCTTTATTGATGAACATCTCTGTGTAGATTTGTTCATTGAGTTGAGAGCTGGGCTACATAGGTGAAGGCAAGAGAGTAGCTCTCTTGTGAGTCAGATGAGGAAGGAGATCCATTCATTCCAGCATCCCCCAACTACTTGATGCCTGTTGCACTTGATGCCAGGCACTGGGAAAATGCACACCTTGCTGGAGACCATTGGGGCACCATGGTTATGGTCTCTTGAGCAGAGAAGGCTGGGGAAAGAAGACACTAAAAACTGAGCTGAGAGGACCACGGACAAAGCTCACCTGCCTTCCAGGTGTATGCAGTGAGCAAACGGGGCAAGGAGCCGGCACTGAGAGGAAGCGCTGACATAAGGAAGATAATAAATGTTCTGAGATTTCAGCACCGTCGGGAGCCTTGACACATGACTGCCAGGGCTTAGTTCTCTCTCTGATTCACATTTCTTCTTTGCTACAGGATCATTTGGTTCTTGAGCCTGTAGAATTACTGACTGATTCCTTTCTGGTCAGATTCTTTTTAGCTACACACAGACTCCTCTCTTGTAATGAAAATCAGGTTTCCTGTTACAGTTTGCTTTACATTTAGGGAACATGTTGCCGTCTGGAATGAGCAAGTGTTGCATTTGAGTCATATTTTCCACGCTGATGCTAAGCTTTCATGCTTCCTATGTCTGGTGCTGAAGGGGAGACTAGGAAATAAGAAACTGCAGCTAGGTCAGAAAATTTATATTTTACCCAAAGGGTTAATCGGCTTCTGGAGGGAACAAAGACATGGCGCTACTGTAGCTGCTTCCTGCGTACAAGAGAGTGAAGCGAAGACCATTCTAACTCAGCATCAAGGAGAGCTCCATGTGGGGTGGCCTCGGTCAGTGGGGACTGGATCCATCTCTTCGTGGTGCACACTTTGGGAGAAAAGCTTAAAGAAGTCATCTGATCTTCTGTATCTCTGAGAACCATATTGTGAGTTGCTGTCAAAGATTCAGAGCCCATTTTTAGGTCCTCAGGGAAGCAAACTGCTACTGGGAGCTATTTTTTTCAGGGTTGTGTAAGTCAAAACAAGTGTTTGGGAAAAAGTCCAATAATCAGCAAATGACAAAGTTCCATGCCAATGTGAAAATTGTGTACACACTAACAAGACATTGTTTGTTACTAAAATGGTTAAATAAAATTTAAAAATAGTAATTTGGACTCATTTGACTAGAATTATTTCCTCTCCAAAAGCAAGGATAAAGTAAACAATGTTTGGGTGACTATAACATACATGTGCACACACATGCAAATATGCACACAACACACACATACACACATATACATAAATGTATACAAAATACACACATACAGTCACATGCTCATACATGTACATACACACATACATAAAAATACAACACACACATATGTACTTACACACATATGTGCACATATGCACTTACACACATATGTGCACATATGCACACACAGACATATATGAAAGGCAGAATGGGGAGAAAGAATTTCAAAAGCCTGGTGCTACTTTGAACCTATCTTCTTAGGAAGAAGGCAAAATCATCTTTTAGTGAGGAAAATACCTTAAGATAATTACAAAAATAAGGCCACTTGGGTAGGCCTTAAATAGGAAAAGAGAATAATAAGAATTTGGCAATTTGCAGTATGAAGGAGAATCTCTTGAAGAGGAGAAAATCCTGGGAGATGGGAAGGGCAGGCCAGGAAAGAACTCCACTATGGTGTCAAATGGCCCCTGGGTTCTTTCTTTAGTAATGCCCAGAAGTGAACTTGGAATTATTTCCTGTCTGGTGCTATAGTTCCTCTCAGCTACCCCAAAAACCTTACATCCTATTCTCTTGTATTGAACTTTGTGAGGAATGAAGGAAGGAGTAAGAGCAATAGGAAGGAGGTTATCAGATGTAGAAGCAGAGAGCAGGGTGAGACTATGACAAAGCCCATTTCCCCAGGTATATTTGAAAGTGACTCTGGACAGCAGGAGTGGGTCCGGGAAAGTAGGCGAGCGCTTGGGTTACTCCTGCACTCGTTAAGTTGCCTTCTTTTGAGTCAGGAAAATATTTCCAGCAGCCACTGTGTTGCTCTGTGGCCCTCCCACAGGCTTCCTCTTTGCCCTCTGTGAGAGGGCTGAAGAGGTAAACATCTACAGCATTAGAGATTTTCCTTGGCTTGAAGTGAGTCTGAATGTTCATGTGGTTGCGAAGAGGCATTTGACCCCTAGAGGGTGATCACACCATATGGTAAAGGAGAGGACACCGGGAAGGCAAAAACAGAGAAGAAAACCACACTAAGTTCCTTGTGTCCATTCCAGCTGATGTGTAATGGTATGTATAGTACCCCCGTGGGTATGGCAACCTCTCTCTGGGTATATCTCCTGGATTGTAAGGCAGAGTCTACTCTGGACTTGGAGTTTGGTGCCTTCCTGATGCAAAAAGCAAGGAGCTGGTAAGCCCCAGCCCTTCTGGTCACTCACAAGAGGTTTGGGAGTGAGACTGGGTGAGGACCGGGATTCCCTCTACTTCTGCTGGTGAGACCAGCAGTCTCTGATGAAAACTGAGTTTTCTGCAGACGTTGTGACTGCAGCTAGGCAGACCATGCCTGCAGGAAGGAAAGTGGGCCACCTCAGGGTGACTTCGAGACTGAAAACTAGGAATTGGGAGCAATAAAATAAGGCAAAATCACCCTAATATAACTGACTCTCAGCAGAGCTTTGGTGCAGCTTCCTAGTGTTGTGAGGCCCAGGGTTGAAAATGGAGTGACCCCATCCAGTCTCCACAGGACACAACTTCCCCTCCAGCTCCTGCCTCCTTAAAAGCCTGCAGCTGGCCGGTGAAGCCAGCTTCCCTCTTCTAAGGTGTGAGCCCACAGGCTCTCCTTCAGCCCAGGCAGGCTGCAGGAAGTCCCCAGCATTCCCCAGGGGGACGTGGAGGCCAGAACAACGTGTACATATTCCACAGCCTGTCCCTAAAAGCAGGTAAAACCCAGAGGCAAACCAGAGCTTTTTCATGTGCACTTTTCAATGAGTTTTGACAAAATTATATACATATATAACCATCATCACAATCAAGACACAGAACACTTCAATCACCCCCAAAACTTTCTTGTGCCCATTCCCAGTCAGTTCCCCCTAGCTCCCATCTCCACACACCCTCTGGCTGGCTTTTCTATCACTATAGATTGCTTTGGGCCTTCCTAGAGTTTCGTACAAATGGCATCAGATAGTATGTACTCCTTTTGTATCTAGCTTGTGTCATTCTGCAAGTTTTTGAGGTTCATCCATGTTGTTCATTTCTTTTCATTGCTAGCTAGTATTCCCGTGTATGGATGTGTCATAATTCATCTATTTACATGCTGATGGGCATTAGATTGCTCCCAGTTTTTGACTAATATGATTATAGCTGCTGTGAGCATTCCTGTACAAGTCTTCCTATAGACCAGTGTTTTGATTTCCCTTGAGTAAATAGCTAGGCATGGGATTGCCAATTGTATGGAAAGTGTGTGTTTAACTTTGCAAGAAACTTTAAAACTGTTTTTTAATTGGTTGTATCATTTTATGTTCTGATCAACAATGTAGGAGAGTTCTCATTGCTCCATATCTTCTCCAATGCTTGGTATTGTTGATCTTTTTTATTTACTCATTCTAGGGAGTGTGAAGTGGTGTCTCATGGTGACTACTGACACTGAGCATTTCATCATGTGCTTATTAGTCACTTGATTATTTTCTTTTGTATAGTGTCCGTTCAAATATTTTCCTCATTCTTTGTTATGTTGTTTGTCTAATTTAGTTGTTGAGTTTTAAAAAATATATTGTGGCTTGCCTTTTCATTTTCTTAACAATATTTTCAAAAAGCAGAGTTTTTAATTTTCATGAAATCCAATATGTCATTATTTAATGGTTTGTGTCCTAAGAAATCTTTGATGCTCTCTACATGATGATTTTCTTCTGTATTTTCTTTTAGCAGTTTTATATATTAGTTCTTATGTTTAGATTTATGATCCATTCTGAGTTAAATTTTATGTATGGTATGAGAATAAGGGTTGAGATTCCTTTTTAAAAATATGGATATATATTAAATAGTTGTTGCCACATCATTTGTAGGAAAAGCTATTATTTATCCCATGAATTGTCTTGGTGCCTTTGTTGAAAATCCATTGGCCATGCGTGTATGCATCTACTTCTGGACTCTCTGTTTTATTCCATTGATCTATGTCTTAGTCTATTTGGGATGCTGTAACAAATACCATAGGCTGGGTAGCTTAGAAGGAACAGAAATTTATTTCTCACAGTTCTGGAGTCTGGGAAGTCCAAGATCAAGGTGCTGGCAGGTTTGGCACCTGGTCCATCCCTCCTTATTCCTCAAGCCCCACCAATGTGAATTATAGCACAGGCCCACCTCTAAGGGAGAAAGAGATGATTCTAGGCAGTAAGTTCAGATTATGTTCCAGGTTGCTTCTGCCTAATAGATCTGTTTAATACATTTGTGACTATATATCTTCTTTCTCTGTAAACAATGACAGCTGCACTTAAAAATATCATTGACTGAATGGGACAATTCACCTGAGAGTTACACATATGAGATGCTCATACATAGTGAAATCATTACCGATCTCAAAACAGTTTTCTTAAGGGAAATCTTAAATAAAGAAATAAAGCAAGAGAGAGAAAAAAGTAACATTCCATAAATATTATCTGCACTGTAGTAGCTTCCATACATTGTTAACCCCATCCTTCCTGCTTCTACCTACTTGAAGCCCAGTCATGCCTGGATGTGTGTTGAAATAAATGTTAGCATGAAGCATCTGCTATATAAGTGGCAAAGGGGAAAGAAAAAAAATCTTTTTTTTTCACAACCAAAAACAACAACAACAACAAAAAGGCTCTGCTTATGTGATTGAAGATAGATTTTATATACAAATTATCTCAGATTCAAGGAAGAAAATCAGAGAAACTTAACTGGAAAAAAGCTGGTACATGGCTTTTTTTTAAAAAAAAATTTCTGATATTAGATTTCTTTACCTGCTGGACTATATCGACATTTTGCAAGTTCTACATTTGTCACTCCATTTTCAACCCATTTTGTAAAGTATGATAAAAACATGAGTGAATATTTACAAATTTTGTTTTGTTTTGCCTTATTTTGGGTCAGACTAGTGTTTAAACCTAAACGTCAGCCAATATGCTAAATACATCATGATACAATCACGAACAATTGCATGGATGCCTCCTGGTTTTCCTTGGGACACCTTTGTTCATGCCAAGAACTGTCTCTGTGTGGATGTAGATGAATTATTTTCTGGGAGTAAGAAGTGGAGAAAAGCAAAGGACATCTCCCTCATTTCTTTAACCTTGAGGATAAATCTGGTTTTGGCATCTCTCAGAGGGAAAGAATATCTTGACACATACATAAAGCTCTTGGAGAAAGCTTAGTGTCCATTGGCAAGAAAGGGCAAGATTCTGAATACATCTAAACAATCGGCATAGCATTATAATGCCTGCCTATGGCAGACTGTGCACCAGGATATAAATCATGCTGCTTGTCACGTGCAGCACATCAGACATAGAGTATGACTCTGGCTCATCTAATAAAATGGCTTTTATGAAGTTTCTGTAGATAAATTAAAGCAGCATTGCTAAGAATTATGTTCACAATCCAATTTTGAGAACAGAGCCGAATGGGCAATGCTACATCTATAATGAAAACTAAACGTCTGTTGAGATGCACGCAGGCAGGCAATTGATCAATGCGTTAAGTGTGCAAGAAATCCACATGCTTCTCTGAAAAGTCAGGAGTGACTGGTGTGAATTTTGGCATTCATCCTAACTACTAAGATTTGTTCTCAATTTATTCTCAAATCACAAGGTACGAGACCCTCTTGGGGGCAATGATTATAAGGACTCTGCCTACCCTGGGGAGAAATTATGCCTCCGGAATAACTTCTTGTTCCCCAGGGTGTCATGTTTTGCTAAAATATTTCTAACGTTGAAGTTAGGGTTCCTTTGGTATCTTCCCAGGAATTTTTCTCCAAATAGTTTAGGCCAAAAATAAAGCAAAAGGCATCTTACTTTTCTTCTCCTCATGTTATCTAGAGGATAATTTTCTATGCTTCCCTCCAAGTGAATCTGGCTCAGAATCCAAGAAAGAGGATTGCTCTTTTCCTGAAAGTCCATTATGGCCAACACAACTTGAGCCTGTGTAACGGGGACAGAAGTGTGGAAGATCCCCCAGGAGGTAAAGTGAGAGTCAAGCAGGCAGTGTTTAAAAGACTCCCAGTTACCTGTATGGTAGGTTCCGCTCTGTCCTGATCTGAACATGATTTTTCTTAGTGATGTTATTCAAGGGTCAAATTCCTAGGTTCTTCAGTGTATATAAATCTACTACGTGTAACTAGTCTGCAACAGAAGGCACATCGCCGTATATAGAATGTCAGAGAGGCTTCTCTTTGATGAAAAAAAGTTAAATGTTTATACAAAATTCTGTTGGTCTGGATACCATTAACTTTCAACAATTAATAAAAGTGACACTAGGACACAATAAATTCTAGTTTTCAAAGAAACAATTTGACTTTATACATTGCTTCTGCCTCACTGGTGTTTGAGATGAAAGGGACAGTAATTGAAATGAAACTCATCAGCATTAAAGAAGGCCTCATGGAGAGAAGCCGAGGGGGGCAGCGGTAAAGAAGCCTGTGGAATCCTGAGGCACCAGCAGGAATTTACGGGTCTGAGGAGGCAGCCATGGGGACACGAATCTACTTAGGAGCAAGACCAGGGCCTGGTGAAACTATTTTAAGTTTTTAAAAGTTGAGAGAATAAGCAAGGGGCGAGTTAAACACATTTCGTGTGTTACCTTCCTTTGTTCCGGCTCTATTACTTTAAAAAATCCTTATACTTTGACTAGACAGGTTTCTAGAAACTGACTTTAGAAGCTAATGGAAAAATCGATATAATATGCAAATAAGGAATAAACACGTAGCTGACATAGTCCTAAGCTATCTTGCCATTCTGGGGCCCTTCTTTTGAAATCTAAATAGGTCTAACAGCTAACATTTGTCAAGTGCTTGGCGTACACCATGTGCTCTTCTCAGTGCTCTCTGCACCTCATATCATTCATTCTTTACTGGAACCTCTCTGATCTTCCATATCTAATCTTACCTTCTCCTCCCCTCTCCCCCCAGTCCATTCTCCACTGAGTATTTGAAACGATCGTTTCAAAGCAAATCTAATTTTGTCATTCCCTTGTTCTCAACCTTTCAATCACTTCCCATTACTCTCAGGAACATATGCCAGGTTTTTTATTTGGCCTCCAGGGTGCTGCCTGCTCTCCTGGCACTGTGCTTCCCGCTGTTTTGGGACTGTGGAGCGCTGGCCTTCTTTCCTTTTGTGATGTGCTCACACTCCCCACCCCACACATGCACACAGGGCCATTGCCTATGCTGGACCTCTCCTAGGCTACTCTGCTGTGATTAGCTCCCACGTGTTGCTCAAATGCTGTGTCCTGGGGAGGATGATCCCAACTCCTCTTATGAGGTCCATCCCACATCGCACATTCTCGTTGTACCTGTAACTCCTGGGTTGACCTCATCATAGTGGTAATTGTTCATTTGGAGGGTGACCCTTTGCTTCATGCACGTCTTTTCTACTGCACCGGAATTGCTATAAGGGAAGAGGTCACTTCTATTTTCATTTCAAACAATTTCCTCAGCCCCCATCACAATACCTGGCATAGAAAAGGTGCTCTATTCAGACTGACTGATAGAGTAGATGGATGGATGCTGCATAAAACCAAAGACCAACCTGACTTGCCTTAACATGGGGGACTTATGATCCAGGGAACCAATTGTTCACATAGGAAGAAGAACGTGTACATCAAGCTGATTTACTCTTAAGAGGCTACCTTTGTTTTTTACTTTTTTTTGGAACTCAGTCAGCAGTGAGCAGGTGGGGTTAGAGTCTGCATCCCATAAGCTACATTTTCTTGAAGGCTCACATTGGTTACATAACCCTTTCTCCCTTCACAATATTTCAGTCATCCTCTACTTCACCTCCCTGTCTTTACTATAATTGCATCCCTCCTGTAATTTTTTATGCAAAAGCTCCTTTGTTTTGAAGCTCGTATTCAATTTCAATGGCTTTCCCCCTTCCTGCTGCTTCATTACATTCCTTGAAGTTGGAGGTGCCCGATTCATAGTCTTCCTCTTTAACTAAATTCCTTCTATTATCTGGGAGATTTTGATCTTCATGAAACTCATTCATGCCAAGCACTGTTCTTACAATTTCCCTCATCCACCACAACCAGAGCTACTGTACCAGGCATCACTCCACTGCATTCTCACACACCTCTCACTCCAACTCACACTCACTCCTCTTGCATCAACCTTCTAACCACACATTTCCAGCCCCCTCTTTCCTTCACTCCTAGTAGTCAGCACCCTGTACTCTCTCTAGACCCTCATCTCTCTAGAAAGCCTGTCCTGAAAATTTCCCAAGTCTGGATCAATCCCCAAACTGATCCAGAGGAGGTCGTCCCCACTCCTGTATCTGAGCTCTCCTGGAGAAGCCCCACACCTGTGTGGATCAGTGTCATGGCACATCAGTGGTCTGCAGCAGCAGCTGAGCCCACAGTTCTGTTTGGAATGTCTTTCTCCTGTCCTTGGAAGCAACCTGTAGCAGCAAGCAAGGCTTCACCATGCTCCTCTCTCCCCTACCTAGTCCTCACCAGCACCCTACACAAATGGCCTAGCCTCCAGCTGTATCAAGGAAATGAAAGGGAAATGATGTGAATGGCTTCATCATTCATCTCCCTTTCATCTTCAAATTTGTGTGCAACCACATCAATCCCTCTAGCTGCCTGAATCCCATAGAGTGGAATATCCTCTCTGTTGATTAAGGACAGCCTCCTTCACCTCTGCTTTTGATCAAGTCTCCTCCTACTAGCATTTTGCCACCCTAAACTGTTCCCTATTTACTCTGCCTCAGCCTCTTTAATGTATCGGCAAGCTGGCGGCGATGCCCACAGGGACTCGTGTCTTGCGCTGCTCTGGAATTCCCCAGTCTCACCTCCCTCTGCCTCTATCTTCAGCCTCATGGTTTCTCGATTCCTTTCTTCATTTAGCACCCTTAGGTAGTCGGCATGCTTTCAGATATCTGGCCATTGTTCTCGTCTTTTATTGCTTCAGGACACTATTTCTAGAATCCATGATTTAGTTCCATGCACAGTACCCTCAAGCACTAGAATCTGTCAACATGCAGAAATCCTGAAACTGACCTAGCTAGGTGCAGGCCTTTGAGCTTCCCTCCTCCCAAACTGAAAAAGAATGGAAGTTTGAGACACTTGTATTATAAGAAATGCTGTCTTCCCTTTGAATGCTGTCTCTTCTTCTTATTCAAACTTCCAGAATAGAGTCTACATACATGATCTACATGTATATTTGATTAACTAATCATGGGTTGATCTCATCAAATGTGAATGTAATATGCAATTTGCTTATGAGCAAAAATGGGTGTGCAGGGAGGAATAAAGGTATGAATAAAGGAAGAAATAATTTAAAATCAACACTTAGACACAAAGACATGATATGGGGGCTATAATTTATTACTCTTATTTTCTAAATCCATAAGGTAGAATCAAAACTGGGAAATTTCAGAATATAAGCATTTCCTATTATACTTTCTCAAAACACAGGATGAATTAAAAGGCATATGTTCTTAAGAATATGATAAATCTATGTCCTGGAAAAATATATGCTTGACAAATAAGAGAAGGCAAATAAGAGTAGGCAAAAAGTTCTCATCTAGTGAGCTGGGCATCCTGGTTTATTACGTAACTTCTAAGTGCCACAGTTTCTCATCTGTAATGAACTCTCCCAGGATCTCTTCAAGACTGAAATTCTGTATTACCTGTCTTCATCTTCATAGACCCAAGACTTATAAAGCACTTGTCTAACTCTTAATTTCATATGCATTTTAGATTTACATGTAATAAAAATTTGATATCTCCTCAATGATCAGATAAATTAAAAGAAAGAGAGAGAATTTGTTAGAAAAATTATTTGCCTGAGGAGCCAGCTCACTGTCCAGAATCACATCCATGTGTCCTGGCAGCAGGCTTGGGACTGCAGGAGAGCATTCTCAATTCCAGAGACCACTCTTGCTACTGTGAGAACAGACACAGTCTAGAGGGGTCTCTCTCATTCTGCAATTAGTGCTGCCATATTTTTTTCAAGTACATAGTTGAAACCTACTGATTGTATCTTCTTTTCTCTATGCATCTAAAATTTCCCCAGACTTCCTAGGAAGAATATGCAAATCTGCAGTGGGGGATGAGAGTGTTGGCAGTGTAGGGTGAAGGGAATAATGAGTGAGGCACAGACTGGAAAGGATACTGATTCCAGATCTCTGGGGGTCCCAGAGTCCTCTCTCCAGACCCTCCACCCTGAGAGAGAGGTGCGTCCTGTCTCTCAGCTTTCTGTGCAGTTCTTCTGGGTCCTGACTTCAGTAAAGCCCTCTGTAAGTTTTCTACAATTTCTAGGGGATTGAAAGATTTATGTTGATGTTTTATTTTGTTTCTTTTCCTAACCCCTCAAACATGTTTCTAGAGAACAAGTTCCCAGTTATTTGCGTATCATGCCTTAAAATTGAGGACACAGTTTGCTTCACTACAATAATTTAAAAAAATCCTACTAAACCACAATCTAGAATTACCATTATTTTATTTAATACTGAACATTATAACACTGAAAAGGTAAAATAGAGAGACAGCCACATCTTATGCCATAGTATTATGTCTACTACCAGAGTTGGGAAGTTTACATGTATGTATTTGAAAACACAATATTATAGTTACTTTTCTCATTTTGTCTTCAACCAGTTAAAGTTTGACCACAAAATGGCACCAGTCATCCATGTTGGGATTGCTCTCTTAGGGATGATTCCTACTTGCAAACTGATGGCTCTTTTATCTACATTTTTAGTAACACTCCTTTGTTAGTAAACCCTCAGAAAGATCTGATCTTTCTCTCAGTGGATGTGTGTTGAACATGTTTAGCATAGCAGGTGCTATATTGCATTGTGTGTTCTTCTCTCACACATACTGGAAGAGCAGGGACACTTTTGTGGTCTACAAAGAAGAGGGTTTGACTAGTTTCACTGGGAGCTGGTCTCTTGTTTGCCCAAAGAGGATACCACTGTCCACACACATGTCCAGTGATCATGGCTGCTGATTCATTACCCCCAAAGGGGAGCCAGAAAAAAATAGTTTAAAAAGAGTTATTTTTTCCAAGTCAAATGGATAAAATTTTTAGAATAAATACAAGAGCAATAATTTTCTTTTTAAAAAATTATTTTTGATTGGCACAATAATTGCACATATTTATGGGGCACATAGTGATATTCTATAAAACACTAGAATTTATTCCTCCTGTCTAGCTGTAATTCTGTGCCCTTTAACAAGTCTCTCCTTATCCTCTCTTCCCTCCTACTCTTCCCAGCCTCTAATATGCTCTGTTCTACTTTTTACTTCTATGAAATTAATTTTTTAAAGCTTCTACATATTAGTGAGAACATGCAGTATTTAACTTTGTGTTCCTGGCTTGTTTTACTTAGTACAGTGTCCTCCAGTTTCATCCACGTTGTAGTAAATAACAGAATTTTATTCTTTTTTATGGCTGAATAGTAGTCCATTGTGTATATATACCATATTTTCTTTATGCATCTGTTGTTGGACACTTGGGTTGATTCCACGTGTTGGCTATTGTGAACAGTGCTGCAATCAACATGGGGCTGCAGACCTGTCTTTGATATACTGATTTCCTTTTGTTTGGATAAATGGCCAGTGGTGGGATTGCTGGATCATACGGTAGTTTTATTTGTAGTTTTCTGGGGAACCTCCACACTGTTCTCCATAAGGGTTATACTAGTTTACATTTGCACCAGTGGTGTATAAGAGTTTCCTTTTCTCTGCATCCTCACCAGTATTTATTATTTTTGTATTTTTGACAATAGCAATTTTATCTGAGATGAGATGATATCTCATTGTAGTCTTGATTTGCATTTCCCTGATGATTAATGATGTTGAACATTTTTACATATATTTGTTGAAAATTTCTGTATTTTGAGAAATATCTGTTCATATCATTTGCCCATTTTTAAATCAGGCTTTTCTTTAGTTTTTTTTTTTTTTTTTCTGTTGAGATGTTTGAGTTGCTTGTATAATCTTGAATATTAATTCCTTGTCAGATGAATAGTTGCAAATATTTTCTATTTTGTAGGTTGTCCATTCACTCTGTTGATTGTTTTCTTTGTTGTTTAAAAGCTTTTTCATTTGATATAATTTCATTTGTTTATTTTTGCCGTAGTTGCCTGTGCTTTTGAGATTTTATTTATAAAATATTTTCCCAGACGAATGTCTTGAAGCATTTCGCCCATGTTTTCTTCTAGTAGCTTTATAGTTTCAGGTTTTACATCTAGTCCTTGGATTCATTCCGAGTTGACTTTTGTATAGGGTGAAACGTGAGCATCTAGTTTCATTCTTTGAATATGGATATCCAGTTTCCCCAGGACCATTTATTGATGAGGCTGTCCTTTTCCCAGTGAGTGTTCTTGGTGCCTTTGTCAAAAATCAGTTGGCTGCAAATCTGTGGATTAATCTCTGACATCTCTGTTCTGTTCCATTGACCTGTGTGTCTGTTTTTATGCTAGTGCCATGCTGTTTTGGCTACTCTAACTTTGTAGTATATTTTGAAGAATAGTAATGTGATACCTTCAGCTTTGTTCTTTTTGCTCAGAATTACTTTGGCTATTCAGGGTCTTTTTTGGTTCCATACAAATTTTAGGATTATGTTTCTCTATTTCTGTGGTATTTTGGTAGGGACTGCATTGAATCTGAAGATCACTTTGGTTAGTATGGCCATTTTAACAATATTAATTCTTCCAGCTCATGAATATGGATGTCTTTCTATTTTTTTGTGTTTTCTTCAATTTCTTTCATCAGCATTTTATAGTTTTCCTTGTAGATATCTGTCATCTCCTTGGTTAAATTCTTTTTCTAGATATTTTATTATTTTTGTAGTTATTGTAAATGGAGTTGCTTTCTTGATTTTTTTTTTCAGCTAGTTTGTTGTCTCTATATAGAAATGCCACTGATTTTTGTTGTTGATTTTGTATCCTGCAACTTTACTGATTTCGTTTATCAGTTCTGAGTTTTTTGGTAGAGTCTTTAGATTTTTCTATGTATAAGATCATTTATCTGCAAGCAGGAACATTTTGACTTCCTCTTCTCCAATTTGGATGTCCTTTATTTCTTTCTCTTGCCTAACTGCTCTGGCTAGGACTTCTAGTACTATACTGAATAAGAGTGGTAAGATTTTGTTCTCATTCTGTATGATTTTAGTTTGTTATATGTGGCCTTTATTATGTTGAGGTACTTTCCTTCTATACCTAATTTATTGAAGGTTTTTACTATGAAGGGATGTTGAATTTTGTCAAGTGCTTTTTCTGCAGCTGTTGAGATGATCATATAATTTTTGTCCTTATAATTCTGCTGATGTGATGTATCATGTTTATTGATTTGCTTATGTTGAAACATCCTTACATCCATAGGATGAATTCTACTTGATCATTGTGTGTGATCTTTTTGATGTGCTGTTGGATTCAGTTTGCTAGTATTTTGTTGAGAATTTTTGCCTCTATGTTCACTAGGGATATTGGTCTAGAGTTTTCTTTCATTTTCGTGTCCTTATCTGGTTTTGGTATCAAAGTTACACTGGCCTCCTAGAATAGAAGAATTTGTATTAATTCTTTAAGAGTTCAGTAGAATTCAGCTACGAAGTCATCCGGTCCTGGACTTTTCTTTGTTGGGAAGTTTTTATTACTGATTCAATCTCATTACTTGTTTTTGGTCTGTTCGGTCTTGCTATTTCTTCTTGGTTCAATATTGGCAGGTTGTATGTGTCCAGGAATTTAGCCATTTCCTGTAGGTTTTTAAATATATTGGCATATAGTTGTTCATAATAGAGATTAATAAGTTTTGAAACTGAATTTTTCTGTGTTCTGTATTTGATTTCTAATGAGAATAGATACATTACAGTATTTTGAAACTGAGTACTTCTGTGTTCTTTATCTGATTTCTAATGAGAGTAGATACATTACAGTATCTAAATGTTTTAAAATTTAATAATTTTAAGACTAATGTAGGAGGTAGGAGTAGGGAAACAAAGTTTGTCTGGCAGTATGATTGATTATTGTTGAATTTTTGGTGAGGAAATAGACCCCAGGCCTTGATCTAGAGGGAGGAAGAGTAAGACAAAGAGCACTATATTGGTTGCCGATTAAAACAAGGAGCATTTAAATTTTTCATGGTAACTTAAGAAGGAAAGAGTGAGAGGGCTCTGGATGAACAGGAAGCAGGGCCAGCTGCATGGAAGGCTGTAGAAGGCAGGGGTCAGCCAGTGAGATGCTTCCCGGGGGGAAATGGCCAGGAGACTTCTAGGATCAGGAGGGTCGCATATGGACTAATAGGCAGTGTTCAGTCATGTGCTCCTTTACCTCTGACTCCTTAATAAATTTTGTTAAAACTACCCAAAGATGGTAGTTTTATCAAAATTAAAGTTGTTTAAGTTAAGAACTTTAACATTAAAGTTGATTAACAGTTTTAATCATGGAAAAGCATCCATGTTTTCACATTTCGTTTGATGCAGAGTGGAGAGAAATAGCAGATGCAAGCATTGAGAATCCAAGTGAAAGATAGTTAAACAGAAGGAGGATATTAGAAGAGGGAGTAACTATGAGAAATGGAAAGTCCCTGAGATTCCTGAGAAATGCAGGGAGTTGACTAAGTGAGGGATGGGGAATAAACTCATTTTTATTTTAACATTAAAGAGAAGAGTGCTCTCATAAGATGGAAGTCTTGGAAACACCCACACAGCAGATTCTTGGGTTGCACTAGCAAATACATCTGACACTTTTACAAACGGCAACTTCTCCTGACTTGTTACTGACAAGTTGAGCAATGTCTTCAACTTTATAGCGTAAACAGAACTGGGAATCCTGCCTATAACATCCAACATCCTCATGTCATGGGAGGATCATGGTAGAGTTATTCTCAGCACCCAGAATTCTACATAGGAAAATGATTATAAGGGTAAGCCATATTCAAAATAATCTGGTTTTAGTGCCTAAGCCCACAAAGCTGCATTATATAAAATATTGCTTCCTTTAAAATGATGGTCTTGAGAAAACAACATCAAACAGAACTTTCTGAGATCAAGAACAGGAAATGAATGATTCAGCAGGCTGGATATCACCCAAAGAGCTGTCTTCACAGCTGTAAGGAATAGCTGCAAAAAGTTCCAGGGGATTGCCTGGTACCATTTGAAGGCAGTCAGGCTGGGAACCACAGAGAGCTCCACGGAGTGTGGTGAAGGGTAATTAGACAGTCCAGCTTCGACTCCCCAGAAATATGTCAGTCTGGTGCCACTGCTTTCTTGAGTATCTTCTAACTGCCTCTGAGTCCACATTTGGAGATGCTCCAGGGTGACTCAGGACTTGAGAGAGAGCAAGCATCATCCATGGCAGGAAAGTCAAGGTGTTTGTTCTGCTCTAAGAGCCCGATAGGATGATTTATCATGGAAGCTGACACTGCTGCGCTGTTTTCCAAAATCTAATATAGTGCTGGTTATCTGGCAAGGACTGCCTTTGGGCAGAGCTTGGGTGAGAGTGCAGTTAGTGCTGATTCATTTGTGTGATCTCTCTCTCTCTCTCTCTCGTGCTCTCTCTCTCATATTAAAGTACAATTAACAAGCACCCAGATTTTGACTGCTATCATCTAATGCCTGCCCAGTGATTCTCACCTGTACAACACTGCTGACTCTGTGGAGTATATTATGCAGGAAATTGCCCAGACATTAATATTTGAGACCTGACATTGGAAAAGAGTAGTAGCCCTCAAGTGTGTCTTCTTGAACACATTGTGCCTTGCTTTAGCAGAACAGCAAAGCCCATCTACATCCTATAAGCATTTCCACTACTTAGTCCTGATACATGTTCCACAAAGCCTTCTTCATCTTCTCCATCTTTCTAAAACATGTTTTTTCATCATGTCACTCTTTTGCTCAAAAATCTTCAGATGTATCTGCAGTATCTTTATAGTACCAGGTAGGTTTTTTTCTGAGTCTTATCTTTGTTCTGTTGTATTTTATGCATCTCTGCAGCTGCATACAACCTTTTTGAGATGAGCTGGGGTATACATGTAAGGAATACATGTAAGGACACATACATGCCTCATATATAATAAGACATCCATTAGACTTTTTCTGTCATCTAACACTTCTGTTGAAGGCCCCAGGCTGAGGACAAGGATTGAAAAGTACTTCATATTCTTCCAAATGTGCATATCTTCCCCAGGAATTATTAAGAGATAGCCAAAGTGGTCTTACAAGTCTCTGTTCCACTGTCAAATATTTATAGAAAGAGAAGAGTATAAATGTTAAGGGGAGTTAAATGTAGTGGAGGAAGTTTTAGCAGTTTTCATGTTGCATTGTTGCCTAAGTGCAGACTGCCCAGCATTTCCCGTCCCTCAAACCAGATGAGAAGGGCTCTAAGAAAACTGTGCATGGAAATTGTGGTTGCTGAGAGAAAAGAAGCCTGCATTTACCTCCACAGTGAGGTGATTTGCTGAGCTATGGTGTCTGCAGGCCTTCCCCAGGGCTTCCAGTCCAGCAGAAGGAAGATTGGTGAGAGAGTTCTCAGGATAATTTTGTGTGTCTCTGAAAACTTGTGGTGTTTGTGAGTGTGGACAGCAATGCTCACTTCTGACCTGGAGAGTCCTGATGTCAGGAAGCTGGATTGAGCAGGTGCAATTGCAGGGTAAGGACAAAGGTCAGGTGCATGGCAAGGATGCTTGAATTTTTCAAAGTGCACAGACATGGAAGAAGAGAACCAGCCTAAAGGCTTTTTAAAGGTACCCTTATGAAGAGGACTAGCTTTGGGCTCCATGCCAGCTGTGAGCATCTTTGTCAGGAGTACTTCTAGGGACAGGTGCTTGGGGATGGTCACAGAGGAGAGCTGGAGAGCACATTAGCTACATTAGTCTGCACATGGCTTCTAGAGAGGTGGCACATGCACCCCATGAGAGATGCCACTTTAGGCCAGCCCATAGTGACCAAAAGAACTACATCAGCAGGAACTGTTAAATAATATAAACTAAAAACATTTCCTCCACCCCATTCTCAATAGCTGAGAGGGACCATGGAATCTGACTCAGATGTTGCTAAGGGAAGGGAGGGGTTGTATAGCATATTTAAGGTGCTGGAGGAAAAAATAAAACTGTTTGTTGTTTTTGCTCCAATGAGTTTAGTCTGTGCAATAAGCATTTTACTTGTATACATATATATGCACGCAACAAAGCTAAGAGTTTTATTATTTTTAGAAATTAATTCAATAAACACTTTGCAGATCTAATATATCTTAGCAAGATGCATGGCACTTATGATATAGAAAGAAATAATTAACACTTCTTTCTTTAAGGAATTTCTATGAGGAAGTATACATATATTTTGTAGTCATAAAATCATGTGAATAGGCTGGGCATGGTGGCTCATGATGGTAATCCCAATTCTTTGAGAGACCAAGGCAGGAGAATTGCTTGAGGCCAGGAGTTCAAGACCAGTCTGGACAACATGGTGAGACCCTGTCTCTACACAACATAAAATTTAAAAATCAGCTGAGTGTGGTGATGCATATCTGCAGCTACTCAGGAGGGAGGATTACTTGCCTAGGAGTCTGGGGCTACAGTGAGCTATGATTGTGCCATTGGACTCCAGCCTGAGTGACAGAGCAAAACTCTGTCTCTAAAAAGAATAATAATAAACAATAAAAATTATTTAAAAAACAAATAGAGTACAATTTATATTATCATTTAACAGATTTATTGCTTACTTACTTTTTATAGTTTGCACTAAGCAAGCTGAAATATAGTGTATGGGAATGCAGAGCGACGAGCATCCAATGGGTATTCCTTGCTCTGATGACTTGGCCATGACTGAATTGAGTTTTATTTATCACTACTTCTTCAAAAATCTACTTCTTTGCTATTCTACAGAAGAAAATATGTGCTTCTCTCTCTCCTTGTTTTACTCACTTATTGACTTGTGCTATGGTCTGAATATATGCATCTCCCTAAAATTCATAAATTTGTATGTTGAAATGTTAATGCCCAAGGTCATGATATTAGAAGGTGGGGGCCTTTGGGGAAGTGATTAGGTCACGGGATTGGTGCCCTTATAAAAGAAGCCCAGAGGGCTCCCTTGCCCGTTCCACTATGTGAGGACACAGTGAAGAGATGGCTGCCTTTGAACCAGGAAGCGGGTCCTCACTGGACACCAAATCTGCTAGCACCTTGATTATGGACTTCCCAACCTCCAGAACTGTGAGAAATAAATATGCCTTGTTTGCAAAAGTTGATAGATGAGTTATAAAACCAATTTACCAAACTACCATGTTAATGGCTGAGTAAAGTTTTGAATCGTTTTAGTAGAATCCCCAATGGATCCAAGTTTATGGGCAGAAGGCCAAATGTCTGTGTTTTATTCCCCAGCTTAGATTTCTGGGGGTTTCTAAATAATGTCAGTCCTTTTCAGTGGTGTCATCTTTTCTAGGGAAGGCCTGGGCTCTAGAAATGCCCTGTGTGCTGCTGCTGGGGATTTATGGCTGAGTGTCTCTGGTGGATTCAGGCCATCCTTTCTGGGAATTTTGGCAGCATCTGCAACTGCATTCCTGCAGCATAGCCTACTGTATAGCTCCTGTCCTAGGACCTGTCATCTGTCTTCATGGTTTCTCAAGTATTATGTTCTCCTCTTTTTGATTGAATTTTTTGTTTTCCCAAGGCACATTCTTTAGTAGCTTTTAAAGAATAGGTACATGAAAAGCACATTCTCTAAATCCTTGCAGGTATGAAATTTGTATTTTGCATGTACACTTTATGAATAGTTTGAAGGATTTAGTTGTTCTTGTTGAATGTAGTTCATCCATCATAACATTTATCCTTTTAAGTTGTGCCATTCAGTGGTTTTAGTGCATTCACAAAGCTGTGCACTAATCACCACTATCTAATTCCAGAACATTTTCATGATTGGGTACTTAATTTTAGGTATTTATGTATCCAATCTCCTATAAAAAATGGAATTGGGAGTAAGGACGACACATCATATACCTAGTGCTAGGCAAAAGCAGTTGTTCCTGTACGTAAAGGTAAATGGAAGTCTAGAGACTGCCACTGGGCTTGATGAAGTAACAGGCTATTTTGGGAAAGCCTGTGTGGTTAGTGTCAGGCCTCTGAGCCCAAGCTAAGCCATCGTATCCCCTGTGACCTGCACATATACGTCCAGATGGCCCAAAGCAAGTAAAGAATCACAAAAGAAGTGAAAATGGCCAGTTCCTGCCTTAACTGATGACATTCCACCACAAAAAAAGTGAAAATGGCCGGTCCCTGCCTTAACTGATGACATTACCCTGTGAAATTCCTTCTCCTGGCTTATCCTGGCTCGAAAGCTCCCCCACTGAGCACCTTATGACCCCCACCCCTGCCAGCCAGAGAACAACCCCCTTTGACTATAATTTTCCACTACCTACCCAAATCTTATAAAACGACCCCTCCCCTATCTCCCTTCACTGACTCCTTTTCGGACTCAGCCCGCCTGCACCCAGGTGATTAAAAAGCTTTATTGCTCACACAAGCCTGTTTGGTGGTCTCTTCACATGGACGCGAGTGAAAGTCAGGATCTGTGGGCAACCTACAGGAGCTGAGGGAGCCTCCAACTAATACCAGCAAGATGCTGGGACCCTCAGTCTTAAAACTGCAAGGAAATTAATCTGCCAACAGTCTGAGTGAACTTGGAAGCAGATTCTTCCCCAGTAGAGCCTCCAGGTGAAAACACAGCTCAGGCAATCTCTTGATTACAGCCTTGTGAGATTCTAAGCAGGAAATTCACCTAAGCTGTGTCCAGAGTCCTGACCCACAGAAACTGTGTCCAGAATACTGACCCACAGAATCTGTGAGATAATAAATGTGTGTTACTTTAAGCTGCTAAGTTTCGTGGTAATATATTACATAGCAACAGAAAACTAACACATTTGACCTCAACATCTTCCTATTGTTCATTTTAGTGATTGTTCCAGCATGGGGCAGCCAACCTTCATTCAGCATTTGTCAGCACCAAGAATGGGGCCTTCAAATTGAAGAGAAGGCCCTAAGATGTTATAAATTTACTCCAGCTTTTGAAGAAGTCATTATTCTTCACATTCCTTTGAGGACAATAGTTTGAAAGTCCAAAAGCAAATCTGCAAGGTCTTGACATGATGAATGTCTTCATGAGTCTTCCCTACCATAGGGAAAGAGCTGAGGAATACGGAGCTGATACCAGCACTGCCATTGCTAGGATTGAAAATATGAAAGAGGCAGAAGGTATCATTTGTTGCAATCCCATATTTGTTTGTTTTGATAGATGAGGAGACTGAAGCCCACAGAGATCTGATAGAAAACAGCTGGATGTGCTAACAGAGCATCAGACTTGGAATCAGGTAGATCCTAGATTGGCTACTTCCTAACCTCAGAAAAGTGACATAAATGTCTATGGTGAAGTCATCCATCTGAAAAACAAGAAATCCACTTTAAATTTTGATTGTGGTGAGTAATTAGCAACATGTAAAGCATTTAGGATGAGGTGGCATTTAGTACACGCTCAAGTTTCTTCCTAAACTTCCTGTTTTCACTTGCTCATGGTCACAAAGTTAGTTACACCTAGAGGTAAAACGACTCCAAAGTTGTTTTTTTTGTTTGTTTGCTTGCTTAACTTTTCCATCCTAATTCCTGCAGTGCTTCTGCTGGAGGAGTCTGCCCAGTCCTGACCCAGGCTGCTGTGCAGCACAGCTAATGCTCGCGCTGAATGTCAGCCACCCACCTGACTCTGGGGCCAAACCTGCACCCTGAGCTTTGGAGCCAAGCAGGAAACAAATATCCAGGGGAATGAAGTGTAGGACTTCATTTATTTATTGGAATTTGCTTTTCTGTATTAAGTTCTGCTGTTCTCAGTCTTGCAGGAATCTTCTAGGAAACATGGCTTGAGGCATGTGCTGCTACTTTGCTCCAATTTGCACTGGACCAGATACTCATGACTTCTCCTGGTTCTCACACTCCTTGATTTGGATGGAGCATGATAGTTAAACACTGAGAGCATGGTCTTCACTGCCTGAGTTTCACATTGTTCTGAGGGGCCTTTTTATGCTTCCCAGGGACATGTTTTCCTGAGTCTTCATCACTAAATTTTCTGGGCAGAAGGAATAGCAGAAAAAGCACAGAGATGGGAAAACATTTGGAGTTTTTGAGGAACTAAAAGAAGGCCAGTGTGTTTGGAAAATGATAAATATATGTCAGAGTGGTGGTAAGTGAAACTGCAGAGGTGGAGAGGGCTGAGCTGAGCAAATCCCTGCAGGTTGTGGTGAGATGCTTTTCCCTAATTGAGATGAGGTTTTTACTTTTTAACAATCCAATTAATCAAGTAAACGACAAAGCTTAAGCAATAGAGCATGACTAATAGTGTCAAACACCTTCTTGTGCCTCTCATTGTTACTACTCCCATCCTTCCCCAGCTAA
The DNA here is from genome assembly GCF_029281585.2 of Gorilla gorilla gorilla. Taxonomy (NCBI): domain Eukaryota; kingdom Metazoa; phylum Chordata; class Mammalia; order Primates; family Hominidae; genus Gorilla; species Gorilla gorilla. The sequence continues at coordinate 48,484,076 of NC_073230.2, forward strand.
GTTTCCACTATTGTGAAATTTACATTTATGAATCACTTGCTTTTGGTATGGTTTTGCCTCATAAGAATGCTTTCCCAAACACAGATATTGTGATGCTTCATATAATTTTGACTTTTATGGAAAAGGAACAGTTCTACCTGTCTTCTTCGGCAACCGTATTGATGTCTCAACTTTTCATTTTCCCAACTCACCCATGTAGATGTGTGCCAGTGTAATTATATTTCGCTATGTATAGTATTCTATTGCGTGGCTATACCTATAGACAGCAGCTGTTTCCAGTTATTATTACAACAAATACTGGTGTTATGTACATGTCATATTGGATATGCCTGCAAGCATTTCTCTGGGACATAAAATAAGAGTAAAATTCCTGAGCCATACCTTATGCATATCTCCAAATTTAAGAGAAAATGCCAAATTGTTTTCTAAAATGGTTGAACCAATTTACATTGTCAGCAACAGAGTATGAATCCCCATTGTTCTACATGCTCACAAAATGTTTTTCATTTTTTAAAATTTACCAATCTTTTGGGTTTAAGAGTGTATCTCATGATTTTAGTTTGCCTTTGGTTCATTATTAACAAAATTGAGCATCGTGTCATTTGTTAATTTCATGTTTTTTTAATGTGTTGCCTATTTATATTCTTGCCAATTTTCATGTTACTTTTTAAAATTAATTTATATAAGTCCTTTCAAAATATTAGATAATAATCCCTTTTGGAGATCATGCATTGAAAATATTTTTGCCAGGGCACGGTGGCTCATGCCTGTAATCCCAGCACTTTGGGAGGCTGAGGTGGGCGGATCACGAGGTCAGGAGATCGAGACCATCTTGGTTAACACAATGAAACCCCGTCTCTACTAAAAATACAAAAAATTAGCTGGGTGTGGTGGCGGGCACCTGTAGTCCCAGCTACTGGGAGGCTGAGGCAGGAGAATCGCATGAATCCGGGAGGTGGAGCTTGCAGTGAGCTGAGATGGCGCCACTGCACCCCAGCCTGGACGACAGAGGGAGACTCCGTCTCAAAAAAAAAAGAGAATATCTTTGCCCAATTTGTGACCTTTTTAGGTCTACTGGTAACAAGTTCTTTCATAATAATAATAGATTCTTTCATAAACAGATATTTATAATATGTACATAGCAGAATTTATTTTCTTTTGAGTTTTGCTTTTTGTATCTTATTTACTGAATCCTTTTTTTCCTGGAGATAATAAAGATCCACCTTCTCTTCCAAAGTTATCAAGTTTTATTTTTAAGTCTTTAATTCATCTGGAATTAATTTTTCAGTTGGCATAGGGGTATAAGTCTCTTATTTATTTTTCTATGAGATTAATCCATCGGTCAAGCACTAGGAATTAAATCCTTTTCCCATTCCTCTGCCATGCTTCTTCTGTATATAATATTTATCGTATCTGAAGTCGTTCTGGATCTCTTCCTACTGTCCTGCTTTTCTTAGATGTTTGCTTAAGAATTTCTTACACTATTTCAAAAGTTTGGTGATTTTTTTAAAAAAGATTTTTATGCAGCATTTTAAATTCTTTTCAGTAGGAAGTTTAGTCTAAAGAGCTGGCCTGCCATTTTCAACATCTGCAGATTATTTAACTTTAAATCAGTCCTACATTTCTGGGATAAACTCAATTTAGCCATTGCATATTTATTTTTAACGCTGGTGAATTTGTATTGTCAAATTATGTTTAGGATTTTTGCATACATATTTATGAGTGGTATTGGTCTAATTTTCTTGTACATAATGTTCTGTTTATTTTGTCATACTAATCTTAGGTTCATCATATAATGAGTGAGGAGTGCACCACCATATATGCTCTCTGGAAGACTTTAAATAACACTGGAATACTTTGTGATTTGAAAGTTTGGTAAAATTTTCCAGTGCAATATTTTGGGCTTGGTGTTTTCTTTCTGGGAAGATTTTAACCAATTGATTCAATTTCTTAATGTTGCAAGATTTTTCTTGCATCCTATTTGCTAAGTTATATTTTGTAAAAACATGCCATTTTCTAAGTATTTAAATATGTTGATTAAGGTTGACTTTTAAAAGCATTTTCTTTATATTGTTCATGTATGCCTTTTCTTCCTTTTGTCTTGAGCAATGTCCTTAGAGCTTTGTCTCATAATTCTTTTCTGATAACAAACTTTAGGCTTTGTTCATCATTTTAAATTTATCTTTATTTTCTATTTCATTAATATCTGATATCATACTTATAGCTTCTATCTACTCTACCTTTTTTTTTTTTTTGAGATGGAGTCTCACTCTGTTGCCCAGGCTGGAGTGCAGTGACACAATCTCAGCTCATTCCAACCTCTGCCTCCTGGCTCAAGCGATTCTCCTGCCTCAGCCTCCCAAGTAGCGTGGATTATAGGCATGCACCACCATGCCCGCCTCAGCCTCTCAAATCCCATGCTAGGATTACACATGTGAGCCACCACACCCAGCCCTCTTCTATCTGTTTTTTTAAAGTTTATTTTGTGATTCTTTCTGCAGCTTCTTTAGCTGAATACTTAGCTCATTAGTTTTATTTCTCCTTTCTTTCTAATAAAACATTTAAGACTAAACCTTTTCCTCTAAGAAACACTTTAGATTTAACCCATTGTAAGTTTTAAAATGTAGTTTTTATGTACCATTCCATTCCAGTAGTTCATACTTTATGATTTTGACTTTTACTTGTGCATTATTTAGAAGCACATTTTAAAATTTCCATATAAATACAGTCTTTTTTTTTTTTTTGAGACAGAGTCTAGCCCTATCACCCAGGCTGAAGTGCAGTGAGTGATCTCAGCTCACTGCAACCCCCTACCTCCCGGGTTCAAGCGATTCTTCTGTCTCAACCTCCCGAGTAGTAGCTGGGACTACAGGCGTGCGCCTTTTTCTTAGCCATCTTTTCGTTTTTAGATTTGTAAATTAGTTCCATTGCTGTCAGAAAACACAATCTGGCTGATACCACATTTGCTGAGATTTTTTAAGAGCTTAGTATGTAATGTTTTAATAAATATTACAGTGTATATAAAGCAGATAGAAAATGTATATTCTTTAATTATTGAGTACTTAGTTTTCTATCTACTTATCTATGTATTTATCTCTCTCAAGCCTGTAAATTGTATTGTTCACATTTCCTGTATCTCTACTATTGGGGATGTTAGTTTGACTTATCAATAACAAATGTTAAGTGATTCCCACTATGATAGTGAATTTGTCAGTTTTTCTTTGTAATTTTATTTATTTATTTATTTATTTTTTGAGATGGATTTTCGCTCTTGTTGCACAGGCTGGAGTACAATGGCACAACCTTGGCTCACTGCAACCTCTGCTTCCCGGGTTCAAGCGATTCTCCTGCCTCAGCCTCCCGAGTAGCTGGGATTACAGGCATGCACCACCACGCTGGGCTAATTTTGTATTTTTAGTAGACACGGGGTTTCTCCATTTTGGTCAGGCTGGTCTCAAACTCCTGACCTCAGGTGATTCACCCTCCTTGGCCTCCCAAAGTTCTGGGATTACATGCATGAGCCACCGCACCTGGCCTCTCTTTGTAATTTTAAAAATAGTTTTGTTTGTATACTTGAGATATTAGGTTACTTGATTCCTAGTAATATGAAATTTTTTCATTGTGTAGCAACTTTTTTACTCTCCAATAAATAATCTTATATGAGAAATCTATTATGTCTGAAATTCACAGAACTACACCTACTTTGTTTGGTAATTTGTTTAGTACATTATTTCTATCCTTTTATATTTAATCATGTAATATCCATGATATCTTTTTTTATCGTACAAATGTCTATTTTCTATATAGTCAACAATTGTCTTTTTTTTATTTGTTTAGTTTCATACAATATGACGTATCCAAACTCTCTCCTATTTAACAAAGCCACCTGTAAACACTTCATACACATTAGGTGTTGTATTGTTTTCATTTTCTTGGAGACTTCTGACCTACTCCAGAATGTGCTAATTGTTCTCTAGCTCTACTACTTTTGTTGGGATTTGGGGAATGTGTTTGCCTCTTTCCTGAGTTGGAAGCTGTTTCTTGGATCTGATTTCTTTCCTGCCTTTGGCAACCCTCATTGTTGGGTTTAGGAGAGTGTGCTGCACAGACAGTCTTAGTTGCCCCACAGATCCACTCTCCGGACTTTTCTACCCTACTTTGTGTCCTATGAGGCTGATTTTTATGCACTGCATAAATCTCTTGCTCTCTGATTTTGCTAGTGGACTAGGCCAGCAGGAAGCACCAACAGGAGACAGAAGAAGAGGGGCACAATGCCAGAGTGTTTAACCATGGCTTCCCTCTGTCCTAGTCCCCACTAGCTGTCCATGTTCCTTCATTGAATTCCATAAGTTCCTAGGGCTGCCCTGACTGAAAGTAAAGCTACTCTTTTTCCAGAAACCACTGCCTTCCTCGGCCCTTCTGGCCTAAGGATGATAATTGTTTCCCATCATTTCTAGCACAGGAGTGCTTCATCCCCTTTTCTCCTTGCTGCCTGCCCCACACCTTTGTAAAATATACTTCAGTTAGACTCAATTTCCCTCCTTTTCAGTGTGCCCTTTATTTCCTGCTGCCAACCGAATTGATGTAGGTGTCACTGGCTTCTTGAGAAAGTATGCGTGGGAAATAAATATTTTATACCCTGCACACGTAACATTTTTATTCTACCCTCACAATAGAGTAACAATTTGATACATATGTAATTCTGTTCACAAAAAATTTTAATTAGAATTTCTAAGACCTTATTCCATTGTCTTCTATGTTCCAACATGGTTTTTACAAAGTACATTCTTAGGATCTCTTCCTTTTCCTCAGTATACTGAAATTTCATAATGTCATCTGTTGCCTGCCCAGTTTCATCCATTATACTGGGTACCAGATGGTAATTTTCAATTTGAAAATTGTGTTCTTCATGTCTGGAATGTTTTTGAAGTATTTCTGTTCACCCTGGACTGATTTTCTATCATTTGTATCTTTGCTGTGTCCATTGTTTTCCATGTTGTCCTTTTGCTCTATTTTTCTGGGAGACTTCCTCTATCTTAGAACTTTTCTGCTGAGTCTTTCATTTCTGTCAGTGTGATTTTTATTTCCAAGTGCTCTTTCCTATTTTATTATTATTTTTTAAAGCACCCAGTTCTTGTTTCATGGATGCAATATAATTTCTTATTTCTCTGAAATTAATAATAGATTTTTAAAGTATTTATCTCCCTTTATAGTCTATTTGATCCATGCTGCTTTTATTTATTTTTGTGGACTTTGTCTTCTGTGCTTGAGAACTTCTGCTGCAGTGCCATGGTTCTTGGATAGTTGCTGATTGCCAGAGCAGAGTTCTATGTTGTTGATTGGCAGCTCTGATCACATGGCTGGAGGTTCTTGTCTGTAGATTGCCTATAGCGTGAACTGGTCTCACCATTTTCCTGGAAGTCAATCTCTTTGGGTTCTTTTTGTTTGTGAGGTAAGATTATACAAAGAATAAATTTGCATTGCCTATCCTCCATGCCTTACCCTTCTTTTTTACATTTTCCATCTCCTGAGCTTTCTATGCTGCCTATTAGGTAAGTTTCTTTATTTCTAACTTCTACCTTACTAACTCTCATTTCAGTTGCCTAATCCATTGAGGGTTTTTGCTTTTACTGAAATAATTATATCTATTTCTAAACCTGATCATTTTGGTAGTGCCAGACTGCTTGCTAATTTTTTACAGTCCATATTTATCTTGAAATATTTCAAACATATTGATTTTATGTTGTAAATGTGATCATTTTAACACCAGTTATACTGGAGAGGCTCTGATCTTTGTTCTTTATCTGCTTACTTTTCTACCAAACAGTGTGGTAGGTTTCCCCAGTGTATGGAAATACACTCTCTGGTATTCTAAGCTCCTACTTAGTTGAACATGAACTATTGTATCACCGGCGATAATTTTCTTCAGAAAAATGTGAATTTGATATGAATAACATGTTAACATTTAATTAAACTTTTTTGGGCTTGAATTTTCCTGTATGCAGGAAGTGTGAATTGAACCCTAGATCTGCTGGAGAGCAGATTTAGGATTGCAAATTCTTAGTGAGAATCATTATTGTTTTATCTCATTTGTAGCAGGATGAAAAGGACAGGCAACTATGTATCAGTCAGAATAGGCTAAGTAATCCTGAGTAAGAAACAACAGCCAAATCTCAGTGACTTACCCAAGAAGAGTTCCTTTTTCTCTTGTGCAAAGCCTGATACGGATCTGAAAATCTCTTTTGGAGAGTTGTCCTCCATGCAATGGCTTTCAATACACACGGCTTCAATTCCATGGTGTTTTTAACTTAATGTGATGTGTTAGAATTTACCACAACAGGAAGAAGAGAGCTTGGGGGAATTAAGCACCAAGAAATCTACATGGAAGTGACACATGTTATTTTTTCTTCCAAATGATAATTGAGAGAAGAAAATTTACTGAAGAAGAAAAAGTAAATGAGAAGGAAAAAATGATTGTAAAAAGAAGTAAGCAGAAGGAAAGTTCTAGGAGGTGAAGTAGAGTCTTCCTTTGTTTAAGACATTAGGGACCCAGCTGAGGAAAGCATTTCTCAAATATGGCATCACGGTCACTATTTTTACTAGAACTACAAGCTCCTGTTGCTTTGGGGAGTAGTAGGTCTAGAAGGTTCATATTTCCCTACTGTAGAAGACAAACAACTTTCATACATTGCTGCTTTTGAGTCTTGGTTATTTCCATATCTATCCAGTGCAGATTCAGGGAGAGGGCTGGGAAGTGATTGATTCAGCACCAAGGACTAATTTGAGTAATTCAGGATCTCAAACATGACTTCTTATTTAATTAACTGGATGTTGCACATAAAGCTGTCGCATGCCCTTAATTTTGATAGTTCTTTTCTCTCTCCAAATTTTTATTCCCTGCCTCTTTTTTATCCCCCTTCTTTCTATTCATAACTCAGACTAGCCATTGGCCACCATCAGTTTTTACAAGGTTATTTTTATTACTGTTAAAAGTATTTATTAACCGTTCAATATATGATTAGCCATTTTCTATTTGTCCAATTGTTTTATGTGTTAGATAATTTAATATTCATGATCAAACTGTGTGGTAGCTTCTATAATTAGCCCCATTTCTCAGGTGAAGAAGTGGAAATAAAGTGGGGTTCAGCAAATTGCCCAAGGTCACTCAGGGAGTAAGTTGTAGAGCTGAGGTTTGAACCTATGTCTTTAGGAATCAAAAGCCTGCATTCTTTATCACTCTGCACTGATACCTCAACTTAAGGCCATTTATGAAAATCAATGGATGATTTGCACTTAGAGACCAACCCATAGGTTTACTCTTATATTACCAGATTTCCACACTCTGAAGAAAGGAGCTGCTAGATTATTTGTTGTCTCAGGCAGGGTTGAGATGTGCTATCGGGAGATGGTGGCTGTACTTGGGCAATGTCTTCCATCTTCAGAGGGAAGAGCATCTGAACTTTCGGGACTGCCAGCCCAGCCCTTTCATAATTAATGAATTCACTTAGTTGTCCACCCAACTCCAACCCCTCACCCCAGCTTAAAGTAACGCTGGAGAGAGAGGGTTCTAAGTCAGCTTTTCTGAAGGCAGTGGTAGCAGACTGATTTTTACAAGCCTTCAGAGCCTTTCTTTTAGTAAGAAGCCATCGTAGCATCAAAGCACACTTAATCACCAATTAATAAATTAAAGTGGCAGGTGCATGCTAGGCAGAGTCATACGTGTTTAAGGATCACTTAAACTTGCAGTGAGGCACTTTGCTCTGGGTGAAGGCAGAAACACAATGTAGATAAACCTGAATGTCCTCAGAGATTTCATTCTACTTCGAGTTGTTAATTGGGTTTGGAGGTTTTGGTGTGTGGGTAGGTGTGGTGGGACATGAATATGGAAAGGAAAGGAAAACTGGGACAAGATTCAAAAAAGACTTGTGTACACATCATTTGGGAAATTAGTTTAAAGGTTAACAAGGAGCCATTGGGACTTTTTGATTTGTAAACATGTATATTAAAAAATCACTTTGTATTTTCATAATATTATATCATAACCTTTCTGAAATCTTTTAGAAGACAATATTTCTTGAGGTTGAAGAAATATTTTCTTCAAATTCAGTGATTCCTTCAAGTTTCTTTTTGGTGTTTTTATTTTCTGTGAAATTCAGTTAAAATGAAAGTAATTACTTTGAAAGTAACATATATAATATAATGCCATTTAAAATAAGTTTGCATATTTATATATCCTTTCCTTATACATGCAAATATACATTACATAATGGAATGCTGTCAACAAGGCTATTATATGTGGGCAATGGAGTTTAGCCAATTTGTACTTATTCTTTGAATTCTTTATAATAGTCAAAACAGTAAATAAGGATTCCTTAGATGATCCTGTTGTATGATAAATTTCCTTCTTATTCAATGCACTCATGGCAGATGAATTTACTTCATACCTATGAAGATCCTGGATAACTTCCCAGTCTTTTTCTCCAGACTGACACATATCCAAAAAAACAAAACAAAACAAAACAAAAAAACACAGATCTGTTTAGACAGTTCCAACTGGATAATCTTAGGCATTCAAATTCTCTCTGCAAGGACACTGAACTCATCATTTACTCTCCACTCAAATCAGTTTCTTCTGTATTATCCAGAAACTCGGGAGTCATTCTTGATTCCTGTCTGTGTTCACTAAAACATTCAGTTCCAAACCCCTTTAATTCCACCTCCTCATTAGTTCTTTCCATTCCCCTTGCCCCTTGGTACAGGCTTTCAGCCCTTACTTCTTGAATTACAAAAGCTTAAATCCTCTTGATCTGAACTTTGCCAGATGGACCTTCCTAAAATACAAATCTGGTCTTATCACTCCTCTACTTAAAAGCCTTCAGGACCCACCACCTCCTCAGGATTAAGTTCAGACTAGTGAGTTTCCGCAACCATTAAGCTATTTTCCCATTGTCATCTGGGCTCTGTTGTTGCAGATGATAACGTTTGCATTTAGAAATGTGTATGTTTGTAAATCTTGCTCTGCTTTTGTTTTGTGTTTTAAAGATTTAATCTTTGCTGTTGGTTTTCTGCTGTTACACTTATGCCTAGGTGTTAATAATTTTTCTGTTGTTATTATTCTGCTTGAACTAAATATGCTTGCTAAATTTGTAGACTCACATTTTTGTTTTTCCCGATTCTCAAAAATATTTAGCCATTTTGATGCAAATATTACCTTTGACTCACTGTATTTACTCTTTCTAAAATTCTTGTTAAATATAAGTTGAACCTGTTTCTATGTCTTTTGTTACTTTTTAGAAAGCTTTACTGAGGTTTATTTGATACACAATGATCGTATCATTATGGCTACAAGAAAAATAATCAACAAAGTATACACTTGTGTAAATGTTGACATAAGTGTATACTTGTAAAACTATCACTACAATCAAGATAATGAACATGTCCACGTGCTCCCAAAGTTTCTGCACAATCCTGCCCATCCTTCCTTGTTCTTGGAACTGCTAATCAACTATAGGTTAGTTTTCATTTTCTGGAATTTTTTATTAATAGAATCATATAGTGTGGACTCTCTTTGGAGTTTGGTTTCTTTCACTTGGCATAATTATTTTGAGATTCACCCTTGTTGTGGCATGTATCAATAGTTTATTCTTATTTATTGCTGACTAGTATTTCACTGTATGGGCATACCACAGTGTGTTTATTCCTTCAGCTCGTGGTGGATATTTATATTGTTTCCAGCTTTTTGCCTATTGTTTTTAAAAACTGCTATAAAAATTGTGTTCATGTCTTTGCATGGACATATGCTTTTATTTATCTTGAGTAAATGCCGACATATGCTTTTATTTATCTTGAGTAAATGCCTAGGAGTAGAGTGGCTGTATCATAAGGTAGATGTATATTTAACTGTTTACGAAACTTGCTGACCATTTTCCAATGTGGTTGTATACTTTACATTCCCACCAGCAATGTATGGGAGTCTATTCCTCCACATTCACACCAATGCTCGATATGGTCAGTCTTTAATTTTAGCCATTCTAAAATGTTTGTAGAGTATCTCATTGTGGTTTTAATTTTAATTAAATTTCTGAAATAACAAATTATATTGAGCATCTTTGTATGTGCCTATTTGCTATACAGTAGTTCCCACCTCATTTGTAGTCTTACTTTCCAGTTTCAGCTACCTGTGGTCAACTGCAATCCAAAAATATTAAATGGAAAATTCCGTAAATAAACAATTCATAAGTTTTAAATTACAAACCCTTCTGAGTAGCATGATGAAATTTTGTGCCATTCAATCCCGGATGTGACTCATCCCTTTGTCCAGCATATGCACAATGCCTATGCTACCCACTCATTAGTCACTTAGCTGCCCTGGCTGTAAGATTAACTTTCTTGGTACTGCAGTGCTTGTGTTCAAGTAACCCTCATTTTACTTAATAAAGGTTCCAAAGCACAGAGTAGTGATGCTGGCATATTTTTATAATTGTGCTAATTGCACCATAAGTTATTACTGTGAATCTCTTACTGTGTCTAATTTATAAATTAAACTTTATTGTAGGTATGTATACACAGGAAAAAATATCTATCCATCTATCTATTGTATATTATCTATCTATCTATTTATAAGGTTTGGTACTATCTATGATTTCAGACATCCACTCGGGTTCTTGGAACATATCCTCTGTGAATAAGGGATAGCTTCTGCATGTAGATTTTATTCGGTGGAGCATCTGTTCTTTTGCACATTACAAAAATTGATTGTTTTCTTATTGTTATTGTTGGATTTTAAGAGTTTCTTATATATTCTGGATACAAGTCCACTATCAGATCTGTGATGTTTTCTTGCAGTACGTGATTTGACTTTTTCTTGTCTTAACAGTGCCTTTTGTAGAACAAAAGTTTCATAATTTTGATAATGTACAATGTTCCATTTTTTTCTTTCATAAATCATGTTTTTGGTGTCTTACTGAAAGGATTTTTATCTAACTCAAATTTGCAGAGGTTTTATATTTTCTGCTATAAGTCTTATAATTGTAGGTTTTGCATTTAAGGTCAAAATGATTTTGAAATTTCGACTTAATTTTTTACTTGGTATGAAGAGTGAATTGAAGTTCTCCTTTTTTGGTATTCAGACATCCAATTGCTTCAGCATCTAAATTTTGTTTGTGTCTTTATAAAAATTCAGTTGACCATCTCTGTTTGGGTTTATTTATTAACTCTTTATTCTCTTCAGTTGACCCATTTTTTGACATTGATACACTCAACTGACTTGTTTATAAGTCTTAAAATCAGGTAGTGTTATTACTCCAACTTTCTTTTTCTTCTTTGAAGTTGTTTTGGATATTCTAGGTTCTGTTCTTTTCCATACATATTTTAGAATTAGTTTGTCAACATCTACCCCAACACTTCCCCCCAAAAAAAGCCTGGTGGGATTTTGATTGGGTTTGAGGTTTGAATCTATAGATCAATAGATCAAAAACAATATTTTTTTAAGAGTCAGGATCCACTCTAGGCTGGCGTGTAGTGGCATGATCACAGCTCAATGCAGCCTCAAATTCCTGGACTCAAGGGATCTTATTGCCTCAGCTTTCTGAGTAACTGGGGCTACAGGCACATACTACCATGCCCGGATAATTTTTAAATTATTTTTTGTAGAGACAGGGTCTTACCGTGCTGGTCTCGAACCTCTGGCCTCAAAGGATTGGCCTGCCTCGGCCTCCAAAGTGCTGGGATTACAGATATAAGCCACCATGCCCAACCTAGATCAATCTGAGGAGAATCGATATCTTAATATTTAGTATTCTGAGCCATGAATATCTCCATTTACATAGGATCCATTTAAAATTTTCTCAGCCATATTTTGTAGTCTTTATGCATCTATCACAAGTTTTGTCATCTATATCTCTCAATACTTATTTTAATGCTATTATAAGATGTGTTGGGTTTTAGTTTAAGTTTTTCAATTATTTTCTGCCAGTGTATAGAAAAACAATGTATTTTTATATTGATCTTATAACTTTGCTAATTGATTCATTAGATCTGATAGATGTTTGTAGATTCCATAGTATTTTCTATGTAAATAACATGTCATCTACAAATAAAAATGGTTCAATTTCTTCCTTTCTACTCTGGATGCAATTTTTGTCCAAACTGTCTACAAGATTGTCCAACCTGCAACCTGAAGGCTGAATGTGGCCTGGGATGGCTTTGAATGTGACCCAACACAAATTGGTAAACTTACTTAAAACACTATGAGACTTTTTTGTGATTTTTTTTTAAGCTCATCAGCTATCACTATTGTTAGTGTATTTTACGTGCGGCCCATGACAATTCTTCAGTGTGGCCCAGGGAAGCCAAAAGATTGGTCACCCCAATAGAACCTCCAGTGCAGTGTTGATTATAGTGATGGGAGTAGATATCCTTTTGTTCATCAATTTATAAGAAAAGCATTCAGTCTTTCACCATTATAGGGATTTCAGAGATGTCTTCTTAACACTGAGAGAGTTCCTTCTGTTTTTTGATTGCTGCATTTCTACAGGAATAAATGATATCGTGAAATGCCTTTTCTGTGCCTATTGAGGTGATCATACATTAAAAAAAATTTTTTTAATACATAGATTGCTTTTTGAATGTTCAGTCACCTTGCATTCCTAGAATAAACCCCGCTTAGGATGTATTATACTTTTTATATTTGTTGAATTTGATTTGCTAAAACTTCGTTTAAAATATTCATCTATGTTCATGAGGAAAATTGGTCTAGTAGTTTCCTTTTCTTGTAAATACCTATTTGGTTTTGATATCAAGGTAATTCTGGCCTCACAGGATGCATTTGGAAGTATTCATATTTTTTCCTTTTATGGGAGAGTTTGTGTATAAAAGGGATTATTTCTTCCCTAAAAGTTTGGTAGAATCCACCTAAAAAACCGTCTGGTACTGGTGTTTCAATTGTGGCAAGACTTAAAGTACAAATTCAATTTAAAAATAGATATAGCACTATTCATGTAATCTATTTCTTCTTCAATGAATTTTGGTAGTTTTGTGTTTTTCAAGGAATTTGTCCCTTTCATCTAAGTTGGCAAATTTATTAGAACAAAATTGTTCATAATATTTGCTTGTTATACTTTTAATATCTGTAAAATCTGTAAATGTCACTGTTCTTATACCTGATATTGGTAATTTGTGTATTCTCTTTTATCCTCATCAGTCTAGCTAAAGGTTTGTTAATTTTATTTATTCTCTCAAATAACCAGCTTTTGGTTTCACTGATTTTCCCTGTTGTGTTTTGCTTTCTGTTTTATTGATTGCTTTAGCAGCATCCCGCAAAGCACACCTAACATGGTGTGCTTTCATTTTCACCCAGTTCGAAATGCTAAGTTCTCCTTTGATTCGTCTTTGACCCATGTGTTATTTAGAAGTGACATTTTTAGTTTCCAAGTATTTAGAGATTTTTTTCAAGAGATCTTTCTGTTATTGATTTCTGATTTAATTCCACTGTAGTAAGAGGGCATAATTTGCATGAACTTCAATCCTTTCGTATTTATTGAAACTTGTATTATGGCCCAGAACATAGTCTTTCTGTATGCTCTTGGAAAGACTGTATATTCTGTTGATGTGTAGAGTAGTCTATAATTCTGCAAATCCTCTATATTCTTACTGAATTTTTGCCTACTTGTTCTATTTTTACTGAGAGAAAAGCATTGAAATCTCCAACTATATGTGAATATTTTTCTCCCTTGAAGTTCTATCAAGTTTTGCTTCATGTGCTTTGAAGTTCTGTTATTAGGTAAGTAAACACAGCATTGTTTGACTTCCTCAGGATTTCCTCATTTTTCTTTATCTTTATATTTATCTTTATCTTTGCCAATATTATTTTCTCTGAAATTTACTTTGAAATTAATATAGAAAATTTATCACCTTTTTATTAGCATTAGCATATAATATCTTTTTCTAACTTAATTATGTCTTTCTATTAATGTGTGTAACATATAGTTGGGTCTTGCTTTGGGGTGTTTAAACCATTTATATTTAATGTGATTATTGATAAGGTTAGGTTTAAGTCTGTCATCTTGCTATTTGTTTTCTATTTGTCCCATGGCTTCTTTGTTACATTTTCCTCATTTGTATCTTGTGCATAGAGTGGATATTTTCTATGATTCTATTTTATCTCCTTTGTTAGCTTATTAGCTATAACTCTTTGCTTTGTTAATGTTTGCTTTAGAGGTTATAATACACATTGTTAGTGTATCAAAGGCCACCTCCAAATATTATATGCCTTCATATATAGTGTAAGAACCTGACAGTAGTATCCTTTCATTTCACCCTTCCCAAACTTTGTGCTATTGTTATAAAATGTTTTACTTTTTCTGTATGCTATAAACACCTCACCACATTGCTAATATTTTTGTTTTTGTTTAACATCAGTCATCTTTTAAAGATATTAAAATAAGAAAATATCTTATATACTTATGCATTTTGTTTCCATTTCTCCCATTTGCTTAGATCCAGATTTCTATCTGCTCATTTTTTCAACTCTCCTTTTCTCTGTATTTAAAGTTTCTCTGTATTTAAGTTTGAATAGCTTTTATTGTTATGCTTTCAGGTTTACTAACCTTTGTTTTTTCTGCAATGTCTAGTTGCCGTTAATCTCATCCATATATTTTTCTACTGCTAGAAAAAATTGATTTAACAGTTTTTATAGTGTCAGTCTGCTGGCGATTAATTATTTTAATATTTATTTATCCTTCATCTTTGAAGGATAGGATTCACAGCTGACAGCTTTTGTTGTTGTTGTTCAGTACTTTAAAGATGTTTATTCAATGTTTACTTGTTTGAGTTGTTCTGAAAAAATTAACTGTAATCTTTATTTGTTCTTTGTATATAATATGTCATTTTTTTTTCTCTTGCTGCTTCAAAGATTTTTCTCCTTATCAGTGCTTTGGCCAATTTAAATATGATGTACCTTGGTGTGGTTTTCTTCATTTTTCTTGATCTTGGGGTTTGTTATGCTTCTATGATCCGTGGGTTTATAGTTTTTGTCATTTTTGAAAAATTTTGGCCAAATACATTTTTTTGGCCCACATTTCCTTTTTCTTCCACCAGGACTCTAATTACATGCTTGAAGTTTTTTGAGTTTTGCTGCTCACTTCCACTACTTACTTCTGTCATTTTTTTTCAATTCTTCTTTTGTTCATATTTAAATTTGAAAAGATTTTACTGTCATACTTTCAAGTTGACTAATTTTTTTTTTTTTTTTGAGATGGGGTCTCACTCTGTCACCCAGGCTGCAACGCAGTGGGGCAATCTCGGCTCACTGCAACCTCTGCCTCCCAGGTTCAAGTGATTCTCCCACCTCAGCCTTCTTGAGTAGCTGGGACTACAGGCACGTGCCACCATGTCTGACTAATTTTTTGTATTTTTTGTAGAGATGGGGTTTCGCTATGTTGCCCAGGCTGATTTCGAACTTCTGAGCTCAAGTGATTGACTCACCTCAGCCTCCCAAAGTGCTGGGATTATAGGTTTGAGCCACTGTGCCTAGCCACCATTTCTTTTCTTTCTTTTCTTTTTTTTTTTTTTTTAACTGCAATGTCTAGTTGCTATTAATCTCGTTCATATGTTTTCCTTCCTGTTTTCATCTATAGAAGTAGATTTGTGGGTTTTTTTTTGTATTTTTCATCTCTCCATTTAACTTTTTGAGCATATGAATTATAGTTACTTTAATGTCCTTGTATTCTAATTCTGATATCTGTGTCAGTTTGTGCATTCAAATTCTAATATCTATGTCAGTTGGTTTCATTTATTTTCTCATCAGATATTATGTTTTCCCATTAATTTGCATGTCTGGTAATTTTTTATTGGATTCTAGACATTGTGCATTTTATCATGTTGGATGCAGGTTATCTTTGTATTCCTATATTCCTATCAATGTTCTTGAGGATTTTCTTTCAGTTTTTGTTTGCTGGTGTGTGTGTGTGTGTGTGTGTGTGTGTGTGTGTGTGTGTTCTGGGAAACATGTAACTTACTGGAAAACATGTTGATTCTTTTGGGTATTGTTTTAAAGATTTGTTAGATAGTTTTTGACCAGGGCTAATATTTTTCTACTAGTGACACGAGATTCTTCAGGCATTCTACCCAACGTACCATGATTCTTGAAGTTAGCAATTCACACTGGTTAGAATAGGCATTAATCCTGGTCAGAGTACTGTTACTTCTATTCCTTTCAGGTGGTTCTTTTCCTAGTCTTGGGTATTTTCCTCACATCCATGAATTAATTCACACTCAGCTGAATACTGGAGGGGGGTTCACTTTGCATATCCCTATAATTTTCCCTGTGTGCTTCTCTCTTTTCCCAGCACTCTGCCTTGTATATTTTAGCTGCCTTTGTCTCCTCACCTAAGGGATTCCACTGGGTTTTGCCTAGGAATTTGTGCCATTCTCTTCTTTGTGCCATTACCTGGAAACTCTCAAGACAGTTAGGACAAAGGTAGAGCTCATTTCATTTGTTTTCTTAATTTCAGAAATTACTGTTCTTCATTGCCCATGTCAAGAGTGAAATCTGTTGTTTGGTATATTTAATGTTTCCTATATTTCCTCTTTCTTAAAAAAAAATTGTTTCAGATGGGAAAGTAAATCTAGTTCCTGTTATTCCATCTTAGAAAACAGGAGTAACTTCCATGTCTTTTAACCTCTTTCATATTTTCCACATCCTTATCACTCCATTTTTCATTCTGCTTGTATTTTTCAAATCAATCTTCCAGCTTTAAATTCTTTTTTTGGCTCTGTCTAACCCATTTTACTCTTCAATAAATTTTGAATTTTGATGGCTATTTTTGTTTTAGCAATCCTTTATTATTTGTGATGTTATCTACTACTACTGTTTTTTTGTTACTCATTTTTAAAAGACCTATTTTAGGCCGGGCGTAGTGGCTCAGGCCTGTAGTCCCAGCACTTTCGGAGGCCAAGGCAGGAGGATCACAAGGTCAGGAGATCGAGACCATCCTGGCTAACATGGTGAAACCCCGTCTCTACTAAAAATACAAAAAATTAGCTGGGCGTGGTGGTGGGCACCTGTAGTCCCAGCTACTCGGGAGGCTGAGGCAGGAGAATGGCGTGAACCTGGGAGGCGGAGCTTGCAGTGAGCCAAGATCGCACCACTGCACTCCAGCCTGGGTGACAGAGCAAGACTCTGTCTCAAAAAAAAAAAAAAAAAAAAATCTATTTTATTTAAATTAAAGGGATTTGTCTCTTGTTTCTAGTTTGTATAACATCAGTTCTGCCTTTTGTTATGCCTATAAACTCTCTTTTGTAGTAATTTTCTCTGTATGATTTGATGTTTTTTATTGTTATAGTTAATCTTATTCTGTGTTTTTTGTTTATTTTGCTTAATTTTGTTATTTATTACTTGGAAGAATTGCAGTCTATGGACCATGAATTGTATAAGTGATCCTATAGAATAATTTTATATCTCCTTCTGCAGAATCCTTTGATTCTTGATTCTTGGATGAAATTTTGTTTTAATGACCTGGCTAGTGTTTACCACACCACACAGGTGCTATAAGTTCTGACCCTATACTTGCCCCATTGTGCAAACTTATGTTTAATTTCTCATAGGACAGTTTTTTATTCATTTCATAACTGGTTTATCCATTGGAGTCTACATATTCCTGTTTTTTTCTGTCTTAATAAAATGTACTTGAATATTTTGTCCTTTTATTTTCTTTCATCCTCAAATTTCTTAAAATTGTAGTTTCTACCTACCCTTACCCATTTCTCAACACTGTGCTAAAATAGCTTATTAAAGAAATTCTCAGTAACCCATTGAAATAGTCTTCATCCTCTTTGGTCTCTGCAACATTCGATGGTGTTGACCCCTTCATTCTTCTAATGCTCTTCTCACTCTTGTTGACAACACACATTCTCCTTCAAACACAGGGCTGTTTCTTTGTGGAAAGCATCTACAATGAAACACAGTCTGCAAAAAACTCTTATCACAACATTTTTTTTTAAAAAAAGACCACTTACTCATCTAAAACTGAAGTGATAATCCAATCATTTTCAATAACATTAAAAACGTAAATGGCATTCCCCCTCCCCACCGGCAAGGTTTACTTTCCCATCTGAAACAATTTTTTTTAAAGAAAGAGGAAATATAGGAAACATTAAATATACCAAACAACAGATTTCACTCTTGACATGAGGCAAGGGGGGTGAATGCCATTTACACAAAAACTCTGCACTTGACCTTCTAATGTATATAATACTAAATATGTATATGTTTATAAATGCTAAATTTTGATACTATTCTTTTCCATTTATAGTTATGGGTGGGAAAATGCAGAAAGATGCTTTTCTGCTTCAGGGGTTTTGCCAATTCTTCCATATTGCTAAAGGATAATTAAGTAGATGATACTTTGTTTAGCAGAATATATTTACGAGTTTTTAAATATGTAAATACAAGCCAAAAGTCACGAAAAAGGTGAAGAACGAAATTCTGAAAAACAAAGTGAAGGGAATTGCATTTTAGCGGGAAAGGCAGAAGGCAGAGAAACTCAAGAAACTGAGAGATGTAGAGAGGCTGGCAGAAACTTGAAAAGGAGAGAAGGCAAGCCAAAATAACTCAAGACTGGGAATCTTCCTGTAAACTACTAGCTAGTCTCAGGAGCTGTCTGGGTCTGGTGGTATGGTGGGGTCAGTCAAGATACAGTTTCTGGGAGCTGCAGAAGACCAAGGTACAAGTGAGGGCTTCAGATGGTAAACATACTCAGCTGGAAATTCATCAGAAATCTGTCAGGACTCTATTGCAAGACTAATATCCATGCTGCTTAAATAAAATGCCTTAAACACAGCAACAACGGGAGAGAACCACAAACAGTGTTATCCTAAACCTCAACAGAAAGTTTTATTTAGACTGGCATAATGCAACAGAACTTTCTGCAGTGTTGAGAACGTCTGCATTTTCCAGTATGATAGTTATTAGCCACATGTAGCTGCTGATCAGTTGAAATATGGCCACTGTGACCTAGCAACTGAATTTTTAATTTTTCTTAATTTTCGATTAATTTAAATTTAAATAACACATGTGGCTAATAGCTATGCAAAATTTTTCTATAGAGGGATTTTTGTGGGCTACATATGGTCTCCATGGCATATTTGATTTTTTGTTTGTTTTGTTTTCACAACTCTTTAAAAACATAAAAACATTCTCAGCTTGAGGGTTTTACAAAAAAAAGGCAATAGGCCAGGTTTGGCTGGTGGGCCACAGTTTGCCACCCCCTGGCCTAATCTCTCAATGCTTTTGAAAATGTTTATGTTTTTAATATTATTTAAAATGCTTGGCATTATCACTTCAGTTTTAGATGAATAAGTGATCTTTAAAAAAAAATGTTGTGACAGAGTTTTTTGCAGACTGTGTTTCATTGTAGATGCTTTCCACAAAGAAGCAGCCCTGCGTTTGAATAGGTTGGGAAACACTGCTTCAAATCCTGCTTTTGAAGATTTACATACACATCAGTATATTAAAGGCTCGAAAGCAGATGCAAAATATTGGTTTTACATTAAGTTTGCATTTCTGTACTTATTTGACCATTGTGTATGTGGCATGTAGTGTATATGTGTGTGCAGGGAGGAGTGTATGTATGTATGGCATGCAGTGTTCATAGGTGCATGGTGTGTGCATAAGTGCCTGCAGTTTGTGTGTGTGGCAGGTAACATCTATTAATATTCTGCAGAATGTGTGCTCTGCAGAACGAACCTACTCTGAGAAACACTTGCTGAACAAGCCTGACAATGTCTTTCTCTCAGGGGCTCCAAGGAGAGGCACGTATAGTAATTAAATGCTAGTCAGAAGGAGTGGGAGGATTTATTCCTGTTGAACTAGTTCAGAGAAGCTGTCGTTAAGACTTTTCAAGAAGGGCTGCGGAGATCAATTCACCCTGGGATATTATGGGAGGAATCTGCAGGGCCCCTCAGTCTGCCACAGTTAGCCTTGGTCCATGCAACATGGCAGAGCAGGCTTGTGGGAGCTGGAGAGATAGGCTGTGGGGGTGGCTCTAAGGGGACTTCAGGGACCCTTGGAAGAGCAATTAAAAGTCACAGTCCCTCTGTGAGGAAAGGGAAGTTCTCGGCCCACTTTAATTGAGGAAATGAAGAATGACTGGCCTGAATTCAGTGGAGAATGAACAGCAGGTTTTGAAGACAGCACTCAGGAACACTAACTGTTTAATAAGGAGGAAATACTTCCCCGAGGACAGGAACATTAGATTCCTCTGTTGTTCTGCTCAATTTAGGAAAAGGCAGCTCGGGAATAGCAATGGCACGCAATTCAGTGGCCTTCAGGAAACACTTTTAGCTTCTCTGAGAGAAACAGTTCCTAGATCCTGTTCAGATGTGGTTTGTTTTTACTTTCCAAGATGCTGAAGAGACAGGGTGCTGAAGAGACAGTGGCATTAACTCATAGAAAATGCCTGGGTTTGTCTTATGGCAACAGGAGGCACAAAGTGAAGTGTCTATCTGCAAAGCTCCTCCTTCCTATAGAATAACTGGTAGGCAGATTCGGTCACTTTCTGAGGATGTGACTTCATATTATTTACCTCCTGTTAAAGCCATTTTCATGTCTGTGTTTTACCTAGAGAGACTGGTATTTTAGTTCTGTTCTGCAGATTTTTACAGCAACATTCTGTCTCTACAGTGGCCCAGTTATGTTACATTTATTTCCACTCTTGATTATTTTTAATAACACTTGAGGCAAATGGAGGGTGAGTGAACCATTTTCTAGTCCTCATCAAGGACAGATGGAATATCGCTGAGGTTTGTGCAGGGCTCTGCTAGACTCTCAGTGGAGCTGCCTGTGCATCCCCTGCTGGCTCTTGGCCTAAGAGTGACCAGGACCTCAGAGGTGTGGGCCTTGCATACTTGGCCCATGGTTGGGCTGGGGCCAGCGGGGTAGGGATAGAGCCAGCTTCTAGAGAAGAAATTGGGCCATGTTGTACCATCACAAGTTCCTTCTCACCCACAGAGAGCTGACAGGCCTTTTCCTGGAGAATTTTGATTTTTTAAGTCCAACAAAGCCAGAAATGCCCTTGATATCTAAAGAGCCAAATTTCTGGTGGTGAAATTTCATGTTTGCATTTCTTAGACACCCATCGAAGGCCCTCATAGACATGGCTACTTGAGTTACTAATCCTAAAGGCTTGAGAACAGGAGAATGCTGGGGGTCAAAGGTCAGGGACAAGCTGTGTTTCTTAGCTGGACATAGCAATCAAAAATTAGAAGGCCTGCACGTTAGTTACTGCCCGTAACTGGGTAAGGCCAACCCAGCCTGAACATTGAGCTTGAACAAAGAACACAGGATAGCGTGGTGTTGGCCACGGCAGAATTCCCACTTCGACACCAAGACAATCTTCCTGCTGTTGCTGAGTTTTATGACTATGATGTCATCGAACGCTGCCAACAACAGTGCTGTTATATCACAAATGAAAAGGTCTTCAAACTAACTGAGGGACCCCATTATGCCAAGACTGGAGCTTGTCATAAAAATCATCAGTCATTGATGTCTGTGAGCTTCTGAGTTGGGCCTTGAGGGAAAAGAACTGTGAAATTTGGGTTCAATTTAGTTGTTTTGATCTGGACTTCCTTATGAGTAGGGAGAATTAAATTGGCCACATGTGACCTTGTATTTAGAGGAAATCAAATCACTCAAACAAGATAATTTAGCCCCTTGCTCAACAATTCCTCCTTTTCTCTTCAACTCCAGGGTTATTGATTGAGGTCCTGCCTGAATACATTTTACTAGAGTTTAGAGAATTGTAATAGTTGCATTGTTTCTCTGGTTACAACCTCAAAATGCACTGCAGATTTCTTCAACTGAAATTGCTCCGATGTTAATATGTTGTGGGAATGAAAGACTGATTTCAGCACTCAAGCTACACCACCAGAGGAAACAGCAGTGAGGAGAAACCAAGCAGCGATCATGGGACAAGAGGTCTTTTCTTCCTGTCTTCATCTGCTGATCTGCTCACCTGATATTCACTGAGCACCAAGTTTATGCCAGGTAATTGCACTAGGTGCTGAAAACAGAATAGAACCCTGGCTAAGAGGCCCATTTCAGCCCTCATGGAGCTTTGAATTAATTGTTGATGTATACTTTTTTTTTTTAACCTCTAAATTACATCATTTTATTGTCATAATGACTAGCCATTTGGTGGCAGAAATGATTATCCTGCAAAATGACAAGTAAATAACAGAAGCTAGCCTAGAATTAAAAAATGGCTAATGGAATTTTACATAGTCGTTTAAATAAATATGCAAACATACAAAACAAACAAAACAATATAGAGATACATGTGCGGATATATCTGAACACCTAGTCACAGATAACGCTCTCTACTGTGTGTGATGGGGGAGGATGAGATCAGGGAGAGATATGGGGACTTCAGTGAATTTTCAAATTTTAATTTTTTAGCTGGGCACAAGGTTTGGTGTGTGTGTGTGTGTGTGTGTGTGTGTGTGTGTAGTACATGCAGTATATTTGAAATACACCATAAGTTAAAAGCTATCTTTGAACAGTCATGCCACAGAAAACCAGGTGTGGGCACTGAGAACTGGCAGGGCTTGCCTGTATTTGCTCTCCCCCCACCCTCATCCCCGAGTACAATCCTCTAAAATACTATCTATTTTCTTCAAAAATTCAATGTTTATTATTGGTCCCTGCTCCCTTTCTTTCCCACGTCTACATCTGTACATATGACCCTTAGTTTAAAATCACCCCAGAGAGTAAAAGAAGCTTTAGGAGAAGAAGGAAAGCAGCAATAGGTAAGTTTATACTGTCTTTGGTCACTTGCCCACCTTAAATTGAGGGTAATGTGGAGTCTGATTGTACCGTAAAGTACTCAGTTCAAAAAGCTAGTATTTATTTGGTACATTTTGTAAATTGCTGAGAATGGTATAGAAGCTGAGATCCAATGGAGAACTAACACTTACTATATGAGGGCCAGAATGAACTTTAACTCTTCAGGATTTCTGAACTACTTCCCATGAAATTGTAGGTTAGATTCCCCTGAGGCGGAATTCAGCTGTTTTAATTACTGCTTCCAGCCTGCGTTTTATGCATTTTAATTAATGTGTTAATATTTGTTTTGTTTTGTTTTGTTTTTTTGCCCTGAGTCAGTTATACCAAAGACACAATTTTGAAAATAAAAATAATGAAAACATCAAATTTTCCTGTAAGTATAGATTATGTGCTCATCACAACTGAGAAATCTGATAGGACCAGACCATAATATTTGTTCTGTGTGTTTATAGCCCCGTGGCTTCAGAAAGACTCAGCTATCCAAGACAACCATCAAATCTGTCTGGACTTTAAACCTGTCTTGACTTTTAGGGACTTTCGCATAGCCAATGTGTCAATGAGCAATGCACTCTAGGGCATTAGGCATATAAATTGGTAATTCATAGATTGATCTGAAATGCCAGTTGGGTGAACTGGCAGGGAGTGGAGGGCAGAAGTGTCACATCCATAAATGGATTTCATCTGATAGGCTGGGGCTCACAGTGGAAATGTAGTCACCCAAGGATAGGTTTTGCTCAGAAGCCTTTCAGAAGTGCATGTCACTACACTGACAACCACATGAGTTAGCCCTCCTGTGCTCATTGTCTGAACAATTTCTTTGCCCCGCATGCCAAAATAACAACATACAATGTTTATGTATTTGAGGAATTAGAAACATGTGGTCTGATTTGGTTTACTTATGGGGACACTGGGCAAGAATATCTAAAGTCTATATTCTTCCAGAAATCTAATCACTGTAATTATGCTTTGAACAGATTATCTGAAATTGAAAAAAAAATTAGCATAGTATTAGGGAAAGTTTTTCATATTTAGGACTTGAAAAATCAATAAGACATGGTTCACAAATGCTTATTATTTTTGACAGTGAATGAGACGTGGGAGCTGCCAGGGCCCCAGATCAGGGGATGGATCACAAGACAATAATGAGAAACAACACATTTCTATTGTGCTCATCCTGTCCCAGCACTTTACTCTGAAGTAAGCTCTGCTGTTATTCCCATTTAACAGATGAGGGAAACTGAGTAAAGTGACTTACCCAAGATCACACAGCAAGTAAGGAGCAGAGTTGGTATATCATCCTAGGCCATTAGTCCCCAACGTCCATTTTCCTAATCATTATACTGTAGTTTCTAGTGCATTAAGCTTTCCTTTCACTATTCCTCCTCTCCTCCACTCCTCACCTTCCCTTGCTCACTGTCCTCTCTGTTTCTTCTTTTCCTACTTCTACCAGGCTCTCATTTGTCTCTTCTCCCACCTTGCTTCTTTATTCTCTGTTTTCCACTTCTCCTGTTTGTCCTTTCTGTCTTGATCTTTGTTCATCCTCCAGGTTCTGTTGATGTTTCACTTTCCTTTAATGGGCTTTGCCACTACATGTTCCTGGGTATGCCCCTTTTCTCTATGTTCCTAGTATTCTTTTTCTGTAAATAAGGAGGCCATGGCAACATAATCAATAATGTTGCTCACTGATCTAGCATTATATGTTTACATGCAGTACACACACAGAATACTATATTATGTAGATTTAGTATACATTGAATGATTTAATTTAAAAAGAGGTAAGTCAAATATCTTCCACTTTCCAAAATAACACAACTAATGCTTACTACAATACTTGATAGTTATATCACCCTCCTGTCTTAGTCAAATTTGTGCTGCTGTAACAGAATATCGCAGACTGGGCAATTTACAATGAGCGGAACTTTACTGGCTCGTGGTTCTGGAGGCCAGGAAGTCCAAGGTTGAGGGGGTGGGGGGCGGTGGCATCTAGCAAAGGCCTTCTTGCCATGTCTTCCCATGGCAGAAGGGCAAAGAGAGGGCAACAGAGAGCAAGAGAGAGGGGACTAAACTCACTTTTTTATGACAAACCCCCTCTTGCCATATCAGCATTAATCCATTCATGAGGGCAGAGCCCTCATGGACTAATCATCTCTCACTAGGCTCCACTTCCCAGCACTGTTGCATTAGGGATTAAGTTCCCAACACATGCTCACACCATAGCACCCTTGTGTTTTTTCCTTGACAAAAAAAGAATAATTCTCATCTGTGAATGGAATTGATTTGTAAATCTGAGTATAGATTTTATTGGGCATCCTTATGAGATGGTGGTAGAATATGTACTGTTCAGAAGAGTTCCGAAGCCACTGCTTCCCAGGAGAAGCATAAATGTATACAGAGGACCTGTAAGACCAGGTAACCCCCAACAGGTTAAGTCTGAGGCTCTCTGACTCTAGGCAAAACAACTTAGTGAAGAGACATTGACATAAGTGTTGACTTTCCATCAATACTCTAAAAATAAACCTGCCTACTTATGTCCTGAAAGACAACTGGAGAAATTAGCATCCTCATTCATTGCCTTGGATTCAAATTCATTTCAACAAATATTCACAAGTGCCTGCTGCAGGAAGGAAGTGGGGTAAGCATTCTGGCTGCAAGAAAAGTGAGGCCAGATCTTGCCGCAGGGCTCAAGGGTCATATTAGAGATGGGTCCCTGCAGTCCCCCTGCCGAACAAACAGCGAAGCTACATCACCTGCTGGGCTGTCCACCCAGCAATTAGAGGTGGATGAGGAGGCTGCATGTTGACAACCACAAGGAAGTCATCACCATGAGTCATTTGTAAATATGTCCAACTTTATGTCAGCTCCTTGCTTCAGCAGGTGGATCATTTATATTTTCCCTGGAAGCCATCTACTGGTTAAATGTCGAGGCTGATGTGTTTTCTGTTGCAGGGGAGAAGGTGGCTTTCCCAGAAGTAACTAGAATATGTCTGGATTTTGGCAGAGGTTCAGGAACTAGGAGAAGGATGGAGAGCTTTTGAAGTTCTTCCTTTCCTACTGTGTGCAAACTTTTCTGAACAGCTAAAAATCTGCTTATCTTTCAAACATTCAATCCCTGAGAGAAAACACGCAGTTCACAGTTGGGGGTTACAATACAGGGTCTTTGCTGGCTTTCTGATCTCTTGGTCTTTAGCTGCTGACAGTTAAAAATCAAGACATAGCTAGAAAAGGTGGATTGACAACTAGTCTCACCTTTTCTGCACACTGTTCATTCTTTTCAAATCTCATGTTTAATTGAAAAACATTTTGATGGTTATTGAAAGTGAAGAGCAGAAGCTACTGACTCTTTCAGTGCCTGTCTTTGCTTAGGAAAGAGAGATTCTGATATGGCAAATTAAAGGAAATAAAAGTTTGAAAATGTGACCATAAAGGTGGGAGGTGTAAGGGCAGATGTTCTTTATTCATTTGAGCACAAGCATTCCAACACTACCTTGAAATGAAATTTCCTGTGTATGCATTAGTTTTCTCTTAGAGTTGAAGTTATATTTTCTTTGAGAATTCTGTAAAAAATGAGCGTAATGAAATAATAATTATGATTATAGTGGGCTTTAAAATAATAAATCCAGAAGAAAAGTTATTTTCTAGTTAATGATTACAATGATTAGATTATCAATATTATCAATAATACTATATTATTTTAACTGATGGCAAAGTAAATATAGAAGAGGGAAAACAATCTTGGCGAAGTGATCACCTACCTTGTTTTATATCTTACTCTTGGGTTGCAATCTCAGTGCTTGGAAGAGTCAGACTTTCACTATCTGGTAATGGTTTTCACTGAGGCAAGAGGGGGAAACAGCTGGTTATAAATCCAGCCTAACCAAATTCTGCATCCTGGAGTTACACAAAATAAGCCTAACCCTCTTCCTTCTGGTAGTCCTTAAGACATCTGTAGACAGCCATGTCATGTGTCTTCAACTCTTTTTTCTGCACTTGAAACTTACTTGCGTACTAAAGCAACTCAGTGTGTGGTAGAATCCCCTCTCCAGTTCAGTCTTAACATTGGTTCTTTTTTTGACATTGTCCAACCCAAGCTGCCAGGAAAACCAAAACTCACAGCTGCTTCAGGATGTCCGTGAGCAGCAATGTCTGGAGTACAGGAGTAGGAAACGGAGTGAGAGAGGGAGCATCCCTCAGAGTGGCCAAGGAAGAGACTCGTGGGCCATTTGTTCCTCTTGTGAGGGGCATAATAGCTTTTTCTCTGGCCAACAGCAGGAGGAACTGCAGTTTACTCTTGGCCAGCCTGGATTTACAATCACCCTTTTCTGCCTTTTGCCTCAGTGAAAGTAGTTCCCAAATCAGGAACCTGTGACTCTTGTTTAGTTTTTCAGAGCAAGACCCACAGTCAAACTTCCACTCAGTCTTGGCACAGTTCTATGTAGGTGACTTTACACTGCTCATTAATTTATCTTACACAGTTGTTTGTTAAATAAAAAATGACAGACAGGTATAGAAAAGGGACCATCAAATATTGGCTAATATGATATTTAAGAATAAATCTCTGGTCTGCCTGTGATGTTGAGCAACATGCACTGACCAGATGTGTGAGATGGCCATTTTCTTCCCAAAATCTTAACTTTGCTTTTTAACCCTTAATGTGACTGACCATTAAATAAACACATACAAAGCCCTCCATCCACTGGGCTAATGTCAGCCAATAAATACCTAACCAGGTTAAATTCCTTCATGGGCCTGGTTATGAATGCTTCTATTACTTGCCAGATACAGATGCTGCAATATAGGAAAATGTCTCTCTTTTCCAGGGCTAAGAAAGTTGTAACTAGTGTCCAAAGTTCTCTCATAGCCAGCTAAGCTGGGATTAGGAGTGATCCAAGCCACAAAGCCCTTCTCACTGATGGTGTCCAGTATCCAAATGGCATTTGAATAAGTGTATTCACATATATCAAGCTGATTGTAAAAGTGAAGCTCTTAATAGTGTTTTGTTTTATGAAAAAGGAAAACCAAAGTTTCCTCTATCAGTACGCTCAATGTGGATGGAATTGATAAAGGGAAAAGGAGAAGATTTAGCATAAAAATGAGAGAGCAATACTCTTTTAAAAGTTACTCAGATAAATATGACTTTACATATAGGTAGGGAGTCCAAGGAACATTCTGGAATGGATTTAGTCCCACCTCTTAGTTTTCGGAAAGTCTTAAAAATTGGAGATAATCTATACCAGGGCA
The DNA here is from genome assembly GCF_029281585.2 of Gorilla gorilla gorilla. Classification (NCBI taxonomy): domain Eukaryota; kingdom Metazoa; phylum Chordata; class Mammalia; order Primates; family Hominidae; genus Gorilla; species Gorilla gorilla. Next base: position 48,512,154 of record NC_073230.2, read on the forward strand.
GTAGTTTTAAAGAACTACTGATGCAGGATTTTTCTTGGTCATTTTGCCACCCAGGGACCTCTGCGGCCAGCGACATCCCTGCCCTGGCCTCGCTCAGCCCAGGACCTGAGCTTGTGCCGTGGCCCAGATCCCATGCACACAGTGAGATCCATGCTCAGCCCGCAGCTGGGCCAGGTGCATCCCAGCCCACCTATGTTACAGCTTATACCCATATTTGGTGGTTCTTGAGTTCTTGTCCCACATCCAAGAAGAATGAGGTTATGCTAAAATCAAAGGGCGAGGAGGGCAAAGAAGAATTTTATTGAGTGACAGAACAGCTCTCAGTGGAGAGGTAATGTGAGGATGGTCCCCCGCCTGAAGTTGAGTGGTCTCCCTCCTAGTGTGGCTGGGTCCAGGGCTTTTATGGACTCAGAATGGGAGAGTACATGCTGATTGGTCTGTGAGTATGCAAAAAAGGCAAAAACAAACGGACCACTCAACGTTGGGCACAACAGTGTAAAAAACTAATTAGGGAAGGGTAAGTATATGTGAAATAGATGAAGGGTGTGGATCAATCAGAAGAAAGTGCCAAATGGGAAGAGAGGCTCTCAATCTGGTCTGTGGATTTACCCAGGACTTGTAGCTTGGTTTTCAGGCTTTAAAATGTCTTTGGTTTGAAGGTAGGGTTTCACTGGGGACCCAGCCCCATCTGTCTAGGCATTTGACTGCCTCCTGCCACTATCACTACCAGGGTAACTTGGCTGTATGTAGGAAGATGAGGACAAAGAGACCTTATGTCTCCAGCCAGTGTGAGCTGAATTAGGGAAGTGGGAAACAGCTGGTTTAAAAAGAAGTCAGGGTCAACGCTTCTGCTTTTTCCTTTTTCATGGCAAATATGAGAGATTTCCAGGCTCTGTCCTAGCTCTGCTGCTACTAACTTGTATTATTATTTTGGACTCATCTGTAATTCCTCTGGACCTCATAATTTTGCATCACACACCTTTATGAAGGTATCATGTTAGAAAAACTACAAAGAAACTTCTCAAACTCGAGAGTTGATAGTCTGCAGGCCCTGGGTGGCGTCCAGTGATATGAGGAAAGAGTAGGAAGAGGGGAAGTGGTCTAGGAAATACTTAATGGATCTTCTCAGGCCTCCAAAACTCTTGTATTTACTCTTCAGAAGTAGTGGGGAACATTTTCCTGGGCCCACTTCCTCTCAGAAACAAACCCCAAAGCAAATGGGATAATTTTGTGGAGAAATACATAACTAGTGTTTGTCAGGCATCACTCCTGACGGGGCCTTACCAAGGCGCAATACATACCTCACCCAACCAACTCGGGCCTCTGTTCTGCTCCTACCAGCACCAACCTTCTTTTCCTTGAGGAAAGCTCTTTCCTGCCTTAAAATCTACAGCCCATGGGTTATATCTGCCAAAAATTCTCCTTCCCTCCCCTCTTCAACCAGGAAACTCCTACTTACCTTCACACCTTAACTTAAATGCCACTCCTTTGGGAAGATTTCCATGGCCTGCCCTGCTGGATTATAGTCCTAGGTTGGAAACTTTATGGCATACTCTTTATTTCCTTCATGGTGCTTATTCTAAGAATAATGATATAGTTTTGGGTGTGTTATCACTTATTGAAATCTGTTACCACTCTAGACTCTTCCATGATGGAAGGGACTATGTTTATTTTGTTCAGTGTGGTATCCCAGCACTTAGCAAACAGTCTAACACAAAGTAGGTGCTTCACTGATATTAATTATATGGATTAAAAAATTGTCTATCAAACTTCTAGACCAGCGCTATACAATGAAAATATAAAGAAAGGAAAGCCACAAATGTAAGTCACATATATTACCTGAAATTTTCTAGTAGTTACTTTGTATTTCCCTTATTAGGTGAACAAAATGGGTGAGAAGTCCTGATTGTGGGTGAGATGTACACACTCACACTTTTTCTCCCTCTGATTACAACCATAAAACTTGGGGAGAATGCATGGGGAAGCTATGCAAATAACCTGAAAAGAAAACAGCAATAAAATTGAAAAAGAGCACAAAAGTTTGAAGTACTATTGATCTGGCAATGAGCTTTTTTTTTCCCCTCAGTGTCCCCTGGCCTGTACTCCTCATATTCCAAAACCTAGAAGGGGACATCAGGGCACAGACAGACAGCTCTAAGAGCTCCTCTAGTGCCAGCTCAAGGAGCTGGAAAGTGAATTCCTAATGCACCCAGTGAGGGAATCACTCATTTTTAAAACAATTATTTTTCTTATCTCTTTTCTCTCTTCACTGAGACCCCAAGTGATCCAGAGGCAGCAGGGACAGTAGCTGTTAACAGGAAGCTAATGGAGTCAAAGCTCTGAGAGAGATGCAATTGTCATGGGTATTGCTTTGTATTTTGTTATGTGTGTGTGTGTGTGTGTGATGTATGATGTGTGTGTGTATCCAGCAAATATCTTTGTTTTCTTCCCTCTCTTATCTCCTTATCATATAACATAAGATGTATTGGCTCTACTTTATGGTATTTAAGTATATTGTTAACTTTACATCATATTACTCAGGATATCGAAAAGTGTAAACATCACCCAAGGACTCTGCATCCTATTCTGGGCAAAGGAATAGTGTGTGTTCAGTTTTGTGCAGGATGGTTGTATCTTGTTAGGTGGGAATATTGCCTTTATTTGGAGATTAAGTGTGGTTTAAGGAGATGTGCGTGAGTGCCAAGTTGAGAAGGGATGGCCTTGTAATGGTTAACTTTATGTGTCAACTTGGCTAGGCCACAAGACCCAGGTATTTGGCCAAGCATCAGTTTAGATGTTGCTGTGAAGGTAGTTTTCCAGATGAGATTAACATTTAAATCAGTAGAACTTGAGATCAGCAGATTATCCTCCATAATGTGGGTGGCCCTCATCCAATTAGTTGAAAGCCTTAAGAGAAAAAGACTTAGGACTCCCAAGGAAGAGGGAGTTTTCCTTCTAGGGAGAATACTGTCTTCAAGCTGTAACTTCAACTCCTTCCTGGGTTTCCATCCTGCCAGATTACCTTGCAGATTTTGGACTTGCATGCCCCTCACTAGCACATGATCCAATTCCTTAAAACAAATCAGTCTCTCTCTCTCTCTCTCTCTCTCTCTCTCTCTCTCTCTCCTATCTCTCTCTCTCTCTCTCTCTCACACACACACACACACAGACAGACATGTACACACATGCACACACACACACTTATTTATAACAAAATACAAAGGAATATTGTTCTGTTTTTTTACAGAACCCTGACTAGTACAGTAGGGGAACCTACCTCTCAATTTAGTGTAGACTCAATGAGAGAGACAAATCCCCATTGCTTTTTCTCCTCCCTTTTTCTGCCCTCCTATTGCTTGGCCTCTACCATGGAAGTATACAGAAGAGAGGGGGAACTAGAACCCCAGGTTTCTGGCTAGAGGAGTGAAAAACAGAGCCTCTAGAAACCCAAAACTACTGAGGAGATCACAGTGAGGAAGGAGATCAGGAAAGGTACCCCATAAACTTGTTTATGAATCCCTGAGCTGCACACATGTGAATCTGGTCCTAATTAGCAACCAAATATTTTGGGAACGACACTCAAAAATAGTTCACTGCCCATGCCCCAGACAGGCCGCTGGGTGGCACACACCCGTGACACATCTGAAGAACTCTATAAGTGCTCTGAAAACTAACTGTTATCTGAACCATAGCCCCCCAAATGTGGGTTGAAACTTTCTGCTTGAACCTAACCAGTTCAGTTACTTTCCGTAGCAAAAATATCAAAGTGTTCCATGGCATTTAAGTGAGATCTAGAGTCTCAGAACTTAGTATCTAAAATGTCCAGGACACAATGCAAAATTACTTTGCCTAAGAAGAATGAGGACAATTATAACTCACATGGTAAAAGACCACAAAAGCAAACACTGAGATGACAAAGGTGTTGGAATTATCTGGCAGACTTTTAAAAGCTAGCATAACAATGTTCAAATTGGCAATTGCAGACTATTGGAAAAAACGTTAAAACTGAAGATCTCAACAAAAAATTCAAGATGTAAATAAGAACCAAATTGAGATTCTAGCACTGAAAAATATAATAAATAAAAATCCTAATGGATGGGCTCAATAGCAGTACAGATATGACATGAAGACAGTTCATGAATTTCAAGAGTAGCTAACAGCTACTATTCTGTCTGAACAACAAAGACCAAAAAGGATGAAGACAAATGAAGGGAACCTCAGGGAGACGATAACAAAAGGTCTAGCATTCTTCTTTTCAAAGTTTCAGGGGAAAAGGAGAAAGGGTATGATCTGGACAAAATATATAAAGAAATGATGGCTGAAAGCTTAAGTTTGGTGAGAGACCCAAACCTACAAGTATTAGAAGCTAAGCAAACCACAAATAGGAAAACCCAAATAAATCCATACCCAAACATTTAATAAAACTCCTGAAACCTAAAAAAAAGAAAAAAATCTTGAGAGCAGCCAGAGAAAAATGACATTTTATTTATAGGGGAACAACTATTCTGTGGATTTCTCATCAAAAAGAATAATAACAACTGTATACACATAAACTCAATATCTTAAATGAAAGGTCCAGTTTCTAAAAAACCACAAGCAACCAAAACTCACATAAGATGATGAAACGGATAACCTAAATAGTCCTATAACTATAAAGAAATAGAATTCATTGCCAAGCACTCCAAAATTAGACCTCTACATCAAGATACTTTCATTGGCAAATTCTACTAAACATTCAAAGTAAAAATAACACAAATTTACCCAACTTATTCCAGAAAACAGAAGTGGAAGGAATATTTTCCAGCTCATTTCATGAAGCCAGCATTACCAGAATGGAACACATTTTCCAAAATACCCGCAATATTCCCCATGATTATAGACACAAAAATCCTCAAGAAAAATATTAGCACATTGAATCTATCAACATATTAAGAATAATACATCATGATCAGGTAGGGTTTATCCTGGGAATGTAAGGCTTTCTCAGTATTTGGAAGTCAACCTATGCAATCCACCATATCGATAGTCTAAAGAAGAAAATCCACATGATCATATCAGTTGATGCAGAAAAAGCATTTGACAAAATACAACATTCATTCACGTTAGTAACTCTCAGAGAAAATGTGTAATAGAAGAGACCCTCCTGAATCCTTAAAGGCCATTTATAAAAAGCCTGCAACTAACGTCATATTTGATCATGGAAAATTGAATGCTTTACCTGTAAGACTGAGAATGAGGCAAAAACGTCCATATTCACATCTGCTACTCAATGTTGTATTGGAAGTGTTAGCCAGAATAATAAGGTAAAAAAAGACAAAAACATATAAAAGGTATATACATGGAAAAGGGAAAATAAACCTATTCCTATTCACAGATAACATGATTATTTATGTAGAAAATTCCAAAGAATCAGCAATAACAAAAACTTCTAGAACTAATAAATGAGTTTAGCAAGATTGCAAGATACAGGTTCACATAAAAATCAATATACTGAAATATATACAAATATGTATTACTAGCAATAGAAATAGATATAAAAATGTATATTATAAGCAATAGAAATATTATTTTTAAAAAAATCTAATTTACAATAGGTGCAAAAATGAAATACTTAGAGATAAATCTAACAAAACATAGAGTCTATGATCTCAAAAATACAAAACACCAATGAAAGAAATTAAGAAAGAACTAAATAATTAGAGACAGCAAATGATCATGAATTGAAAGATTCAACATAGTAAAGAGGCCAGTTTTTCTAAAATTGGTCTAAAGATGCAACACAGTCCCAGTGAAAACCCCAGCAGGATTTTTTTGTAGATGTAGACAAATTAATACTAACATTTATATGTAAAAGCAAAGGAGCTTAGAGCAGCTAAACACTTTGTAAAAGAATATAAAATTCAAGGACTCATGAGATTTAATGATTTACTATAAAGCTGTAGCAATCAAGATATGATGATATTGGTGAATAAACAGACAAGTGGAGGAGTGGAACAGAATAACACAAACATGTCTCACTGATTTTTGACAGAGGTACAAAAGTAATGCCACAAATGATGTTGGATTATTTGGAATTTTGTGTACCAAAAATTAGCTTAACCTAAACGTAACAGCTTTCCCAAAAATGAACCCAAAAGGCGTTATAGATAAAAATAAAACTACCAACCTACTAGAAGAAAACACAGGAGAAAATTCTTGTGACCTTGTGTCATGCAAAGCATTGTTAGACATGACACCAAAAGCACTACTCATAAAAGAAAGTATTGATAAAGTGGATCTTATTAAAATTAAACACTTCACCCTGTGAAAGATATTGAGAGAATGAAAATACAAGCTACAGATTAAGATAAAAATATTTGCAAATCACATACCTAATAAAGGATTTGTATACAGACTATTAAGAAAACTCTCAAAACTCAACAATAAGAAAACAAAAAAATGAATTTAAAAAATGGGCTGGAGACATAAACAGACATTCATCAAAGGGAAAGTAAGAAGGAAAAAAAGTACATGAAAAGATGTTCAGTGTCATTAGCCATTAGGGAAATGCAAATTAAAACCACAACTAGGCATCACTCTACACCTATCAGAACAGCTTTAGCTGGCAAATATACCTGCTTTACCAACTCCAACTATGTTAAATTGAGCGGGTTGAATTGGCCACGGGGGTGGCCAGTGCTCTAGAGGAATGATTGAAATGTCCGCTCCTGTATCTACCAAACCTTTAAATTTCTTTCCCTGAATAGTTATTTCACAGGTAGGACGTTTATCAGTGATTTGATTTACCCAATAACCTGCTTTGCCTTGTTTATTTGTGCTTCCAAATCCTCCTGTTCGTTTAATTTCACTTTCCCCATTCCCACATAGGGCACAATCAGGAGCTGTGCTATGCGCTCTCCTGGCTCTGCTTTCCAGGGAACAGAAGCAGATATAATAATTTGAATTTCCCCATTGTAATCTGAATCAATGATTCCTGTATGTATTTGTACCCCTTTTAAACTTAAACTAGACCTTCCTAAAAGTAATCCTATTGTCCCCGCTGGCAAGGGTCCACAGACTCCTCTTGGGACCTTTTTGCGGGGGTTCCCCAGGCAGAAGACTCACAGCTTATGAGCCGCATAAATCTACTGCGGCACTACCGGTTGTGGCGGGGGGCAGACATTGTACGGGGGTGAGGGAATGGCCTGAGCTGGAAACGCCCCGGTTTGGAGTGGGGCCCAGGACGGGCCCCTCATGGTGTTTCCCGAAATCGGGTTCCCATCTTTATCAAACTTAGAGTGACACTGATTAGCCCCGTGTTTTTCTTTTTTACATTTTGGACATATTTCAGGCTCAGCAGTTTTCTTTTTTCCCCTATCTGGTGGCCTGACTCGCTGATTTTTTCTACATTCTTTTTTAGTATGAATAGCTTGTTTTAATTATTTGAGTAATTTAAAAGGAAAAGGCTCAAATGTAGCTGTAATATTTCCCTGTTGATCTGGGGGGCGTATTCTAACAGGGAACTGCCAAGCCTCTAAGTCACCCTCTCATCTAGCTTGCTGAATTCCTGCCTGAATAGAACTAAGAGCGGTCGCTCGAGGCGCTGCTTGAACAGTCACTGGGGCAACTACTTTTTGTCCAGCATCCTCTGGAAAAGAAAGATCTGGAGGGTCTTTTTCTTCAAAATAATAAGGAGGGGGTGCAGTAGCAGGTCATAGGCTCCTCATTTGTGAGGTGCTCTCCCTGTACCTCAGGGGAAAGGAGCCAGAGATACAGAGATGCAAAGAAGAATCTGAACAAACAGGTCTTGCTATATTGCCCCCAGTTTGTTACATTAGATCACACCTTCTTTGTCCAATTCTATCTCTCCATGACTATCCATTCTTCATCTAAGCATAGAAATACAGAAGTTTACCTGTTTATTTGGTCTTCATTTCTTCATGAGGCTCTCCGTTACATAAAACTTATATTAAATAAACGTGTACATTTTTCTCTTGTTAGTCTGTCTTTTGTTATAGGTGCCTTAACCATGAACCTAAGATGGGAAGGAAAGATGTTTCCTTTTCTTTACTGCCTTCGTGAATGAACGTTCTCCTGCAAAATCATTTTCTCAGGTGCATTTTGGCTTTCCCAGGACCCAGTTCAAGTTTCAGCTGAGTCTAGAAACTCAGAGAGGAGATGAGTAATAAGTGGGCCAGCTTAAAAGTTGGCTCTGGGGCACCCAGATTCTGGAGGTGGAGAGACTAATAGTCTAAGTCCCAACAAGTGGAGTCCTGAGCTGTCTGATCTGTATCCTGCAGCAGTCAGGATTTTCTCAGGAATTGGAGTAAGGCTGAGCATAGTGTAGTGGCTGTTAAACTCAAGCATGCATCAGAGTCACCGGGAGGGCTTGTTAAAACACAGATCCCTGGGCCCAATCCCTGAGTTTCTGATTCAGTGGGTCTGGGTGGGGGGGGGATGCTTGAGAATGGGCATTTCTAGCAAGTACCCAAGTGATGTTGATCTTGCTGGTCCAGAGACCACACTTGGGGAACGACTGGAGTAGTTAATACTGGTAGATACATTTGTGCAAACTCACAGAAGATGAAGATAAAGAAAACGGAGGAAATTAACAGTAAAATGGGAATGCCTGTGACACCCACTTCATAGGACTGTTGTAAAGCTCATAGGCCTAGCTAATACATGTGCACTTAGGTACATGTTTGTATATCAAATGCTACACAAAGTATTTTTATAATTATCTTCAAAACCTGGGGTTGTCTTGAATTCCTCCATACCACAGTTCCTTAATTTTAAAAGATCAAGTAATATTTCCCTATTGAGTTCAGGAAATGCCAGCTAGGTGAGGAGCAGTTGGCATTTAGGATTAATAAAAGGTATATTTCATGGTGGAAGAGTTGAAGTACCTGATCCTCTTGCAGTTTCTGGACTACATTATTGAGTCTTAAGACACTTCTCTGACTGGCATTTAGAGATATAAGCCATCTTTGAGATTCCCAGATTTATTACTCTAGTGTTCAGTATTGAATACGTTGAGTTTTATGTTCATGCTGAATGGCAGCAATTCATCACTGGCCTCCTTGGAATACCTTACATTCTCAGAGTCCTGTGGTTACAGTGATCACACCACTGCACTCCAGCCTGGGTGAGAGAGCAAGACCCTATCTCTAAAATAATAAATAAATGAATAAAATAAAAATACTTTTCAAATTTTACTCTGAAGATGTGGCTGCTGATGTACTTTAATTCCAGCCTTGGCATCTCCTCCCAGCTCCCACTGCCAGTTTGAGCATCTTTGGGATAAAGGCCTTCCCAACAGCTTTTCTTTAACTGCTGAGCAACGGAGACATTGTCTGTGTCTTCTGGATACAACTACTTGAGAAACCAGTTCTTCTTTCCTTTTCCTCTGGCTCCCCTCCCCCACTATAAATAACCAGACCATAGCTGCCCATTTATTTATTAGGGGTCAAATCGTATTAAGCCCATTCGAAAATTGAAAACAATCTAAATACTGAAAAACTCCAAAAAAAGGTAGCCAGTGCCATTACTTTTGAAGCCGCTATCTAATGTGGGTGTTAATTCCCCATGTTACTAGCCAGGTTCCAAGCACTCTGCTTCCTCAGAGCCTCTTCCTAAAAGTTTGAGGTTCTCTTTGTATCGACTTCCCGTTGTACAGTAATGGGAATTTTCTCCTTCTTAATAATACCTGGATCAGAGTGGCCCTCCAATGAGGTTGATCCTGTTATTTCAATCTCATTGTTATTCCTATAAGACCAAGAAGGGTTTATTCAATCAGCTGGGGGGCTTAGGATTTTATTTTTACTCAGTATGAAAGTTCAACCTGCGGTAACACCCACACTTTTTGTTTTGTTTTATTTCAGAAGTCACACCACTAAGCACAAAAAATTAGAAACGGACCAAACATTTCAATAGCACTGGGCTCAGTGTTCTGTCTCATTAACCACTTGTTTCTTCCTCTCCTTAGGTCTCCACAGGACGTATGTGCCCTAGTAGACATACACGGCAGCCTCCCAGCCAGCCAGCTCAAATAAACTGTAGCTTGTTTGGCTTCCTTCCCTTTTGCCAGAAGGATTTGTTTTGAGATTTTGCTATAATCTAAAAAAAATGAGGAAAGGAGGGGTCATCACGTGGCATGTGTTGTAATAAATGCCCAACAGAACCCAGAGAGGATATAAGGTGTCAAAGCCTAGTGGAGCCCATGGTTTTGGATGTTGGAAAGGATACACTGTGTTTTGCAGGGATTCCTATTGCAGCCATTCCTCAGCTACAGGATATTAAGGAATGTCTCGTTGATTTATTGGTATCTCAACCTTATTGTCATTTCAAGAGGAACTGTGTGACATCCTTGCAGTGTTTCATTCAGAAATCTCAAGTATGATTTTGCTCAAGTGTATTGTAAATGGAAAAAGAATGGAATTTTGGAAGTAATCCCCCTAATACTGGTTTCTTATTCATTTCTGCCACATCTTATGTACTTTTTGGTTTCTGGACTGGTTCTTATTGAAAGGGTTGATTTTAAACAATAATTATTTCCCTAGACAACTAAAAAGAATTACATTGGAGAATAAATTCAGCTGAAACTGTGTGTAGCAAAACATAGAAGACTCATAGAGAGCTAGGAGCATCTGGGAGGAAGGCGCTGTGAAAATAGGATCACCTGAGAGGTGAGCTCACAACCTTGGGGCCTGAGCTACTGCCAGAGCTCCTCAGCTGGCTTCACACCTCCAATGTCCAGTCCCATACAGCACCCAGCAACCGCTCTGCAAATCTTCTCCAGGTGCCAATGTTTTCTTGCTATTCTACAGCTTAAAGAATTATTATATTTTTCCTTTCCACATGGGAAAAAGCACCAATTTCTCTCCTGGAGATAAACACTCTTGTGGACTTAAAAAAAATTTTTTTTTGCCAGCTTTGGCTCCCATCACCCCCAGGCTCATTCGAGACTCCAAATCATCCATTCAGCTCCACTTCCTACAGAGAATATTTTATTCACTGAGGTGCCATCTCCAAATACCCATTTAAATTCTGTGTATTCGACATTTCTCCTGGTGTGGAGAATGGACAGCATCCAGTCTGGACTGGAATACAGGTCATGCTTTTGCATGCTAGTATCCAAAAACCAACTAAGCCACTTGCTGATTAAGAATCTGAAACAAGCTGGGCTGAGTGGCTTGCACCCACAGTCCCAGCTACTCAAAAGGCTGAGGCAGGTGGATTTCTTGAGCCTCGAAATTCAAGGCCAGGTTGGACAGCCTAGTGAGACCTCTGTCTCCAAAAAACCCTAAACAAACAAACAAAACCCTAAGAATCTGAAACTCATGGATCTCTCTGTTTAGAGATTAACACCCACTTCAGGCACATTCTGGAACTTAACTTCTAAATTCCCCTTACAAAAAATATCGCTGACACTATTATTATTTAGTAGAAATTATTTAAGGCTTGTACTGCCCAATCATTTTTGTAGGTTCTTCATTCATTGATAAGTTAGGTTACAAAACCAGTGTACCTGCTTAGCTCTCCCAAGGCAGGCTTGCTCGGAGAAACATTATTGTACCCCTGCCTTCAATGGAGGAGCCCTGTGATAACAATAATTGAAGAACGTGCCTGTGAATCTTCCAAAAGAGCAGCTAAAGGGAGTGTTTGCTGTCCGTCCACATCTGTTACATAGCAAGTGTATTGGCCAACCTTCTGGCATGTTATTTTTTTGTATTAGGAGTATTGCAGACTCCAGTTTGGCTTTTTCTCCTTGTTTTTATTCATTTATCCTTCACCTGCTCCTCACCTAGGTTACCTTGCTATATTTTAAGTCTTTCTGTGAAACACCAGAAATTCTTTCTGAAAGCAGGTAGGTTACCAGTAAGTACTACAGATGGACTTAGCTCTGGAAACTCCAAGGAACAGAAAGTCAAGGCCCCAAATGTAAAAAAACATCAGAGTTGATACCTCCCCCAACCACATTACTGAGCCCTTGACGGTCTGAGCTTTCTTTCCTAATTCTCAGTTACACATCCTATTTTTCCATTTGTCCCCACACAGTTCTCATACTGCCCTTAGTTCTTTGCTTATTTGGTCCCAGTGGCTAACTTCATTTTCAACTGGGGTGCCAATAATGTTTGGCTGTGTCCCTACCCAAATCTCACCTTGAATTGTAATAATCTCCAGGTGTCAAGGGTGAGGCCAGGTGGAGAAAATTGAATCATGGGGGCAGTTCCCCCCATACTGTTCTCATGGTTGTGAATAAGCCTTATGAGATCTGATGGTTTTATAAATGGGAGTTCCCCTGCACAAGCTCTCTCCCTCTCTTGCCTGTTGCCATGTAAAATGTGTCTTGCTTCCCCTTCGCTTTCCACCATGATTGTGAGGACTACCCAGCCATGTGGAACTGTGAGTCAATTAAACTTCTTTCCTTTATAAGTTACCCGGTTCCAGGTATGTCTTTATTAGCAGCATGAGAACCAACTAATACAAGTGCTTTCCCAATTTCCCTGGACCTGACTCCCAAGCTCCAGTCTATTGGGACTATGTAAACCACTCTTCCTGGGAAAGGCCTTTCCCTATTGCAATATTTTTAAAATTTTAGTGAGTTGCATACTCCTTCCCACATGTACCATTATTTTGCCTACTATCTTTTTTAAAAATTACCTCTCTAGTTTTTCTTATTGGACCTCAAATGTACAGAATTGAGTAAATCATAATTGTTGGTTCATGATAGACTCTCATTATTGGCACACTCAAGGCTTAGTTTTCCTTATTTTGTTAGTGGCTGAATTACTTTGAATAATGTAATGAGTATCTGTGAACCACCTTGAAAAACAAAAGCCAACCATATAATAGCCTAAATCCAACCATATGACAACCCTCAAAAACTTTGCCCTTACCTTCTGCTGCCTCAAAATCACCTTGAGTCTTGTGTTCATCATTCTGTTGCTTCCTTTTCTATAGTTTTTTAAATCAATATGTCTCATTTTATTCATTTTCACTTTTAATTTTAGTTGGTTTTATTCTTAGAAAAAGAATCTGACCACATGTAATCTTTTGGGTCTTGCTTTTTTCACTTTATATTACTTAGATATATCCATAGGGTTCTGCATGGCAAAGGTTCACTCATTTTGACCACGGTATAATACTCTATGATATGAAGTTTCCATAATTTATTAATTGTTTGTCAATTCACTCTTCTGTTGCCATTGGGCATTGGGTGGTTTCCATGTTTTTGGTCTGTTGAGAGGGCTGCTGGGAAGGTTCTCTGCAGGTCTCCCACCATTTAAGCACAAAAACCTATCTTGGATTGAGACAAACAGGTGGAACTGGCAGGTTATTAGGGCAGGCAAATGTTCAAGTTAAGGGGATAATGCCAAATTGTTTTCCCAAGTGCTCATACCAATTGATTCTGCCAGCAGCCATGTACAGGGATCTCATAAATCTACACCCTCCTCAACACAGACTTCTAAGCTTCTCCCAATAAGATAGGTGAAAAGACACACGTTCTAAAAAAAAAACCATAAATTCAGTTTCTAAAAAACCATAAATTCATTAAAGGGAAATTTTATGTTTTGACCATAAATTGAAAACTGCCATCACTTGTTATAAGTATAAGGAAGTCATGAAGATAAATAAAACAAAAAAAAATAATGTTAAAAATTATTACTGGATACTCTTACCTACTAAAAGCAATTAGCCAGAGGTTGCCATTTTCTTTATTAAGATGGAAGGCTACCAAGTATTGGAGGTAGTGAGTTAGCAGGCCAAACTGAGACAGTCTAATTGAAAGAACATTGGAAGAAGGTGACGTTCTCACTCTGTGATTTACTGTATTTAATGCTGGATCCTCTTATTTCTTAAAATCATCTGCATTGCCACCCATGAGTTCACCCTAATGATGTTCTCTGCATTACTTCCTCAAATAATCTCTGTTGATCACATTCAATTCCTGGGCCATTTCCTGAGGTTCTGATGTGTTTGATCATGTCAACTTGTATATGGATCTATTTGAATTAATTTTGTTTACATTTTGTATCAGAGCTCATTCCTTAGGTGGACTGAAGGAGAACAGCAAAGCTCATTTGGATTTTACATTTTGCTTCAGTTGTGAAGAGGTTCTTGCTGCACATGGAGGCTCTTGGTTGATTGTTCTCTTTTCTGTCTCCTGGTTGACTATTCTCTTTTCTGTCTGAACTGCTTCTGATCTTTCAGTCTCATTTTAAATGTTTCGTATTACATGTATTTTTAACATGATAAGCTATTGTAAATGTTTGTGAAGTGTGTGTTAAAAAATTATACTTTAGAAAAATTAGCTTTCATTGACTGTGACTGAAGGAATGAGTAAATGAATGAAGGTAGTGACAAATATTACTTTTTTATCAAACTGTTTATTGGATGTGCTTGCCTCATGGTCTTTCCATTTAGATTACAAGCTTCTAGAAGGCAGGAATTACCTGATGTTTCATCAGTATATTCCTTGGTCTTTAGCCCAAGGTTGGAGTGTAGGACTTGTGTGAACACTTGTAAGAAAATATATTTAAGAAGGAAAGCCCTCTAAAGTTAAAGAAAGGGCAGGAAAGTTGGAAATGGCAGTGGTATCAGATGGAGTTGGCCAAATGTTGTTGAAATCTCAAAATGTCAACTCATAGCTTTATATCAGTTTAAGGAGGCGCTGTGGAGTGGGAAGGACACACTGTGTAATAGTCAGAGAAACCCGGGTATGCTACTTCTTTTTCCTGTTTTGAGTGGTTAATCTGTAAAATGGGATTTATGAGTCCTTCTGTATTTACTTACCTTTCATAGAGGCAAGGCATAGGCCACATAGCAGATGCTCAACTGTTCCTAATTCCCCTCCCCCAACTTCTCTGAAGGTTTTATTTCCTATGTGGAATTGAACTTCACTCAGAATACCTGCTCATGCATAATAATTAGCATTAAATTTAGCTCAAGCTAGATTATATACAATGATTTGAGTGCTGAGTTTTCATTGCCTTGATAGGTGACTTCAGGCATGTATTGTCTTATGTCAGCTGTCCTTAAATGACATCTGGGATATCTGTCATTCTCCTGAGATCATTTTTTTTGAAACAGAATGAAGGAGCCTCTCTAAAATCATTTTAGCCTTCTCATGTGACACATTGCCTAATACTATTTTTCTTCCGAAAACCCAGTCTATTGGTTTGATGAGCGATAATGCAGCATCAGTTCTGAACACTAAGCATTCTTTCACCTCATATATAGTCAAGAAGAAAGATATTTATGATGGTGTGGACATTGCATCTCTCCCAAAGAATTTTATTGACCCCGAGAATAAGCCCTGGAGATGAGGGATAACATTTGCGTTGCCATGTGGGATAGGGCCTTGCATACTCCCAGACACCCTGAGGGGAGGCTGGAGAATGTTATTCACACAAGGCCAGCATCAGATCCTGGGCTAATCAACAGGGGTGCTTGTAACATATGAATCACGTCCATTATCTGGCCCACACTTAGGATTCTGAGTCTGTCAATGAAGTTGGTCAAATTGGCAAAAATGTCTGTTCTGATCTCTGTGAACACCAGAGAGCTATAAAATTTCTCTGAGTGGAAAATTCAACTCTAGCAGAAATTACAAGTCTGCAGCCAACACCACCAAGCAAAGTGAATACCGGCCAGAATATTAAAAAAACAAATGACCACAAACCATAGAAAATATTCAGATCTGTGGTAAAAAGAAAAATACTCCAAGGACTCCAAAAGTCTGATTTATTAAAGACCTGGGTTCCTGCAAATGTATAAAATCATACAATTACTCATAGAAAATTGGTCCTCAATGCATTTTGCACCAGGTAGAAGATATAAGAAGAAAAGCCCCATTTATAGATCACTATGATTTATTAAGCAATTTGCCCACGTGCAATGCTGTGTGAGGACCAGGCCCAGCATGGAACCCTAACCAGGAGAAGAAATCAAGATGCAGCCAGAGGGCCCTGGAATACCTCTGGCTTAAAGGCATGTTTGTGTGCAACTTGGCAGTGATGAGACCACGTAGGGAGGCTGGAAATCGTAAAGAAAGAAAAAATTTCCCCTTGGACTCCAGCAATAAAGGAGGAAGGTTTTCCCTGGGGAAAGACATTTATTCACAGCCCACTCTGTTCTTCTTTGAGACGTTAAGGCCTAAACAGAGCCCCCACTTTCCTTCCAAGAAGGCAGAGGTGGCTGTCTGATCCACTATGATGGAGCCACTGCTCACAGTGGAAGCTGTGAGTCCTGCTCACACATGGACCTTAGTGAGAGTATCCAGCCCTCTAGCTGAAAGCTCATACTCTTTTGTGTCCCATTCCCTGAGGGGCAGTTAAGTTGTGCTTGTCCAGAAGATTAAGTTTTGCACCGAGTTGCACAGAATTATTATGCCTTAGGGATGCACAGACAGGGAAGAGGATCCTAGGTGATAATCCTGAAGGCATGTGTGTTGCTGAGAAAAAAATGCCTAAAACTACTGTCTCTGTGATCCTGCTGATACATCTAAAACAGATTCTGTTTGGATGCTCAGAGTCGGTTAAGAAAAGTTCACTTAAACAGATGACTAGGAATGAGACAGAATCTCTTTCACGCTTCCCAATTTACAGGCACCCGCCCAACAGAGCTTACACACATGAGCAACAACATTGTCCATGACGCCAAGTCATGAGTTTCCACAGGTAATTCCATGGGATGTTGCCACATGGTATATTTTCCTCTCTAGGCATTCACAGAATGTTTAAATTACGTGACTGAACTCAACATAAGATTGTATTAAACAGTTTAATTAGAAAATTCAAATATATATCAAATGAAATATATGTGGAATAGATATATAAAATCCATAGACATAGAGAAGTCTAGGGCAACCTTGGTCTGGAAAAGGCATTCTCTTTCTTTCAAGCAAGCTGAAGGAGGCATACGTAGCCTTGTTTTAGGCTTCACAGTTTGTATGTCATTGTGGAATTCTGTTTAATATGATGACCCCATACTCTTAGTTGGTGGACATCCATGTTCCTTTCTGCCACCTCCAGCCAGTTCTCTAGGTGCTGGCACTGCAACTTGCTACAGCAAGGTGACCACCTTCAGAGAACAAATGGGGTTAACTCAGGCTCCACTCTGTACCTGACTTTTTAACTTGTGGCTCTGGGTCAATAAATCCAGGCTCCTTCTGGGATGTGACGATGGGGGTAAAGGAAAAGAAAACTTCATTTGTTTCACTTGAAGTTGTTTCCATTCTCTCTTTTCTCCAACAATATTTTTTCTGTCTGCAGAATGTCACTCCCTGATTTCTTAGGTCCTTATTTTCCACTATTCACCTATTCAACTCTCCAACCACATTTAAACAGCATATTTAAGGAAAATAAACAGACAAACAGTTAATTCATCAAAGCGCCTAGTTTCAAAGCAACCATTTAAATTCAGATAGATGCAGTTTCTAATTTCAGCTTCATAATTTTCCAACATTTAATTAAACTTTCTGCACTGTTTCTTCTCTTACCAAATGAGGATAACAATAACCAACTCAAAATATAAGCGCATAGCACAGGGTCTGATACATGCAAAGCGCTTAATAAAAGGAGCTTAACAAAATCGTCATAAAATGTTAACAGATGCTTGATGATGAGCTTATTAATAAATAATTAGCAGTTCAAATCCAGCCAGATTTTTTTCCAAGTATATGTGCTTGTGTATATATACTGCCTAACATAACTTTGGACATCCTCAGAAGTAAAATAAAGACAAAGAAAATCCATCCACTAGCTTAACATTTCCCTGACTACTTCTCACTTGTCATTCCATGTCCTTTATACATACAACCAAACAGATCTATGCTTATACACAAAATAAGAGCATTCTTTTAAAATTATTATCTTGTGTAGTATTTTTACAGCTCTCTGACTGTTACAACTCTTTGCAACACAATTTTTTATCTTGCCTCATAAATGAACCCAAAGTCATGATCACATCCTCACATACTCCGTGCAGCCCAACAGTACCCATAAACGTTGTTGACAATGCTGATGATTGTGAAGCAGCATGCAAATGGGCTCATCACATTGAAGAAGGATTCCTGTAATTTTTGTTGTTCATGCCTCACATTGCTCCTTCACTTAAGACTGACTCCAGTTATGAAATCATTGATTTAGCAAACCCTTATCAAACTGTGTGGTTTCAAGGGGGAACTCACAAAAGGGAAATTTTTGCTAATGTTATTTGCATGTGTTGTCTTAGTAGATGACCAAAAATGTGAAGGTACCAATTTCTCTTTGTATTCTTTAAGCTAGAGCAGATCATCTGTTCTAATGTTAGAAACATGGTCAGGATGATGATGGTAAAGGCATCCTTGGCTGATTTATTGACACAGCTACCAGGAAACAAGAGTCACTTTTTAAGGAAGTTCTTTGATGGAAGCCCAAGTGATGTCAGGGTATTGCTATCACTCGCAAAGCAAAGATGTCTGCCTTCCCAATTTACAAAGTGATAAAAATATGCCAGCAATTCCTATTAATGGTCTATAGCAGGTCGTTGTGTTCATCATCAACCTACATTTTTCGAAGCCTTATGAGGCTCGACTGTCCATTAGTAAAGTTATACAGTTTCAAGGTTAAATGTAGAAAATATACATCAGCTTGAAAAATAAAGCTATATTTGGACACTTGTTTCAAGTATGATATTTTAAAGAGACACATTAAATAATTACTGAAACTAATTAAGTAGTCATTGGTTTTAGTGACTAATTGGTTAATAGAAATAATATTTCAGCCACTTTTTTCAGTAAGACTAAATGACATAAAATAAGTATAAATTGTAAGAAATTGATTGGCCTAGTATGAGTGAAATCACACAGAGGTGTTTTGCGTATGGTTTTTTTTTCTTATTTGGGGGCTCATCCTGATTCACTATTAATATGCTTTTAAAAATCAGGGAGGAACACATCCAAACCTCAGTTCATAGGAAAGGAATTAATAATAACATTGCTGTAAATCCAAAGAATGAGGGGAACACACTCTATTACTCTGGCTAGCAGGAACCGTGAACTAAGCAGCCATGTGGACTTTGTGACTCATTCAGGGAAAGAACTCTCCTCTGCCACTCTCCAAAGGGACCTGACCACTTCCATCAGCCATAAGCCCAGCTCTTTCCTTTAAGCATATTGAGAGTCACCAAAGTTGCCTGGAGAAAGAAATGTGTGATGTATCATCAATGTATGTGAAGACAGTGACTGGGATTGTGAGAGATGCTCTGAATAATTTTCTTTCTTTAGCATTTATCTCAAAGTAAAAGCAAAGTTGGAAAAATGAAGCTTTGTGGAAAAAATTCAGAGTTCTCTTCAAATGAGAAACATTACAAGAATTATTATTTTTTACCTCAATCAGTTTTGTTTTCAGATAAATATGACACATGCCATTTAAAAACCTTAAGATGGGAAAAGTCACATTGCTTCCAATTAAAATAGTCTCCCAGAGAGTATTTAAGTATTCCATGAGAGCCTGAGGAATAAATGCAGTTTGGGTTTTTTTTGTTTGTTTTTGTTTTTTGTTTTTGATTTTTCAGAAGGGGTGTGCTACAGTTATCCCCCAAACCCCTGCCTGTGGTTTCGTCTCTTGCAAATTTCCCAATTTGCTTAGAAGAAGAACGCTACTTACTAGCTTGTTGAAACAGATTTCTCTTTCACACATCCTATCAGATCATACTGCAGTGGTTAACCCTCAAATCTCAGTTGCTAAAACCACAATGGCTTGTCATTCACACTACACAACCACACAGCCATTACGGTCATCTGGGGTCTATGGTCACCAGAGTTGGAGAAGCAGTCACCATCTAGATGTTTCTTAGGGTCTGCCAGGTTAAAAGAGAGCTCAGAAAGTTCTCACATTAGCAATTAAATTGCTAGCCTGGAACCAACTCACATCAAATATTGGCCAGAACTAGTCACATGACACCATCCAACCACAAAAAAGCCCGGAAGTGAAATCTTTCCATGTGTTGGAAATATCTGATGAACTGCATTAAACATGACCTCACATATAATTGCATATCTACATTAATTACTCAGAGGTTGCCCTTCAATTATTCCTTTCTGGTATGGAGGTGTCAATGAATTTCAAGTCTCTTACAATTCATGTGATGTAAATTGCTTCATCTCCTTGTAACTCAATTTTTTATCACTAGACATTGTTTTGGGCTAAATATATGGAGTGTTTTGAATATGTTTATCATCAAGCTAGAAGTTGACAATACATTCACCTTCAATTCCCATATTTTCATAAGCCAAATAACTTACTAGTTACCACCAAATTGAGAATTTGTTCTCTCTTCTTCATGAATATGATATTTTATATTTTTCAATTACAACACAACGGAAGAGTTCACTAATTGGAAAATGCCTTCCCTCTGCGAACCCACGAAATATGACTCAGCTTTCTGGTTAGAAAAAGAGAGATGTTTTCAGAAATTAATTTTAATAGCTGCCAATTCAATGAATATCTTGAATACAGTTTGAGGATTTTGCAACTATTTTGAAAACACTTCAAAATATACTAATAGTAATTTTAAGATCATGTCTGCATCTATTTTTAGTCTAAGGTGTATAGCATGAAAGTATCTGACAAATGCTTTAAAACTGTATTGTTTCGAATTAATGTTAAGGCTATTAATCACAAAAACCTGCTATAATGACATACTACTGCTAGAAAACATACTTTAAAAATAATAAATAAGAGTTAATGAGATTTTGTGTTTAGAGGTCAAGTGCAATGGTCTTCAAACATTTCTCTTTGTCAGATAGAAATGTACTCAGAACTCTAAAACAGGTAAAGGTAAAAGTGGGGCTGCTTCCGTGACAGCTGTAGGAAAGGGTGAAGTTGAGGCAGGGCTGGAAAGCTTTTCACTCTTACCATTTGGCTTTTCCCTTGCCCTCTCTACTTCATGATGGCTTCTGGGGCACTTTCAGAAACCCCCAGGGTTCCATCGAGCACAGGTTCAAATATGCTAATCTACAGCTAGTTAGAGGAAGAAACAAGATACAAAGAGGTCAACCAGTGGGCTAAAGTGGCACAGCTAGTTGATTGAAAAGCCAGGCGTCTAGCAGTAAAAGATTGAAGTTTGGGGCTTTTAAAAATTTATTTTATTGATAGACTTCAAGCCTGGAACATATTTTGGCAATATTTGCTACACCTCAGTCAGCGTATATTTATTATCTCTCCTTATTTATTGAGTAGGGTGATATATCCTGGGTGTCATGGGATAAAGAAGTAAGTCACATTTCCCATCTCCAAATAACTTACTGTTTAGTTTAGAGGAGAAAAAGTATTTATTTTTCTAAATCTAGCTTCTATCCATCTGTGCATTCCAAGAGCGCTTATTCAATAAATATTTAACAAACATCTTGTCTATTAGGCCTGCTCTTTGCAGTTTCTATATGCCTCTTCACCTCTTCCATATTTCCTCCTGCTTTACAGCCAGTCCCCCCTTTTTTGTTTTCTTTATTCCTGGTCTCTTCTTCCTATTCTTTCTCCTCCTTTACCACCACCATCTAAAATCTCACAGTAATCAAGTTAAAGCCTGGAATTTCTTTGAGCATGGAAAATAGTCTTTCATTCCACATTTGAAGATAAAAGGATTAACATGCAAATGAATGGTTGAAAGCACAGGTTATACTTGTGTGACTGGATTTCAGTTAAAGTGCAATTAATCAATCCATCATCAGGTGTAAGTGACTGATAACAGAGTCTTTCCTGTTTTCATAGGTGGAGTGGGTGGGGAAGGGAGAGGCAGTGGGAAGACAGTAAGAGGCCTTTGGGCAAATGAAGGGGATGGAATGGAAGAGGTACCATCTAGAAACGGAAGGCGGTCTAGGACTGCCCATGTCTTGATAGCTTCGCCTGGGACAAATAGAAGCATTCCCCTGAAGTATCTGTGGAGTGCAGCTGCAAAATGAAGGCAGCTCTGTGTGATTTATGAAAGGGCTCACATGATTTATGAAGACTTAAAAAAACATCAGCACACAGCTGACTTTCTATAAAGGAGTTTCTTTCCCTGGGGATTGAAGGAGCTTGGAATTTAATGAGGGAAACCAAATCTACAATGAGAGACGATAAGGAAATGAGACTGTTTCTCACACAGGCATACCAGAATTTATGTATCCTGATACTCTGGCCTTCATAGGCCTCAACCAAATGCAGCTACTCCTTGGTCCCAAAACACTTGTTGGAACTCTTTCACTCTGCCCTTCACCCTGACACCCTTTCTAATACAGATCACCTCTGAGATTGTCTCAGACATCTAGCTTGCCAGGACTGCCTGCCCCAGGTACTCTGTTCCCCTCCCCTAGGCTGCCAGTTGAAATCCTATACATTCTTCAAGTCCTAATCTAATGTCACACAAAATTTCTCCTACCTCCAAACTTTTATAGTACTCTGTGCATATCTCAATCATAGCGTGGAATATATTTTACTTTATGTTATTGGTAAATATGGTCTTTCAATGTGTGCATGTATGCGTGTGTGCACGTGTGCGTGTGTGTGAGTGTGTGTGTGTGTTAAAGACAAAAATGATTAAAAAAATGAAAAACAACACTTTGGGAGGCCGAGGTGGGTGGATCAACTGAGGTCAGGGGTTTGAGACCAGCCTGGCCAACATGGTAAAACCCCATCTCTACTAAAAATACAAAAATCAGTCCGGCATGGTGGCGCATGCCTGTAGCCCCAGCTACTTGGGTGGCTGAGGCATGAAAATCACGTGAAGCCAGGAGGCAGAAGTTGCAATGAGCTGAGAGCTCACCACTGCACTCCAGCCTGGGCAACAGAGCAAGACTCCTTCTCAAAAAAAACAAAAACAAAAACAAAACAAGAAAGTTTTAGGTGTAGGTGGGCTGTGTGTGGCCAGTGGTATAATGTATATGGATAACAGATAACAAAGGAATCCCCATCTCTGTGGGCATTATGTTACTTCCCCTGTCTACTTCCACAGAGTAGAGGATGGAGATTGCTTTTGTTTCCCAGAAGCCATTCCCATGACCCTGGCATGGAGGACAGGAGAGTGGTGGTGTGGAACATGATTGGGCATGGCCCGTTAACTTACTCCTATTTCTGTGGATATAGTGATTGGCTGAGGAGCAGACAGGTGTCTCAAATACAGCCAATAAGGGTTCTTGCCCAGAATCTCTTAATCTAAAATTAGGTGAGAAGCATTTTAGGCTATTATGCTGGCATGTGTGGTCGCTGGTGTTTGTCTGCAGTAAAAAAAGAATGAAGTCAGATAGACAAGTGGAGATGAAAGAGATGGAAGGAGAAAGAGATCTGGCTATTCTAAGTCCCCGTTCTCATCCCTAAGATCATGGTTCCTCAGGTCTTTTTTTTTCTGCAATATACCCTAGTATCCTCTTTTTTGTTATTTGTGCTAATTGAAGCTGGATTTCTCTCATTTGGAACCAAGTGTCTTTGCTAAGTAGACCTCAATTACAGAGAATGAGCTTAAGACCTACATGAGTGGAATACATTTTTAAATTGGAAATACAATCATTTAACAGGTAAAATAATTCTAACAGAACATCTTGTTTTATAAAAATAAACGAGTGACCTGGTCTCAGTGCAAGGGCCATTTGTCAATGCCCAGTGAGGAATAATGAGAGTAAAACGAGGTGCCCTAACTTAGATATTTTAAACATAGTTACAATTTGTGAAAGAAAAAAAGAAAACATCATGACAGACATGGCCAGATGCCCACCAAAGATTTATATTCCCTTTCCATGGCTTAGAGTGTAGCTGGGAAGAGGCCAGAATGACATTCCTTTTTGGTAGTCATATGACTGTTTCCACCAATGGCACATGAGTAAAGGTGATAGACAGTTATGGCGCAGGTGTACCTTCTCTACCTCCACATTCCCCTCGAAGCCTTAGGGGAAGACCGAGCCATAAGTGATTAAGCCCCTGAGTCATGACATGGAATTTGTGACATTCTTATTAATTCATAATAAGAATTATGAATTGCTCTGAGAATGGCAAAAATTTTATTGCACGAATCCACTGAGATTGTGGAGCTTACCTATCACAGTAGCAAGTGATATATACCCTAAGCAGTACAGGTGGGAGAGCAAACCACCAAGTCCTAGAAAAACTCTGACAAATCTGTGTGTCATTACAAAAGAGACCAGCACCTAAGTAATTTATATCAGACTAGTCTGAGTGTTATCTGAGACCACTCCCAAGCCAGAACAACAGTGAGATGTATTAGAATATTTGGTATATCTGGATGTAGACAAAATAATTGACATGGATCTCTTGATATCCCTGAACACAAGGCACATTTGTAAACAGCTGAACTAGAGGAGTTGCCCTGCATTGATTATTAGACTGATATTATCTGGAGGATGGCTCTAGTGGGATGTGACAGGACCCCATGCTATCCTTAACCTGTACCTACTCTGATGCATTTTTAGAGATTTAATAAGAGACATAACACGTCGTCCTTATCAGATTGGAGCCCTTGCGAAAAGGAATGGATTATGCTATGTTCAACAACAGAATTAAAATCAAGACTAAGGTTTGGCAAACTTTTCCTGTAAATGACTACACAGTACATACTTTAGGCTTTGAGGTCAAGAGGTAAAATTGAGCATATGTCATGCTGAACCCCTATTAACCTCATGAAAAAAAACCAAACAAACATGAATCAGCCTCACAAGGTAGGATGAGGGAGACAGACAACACTTAGGAGTAGAATGAGTTTCAGTGACTTTAAAATGTTCCTCCCTGGACCACATCTCAGAGGAGCAGTTGAGGATTCTGGAGACAGTACAAGGAGGCACAGAGTCTGGGATATTTGATGAGCTGTTCCCTGAAAGAGGAACTGATGTTTTCAGGGCACAGTCACTAGAAGTATTCCTCCTGCACTCAAGCACACCAGATAAGAAGATGATGCAAGAGCTGAGCTCCTAGTGGTGGTTGGCCTGCAGCACCCTTAACCTCTTTCCAATCTTAAGGGTCTCTCTTTTCTCACCAGGCTTCTTCAAGACATGGCAGGTGTCTGTGTCATGACTCTACCTCTCACCATAAATATCCCATGAATATTTATTAACCAGTGAGCCTACCAGAATTTGCAAATTCTTCCATGTATGAGCCAAGTATAAATTCTCCAAGCAGAGGGAGGTGGGCAGCCTCAGTGAGGGGCTTTGTGGAGTAAAATGCTCAGGGATCTAACTTTGTCAGATTCCATACAAAGTTTGGCTCCTGTTCTTTTAAACCTTGGCCTTGAGGAAAGATAGTAACCCTAGGGGTTTTATTCCCCATCCTCCAATGGCATTGCATTATTACTTTCAAAAACAAAGCAGGACAAACGTGCTCTTCTGGCTTTCAGGCCAAGCTAATCCCGGATGCCCTCCAACGCTCACCCACACATTACATGGTGGGAACCTTCCCCACGTAAGGCTGAGTTCTCCAGCTTGGCTCATAAACAGGCAGCACAAAAGTCCTCGGAAGCCCATTCAACAAGTGTCATCCAGGACTTACAAGCTGGCTGCAAAAAGAGAGAGGGAGCTCAGTAAAACATCCAGTGGCTTCAGACCTCCTGCAAACCAAATGCAGAGGCAGGCACCCGGGATCTCTCAGTAAAAGTAATTTCCAGAGCTTACTTACGGCCAGTGCATGGCACTTTGATAGGCATTTAGAAGGGGTCCTATTACTACAGAGAATTACTAGGCAGCTGCTGTGGCTGGCTTTCGCCCCAAGGGGGAAGGGTGAGCTGCAGGTCAGGCCAGCACACTGCTGAGTCCAGGGGGCCCTGCGTGGGGCAACAGCAGCCCTCACGCTCTCACTTGCAGAAGCAGACACTGTGCTAATAAGTTTCATCAGGAAACTTATTTACCTTGGCCAAGCCTGGGCGCCAAGGTAAAAGCAGTACAGAAGGGACAGTGTTGCCAGCTTTGTCCCTATGAAGCTGGGATGCAGAGAAGTGAAACAAGCAGGCCATGTCTCTCATCTCCTAGCATCTCAAACAAAGGAAGTGTAAAGGGCTATTCATTTCTGCACATCAAGTCTAACAGTCTTTAAACAGATACCAAGAAGCTTGTTGTTTTAGTGAGAAGTTTGCTTGAGACAAGCCCCACCTGTTTCCTCGGCTCCTGAGAGACCCTTCAGTTTATTCAACAATCCAGCCGTTTCTTATGGGACTGTGATCAGGCTCCCAGCCTTCCAGACCCACCTCCTCTTGCCTGGGGCTGAGCAGGCCTGGTGTGCAGGAAGGAGGTGGCGCTGTGTGCAAGCAGGAGAGAGGGATGGTGTTCTGCTGGTCCCTGCCCTGTACCCTGGAGACTGGATATTTGGCAAAGACTTCCAGTTTCAGGCTCACCGGGTGAATTTCAGAAACCCCTCGGGAGAGCTGGACTCTGCATGTGCATGGATGAGATTTGGCAAAAAAGAAAGAATACATTCATTCCCTGATCATTCCTGGGGTGTTCAGTCAGTTCTGGGCATCACTGAACTGCTCCTCCCCACACATCCCTGGTCCTTCCCTAAGGACAGTCAGGAAAAGTAGAGGAGCTCAGTGGACTGATATTCTTTGGAAGACAGGAGGGAATTGTGTGAAAGGAGCACTCTTTATGCTCCTGCCTGAGTTCCCGAGTTGCTGACAAACACATTGGACTTCCACAATCCCTGCTCAGGGACTCACATCTCCTCAATCACATATTGCTTAAAACCCTTTAGTGCAAAGTGGAAAGTTATTAAAATGGTGTCAGAGGTGCTTCATGTTCCGGGCCTTCCTGCCTCTCTGGTAGTATCTATTAATATTTTGGTCCACTGGCCTCCCTGCTGGCCCTCATGACCAATTTGCCACCAAGTCCCCACTCTCCCTCTGGCCCTCTCCACCCTGCTTCACCTGTGGCCCCACAGCAAAGGCACCCACCCACCTGGCTAACATCTACTCACCCTGCACACATCAGCATTGATGTTACTGCCCTCAGGTGGCCTTCCCTGAGTCAGTATCCTCCCCACTCCCAAAGTGTGTTCTATGCCCTCCTAAGTCCTCTCTAAAACTTGATTCTTACCTTCATGGTTGAATGGTCACATGACCAACATGCCTGCATCACCCACTAGACAGGAAGTTCCAAGAAGGTCCTATCTGTTTTCCTCACCATTGTTTTCCAGGCACCTAGCACAGAGCCTGGAACTTAGCAGGAGCACAGTGAAAACTGCTTCATTGCATGAATGAATGAATGAATGTGCTTTCCTACTGCTTTGTTCCACTGGCTGGCTGAGATTACACCATCGCCTCTGCACCCACTGGCTGGCTGTACCAATGGATGCTTAATGAAAGGTGTCTTGCATGGGCAGCTGCCCTGTACCTCCTCCTGCACTGCCCACAGGGTCCAGCACAACAGCTGCCCCCATTCCCATAGGAAACTGATCCAGGTGCTGGCCCCTCCCAATCCAATCCCTTGGATTACAGTTCACTGAGCCTTCCCACATGGTGCCTGGGGACCCAACAGTTGAAGTTATAGAGATGCAACTAGGCGTCAATACATCAAGGACCATCCTCAGAATTGTAGCTGGCAGTGTTCTGTGGGGTCTGCCAGGGAGCTGCCGAGGGTGCTGCTGTGCTGGTGGGAATGCTTCCTTTAAGGCTGTGTTGATGGTAGGGAGGATGCGGTGGCTTGTCCTGTAGCACATGTGTCACATACAACCTCTAGAGCTGATGCAGTTCAGGACATTGCCCAAAGATGAAAATGGAGAGATTCATTTTGGGGGAGAAACATAACACACCAACAACTTGACTTACATAAGCCAAGGTGGAGGAGGAGAGGAGAGAGGAAGTCATTCCTGGGCATGCTCTTCAAGTACATGAAGGCTGCCATTTGGAAGGTTGATTAAAGCCTATAAGGCTATGAATATGCTTTGTTGGGAAGGGGCCTGATCCATGAACTCCCTGAATTATAAGCAAAACCTCAACTGTATGTACTTTTTTTTTTTTCCTGGAGAGAGAGTCCATAACTTTATTTTGTTTCTCAAAGAGGTCCCCAAATTATTAAAAATGAAAATATGACTGACAGCCAAAAATTATTAACTGGAACTGGAGATGAGTTAAAGGCAGGATCAAGGTCAGGTACGATGGCACGTGCCTGTCATCCCAACTACTCTGGAGACTGAGGCAGGAGGATTGCTTGAGCCCAGGAGTTAGAATCCAGCCTGGGCCACAGAGCGAGACCTCATGTCTTAAAAAAGAAAAAGACAGGATCAAGTAAGAAGTGACTACGTTCAGTAGGAGAGGGGGCAAAGGAAAGGACAGAATGGAAAGGAAAATTCTGCATTGATTCGGTGAGAGCTCATGAAGACGCTCTTGGCGCGAGGTTTTCTAATGTTCACTTTGCCGAAGCCTGACTGCTTCTGTGGTTTTCCCCTGCAGTTCGCTTCAGCTATCCTTAAAGGTGAGGTTTTGTAGCATTTGACACCTTTAGTGTGGTATAAACTTTCAGTGTGATTTTATATTTTCTCCTAGAATGGCTTTAACTGTGTAGTTACTGGACAGTGTTGGAGATAACCAGCCTCAGTACCAATCCCAGATGGTCCCTGAAACACTTTTGACTCAGGATGCTCTGTGTGTAGTCATCCAGAATCACCCCCATAAACCCCTAGAAGCAGCCAGCACAAGTGTGTGATTACCCAGAAGTAGGTATGAACGGCTCTGGCCTTCCCTGCTGTGATGGAGGCAGTCAGTATTGACCAGCATGAGGGTCTCATTTTCACTCCCCCAAGCTCCAAGAGTGGCCCTGCTTCCAGGAGCATGACAGAGTTGAGTATTAATTACTTGCCAAATTTCATGCCGAATAAAACCACATGTGTCTTTCAGCTGTGGTTTGGAAACATTTCCATCCTGGATATTATCTATGAAAGTTGGATGGGATTACATCACCTTGCTGCTGGTTTATACATGTTCAAATTTCATGTCAGCAGAGAAGAGAAGGCGCTTCTGTGTGTTTCTCCTGGAGTTTTCCAGAGAGGCGGCAGACAGGCAGAGACAGGGTGAAGCCTGGCCTTGGTTTGCACATTGTGGAGAGAGCTACATCTGCCATCTTGGGAGCCGGGAGTTGGCCCAGCAGGCAATAAAAGGAAACCCATGACAGTTTGATTTTAAAAACTGAGTGGTGGGTTTGTATGAGCCTGGTGGCAGCATGGAGTAAAGAGGGCATCAGAAGAGAAGCAGGGAGAAAAGTTAGGCAGGCAGGGAGGGCCTGAAAATAGCAGAGGTAAAAGGTGGAAAGTTTTGAAAATTTTTTAGGATGAAGAAATCAATAGCTATGATGATTCTTTAGACATTGCACAGTATGAGTGGGGGGGAGGGGAGACTCATTGATGAATTTCAGATTTCTAAGGTTTCTGACCTAAGTGGCTGTTGCAAGGTGGAACCACGACATATGAAGGTAGAGATGACAGGGAATAGGTCTTAGGGAAAAATAATGAGGCACGTTAGACTCTTTGAGCTGTGAGGTATCTGTGCAACAACTATGTGTACACATTCCTGGGCAAGGAAGTATATGCATTTGATGTGCTGGTGAAATGTCAGGGTGGGAAAGATGGCTTGTGGCGGGGGATGGGGTCATTGTCCCACAGGTGGTAGATAAACCATGAGTGTGGGTGGGATTGCTTTGGGGTCGGTTGAGGACCTTAGTGGACCAAGGAGAGAATCCTAGGAATTTCGATATTCCTATGAAGGAGATTGAGAAGAAATGCTCAGATTTGAAGAAGGTGTGTCAGATGAGAGCACAAAGGGAGAAAAGGAGTTGGCTTGCAGGGAGGTAAAATCCAAAGGTAGTGGTTACAAGAAATCAGGCATATGCAGAATTTCAAGATGTGCAATAGTGAAATGTATCAAATTATGTAAAGGATTAAGAATGGTAACAACATTTTTTTAAACTTAAATGTCAATAGGGAGAACACTGGTGATTTTTGCTAGAGCAGTTTTAGGGATTGTAGTGAGGGCAGAGGCTACATTATAAGGGTTTAAGATGAGACTGGACAGTGAAGAAATTCAGAGAGGAAATGTATTCTACTCTTTCAGGATTCTTAAATTACAAGAGAAGAAGAGGGATAGGTCAAGGATAAAGGGATACTGTTAAGAATGTGGTTTAAGTTTTAAGATTTTTGTTTATTTGTTTTGATGAAGGAGATTTGATCAAGCTTATAAGCCAAAGGAAATGAGACAGCAGAGCAGCATAGGTTGAAAGTAAAAAGAATACACTAATAAGTGATAGAGCCAGGTCCTGAATGGATAGAAGCAGAGTGGACCATGAGCACAGGTGAAAAGCTTGGCTGTTAATAGAAGAAAGCACAAGGTAGGAGGGAGGATGTGGTATCTAAAGGTTGAGAAATGTGTAGCCAGTTCCCTCAATGTCCTCCAAAAATGATGTAGGACACAAGTCAGCTTTTGAGAGAAGAAGGGTAGGTATAAGAGCATGCTTGAGGAAATTTGTGTTTCACATCATTGCTTGAGTGGAGAGTGAGCTAATCAAAGTCAGAAAAGGAGTTGTCAAGAAATATTATGAGGAGACTAGGGAATTATGATTACACTAATGCCCAAAGTTCCTACCAGGTTTTAACCTCTCAAGTGTAGCAGTTGGCATGGAGCTGGGACCTTGACACAATGATGCAACTGACTGCATGGATATGGAATTCATCTAGGAAGAAAGAAACATAGAGTAGATGGGGGGCTGCTTCTTTTGCCATAATCTTTAGTGAAAGTGAGGAGTGGTTAGTAATGTGCTTAAGAGTATGAGTTTTCAAGTTAAATATATTCAGGTTTGGGTCTCAGTTCAACCACTTCCTTGGCATAAGATCTGACTAGTGGCCTTGTGGCTTCTTGTATCTTGCAGGCTGAAGTCCTGGCTGGAATGCTTCTTGTATCATATCATTGGAGATTGGAAGAATTGAGATGTTTCTTGCTGTGGTTGTCCAACCCAGCTCTAGTTTGTCAGCCAGTATTCTGCATGCACAAAAGTAGTGTTTAATCTAAGAAGACTTGACGCAAGAGAGTAAGTTATCATGGGTTGTCTTTCTGCTGTAAACAGGCAATAAAATAAGAACTCTGCTCACTAATCACTTACCTGCCCCCCTCCTGGATGAGACCCTGGCAAAAGCTAGAGCTACAAAGTAGAGGTGTATCCAGCCTTTCCCAACGTACTTTAATGTAACTACTACTACTAATACCTTGTTAGAAAATAAAAATTCCAGGATAAATGCAAACCAAAATGGATTCTAGGACAGCAGGCACAAACCAGGACTCTGAGACAAATCTGAAAGTACAGTCTACCTAGATGGAAGGATGAACACCCACCCGAGAGAAGGGTGCAGGGAAAGCAACATCTTCAGGGAAACAGTTTCAGATTCAGCTAGAAGCAGGCCCAGGTCTGGCTTCAGGCAACTGTCCCCAAGCCTGTTTCCCAGTGGACCAATAAATCTCCACCCTCAGACACAACTAGAGATGCAGGCATTTTCCAGGCACTGCTTGGCCTGGTCAGAAGAGTGGGCAGCACTTGGGCATTCTTCCATCGTGGCCTTTTTAGGGGTTGGCTTTTTTACATTTTGCAGTGGCAGCAGCTCAGAAACATTTTTCTGCTGTGAAGATTAGCTTTCATCTTTGCATTGTGGTTTCTGGTTTGGAGGCCACAGAGATAATAAGGCTAAAGCCTTCTTCCTGTTGTCGGAAGTCTCCTTGCTTAGAATAAACAAAGTCTCCAAGGGCACAGGGTCATTGCAAGCAAATTAGAGTGATGCTCACCTGATGGAATGCAAAAGACCCACCCAAAAATCTCCCACAATGTTCTACTACCACAGCCGATGCTTTGTGATAACTTTGCCCTCGTAAAATATCGACAGCCTCTGGAAAGATAGAATAACCACTTCTTTTTCATATTTCACTGTGAACTACTTTATCAGCCTTCTTTTCATCAATATTAAAGAGGCGAGCACATGGAGAAACCTGGAATGAGCATGGTTCAGAAGGAGGACTCACAGATCAAAAGGGCAAAGACAGGGCAAAAGGGCAGACAGGTGTGCGGAGGCAGGGGGTGAGCCTGGTGAGAGCCAGGTGCCTGAGACAAGTTACCTACTGCGCAACTTTGTTAGGAGCAGTTCAACTGGAGGAATCTGGCTGAGTAGCATTTCTTTGTTTTTGCTCTTTGAATTTTGGTCTTAGAAATACTTTAGGTGAAATTACTTGACAGTCCATATTTGTTGTCCCTGTGTCTGGTCTGGACTTGGCAGCAAAAGTAGAAAGACTGATGTGTTTGAGAAATGACTTTCTTTCCAGACTCTCTGGAAATATTTAATGTCTAAAATATTTGGATTGTTAGAATTTACAACTTTAATGGACATGCAGAGAGTAACAAGGACTTCCTTACTACCGAATCTGATCTTTCAAAGTTTTATTTTCATTTGCTTTATTGAGAAATATAACACAAACACAGAAAAGTATATAAAATATACATGTACAATTTAAAAACAATAAAGCAGGGAATGAACAAACTATTTCTGCATGCGACAAAATGAGTCAATTTCATAAACAAAATATTGAGGAAAGGCAGCCAGATTAAAAAAAGAGTGCATACTATGTAATTCCATTAATATAAAGTTCAAAAGCAGGAAAAACTGATCTATAGTGTTGAAAGTCAGAATAGCAGCTACCTTTGAGAGAGGGTTAGTGACTTGCCATTCCTTATGTTGTGTGGTTTTTGTTTGCTATCTTTCTCTTCATTAGGATAGAGAGTCAGATGTAGGGCGTTTTGGTGCTGGTGTGCTGGAGATTGCTGGCTTCATTCATTCAGCTGCATGCTTCTATTTGTACACTTTTGTGTATCTATGCTGTATTTGAATAAAGAGTTTTTTTTTAAATAAAGCAAACACCTGAAAACCCAGCATCCAAGTAAATAAATGAATTGTGCCATTTTCTTAGCTACCAAGTTCTGTGCTTCGCCCCATCTCCCAACCAAATGTAATCACTATCTTGACGTTTGTGATACTCATTATTGTGGTTTTCTTTAGGATGTTACATAATTTTAGAATGTATCCGAATAATGTATTATTTAGTTTTGCTTATTTTTGAAATTTATACAAATGAAATCATACTGCATGTACTTTCTCTGACTTGATTTATTATGCTTTTGTGATTCTTTTGTGTTGATGTATGAAGCTGTAGTTTATTCATTTGTACTCCTTTATGGTATTCCATTGCATAAATATGCCACAATTTATCTGGCCACTGGATTTTTTTTCAGTTATTTGCATGAAATTGAAATGTTTTGAGATAGATAGCTATAATGTATATAATGTTTATATATTACATATAGATAGTGTATCTTTTGTATTATAGTATATATGTTATATATGTACACACACACACACACACACACACACACACACACACTCCCATACATTCTTGAATACATGCCTTGGGGCACATGATAAATAATTTATTTTTCTAGGGTAAATGCCTGGAAATAGAATTGCTCAACCATGCTCTTTTCAGCTTTTTATTTGAGCATCTTTTAAAATGCTTTTTATTTCTTTAAAAGAAAAACACATCCTTGAATAAGGAGCTCCTTTATCAACATGCAGTTATTAGAATATTCCTGTGGGTGGCTTTACAGGTTTGTTCACTCAGATTCTGTCTTCTTGCTTCAGAGATAGATACTTCTTTAAAAGACAACCTGTCTGGTCAGTCAAACTTGCTTTCTCACTTAGCCAAGATGTCTTCTGTTATGAACCCTGAGCTCTTATTGTTTCTGTAATAAAGAAACAAGGGACCCTGCCCTCCATTTCCCTCCCTTACAAAAGTATCCACTTTTTGATACTTTTCACCTTTTGACCCCTTGTGCACATTATGTATTTGTTTTTCAGCTGCCCTCAGCAAACATATCCTTGTCAACTAAAATTTATTTACAGTAGACTCCAATCAAGGTGGGTCCTTTCTTTGCAGGAGTGAGAATTTGCTGGAAAGGTCTAAAGTGTGCCATCACTAAGCCTCCTCCATCCTCTCTGTTCTTCCTGGCAACACTGCTGCAGCTCTGTGGCTTCCCAAGCAGAACTGTGTTATTTGGTGCATACACATTTAGAGTTCTTATGTATTATTGGTGAATTGAATCATGTATAATGTGTAATTAACCTATAACTAGGAAATCTTTTTGCTTTAAAATTTATTTTGTATATGATTGACGTAACTACAGTGGCTTTTATTATTGACATAGAATATTTTTCCTGAACATATTTTTCATCCTTTTACTTTTAGCCTTCTCTGTCTTTAGAGATATGCCTTATATAAACACACATCTTGTAGAGTTCATCTTAGAATGAAAGAATCTTAACTCCATTCACCTCCTTCTCTAATTGAAAGCTATTATTGTAGTGTATATTATTTCTCTCTTTATCTCAGGACAATTATTATGGATTTATTCATTCAATAGTCATTAAATGTTACCCAAATATGTATTATTTTCTTTCCTCTTTGCTTCTTCTGGCATTGGGAAATTTCCACCTGTAACTTACTTTCCTTCAGTTTGAAGGATGTTGTTTAAGATTTCCTTTAGTGAGTGTCTGTGGGCAACAAAACCTTTCAGTTCTTGTTTCTTTAAAAATGTCCAATTTTATTCTTGAAAGTTATTTTCCTTGGGCATAGATTCCTAAGTTGGATAGTGTCTGGGTTTGTTTGCTTGTTTGTTTTTCCTTTCAGTACCATGAAAATTCCACTTCACTGTCTTTCGGCTTCCATTGTAGTTTTTAAGAAGTTAGCTGTTGGTCTGACACATTTTTGAATGCAAATTGTCCCTTCTCTCTGGCTTCCTCTGGTATCTCTGCTTTGACATTCATGCTTTCCAGTGTTAATACGATGTAGCTTATTGTGAATATCACTTTGTTTATCCTTTTAGATATCAAAATTTTTAAATCTCTTTCTCTGAAAGTTTCTCATGATTTTCTCCTCAAATACTGCTTTTGCTTTATTCTTTCTTCTCCTTCTGAAACTCCAATTAAATAGAGATCAGATCTTTAAATTCACCCTCCATGTCTCTTACTCTTTTATAGTCTATATCTGTTTCTTTGGCTTTTCTTGTGCTAGATTATGGATTATACCCTTCAGCTCAGTTTTCCAGTGTACCATTTAAATCCTCAGCTCTGTCTGATGTTTTCAGATGTACCCACTAAGTTTTAAATTCTTGTAATATATTTCCTTTTTAGAATTTTATTTGATTTTTCTCTTGAATCTGCTTTTATTTTCACACTATAAGTGTGCACAGATAGCGTTTAACTCTCTGCTGATTCTCACTCAACGGTATCTTGTACTTTACCTGTCTCATGACTTTTAAAACATGAGCTGTTGATTTTCCTACGTAACTTGTTTGTGTGTGGAAATCTCCTTAGATTTACACAAAGGTGAATACTTCTAAAGACAATTATGACTTTCCTCTGCCAGTTGACAACTCGTCTAGGATTATTTAAACTAAATTCCATTCTCAGTTTTTTGGGCCATCCAAATACTATGGAATTGAGGCAGCAAACACACACGAGATCTAACCTATAAATACAGTTTCTCAGAGTCTATTTTCCCCTTTCACTCAGTGCCAGGATTTGAAAACTTGCAATTCTCCCCCATCTCTTTTTCCTTTTTCCCATTTTCTTGTAGGAGGATGGGGAGAGTTTATTTCTAGTTCATACTTACGCTTAAGATAAAGACTTTTGGTGTTGCAACTTTATCCAGGGAGGTCTCCTGTTAGACACTGTCACTTGAAGGGAGCTGTGCTTTATTTTCTGACCTCTACACCTTACAGGCTCATAACAGCTTAAATTGTTAAGTTCTGAAAATATTCTCAAGGTAAAAATACTGAATGAAATTCTATGTTTGCCTCTCTATGTTCTCATCTTCCCTTAGATTTTGGCCTGAGCAAACATTACTTTCTTGCTAGCTCACCAAATCAATCATTCAGCAAATATTTGTGAAGCCCCTACAATCTTCCAACTACTATTCTATGTGTTGGGAACACAGCAGTGTAGAAAACAGACAATAATCCCTACTCTCAAGGAATTTATCTCAGAACCGTTGAGTGGTGGTTTTCATATTTTCAAAACTACATTTTATCCAGCTTTCTTTGTCTTCAGTGGGTTGATCCAGGTACCTAGCCTGACATGCTAACAAAACCAGAATCTCTCTCTTTCAGTTAAGCCTCGAAGGGAGTGAGTTGGTGACAGTTTTCAGTTTTATTTTTTTAGGTGCATTGGATTTAGAGCCTTGAAAGGAACACATGAGTGAGAAATGGGAAGATTAGGTATTAGTCCCATTCCACATCTTAGCAAGCTCATATATCTTCCTTAACTTTTAAATAGTTACATTTATCCTTCTTAAATTAAAAAAAATAAGTTATTTAACCTTATGTTAAATGGATTGATCATCTCCTTATCACAGGATTGAGGGCACTAATTATAAATGTAAGTAAAGACACATTGTGAAGATTACTCTTCAAATACCAATATTCTCATTGTTTTTGAACTAGAGAAATTTTCCTGCGGGAGTTGAGTATCATGTCCGAAATCACACTGCAATAATTTATTATTCAAATCAAATCAGTATCCACTGAGTAGGAACTTAAGTATGAAAAATATCATCTTTTTAGTAAAAATGATGTCACTTTCAATATAGGCTTTTAACTTTTGCAACATTTAGCAAAAAATTATTTTCCTGAATTCACAGAAGCATCCTACCCATTAAATGAGCTGTAAGCAATATCACTGAGGTCACTCTGAAGAGCTATTGTAAAGCCATGTCCGGTGCATTCATGAGAGCTGGAGAAGGAAGCTGGGGTATGCAAGAGGCGTAGGATGCCCAACCTCTCCTTAAATGTTCTATTTTCTAATGCCCACAGCCCCTTAAAAGAACTATCTCCTCTGGGTCTACTTTACCCTCCTGATAGTAGTGAATACCCACACTGGGGCGGCTGAAAGGCAAGCAACTATCTTTGTGGCATCTTCTGTGTTTCCACAATTAGGAAATGCTGACTGAGGAGTGTTTCTCTCTCAGGGGCCTCAAGCACCTCTGGGTCATTTAGTTGTGTAAGTCAGGAAAGTCCAGATAATTTCCCAAGTGTCTTCCAGGTAGCTGAATCAGCTGCCACACAGGACTAGGCAGAAGCCTGCAAGGTCTTAGTATTAGCTAATTATTTTTCATTCTCTGTGTCCCTTGATGGGATTCGGAATGCACCTTGTGCCACTGGCCCCATGCTCAAGTTGCTCAAGAAAAGCAACATGGAATGAAGGAATTCACCATCTTTGCCAGACGAAGTGTTTATTTATAAATAGAAGGATTCTTCTAACAAAGGGAGGCAGATGTTCACCATCCTGATTCATTTCAAATGTGCTCAGACTAATTCAACAAGCTTCACACAGGGGATCAGAGGGCAAGCCCTGTTTTCCTGACATCCTTCAGGGTCACATTAAACCCATGTTGTGTTTTCTGAGAGATTAGAAACAGACTGCAAAGTGGACCCAACAGATTTTGAGAGACAACTTTTCTGCACTAATATAAAACCCCTCAGTATTTTTTTCCTGTGTATGATGTAGGAGTTGTTATTCATGCTAACTACCCTTTTATTCAAAATCTCAGACATGCAGGGAGGCTTAGATGCCAATCATTTTACACACTCTTTATTCTCTGTTTATTCATCATCAAGGGCCAAGCGACTTCAGTATAAGTAAGACTCAAGGGATGTTAAGAGAAACATTCTTAATTTCATAACAATAAAAATATATGTTTTTCAAACTGAAAAGATAGCACTATATGAGTAAGACTCCCTTGAGTCCAAGGGGTGATGTTTAACTTTGTTTGAGAAGTTTATTCTTGCCTCAAGTAAAATGAAACTGGTAAATATCAAGTCCCAGTGCAGATTGACTAATTAACAAATTGCTTTAATGCAAACGGAGAGGCCAAATATTTTGACTTAACCATTTTTCACTGAAGTCTTTCACTAAACCTGACCACAGCTGTCCTTGAGGCCAGATGTTAGCTGTAAAAATCAGTGCATTTAATATACCGTGCAACCTCTCTGCCTTTTTAGATGGGCTGAAGCCCACAGCGTCTGTGTGTGTTAGCAGTACATGGCTCCGGTCGCTGTGTTGAGATGCCTATTATCCTCATGTGGTTTGGCGGTAGCTCAGATTTCCTCTAAGCTTGTGCACAATCACTTCGTTTAGAAGCTATCTGCTTCTATTGAGGTAAAGGAACCTCACAATTGCACTTGATACTGCCTGTTCCTGAAAGTATTTGGACAAAGTCAAATACCTTCCCCTTTTATCATTGTTAAGCTGCCCAAGCCCAGTTAATTGTGGCCTCACCAAGTGCATTTTCCTAGAAGGTTGCACGATCTGGCCTGGCACTCCTCTCAGGGGAATGAGTAGTTTGCAGAGTTTCCAGGGTTGTCCGGGGCCCTCTGCTCCCCACCTGAAGCACTGCATTTTCTGCTTTGTTAATTAGAGGCTTAGGACTGTGCAAATGCCTGTCTGTAACTCCTGACGGCAAATTTGCAAAACCTGGGGAATAGCGATGCAATGGAAAGAGCATGGGTTTCAGAACTGGAAAGACCTGGGCTTAAATCAAGCAACACCATTGAATTTCCTGAATACCCATTGATTCCAGTCTAAGCTCTACTTTTGACTTAAGGCAGTACAGTAATTTCCAAGCCAGACTGAAGACTGCTTCAGGGTCTGCAAATGTTTGAGTGACTTCTTAAAAACCATAATTAAAACTTTTTAAAAATAGTAATTAGAAAGCACATACACTCAAGTGTGTTAGGTACTAAAATTCGTTGTTCCCTAAATAGCCTCTTTGTTCTTATTGATTACAAGTATGAAATTATAAATTAAACTTTTATTCATAAAGGCCTATTTTAATCTGTATTGTAAGATGGAATTACAGTTGTGGTTTCATGTGGAAAAAAAAAAGGCCCCACTGTTAAAAATGTTTGAAAACCACTGCTTAAGAATGTGATTCCAACTCTTCCAAAATGTTCTTTCCCTGAGATATTCAGTGTGTCCTATCAACCCATGAAATGCTGCAGTTTGAAGGTGCTTAACTTTCAGATCTCTCTGTCATCATTTCTTGTAAGGTTGTCTCAGCTACTTGGGAGGCCGAGGCAGGAGGATTGCTTGAGCCTTGGAATTTCAGGCTATAGTACACTATGATTGTGCCTGTGAAGAGCCACTGCACTCCAGCCTGCCTGGGTAACATAGTGGCACCCCATCTCTTATTTTTAAAAATGGTTTGAAAAATGACATGTATTTTTAAAGAGTGCCATGACAGGGATGCAGGGTGGGTTTGATGACACAGATCCTCTATGTTGGCTAAAAGATAGGGTTAAACCTAGGCGAAGGTAGTTCCACTCAGTGAGCATTCCATTAGAAGAGACTTAACACACAGTGTTGTCACTCTCAGGCAAAGTGGGGCAGAGGGAGCAATATCGGCAAAGGAATAAGACAGTAATGCCTGTGAAAGTTGGAGGTCTTTCAATATGACAGGAGCATGAAAAAGAGAGGCTGATGAATACACATAGAAGATTAGACCCAGAGCAAATGGTGCAGATTGTGTATATTCTGCAAACCTATTTGGAATTTACCCAGCAAGAAACTTTGGAAGTCTTTTAAAAAGCAGAGACATTTGAAAACTTCTGCATAGATCTTCTGTATTTTCCCAGGGGCAGTCTGACTCTTCCCCTTTTTAGCTCATATGATTAAATCATAAACTTCTTTTTGGGATCATATAGGTCAAATAGAGCTGTTTAGGTTTTGTATAGTCTTTGCCATTTACTAGTGTGACTTTAGCCAAGTTCTTAAATATTTGAATCAAGTCTGGTACCATATTCTGTAAAGTAGATTTTAGTTGCCTATAAGAGAAAACCTCATTTACACAGGCTCTTTCTTCCAAAAATACTCTTTTGACTTCTTTTCACCCAGGAAGTTCTCTTTTCTTAGCACAGATGTCACTTCCCTGGGGACACCACCTTTGGATACTCAGACTGAATCAGGGCCCTCAGGATACCTTCCAACAACACCCTGCACTAGTCTACAGAGTCACAACACATGGAATGATTCGTAATTATTTACTTCTTTGTTAAAAAAGTTATCACCGATGCTGTATGCTCAGGGTTCTTACATACTAGATAAAGTCTGTCAATGGCCTTTTAAAAATCACTAAATAAAATAAAATGATATGGCAATGGAGAAACCTGAGGTTAGCTTGATTTTTTTTTCTTTGTATTTGGTTTTTATGCTTACATGGCCGAGTGACTAATTTTTAGAGCTTTATTGAGGTATAATTCACACACAATGAATTGCACATATTATAGTATACAATCTGATGTTTTAAAATATATGTGTGTGTATATATATATTCCCATGAAATAGTCTCCACCATGAAGATAATGAGCACACCCACCACTCCCAAATGTGATCTTGTGCTTTTTTTTTTTTTGAGATGGAGTCTCGCTCTGTCACCCAGGCTGGAATGTGGTGGCGCGATCTCAGCTCACTGCAACCTCCACCTCCTGAGTTCAAGCGATTCTTTTGCCTCAGCCTCCCTAGTAGCTGAAATTACAGGTGTGCACCACCATGCCCCGCTAATTTTTTGTATTTTAGTAGAGATAGGATGTTGCCAAGTTGGCCAGGCTGGTCTCAAACTCCTGACCTCTGGAGATCTGCCTGTTTCTCCCTCTCAAAGTGCTGGGATTACAGGCATGACCCAGCATGTCCAGCCTTTGTGTCTCTTTGTAATCATTTTGTCCTCCCCACCCCAACTCTCTCATTCCCTGCTCTTCAGTAAACCACTGATCTGCTTTTATTCACTGCCTGTTAGCTTTTATTTTCTAGAGCTACATGTAAATGAAACCACACAGTATATACTCTTTTTGGGGAGGGTTGGGGGTTTGGTTTCTTTCACTAAGCACAATTATTTTGAGATGCACTCATATTTTTGCATAAAGGAATATTTATATTGCTGAGTAGTATCCCATTGTATGAATATACCAAGATTTATTTATTCATTCACCTGTCGATAGCATTTGCATTGTTTCTAGTTTTTTGCAAATACTAATAAAGCTGCTATGAACATATGTGTGTACATATTAATAAATTCAAATTTAATAAGAATTTTTGCCCTTTGAAATACATTGTTTAGAGAATGAAAATACAAAACCATGCATTGGAAGAAAGTATTTGCAAACCACATATCTGATAAAGATCTTCAACACTGAATAATAAAATACAAAAACCCAACTGAAAAAATAGGCAAAAGATTTGATCAGACATGTTCCAAGGGATTTTGGGTCTTGCTTCTAAACTTTGTCAGGCTGGACTGAGCAGCACTGGGTCTAGAGCTAATTCTTTCCTACAACAAAAGTATCTTGCTACTTTACTCCATGTCCCATGAGTGATGAGGTTTCCCAATCTGGCTCTTGGGAACAGGAACAGTTTCTGACTTTGCGTGAACCTCAGAAGTTATTTTCTCTAATTATTTCAGGTGGTTCTCTCCCTGGCCTCAGGTAGCTTCCTTACAAGCACATGTTGATCTTTACTCAGCTGAAGACTGAAGGGACCCTCTGCGAATCTTCATATCTTACTGTCTGTTCAGCTCTCTCTTCTTCAGTCCTTTGCCCTGAGCCTTCATGGACTCCCATCTCCATGAACTCAACTCTGGGAAACCACTGGGTTCTGTCTGGGGTCCCCCCACCTGCATTATGGCCTGGAAACTCTCCCCAGGCAAAAAAATGTGGCAACAGCAAAACTCACCTCACTTCTTACTAGTGTCTCAGGGATCCTTATGGTTTGTTGTCTGATATTTAATGT
Source organism: Gorilla gorilla gorilla (assembly GCF_029281585.2). Lineage (NCBI taxonomy): Eukaryota > Metazoa > Chordata > Mammalia > Primates > Hominidae > Gorilla > Gorilla gorilla. Next base: position 48,554,000 of record NC_073230.2, read on the forward strand.
CTTAAAATCCTTAGTTTCATACAGTTGCCCAATTTTCTAATTTTGTGGGAGAGTAAACCCAGTCCCTGTTACTCCACGTTGGCCAGAGTGAAACTCTCTGAATGCTGAAACAGGTACCTAACAGTTATTGAACACACTTATTGATAGTTGTTTAATCTGCATGACAACCCTATCAGTGGTGTATTATTTCTGCCCCCAGAGAGGTAACAGAGATTGCCTGGGAGGACACAGATAGTAACTGGAAAGACTGTGATCTGAACTTGGGCAGTTTGAGTCTTAGCCCCATTTACTTACATCATGTACTACACAGCTTATTTTTTGAAATGTAATATCTTAATAAGCATTTCTCTCATACCTAAATTTTATATATGTATGTATGTGTAAATATATATAAATATAATATATATATCTGTTTTTTTATTATTTTATTTTATTTATTATTATTATACTTTAAGTTTTAGGGTACATGTGCACAATGTGCAGGTTAGTTACATATGTATACATGTGCCATGCTGGTGTGCTGCACCCACTAACCCGTCATCTAGCATTAGGTATATCTCCCAATGCTATCCCTCCCACCTCCCCCCACCCCACAACAGTCCCCAGAGGGTGATGTTCCCCTTCCTGTGTCCATGTGTTCTCATTGTTCAATTCCCACCTATGAGTGAGAATATGCGGTGTTTGGTTTTTTGTTCTTGCGATAGTTTATTGAGAATGATGATTTCCAATTTCATCCATGTCCCTACAAAGGACATGAACTCATCATTTTTTATGGCTGCATAGTATTCCATGGTGTATATGTGCCACATTTTCTTAATCCAGTCTATCATTGTTGGACATTTGGGTTGGTTCCAAGTCTTTGCTATTGTGAATAGTGCCGCAATAAACATACGCGTGCAAACTATACTACAAGGCTACAGTAACCAAAACAGCATGGTACTGGTACCAAAACAGAGATATAGATCAATGGAACAGAACAGAGCCCTCAGAAATAACGCCGCATATCTACAACTATCTGATCTTTGACAAACCTGAGAAAAACAAGCAATGGGGAAAGGATTCCCTATTTAATAAATGGTGCTGGGAAAACTGACTAGCCATATGTAGAAAGCTGAAACTGGATCCCTTCCTTACACCTTATACAAAAATCAATTCAAGATGGATTAAAGACTTAAACGTTAGACCTAAAACCATAAAAACCCTAGAAGAAAACCTAGGCATTACCATTCAGGACATAGGCATGGGCAAGGACTTCATGTCTAAAACACCAAAAGCAATGGCCACAAAAGCCAAAATTGACAAATGGGATCTAATTAAACTCAAGAGCTTCTGCACAGCAAAAGAAACTATCATCAGAGTGAACAGGCAACCTACAAAATGGGAGAAAATTTTCACAACCTACTCATCTGACAAAGGGCTAATATCCAGAATCTACAATGAACTCAAACAAATTTACAATAAAAAACAAACAACCCCATCAAAAAGTGGGCAAAGGACATGAACAGACACTTCTCAGAAGACATTTATGCAGCCAAAAAACACATGAAAAAATGCTCATCATCACTGGCCATCAGAGAAATGCAAATCAAAACCACAATGAGATACCATTTCACACCAGTTAGAATGGCAATCATTCAAAAGTCAGGAAACAACTGGTGCTGGAGAGGATGTGGAGAAATAGGAACACTTTTACACTGTTGGTGGGACTGTAAACTAGTTCAACCATTGTGGAAGTCAGTGTGGCGATTCCTCAGGGATCTAGAACTAGAAATACCATTTGATGCAGCCATCCCATTACTGGGTATATACCCAAAGGACTATAAATCATGCTGATATAAAGACACATGCACATGTATGTTTATATATCTGTTTTTGAAACATTGTAACTTATTCCATGGATATCTTTCTCTTACAATTTTGAATACACCTTCAAAAATCCATTTTTTAAATTTTTATTCAGGCACATCATTTGTATGTTGGATTATCTTTGAAACATATTTATCAATGGGGGAATGACTCAATGCTGTATGCTCTTACTAGGGTATAGTAGTCAGAATTAAATGATGTTGTGTTATTATGTTGCCATTATCGAGATATTTAATGATGAAAACACAGATATCAATAACTGAGTTGAAAAGTGATTCAGAACAATTGGATACCATGTGAAGAACTAGGACTGTCTTAACTAATTTATTGTATTTATAGTCTCCTTTTTTGTGTGCACCAAAATGTGACGTGTACAAAATAATCTATGTTTAAGATTAAATAAGCTCCTTTGGTAAATATAAAAATTTTAAGAAATAAAACAACATTACATTATAGTGTAATTGTAGCACTTTTCCATTTTCAGTGATACATAGAATAATAGCATGACTTACAATTGATGGCACCTTTGATTTAATGAAATATGGCATAATTTATTTAAATGTTTTTATTTTTTATATTTATCCTCTGCACTAATGCTTATGCCTTATTTTAATAATTAAATTTCGGGCATAGTGTTCTGTTTATTATAGTTTCTGACATATGTGTTCTTAATATTGTTGTTTTGTTCCCTATTTTATTTCTTTAACACCGTGTGTTTGTCCATTATCACATTGGTATAAAGAACTACCTGATATGAAGTAACTTATAAAGAAAATAAGTTTAATTGACTCACAGTTCCATAGGCTGTATAGGAGGCATGGCTGGAGAGGCCATGGCAGAAGGTGAAAGGGAAGTCAGCACATCTTCACATGGCAACAGGAGAGAGAGAGAGTGTGAAGGGGGAAGTGCCACACACTTTCAGATCTCTTGAGAAGTCAGTCAATATCACAATAACAGCAAGGGGTAAATCCACCCCCATGCTTAAATCACCACCCACCAGGTTCCCACCAAAACACTGGGAATTACAATTCAACATGAGATTTGGGTGGGAATACAGAGTCAAACCATATCACATTGCAACCTCATTTTTTCCCCCTAATTCATTCCATTGGTATTACTATTCTTTTTTTTAAGGCTTTCTTTGAAAATGAGTTTTTATTAAGTACTATGGTTGTAAGGGAATTATTTTCTTTTCGTTAGACTGGTTTGTGGCCTATAGAATTAATTTTCCAAAAGAACTTTCTCACTTTATCTTTTCTATTTAAACTCCAATAATTTGCCCCATAATTTTCTGTTCCCTACTTCAGTAGTGCTCTGCCCTGTCCTGCTCTGCAGTTCGGCTTGTCGCATCCCCATCAATCTCTCAATGTCTATCTCAAAAACTCTTTATTTAATATGATTTTCATAATTTTATAAGATTAATAAGAACTCTCCCCCTTTCAAACTTCAAAAAATGCTATGAGGATAGCACCTTTTCCATATCTTGTAGATTCTATAGATTCTCCTTTGAAGTTTAATTATTTATGTAATTGTGTAATAGGTTTGTTTGTTTTATTTTTTAGCACATCTTCGTATTCCCCCAATTAAAGCAAAGTGACTTGTACATAATAGATACTTCATAAATACTGGCAGAATTGAATTGAGTTGATATATCTAGGTTATGAAAAACTCTGTTATATGAACAATTAATTTTCTGGGTTTTCTGTTGCTTTGTTTTGTTTTTGGAACAGGGTCTCACTCTGTTACCCAGGCTGGAGTTCAGTTGTGCAATCATGGCTCACTGCATCATCAATCTCCTGGGTCCAAGTGATCCTCCTCACTTCAGCCTCCGGAGTACCTGGGACCATAGGTGCGCACCACCACACTCAGCTAATTCTTAATTTTTTTTGTACAGGCAGGGACTTGCCATGTTGCCCATGCTCAATTAATTTCCTGACGTGATTATAAAAATTATTAAGGAGTTATTAATATATCTTTAGATGGTGGTTCTCTGCCTTTAGGACCTATCAGAATTATGCTTGTAAGTTTTCTTTGTTTTTGTTTTGTTTTAATAGCAATTCTTCGTTCAAGCCAAATCTACTAAAACTATAATTGCTGAGAATGGGGCCCAGGAAATTGTTTGTAAAAGCTCTACAGAGTATTATGATGCTTGTGGAAGTTTAAAAATGCTGGTTTTAGGAAGTAATATCATAATTTTCTTCTGAGCTCTATGCAGATTTTGGAACATTTCTTAGTTATCCTAATAACTGGACATGTGTCTTGATTAAGCAAAATGGTGAATGTGCTAGAATAGCCAAAATCTTTTTTCTCATGAAGGGAAAATATAGCACAAATTAAATATGGGGTTTACTTTAAGCCATTTCTTCACATATTCAATATAAGATTTTATGTAGAAATAATCTAGCCCTGACAATATTCTCCTTCCTTGAATATGATCATTATTAGTCCTGCCCCACCCCAGTAGCATAGGCTGCTATAAAAGGATATACATTCTCACAACTAAGAGTAACTCATTTTTTTTTTTGGCAGTGTCAGCTTAATTTTGTGTAAATAGTCTGGAAACATGATTTTCATCACAGCAAGCAAAACTTGTATAGTCATGTTTGTAAGAGCATATTTATACACCACCCCAGGTAAGTCGTTAATCAGATAATGTGCACAGTTTCCTACGTACTGAATAACCCAGTGTTAATCATCCCGAAGCATTTGTGTATTTGTTAATAATTTATGTGATTAAGTTAGTGTCTATACAGATTCCAGAGTAGCCTGTAGGGTGTCCGTCCTCCAGAAATTTAGAATCTCAGATGAGTGAAAGAATGTGGATATGACTGAATTTGTTTAAATGACAGAACTGATAGAATAAATCTCTTACCCCATTGGCTATAAATAGGCATGTCTTTGTGGATCCAACACTACTAATGAATTTGCATAAACTGTGGGGGAGAAAAGTAATGAATCTTCTATAAAGATACAGACACTTGAAATGCCAAGTTTTGGAGAACCAGAATTACAGCATCTGAGTTTTGGGAAAGATAATAAGCCTGGATTTAAGCTATGCATATCTTCTGTTATGCCATCAGGTACCTGACCATTCTGACATAAATTTGTGGCTTACCTATGAGGTGTCCACAGCTGACCAACGTTTACATAGATAGAGAATGCATTTTGTGTTAGTTGAGTCATAAGAACATGAGGCTTATGATCCTCCATTTAGTTACTTTGAGCTCCCCAAACACAATCTTTTTGGCATCAGTCTTGGGGAGGTGTTTTTGTGTGTTTGCTAAGCAGGATGTAAGGTTCTAAAGGACAGAAATTTTCTTTGTGCCTGTTGTGCCTAGAATTGTGCTAGGGATATAGTAGCTGTTCAGTTGGAAAAATCAATGCAATACTTTCAATTTAAAACTTATGGTTTTATTTTAATAACCTAGCTCCTTCTTATAAAAGTAAATAGATTTACTATAGAAAATTGGGAAAAATTTTAAAACCTTCAGAAGAAAATAGAAATTTTTGTAATAATATTAACTAGAGAAAATCATCATAAATATTTTAACATAAGCAGTTCATCTGTGAGTGTTTTTATAAATATGATTTAGTGCATAAGCATGTGGGGGCGATGTGGGTGTCCACACAGAAAATAATTGGAATTGTGTACATTGTTTTGACTTGATATATCATGAGCATTTTCTCATATAATTAAATGCTTTGAAACTATAATTGTTTAGTGGCTACATAATTTTCAATTAAACGGATGTACCAAAGTTTGTTGGGCGTGTACCATATTTGGAGTTATTAAGGTTGCTTTTGTTTAGTTATTTTTGGTAAAAATAAATAATACAATCATGAATGTCCTTATGTGTTAGACTTCTAACATCACTAATTATTCCCTTAAGATAATTCCTCTCTGAAATGGCTATAGAAATTTGTATATAAACTAAAGATTTTCAAGAATGTCTCTTTTATTTCATTCTTGACAACAGTGATAATCATGCTTTTAAGTTTCTTTCTAACTATGTAAAATATAACATCTCATTAACTGTATATTTGAACTTAATTTATTAGTTGTGCATAGCAATATATTTTCATAAGTGGATGTTTAATTAAATAATTACAAGTATACGTGACATATTATTTGCTGTCTTTTTCTTAGTGGTTTGTAAAAGCTCTGTATATATTACAGATAGGAAGCATTTATATACTGCATACATGTTTCCCTTTAAATTGCTATTCCACTTTAAATTTTACATTACTTTTTGATATACAGAATATTTACATTTTTGTACATGTCAAAATGTTAATTTATGATTTCTTGTACCATCTTTGTTCCTAGGATGCTCTTTATCAACTGACATCACCTGCATTTAGTCCATTTCAGTTCTTCCATGGCTTTATGTTTTCAGTAGGTTACATTTTAAAATTCATCTGTAATTTATTGCAATATAAGGTATGAGACAAATTGAATTTTATTTCCTGATAATATCTTATTATAGTTTATTCAAGAATTGTTCCTATCCTCAATTATTTTGTATACAAATTCAGTTACTATTAAATTATGCTCCTGATTCCTTCTGTTTAATTAAAATACCTTCCTTTTCACATTTGTACAAGTGTTAGAATTAAATAACATCTTACATGTAATAAAATAAGTCTCTATTCTTTCTAAAATGTCAAGACAATTCTCATAAGCTTTAAAATTGTAAGTAACCTTTAGAATCCTAGTAACAAATACAAAAAGAAGGAAGATGATATTCTATTGAAATTAAATAATTTGCCTAAATTAAAAAAGTAATGTGGGATGAATTAATATGTTTATAATATTGAGTTCTCCAACACATTATCCATACACACAGCATGAAATTCTGTTTACATAAATACACGTCCCTTTTTTCATCTTTTTCTAGATCCCTCATCAAAGCTGTAACATTTTCTTCAAATAGAACAAGTGTATTTCATATTAGCATCTATCTTAATATTTTTCTTGGGATTTTTTAAAAAAGTTGTTGGAAATATGGGTTTTAATTTTTTGGTTATTGTGAAGAATGCTTCTATAAACATTCATGTACAAGTTTTTGTGAAGACACATGTTCTCATTTATCTCAGGTAGACACATAGAAATAGAATTGCTGGATTGTATGGGAACTCTATATTTAACCATTGAATCACTTCCAGACTGTCTCCAGCTACACATTTTGCATTCCCACCAGCAGTGTATGAGAGTTCAAATTATGTATTTGTGATTTTGCTATTCTTCTCTGGAAGTCTCTATTTTAAAATAATCATTAAAGAAGGAAAAGCAAAAGTATCCAACTAGAAAAATTGTTTTAATTAGGAGTCACTTTGAGGCCAATTTGACCTGTTTCCTAATTAGCTGAAGAAAGTTTCACAGGTAGTCTTTACCTTTGATCCATTAGGTAAACTTGAAACATTCTAAATGAATTTTAATACGACTTGAATAAAAACATTTCATCTCTAGCTTTTGAGGGAGAGGTCAAGCAACATAAGGAAGAAATACAGAAAGAGAGAATATTCTACTCAAATTAGAGAAACAAAAAAAAATAAAAAGTAGGACTGAAGTTCCAGCTAGCCTAAGAGCTTTCACAAAATGATCTGTCTTTCTTTTTCTCTCCCACTATCCTGGCCCTTCCCTCTGCTCCACCACTAATGAGACTTCAGTCTAGGCAAATTCATTGTGATGCATATGGTTCTCCTTCATACAGATTCTACCTGCAAATCTTGGTGTATTCATTTTCTATGATGCTGTAGCAAATTACTACAAATTTACTGGCTTAAAACAAAATGAATTAATTATTTTATAGTTCTGGTGTTAGGAAGTCCAAAACGGGTGTTAAGAGGCTAAAATCAATGGTTACGTTTCTTCTGGAATCTTCAGGGGAGAACATTCTTTGCTTTTTCCATCTCCTTTAGGCAGCCTGCATTCCTTGGCTCTGGCCATGGCTACACCACTCCAGCTTTGCTTCTGTCATCACATCCCCCTCTCTAACTCTCCTGCCTCCCTCTTTCCCTTATAAGGCACCTTGTGATTACACTGGGCCCATCTGGATATTCCAGGATAATGTTCTCAAGAACCTCAACTTAATCATACCTGCAGAGTGCCTTTTGTCACGTAAGGTAACATATTCACAAGTTGCCAAGAGTAAGATGAAGACATCTTGGGCAAGGGGAGGGTGGCAGTTGGTGGCACATCACTCTGCCTACCACACTTATTGTCTGTCATGTGTAACTTATCCTGCAGTATTTTTACAAACAGGGTTACTATGATAAAAAAAAAATTCTGACTTCTGCATTGATTTTATATATATATGAAATAATTTATGGGACACATTTTGAACATGGAAATTTATTCATCTGCTTACCACAATGTAAACAGTATCAAGAAAATTCAAGCAATCAAATATCTTCAGCATAAAAAACAATCTGGCATCACACTTATGAGTACAGACAACATTTTATTTTGGGCCAAGACAATACAAAAGCTATCCTGACACTTGTGAAACCAGTAGATTTCTCCAGACACTCCAGAATTATCCGACTGGTTCTCTGGACTTTCTCATGAATGCCTCAGGGCTTTTAATTAGCTCTAAAAGCTGACTTCATCAGCTCCTAAAATTAGGGCTTTTCCTCTTATTAATAGGACCCATACTTTGCCTCACTATTCAGTGTTCTGTTAAATTTGTGTCAAAATTTAACAAGAGCACTAATGTTTTTATTATGCAGGGTAAGAGCCCCAGACCTGGCACTCAGCAATATCTACAGGCCACTACAAGACAGTTTCATTTCCTCAATCTTGATTGAGATACTCCTCCATTATCTGTGTCCTTTGTCAGCAGGAAGCAACCAGAGTGGTCACTGTCTGATTCCCTCCTGCTTCAAGATTGAGGAAATGAACAAGTCAAGGGGGGACTGAAACCACCCTCATGGGGCTAGCTAGACTTACACACTAGGCTATAGGCAGAATTATAGTTAGGCATTGACCAGGGTGCCCTGGTGCACTTTGACTGACTTTTCTGCAGCTGCTACCTGAGAGTCATGTAGCATAGTGACCACCTGCTCCTCCACTGTTTCTATAGATAGAATCTCTGATGATAGACCATTTTACCCAAGAATTGTGTAAGGTATTTTCCAGATCCTGAATTCCAGCAGGATGGCTAATGCCAACTGGTCTGAAGACCCTCCCCAAGGAACCTACTCAGCACAGAAATGTAGTTTCTTCATCTCCCTGTCCCATGACTTCACCCCTCACTTCTTGACCAATCAGTGGCCACCACCCTTTAGCCCATCATCTGTTCAGATCCCTTAAAAACTCTGTCCCAAAACCTCTTGAGAGGCAGATTTGAGGTTTCCTCCCATCTTCTCATTTGGCCAGCCTACAGTTATTATATTCATTCTCTGCTGCAACTCCCGCTGTTTCAGTGTACTGGCTCATTACTGTGCAATGAGCAATGAAACCTGGTGGTCATATAGCATTTCATTGGTAGGAGCATGGGAAACAGCTCAAAATCTTAGATATAAAATGGGACATTTATTATGTTTAGCAGAAGGGTTCTGAAGTATATGGATTAGTTATTGTTTCACATAATAATTTAGGGACTTCTTGTGAATGATAATCTGCTAGTGGTTCTACTCTTCCATTTTACAGTATCAGAAGATACATTTCAGGTTATTAGCAGCTCCTCTGATCAGTCTTTACCCGTCCTTTGTAATACAGACCATGAGTCCCATCCTAAGAATACAGGACCTCCTACTGACCACATCTTATTGTGGGCCTCTTTGGAAAATGTAGCCACCTCCTCCTTTTTTACTTCCATTCAACCTGATCCTATGTAAATAGCTTACCATCATATCCAAAGAGATCTTTTAAATAAAGATGCCATTTCTCTTTGGATATAATGGTACAATAGGATCATCTAGTTGAACGATATTTTCTAAAAGTCCTTTATGTCCTGAGGCTAATTGTAAATCCAGAAAATCTTGATGCTGAATCGGTTGGTATGGTAGTTCTTAATGGTTAGCAAAGAAAAAAAGTTGTAATTTCAGTTAGAGTTAAAATTCATCAAAGGCTTTAGACTGAACGTCACGTGACCAGGTTCAACACAGAGCATAATAGCTTTATATTGTGATAAAAGAGAGAAAATATTCTCAGAACAGACTACAATGTAGGCATATCAGGCTATACTATGAGGATAAAATATTCAAAATATCACTTCATAATGATAATAGGACTAGGGCCACCAAAAATTGAGGCACATTTGAGATGTTTCCTTCATTACCAAAGTTTAGCTATAAAAATTACCTTGTCCTTGAGGTTCTGGTTCCTGGCTAGATGGCATAAACACACTCTATCCCATGACTCTCTCTCATTGAATGCAACAATAAGCTCTAGATAGAATGCAGGAAGCAGCTAAGTAAGTACTCCAAAAGTCAATGATAGCCAGCAGCTTAACAAAAGAGAACACAATTTGATATAATACAACACTGGCAGTTAGTTTCTCATTTTTCCCCACTCCAGAATCAATGTGCCTGGACTCAAAAGCAGACAAAACCCAGAAGTAAACAGCAGATAGAGATGGAAAAAGCTCAAGAAGAATTTCTCTCCTACAGATTTAAGAGGAGAAAATGAGACTCCTAAGTGTCATAAAGAATGTGTGTAGGTGGGATATCCTCTTTTTTTTTCTGTTCTTTCCCATCCAGCCCCAAGACAATAATATGATGGCATGGTAGAGGTGAAGATAATGGGAGCAGTGGCTCTAGGGACCCCTCTTTGTGAAGAGAATATATTCTGGCCAGGGGAGCTGTACTCACAAAAGTGACTCTATCATTAAAGTGCTGAAAAAAAGAGAGCAATTCCTAGTGGTGTTTTTCTCTCTGACCTTATGCTTCTTGGCACTGATATAGATGCAGACATGGGAATTGTGAAGCAGAACAGAAAATACAAAGCTTGATTTTCTGACTATAGTATTAAAAAAGGGAGAGTGGAGCCTGGAATCACAAAGAAAACATCAGACAGATTGCAAAACAAAAAAAAAAAAAAAAAAGGGAGAATGAGAGATCAGTTGCATCATATTGTTTATGAACTCCTAGGCTCATCTGAGAGCTGTTCATGAGTGTATCTAGTCTTGACAGTGTATTAACATCTTTGAGAACTTCATTAAAGTATAAGCCACCGGCCAGGCCTCAGATTGGCCACTGGGGCTATGCATATGGAACAGACCTAAGTAGCTCTGAAAGTAATAGAGAAATGAGTAGATATTGGAACTATAGCTGGAAGAGAGTGGGTCAGAAGTTGTAGACTGACCAGCCAAGAGCCAAATCACAAATGAACTCTCTTTCACAATTGCCACAAAGAGAATAAAATATCTAGGAATACAGCTAACAAGGGAAATGAAGGACCACCATAAGGAGAACTACAAATCACTGCTCAAAGAAATCAGAGAGGACACAAACAAATTGAAAAACATTCAATGCTCATAAATAGGAAAAATCAATATCATGAAAATGGCCATACCGCTCAAAACAATTTATAGATTCAATGCTATTCCCATTAAACTACCATTGACATTATTCATGGAACTAGAAAAATATATTTTAAAATTCATATGGAACCAAAAAAAAGAGCTTGTATAGACAATGCAATCCTAAGCAAAAAGAACAAAGCTGAAGGCATCACACTACCAAACTTCAAACTATACTACAAGGCTACTGTAACCAAAACAGCACAGCACTGGTACAAGAACAGATACATGGACCAACGGAACAGATTAGAGAACCCAGAAATAAGACCACACATCTACAACTATCTGATCTTTGACAGATTTGACAAAAATAAGCAATGGTGAAAGGATTCCCTATTTAATCAATGATGCTGGGAGAACTGGTTAGCCATACACAGAAAATTGAAATTGGACCCCTTCCTTACACCATATACAAAAATCAACTAAAGATGGATTAAAGACTTAAATGTAAAACCCAAAACTATAAATGCCCTGGAAGACAATCTAGGTAATGCCATTCAGGGTATGGGCAAGGATTTCATGATGAAAGCACCAAAAGTAATTGCAACAAAAGAAAAAATTGACAAATGGGATCTAATTAAACTAAACAACTTCTGCACAGAAAAAGAAACTGTTATCAGAGTAAACAGACAACCTACCAAATGGGAGAAAATTTTTGAAACTATGCATCTGACAAAGGTCTAATATCCAGCATTTATAAGGAACTTAAACAAATTTACAAGATTAAAAAAAAACATTAGAAAGGTATGAGCAAAGGACATGAACAAACACTTCTCAAAAGTAAACATACAAGTGGCCAACAGGTATATCAAAAAAAGCTTATCATGACTGACCATTAGAGAAATTTAAATCAAAACCACAATGAGATACCATCTCATGCTAGTCAGAATGGTGATTATTAAAAAGTCAAGAAACAGCAGATTCTGGCAAGGTTGCAGAGAAACTGTTGGTGAGAGTGTAAATTAATTAAACCATTGTGGAAGACAGTGTGGCAATTCCTCAAAGATCTGGATAAAGAAATATCATTTGACCCAGCAATCCCATTATTGGGTATATATACCCAAAGGGATAAAATTATTCTCTTATAAAAATATACATACACATGTGTTCATTACAGCACTATTCACAATAGCAAAGGCATGGAATCAACCTAAATGTCCATCAATGATAGACTGGATAAAGAAAACGTGGTACATATACACCATGGAATACCATGCAGCCATAAAAAAGAATGAGATTATGTTCTTTGCAGGCACATGGATAGAGCTGGAGGCTATTATCCTTAGCAAACTAATGCAGGAAAAGAAAACCAAACACTGCTCATTCTCACTTGTAAGTGGAAGCTAAATGATAAGAACACATGGACACATAGAGAGGAACAATGCACATTGGGGCCTACGAGGGATTGGGGAGGTGGGAGGAGGGAGAGTTCCAGGGAAAATAACCGATGAGTACTAGGCTTAATACCTGGATGATGAAATAATCTGTACAGCAAACCCCTATGACACACGTTTACCTATGTAACAAACCTGCACATCCTGCATATGTACCACTGACCTTAAAAGTTAAAAAAATAATTAATATGTGATTTTTGAAAATAAAAATTTATTTTAAATGTGAAAAAAAGATGTACACTGAAACTAACCAGATATCTTGCCTGTTAAAAAACGAAAGAAGAAAAACTCAACTGTCTCCTTAAGATTTAAACAAGATCCAGATTCTCATGATATAATATTCAAAATGTCCATGATACAATCCAAAATTTCCTCAGCTAGTGAAAGATTGATAAATCTCAATTCACAGTGCAAAAGGCAATCAAAACTCGCCATTATGATTATGCTCCAGGGAGTAAGGCAGACCATCCTTGAAACAAACAGAAAAGTCAAAATTCTCAGCAAAGAAATAGATAACATAAAGAAGAACTAAATGGAAATTTGGGAACTAATAAAATGAACATAACTAATTCAGAGGGTGGGGTCAATATTAGAATGAGAAGACAAACAAAAGAGTAAATTTGAAGACAGAAATTATACAACCTTAATGACAGAGAAAAAAAGGATTGACAAAAATGAACAAAGACTAAGAGAACTCTGGAAAAAGCAAAAGACATTTACATCATCAGAGTTCCAGAAAAAGACTGTCACAGAAAACTTGTTTGAGAAACAATGGCTGAACATTTCTAAATTTGGCAAAAGACATTAACTTGCAGATTACAGAAGTACAGTGTCTTAGTACATTTGTATGGCTGTAAAGGAACACCTGAGACTGAGCAGTTTGTAAAGAAAACAAGTTTAATTGGCTCATGGTTCTTCAGGCTGTACCAGAAGCATGGCAGCAGCATCTGCCTCTGGTGAGAGCTTCAGGCCACTTCCACAAAAGGTGGAAGGTGAAGGGGAGCTGCCATGTGCAGACATCATATGGGGAGAGAGGAAACAAGAGAATCGAGGGGAGTTTCCAGGCTCTTTTTTACAACCAGCTCTTATGGGAACTAGTAGAGCAAGAACTCACTCATCACTGTGTAAATGGCACCAAGTCATTCACGAGGGATCCACTCCCATGACCAAAACACCTCCCATCAGGCCCCACTTCCAACACTGGGGATCAAATTTAAGCATGAGATTTGGAGGAGTCAAACAAACCAAGCCATAGTATACAGCAAACCTCCAAAAGGATAAACTCAAAGAAATCCATACCCAGAAACATTGTAATCTAACAGCTATAAATTTAGGAAATGAAAAATATTTGAAAGCAGCTAGAGGAAAACAATGCACTACCGAAGGGAAGCAATGACTGCTTATTTCTTATTGGAAACCATGGAGGTAAAAAGGTAGCATAAATACATCATTAAAGTGTTAAAGAAAAAGAACTATCAATTATGAATAGTATGCTCAGCAAAAATATTCTTTAGAAATAAAGATGTAATAGGCCAGGCACAGTGGCTCATGCCTGTAATCCCAGCACTTTGGGAGATCAAGGCAGGTAGATCACCTGAGGTCAGGAGTTCGAGACCAGCCTGGCCAACATACTGAAACCCCGTCTCTACTAAAAATACAAAATTTAGCCAAGCTTGGTGGCGGGCACCTGTAATCTCAGTTATTCGGGAGGCTGAGGCAAGAGAATTGCTGGAATCTGGGAGGCGGATGTTGCAGTGAGCTGAGATCATGCCATTGCACTCCAGCCTGGGTGACAACAACAGCAAGAAAACAACTCTGTCTCAAAAAAAAAAAAAATGAAGATATTCTCAGATAAAGAAAAACTAAGGGTATAAGAGTATATCTCATTAGTAGAGCTGTTATGAAAGAAGTACTAAAGTAAGTTATTCTGGCAGAAGGAAAATGATACCAGAAAGAAACAGCAATGAAGGAAGAGTAAAAGAAATGCTACATATATATATATATGTAAATATAATAGACTATTTTTCTCTTATGTTCGAATTTATGCAGTTAAAAGAAAATGGTATAGCATGGTCTGAAGAGGCTTTAAAGTATGTAGATGTAATATATGAGAACTACAACACAGGATAGGGGAGAATAAAGAGATCTATATGGCAGGAAGATTTCAACATTCCATGTGAAGTAGTAAAATATCAACCCTAAGTAGACTGTGAAAAGTTAAGTTTGTATATTATAATTTGCAATAAAACCACTGTAAAAACCTATTCAAAGAAATATCATCTAAACGGAACAGAAAAATTAAAATGAAATGCTCAAAAATTCAAACAATTAAGGAGAAAAACAGAAATAAAAAGCAGAAGAAGGAAACAAACAATACAAAAAACAAAATGGAGTTGGTGGAGCCAAGATGGCTGAATAGGAACAGCTCCGGTCTACAGCTCCCAGCGTGAGCGATGCAGAAAATGGGTGACTTCTGCATTTCCATCTGAGGTACCGGGTTCATCTCACTGGGTAGTGCCAGACAGTAGGTGCAGGACAGTGGCTGCAGCGCACCGTGTGCGAGCCAAAGCAGGGCGAGGCATCGCCTCCTCGGGAAGCGCAAGGGGTCAGGGAGTTCCCTTTCCTAGTCAAAGAAAGGGGTGACAGACGGCACCTGGAAAATCGGGTCACTCCCACCCTAATACTGCGCTTTTCCAACGGGCTTAAAAAACGGCACACCAGGAGAGAATATCCTGCACCTGGCATGGAGGATCCTATGCCCACGGAGTCTCGCTGATTGCTAGCACAGAAGTCTGAGATCAAACTGCAAGGTGGCAGCGAGGCTGGGGGAGGGGCGCCTACCATTGCCCAGGCTTGATTAGGTAAACAAAACAACCAGGAAGCTCGAACTGGGTGGAGCCCACCACAGCTCAAGGAGGCCTTCCTGCCTCTGTAGGCTCCACCTCTGGGGGCAGGGCACAGACAAACAAAAGACAGCAGTAACCTCTGCAGACTTAAATGTCCCGTCTGACAGCTTTGAAGAGAGTAGTAGTTCTCCCGGCACACAGCTGGAGATCTGAGAAAAGGCAGACTGCCTCCTCAAGTGGGTCCCTGACCCCCGAGCAGCCTAATTGGGAGGCACCCCCCCGGTAGGGGCAGACTGACACCTCACACGGCCAGGTACTCCTCTGAGACAAAACTTCCAGAGGAACGATCCGGCAGTAGCATTTGCAGTTCACCAATATCCGCTGTTCTACAGCCACCACTGTTCTACAGCCACCGCTGTTCTGCAGCCACCGCTGTTCTGCAGCCATCGCTGTTCTGCAGCCACCACTGTTCTGCAGCCACCACTGTTCTGCAGCCACCACTGCTGATACCCAGGCAAACAGCATCTGGAGTGGACCTCTAGCAAACTCCAACAGACCTGCAGCTGAGGGTCCTGTCTGTTAGAAGGAAAACTAACAAACAGAAAGGACATCCACACCAAAAACCCATCTGTACGTCACCATCATCAAAGACCCAAAGTAGATAAAACCACAAAGATGGGGAAAAAAAGAGCAGAAAAACGGGAAACCCTAAAAAGCAGAGTGCCTCTCCTCCTCCAAAGGAATGCAGCTCCTCACCAGCAACGGAACAAAGCCGGGTGGAGAATGACTTTGACGAGTTGAGAGAAGAAGGCTTCAGATGATCAAACTACTCCAAGCTACAGGAGGAAATTCAAACCAATGGCAAAGAAGTTAAAAACTTTGAAAAAAAATTAGATGAATGGATACCTAGAATAACCAATGCAGAGAAGTTCTTAAAGGAGCTGATGGAGCTGAAAGCCAAGGCTTGAGAACTACGTGAAGAATGCAGAAGCCTCAGGAGCCAACACGATCAACTGGAAGAAAGGGTATCAGTGATGGAAGATGAAATCAATGAAATGAAGTGAGAAGGGAAGTTTAGAGAAAAAAGAATAAAAAGAAACGAACAAAACCTCCAAGAAATATGGGACTATGTGAAAAGACCAAATCTACGTCTGATTGGTGTACCTGAAAGTGACGGGGAGAATGGAACCAAGTTGGAAAACACTCTGCAGGATATTATCCAGGAGAACTTCCCCAATCTAGCAAGGCAGGCCAATGTTCAGATTCAGGAAATACAGAGAACGCCACAAAGATACTCCTCGAGAAGAGCAACTCCAAGACACATAATTGTCAGATTCACCAAAGTTGAAATGAAGGAAAAAATGTTAAGGGTAGCCAGAGAGAAAGGTCGGGTTACCCACAAAGGGAAGCCCATCAGACTAATAGCAGATCTCTTGGCAGAAACTCTACAAGCCAGAAGAGAGTGGGGGCCAATATTCAACATTCTTAAAGAAAAGAATTTTCAACCCAGAATTTCATTTCCAGCCAAACTAAGCTTCATAAGTGAAGGAGAAATAAAGTACTTCACAGACAAGCAAATGCTGAGACATTTTGTCACCACCTGGCCTGCCCTAAAAGAGCTCCTGAAGGAAGCACCAAACATGGAAAGGAACAACCAGTACCAGCCACTGCAAATACATGCCAAAATGTAAAGACCATGAAGGCTAGGAAGAAACTGCATCAACTAACGAGCAAATCACCAGCTAACATCATAACGACAGGACTAAATTCACACATAACAATATTAACTTTAAATGTAAATGGGCTAAGTGCTCCAATTAAAAGACACAGACTGGCAAATTAGATAAAGAGTCAAGACCCATCAGTGTGCTGTATTCAGGAAACCCATCTCACATGCACAGACACACATAGGCTCAAAATAAAGGGATGGAGGAAGATCTACCAAGCAAATGGAAAACAAAAAAAG
Source organism: Gorilla gorilla gorilla (assembly GCF_029281585.2). NCBI lineage: Eukaryota > Metazoa > Chordata > Mammalia > Primates > Hominidae > Gorilla > Gorilla gorilla. The sequence goes on from NC_073230.2 coordinate 48,571,599, forward strand.
GCAGGGGTTGCAATCCTAGTCTCACATAAAACAGACTTTAAACCAACAAAGATCAAAAGAGACAAAGAAGGCCATTACATAATGGTAAAGGAATCAATTCAACAAGAAGAGCTAACTATACTAAATATATATGCACCCAATACAGGAGCACCCAGATTCATAAAGCAAGTCCTTAGAGACCTACAAAGAGACTTAGACTCCCACACAATAATAGTGGGAGACTTTAACACCCCACTGTCAACATTAGACAGATCAATGAGACAGAAAGTTAAGAAGGATACCCAGGAATTGAACTCAGCTCTGCACCAAGCGGACCTAATAGACATCTACAGAACTCTCCACCCCAAATCAACAGAATATACATTTTTTTCAGCACCACACCACACCTATTCCAAAATTGACCACATAGTTGGAAGTAAAGCACTCCTCAGCAAATGTAAAAGAACAGAAATTATAACAAACTGTCTCTCAGACCACAGTGCAATCAAACTAGAACTCAGGATTAAGAAACTCACTCAAAACCGCTCAGCTACATGGAAATTGAGCAACCTGCTCCTGAATGACTACTGGGTACCTAATGAAATGAAAGCAGAAATAAAGATGTTCTTTGAAACCAATGAGAACAAAGACACAACATACCAGAATCTCTGGGAAGCATTCAAAGCAGTGTGTAGAGGGAAATTTATAGCACTAAATGCCCACAAGAGAAAGCAGGAAAGATCCAAAATTGACACCCTAACATCACAATTAAAAGAACTAGAAAAGCAAGAGCAAACACATTCAAAAGCTAGCAGAAGACAAGAAATAACTAAAATCAGAGCAGAACTGAAGGAAATAGAGACACAAAAAACCCTTCAAAAAATCAATGAATCCAGGAGCTGGTTTTTGAAAAGATCAACAAAACTGATAGACTGCTAGCAAGACTAATAAAGAAGAAAAGAGAAGAATCAAATTGATGCAATAAAAAATGATAAAGGGGATGTCACTAACGATCCCACAGAAATGCAAACTACCGTCAGAGAATATTATAAACACCTCTATGCAAATAAACTAGAAAATCTAGAAGAAATGGATAAACTCCTGGACACATACACCCTCCCAAGACTAAACCAGGAAGAAGTTGAATCCCTGAATAGACCAATAACAGGAGCTGAAATTGAGGCAATAATTAATAGCTTACCAACCAAAAAAAAGTCCAGGACCAGATGGATTGATAGCCGAATTCTACCAGAGGTACAAGGAGGAGCTGGTACCATTCCTTCTGAAAGTATTCCAATCAATAGAAAAAGAGGGAATCCTCCCTAACTCATTTTATGAGGCCAGCATCATCCTGATACCAAAGCCTGGCAGAGACACAACCAAAAAAGAGAATTTTAGACCAATATCCTTGATAAACATTGATGCAAAAATCCTCAGTAAAATACTGGCAAACCGAATCCAGCAGCACATCAAAAAGCTTATCCACCATGATCAAGTGGGCTTCATCCCTGGGATGCAAGGCTGGTTCAATATACACAAATCAATAAATGTAATCCAGCATATAAACAGAACCAGAGACAAAAACCACATGATTATCTCAATAGATGCAGAAAAGGCCTTTGACAAAATTCAACAACCTTCATGCTAAAAACTCTCAATAAATTAGGTATTGGTGGGACATATCTCAAAATAATAAGAGCTATCTATGACAGACCCACAGCCAATATCATACTGAATGGGCAACAACTGGAAACATTCCCTTTGAAAACTGGCACAAGACAGGGATGCCCTCTCTCACCACTCCTATTCAACATAGTGTTGGAAGTTCTGGCCACAGCAATTAGGCAGGAGAAGGAAATACAGGGTATTCAATTAGGAAAAGAGGAAGTCAAATTGTCCCTGTTTGCAGATGACATGATTGTATATCTAGAAAACCCCATTCTCTCAGCCCAAAATCTCCTTAAGCTGATAAGCAACTTCAGCAAAGTCTCAGGATACAAAATCAATCTGCAAAACTCACAAGCATTCTTCTACACCAATAACAGAAAAACAGAGAGCCAAATCACGAGTGAACTCCCATTCACAATTGCTTCAAACAGAATAAAATACCTAGGAGTCCAACTTACAAGGGATGTGAAGGACCTCTTCAAGGAGAACTACAAACCACTGCTCAATGAAATAAAAGAGGATACAAACAAATGGAAGAACATTCCATGCTCATGGGTAGGAAGAATCAATATCATGAAAATGGCCATACTGCCCAAGTTAATTTATAGATTCAATGCCATCCCCATCAAGCTACCAATGACTTTCTTCACAGAATTGGAAAAAACTACTTTAAAGTTCATATGGAACCAAAAAGAGCCCACATCGCCAAGTCAATCCTAAGCGAAAAGAACAAAGCCGGAGGCATCACACTACCTGACTTTAAACTATACTACAAGGCTACAGTAACCAAAACAGCATGGTACTGGTACCAAAACAGAGATATAGATCAATGGAACAGAACAGAGCCCTCAGAAATAATGCCACATCTCTACAACCATGTGATCTTTGACAAACCTGACAAAAACAAGCAATAGGGAAAGGATTCCCTATTTAATAAATGGTGCTGGGAAAACTGGCTAGCCATACGTAGAAAGCTAAAACTGGATCCCTTCCTTACACCTTATACAAAAATTAATTCAAGATGGATTAAAGACTTACATGTTAGACCTAAAACCATAAAAACCCTAGAAGAAAACCTAGGCAATACCATTCAGGACATAGGTATAGGCAAGGACTTCATGATTAAAACACCAAAAGCAATGGCCACAAAAGACAAAATTGACAAATGGGATCTAATTAAACTAAAGAGCTTCTGCATAGTAAAAGAAACTATCATCAGAGTGAACAGGCAACCTACAAAACGGGAGAAAATTTTCACAACCTACTCATCTGACAAAGGGCTAATATCCCTTTGTCAGATGAGTACAATGAACTCAAACAAATTTACAAGAAAAAAACAAACAACCCCATCAAAAAGTGGACTAAGGACATGAACAGACACTTCTCAAAAGAAGACATTTATGCAGCCAAAAAACACATGAAAAAATACTCACCATCACTGGCCATCAGAGAAATGCAAATCAAAACCACAATGAGATACCATCTCACACCAGTTAGAATAGCGATCATTTAAAAAGTCAGGAAACAACAGGTGCTGGAGAGGATGTGGAGAAATAGGATCACTTTTACACTGTTGGTGGGACTGTAAACTAGTTCAACCATTGTGGAAGTCAGTGTGGTGATTCCTCAGGGATCTAGAACTAGAAATACCATTTGACCCAGCCATCCCATTACTGGGAATATACTCAAAGGACGATAAATCATGTTGCTATAAAGACACATGCACATGTATGTTTATTGCGGCACTATTCACAATAGCAAAGACTTGGAACCAACCCAAATGTCCAACAATGATAGACTGGATTAAGAAAATGTGGCACATATACACCATGGAATTCTATGCAGCCATAAAAAATGATGAGTTCATGTCCTTTGTAGGGACATGGATGAAACTGGAAATCATCATTCTCAATAAACTATCGCAAGAACAAAAAACCAAACACCGCATGTTCTCACTCATAGGTGGGAATTGAACAATGAGAACACATGGACACAGGAAGGGGAACATCACACTCTGGGGACTGTTGTGGGGTGGGAGGACGGGGGAGGGATAGCATTTGGAGATATACCTAATGCTAAATGAGTTAATGGGTGCAGCACACCAACATGGCACATGTATACATATGTAACAAACCTGCACATTGTGCACATGTACCCTAAAACTTAAAGTATAATAATAATAATAATAAAAATGGTAGACCTAAATCCAAATATAAAAATAATAACATGGAATATAAGTGATCTAAATACACCAATTAAAAGATTTAGATTGTCATAATAAATAAAAATAAAATCAAAACCATAAACTATCTAATACAAGCCCATTTTAAAATGATGATATGGATGAGCTAGGCATAGTGGCATATGTAATCCCCACTACTTGGAAGGCTGAGGTGTGAAGACCACTTGAGCCTAGGAGTTTGAGGCCAGCCTGGGCAACAAAGTGAGACCTCTTCTCTAAAATAAATAAATAAATAATTAAGTAAAGATATGGTTAGGATAAAGGCAAAATAATAGAGAAGATAACTGCAAACAGTAATGGAGAAAAAGCTTATGTGGCTATATAAGTATTAGATAACGTACACTTCGGAGTAAGTAAAATTACTAGGGATAAAGAGAGACATTACATAATGATAAAATCACAGATAAACATAATAGCCTAAGCATTTATATACCTAACAACATAATGTCAAAATAAAGGTAAGAGAAATAGGGGGAGAAATTATAGTTAAAGACTTTGACATCTCTTTCAGTAATCAGTAAAAAGGTAGAAATAAAATCAGCAAGGAAAAAGAGGAACAAATATAATACCACAGCCAAATGGATTTAACTGATACTCATCTAACAAATGGATTTGACTGATACTATCTAACAATAACAGAATACACATACCTTTCAAGAACACATGGACATTTATCAAGATAGATTATATCCTTGGTCATAAAATAAACTTAACAACTTAAAAGAAATAAAATCAAACAAAGTATATTTTCCAACCATAATGAAATTAAATTAGAAATCAATAACAGGAAGACAATAGTAAAATCTGCAAACTGTTGAAAATTAAACGATATACATCTAAATAATAAGTCAGAGAGGAAATCCAAAGGGAAATTAGAAAAATGGAACAAAAATTATCAAAATCTGTGGGATGCAGTTAAAGCAGTGTACAGAGGAAGATTCATAGTATTAAATAACCATGCTAGCATGGAGATATCCAGAAACCAGTTTCTACTTAAGGGATTGCTCTATCAAATAGAGGTCAGGAGCAAACACATGGAGGAACTCAAGTTGTATATTCAGGCTCTGTCAGATTACAGAGAGTAAGAGCAAGCTTAGGGAACCTCACTTAGTGAGAGTCTGCATGGAGAATTAAAAAAAAAAAACCTTTGAAAAAAAGTTAGAAACACATAGCATTCCTTCATTGGAATCTAGTCTTTGTTCACCATCATCCAGGGTGTAACAAATGCATGGGCTTTGAATTCAGGCATATTTCGGTTCTGATCCAGGATCTGCACTTACTAGTTAGGTGATCAGAGGCCATATACTTGAGTCTTTGGCATACAGCAAGTCCTTAATAAACTCCCAATAATAGTGGTGGTGGTAGTAGTACCAGTCAGTAGTAGGCAATAGCTTTAGAGATGCAACAGCAGCCCCAGCAGTCTGTGTGCTATTGATTCAGCTCCTACATTTCTGCCTTTCACTGCTCCTTTCTTCTTCATTTATTCTTCCTCCCCTTAGACCTGGTTTTGGGGTCCTTCAGGATTCTGTTTAAAGGATGAGCCAGGGTGCTGTGGTTTAGCAGCACTAACAGCACAGGGAGAGAGTGTTCCACACTGAGCATTTATTAGCCCATTTGGTTCCTACCAGGACCCCACTAGGTAAAGGGTTTTATCTCAGTCTTACCAGTGATGAACAGAGATTCAATTTGTAAGAGAATGAAGTTGACCAACTGTCAATCCTGTGCCATCTTTCTTACACCACACTGTTTCTGGGGAGACTTCAGATAGATGGCATTCCCTTTACTGTGTTTATTAAGCAGGCTCTTGTCCCTCTGAGTTTTAGGAGGCCACTTCCTATAGCAGAGCTGCTAACCTATAGCAAAACTGACTTGAGTTTTTCTCTCCAGTTTCCATCTACCATCACTTGGTGGAAGTGCTAAAAGGCAGTGAAATGATTAAAAGTAGGTAGAAAAAAGAAGCGAAGGGTCACGGAAATCCACCAACTGGAACATCCTTTATTAAATACTCAAGAATAGACTGCTTGCATGCATGCTCTAATTTGGATTGTTAGGGAGTTCCCAGGGGAGCCGTCAGAGGATTATTTAAACCTAAGAGGCTCTGTTTGCCTCATTCCCTCAAGTCCTCAATGTTTTGGCGAACCACGTATTAGAAACTGTTCCACATCTGCTTCCTTCGGTGGAGATTGCAGAGATACCAGGGACTATCTCAGGGAAGCAAGAAGAGCTCTGAGTGCAATGGGCCCCACCCCAGGAGACAGCTCCCTCTGGCCTTCCTCAGCTTCTCGTGATAATCCATTTTAGTGTCTGCATCTCAAGACTTTCTTGGCAGAAGGATCTCCTTACGATAACCTGCATCCCCTGTATTGCCACTTAAGCCCACATCCTCTGGGAGAGGGAGAACAGCTGGTCACCCTTTTCTGCATAACTATCCCTTAGGAAATCAAGCACTTGCTGGTATTTTTAATACGTGTTGAGATTACTGATGCTGCCAAGATTCTTGTTGAAGGGTGTTATGTCTCTTTGCTTTCTATATCCCAAAATGACACTGCTGGTGAGTTGTTTTCCACGTGTGTCAGGAGAGCTGAAATAACAGAAAATGTCTATATTTTGGAAGATATCTGTATGCATATTGTCCGTAGCCTGGTGGTAGAATCTGTTGCCACCTAGGGCCCTGCCTCTAGACCTTGCAAGATTATCTAATGCCTTTGCTCAAACGTTCTTTTGTTCTGTGCCTTGTCCCCTTCCAAATCTCTAGGATTGCTGAGTTGCAGGAGCCTCTCTCTTCTTCAGTTCCTGAGTGTTGCTCAGTTATACCACATCCTTTGAAAGGGCTTCCCTCATCGTCATCACATTTCATTAGCCTTCCTGGCTTGAGTTCTTCTGCTACAGCTGCTTTCAAATCCTGGGGTCCGTTTCTATTCTGTCCCAATTAATGCGCTGTTCTTGAATTGTGGTGGCTGCCTACACTGTTGAAATTTAGCTACCCGCCTTACCTTAAACATTTTGCTCTTTTCAAACAGTGGTCCTTAAACTTGAATACACAGTTAAATTACTTCTGGAGCTCTGGTAAAATACAGATGAACAAGCACCATCCCACACCTGTTGAATCAAAATGAGCAGAGAAGAGATCCTCACGCAGATTATTAAGAGAAAGGTTCTATCTGAGGTTCCAAAGTGACCAACGGTTAAGTGATTCTGAACTATCTCTAAATAGCAGTGGTGCTCAGCTTTAGTGTACTTCAGCATCACCTAGAGGGCTTGAGAAAACACATTACTGTGTCCCACCCTGGAGATTTGCTTTAGTAGGTCTGGGTGGCATCCAACTGTTTGCCTTTCTACCAAGTTTCAAGCTGGTATTGATGCTGCTGCTGTAGGATCACACTTTGCAAATGACTCTTTTAGAGAATCTTTTTACTCTCCAGTTTACAGAGTTAATACTTTGTACAAGATAAAGGAGAACATAGGTGTCACAGACATGTTTCATTCCAAGTGAATTTACTTGACCAGAGATAATGACTGTGACCCAGGATTGATAAGTTAAAAGCCTAAGCAGGGAGGCACTCCACCAGACATGATGTATGCATGAACGGACCGACTGGACATTGGTTGATTTCAACCTGCCCGACATCTCTTCATTTATCTTCCATTAAAAATTAAATTGATAAGATTTCTCTTATCAATAACATATTCCATATAGATCGAATGGAAATAACTCCTTCACTTCCATCATGGAGTGGACACATGTCCTCGACCTAACCCATTATAATTCTGCATTTCTTTGTCATAGTTTTTGGATTAGGGGAGGATCCATCACCAAAGTTAGAAAGTGAGTGCTGTTTCTGAATTTTGCTGAGATTCTCAGAAAAGAAGCATTCTTTCCTTCCACCTTGTAGAAAGAGCTTATTTGGGGGAAACAACAAAACAAAGCAAAATCAAACAAAAATAAAACCAGAGAAAAGAAGAGCTGAAAGATGGAAGGGGAGAGAGAGAGAGGACTGAGGCGGTATGTGAGGCAAGTCCTCTGCTTGAGCCCCTGCTCAGTCACACACCCCAGCTCCTCAGCGACATGAGAAGAGCATTTTGGTTTTAGTTAAGCTATTTTGCATTGAATTTGTATCACCTTCAGCCCTAAGAGTTCTGTCTAATACAATGCATACTCCCAGATTTCTACCATCCTAAGCAAATTCCTGTCCCATAATAAATTGAGGTTTTAAAACATGCAAAGAATGAATGCACTTTGTGTAACATTATGGTGTACAAAAGGGTCCCAGTGGTCAAATAGATTTGGGTAATACTTCAAATTATATCACTCATGTAAAACTGCATTTCGTATATTGGTATATTTAAGAACCTCAGAAGTTCTGAAGTAAATAAACCATTTATTTTTTTTCAAATTTAGCATTTCCGTAATATATTTTACCATAAAGACTCTCTTTGTGGAGCTGGCTACCCATCATCCCTAGCTTTCATTTTACTTCTGTGATGAATTTGAGGAAATTTTATAATGGTCTATAGGTGAAGTATCATTCTTACATATAAGCCATTCCTCCAGAAAGCACATTACACCCGGTATAGAAGAAATACTTCTTGAAAATAAAAGGCATAGGGCCCCTTTCTTGGAAGAATCTCTCTATAAATAGTATTACTTTTTTAGCTTAGACTATGAAAGATTAAGTGACATGATCAAAGTTAGGGAAAGATTGTCTTTCTTTGATTTGGAAAGAGACCTGTATTTTCTCAGCAGCTGGCCTCTCTTTCCCTTAGAGTTTTGGAGCTTGGCCTCAAAATCTCTCTGGTGTGGTGAAAGGGCTTTTGCACTGGTTCTTTGCAAACCTGTAAAGATAAGCATGTGAGCCTAAAGGTCATTACTTCCTGGGGAAGAAAAAAACTCATGGCTTGAGGTTAGGAGGAAGAGCAAACCGAAGGCACATTCTCTTTTCCTTATATTCCTGCTGGCACAAAAGCAATTCTCTGATTCCTATCTACTCTGATTCCCTCAGCTACTTTTAAACAAAGGGAAAAATAATTCTGATGAGAACAAAATATTTATTTCTTTCACTCCAGTGTGGTCAGGGGTAACTCAGAAAGTTGGCTGAAACTTGAGTGCTGAGTGATGGTCTCTAAGCATCATCCAGCTCTGCCAAGTCCCTGGCCCTCAGGGCCACTCTGCCGGAGCTGAGGTTTCCTCTGCACTTCTTATACTGCAGCCCAAGCTCCAAGGGCCAGTGCTTCTTTCTGTTCAACCTTTCTGTTCAACCAAGCTTCACTAAGTAGGCACTCTGCCCTCTACAGCCATCCACCATCTTGGTCACCACATTCCTTGATACCAAAACCTTACCAGAGTCAACACATTGCCAGAACAGCATGACATTTATTGTGTGGCACTGAAGGGAGAGATGCCTCTTTCCCTTTCATTTTTGTGTGTTTATGCCCCTTCAAAAGAATTGTGAAGCAGCACTGTATATGACTGATTTCTTAAAGATACTTCTGTGAAATAACTCAGAATAATTTTGTTCCTGATTTTATGAGGAAGAAAAGGTAAGTTTGATGAAGTTGTGATTGGAAAACAAATTTCAATAACTGAAACCGAGCTGTACTCAGAAATGCCCCTTGGTGGCAGCCAACACTCTGTTACTGAGGTGAGCCCTGTGTTCCTGACTTGGTCTTGCCCCAAATGAAGTTCTCCAAAGATGCTCCTCAGTCCCCATGAAAGCGGGCTTCTAGAGCTCTCTCTTCCCCTGCCTGGATATACCTGAGTCCTATATTCCAGCCAGAATGCTCAATACAAGGACACCAAATGAAACAGCAAAGATAGCAAAGGTAATATGAAGAGAATACCACTGATATTTTACACACCTTGAGTGACTGGTATTCACAGAGGTACAAGCATAGTTTCCATTTACCCTCTTCTATGTCAGGGGCTGGAAAAACATTTTCTTTAAAGGAGCAGACGGTAAATATTTTAGGCTTTGCAGGCCATCTGGTTTGTGTCTGAATTACTCAACTCTGCTAGTGTAGCTCAAAAGCAGCCATAGACAATATGCAAATGAACGAGCATGTTTGTGTTCCAATAAAGCTTTATTTACCAAAACAGGTGGCAGGCCAGATTTATTCTGCAGGTTGTAGTTTGCCAACCTCTGTTTCATGTGATTGAGGTATTTCAAGATCTTCTATCTTTGAAGTGTAAATGAAATGCTTGTAATTCATTTTGCTGATCTACATATTGAAAAAAAGCATTTGATTGATATTTTCTTTTGTTGTTGTTGTTGTTCTTGGTCTTCCATTTAAATGTTCAGTGCTTTATAATTATGAACTGTTGAAACATGCCTTTAAGGTCTCGAATTGCAGTTAACTTGGGAGCTTGAGATATGAACAGTCTGGGAAATGTTTATTTAACTCAGTCATATTGCCAGAGCTAAGTAGGTATTTCTCAACCGCTCTCCCAAATACAGAAGTTAAACACAGCCTTAATGCTACCTCATGTGCACATGAAAAGACAGAAGAGGTACCTGGTTCTTCTAAGACATCTATCAGCTTCTTCACTCCAACCCATTCCCAAGTAGTTTTAAGGCCACGATTATTTCACATCCACTTTCTGTAGCTGAGCCAAGACCATGCTATACACTTGATCTTACCCAAAAGACTGAGAAGCAATCAAGACTACACTGTACACACTTTCTCCTACTTTGTTTTCTGCCCTCTCTCCTTTGCTTTTCCATCCCTAGTTCCACCTTTTTGCAATTATGCCTTCAATGAGTGTCTAAAAATCGGCATATGCAAAATTAACATCAGGATTAAGAAAAAGATATGAAGAAATAAATATAGATGAACTATAGTTCCATGTAAGAGGATCTCAAAGTTGGAAAAATATTTCACTTTCTATTTCAAGAAAAGTTAAATATTCTTGCTTTTATTCAACAAACAAGCATGGAACAACCAGTATGTGCCTGACACTGTGTCTTGCATTTTGCACGGGTTGTCTCATTTAGACACTATTAGATTGTGCTGCCTAATGACCCACTCCAAAACCTAGTAAATTCAAACAAGAAATAGCATTTTCATGATTGTATGCACTATTAAAAGGCAAAAATGGGCTTGTCTGCAAATATATCCCATTGGTTACTGTGCTCATGAAACTACAAGAAGATTTAAAAGTGAAATCTATCAACAAGAAATTAAGAATGTCATTTCACTGAGAAATGATACTAAATAGTATTTTTAAAGTTTTCTTATTTTTAACTTTTCCCAAATATCCATTTAAAGGAAGAGAAAGCTGAAAGGGCACAAAACGCCTCTGAGAGCTCATGTCACAATTCTGCAGGTACCTCTTGTCTGGGACCTCATATGGGATGGCTGCTCAGCCCTCACCACCAGGTCCTCACCCTGAAGCCCACCATCCTGGGCTTGTCACCTAGTGGCAGAAGGCTACTGACAGCAAGAGAGCAGTCACCAATGTGCAAGCACTTTCAAGCCTCCGTTTGGATTACTTTTGCACTTGTTGCATTGGCCAAAACAAGGCACTGGTCAAGGAGTAGAGAAATAGACTTCACCTCTTGTAAGAGAATCAGGAAAGTCACCTTGCAAAATGTCGTGCATACAGAGATGTGTGAATACATTGGGGTCATGATTACAACAACCTATCCCAGCCAACTCAATCTATCCAGTGCATCAAACCACAAACTCCAGTATGAAATACAAAGGGAAAGGTTCAAGAAAAATCATCATACTCTTTTCTAATATGAGTCACTGTCATGGTGCCAGGGAGATGCTGAAGGAAGAAACACAGTGAAGAGGTCAAAGCTAATTGTGGAGAGAAACTAAAAGACCATCACAAAGAGAAGAGGGGAAAATTGGCATAAAGAGCTTCTGATAGAAGTCACCTTAAGGCACTATTTGTCCCTAAGAGGAATGTTAATTTTTAGACCTTAGAATAGAAAGGGAACAAGGAGAAGAAGAGATTAGAGCCAAAGAGAAGAGAAAAGGAATAAAGAAAAACAAAAGAGCTCATTGAATATAATGGGAATGGAAGAAGGGAGATATTTAGAGTAAAGGGGGTAAGCGAGAAGGCAAGAAGGAGTGAGTGAGTGACAGAGAGGGAGAGAGAGAGAGAGAGAGAGAGCACTCCACAGGGAACCTATTTAAAGGTCAGATGCACGAGAGAGAGTTTATAAACATTTCTCAGACTGGTAGTAATGAGAAGGAGGAGCTTTGATTCTGAAACTTATTTTCCTTCATTAGTTAGTTTATCTTAGTTGAAATCAAACCCCAGAAGCAAATTCCCTGTAGACCGCAGCATAATAAATAGGTTTTTGAGGTCTTTTTTGCAAGCCGCTGAATAAGGATCCTCCGATCCTTTTATTATTTCCTCCTAAAAGAGAATTAGAAAAGGGTGCTGCTGGCACACAAGCCATAATATGACCACTGATGCTGGCAAACAGGAAGGCCCGCAGCTTCGTTGCCAGGGTGTGGGTGCTGTAACCCCGGGGCCTCACAGAATGGCTCTGCCAATTATACTGGGGTGGAATTATGACTTTCTACCTTGTATAGCTGTCCCACCGGAAAAACAACGAACAAAAAATAATAGGGAAAAAAAACAAACCCACTCTGCACTTACTGTGGGCCCCAGAATGATCCTGTATTTAAGAACTGAACCCCTTATTTGGAGAATGCTTCTTCTTCCTTTTCGGCTTTGATTGTAATAGAAGAAAAAGTTAGCCTCCTCTGGTGCCCCAGTGAACATCAGGACACCACATAGTCCCGAACGCTTGGCAAGAATTTTCAAATGCACATAGAAGGTAATGTCATGAACATGAAGTCATTATTCCTCAGTGTACTTCCAACAGGCACGTTGGATCCTACAGAACTGAAGAGCCAAGAAAGGAATGAGGTATGTGTTGCCTCTGATACGAGGAGTAGATGGCGATTGTATTGCAGGAATTGAGCAATGTACAGGAAACGCTGAACTCACAAGGGCTAAAATCTCGTGGCTGTTTTCATTATAATTAAAACTTTCAGGCTGCTTCTGAAACTCTGGATTTTAACTTTTTGCAGGAACCAGACCTTCCAGTTAGGTTTCTAGCACTTCTTGCTCCCAGTTAGTGTTAAGCGGAGACCACAAAACAAAACAAAACAAAACAAAACAAAATAAATAACTATCTTCAGAGTTTGGAGGAGGGGAGGGAGTGGGAGAGGTACTGCGAGTGTGGATCTCTTTGCCAGTCATGGTCCAGTCATGGTCCATCCAGGAAAGAAGATACTACTTTTACTCTTTCACATAGAGAGGATTTAATGCTTGGAATTGGTTACACAAGCGATAGAAAAGCTGAAAGATCAAACAAAGGAAGATGATGCAATCAGAGATTATCAATAGCAAGAAGCTGCTCACATCCCAGGTAGCCAAGGCCAGCTGACAAGAACATGCCTTGGGACCTGGAATCCCAGGAGGCCCTGCAGTGGGAGCTGGAGCCACCCATATGCTGCTGGTGGAGATGAAGCTGGAGTGTTGTGCCCTTTCATTTGGGGGCATATTATTCTTTAGTTCACTAACTGTGTTTCTTAGAGTCTTCTGAAGATTCCTCTTTCTCTGACTACCTCCTAGGGATCTCTCCGTGGGTCCCTGGTCACCTCACTCTTCATACTCTTCCTGGGCAATGAGATCCACACTTGAGGCTTTGCTTTCTACTCAAAAGTTGATGATTCAGAAATGTCTCCAGCCCAAAACTCTCTCCTGAGCTTTGGACTCCAGTAGTTAAACTACTACTATATATTTTCACTCAGATTTCCTCAAAATGTATCAAACTTGAAAACTACAAGCAAAACAACCTCATGTTCCTTCCCGTGCACCACTGCTCCCCTGTCCAGATCAACGGTACCTTGGTGTATCCAGCTACCTAAGCAGAAATCTGGATGTCAGCGTTGAGAGTCCCACACCTGGGGAAGAAAAACACCATTCATCTTCTTCATATCACACTGGGAATTTTCCCACATCTCTCCATCTCATGGCTTGCAACCTTTGGTTCAAGCCATCATCACTCTGTGCCTAGATTGTTCCTACAGTTTTCTGATCCATGTGCCTGTATCCTGTCTGGATCCTTTTCAGCCCTTCTCCACACTTCAACCAATGCAATATTTCTAAAAGGTACGTCCTTTTAATACCTTTCAATGCCCCCTCACTGCCCTTAAGACAAAGTCTAAAGTCCTTAACATAGTTTATGAAACTATCAGAACATGACCTTACTTAACTCTTCATCCCAGTCCTCAACTTTTCTTCACTTCCACTCCTAACTCTCATCTCTTCTCTTTCCTTTTTCTTCTCCTCATCCTCCTCTCCCTTCTCTTCCCTCCTTTGCCCAACTCCCAGCTCAGGTTATGTGTAAACAATTGCAGTTTTCTTTTCTTTTTTTTTTCAGAAGGAGTCTCAGTCTATTGCCCAGGCTGGAGTTCAGTGGCGTGATCTTGGCTCACTGCAAACCTCTGCCACCCGGGTTCAAGCAATTCTCCTGCCTTAGCCTCCCGAGTAGCTGTGATTACAGGCACCTGCCACCACACCTTGCTAATTTTTGTATTTTTAGTAGAGAGGGGTTTCACCATCTTGTCCAGGCTGGTCCTGACCTCGTGACCCACCCACCTCGGCTTCCGAAGAACAATTGCAGTTTTCTGAACATGCCATTTCTCTCATTTGCAAACTGTATCCCAGTAACCTCTCTTTTTGGAAGACCTCTTCCACACCATTAAGTTCTGCCCAACACAACAACACAATGACCACCTTCATCAGGCTAAGTCCTACACACCCTTCCCTTACCTCTCTTCCTTACCTCCATGACTTGTTTCCTCTTTCCCTGTAGAACTGCACTTTTTCTTTTGTAGCATTTAACATGATGTACTCTATTATCTTGGTCCTGTTATCCTATCTTTTTCTCCAAAAGTAGCTCCTTGAGGATGTAGCTATTCCTTTTTCCCCCACTGTATCTCTAAGACAAAGCACAGGGCTTGGCAGAAAGAATATCTATTTATTGAATAAATAAGCTCTTCTGTTTTAAATTTATTAAATATTTGCCTATAACAACTATGACTGTTTTTGCTCATGAATTCACACTCTTGAAGATAATTATTACCTTTAAAGTGACTGTATTTTAAAAGGCATTTCAGTTTTGTAGTTGTACTGCTACATACCAAGCCTTAGGAGGTTTGAAAAAACTGTTCGGTTATATTCAATATATGAAAAGTGTAATTTACCAGAAAGAAAATCTGATGGATAAAAAAGACTCAAAACTATACCAATGTCTTTTTATCCAAAGAGCAACTCAAAAATTTTTAACATTTTTCTTTATGAAGACATGAAATTGTCTATAAAACAAAGGCATAGACCTAAGACCAATGAATGGAAAGTATAAATAAAGCAGAGCTTCCTGAGAGTGAAGCTTACCCTCTGAAGGCATGGAATGAGGTGTGTCCCCCCAGCACTAAGTAATCCAAGTGTGGATCAGATCAAATCATCAGATGGAGGTGGACTCCTCAACTGATAGTGAAGGTTCTTTCTAACCCAGCAGTATGATTTTGATTCTGATGACTTATAAATTTACCTCTGATACACATACAATTTTAGACCTGGAAAATATCTGAGAAGTTAACACACAATCTCAGGGTAGAAACCTTGAAGAAAGTTATTGCATGAGCCTTTGAGTATGCCTGCTTGGTTGAATAGCTAGAATTTCTATTATTTTAGGAGAAAGTCCATTTTTTAAACTGAGATTAAGTAGTTTTCCATTTAGGATATTTTTAAATGATTATCTTTGAATGACAAACCTCTAACATATTAAATACAGTTTGAAGTAGAATTCCACAAACATCAGTTTTGCCTCGCAGCTGTTGACTGAGTATTCAGTCGGCAATTGGTAGTGTGTACATTTGGGTTGTTATCCAGCCATCACAAAACCATGAAGTTGCAAAGTTGACCTTTGTTGTCATTTGGTACCCCTTTTCTGCCCAAGTCCTACACCTACCTTATCTCTCAGGGCTTTACAGCTTTCTCCATGATTCCCAGATTCTTCCCTCTGTGATCCTCATCTGTAACCACTCATCCAGCTAGTGTGCCACAAACCTGTGGGTACATGCCAAGTCACCTCAGTTTCTCCAGTAGACTGGTTTTTGGAGACAGATTTTAGACCACATATGTGTAGAGTCACATTTGGGTACAAGCATGCACTTCTGAACAGGGCTGCCACATTCAACATTCCAAGAGTACAGTTTTTGACCATCAATTTCTTTTGCATTACAATTTATAAGGCTTGGACTCTAGGAAATAATCCCAGGACCTTTGTAATTCCTGCTGGGCTCTCTATTCCTGGTTTTTCACTCCATGGTATTCTAACTATTGGCCTATCCCATGCTGTGTTGGTTAGATAAAAGTGTACAAACATAAAAAGTAACAGAGAAGGCTGGCACAATTTACCAAAGACACGTCAGTAAGTAAATTAATTCTATATCAAGTAGAAATCCTTGCTTATAGCATTAGTACTCCAGAATTTGTGCAACCCTTCTCTCTTACCTAAACTACATGTTTATTTCTCATTTCCTCAGGGCTCTGCTAAATGAATCATTATCTGATCTCTGAAAAGTCATTTCAGTAGATTATTAATGCTCAGCATTATTTATTATCTTCTCCCAGAAAATATTTGCATTTTGAGAGGTTCCCTCAGTGTCTTAATCAAAATATTGATCAATAAGTTAATTTTAGGCATCATTCTGGACATTAGGAGACATATTAAATCTTAGAGAAAGCCACCTATGCTTAGTCCTATTCTAATTTGTGGTTCTGATCATTAGGAAGTTTTTGAACCCATGCCCAGGAAAATGTTCCAAGTGTGGTTAGTGAGGTAGCTGCTTTAGATCCAGTGGCCACAGTTCAGCTTCCAGACTTTATACCCCATGGCATTGTAACCCTGGACATATATATTGGCCCTCTCTCTAAATGATTGTTGCCATGGCAAGAAACATCATTAGAATTTGCCGTAAGTCATTTGTTACAGATTGGAAGTGCCCCACTGAGAAACCCTTTAAATATGAAATATTTATTTACTAAGAAATGCCTGCGTTTTTCAACTACTCATTACAATGGGATTTAGAAAAGTCATCCTGTTGTTGATGACAAAGGAAGTGACACACAGAACGGGTGTGGATAAATACCAGCAAGGGCTTTGCTCTCTCGGAGTTGGCCTAGTGTTGTTATTTGGCAAGCTTTCTTTTTTTCCCTAGCTGGTTTATTCATCTTCTGTTTACAGAATCTTGAGCCTCTATTTATACTTTAAAGGCAACAGAACTTTACTTAGTTTCTAAGGCAGCATTGCCTTAGGAAGATCATAGAGCATATCCTGAGTGTGGCATTCGACCTTTAAAGATGGATTTGTTGTTCAACCCCAGAGGTGGATCTCTGCAGCATATTAGTTTAAAGAGGGCAGTGTAGTCCACTTCACCGCAACCTAGAAACTAGCAAGCTATTTTCTCTCCGGCTGTGACCATTTTTTCCTAAACAAATGGAGATAATTGTCTATTTAATTTATGACTTGGGGCAAGTCACTTATTGCCTGAAAATGTTCATTGGAAAAGCCTGGCATTTTCAGATTAAAATATGCTATAATTTGGGCCACAGTTGGTTATTTATTTTAATCTAATCATCTTCTTTCATTTTTATATCATCAATATTGATTAAAGATATATATTTTTAAAAAGCAGCTTCTTCCTCTTTCTACTGAATTACCTATTAAAGGCCCAGAAAAACATAAACATTCATAACAACAGAGAACATTAGAACTTACAAACAGCCCATTGCCAGAATATGTGGTAAATTTCTACTAATTACAAGGATGAAATAACTAGTTTGAAGTAAAAGGACCTTGATTAGGCCAAAAGCCAAGTGGTGAGTGTCAGAGATTAGGTTTCATGAGTCTGTAAGAAAAAAAAAAGGGTCCCACCTAAAGCAATACAGAACATCAAAAAATGGAGAAGCATTTTAGGTTAGAAACTTTTAAGGAAAAACAAAGCTTATGCAGTAGCAACAACAGGTTTTGAATAACAAGAGCATTCACTAGATATTTGGTAAAATTTTTAATAAATGAACCTATTAGCCAGTCATTGCTAAAAATATCTGGTTTTTGTCCTGCTTTACCTGAGGAAAGTTAATGAAATTGTTCTGAAAGAAGATAAAGAGTCTCTGAGAGATACCATCTACTCATCCTGTCAACACTGCAACTTACTATTACAGTAAGAAAATACAAAAGCATCCCTGAGAATAGAAATAAATATATTCCTTAGGTTTAAAGATTGCTAGGAAGAATCTAACGGCATTTTCTTAATATATGTAATAGTTTGGAATATTTTCCATTCTTACTCTAATTAACATTCATGAAATTAACAGGTTAGAATAAAAAGTTCTAAGGTTTCTCCTTCAAAAATCATGTCCTAAACTTCAAGTTTAAAATTGACCCTCATGGTAGCCCATGACAAAGCTTCTCCAAAATGCCTACTAAATACCCCCAAAGAGGAATTCCACTGAAAGTGATAGCAGTGTAGGTTGTTTCAGATCAACAATCAGGCAGAATACAAGTCGAAAAACGGACAAAATACTTTAAAAAATCTGCTTGAAAGTATCAGAAATCTGTCAAGGTAATGATAGTTTCGAGATCAAGATGTGAAAGAAAAGGGAAATCAAGTGATTGCCAGTTTCAAAACGAAAAGCTGTATGCGAATGGCCAAGAGGCTGAGCAGGTCTTTGGCAAATGCAATGAGGTAGAAAGACAAAAGTTGCAGTTTAGAGCCCAGGAAAGAAAGACCCTGGTAAAAATGCCAGCTTTTCACTTACTATCCTAAAGGCTACATCTTAGAAGTAATGGTAAAATGGAAAGAAGAGTCCTCGCAAGGACTGAAACCAAAATTTGAGTCTTCTAAGTTTCTAATAGATTAATATAATGTGATTCTAGTTTAGTTGTCTACCTGAAGCAAAAGTAAATCCTATTATTCTTAATGGAACATCATATAACACCTTAAAACTCCATTCTATTTTCTACAACACAATGTCTATACACAAACAAAAATAATCAGGCATACAAGAAGATAATAATTAATCAAAGCACAACATAAAAACATACAATAGAAATAAATCAGTAGGAAATTTGATTTTGATAAATGATATTTGATTTATCAGACATGAACATTTAAATAACTATGCACATATACTGTATGAAATGGTAAACTGAATATACTCATTGCCCAAAATTGATAAATAGATTGAAAAACATACCAATCAAAATATCAGTAGGCTTTTTGAATGGAAATTCATAAAATACATAAAATATGTATGGAAATGCAAAGGATCTAGTATAGTCAAAATAATTTTGAAAAAGAAAAAATATTGGAGTATTTATACTACATAAACAGAATAGAGTATGGAAATATACCCATACTTTGTGGCCACACTTATTTGACAATGTGCCAAAGAAACTCAATAAGGGAAAGAAAGTGTTTCCAATAAAAGGTTCTGAGGCAATTAGATGTCCACATGGAGAAGATGAACTTCAGTCCCTATCTCACACCACATACAAATCTATTATTTATTTATTTATTTGTTTGTTTGTTTGTTTTTCTTTTATTTCAATAGGTTTTTGGGAAATAGGTAGTATTCGGTTAAAAGTTATTTAGTGGTGATTTCTGAGATTTTGGTGCACCCATGACCCGAGCAGTGCACACTGCACCCAATGTGTAGGCTTTTATCCCTTACCACCTTCCCACCTTTTCCTCTGGGTCCCCAAAATTCATTGTATCATTCTTTATGTTCTCATAGCTTAGCTCCCAAGTGAGAATATACAATATTTGGTTTTCCATTCCTGAGATACTTCACTTAGAATAATGGCCTCCAACTCCATCCAGATTGCTGTGAATGCCATTATTTTGTTCCTTTTTATGGCTGAGTAGCATTCCATAGAATATATGTACTGCATTTTCTTTTTTTAAAATTTCCATAGATTTTTGGGGAACAGGTGGTGTTTGGTTACATGAATAGGTTCTTTAGTGGTGATTTCTGAGATTTTGGTGCACCCATCACCTAAGCAGTGTACACTGTACACAATGTGTAGTCTTTTATCCCTCATCTCCCTCCCATCCTTTCCCCTGTGTCCCAAAAGTTCATTGTATCATTCTTATGCCTGTCTGTCCTCATAGCTTAGATCCCAGTTATGAGTGAGAACATACGATGTTTGATTTTCTCATCCTGAGTTCACTTAGAATAATGGTCTCCAATTCCATCCAGGTTGCTGCAAATGCCATTATTTTGCTCTTTTTTTTGGCTGAGTAGTATTTCATAGTGTACATATATATATATGGCACATTTTCTTTATCCACTTGTTGATTGGTTGGCATTTGGGCTGGTTCCATATTTTTGCAATTGTGAATTATGCTGCTATAAACATGTGTGTGCAAGTATCTTTTTTGTATAATGACTTCTTTTCCACTGGGTAGATAACCCAGGAGTGGGATTGCTGGATCAAATGGTAGATTTATTAATACTTTTAGTTCTTTAAGAAATTTCCACACTGTTGTCCACAGTGGTTGTACTAGTTTACATTCCCATCAACGGTGTAAAAGTGTTCCCTTTTCCCCACATCCACACCAACATCTATTATTTTTTGATTTTTTGATTGTGGTCATTCTTGTAGGAGTAAGGTTGTATCACATTGTGGTTTTCATTTGCATTTCCTTATCATTAATGATGGTGTACTTTCACGTTTTGTTTGAAGATTTAGGACTCTTTTTAGCAGTTCTTCTAATGCTGGCTTGGTAGTGATGAAATCTCTCAGCATTTGTTCATCTGAAAAAGACTTTATTTTTTCTTCATTTATGAAGTTTAGTTTCACTGGATGCAAAATTGCTGGCTGATAATTATTTTCTTTAAGAAGGCTAAAGATAGGACCCCAATTCCTTCTAGCTTATAAGGTTTCTGCTGAGAAACCTGCTGTTAATCTGATAGGTTTTCCTTTATAGGTTACCTGATGCTTTTGCTTCATAGCTCTTAAGATTCTCTCCTTCATTTTGACTTTAGATAACCTGATGACTATGTGCCTAGGTGATAATCTTTTTGTGACAAATTTCCCAGGTGTTCTTTGAGCTTCTGGTATTTGGATGTCTAGATCTTTAGTAAGGCCAGGGAAGTTTTCCTCAATTGTCCCCTCAAATAAGTTTTCCAAACTTTTAGATTTCTCTTCTTCCTCAGGAATACCAATTTTTCTTAAGTTTGGTCATTTAACATAACCCTAAGCTCCCTGGAGCCTTTGTTCTTTTTTATTATTATACTTATTTGTTTGTCTTTGTCAGATTAAGATAATTTGAAAGCCTTGTCTGCAAGCTTTGAAGTTCTTTCTTCTACTTGTTAAATTCTATTGTTGAAACTTTCCACTGTATTTTTGCACTTCTGTAAGTGTGTCTTTCATTTCCAGAAGTTGCAATTGTTTTTTATTTATGCTATCTGTTCCTCTGGAGATTTTTTCATCCATAACCTGTATTAGTTTTTAAAGTTCTTTAAGTTGGTTTTTACCTGTTCCTGGTGCCTCCTTAAGTAGCCTACTAATTGACCTTCTGAATTCCTTTTCTGGCAATTAAGAGATTTCTTCTTGGTTTGGATCCAAGAGTCCTGTGATATATGATCCATCTTCAGGTCTCTCAGCCATGGATACCAGCACCTGCTCCAGTGTGAGTAACACGGGAGTGAAGCGGACTCTGTGAGAGTCCTTGGTTGTAGTTTTGGTTAGTGTGCTGGTTTTCTTGAATGCTAGTTGTGCTAGCATTGAAGTAGTAACATGAACAGACTCAGGACCTCTGGTTAGCCAAAAAGTTGCAGGTGGAGGAATTAGCTGTTGTTTTCTCCTTCCTTGGAGCAGGATTATTCTACTATGAGTTGCTGTAATGGCTTGAGCTGGTTGGCCTCCAGCCAGGTGGTGCTTTCAAGAGAGCATCAGCTACGGTATTATAGGTGGGATACAAGCTTGCCTTAAGGCCACCTGGATAAGTATTTTGGTTTCTTAGATGACAGGTGGGGCCATAGAGCTCCCATGGGTTTATGTCTTTTCCCTTAGGCTACTAGGGTAGGTAGAGAAAAGCCATCAGGTGGGGGCAGGGTTAAGTGTGTCAGAGCTCAGACTCTCCTTGGGCAGGGCTTGTTGTAGCCACAATGGAGTATGGAGTGTGGTTCTCAGGCCAATGGAGTTATGTTCCAAGGGGGATTATGGCTGCCTCTGTTGCTTCATACAGGTTGCCAGGGAAGTGGAGGATAACTGGTAGTGACAGACCTCACCCAGCTCCCATGTAGTCAGCAAGGCTAGTCTCACTACTGCCATGCTCCCCCAACAGCCAACAGAACCAAATTAATATCCATGTCTCCAGTGCACAGGGCTGAGATCTTGCCCCAGGCTATAAGCCTCCCCACTGCGAAAGCAAGAAGGGCTTTCGGGCCTCAGCCCTCACTTCTGTGCTCATATCTGTAACTCCTGTTCACCCCCTACTCTCCCTACATCTCCAGATTCTGCACAAGAAAATTCGTGCTCAGTGAAAACTATTACAAAGATAAGCTGGAAGTCTTCTCCAGTTGGACCTTCCCCAACTCCACAAGCTGCCTTTTCCAAGGACCCCCATGACATAAAGTCAGAAATGGCTTCCCTGGGGGGACTGTGAATGCCTCAGTACTAAACACTGAGTACACATGGACACAAAGATGGACACATAATAGACACTGCGGCCTACCTGAGGATGGAGGTGGTGGTTGGAAGGAGGGTAAGGATTGAAAAACTACCTATTGGGTACTATGCTCACTACCTGACTGATGAAATAATTTGTATGCCAAACCCCAGTGACATGCAATTTACCCATGTAGCAAACCTTCACATGAACCCCCTGAACCTAAAATAAATAGTGGAAGGATATACTTTTAAAGAGATAAAAATAGAAATGTCAACATAGGTGAGATAAATGCAAACATAATCACAGCTGGGACATCTTGCATGGCCACAGGCAAGACAGAGCTTGTGTAGGGGAACTTCCCTTTACAAAACCATCAGATCTTGTGAGACTTATTCACTATCATGAAAAAAAGCACGGGAAAGACTCACCCCCATGATTCAATTACCTCCCATCCAGTCCCTCCCACACATGTGGGAATTATGGGAGCTACAATTCAAGAGGAGATTGGAGTGGGGACACAGCCAAACCACATCATTCCCCCCAGCCCCTCCCAAATCTCATGTACTCATATTTCAAAACCAATCATGCCTTCTCAACAGCCCCCCAAAGTCGTAACTTATTTCAGCATTAACTCAAAAGCACAGTCCAAAGTTTTGTCTGAGACAAGGCAAGTAGCTTCTGCCTATGAGCCTGTAAAATTAAAAGCAAGTTAGTTACTTCCTAGATACAATGGGGGAACAGGTATTGGATAAATACACCTGCTCCAAATAGGAGAAATTGGCCCAAACAAAGGGGCTACAGGCCCCATGCAAGTCCAAAACCCAGCGGGGCAGTCAAATCTTAAAGCTCCAAAATGATCTCCTTTGTCTCCATGTCTCACATCCAGGTCACACTGATGCAAGAGGTGGGCCCCCACAGCCTTGGGCAGTGACACCCCTGTGACTTTTCAGGATGTAGCCCCCCTCCTGGCTGCTTTCATGGGCTGGCATTGTCTGCAGCTTTTCCAGGCACATGGTACAAGTTATTGGTGGATCTACCATTCTGGGGTCTGGAGGACAGTGGCCCTCTTCTCACCACTCCACTAGGCAGTGCCCCAGTGGGGACTCTGTGTGGGGGCTCACACCCCACATTTCCCTTCCACACTGCCCTAGCAGAGGTTCTCCATGAGGGCTGCACTCCTGCAGCACACCTCCACCTGGATATCCAGGCATTTTCATACATCCTCTGAAATCTAGGTGGAGGTTCCCAAATTCTTGACTTCTGTGTACCCACGGGCCCAACACCAAATGGGAGCTGCCAAGGCTTGGAACTTGCACTCTCTGTGGCAAAGACCTGAGCTGTACATTGGCCCATTTTAGCCATGGCTGGGATGCAGGTGACCAAGTCTGGAGAGGTTGCTATGAAGACCTCTGACATGCCCTGGAGGCATTTTCCCCATTGTCTTGGTGATTAACAATTGACTCCTCATTACTTTTGTAAATTTCTGTAGCCAGCTTGAATTTCTCCTCAGAAATCACATCATCAGGCTGCAAATATTCTGAACTTTTATACTCTACTTTCCTTTTAAACATAAGCTTCAACTCCAAACCATATATTTGTGAATGAATAAAAGTGAATGCTTTTATAATAATAATAATGCTTTTATTTTAACTGTACCCAAGTCACTTCTTAAATGCTTTGCTGCTTAGAAATTTCTTCTGGCAGATGCCCTAAATCATCTCTTTCAAGTTCGAAGTTCCACAGATCTCTAGGGCAGGGGAAAATTCTACCAGTCTCTTTGCTAAAGAATAACAAGAGTCACCTTTGCTCCAATTCCTGACAAATTCCTCATCTCCATGTGTGACCAGCTCAACTTGGACTTCATTGTCCATATCACTATCAGCAGTTTTGTCAAAACAATTCAAGAAGTCCCTAGGAAGTTCCAAACTTTCCCACATTTTCCTGTCTTCTTCTGAGCCCTCCAAACTGTTCCAACCTCTGTCTGTTACCCAGTTCCAAAGTCGCTTTCACATTTTCAGGTATCTTTACAGCAGCACTCCACTCCTGGTAACAATTTACTGTATTAGTCTATTCTCAAACTGCTAATAAAAACATACATGTAACTGGATAATTTATAAAGGAAAGAGGTTTAATTGACTTACAGTTCCACATGGCTGGGGAGGCCTCACAATCATGGTGGAAAAGCATGCGACATCTTGCATGGTCACAGGCAAGAGAGAGCTTGTGTAGGGAAACTCCCTTTATAAAACCATCAAATCTTGTGAGACTTCACTATCACGAGAAAAAGCATGGGAAAACCCCCTGCCCCATGATTCAATTACCTCCCACCAGGTCACTCTCATAACACGTGGGAATTATGGGAGCTACAATTCAAGATGAGATTTGAATGGGGACACAGCCAAATCATATCAGAACATAAATAGTTTTGGCCAGTTGCCATGGCTCATGCCTGTAATCCCAGCACTTTGGGAGGCCAAGGAACGTAGATCATTTCAGGTAAGGAGTTTGACACCAGCCTGGGCAACATGGCTAAACCCTGTCTCTACTGAACATACAAAAAATAGCTGAGTGTGGTGGCACACACTTGTAATCTCAGCTTCTGGGGAGGCTGATGCAGGAAAATCACTTGAACCTGAGAAACAGAGGTTGCAGCGAGCTGAGATCACGCCACTGCACTCCACCCTGGGCTATAGAGTGAGACTCTGTCTCAAAAAATAAAAATAAATAAAAAACAAGAACTTACATAGTTGTAATGATTGATCCTTAAAAATATACTAAGACCCACTAACATCACCATGAAATATTTTTTTCTTAAAAGAGATGAAATTTATAGAGTATAACTATTGCTTCAAGCTGTTATACCAATATCTGTATGTTTTTCCTCCAGAATATTAGCTACAGGTTGCAACAAAGTAGAGAAGAATAAAAGGGAACACATATAATGCTTGCAATATTCCTGTTAAAAGTTCTCCTTTTTTTTTTCATTTGCCGGCTTCTTTCATGTATTTGTTAGAGAAAAAAGAGAATCATCTCCTTTAGTGCCTCAAATGGAATAAAAGCATCGTGATTGCATGTTTCCATTGAACTTTCCCAAAGCATAATTTTAAACAAGGTTGTCAGGAAAAACTCACTAGTAAGATTACATTTGAATGAAGACTTAAGAGAGTAAGCCATGCCAATGGCTGGTGAAAGTGCTGCAGGCAGAGGAAAGGTCAAGTTCAAAGGCACTAAGAAAGGCCAGGGAGGGAGGGGTGTACAGTTCATATTGGGCATTATAGTTCATTTGGTCTTTACTATGAGTGAGATGGGCACTTATTGAAAAGTAAATGATCTCCTTTATCTTTTAAAAGAATTACTCTGGATGTTGTATGGAAAATAACCTTGAGACAGGGTGTAGGTGGAGTAAGAGTGGATGTAGGAAGCTCAGTTATGAGGCAACTACCATAATCAAGGTGAGAGATGTTAATGGCTTGGCCCAAGGTGATGTTCTGTAGAATGTTGAGAAGTGCTCAGGTTCTGTATATATTGGAAAGGCAGAATCAACAGAATTCACAGTCAGGCTGAATACTGAGAATTAGAAAAAGAGGAATAAAGCTTATTAATGTTACTCAACTATTTTTCAACCTACCAAAACCAGCAATACAGTGATCCCACCACCTTTTAAAACTTTTGTCTTTTTTCGTCTTTTGTCTCCATTCATGGGCACATTTTCCTTTTGGCATAACAGTGACTTTGTGCCTATGATTATAAATGATCCTTTGTATATACTTCATCTCCCATGTATCGCTCCCCCACCATTGAACTCACCTGGAACTCACTTGCCTTGTTAATTCAAGTCTTGGCCTAATGTGTACTTGAATCTAGAGCTGGCATAGCTAGAGAAAAGCGTGGGTTCGTGCTTACTGATCTCACTTTAAACTTATTACTGACAACCTCAAGCTAGACATTAGAGTTGCCTGCAATCTTACAATACCCTAATCCAATCAGTTTTACCTCCCATATTTTCCAGATGCCACAACATCTCTTTCCTCAAAATTCCATCAACCCCTCTCCTATTGTCTTTCCATTGATGGCCTTGCTTCTTAAATTCCTGAGAAAATAGAAGTGATCAGAAGAGAATTTCCACAAGCTGCAACTAACCCTACCACCCTCCCATCTATATCAATATCCATATTCTCTGCCTTACTTCCTATTACTACAAATAAACGGTCCAATTCCTTATTAAAAGCCAACCCATCCCCTTGAACACTGATTCCCATCTTCTCTTTTATATTCAAAGACATATCTTGGTCTTTTTTCCTACATTATTAAATTTCCCTGTGTATCAGACCATTCCCACCAATATGCAAATAGATATTGCATAATGTTTCCTCTTCTACTAACATTCCATTTCTCTGCTTCCCTTTAAAACAAATCTCTTCCAAAAATTATGTTTTATTGGTTCCATTTCTTCTTTTTCCATTTCTCTTGAACAGATTACAAACAAGTGTTTCTTTACATCACTTCATCACAGCAGCCCTTCTCAAGATCCTCCTTCCCCTCCACATTGTCTAGTTCAGTGATGAGATGTCAGTCCAAATCTTAATCCTACTTGACCTATCAGTGGCATTTGATGGCACTGAACACTCTTTCCTTAAAATAATTTTTCATACAACTTTGGGAACCTTTTTTTTTGAGTGGGGGGCTCTCTTCTCCCTTCACTGGCAGTACATTCTTTATCTTTTTATTGGCTCCTCATTTCCCTGAACTCTAAACATCAGACTGCCAGGACTCAGTCCTTAGGTGTCTTCTCTGCATTCACTTACTTGGTGATCTCATCTAGTTTCATAGCAATAAATAATACTTATATTCTGATGCCTCCAAATTTATATCTGAGATCTCTTCCCAGAACTTTATATTTTCTTCCCAGATCTCTTTATATTTGCTTCCCAGATCTGAGATCTCTTCCCAGAACTGTATATTGCTATTTGGTTTGGGTGTCTAGTTGGAATCTCAAACTTAAAATGGCCCACTCAAATTGCTCATATGCCCTGTGCCACCAAACCTGCTTCTCCCACATTCTTGTCCATCTCAGTGAATGAAAATACCATTCTTCCAGTTGCTATGACAAGAAATTCAGAGTCCACCTTAAATTTTCCCTATGTCTCATACCTCACATCCCTGGGAAAACTCTATCAGCCCTATCCTCAAATTATACTCAAAATTTGGCAAATTTTCACCAACTCCCCAAATACCACAATAATTTTAGTTACCAATTATTGAAGTAGCCCCTGGACTGGTCTTCCCCATTCTGTCCATGGCCCCCTTCTGAGTATTCATCACACAAAGAGCTAGTGATTCTTTTAAAATGTAAGAAATCTTCAGTTCCTTCAAAAATCTCATTTGCAATAAGTGCTAAGTCCTTAAATAGTGGGCTAAAAGACCCTACACATTTTGGCCTCCTTAGTCCTTTTTGAATTTCCTTTATTTCATCCTTTTTCTCACCAAAACAGCCAAACACCTAATCACTTCCCCACTGTATTAGTCAGTGTCCTCTAGAGAAACAAAACCAATAAGATGACAGATTGATTGACTGATCAATTTATTATAAGCAATTGGCTCACAATTATGGAAGCTGGAAATTCCAATGTCTCAGTTCAAGTTCAAAGGCTGAGAAGATGCTATAGAACCATGAAGAGTCTATATCCCAGGTCAAAGGCTGCAAGGCAGGAGAATTTTCTCTTACTTGACAGAGGGTCAGCCTTCTGTACTTCAATTGGTTGGATGAGGCCCACCCACTATCAGGGGAACCAGTCCCCGATATTTCAACGTAGGTTCTTTTCTATTTTCCCTAAGTGTTGGCTGGTCTGAGAAATAAAGGGAAAGAGTACAAAAGAGAGAAATTTTAAAGCTGGGTGTCTAGGGGACACATCACATGTCGGCAGGTTCTGTGATGCCCCCTGAGCCGTAAAACCAGCAAGTTTTTATTAGCAGTTTTCAAAGGGGAGGGAGTGTACAAATAGGGTGTGGGTCACAGAGATCACATGCTTCACAGGGCAATAAAAGATCACAAGGCAGAAGGTCACGGCGAGATCACAAGGTCAGGGCGAAACTAGAATTACCAATGAAGTCCCATGTCCCACTGTGCATGCGTTGTCATTGATAAACATCTTAACAAGGTTCAAGAGCAGAGAATTGGTCTGACTACAATTCACCAGCCTGGAATCTCCTAATCCTAGCAAGCCTGGGGGCGCTGCAGGAGACTAGGGCATGTTTCATCCCTATCTACAACTGCATAAGGCAGACACTCCCAGAGTGGCCATTTTAGAGGCCCCCCCGGGAATGCATTCTTTTCCCAGGGCTGTTAATTATTAATATTCCTTACTGGGGAAAGAATTCAGCGATATTTCTCTTACCTGTTTTTGGCAATAAGAGAAATATGGCTCTGTCCTACCTAGCTCCCAGGCAGTCGGACGTAATGTTTATCTCCCTGTTCGCTGGACATCACTGTTATCCTGTTCTTTTTTCAAGGTGCCCAGACTTCATATTGTTCAAACAAATATGCTTTATGAACAATTTGTGCAGTTAACGCAATCATCACAGGGTCCTGAGGCGACATACATCCTCAGCTTACAAAGATGACAGGATTAGGAGATTAAAGAGAGTCATAGGAAATTATTGATTGGGGAAGTGATAAATGTCCATGAAATCTTCACAATTTATGTTCTTCTGTCACGGCTTTGGCATCAGCAGTTCCCTCCATTTGGGGTCCCTGACTTCCTGCAACAAATGACAGGGAAGGCAGTCTATTTCACTCAGTCTTCCAATTTAAATGTTAATCTCATCTAAATACACCCTCACAGAATCACCTAGAATAATGTTTGATCAAATATCTGGGTACCTCGTGACCCAGTCAAGTTGATGCAAAATTAACCATCACACCTGTGAAGGACTTTGGCATTTTCTGTTCCTTATTAGAACATTCTTTCCCTAGCTATGCACATAGCTCTCTCCTTGACTTCCTTCAGGTCTCCTCTGAAATGTTGTATTATCAGAGAGGTGTGCACTCTGACCCCCCACTGCATCACACTGACACTTCCTGGTCCCCCTTCCTACTGTTATTTTTTCCCTTCGCACATGCCACCACCTGTTGTAGTGTGTATTTATTTATTTATTGACTATCTTTCCTTCCTCCACCCCCATTTGCATGTGAGCCGCATGAAAGCAGGGATTTTGTCTATTTTATTCACTGCTGAGTACCCAGAGCCTGGCATATGGTAGTCACTTAGTGAATATGTGTTGAATGAACTAATACTTGATTACAACCATAAAAATGACCTCACCAATACAATGCAGAGAAAAGAGGGGGAATGAATACAATTTACACTTGCCAAAATGATAATGTGATATCCTCTTGAGTTTTAGTATTCTGAAGGATTTTCCTCTAGCTCCTTGCAAAAACTGAATATATATATATTCAGTTTTTATATGTAATATATATTATACATTTATACATAAATATATGTTTATATGTATGCATGTGTGTGTGTATTTAAGCGTCCTGCCCATGTATACCCTGTTATGTTCTTGATTCTGCCTGTGTCTGAACTGCAAAGAAAATAACTTTATTTTTTATCAGAATTATATCAGAATTCAATTTTGTTCTCAAATCTTAAAAAAAAATGCAGTAGAAAGGAATACAGGTTCATGGGGCACATTAACATCATTAATTCTGGTTGCTTTAGTTGCATAGCAGGTCAGTCCATGGCAGATTCAACACAGGCACTCTCAGAAAGTTGTTACTATGTTATAAAGCAGGGTTTGACAAATTATGGACTACAGGCAAATCTGTTTCACTGCCTATTTTATTAAAAAAAGTTTTCTTGGAACACAGTCATATTCATTTATTCATGTATGGTCTATGGTTGCTTGCTCTGTAATGGTAAAACTGTAACAGAGACCATATCACCCACAAACAAATATTTACTATCCTGTTCTTTACAGAAGAAGTTTTTTGACCCCTGCTCTAAGGAATATGGCATAACATAAAGCAGGCGTCCCCAACCCCCAGCCCACATACTGGTACTGGTCTGTGACCCGTTAGACCAATACCAGTCTAACACAGCAGGAGGTGAGTGGTGGGTGAGGCAGTGAAGCTTCATCTGTATGTACAGCCTCTCCCCATCTCTCACATTACCACCTGAGCTATGCGTCCTATCAGATCAGCAGTGGCATTAGATTCTCATAGGAGCACAAACCCTATTGTGAACTGCTTATGCAAGGGTTCTAGATTGCACGCTCCTTATGAAAATCTAATGCCTGATGATGTGTCACTGTCTTCCATCACCCCCAGATAGGACAATCTACTTGCAGGAAAAGAAGCTCAGGGCTCTCACTGATTCTACATTATGGTGAGTTGTATAATTATTTCATTATATATTACAGTGTAATAATAATAGAAATAAAGTGCACAATAAACATAATGTGCTTGATCATCTCTAAACCATCCCCCAACATTTGTCCATGAAAAAATTGTCTTCCACAAAACCAGTCCTTGGTACCAAAAAGGCTGGGGACCACTGACATAAAGGATTGACAATAGGACAGATATATGAATGGGGTTAGGAGGATTGGGAGGAGGGAGGCCTTGCATAGTCGACTAGGCCATGTGGGATAAGGGAAGTAAGACCATGATCATAGAGAAAGCTGGTCAAATGTATGGGAAAAGATAAATATTGGCAAAAGAGTGTTCCTCTGCAGGGAATATGATCACCAAAGAGCAGCAACTGCAATGTTGCAAATAAGCTGTGCCAGTTGGACTGGAGTTCGTTGAGTCAATCTACTTATAAATCATATGTAAATCCTTGACAGAAAGAGACCTGCAACAGAACAAGAATGATATCATAGCTCAATAAAAATGTTTAGCAGAAGAGAAAAATGGAAATGCCTCATCTTTTTTACGCTTGGGAAGAAAAACAGGTTGTTGGTAGCACAGTAAAGGGAGGAGAAAGACCTGACAGGTCAGCACAGCTGCTTCTTTTTCTGCCAGATCTTGTTACTGCTTATTCCATCTACACCTCAAAGCAAACACACATGTTCATACTGGTCTTTAGTGAAGCTGATTCTTTTGAGGATTATCTATTGGGAAAATACTTATGTTGGAGCAAAGAGAGGTGATATTAACCATAGATGTCTCAGTTATAGGTGGGCAGAACTGAGCAGGTTTTGGTAGGAGAGGGAGTTAGAGCATTCAAACAGTAGTTCCCACAGGACTGGGGACAGAATGAAAGAGGTGAAGCCACTGAGGCATTAGGAGCCACCACCAGTACCCCTTTAGACCTCATGCGTAACTGTACAAAGCCCAAGCTCCAGCTGCCTTTGTCTGCTTAGTTCAAGGGCACAGAGAGTTGGAAGTTCCAGAAAATACTAATACCACTGCTGCTCTGTCCTGCCTCCCACCCGCCAGCAGCCCTCCACAAATGACTAAAGGGAATGGGCAATAAATGCCCCAAATCTTATATCTCATAAGGGATAACTCTGAGGCAGGTGCCCTATGTTTTTCTCCTGGAGTCCTGTGGGACTGTGCTCCCATCAGCCACAGTGACAGGTGACTCGAGAACATGCTCCTTTCTGTCTCACTCGCCCGTTCTCTCCTTCCATCCTGGGAGCACTTAGAATCATTGTCTCCAGATCTTCTTTTAGGGGCATCCAAATTAAGAAAGCTGTCTACAATGAGGTGAGAGGCAGCACGAGAAAACTTACATGAGGATATGTCCAAATTGGTTTTGGATCATAATCCCTAAAGACATAATCCCAACTGTCGGAATTCCTAAAGATCAAAATCCCTAAAGCCTAAAATTCCTAATGTCTAAAATCTCAAAAATTACACTCACAGGATCACTACATCATATTAGATGGAACTATTACCTTGTTACTGTCTTTTTGCTGAAGAAAATTGATTTCAATGGAATCCCCAAACCATAATGAGAGATTTGGAATTAGGCTCCAGTGAGGATTCTAAAAGTGAATTTCAAGCTATTACCCATAAAGTTGTATTTTTCTGTTCAGTCCAATGCATTTGGTAGAAAATTCAGGTGAGTGGATTGGCCATATGATATGGCAACTATGAAAACTTTAGTTTAAAAATGAGTCATTTGTCTACATTGCATTCCTTCCAGCTGATGACATCCCAGGATCTTTTAATGAATTAAAGCTACATTTGCTTGAAGAAGCCAGTTAAGTTACCAAATGGTTAAAAAATAATTATATGCATGGTACTATAAGAAAATATTTATGAAACAGTGCTGTTCCATCATCAGTATTGTTTCCACCAAATTTATGGTCTGTATATGACCATATGTGGAATTGATTTCCAAATACCCAAAACAATATGGAAGCATCACACAGAAGATGGGAAAACTTAATAGGAAATGCTCCTGTTGGCATATGTTAAATTATAGAAAAAATTTCAAAAAGAGCAGCATCATGTGGAAAATGAATGTGAACATATTCTCCCAGGAGAGTCATATTTTAAAACAAAAAAAGGCAGCTATTCATTCTGATGAAAGACTTCAAAATACAGTTAATGAGTGCAAAAGTCAGCCAGCTTTTATGGACTATCTCTGTGTAATTACCCATAATCTACCCCTGTAATGCACTTTTTCATATATGGAAATTTCTTTTTAGTATTTTTCTTTTCTTTTTTTCAGCTTTTTTTCCCACTATTTGAAATTGACAGAATTGTTTTTTACAATGTGCTATGCTGTGTATTTCATCTTCACATCATTTTCAATACTGGAGGTATAAATTGGATGGAAACTTTTAGAGAGTTGTCATTTGTTTTATGCATGTTTTTTGCAAATATGACCACATGAAAGTGTGTTATCACCATGTTAACTTCGTGTATGAGCAGTGTGCAAGTATTTATAAACATTGAAACTTTCTCAATAAATAAAGAGATGTCCTTTATGTACATCTGCATTTGTGAAAGATAAAATTTCTTGAGATGTTGGCTCTTGGGAGATCAGATTCTCACAGACCTGAAGAAATCAAATATACATATCTCTCTTGTAGTATTCATGCCAAAAATATTTAACCTAAATATAGTTATGAGACAACAATTAGTCAAGTACAGATTATGGCACATTCAATGACACAACTTACCTGGACTCCTCGAAAATGTCAAAGGTATGAAAAATAAAAAACAAGAACCTTCTAGAGTAAAGAGGACTAAAAGGACATGACAACCCAAAGGAGGGACAGTCCTGAGTGCATCCAGAATTTTAAAAAACAAAGAAAGAAAAAAGAAAAAAAAACAGCCTGTAAATGTCTGACTCATTTTCCTTTGAGATGACTTTTTGCCTGGGGCTCACAAGCCAGGAAAAGTACCAGTCTTTCTTTCCAAAACACCATTTCCATACTCAATTATACATTTAAGGGGTGGGGGTATTTCTGATAACCAGCCTTCTACGTAAATATTTCTCCATTTTAATTCTTTTATTCTTTCCTGTTCATTCTTTTATTAGAGCAGAGGGTTGTACATTTTTTTCAGCAATTTGTACTTAAAACAGCATTAGTTTAAATTATTTCAATTAGAATTTTCCCCATAATCTCAGACCCACGTAGCCTTACCTTAGTAATAGTTCTAACATAATGTTTTTATTTGTTTAGGCTTTGAGTACCTTAAATCAGGAAGGCATAGGTAAGAATTCATTTAAATGGAATCATTGAAGCTTTAAGGGAAATAGCCAACCTTGAATAGAATGTTGGACAGTATCGAATATGGTTTATAACTATCCTGGTTTTCGAGTTTTTTGTTTTCTTGTTTTTTTTTTAACTAAAATACATTGAGGTATAATTTATATGCAATAAAATTCACCCATTTAAAGTGTGTGGTTTGATAAATTTTGATGAATGTATAGTGTCATTTAACTACCACCAAAATCAAGATAGAGAACATTTCCACCACTACAAAAAAGGTCCCTCATGAGTCATGACCCTTTGTAGACATTCCCTTCTCTCCACTCCTAGTCCCTGGCAATCACTGATTTACTTTCTGTCTCTATAGTTTTACATTTGGAAGAATGTCATATAAATGGAATCATACAGTATATAAATTTTTGTGTCTGGATTCTTTCACTTAGCATATTTGAGATTCATCCACGTTTTAACATGTATCACTGGTTCGTTCATTTATTTTACTGAATACCATTTAATTTTATGGATGGACTATATTTTGTTTATCCATTGATTGTCCAGTTAATGGATAGTTAGGTTGTTTCTAGATTTTTTGATATTATGAAAAAGCTGCTATAAACAGTCACATGCAGGTCTTTGTGTGGACATATGTTTTTATTTCTCTTGGATAAATACCTAGAGCAGAATGGCTGTCAGATGGTAAGTATATATTTAATTTTATGAGAAAATGACAAACTGTTTTGCAAAGTGGTTGTAACATTTTGCATTTCCACCAGCAATATATAGATTTCTCAGATGCTCCATATCCTTACCAAAACTCAGCAATATCAGTTGTACTAACCATATCCATTCTGGTGGGTGTGCAGTGGTATGTCATTATAGTTTCGTTTGCATTTCTCTAATATCTAACAGTTTTTAACATTATCACATGTGCTTGTTTGACACCAATTTATATAAAACAGAATGCAAAGATTTTTATTGTGATTGTGTTGAATTTACAGATTATTTGGGGAGAGAATTGACATCTAAGTCATATAGAGGCTCTCAAGCATGGGAATAACATCTCCTTGGGTTCTGGTGAGACCTCAGGAAGCTCTTAGTCGTGGTAAAAGGGAAGGGTTTCAGAAGCATCACACAGTGTGAGAGTAAGTAAGAGAGTTGAAGGTGCCAGACTATTCTAAGCAATCAGATCTCACATTAATTCATTAACAAAGAGAGGCCACTGAGCCATTTGTGAGGGGTCTGACCCCATAACTCAAACACCTCCTACTAGGCCCCACCTCTAAAAATGAAACTACATTTCAACATGAGATTTGGAAGGGACAAACATGCAAACTATATCAATATATTTACATAACATTTTGCTGATGTTATGAATTACAGTGACTTATTTTTTAACGTTGAACCAAATTCATATTCCTTTACTAAACCCTACTTTGTGATGATTTACTAACTTTTCTGTACAATGCTGGATTCAATTTGCTAATATTTGGCTAATAATTTTTGCTTCTATGTTTGTGAGGGATATTGTTCAGCAGCTTTCTTTTCTTAAAATGTCTTTGTCCAGTTTGGTTATCAACATAATGCTGGTTTCATAAAATAATTTGGGAAAATTTGCATCCTCATCAATTGCCTGGAAAAAAATGTGTTCAACTGATATTATTTATTCTGTAAATGTTTCGTAGAAATCACCAGAACAGTTCCCTCAGCGCAAATTTTTATCTATCTATATCTATCTATCATCTATCAATCATCAATTTTTTGTGGAAAAGTTTTAAACTATATATTCCATCACTTTAATAAATATAGTACTGTTCAGATTATATATTTCTTTTTGAGTGGGCTTTGGTACATTGTATCTGTCAAGAAATTTATATTTCAGGGGCCCACTTCCTCAGGACATTTTGAGACTGTTCCTCAGGCTGTGGTCACTCATATTGGCTCAGAATAAACCTCTTTAAATATTTTACAAAGTTTGTTTTTTCCATTAACAATTAATTGGCACCCAATGTGGGGACCTTGGAGAAACTCAGGACCCTCTGAAGGAGGCACCCAAACTCAGAGCTAAGGCATTTGTTTCATGCAAAAGTAATTGCAGTTTTGCCATTTTGCGATTACATTTGCACCAACCTAATACAAGTATGGGCCCATTGAAAGCCCTCTGACATTGAGTTTCTCCTTACATAGAACTGGTAAGTTCTCTTGAGCCCCAGGCTTCATGCTTGGTTGATGTTCCTTTGGTTTATTCTTAGCTGGTTCTTTTCCTAGGAAGTTATTGTTTGGGATCCTAACTCTGATTCAGAGGTGCATTCTAAAGGGTCTTCTGTATTGTCTTTTTCCCCCAAAATTAATCTAAATTGGCTCCTCTACACATTTATGGAAGAAACACAACTGTCCTTTCTGTAAATGAATGAGAGACTGAGCTTCTCAACTCCACTACACTGAACCCCAGACTACAGTTCAGTTCCTGCCTTTAAAAAAGGAAATGAATCCTCTAAGAATGAGAAAAGACAAGGAGAAAGACCCCCTTTGGGCACGCTGGTTGGTTTTATGGTGCCTCTACTCACAAGTATTTGTGTAAATGGGAAAATTTGAAGCCATGTTAGGTTTTCTAGGACTCCAGTTGATTACATATTATGGTCTGTTCTTGTACACATTTTTAAACACATGGGTAAATTACATCAGGAAAAATTCAGAGTGTAATAGTCAACTTGCAACTATAGAGTTAAATATAGTCTCTTAAGTTCTCTGTCTCTATTTTCTTCTCTGCCTGCTTTAAATCCACTGTTACTTTTCTACCAGCATTGAGATAAAAGCCGCTGTTTATGGCATTACTAACTCAAGGCTACTTGGGAGATTTTGTTTTTCTTACACAGTTCAGCCGGTTCTAGCTAAAATGTAAGTATTAAGAATTTAACCCTAAATTTACTTAAAAAAGAGTGAAAGAGGTTTTAAAATCAAACTTCTATGGAAAACGTTTTACCTAAAATTTTGATCCACAGCCTTTATTGCATTACCAATCAGGGCAACTAAAGTTTAGCTGTATGAACAGGCCCCAATCTTGCCAGAAATAATTTGAATCCAGTCATCTTTTGTAAGCCAGTAAGTTTGTACTGCTATCCCATGGCTAGGGTCCCAAAGTAAAAGTCTCTCTCTCTCTCTCTCTCCCCCGCCCCCTGAACTCTGTGTGTGCGTGTGTTTGTGTTTAGATGTGTTTCTATGGATATACATGTATTATGTTGTGTCTGCCTGGTTCCAAATTGGCTTATAAATAATGAAGTACTCATAAATTAAGTAAATAAGCCCAAGTGCCTTTCAAGTTCATGTAACTTAAGTAGATCATTAATAAATAAGCTGGCTTTAAAATTATTGGTAAAATAAAACTAGACATGTATTCAGAATTGTCAGCATACATTTTTGCCTGGGTTTATTGCTCATGTAGTTTTCATATTTATATTTTAAGGTGCCATGATTTGGTACAAAGGTTATAAAGCTATAAATCCAGGCTAAAACAGAATGGTTTTTGTTTGTGTAATTTTTGATAAATAAGACTAATTTAATTTGTTGATTTAATGAAAACAGCTAAATCCTCTGAATTATCAGCAAAAAATATCTATACGTTTAACTTCAAGGTTCTGATTAAGGTGAACACCTGATAGTCACAGGCTATAAAACTGGTTAGCAAGGAAATAACTTTAAATGATGACTAGCTTTGTCTAATGCCTTAGTTCTCATAAGTAATCCAGGTAAACTGCTGAAAATGAAGAAACTGAGTAAATGTAAATGTGATAAATGCTTATAGGTGAATTTTTATGTAGTTTAAAATCTCAAAATTATTTTGGATTAAGTAACAGGTACTCATTAATTGTCTGGGTCATTTCCAATTAGAAAAGAGTTATAGTTAAAGAACCATATTTCCAAAAATTATAGATTGGTTTCATCTATAAAAAGCTAACATTTGCTAGACAGTTTGGGATTTCTTGCTTCCTAGGTTTTCACTAAAATTCAACACTACCAAAAATAAAAATTCTAGTTGGCATATAATTCTATGTGTAACGTATACCAAAGAAGATGTGTTTTTAATTTAATAAGTAAATTATAAGAAAGACATAAAGTTGTATTCTTATTGAGAAAAAGAGTAATTTTGTGCAATTCAGAAGTTATTGAAAGGTTATTTATGAAAAAATTAAAAAGGAACCAATAAATAGGAGAGAGTGAAATGATGCAAGTTATAGATGTGAAGATGTATTTTTCTTGCTTGGTTGATGTTCCTTTGATTTCAAAGAATCTTGCACGGCAAATTTTTGTCCTAAAGTAAATTTACTGGTTATTTTAAAAAGAGGGAAATTTAAGACAAAACAGAAAGTCCAAGCATGTTGTAATTGGTCTGTGTAAGTTGTGGTAAGGTTCATAAAAATAGAAATTATGAAAAAAAATTTTGTACGTGATTAAGTTGGCTATAACTAAAAGGAAAGTATTTATAATATTCTTCCTAGATATTGAACTTTGATACTAAAAACACACTAATACAAAACTAAGCAACAAGATTAGAACAAGTTTTTCTTAAAGTATTGATTTGCTTTTAAGGAAATTGCAAAATACTTTGATTTTTAAATTCCATAATCTGTTTCTTTTAGAAACTTCTCAGATTGATATATCAGAAGCTCAACTTCTGCTGTATCTTGCTGCCTTCAGCTTTTTCTCCCTTCAAGAAGGCCTGAGATGGAAACTCTCTCCTTCAACTTTTTGTTGGCCCCTGTAACTTTTTTTCTCCAGTTCTAAATCTGTTGTTATGGCCCGATGCTGAAATATTTTATCTTGAAGGTTTAAAAGGTCAATGTTTTTCTCCAGTATAACTTAATTCTATACTGTTGGCTTTTCTTAATATGTTTAGGGGCCAGGAGCCCTCTAAAGTTTTGCTGAAAAATCAACTCACAAAACACAGATTGGTTAAAGAGAAGGCATGCAGATTTGTTTGGTGTGCATATGCAAGAGTCTTCAGAAATGAAGAACTAAGATACAAAGAGAATTGTCCACTTTTATGCCTAGGTTCAACAGAGTATGGACATTATATTAAAATATGATTGAACAAAAAGTCATAATCTAATGCTAGTAGATGAAGTGGGGAAACCCTGCAAGGCCAGTCTGTCTAGATTCCTCTTGATCTCTCTGAGATGCCTTCCTTCCTTCCTTCTGGGTATGGGGTTCTTATGATCTAGAGTTGAACAAGGTAGGTCAGATATTAGTAATTTCTTTACGGCCAGTTCTTATGCAGAAAGGAAGAGTGAAAATTGGAGTAATATTTTTAGGTTTTATGGCTGGCTTTGAGAGAAAAGGGTTCTGTTTTTTAGGACCTGCTTTGAGGAAGATAGATTCTAGTTTCTATGACCAGCCTTGAGGGAAAATGGGACTGAGAGACAGAAGGACAGGAGACAGAGAAAGAAAAACTTTTACTTCTGAGGCTGCTTGTGAAGCTTTCATTTTGGTGTATTGTTTTCAGAGCCCCAACATATGACCAAAGTGTTCAACAAGGCCAGGAAACCTCCCACGCTGTGACTAAGAATCACATATCCCCTTGCTGAAGGTACTAGTTTTCCAGTTTCCTCTACAATGTAGTGTTCGCACAGGAACCTGGACACACTCTTCCCATGTCCTACTAATTTAAGTA
The DNA here is from genome assembly GCF_029281585.2 of Gorilla gorilla gorilla. Lineage (NCBI taxonomy): Eukaryota > Metazoa > Chordata > Mammalia > Primates > Hominidae > Gorilla > Gorilla gorilla. Next base: position 48,611,552 of record NC_073230.2, read on the forward strand.
CCCTTTTCATCAGGTTTGACTCTCAGGATATCCAAGGACTGTTGGACTCTCAGGATATCCCCCTAAAGGGGGAACAGTCCCATTGCAGAACATTTTTCTTCACCGTTTTGATAACTAGACTGAGAAACAAAGGTTTTAACATAATTCCTGTATTGTTTAATTATGTTTTCTGATTATTTAAGAAAACTGAATATTAAAAGGCTTAAGGTTTTTGCATACATGTAAATTTATTGCTTTTGAAGTCTTGATTATCAATCTGCTAAAATGAATAACTGTTATTTTACAGTGACCTGTGATTCCATTTTAATCAAATGTTTTCAGCCTTTTCTTAGCTTTCTTTTGAGATGGAGTCTTGCTTTGTTGCCCAGGCTGGAGTGCAGTGGCATGATCTCCACTCACTGCAACCTCTGCCTCCCGGGTTCAAGCAATTCTCCGATCTCACCCTCCTGAGTAACTGGGACTACAGGCACTCATCATCACACCTGGTTAATTTTTGTATTTTTAGTAGAGACATGGTTTCATCATATTGGTCAGGCTTGTCTCGAACTCCTGACCTCAGGTGATCCACCCACCTCGGCCTCCCAAAGTGCTGGGATTACAGGCGTGAGCCACTGTGCCTGGAGCATTTACCCTTGTTAAATGGTTTTAACAAACCGCTTATGTTTTATACAGCTAATTGCTACAAATCTGTAACTAAAACCAAGATTAGAGTAACTTAAGGCATAAGACATAAGTCAATTTTGTAACCTTGCCTTTCGGCTTTTAGTTTTTGGCTCTTACATTGCTTGAAATGTTTTAAGGGCTGATGAGTGCCTGCTCACCTCCATTCCTGTCTGGCCTAAAACATTTAATTGGTTGTAATCCTTTTGGCTTGAAGTCACTTGGCCATAGGGGTCCCATTGAGGGACAGGATAGACCCAGTGTAAGTAGCCATACCATACCACCAAGGATATGGGACAGACAAAATAAAATTTGGCTATCAATGCTGCCTCTAGCAAATCTTAGCCAAAAAGGAGAGAATGCAATCCAAAAATAAAATCCTAAGCCCCTAGAACTGACTGAATGGAACTTCTCTTGGCTAAGAGGACCCCAGAGAAACATGAAAAACTTAATTCCCAGACATGATGTGAAGGGAGAATGGACATGTCTTGTTATACCCTTTCCCTTTTGGAGCTTAGGCACGACTAATCAGCATCAACATTAAAATAGAGATCATAAGATTGACAAAACAGAAAACAGACTCTGTGGCAATAAGATACCAATTTTTTTTCTTTTTCTTTTTCTTTTTCTTTTTTGAGATAGGATCTCACTTTGTTGCCCAGGCTGGAATGCAGTGGTGCAAGCATGGCTCACTGCAGTCTCAACCTCCCAAGCTAAAGCGGCCCACCCACCTCAGCCTCCCAAGTGGCTGGGACCACAGGCATGCACCATCATGCCTAGCTAATTTTTGAAGATACCAAATTTCAAACTGACTCTGGTATAGCATCACATGACAGAGAGCAGACCCTGAAGGAAATAAATATATTTTATCTCAAAATGTATTTTTTGAATTTTTTTTTTTGAGACGGAGTCTTGCTCTGTTGCCCAGGCTGGAGTGCAGCGGCGTGATCTCAGCTTACTGCAAGCTCCGCCTCCCAGGTTCATGCCATTCTCCTGCCTCAGCTTCCTGAGTAGCTGGGACTACAGATGCCTACCACCACACCTGGTTAATTTTTTGTATTTTTAGAAGAGACAATAATTTTGTATTTTTAGAGTTTCACTGTGTTAGCCAGGATGGTCTTGGTCTCCTGACCTCATGACCCGCCTGCCAAAGTGCTGGGATTACAGGTATGAGCCACGATGCCCAGCTTTTTGAATTTTTTTTTTTTTTTCTGAGACAAAGTCTCGCTCTTTTGCCCAGGCCAGAGTGCGGTGACGCTATCTTGGCTCACTGCAAGCTCTGCCTCCCGGGTTTATGCCATTCTCCTGCCTCAGCCTCCCAAGCAGCTGGGACTACAGGCGCCCACCACCATGCCCAGCTAATTTTTTGTATTTTTAGTAGAGACGGGGTTTCACCGTGTTTGCCAGGATGGTCTTGATCTCCTGACCTTGTGATCCACCCATCTTGGCCTCACAAAGAGCTGGGATTACAGGCATGAGCCACAACACCCGGCCACCTTTTGAATACTTTTAAATGGCCCTGCAAAGCTGTCTTTTGTGGGGGAAATTTGTATTTGTAGAGAATCTCTATTAATGGACCCATGCCTTTCCTTTCTGGGTATTCTTGGATCTAGGAGAGATTAACTAAGAGTCTGGCACCTTTTGAGGTTCGAAAGGAGAAATTTACCACATATTCTTTCTGAAACCTGCTATCTAAGAGGCTTCATCTACATAACAAGAACCTTGGCATCCACAACCCCCATCATCTTAACTCAAGCATTTCTTTCAGTTGACTTCCAGTTTTTTTTCAACAAATTGCCAATCAGAAATCTTTGAATCCACCTTTGACCTGTAAGACCCTGCTTCAAGATGGCCCATCTTTTTGGGCGGAGCCAATGTATACCTTACATGTATTGATTTATGTCTTTGCTTATAACTCCTGTCTTCCTAAAATGTATAAAACCAAACTGTAAGCTGACTGCCTTAGGCACAATTTCTCAGGACCTCATGAGACTCTTCCCTGGGCCCTGGTCACTCACACTGCCTCAGAATAAACCTCCTTAAACTTTTTTTTTAGAGAAGAAAGAAACTTTATGTCAGTTAAATTATATTTATTGGCAAAATATTATTCATAATATTTCATTAATATCCTTTTACAGTCTGTAGCATCTGTAGTGAGGACTAAGCTCTGATTTTTCCTCATCCTGCCCGAATTCCTATCTAAGGGGTCTAGGGAGTCATGCCCTACAAACCATAAATTGTCATCAGATGGGTTTATTTAACCTGACATATTGTGACTTACTTTCCATCTGACTCTGGCATAACATTACATGACAAAAAAGAAAATAAAAATATTTTACCCCAAAACATGTTTCTTTGCCATATTTTGAAGTGGCCCTGCAAAGCTGTCCTTTATGGGGGAAAATTTACATCTGTAAAGAATCTCTATTAACATAGCTAGGTCTTTTTCTTCCAGGCCTTCCCAGTCCTGAAGAGATTAATTGTCTAGCACATTTTAAAGGACTGAATAGGAAACATTTGTCATCTATTGTCTCTAAGGGCAGCCACTATGAGACTTCAAAAGAACCTTAGTCTCCACAATCTTTTATCTTAACCTGAACATTTCCTTTCTATTGACCCCAGGTCTTTAGACAAACTCAACCTAATTGTCAACCAGAAAATGTTTAAATTTACCTATGGCCTGGTAGCCCCTGCCTTGAGTTGTCCCACCTTTCTGAACCTAACCAATGTATTTCTTAAATGTATTTGATTGATGTCTCATGCCTCCCTAAAATGTAGAAAACCAAGCTGCACCCTGACCACCTTGGGCACATGTTCTCAGGACCTCCTGAGGGCTGTGTCATGGGCCATGGTCACTCATACTTGGCTCAAATAAATATCTTCAAATATTTTACAGAGCTTAACTCTTTTCATTGACAGTAGTGGTGTTCCCTTTCTTATTTCTAATATTAGTAATTTCTTTTCTCTTTCTTAATCAATCTGGTTAGAAATTTAGCAATTTTCTTGATATCTTTTAAAAACAGATTTTCCTTTGGTTAATTCTTTATTGTGTTTCTTTTTTAATTTTATCTATATCTGTGATTATTTTTATTGTTTTCTTCCCATTGTATGTTTGTATTAATCTGCTCTTCTTTTTAAAGAGTATCATAGATTTGAGTCCTTACTTTTTTTTTTAATGCACTAAAATCTATAAATGTCTCTCTAAGCACTGCTTTCACTGAATCCCACATATTTTGATATGTTGTGGGGTTTTTTCATTCAATTTAAAACATTTTCTAATTTATATTGTTAATTTTTTAACCTATACGTTCGTATGGCAGGCAGAACAATGGCCCTTTAAAGACATTCACATTTTGATCAATGGAACTTGTGCATATGTTACCCACCATGACAAAAGGGACTTTGCAGATGTAATTAAATTAGGTATCTTGAGATAGGAAGACTATCCTGGATTAGCAAGGTATACCTAACATAATCACGATAGTGATTAAAAGGAAAAGAGTTAGGCAGAGGAATGAGAGATGTGATGACAGAAGCAGAGATTGGAGAAGCGCAGCCATGAACCAAGAAATGCAGGCAGCCTCTAGAAGATGGAAAAGACAAGGAATGGCTCTCTCCATGGGGCTCCAGAAGAAATGCAGCCCTGCAGCTCCTTCCTTTTAACCTGGTGAACTGTTTTGGACTTTTGACCTCTAGCACTGTAAGATAATAAATCAGTATTGTTTTAAACCACTGAGGTTGTGGTAGTTTGTTACAACAGTAATAGAAAACTAACACAGTTAAATAGAATTATTTTCAAATAAATATGTAGACTAACAAGATGATTATTTTAAAAGATCTCTCTCTCTTTCTTCGCCTCTCTCTCCATCTCTCGCTCTCTCTCGCCCACACATACACACACACATACACATGCACATGTCATGAACTTGCATTATACCCATGTAGCCCCCACCCATATCAAGACACAGAACACACCCTTTTAAGCAGCAGGATTTAGTGTATCTTATAATGTCATTACTGTCAACATTTATTTAAACATATACCTTGAGGAGATTGCAGGTTTAGTTCTAGACCACTGCAATAAAGGAAATATCACAATAAAGCAAGTCACAGTAATTTTTGATTTCCCAGTGCATATAAAAATTGTTTTTATACTATACTGTACTCTATAAGTGTGCAATAGTATTACACCAGAAAAAGCAATGTAAATACCTCAATTTAAAAATGCTTTATTGCACTTCATTGCTAAAAAATGCTAATGACCATCTGAGCCTTCAGTGAGTCACAATATTTTTGCTGTTGGAGGGTCTTGCTTTGATGTTGATGGCTGCTGACTGATCAGGGTCATTATTGCTAAGCATTGGGTTGGCTGTGGCAATTAAGACAACAATGAAGTTTGCTGCATCCATTGACTTTTCATTTTATGAGAGTTCTCTGTAGCATATGATGCTGTTTGATAGCATTTTACCCACAGTAGAACTTCTTTCAATCTTGTAGTCAGTCCTCTTGAACCCTGCTGCTGCTTCTTTAACTAATGTTTATTATGTAATTTTACATTAAAATTATGTAATTTTCTAAATCCTGTGTTGTGATTTCAACAATGTTCACAGCATCTTCACCAAGAGTAGATTGCATCTCAAGAAACCACTTTCTTTGCTCATCCATAGTAAGCAACTCCTCACGTGTTCAAGTTTTATCATAAGATTGTAGCAATTCAATTGCATGTTCAGGCTTCATATCTAATTCTAGTCCTCTTGCTATTTCTACTACACTTGAATTTATTTTCTCCACTGAAGTCTTGAAGCTTTCAAAGTCATCCAATGAGGATTGGAATTAACATCTTCCAAACTCCTCTTCATGTCGATATTTTGACCTCGTCTCATGAATCAGGAAAATTTCTAATGGCACCCATAATTGTAAATCTTTTCTGAATAGTTTTCAATTAACTTTTCCCAGATCCATCAGAGGAATCACTCTATCACATCTATAACTTTGTGAAATATATTTCTTAAGTAATAAGACTTGAAAGTCAAAATTGCTCCTTGATCAGTGGGTTACAGAATGGATGTTGTGTTCACAGGCATGAAAAAAACAAGTATATTCTTGCACATCTCCATCAAAGCTCTTGAGTGACCAGGCACATTGTCAATGAGCAGTAATTTTGAAAGTAATCTTTTCTTCTGAGGAGTAGGTCTCAACAATGGGCTTAAGATATTCAGTAAACCACGCTGTAAACAGATGTGCTATCACCTAGGCTTTCTTGTTCCATTTGTACAGTTCAGGTAGGGTAGATTTTGCATAGTTCTTTAGGGTGTTAGGGTTTTCAGAACGGAAAGTGAGCATCAGCTTCAACATAAAGTCACCAGCTGCATTAGCCCCTAACAAAAGAGTCAGCCTGTCCTTTGAAACTTTGAAATCAGGTATTGACTTCTCTCTAGTTATGAAAGCTTTAGATGGCATTTTATTCCAAGAGGGGCTGTTTAATCTACACTGAAAGTCTGTTGTTTAGTGTAGCCCCCTTCATCAAAGATCTTGCCTAGATCTTCCAGTTAACTCGCTGCAGCTTTTCCATCTGCACTTGCTGCTTCACCTTACACTTTTATGTTATGAAGATGGCTGCTTTCTCCAAACCTCATGTACCAACCTCTGCAAGCTTCCAACTTTTTTTCTGCACCTTCTTCACTTCTCTCTGCCTTCATACAATTTGTAGAAGAGTGTTTGGGCCTTGCTGTGGGTTAGGCTTTGGCTTAAGGAGATGTTGTAGCTGGATCTACCGTCTATCCAGACCACTAAAATTTTCTCCATATCAGCAATAAGTCTGTTTTGCTTTCTTATCATTCGTGCACTCCCCACAGCTCCACTTTTAATTTTCTTCAGAAACTTTTCCTTTGCATTCACAGCTTGTCTAACTGTTTGGTGCAAGAAGCCTACCTAGCTTTTGGCCTATTTTGGCTTTTGATATACTTTCCTTACTGAGCTGAATTATTACTAGATTTTAATTTAAAGTGAGAGACATGGGCTCTTCCTTTAACTTGAAGATTTAGAGGCCATTGTAGGGTTATTAATTGGCCCTATTTCAATATTGGTGTGTCTTATGAGATAGAGAGGCCTGAGGAGGAGAGAGATGGGGAAACGGCCAGTTGGTGGAGCGGTGAGAACACACAAAATATTCATTGATTAAGGTTCCATCTTATATGGTTCATGGCACCCCAAAACAATTATAATAGTAACTTCAAAAATCATTGATCACAGATCAATATAAAAGATATGATAAGGCTGGGTGCAGTGGCTCATGCTGGAAGTCCCAACACTTTGGGAGGCTGACATGGGAGGATTGCTTGAGGCCAGGAGGCTGAGATGAGAGGATCACTTGAGCCCAGAAGTTTGAGGCTGCAGTGAGCTATGATTATGCCACTGCACTCCAGTCTGGGCAACAGAGGTGAGACCCTGTCCCCCACCAAAAGAACAAAAGATCTAATAATGAGATAATAATAGTAAAAAGATTTGAGGCTGGGCATGGTGGCTCATGCCTGTAATCCCAGCAATTTTGGAGGCCAAGGCAGGTGGATCATGAGGTCAGGAGTTCAAGATCAGCCTTATCAACATGGTGAAACCCTGTCTCTACTAAAAATACAAAAATTAGCTGGGCGTGGTGGCACATGCCTGTAATCCCAGCTACTCGGGAGGCTGAGGCAGGAGAATCACTTGAAACAGGGAGGCAGAGGCTACAGTGAGCTGAGATCATGCCACTGCACTCCAGCCTGGGTGACAGAGTGAGACTCCATCTCAGAAAAAAAAAGGTTTGAAATATTGTGCAAATTACCAAAATGTGATACAGAGGCACAAAGTGAACACATGCTATTAGAAAATTGATGCCAATAGACTCATTCTGCGTAAGGTTGCCACAAACCTTCAATTTGTAAAATCAACCAATCAATCAATCAATCACAGTATCTGCAAAGCATAATAAAGCTGAGAACAATAAAATGAGAGATGCTTGTATGTATCTGTGCACAAAACACATTTATGGATGGATAATATTTAGGAGAATGGTCACCAACTTATTAGTATTCAACACTATAGTGAGAAATAAGTTGATTTCACTCTCACCTTTTCACTTTCAGGTATTGTTAGAATAATTCCAATGAATTCGAATATGAATATTTATCTAAAGCTTTGAGTACTGGCCAGACCTGGTGGGTCATGCCTGTAATCCCAGCACTTTGGAAGGCCAAGATGGGCAGATCACTTGAGGCCAGAAGTTCAAGACCAGCCTGGCCAACATGGTGGAACCCCGTGTCTACTAAAAATACAAAAATCAGCTGGTCATATTGGCTCGTGCCTGTAATCCCAGCTATTCAGGAAGCTGAGGCAGGAGAATCACTTGAACCTGGGAGGCAGAGATTGCAGTGAATTGAGATTGTGCCACTGCATTCCTTCCTGGGCAACAGAGTGAGGCCTGTCTCAGAAAAATAAATAAAATAGTAAAGATTTGAGTACTTTATTGTATGGAAATAACATAACATTAAATAATTTATCTTATTTACCTTAAAAAATTATCTTTAGCCAGGGGCTTGAGGAGAGGGAGGGAGGGATAAATAAATAGCACACAGGGGAGTTTTAGGGCAGTGACACTATTCTATATGACACTGTAATGGTAGAGACACATTACTATGCCTTTGTTAAAAGCCATAGAATGTACAACACAAAGAGTGAACCTTAATGTAAACCATTGACTTTAATTAATAATAATGGCTCAATATTAACTCACAAAGTGTAATAAATGTACCACACGAATGCACAATATTGATAATAGGGGAAACTAAAAAGATTGGTAAGGGGACCTATGAGAACTCCACTTTCCACTCAGCTTCTGTGTAAACCTAAAACTTTTCAAGAAAATAGTTTATCAATTTATAAAAGTTGTCTTTAATTTGTGTAAAGGATCCTTATAAATTGAAACATGTTTTACCAATATAAGTTTGTATTATGATTATTACAATTATTTATGGTCAAGAGGCATTTCAAATTGGGAGACTTCAGGGCAGCCATACTTAGTGGGAAACATTGGCATTTGAGCTTTCTCTCTATTTTAAAAAGTTTTTATTTAATGCTTTTTCTAATAGCTGTAGCCTCAATTTGTTTTTCTGGGAAAATTTTCTGACTATTTTCTTAACTTTGAAGGTCTAATATATGGACAATTCTGGCAGCATATACTAGGGAGAACATTACGGAAGGCTGGAAAGATGTAGATTCACAATAAACATTGACAAAAATGCTTATAAAATATTTCCTATTATAACTTAGATGGCAGAGTATGCAGTATGTGCCTACTTAGCTTATATTCTAATATAACAGGTAGGAAACAGGATATGAATAGTGTGCTGCTGTTTTTTTTTTATCTTCAACTTTTATTTTAAATACAGGGGTATATGTGAAGGATGTGCACATTTGTTATATAGGTAAATGTATGCCGTGGTAGTTTGCTACACAGATCATGCCATCACCTAGGTATTAAGCCCAGCATCTGTTAGCAATTCTTCCTGATGCCCTCCCTACCCCAGAACTGCTTACTTCTGACCGGCTCTGGTGTGTGTCATTCCCCTGCTCATCTGTTCATGTGTTCTCATCATTCAGCTCCCATGTATATGTGAGATCATGCAGTGTTTGGTTTTCTCTTCCTGTGCTAGTTTGCTGAAGATAATGGCTTCTAACTCCATCTATGTCCCTGCAAAGGACATAATAGCATTCCTTTTTTACAGCTGCATAGTATTCCATGGTGTATATGTACCATATTTTCTTTATCCAGCCCATCTTTTATGAGCATTTAGGTTGTTCCCATGTTTTGCTGTTGTGAATAATGCTGCAATAAAGATACATGTGCATGTATCTTTATAACAGAATGATTTATATTTCTTTGGGTATATACCCAGTAATGAGACTACTGGGCCAAATGGTATTTCTACCTCTAGGTGTTTGAGGAATTGCTACACTGTCTTCCACAATGGTGGAACTAATTTACATTCCCACCAACAGTGTGAAAACGTTCCTTTTTCTCTGCAACTTCACCAGCATCTGTTGGTTTCTGACTTTTTAATAACTGCCTTTCTGATTGGTGTGAGATGGTATCTCATTGTGGTTTTGATTTGCATTTCTCTAATGATCAGTAATGTTGAGATTTTTTTTCTTTTTCTTTTTCATTTTTTTGAGATGGAGTTTTGCCCATGTCACCCAGGCTGGAGTGCAATAGTGTGATCTCGGCTCACTGCAACCTCCGCCTCCCAGGTTCAAGCGATTCTCCTGCCTCAGCCTCCCGAGTAGCTGGGATTACAGGTGCCTGCCACCACATCTGGCAAATTTTTTGTATTTTTATTAGAAACGGGGTTTCTCTATGTTGGTCAGACTGGTCTTGCACTACTGACCTCGGGTAACCTGCCTGCCTCAGCCTTCCAAAGTGCTGGGATTACAGGTGTGAGCCACTGCCCCCTGCCTGAGATTTTTTTTCATATGTTTGTTGGCTGCATGCAGGTCTTCTTTGAGAAATGTCTGTTCATGTCCTTTGCCCACTTTTTAATAGGGTTGTTTGTTTTCTTCTTGTAAATTTGCTTAAGTTCCTTGTAGACTCTGGATATTAGACCTTTGTCAGATGGATAGATTGCAAAAATTTTCTCCCATTCTGTAGGTTATCTGTTCACTCTGATGATAGTTTCTGTTGCTATGCAGAAGCTTTTTAGTTTAATTAGATCCCATTTAAATGATCTCATTTATCAATTTTGCTTTTGTTGCAATTGGTTTTTGGTGTTTTTGTCATGAAATATTTGCCCATGCCTATGTCCTGAATGGTATTGTCTAGTTTTTCTTCTAGGGTTTCTATAGTTTTGGGTTTTACGTTTAAGTCTTTAATGTATCTTGAGTTGATTTTTGTATATGGTACAAGAAAGAGGTCATTTCAATTTTCTGCATATGGCTAGCCAGTTCTCTCAGCATAGTTTATTAAATAGGGAATCCTTTGCTTATTGCTTGTTTTTGTCAGATTTGTCGAAGATCAGATGGTTGTAGGTGTCCACTCTTATTTCTGAGTTCTCTGTCCTGTTCCATTGGTCTATGTGTCTGTTCTTGTACCAGTACCATGCTGTTTTGGTTACTGTAGCCTTGTAGGATAGTTTGAAGTCAGGTAGCATGATGCCTCCGGCATTGTTCTTTTTGCCTAGGAATGTCTTGGCTATTCAGGCTGTTTTTTGGTTTCTTACGAATTTTAAAATAGTTTTTTGTAATTCAGAGAAGAATGTCAATGGTAGATTAACGGAAATAGCATTAAATATATAAATTGCTTTGGGCAGTCTGGCCATTTTCACGATATTGATTCTTCCTATCCATGAACATGGAATGTTTTTCTCTTTGTTTGTGTCTACTCTGATTTCTTTGATCAGTGGTTTGTAGTTCTTCTTGAAGAGGTCCTTTACTTTCCTTGTTAGATGAATTTCCTGGTTAGATGTATTTTATCCTTTCTGTAGCAATTGTGAATGTGAGTTCATCCATGATTTGGCTCTCTGCCTGTCTGTTTTTGGTATACAGGAATGCTGCCAATTTTTGCACATTGATTTTCTCCTCTGAGACTTTGCTGAAGTTGCTTATCAGCTTAAGAAGCCTTTAGGCTGAGACAATGGGGTGTTCTAGACATAGAATCATGTTATCTGCAAACAAAGATAATTTGACTTCTCTTCCTATTTGAATATCCTTTATTTCTTTCTCTTGCTTGACTGGCCTGGCCAGACCTGCCACTATTACGTTGAATACGAGTGGTGAGAGAGGGCATTCTTGTCTTGTGCCAGTTTTCAAGGGGAATGCTTCTGGCTTTTGCCCATTCAGTATGATATTAGCTGTGGGTTTGTCATATATGGCTCTGATTATTTTGAGATATGTTCCTTCAATACCTAGCTTACTGAGAGTTTTTAACATTAAGGGATGGTGAATTTTACTGAAGGCCTTTTCTGCATCTTTTGAGATAATCATGTGGTTTTTGTCTTTAGATCTGTTTATGTGATGAATCACATTTGTTGATTTGTGTATGTTGAACCAACCTTGCATCCTGGGGATGAAACCAACTTGATCATGGTGGATAAACCTTTTAATGTGCTGTTGCATTCGGTTTGACAGCATTTTATTGAGGATTTTTGCATTGATGTTCATCAAGGATATTGGCCTGAAGTTTTTTCTTTTTTGTTGTATCTCTTCCAAGTTTTGGTATCAGGATGACTCTAGCCTCATAGAATGAGTTAAGGAGGAGTCCCTCCTTTTCAATTTTTTGGAATAGTTTCAGTAGAAATGATACCAGGTCTTCTTTGTTCCTGTGGTAGAATTCAGCTCTGAATCCATCTGGTCCTAGGCGTTTTTTTTTTTTTTTTTTTTGGTGATAGGCTATTTATTACTGCCTCAATTTCAGAACTCATTATTGGTCTATTCAGGGATTCAATTTCTTCCTGGGTCCATCTTGGGAGGGTGTATGTGTCCAGGAGTTTATCCATTTCTTCTAGATTTTCTAGTTTATGTGCATAAAGGTGTTTATAGTATTCTCTGATGGTTGTATTTCTGTGGGGTCAAGAGTGATATCCCCCTTATTATGTCTGATTCAGTCTGTTTGATTCCTCTTCCTTTTCCTCTTTACTACTCTAGCTAGTGGTCTATTTTATTAATTTTTTCAAAAACCAGTTCCTGGATTTATTGATTTTTTTGAAGAATTTTTCATGCCTCTATCTCCTTCACTTCAGGTCTGATCTTGGTTATTTCTTGTCTTCTGCTAGCTTTGGGGTTTGTTTGCTCTTGGTTCTCTAGTTCTTTTAGTTGAGATGTTAGGTTGTTAAATTGAGATCTTTCTAGCTTTTCGATGTGGGCATTTAATGCTATAAATTTCTTTCTTAACACTGCTTTAGCTGAGTCCCAGAGAGTCTGGTATGTTGTCTCTTTGTTCTCATTAGTTTGAAAGAACTTCTTGATTTCTGACTTAATTTCACTGTTTACCCAAGAGTCATTCAGGACCAGGTTGTTCAATTTCCTCGTAGTTGTGTGGTTTTGAGTACATTTCTTCATCTTGAGTTCTAATTTGATTATGCTGTGATCTGAAAGACTGTTATGACTTCAGTTCTTTTGCATTTGCTGAGGAGTGTTTTGCTTGCAATTATGTGATCAATTTTAGAGTAAGTGCTGTGGGGTAATGACAAGAATGTATATTCTGCTGTTTTGGGGTGGAGAGTTCTGTAAATATCTATCAGATCCACTTGATTCAGAGCTGATTTCCGATCCTGAATATCTTTGCTAATTTTCTGTCTTGATGATCTGTCTAATATTGTCAGTGGGGTGTCAAAGTCTCCCACTATTATTGTGTGGGAATCTAAGTTTGTTCACAGGTCTCTAAGAACTTGTTTTATGAATCTGGGTGATCCTGTATTGGGTGCAGGTATATTTAGGATAATTAACTCTTCTTGAATTGAATCCTTTACCATTATGCAATGCCCTTCTTTGTCTTTTTTATTTTTGTTAAAGTCTGTCTTGTCAGAAACTATAATTGTTGTCCCTGCTTTTTATCTGTTTTTCATTTACTTGGTAAATTTTTCTCCATCCCTTTATTTTGTGCCTATATGTGTCTTTGCACATGAGATGGGTCTCTTGAAGACAGCATATCAATGGGTTTTAGTATTTTTATCTGACTTGCCATTCTGTGTCTTTTAATTGAGGCATTTAGCCCATTTGCATTTAAGGTTAGTATTGTTATATGTGAATTTGATTCTGTCATCATGATGCTAGTTGGTTATTTTGCAGACTTGTTTATGTGGTTCTTTCATAGTGTCACTGGTCTGTGTACTTCAGTGTGTTTTTATGGTAGCTGGTAATGTTTTTCCTTTCCATATTTAGTACTTATTTCAGGGGCTTGTGAAAGGCAGGGCTGGTGGTGATGAATTCCCTCAGCATTAGCTTGTCTGAAAATGATCTCATTTCTCCTTCACTTAGGAAGCTTAGTTTGGCTGACTATGAAATTCTGGGTTGATAATTCTTTTCTTTTTCTTTTTCTTTTTTTTTAAAGTGGCAGAGCCATTTTTTAAACTTTATTTTTATGCATCAAAGAGCAGCGGAGAGTTTTATAACTTAGCCTTTCTTTCTTTTTTTAAATTTTTTATTTTTTTATTATTATTATACTTTAAGTTTTAGGGTACATGTGCACAATGTGCAGGTTAGTTACATATGTATACATGTGCCATGCTGGTGTGCTGCACCCATTAACTCGTCATTTAGCATTAGGTATATATCCTAATGCTATCCCTCCCCCGCCACCCCACAACAGTCCCCAGAGTGTGATGTTCCCCTTCCTGTGTCCATGTGTTCTCATTGTTCAATTCCCACCTATGAGTGAGAAGATGCGGTGTTTGGTTTTTTGTCCTTGCGATAGTTTACTGAGAATGATGATTTCCAATTTCATCCATGTCCCTACAAAGGACATGAACTCATCATTTTTTATGGCTGCATAGTATTCCCTGGTGTATATGTGCCACATTTTCTTAATCCAGTCTATCATTGTTGGACATTTGGGTTGGTTCCAAGTCTTTGCTATTGTGAATAGTGCCACAATAAACATACATGTGCATGTGTCTTTATAGCAACATGATTTATAGTCCTTTGGGTATATTCCCAGTAATAGGATGGCTGGGTCAAATGGTATTTCTAGTCCTAGATCCCTGAGGAATCGCCACACTGACTTCCACAATGGTTGAACTAGTTTACAGTCCCACCAACAGTGTAAAAGTGTTCCTATTTCTCCACATCCTCTCCAGCACCTGTTGTTTCCTGACATTTTAATGATCGCCATTCTAACTGGTGTGAGATGGTATCTCATTGTGGTTTTGATTTGCATTTCTCTGATGGCCAGTGATGATGAGCATTTTTTCATGTGTCTTTTGGCTGCATAAATGTCTTCTTTTGAGAAGTGTCTGTTCATATCCTTTGCCCACTTTTTGATGGGGTTGTTTGTTTTTTTCTTGTAAATTTGGCATGGGCAAGCACTTCATGTCTAAAACACCAAAAGCAATGGCAACAAAAGCCAAAATTGACAAACGGGATCTAATTAAACTAAAGAGCTTCTGCACAGCAAAAGAAACTACCATCAGAGTGAACAGGCAACCTACAAAATGGGAGAAAATTTTCGCAACCTACTCATCTGACAAAGGGCTAATATCAAGAATCTACAATGAACTGAAACACATTTACAAGAAAATTCTTCTCTTTAAGAATGTTGAATATTGGCCCCCAGTATCTTTTGGCTAGTAGGGTTTCCACTGAGAGGTCCACTGTTAGTCTGATGGCTTCCCTTTGTAGGTGATCTGATCTTTCTCTCTGGCTGCCTTAACAAATTTTTTTTCATTTCAACCTTGGATAATCTGATGATTATATGTCTTGGGGTTGATTTTCTCATGGAGTATCTTACTGGGGTTCTCTGCATTTCCTGAATTTGAATGTTGACCTGTCTTGGTAGGTTGGAGAAGATTTCCTGGATGATATCCTGATATCCGTTTTCCCATTTGGTTCTATCCTCCTCATCTTTTTTGGGTACCCCAATCAGTTGTAGGTTTAGTCTCTTTACATAATCTCATATTTGTCAGAGGTTTTGTTCATTTTTTTTCATTCTTTTTTCTCTATTCTTGTCTGCCTGTCTTATTTCAGACAGATAGTCTTTAAGATCTGAGATTCTTTCCTCTTCTTGATCTATTCTGCTATTGATACTTGTGATTGCATTGTGGAGTTCTCATGTTGTCCTTTTCAGCTCCATCAGGTCAGTTTTATGCTCCTCTCTAAACTGGCTATTCTTGCTATCAGCTCCTGTATTGTTTTATGGTAATTCTTTGCTTCTTTGTATTGGGTTACAACATGCTCCTTTAGCTTAGTGAAGTTTATTATTACCCACCTTCTGAAGCCTACTTCTGTCAGTACAGCCATCTCAGCCTCAGCCCAGTTCTGTGCCCTTGCTGGAGAAGTGTTGAGGTCATTTGGAGGAGAAGAGGCACTCTGGCTTTTGAGTTTTTAGCATTTTTGCATTGATTCTTTCTCATCTATGTGGCCTTATCTACCTTCGATTTTTGAGGTTGCTGACCTTTGAATGGGGGTTTTTGTGGGGTCTTTTTTGTTGATGTTGTTGTTTTCTGTTTATTTTATTTTTCTTTTAATAGTCAAGCCACTCTTCTGTAGGGCTGCTCTGGTTTTCTGGGGGTCCGCTGTAGAGCACAGTTGCCTAAGTTTTTCCCATACCTGGAGGTGTCATCAGTGAAGTCTGTGAAACAGCAAAGATGATAGCCTGCTCCTTCCTCTTGAAGCTCCATCCCATGAGTTACTGACCTGAACTGGCTGGCCTGAACGTGTGTGGAAGGGGGCTGGAGACCCCTGTTGGTAGGTCTCACCCAGTCAGGAGAAATGGGATCAGAGACCTGCTTAAATAAGCAGTCTGGCTGCATTTTGGTAGAGCAGGTTTGCTGCATTGTGGGGGACTATTTCTCATCTGGACCATTTGTATTCTCCAAAGCCAGCAGGCTGGAATGGCTGAGTCTACAGAATGACAGAGATGGTGGCCACCCCTTCTCCCAGGAGCTCCATCCCAGGGAGAGATCAGAGCTTTGTCCATAGAACCCTGGCTGGAGTGGCTGAAGCCCCTGCAAGGAGGTCCTGCTCAGTGAGTAGGAATGGATTGGGGTTCCACTTAAAGAAGCAGTCTGACCACAATCTGATAAGGCAGATGCATTGTGAGGGACCCTTCCTTGTCTAGATCATTTGTATTTTCCAGCACCAACAGGCTGGAACAGCTGAGTCAACTGAACCACAGAAGTGCCAGCTGCCTCTTCCCCCAGGAGCTCCATCCCAGGGAGAGATGAGAGCTCTGTCTGTAGAACCCTGGCTGGAGTGGCTGAAGCCCCCATAGGGTAGTCCCGCCCAATGAAGAGGAATAGATCAGGAGCCTGCTTAAAGAAGCAGTCTGGCCATGATCTGGCAAAGCAGCTATGCTGCATTGGAGGGGACCCTTCCTCATCTGTACCATTTGGACTCTCTAAAACCAGCAGGCTGGAAAAGCTAAGTTGACCAAACTGCAGAGATGGCAGCTGCCCCTACCCCTGGAATTCCATTCCATATCAGGCAGTCTCCAGCCTGTTGCCATTGGCTGACAGGAATTCCAAGCAAGTGTGTCTTAACTTGTGAAGTGCTCTGGAAGTGAGGCCTGCGGAACAATGCTGCCTGGCTCCCTGGATTCAGCCCCCTTCCTAGGGATATGTATGGTCCGATCTCCCTTCTTGCTGGGGATCCCAGGCCTGGAGTATGTAACCCTTGGTCTCTGTGTGTGCCTGAGCAGCTGCTTTGCTGAGACTCCACACAGCTCTGTGTATCAGACCCAAGGCCCTGGTGATATGGGCACTCAAGGGGACATCCTGATCCATGGGTTGCAAACATCCGTGGGAGAAGTGTGGAGTTGATAGAGCAAAGACATAAAGTGGATTTGAGGACTATGTCCTAAAAAATGGTAGGTGTGGGCTGGGCACAGTGGCTCACACCTGTAATCCCAGAACTTTGGGAGGCCAAGGCGGGTGGATCACCTGAGGTCTGGAGTTCAAGACCAGCCTGGCTAACATGGTAAAACCCCGTCTCTACAAAAATACAAAAATTAGCTGGGCGTGGTGGTGGACGCCTGTAATCCCAGCTACTCAGGAGGCTGAGGCAGGAGAATCGCTTGAACTCAGGAGGCAGAAGTTGCAGTGAGCCAAGATCATGCCACTGCACTGCAGCCTGGGCAACAGAGTGAGACTCCATCCCCCTCCCCCTACAAAAAAAAATGGTAGGTATGGTTATTAGCATGTGAAACTGACCGGATGCAAACAGGTCAGAACTTTTCTAAATTTTTGAGGAAGTGGATTGTCAAGTATACCATAGGACTAGATTAAGAATGCCTTTTACTGTTTGAGTTTTATATTAACCCTTGTCCCTGTCTCCTCCCTCTTCCAATCTCCCATAAATAGGAGGCAGCTTCAAGGTTTACACATCTTCTAAGGAGGGCATGCTACACAATCCCCACCTAGATACAGTTAAAAAACAGAACAAAACAAAAAGTCTTGAAAAGGCAGAAGTCTCCCTAAAGGTGGAAAAAGGACCCATGGAGAACTATCGATAAAGTAGTTCCTCCCAGGAAGCAGATTCTGGGTCTCATCAAGGAATCCCCCCATCTACTGTGGTCAGCCTTCGCTCTATCTGACAGAGGAATTTCAGAATTGCTATGGGCCAGTGACTACCATGGATCTATCATCCTTTACTTTGAATACTGGAATATAAAACAACTCTAATTATTTTGTTTAAAACAAAAAAAAATGGTTTCTTTTTTTCTCTTTTGTATATCTCAGCAGGGGAACTCTGCCCCCTGTAATCACTTCAACGTCAGGTTTAGGAACACTCCACTGTCATATGATATTGCCATCTCAATACATATCTTTGGTGTTCGTCATGAAAGGGAAACAAAACATTGAGCATCTCTCATAGCCTTTTAAGTGTGAAAGTCATTTCTGCTCACATGGTCATGTCTCAATCTAAGGAGAAGATGACCAAAAGAAAGGAGAAGCAAAAATCCTTGTGAGCACTAGAAAGATATAGCATAGTTGTCTGACTTTCAAATTTTAGTTTGCAAATTCAACTTTTGTGGAAATTCTTTCTGTACCCTCCTCTCTCTTTCCATCTCTCATCTTCTGTCCTACTAACCACTTTGTATGTAAAACATTTTTTTCCTAAACGTATTCTCCTGAAGCACTAAGATAAAACCCAATATATTTGCAGCTAGTGGAAATTATTCCATAGAACTATTGCAGACAGTAGCACTGAGTCAGTAGTTGCCTTGATCCATGTTTGGAGTTCACCATTAATTCCGCGTGATAAAGAGTCTGACTCCATTATTTTTTGTTCAGCTGCTGATGGCTTGTGAGCTTCACCCCTCCCTCTTCCCCTTTCTCCCCGCATCTGAGCAATCCAGTGAGAAAGCCTGAGTGCTCCCTCCTTTGATGCTGGCAGGAGGTTTGAACCATGCAAGTCCCTGCCCACACACTGGAACGCTTGCCCTGGCCCCATACTCTACCCATCAAAAAAGCCCAAAGCCTGTCTCCTTTCTCTGCTCTCTCAAATCATGAAGGGTCTTGGAAAATTTGTACAGATTTTCAGGCTTAGCCTGCAGGCCGTGAGAAGTCATTGTAGGATTTTAAGCAGGTGAGTGGCTTGATCTGAATGACAGGTTAGGAAAATTTCCATTGGCTGTAGAACAGCCATGGGATTGAAGTGGGAAGAACTGGAAGCAAGGATCGCAGCTTGGGGTGTGTGGCTGTCATCTAGGTAAGAGGTGAGCATTGACTGTATTTGGGAGGAGGCAGTGGAAACAGGGGAGGCTGGAATAATTCAAAAGCCATTTGGGAAGAAGAAGTAACAGAACTTGTAAACTGATTATACTCCTGAGGTGGGAAAGAAGGAGAAATCAAACAGTGATGAACAAGTTATAGATATTAAATAATTGGGTATATCATGATGCCATTCATTGAGAAATAAAATGTAGGAGAAGCTGGACCCATTGACAAATTTTATAGGGGCAATGAGAGACAAAAATTGTCATTTTACTTTAATGATGTCACAAATTGTGTACATCCCACAGACTGGTTATAGACAGAAAGAAGGGGGAAGAGTAAAGATGTCACACAGCAAAGGACTGAGATGCATCCAACCAAGTTTGTCCTTCATAAATTCTTTTCAGTGGCCAGCATGGTGGCTCACACCCCTTATCCCAGAGCTTTGGAAGGCCAAGGCAGAAGGATTGCTTGAGGAGTTCAAGGCCAGCCTGGGCAACATAGCAAAACTCCGTATCTACGCAAAATTTTTAAAAAATAGCCAGGTGCAGTGGCTCACACTTATAATCCCAGAGCTTTGGGAGGTTGAGGTGGGAGGATCACTGGAGCCCAGGAGTCTGAGGCTGCAGTGAGCCATGATTGAGCCACTATACTCCAGCCTAGGCAAAAGAGCAAGAAACTGTCTCAAAATAAATAAATAAATAAATAAATAAATAAATAAATAAATAAATAAATGTTTTCAGAAGTTCCATCAAATGAATTTCACTTACATTTCTTTAGCCAGTACTGGTTATCATCCCCTTTCCTGAAAAGGAATCTAAGAAAGGATTTTGAAAATATTGTCGCCTTGACCAAAACTGAGGTCTTAATAGTTAGGAATATCGTGTAGACAATTAGCAGCCTCTGCCAGAAATTATCTGTGACATGTCCAAAAATAGGAGACTGATACTTTGAATATATAAATAGAGCTCAGGGATGAGATCTGGATTGGAAGTAAAGATTTGAGAAGTCTTAGTATTTAGATGGTAATTTAACCCACTGGTGTGCATGCAAGCAGAGCTGCTAAGGGACTAAAATAAGCATGGTAAGAACAGAGAGGAAATTCATAGAGCTAGTAGTTTAATTGACTATATTTGGTGATTATCTGGAAAAGGGGAAGAAGCAGGAGTCTAGAATAATTCTCATCTCTTCTAGGTCAGTTGGGTGCATGCAATGCCATCGTGATGATAAGTGGTACCTGAGTAGGAACAGGCTTGTGGGGAAAATGACCAGAAAGATTTGAAAATGTTGAGTTTGAACTATTTGTGGAAAACCCAGGTGTGATTTCCTGGAGGGAATTCAAAATAAACATTTTTATGTCGAAAGGAAATTTGGGGATGGAGACAGTGATATAGGAGACATCCATGGGTACATGTGAGATTCTCCAAAGAGAGTGGGTAAATGAGTAAACAAAAAAGCCAAGGATAGAGCCTTGAACTACGTTAAAATGTAAGAGGAAATTCTATCGGCCTGTACATTTTCTTAATAGTTCCATGTTTAGACTCATTTTCCCTAATAAATTGTAATCCCTTTGAGGATTAAACAAAACAAAACAAAATACCCACCCCCAAAAGACCAGTTTTGTCTCAGAGCGCCTAACAGTTTATTTGACATCTAATAGATGCTAAAAGTTCAAGTCAGAAGACAGAATACATACATGGAAATTATTTATGAGTTCATTCAGGACAGAACTTTTAAAAAGCACATAATAAATGGAAATAAAATGAATAATTAGACTCAAAAATTATAAAAATTGGGATCTCTCCGAATCTACAAGTTATAAAATAACTAGTATTTACATCGCTCATTTTCGATTTGGCTGAGAAACTCAATGTGGATGAGAAATGGACCTTGATTTTAATCAAGTTTATTGAAACTCTTACTTTCACAAAACTTCAGTTTTAACAAATTATTGTGTGGTCCTGCTTCTAAAATAGCTTGCTATGTTTTTAAAGATTATACTGTCATATAAGAATCACTTGGGAATCGATCATTTTAATTGGCTATCCTCTGTCCTCAGTCTGTCGAACCTTGGGGTTCAATATTCCGGGTCCTTCGTGTGTGTTAGTTGTTTTCCTCTACTCAGGAAATGCCTCCTGGCTCTCGTGGCTCCTCTGGACAGAGGCACTCTAAAATTTCCCGGATTCCTCCGCCGATTCAGCCACCACCTGGGCTTCATTTCTTTCAAACACACCACCAGACCTAGAAAAGATTTGTCAGCACTATTCGTGGGTGTTAAGGGTTATTTTTTCTTAGATAAGAGGTCAAGCGAAGAAAGTAGAACATATTTGCTCCTTTTGAAACTAAGGACAAAAGGGTCAGAGAAAATGCTTTTGCAGCTCCGTTTAGCCATTCTATTTTGTTATGAGAAAGTTGTTTTAAGCCTGCCTCTGCTCCAACCAAATCCCTGTTTAGATATTAGAGTCATAGCTCCCTGATCCGACTACCCGAAGCCTGCATTAGCTTCACCCTCCGCTAGTGCCTTGTGGTTGCGAAATGAACCACTCAGAACCATACCACTCTGACAGAGAGCTTAAAGGCAGCTCAGCCAGGCAGAGTCAAAGGGGGCGTGCGAGGGCGCCCCGGGTCGGCCACGCTACACTCAGGCCTGTGCAGCTGAGCTGCTTAATTGGGTTCTTGCTCCTCACAAGCCTCCAAATAGCCATTTGAGTCCCGGAGTTGGTGGTGGAATTTTTTTTTTTTTTTTTCATCTGGCTAATAAGATTTTCCAAGTCACCAAAGCCAGAGGGGTTTGGGAAAGAAAGCCTTCTTTGTTAAACAAAGCAAGTTCTATGGGACTTTCTGCGTTTGAATTTAGGGAAACCGACCCAATTAAGTTGTGAAATGATTGTGAATATTGAGGCATCTTAGTGGAAAAGGCAGCCTCTGACCCTGATGAGCATGGGCTAGGAATATTGGTTTTAGTGCAAATCCCTCCTTTGAAAGCGACGAAGGCTGGGACTTTGTTCCAAAGAATCGAGAAACATCACAGAGTCAAAGGCAGCAATAGACTCTCCAAAGAGTCTGAGAATTTAAATGTGTTTGTGTTTCCAGCCACCATGCTACAGATTTATTTTTTATATAAACTCAGAAAGTAGCCAGCATTGGCAGATGAGTAGAAGTCAGTGAAATTTCTTTTAAAGCTGAGTGAAGTATTCCATTAGATATTAGTTAAGGCTTCTAAGCCAAGGTAGAGGTCTAGAATAATATATTTTATGTAAATTTACAAGAAGCTTGATTTCCTTCTCATATATCCATATTTAACACTTTAATATACCCTATTAGCAATAGATAGCAAACAGTAGGAAGTGGTCTCCATTCCAAGTGCTATAGCAAAGGAGGCCTTTCAAGTCAACGCAGCAAGGGAGTGATAATCCTAAATGATTAGTTGTGTAACCCAAACATACTTCCAATAGGCTTTCAGATTTGAGTTTGAGCGTGTCTGATTTCTTCAGCATGAAGGAAGCTGGAGGGAGAGGCCGAAGGGAGGGGAGGACGTACCTGTCTAAAGGAGGCAGCAGCTTTCTGTCTCCAGCAGATGGCTGCCAGGTGGCAAAGATGCCCAGCGATGTCAGTTATTCTGATTTTTCTAAAGAAGCTGGAAATCCAGATTTATGTGTGAAATCTTCTGATATAAGAACACGGCGGCATCTAATTTAAAAAATGTAAACAACTTGTGTTTGGCAGGGCTAAAATTATGTCTTAGCATACAAAGATCTCAGATGGCATGAAAAGACATCTCTTATTGAAACAACAGGTGTCTAAGATTGATACAGTCTACACCTGTGTATTTCTAGGGAAGTGGTTCTCAAGGTGTAGTTGCAGAACTAGCAGCATCATGACCTCACCTAGGAACTGGTTAAAATACACATCCCTGGGCTTCACCCCAGACCTACAGAATTAGGAAATCTAGAGGTACAGCCCAGGGACCTGTGTTTTAACAAGCCCTGCAGTGCTTCTGATGCAGCTGAAGTTGGAAACCTTTGTTTTTGGGTATTGTCTGTTGAGTTTCACGACTTCAGTATTTTTGTTTCATTTATTTTCCAAAAGTTTTAAGGAAGGCAAATGTTTTTTTCACATTTTATTTGAAATATTGGTAGATACAATGCAAACCAGAGCTTCCATAGGGGAAGTGGAGATGGGGAGTTTCCAGTCCCAGTCCATTACACTTCCTCTTGTCTCCTCTCCACTGAGGTTCCCACACCACCCCTGACCCAAGCAGCTGGTAGAGTAGTCGGCCAACCATTTGTCAAATATGCTTCATCTTTCTTTTTCCAGAAAAGAGTTGAAACATTGAAATGAAATAACTCCTTATCTAAGAGGAAACATTTGCTGAGAATGAGATCTTATGATTTGTCAATTTAGCAAAACATTAGTCAAAGATTTGAAGCATAATATAAAAGAGCACCCAATATAAGCATAACTTAAAAACTCATCAATAAATGAACACTGACCTCTTAACAGCAAAGCACTGAAAATTCTAATACAAACAAAAAGACGTCATACTGGGGAAGACAAATTAAGGAGCCAGAAGGATTTAAATGCTCATCCTGACTTTTCCTAGGGCTTATTTGTTAGAATCACAGATGTGACATCGTTGGTAAAGTCTTCTTGAAACACAGCCTAAGATGAGCTGACTTTACCACTCTTCATATATTCCTCACTTGGGGAAACCCAAAGTTTGAGTTAAAGTTCTATTGGATACCAGGCTTTTTGGGGAAGCATATGTAAGCAAAAGATAATTAATTGCTTCAGGACATGTTTTCACCCTCTATTCCACTTACAACCTGAAAGGTAGGCCATCTTTTGATTATGCCAGCCCTTAATAAAAGATTTTGGAATAAATGAATCAATATCCAACTCTCAGTTGAATAATCCTCTCACTAGCTCTTTGGTGCTGTTATCTTTAAGAATACTTTCATAGCAGATGAGGAAGGGTTGGCTAGAGCCACTCGCAGTCTTGATCTGGCTTCTTTATCCATTAACTCTTGTTCCAATTCAGAATGTGTAATGTTTTGAAGGGAACAGTTTTGAAAAGTAGAAACACAGAGAAGGGGCAGAAGGTGAGAGATGGCAGTTATTCTCCATCTGAGATCATGTATCTTTCATCACAGGTACCAACTCCAATGTATCTGCCTGAAACCATGCACAGGAAGTCAATCTTAGGCAGAGCACTGTATCTGTCCCAAAATGTTACCAGTGCCAAGGCTGAGAAACACTCCTCTGTAGGACAAAACACTCCTCTGATGTAGGACATCAGAATCACTCAAGATGTTGATTGAATAAATCTAGGATGAAGCCTGAGAAACTTTACTTTTTCAAAATCTCCACAAGGGATTCTGATGTCCAGCCTGAGGTAAGAATCATGGCTATAAGCACATGTCCAGATTTGAGGAAGGAGTGCTGAAATCTGAAATCTGTTAGTGATGTCTGCCTGGGATGTCAGAAGGCAAAGTGAAAGTATGTGCCTCCCATATTTTATGACTTGGCTTTATAGTTTACTCATTTTCCTACAAGACACAATCATTTAAGCCTTTATTATTACTAATCTATCAGAAAGAATCTTAGGGGAGAGAAAGAAATGCAAAGGAAAAGGATGCTAACAGGGAAGAAAGAGCCACAAAAACCAAGGCTCTCTAATCTTTGTATTTCTTAAGAACTTACACTTTTCTACAAAGTAAAGCCACTGAACCACCAAAAATTATCTCATATATCCGAAGTTTTCTATTTCTAAACTAAAGAACAAATCAAAATTGGTTAGACCTAAAGGGAACTCACAGTGTCAAAATCAAGACGGCCCCAAATCAAAGAGAAGCCCAACAAAGAAAAATTTGGTATTAGTAAGTTTTCATAGACAAATTCATATACACATCTCTCATTTCCTTAATATTTCTATCACATAAGAATCAGAAAGATGCTATTATACCTTGTGACCTAAAACAATCAAGTCTGAAAGGATATCGGGGTCACCTAGGTTAACCCCCGACCTTACAAATAAGGAAATTAAGGCCCAGCTGGGATGAATGACTGTTCTGATGCACTTCCAAATTTTTCCTCAGTAATTCTCACTTTACCTACTCCTCATACTTGTAGTGATTTTGAATCTAAGCTCTCTACCTTCTCTATATCCATCAATTCTCTCTCTTGTACTCATTTCTTTCACCATCCAGTTTACATTCCACGTCCTCCACTTCAATTTCTCTCTTGCCAACATCCTCAGCTTCTACTCATCACTCGACTTCCTTGAACTCTCTTCAAATCTGCAACCCAAGATCTTTTGAACTGTCCACATTCTTCTAGCTGGGCTGTCCTGTCTGGCCAGACAAAATAATGTAGAAATGAATATAAATTCATTTATTTCTCACCTCACTGACTCCTAGCTTCTGCCCAACTATTCCACAAAAATTATTTTCACTGGCCATCAATGGCAGTCTTGCTGCTAAACTCAGGGCCACTTTTAGGATTCATTTCTATTGCTCTCTTAGCTGCATTTGCCCTTAGTGATCACATCTTTCTTACTGAAACACGTTTTCCCTTTGCTTCTGTGTTTTTGTCTACTCCTCTGACCATTCCTCAGACTCTTTTATGGGGTTTTCTTTCTCCTCTTGGTTCCTAAATGATGTACTTCAGTGTTTTAACCTTAGACCTTCTTCCTCTTATTTCTATAGTCATCCATTCTCATGGATTAGGTACTATCCATGTCAGTGGCTCTCACCTGGGGGTGATTTTGTCCCCTGGGGACATTTGGCAATGTCTGGAGACATGTTTCGTTGTCATGACTTGGACACACTACTGGACCTAGTGGGCAGAGGCCGGGGATGCTGCTGCACATCCCACTGTGCCCTGGACAGCCTCACAAGAAATCTGTATCTGCCCCAAAATGTTACCAGTGCCAAGGCTGAGAAACACTCCTCTGTAGGACAATGAATCTCAAAACTGTTTCTCTCCTGGGGGCTCCTCAGAGTCAGAGCCACATTTCTAGCCATCCACTGGGTCTTTCCACTTGATGTTCCCTCAAGCATGACAATCTCAAAATGTGTCATCTTACTCTGAAAACCTTGCCCCCTCCGGTGTTCATTGTTAAATATTAGTAGCACCACCCTTCACCCCCTCACTCATGCCAGAGCTCAGAGTGCCGGCCTTCATTCATTCTTCCCCTCACCACTGAAATACTATCATCAATAAAATGCTGACAATCTACCACTTCAATATCTCTGAAATCCATCTACCACTTCTGTTTATTGGACTTCTGCTTCAGTCTTCTTGACATTCATCCCCCCGCTCTATCCTGTAACAAACATGTTGGAAACCTTCTCTATTTTAGTTGTACTGAATACAGTACAGTTGGTGTGTGACGTGCTGCTATTGGCCACAGAAGCCGGCATATTCCGCTCTCTCTGTCTGCAACAGTTTGCGTTTGTCTGAGATCTCTTTCTCCATAAGCGTGTATGTGTGCATTCTCTCTCTCTCTCTTTCTCTCTCTCTCTCTCTCTCTCTCACACACACACACACACACACACACACACACACTTTATCTGATGAATTCATTCAGGTCTCAGTGTTGGATGTCATTTCCTCAAGGAAGCTTGCTATAAGACTTAGAGCCTGTGTGTCCCCCTTCTACTGTCCCATGGCACCCCATTGTTCCCTAACATAGTACAACAACACTGTTTGGATAACTTGCCAACTCGATTGGAATTTCTATTTTCTTTTTATGTTACTGATGCTTATCACATTCCCTGCACGTTGTGGGCACTGGATAAATGTCCAGTAAGTGAATAAGTTAATAATCCACTGTTCATTTATATAGTTAGTAACAAATTTAGGTCCTCATGAATGTTCTTTCTCAAACAACTGTTAATAAAAATTTGGCCGCCTTAAAAATGTATTTTTGGTTAAGAGCAATTTAATTTAAGAAAAGAAATTAGAAATTATATCACACTTTACATATTTGGTTATTGATAGATGGATAATATGCAAATATTTTGTGAAGAATTGAGCTTCCACGTAAAATTGTATCAGTACAATTCATACTTACTTTCATACTTTTAGTGACAATTTATTCCTAAACTGGTATAGAACATATGTATGCTCTCTGAACTGACTACAAAGTGTAGGATAATAAACCAGAAAAGTTAACATCATACTTTTATTTGATCTTTTAACTCAAATAAGGTGCACAAACTGTTTACCGGCACCTGCATTTGATCCTCATTTCTTAAATGTTCAACACTGCTTACACTTAGCTTCCCAAACAGGATCATTCTAAAGCCACCCCACTGAGCTTTCTTTGCAACTGTGCTTAAGGGTGATATTTACACACAAGTGCCAAGTCTAAGTAACTTCTATGGATGGAAAAAAATCCCAAGAAAGATAAAAATGAAGACCAAGGTGAATCTCCAGCACTGCCTCCATACTTTTTGGATCTTAGATACTGCACCATTCTTGCCACACAAAAGCAGAGATTACTGATGAGTTTCAGCCTCCTACTGTATTAGGTTACACTGTGTAAAACAAATCTACCACCAGGATGTGAACAAGGGGATGCAGGAAATGACATTCCACAAGGTTTGGGCAACTCTATGGATTAAACTTAATTCTTCATCCTGGGGATATGTGAGCTTAGACCTTAGTCATTATTTGAACCTTTGTGAAACGAAAATCCCTTCATCGTGGTGTAATATACGGTGAAAATGAACTTCTTCCTGGAACATAAAAGAAAGCAAAATACTTTTTGCTGATGTTCTTTCATAAACTCTATACAGTAACTGCAGAAATCAAATGATTTACTCTCTCAGGCTTAATACATTTTCAAATCCCTAGACCGTTTGGTGGACCTTCTGCTACTTGGCCTTCTGTCAAACTGTAACTTATCTGTGACACCATTAGAAACTCATATTAAAATGGAAGCTGTAGAATTCAGTTGGCTGATACCATCATGCCCTTCCCTTCATTGGAAAATGGCCCAAAATGTTTCATCTCTGCAGTCCTCTAAGGTAAGGAAAAAAGTCCATGAAGAGGAGTAGTCCTCATTAATGAATTCCTCATATGGCATTCTTCTGGGTTGTTTGTGAGCCATTTCAAAATTGAAAGAAAACTATTCATTCAAAAAAATAAACTACCCATACTGAAGGTCAGCCTCTACAAACTTGGGGTACATCATACCTGAATAAAAGAATTCAAAGCTTAGTAGGGAAAGCAGACATGTAAAAATAATTATAGCAAAGTATGATAAACACTGTATTAAAAGTTATTGGGTCCTTGTCACTTGCCAAATACTATTCTAAATGCATGATATGGATAAACCCATTTAATCTCTATAATGGCCCTATGAGGTAGGTTTTATTCTTACACCTTCTTCCCACCCATAATAAGTGTGATGGACTTTTAACATGTCAGTTTTTCTAGGCTATAGTCTCCAGTTATCTAGATAATAATCTGGGTGTTGCCATGGTTGTACCTTATAGATGCAATTAAAGTCCATAATCAGTTGATTATAAGTAAAGGGGATTATCCTAGATAATCTGGGTGGATATGGTTCAATCAGTTGAAAGGCCTTAAGAGCAGAGTTGAGGCTTCTCTAAAGAAGAAATTCCAGTCTTGTACAATAGTTTTTACCTGTGCCCCAGAGTTCCAGCCTGCCTTTCCTGACAGCCTACCCAGTGGGTTTTGGGCTTTGACAGCCTTCACAATTGTATAAACCAGTTCCTTTCAATAAATTCCTTACTGTATATCTCCTACTGGCTCTGCTTCTCTAGTAGAACCCTGACTTATACAATAGGTGAATAAACAAAGCCAAGGAGGCTAAGTAACTTGTCCAAGCTGATAGGGCTAATATGTGATAGAAGACAATTTTAACTCCTTAAGTCTGAGTGCAAAGCCCCTGGGTTGACACAACCATATTTGTGTATCTGATAGAATAACATGTTTAAAAGAGGCACAAATAAGAGATCCTTACTTCTAATTGATAGGATTGGTGGTGGTGAAGAAAGGCCTCTCCTAAGGAGATTTAAGGTGGAGGAAGTGCTTAAACTGGGTTTTCAGGGATAAGTTGAGCTTTGCAAGGTGACTAGGATATGAAGACACACAAGATGAGGATGCTAGAAAAGCTCTGCGTGTGGTGCAATGAGACATGGAAACACAACACATGCGGGAATCAAGCATTTCATGTCACTGCCTGGGATCTTAGTCTCCAGTCTCTCACCCTTGAAAAGTTGGAGTGGATGGCCTCTAAAGCTTACTGTAAAGAATAGACAACCTGTGTAAAGAATCTTACAAGCTCTCTGGCACAAATAAGTGTCTATAAAATCACTTCCTTTCTCCATCACACCAATGTCTCCCTCCCCTCCAAAGTTACCTCCAAGTATCACATGTTCTGATCCTGATGATAAATTAATATGGCAGACATGCCATTATATTCCACCCCTTTCTCTGTAGAACTAACAGAATATACCCACTGTGTGCCAAGAGCTGGCCTGGCCATGGGAAAGTCATAATAAAGAAAACAGATTTGGTCTCTAACCCCAAATTGTTTGCAATCTAGTCTGAATGGCATAATTTTAAGGGGTCTATAATAACTGATATAAAGAGAAAAATACACCAGGCTAAGACAGCAAACAGGAAGGGGCCTTAACTCAGGCTGGGGTTATCAAGGAAGACTTCCTGGAGGAAGGGGCATCTCAACTGGAACTTGAAAAGTGAATAGGAGTCCGCTAAATGGCTGTTGTCAATTAGTAGGAAGAGTCCATGTGAAGTCATAGTTCATAGTTGAAGAAGTGAGCGGCGTAGGGAATTCTCAAAGCACCCCTTACCCACTCCCTGCTTAAAGATCATCTGTGGACCGACAAGTTAGTTTGGTCAGCCTTTTGGCTGGCAGTGCTCAGACAGTGAGAAGGACCCTTATATGGAATGTCTTTCCATCCTGTACAAGCCAGATGTGAAAATAAACATGCCTGAATTCAAGTTCACTCCATTGCACATTTTCCTGTACTTCTACTGAAGGTTAGAATGCTAACTCACTTGGCATTTCAACCAGACTCCAGCTTCTGCCTAGCTGGCTGGC
The DNA here is from genome assembly GCF_029281585.2 of Gorilla gorilla gorilla. Taxonomy (NCBI): domain Eukaryota; kingdom Metazoa; phylum Chordata; class Mammalia; order Primates; family Hominidae; genus Gorilla; species Gorilla gorilla. The sequence goes on from NC_073230.2 coordinate 48,641,711, forward strand.
TTCCAATGCCAATTTAATGGCCTGTGGTGTGACAACAAAAATTTAGCTTCTGTAGTAAAATGGAAGATAATAATTTGAGTGGGAGGGAAAGTGCAGCCATTTTCCTGTGGTGTTACAGAAACTTTTCTAGCCACATTTGATCAATTTTAATCTTATTTTTCCCTTATAGGTCTTCTATTTTTTTCTTGTTATGCCAAAAGAAACATTTTATGAGAAAAGTCATAGGATTTATATGTTCTCTGAACTAGAGTTTACCAGAAATTTATGTGAAATCCACCTATGTGTGGACTCTTGGGACAAGATCACGAATAAACAGTCCTGATGGAACTGAGTATACCAGTCATTCAGAGAAAAGGGCAGAAAGAGGTCATAATCAGACACCTGAGGCTCATTTAAATAGGAAGCCCAGACCTCAGGAAGAGCTACAGCAAATGTTTGCTATTAAAAGAGGGTCCGAAGGACTTCAGCTAGTTGGCATAGGCCTGCATCCCACTCCACACACACAGGGGAATGACATTTCCCAGAGGGTACTGCTGAGGAGGCCTTTGTCTCAGTTCTCACTTAGAGAGCTGAAAGTCAATATGGTGGGACACTTCTCAGAGGTCTCAGTAGCATGGAACATTGTGTCAAACTGGGTGACCATGTACAAGTAGTGGCCTGAAGTTATTTGACTGAAGGAATCCCTGCTCCCCGGTGAAGTCCAGTTACCACAAAGACAAGACCGCCTTATACCAGTCTGGGGTAAATGAAAGGCATCAGCAAAGCTGGAGGTTGTAGGTCAGCAGCAAGTCCCAGGAAAATGTGCCTGGAAGTCACAGAATATCAGCAAGGTCAAAGGGAAGCAGGAGCTGGGCCTAAGCAGAGCTGTGCAGAACTAGAGTGGCTTCAGAAGATGCAACAGCAAAGACCAAAAAGGACATCAGTATGCACCCACTGGTGGAAATGGGATGACAACTTCATTTGTGTGCAATGAAAAGGCCGTGGTCCTGCATGCATGCACCTGGGTGCACATTGTGGGGTTGTGGGGTTGGGGGGGAGAACATTTATTCTCCCCCCATTTTAACAGAGACAAGGAGGTGGCAGAGGCCCCATCCTGGCACAGAATCAAGAGCCTGTGGATCAAGTCTCCGAGGAAGGCATGAGGAGAAGAATGTTTTCTGTGCTTTGTCAGAGTTCACGCTCACTCCTTGGCCATCTTGAGCCCGAACTATTGTGGAGTAAAATACCCGGAAAATGACGGAAGAGATTTTGCCCAAGGTTAAGGGGACATGCCTGCTCTGATCATATCTGGCCATGAAGGGAATGCCTATGAAACTAAGAGGAAAGTGACTGCTTAGAAAAGGAGAAACAAAGAGAGAGAGAGAGAAAGTGAGAGAAAGAGAGAAGGGATAGGATTCTCCTTTTAGATAAACCAGAATTACTAGGACAGAGTTATATGAATTTCTAAATCTCAGCAGCTCTTCTATTCTTGCCTTAATTGAGTCTTTTCTTGTTACAAAGAATAAAGAGAAACTTCAATGACATTTCAGTTGAACAGACATGAGATAGGTAAGCTAGAACATAAATAAAGGCAACACATTTAGAACTGGGATTCACAGAGAAATAGATGCACCTGCATTTGGAAATCAGGCCTTCTAGAGAAGTAGAATATCATGAAACATTCACCCAGTCCCAGTAACCTGGATATCCAGTGATCTCTTTAGCAGCTGTCAATCATTGCTGCTGTGTGCTCTCCCTTTCCGGCTCTCAGCTACTTGTTGGCCAGCACACATGGACTGATTGCTACTCACCTTAGGGCTTCTGCCAACTGTGGCTTCCACCTATTCGCTTCTCTCTGCTTCTTACTTGCTGTTCCTTAACTGTCTTCCAGATGTTCTTCCCCAACTGTCTTATAGGTGCTTTGAGATGCTGCCAACAGATGCTGTTGCATCTATTCAAACTCCCTAAAGTGCAGATCTGAACACTCAATGGCAAAGTTTGGAGCCATCACCAACTCATCCTGCTCATTCACTGGGGGCCAGTCAGGACAGCAGGGTTACAGCATTTCCAGAGCTGTTTGCAGTTGCTTGCTGGAGCAGCAGGGGGCCTGGGCATATCAGTCCATGGTCTCTGCATTAGGAAGACAGCATAATGCATGGGAATGTAGATATCATAGAAAATAAGCAGATCAGTGTCACATGCTCAGAAAACACTATTACAGTAAGAGACAGTATCATCCTCCCATTAGAAAGAAAACACACACACACATACACACACTTGATAATAGAAGGTGATATTCCAAGGATCTTGGTGTGGATAGAATTGCTGTGTACACTACAGAGAGGAGAAATTTTCTGGTTCCTTCAGAGATGGAGGAGAAGGAAAAGAAAGAGGAGTAGAAGACGTGAGTAGTATTACCAGACTCACAAAATGTTTAGTGTGAGAACCCTGTGAAACTGGTGAAGGACTTGAGTTCACTTGAATTCACACCTCATTTGATGAGAAGAAACACATACAGAAGCAGAAATAGAGACAAAGAGAAAGTATTTTGAACAAACAGTGTTATACTTAACAATTTGACAAAGTAGAAGCCTCCATAAGACAGAATATTTTATTGAATACATACTGATTACTCATTAAGCATCCAATCCTCTAGGAAATACCTTACATTCCTTGTCATAGGTAATTCTCTTAACCCCATGAGATACAGATCCTGAATTTACAGAAGAATCTGAGGCTCAGAGCAGTTATGTAACTTGCATGAGGTCACATAGCTGTAAGTGTTGGTGCCGTCTTTATTTGTGTCATTAAAGTTCTTTGGCATATGGACTCACTAGAGATGTCTTTTTTTCTTTGCCTTTTTAATGATATAAAATTTACAGCCCAGGTGCAGTGGCTCATGCCTGTAATCCCAGCACTTTGAGAGGTAGAGGCAGGCAGACTGCCTGAGCTCAGGAGTTTGAGACCATCCCGGGCAACATGACAAAACCCTGTCTCTACAAACTATACAAAAATTAGCCTGGCGTGGTAGTGCGCACTTGTGGTCTCAGATACTTGCTGAGGCATGAAGATTGCTTGAGCCCAAGAGGTGGAGATTGTGTCACTGCACTCCAGCCTGGGTGACAGAGGGAGACCCTGTATCTTAAAAATTAATAAATGAATAAATATAAATAAATAAATAAAACTTACTTTGAGTGAAATATGCAGATATCAAGTGAATGATGTAGCGAGCTTTGATGAATGTGTCAACCTTTGTATCCATCACCACAAACAAGATGTCGCACATTCCCATCACCTCAGAAGGTTTCCTCATGTCCTTGCCAGGGCTCCTCACTTTCCACAGGCAGCCCTAGCTCTCAGAGTCTATCCTGCTGGTTTAGTTTTGCCTATGTTTGACCTTAATTGGCCTTAATGGAATTGTACATTATATGTCTTGTGTGCTTGGCCTCTTTCAGTCCGCAGTACGTGAGGTTTCTATGCCTTGCATATATCAGTAGCTCATTCCTCTTTATTGCTCAGTAGTATTCCACTGTAAGAATAAACCACAAATTGTTTATCCATTTTTCTACTGAGACACATTTGCATTGTTTCCAGTTAGGGGCTATTATGGACAAATCTTACATAAACATTCATGTACATGTCTATTGTGGACATATGTTTTCACTTATCTTTGGTAAATACTTAGGAGTGGGATTGCTGCTTCTCACGTAGATGTATGTTTAACTTTATAAGAATAGCCAAACAACTTTCCAAAGTGACTGTACCACTTCACACTCCCCACAGCAATGTATGAAACTGCCTGTTGCTCCATAATCTTACCGCATTTTGCATATCAGTCTTTTTTATTTTAGCCATTTCATGGATGCAAAGGAGTATTTCCTTATGGTTTTCCTTTGCATTTCTGATAACAAATGATGTTGAACAAATTTTCCTCTGCTCATTTGCTATTCCTGTATCTTCTTTGGTGGGTGTCCAATTTTTTGCCCTTTTAATTGAGGTGTTTGTGTTTTATTGTTAATTTCTAAGAGTTCTTTATATAGTCTCCATTTAAGACTACTTTCAGATATATGTATTGTAAATATTTTCTCTCAGATGTGACTTGCCTATTCATCTTCTTTTTTCTTTTCTGATACAGGGTCTCACGGTCACCCAGGCTGGGGTGCAGTGGCACAATCATGGCTCACTGTAGCCTTGACATCCCAGGCCCAAGCAATCTTCATATCTCAGCCTCTCAAATAGCTAGAACTACTTGGCTACTAGTAGACATGAGCCAACATGCCTGGCTAATTAAAAAAAAAAAATTTAGAGATGGGGTCTTGCTGTGTTGCCCAGGCTGGTCTTGAATTCTGGCCCCAAGAGATCCTCCTGCCTTGGCCTCTCAAAGTGTTGGGATTACAGGTGTGAGCCACCAAAGCTGGTCTGTGTTCATCTTCTTAATTCTGCATTTTGCTGAGCAGAAATTTTTTATTTTCATGAAGTCCAATTTATCAAAATTTTAAATGTTTACTACAGTTTTTGTCCTTTAAAAAATATATTTGCCTCCTCAAAACCATTGACTTATTTTCTTGTTTTCTTTCAGGAGCTTTATAATTTTAGACTTTACATATAGGTTTATGATCCATCTTGAATGGACTTTTGTGTGAGCTATGTTTCAAGGTTCATTTTTGCCCTCTACATTTATCTAATTGCTCCAATACTGATTATTGTAAAGACGTTCCTTACCACATTGAAATGCCTTGGTACCTTGCCAAAAATCATTACAAGTATCTATATTGTTCTATTTCTGTATTCTCTATTCTTGTACCATTGATCTATCTTTGTATATTTAATTTATTAGCATTCTATCTTATTTCATAGCTTTACATTAGGTCTTGAAAACAAATAAGGTAAATGAATCCTCTAATTTTGAAATTATTTGTCAAGCTTATTTTGTAAATTTTAGTTACTTTGCATTTCCAACTTTAAAAAAGTGTGCTGAGACTTTTATTGCTACTGCATTAAATCTATAGGTTAATTAGAGGATAAATGACTAGCTGTAACATTTGCACTATAATTCTTACTGGAGATCAAGGGCAGTCCAGAAGAAATAAGAGAGGAGATAGCAGAAAGACCAAGGTTGATATAAAATCACTGGCAGAAGAGAAAGTGCACCCTAAGTTGTTCAGATTGAAAAAGAATCCTGATGGATGAGTACAAATTACAGGGAAAGAGGCTTAAGAGACTCAAGGAAGCAGTCTTGCAAAGGCAATGCTTCAGAAGAGAAAAGAGTAAAATGAAAGCAATAACAACCCTTTGAAAACTGTGCAGTAAAGAGAAAAAGAGGCAAGAAACATATTTAGGATCTTTCAAAACAAAATAATGTCAAATATCCAAGGACATAAGACCATCCCCCATTTTCACTACAGAAGCCATTAGATAAATAAACTGTACATTGCTCTTCTGGCAAGAGGGTGATTGTGAACTAGCAATCTTATAGACCACTCTATACTAACAGATCTGAACTCAAAATGCAGGCATAGGTACAAGAAATATTCATTTATTACAAAACTAATATAAAAATAAAAAATCAAACTGAAAATCAAATATAATAGAAATTAAAATCAAAACTTCTCTATTGGTAAACAATTTCCCTCACACACACAGAAACAATAACAAGGCAGAAGAAAACTATGACACAACACTTCAGATTTAATTAAGTACTCTCCCATAAGCATTTGGGAGTATAAAAAAAATCCCACCTTGAATCAGAAATCTAAAAACCAAGAAAATAGATATACAAAAATCAGCACAAAAGAAAATTATATTTGATTAAACTTCTGAAAGATACAGAAGAAAAATCCAAAATCATATTAAATAAAGAAGAAATTACAATGTTCCCAAGAAAGAATGAATTCCAATGAAAATTTAATAAAGGGCATAGGGAACAAAACAGAAACATAACCAAGACATGAACATAGAATAGAGAAAGAAGTAAAGATGTTCATGTAGAAAGTGTTTGAAGTGGAAGACAAAGAAAGAGGATCCAGCTTATGTATAATTTGAATCTCTAAAGACAAAAAACAAAGCCATAAAAAAGTAACATGTGAAACTATAATCCAAAAGCATGTTATAAAAATAAAAGAAAAAATTACCAAAATATTAAAAGGACTCACCAGGTACCCGGGAAAATTGGCCCACAAAAGTCAATCCATAGATATGTCCCAGTAGACCATTAGATCTTAAATAGAATAAATCCTCAAAGCCTCCTCTTCATAAAAAGAACACATATGCAAGGCAGCAGTAAAGATGCATTTTAAAAAACTCAAGGAAGAAAGTATGAAGCAATAATTTTATATCCTGTCAAGGTGTATTCTAAGTATCAAGGCTGTGGATAAGTAGTTTTAAATATGCAAAGAATTAGGATATTCTATAACCACAAGCCTTTCATGAACAATTTTCTAGAGTACGAGCTTCCTCTAAACAGGAGATCACTGGGAACCGTTTAACAAAAAGACCAATGGTGAGCATTTAATATGTATAGTAATAGATCTAAAATTAAAATAGAAACAAGGATAAAAGTAAAATTATAATGTTCTATGCTCTATATTATGTATTATATGCTGTAGTAGCATCATATTAACAAATTACAATGGCATTTAATCAATTAATTAAAAATATTTACAATATGGCTCACAGAATATAACCCAATATTATATAATGTATACATGTTACTCATTTAAACAAAGACTTTCAGAAAGACTAAAACTAAAGGAAAGAGCTGCTGCCACTGCCACCTGTCACTAAGGCTAGCACCACAGAGCATCTCACAATTAGGGGAATGGGGAAGCTGTCCAAGAACCAATTAATGGGCTACCTCTCCAATGCTCAGAGGGAGAAAGAAGAGGTAACACAAAATTAAACTGGCATTTCTTCAAGGTAAGGTGAAATATGTGCACTGCACCCTGTCTCTCACAATAAATGCAGCTCTAAAACCTAGATCAGTAGTGAGTTTCACATTTTTTTTTCACCAGTATTCCACAACCTGATCTCAATATAAACCAAAACTCGAAAGTGTGTCCTAGACACAAACGGACATCTCCAGGAGAAGCCCTCTGGAACTCCTCTGCTTTGAGGTGTAGAGAAATAACTACTAACACATAGACAGTGTGAGGAAAAACACTGTTTTTCTCTCAAGTTTCCTTTTATGGCAATGGTGGCAGCAACAGAAGTAGCACTGGATGCCATAGTCTTTATAAGAGGAGGAGCCTTCCTCTGTGATCCGAGGAGTTTTGGTTCCAAGACAGTCATGCAAACTCATTGCTCCTTCTCTTTCTAACCACTTACTGCCTGGTTTTGCATATGGATGCAGTCATGGGACATGCATATCAAAATGGTGAAACTAAAATTCAAGACTTTTGGCTGGAAGACTGAAAAAGGGAGCTCCAGGGAAGCAGAAGTTACCAGGAACAGAGTGGAGAGAGAGCACCTCAGAAATATGACCATGAAATTGGTGCTGAATTCTTGGGCTTACCCCAGAACTGTATGTGTGTGGCACACATGGGACAAATTTGAACTTAAAGCTTTAAAAACTGAGTGGGTATTAAAACCACAATCCACAGGAGACTGGTAATAACTTGCAGCCTAAATCAAATAAGGTGGATTGCCTGCAAAAACAAAAAGTAACATTCTCTATAGGATTTGAATGAAGTTCAGGGTATCATAATGTAATATTCAAAGAAGGCAAGACACAATTAAAAATTATGCATCATAAAAACAGTCAGGAGAATCTCACTCATATGGCAAAAGATGATCAACAGACTCCAAAGTGGAAGGACACAGATGTTGGTATTATTTGACAAAGACTTTACAAAGCTATTATAAAAAAATGGTCAAGAAGTAATGAAATGAGTGGAAATATTTTAAAAGTCTCAGCAAAGAAACACTAGATATAAAGAAGAACCAAAGGAAATATTAGAACGTAAAAATACAGTAATCAAAATTTAAAACACTGAGTAGGTTTAAATAGGATCAATACCAGAATGGAGATGATGGAATAAAGAATTAGTGAACCTCAAGATAAATTAATGGAAATTATCCAATATAAATGGCACAGAGGAAAAAGCAAAAAAAGCTTCCCAGGAAGGTGTTGGAAAATACCAAAAGGTCGACTTTTGTGTCATTGGAGTTTCAGAAAGAGAGGAGAAAGAAGACAATGCAGAAAATCACTTAAAGAAATAATAACAGAAAATTTCTCCAATTTGTCAAAAGACATAAATTCAAAGACTCCAGAAGCTGACTTCACTTCAAACAGGATAAACCCTGTGTGCACGTGCACATACACACACACACACACACACACATACACACAAATAATGCCCAGACATATCATAATCAAATCAATGTAAACAAAAAACTTCAAAACAGCCAAAGAAAAATGATATATTACTTATAACAACGTTTGAAGAACTGTGCTTTCTTCTATTCACAATAGCAAAGACTTGGAACCAACCCAAATGTCCATCGATGATAGACTGGATTAAGAAAATGTGGCACATATATACACTATGGAATACTGTGCAGCCATAAAAAAGGATGAGTTCATGTCCTTTGTAGGGACACGGATGAAACTGGAAACCATCATTCTGAGCAAACTATCGCAAGGACAGAAAACCAAACACCACATGTTCTCACTCACAGGTAGGAATTGAACAATGAGAACATTTAGACACAGGCAGGGGAACATCACACTGGGGCCTGTCATGGGGTGGGGGAGGGGCGAGAGATAACATTAGGAGAAATACCTAATGTAAATGAGGAGTTAGTAGGTGCAGCACACCAACATGGCACATGTATACATATGTAACAAACCTGCACATTGTGCACATATACCCTAGAACTTAAAGTATAATAAAATAAAAACACTAACCAAAAAAAAGAAAGAAAAATTGTGCTTTCTTGTAAGACACCATTTATTCCAGAGGAACTGAGATAATATTTTTGAAGTATTTAAAGAACAGAATTATTGACCCAGAATTCTATATCCACCAACAATGTTTTTCAGAAATGAAAGTGAAATAAATACATTCTAAGACAGTCTCAGCTAAGAAAAACTATAAAAATTCATTGCCAGCAAATTTGTTCTAAAATATTTACAAAAGGAATTTCTTTAGACAGAAGAAATTACAACAGAACATCAGTAATGAAGGAAGAGGAACAGAAATAGTAAGTACCTAGGTAAATATGACTGACTATACTTTTCTTCTAAGATTCCTTAAAATGTTTGAATTATGAGAGTAAAAATTGACATTATCTGATAAAGTTTTTGATATATGTAAGTGTAATATATAAGACAACTAAAACATAAAATGGAGAGGGTATAGGGATCTATATGTTTGTCAAAATTTCTACATTATATTTGACATGGTAAAAATTGATTCTAAATATGGAAAAGTTAAATATGTATATTGTAATCCCTATAACAAATACTAAAAATTATACAAAGAAATAGAGTACAATATAGATTTTTTTTAAATGGAGTACTGAAAATACTTCAGTGGAGTACTTAAAACCATTCAAAGGAAGATAGGAAAAGAAAACAATGCAACAAAAAAGAGAGGGAACAAACAAAAAATAAATATTAAGACAGTAGACATTAATCAAAACATAATAATTACATTAAATACAAATGATCCTACACACCATTTAAAAGATAGATTGTCAGAATGACTATATATTCTCTATAAGAAACTCACTTGAAATACAGCAAACTACGTAGATTAAAAGGTAAAGGATGGGTTTTGGTGTGTCTTACACACACTAACCAAAAGAAAACTGCAGTGGCAATATTAATATAAGACAAATTAAACTTCAGAGCAAAGAAAATTACCAGAAATAAAGAAAGACATTACATATTTTTAAAAGGTTAAATTTACCAAGAAGACATCAAAATCCTAAACATATTTGTAGTAAAAAGAGAGCTTTTAAAAATGAAAGAAAAAGCTAAAATAAATGGAAAAACCCATGGTTAATGTTGGAAACTTCAAAACTCCACTTTCACTAATTGATAGAACTAAAAGGCAGAAAATCACAAGGATATAGAAGATAAGAAAAATGCCACTAACAAGCTGGATGTATTTGATGTTTATAGAACACTCCAGCCAACAATAGCAGGATATATATTCTTTTAAGTGCATATGTAACATTTACCAAGGTAGATGACATAGTGGATCATAGAACAAACCTTAACAAATTTTTAAAAACTTTAATCATACAAAGTATGTTATCTGACTTTAAAATATTTAAACCAGATATCAATAACAGAAAAATAAAAGGGAAATCTTCAAATATATAGAAATAAAACAGCACTTCTAAATAAGCAATTGGTCAAAGAGAAGATCACAAAGGAAATTTGAAAATATTTTGAAGTGGACAAAAATAAAATACAACATCTCAGATTCTGTGGGATGCAGGTAACCAATGCTTAGAAGAAAATTTGCAACATTAAATGCTTATATTTGATAACCTAAATAGTAGATATATCGCTATATGAAGTGCTTCTGAAAAGCGTTATAGTCCTTTAATGAAAAAGGTGAAAGGAATTAACATTTATTGACACCTTATCTTGATCCAGACACTGTATTAAGCATTTACCCGTGCTTTCTTATTTCACTATCATGATAAACTGGAAGGTAAATATTCTCATTATATTCATTTCACAAATGAGGAAACTGTAGCTTAAAAAGGCTAACTTCCCCAAAGTCACACAAATCCATTGTCAAGGCTGATTTAGTTGCTCAGTAAAGCAGTGGCTAAATCATTAAAACACTAAACAGAAAAGCAATGCATGAATGGAGGAATGGAGGGATAGACGGATGGAGGGACACACTGATCAATGAAGAGATAAATAGAAATATGTAGATAAATTTTGTTTTACATGGTACAGCCATGACTCAAATGTACTGTATATAAATAAAACCCATGGGAGAAAACACAGTCTTTCCACTATAAGGGTATTTCCAAAATTTAGTGCATCATAACCATTATCTAGAATGCTTGTTAGAGCTACAGATGCTCAACTTCCCTCTTAGGAGAGCCCGGTTACATGGGTCTATGAAGGAAAACAGGAATCTGTGTTTTTATCAAGCTCCTCAGGTGAGTATGCTAAGACAAATGGTGGAGATGCTGTAATACACCAAATTCCTAATAAAGACGTAGAGGATGTAAGGAACTGCCTCAGTCTTCTGAGTGATTAGTTCAGATCACACCAACATAGAAAAATGCACCAAAGCCCATACAGCAGGAATTTTATTATATAATTAACATAGCAGTACCTCACATAAATGGAGATGGGTTCAGTGATCAGGAGATGAACTGTGCTAGTCTGTGAAGATGTGAATCACTGCCAAGGTCATGAATCAGCTACAGGAAGGAAGAGGTCAGGATAAGGTCATCTGTTTTTGTGTCTCAGGCCCTGTGTGTCTGAGTCTGGGAGAAGGCCTTTGGGATACCTTTCATCATTTTATTCAAAAAATATTTTTGGAAATGTAATAATTTAAATTTTCCTGAAGCATGCATTTGAAGATTTTTGGTGGGTACATAGAATGAGCATTAAAGGAACCCAGTCAACCATGACGAATTTGCTTTTCTTCACTCTTTATTCCCACAACATGAATTTTGTGGAAAAATACTAATTTTGTGCCATGATGTAACCCACCCCCTGAGAGAAATTTCATCATCAAAGTCAAAATGTGGCTTACTCATATTTTAAAAATATGAGCAAGAAGCCCCAAGAAGTATATTTTAGAAACAAACCCAAAGATTTTATATTTAACAACGAACCCAAATAATTATATATTTCCAAATCACAAATGTCTGTATTTGTGAAAGGTCCTGGGTTCTATCCCTTGGGAATACTGAAGGTCTGTAAACTATACCTCTTTTCTGCATAACATTACACTTAAAAGTATTAATTACAATAGATGCATGTTGGAAATATCAACCGGAATTTGAGGGACAAGCCATGATTATTTAATATATAAAATTAAACTTTTGAAAGCTTATTAAGACTGCATTAGTTTCATCAGTTTTATGTGAATAAAATAAAACTTTGAATACAATGATCTAGCTTCAGACTAAGAGCATAGTAAGTATTATGTTCAATGGAGAAAATTTGCTCTGATAAAAAAAAATGGGAAGAATTAATCTGCAGCCTCAAGGGATGATGAGCGACTGCTTTGCAGTATGTTCTTTAGTAAGTGTGCTGACAATGGAAAGGGTTATTCTTCACTCATGTATTAATGGTGCAATTCCTACAACATAGAATAGGTCCAATAGATGTACATTAACTAATTCAACAGGGTCTCATGGATTCAAAACTGATGATATGCTTTCACATACTAAGAGAAAAATAATAGATCACATCACAGCTCCTTGGAATTTGGTAGTGGCATACTTTAAATTCAGGATGATACATATTTTGCATGTTTTGCAATATTTTTCCTTTTGAGCTGATGAAAAACATCATTAATCAGTTATAGCTCTGTAATACTCAGTTCAGGAAGCCACTGCCAAAATTCAAGAAAATCTTGATAGAAGAACCCCACTTGCTAAACCTGCTAAGAAGCTGCTTAATTATTTTGGAAAGAACTAAGTTCAAGGAGGAAGAGTCATGGTATGGAACAAGGACAAAAAAGAAAGAATACAACCACTAGAATGTTTAAAATTTTAAAGGCAATATCAATGTTGGCAAATAGGTGAAGCAGTTGGAACTCATTCATTGCCATTTAAAGTAGACTTCTCCCACTTTGGAAAACTGTCTGGCAATAAAACAAATATATACTTACTTTTTGTTCCAACAATTCCACTCCTAGGCATATATAAGAGAAATGATTGCATGTGCCAAAAAACATGACTTGTACGTGAATACTCAGAACAACTTTATTCATAATAGCCAATGTACAATTATATAAGAACAGGTAAATCAATTGTAGTCTTTCATATAATAAAATATTGCATACCCCACCAAATAGAACAAATTACTTACATATATAACAACATGGATGAAATATCAAAAGATTGAATACTACTGGAATCCATTTATATGAAGTTCAGGGACCTTTCTGGGGTGACAATAATTTTCTAGATCTTGATCTGGCTGGTGATGACATTGCTGTATACATAGGTAAAAATTCACCAAGTTGTACATGTAAGATTATTGTACTTTATATAAGTTATTCCCCAATAGAAAATAAAATAACATAAAAAAATAACAAAGAAAGAGCAGGATGTGTTCATGGCTTGGAGATTACTGTAGGAAGCTCAAAAATGTAACAATTTTCCCCCCTCTTGGTTCCCTTTTTTGGCTTTTGTTGCTCACTTCTGTAGCTCCTATGTAGCTGGTGTGTTAAGGGAATGAGCCTCTTTCTTGGAAAAAGCATTCCCTTTGTTTAGAAGTTCCAACAGGACTATTCTGGGGCAGGAAAATGGAAGACTACAGCAGGTTTGTCAATCAGCTTCTCAAAGTACAAAAGTAGCCCAACCTAAGTAATAAGTAAAGAATACCATTTAGGCATGCATGACCATTGCTTTGATTTTTAATGGGTATTCCTGGAGTTCCTGGAGAACTCTCTTGAGAGTGTCTCAGGGATCTAGTGGGGAAAATATAACCACAAGCAGCAACTGGTAAGGATTTGGGGATTTGGGGTTCTATAATCTGTTTTCTCAAGCAAACACACAATCTTCTCAAGGTTTTTATTTGTTTTTGTGTGTGTGTGGTGGGAGGGGTTTGGTAATATTTTGGTTACAAGGAACAGAAGTATACATAAGCTAACTCAAGTAAGAAGGAAGATTATTAAACCATTGAAAATGAATCTCACAGAATCGAAACATAAAGTATAGCAGGACACCACAGGAAATAAAGTGGGAATTGGAAAATAAATCAGAAACAGAAACAGAGGTGCGTTTTCTACTCCTTTCTCTCTGTGTCTTGAGCCATGTCCATTATTCTCCTACCACAGAGCTGCCTTGCAGCATACAGATCTGTTGCTCAACATGACTGTGCTAACATGGGTGACAACATGGTAACTTCAATCCCTAAGTGTGACTTTCCATATGTAAAAAGTTTACTCTCTGTCATTGTAGGTTCAGTTAATTAAAGCCTATGAAAGCCTTTTAGGCTTTCAAGATCTGTTTGTTGGGCTAGTTCTCAGGGGCTTCTGAATTGAAATGCGATGTTGAACACAGGATAAAATTTTACCAACTCATACAAATGCTATAAAAGCAAATATATGTCTATGTACATTTCAAAAGTATGCATACACACAAAAACCCAAACACAAATAGTTACAGCAGTTTTATTTATAATTGCCAAAAACTGGAAGGAACAAAGATGCCCTTCAATAGGTGAATGGAAAACAAACTATGGTACATCTATGCAATGGATCACCATTCTGTGACAGCAAGGAATTAGCTATCAAGCTACACAAAACTAAGGATGAATCTTGAACACATGTTACTAAGTGCAATAAGCCTGTCAAAGAAGGCTGTATACTGCATGATTCCTTTTATGTGACATTCTGGGAAATTATAGAAATAGTAAACAGAGCAGTGATTGCCTGCAGCTTGGGGAAGGGAAAATGTTGAGTAGGTGAGGCACAGAGGACTTTTTAGGATGCTAAAACTATTTTGTATGACACTATAATGGTGGATACATGGATCTATGAATTTTTCAAATCCTATAGAACTTTACAGCACAAGCAGTAAACCTTGAAATTGTGAAAAGAGTGGACTTTAAGTGTTCTCACTACAAAAAAGATAGGCATGTGAGAGAATGCATATGCTAATTAGTTTGTTGTAGCCATTTAATAATGTATACATGTATCAAAACATCATGTTGTGTACCACAGTATATATAGCTTTTATTTGGCATTTTGAAATAATTTTTAAAGCAAATGAAAAGAGAAAACAGTGAACCTTAATGTATACAATTTTTTAAAAGTCATTTAGAAGGTCTAGGATTCCAGGTCTGGGATGCAAACTGCGACATAAGAATCTAACTGTGCTACCTGTGAGTATATAAAATAATATCATTGAAGAAGATGGGAGAAAATGTGCTGATCTTAGTAACTTTGGAAATGAGTAGAGATTGTAAGACTGAAGGCAAAGAAATTGCACATAAACTCTGTACTATAGTTGATAAAGTTATTTTTCATGGGGATATGGGTTAACAATTCTAAAACTACACTATACATGTTTACTGAAACTATACAATTAAGTAAATTCATGGTGGATGGTAGGATCCAGCTAGCAGGTACAGACATGCAATAGGATGCTAGAATGATCCACGTAGCAATGGATTGGAGTTGGAGGCATTCAGTATGAACTTATGTTAGTGTAACATAGAGATACATTAAATATAGAAGTAGTTATAGGTAGGTACATGTACATTAATGGATTAATATACACACATTTTCTGTAAGCTAAAATGGCTTAGAGGCAACAAACTCCATTAGCAACACGCACATCTAGTGCCCCAGATCTTCATTTCTACTACTATTATCCAATAATAGGAACAATCTACTTTTGGGGAAATGGTTGATTCTAGGACTAAGAGAATATGCAACACAAGTCTGAAGCATCTTGTGTTGCAGAATGTAAGTAAGTGCTCAAAAACAACAACAAAAAAGTATATGCACACAATGATGGGGGTATGTCAAAGAGACACAGGAGCCAATTGAAAGTGCTCCCAATAGCCAAAATTGTAGTGTTTTAACAATAAAATAAGCAATGAGAGTATTCAATGATAATCTAAAGTATAAAATAAATATCCATGAGTCTATACTGATATGATTGAATTAAGAAATCAATAAACAGGGAAGAACAGACAAAATTTTCTGTGCAGAATAATTCCAAATAATTTATGTAGATCCTTTCCCTCAAGGAGATGGAGCACAGTTCTCCATTCCTTAAGTGTCAGCTGCACTTAGTGGCTTTCTTCTCAAGTAAGCCCCAGGATATTTCTCACTTTCCATATCCCTTATGAGACATGCTACCTCTATCTCTCTGGTCTTCTTTCCAAAAACTCATGACCTCAGTTTAATTATGAGAAAAATATCACGCAAATTCCCAGCTGAAAGACATTCTATAAAAATATCTGACTAGTAGTCCTCAAAACTGTTAAGGTAGCTGGGCATGGCAGCACAACTGTAGTCCCAGCTACTTGGGAGGCTGAGGTGGGACGATCATTGAGCCTAGGAGTTCAAGACTGCAGTGAGCCGTCATCATGCCATTGCACTCCAGCTTGGGTAACAGAGCAAGACTTTGTCTCAAAAAAAATTTTTTTAAAGTTTTTTAAAATTAAAAACCTGTTAAGGTCATCAAAAATAAGAAAAGCCCAGAAAAGCATCACAGCCAAGAGAAGCCTAAGGAGACATGACTATATTTGACATGATGCCTGATATTTTTCTCATAATTAAACTGAGGTCATGAGTTTTTGGAAAGAAGACCAGAGAGATAGAGGTAGCATTAAGAAAAGCCCAGAAAAGCATCACAGCCAAGAGAAGCCTAAGGAGACATGATGACTAAATGTCCCCGTACAGAAAAAGAGCATGGGTAAAAACTAAGAAAATCAGAAAAAATATGGATTTTAGATAATAATGACATGTCAATATTAATTCATTAGATGTAACAAATGTAGCATACTAACATAAAATATTTACAAGAGGGAAAAACGGGCATAGGGTATACAGAACTCTGCATTATCTTTGCAATTTTTGTAAATCTGAAGCTATCTATAATAAAATTTTATTGAGAAAATACATGTACTAGCTTAAGAGTACCAAAGGGATATTTCCAAGTAAGAAAAATGAAGGGGAAATCTATATAGTACACAGAAGCAAAAGATGTGTTGCCAAGGTGAGTGGTGCAGAATGTAAGTAAGTGCTCAAAAAAGAAATATTAATAAAACACACACACACGCACACACACACACACAACGATAGGGGTATGTGACAGGCCCAAGAATTGGACATAGGGATGCCCAATGACAAATACCAGCTGAGGAGCCAGAATTGGGCTCCCCACTTGAACTGGGGAATATATTGTGAGTTCACACATAAAAATCCAGATATCCTTACCCTCCAGATTGGAAATTAGCCTTCTGCCCCAGGTAATGACTGTGAAACATGTTACTTGCTTGAGCTCAGAACACCAAGCCTATGTGTGGCTAGATACAGACCCTGAGTCGGAGCTGTGTGTGTAGTATAAACCTTAAGAAGATGCACTTACATAAAACATCACTGGGAGCCAATGAAATCCACAGGACCAGGCACAGGCAAGTGTGAAAACAATCCATTAGGAGGTCCTTATAACCCAAGGCACAAGACGCAAGATGAATTCATAGTCAAAAATTATAAAGCTTTTGAGGAAGTTCAACATCATAACAGTTTACAGACTCAACTAATGAGGGAATTTACATTTTAGGAGTTAGAGATAATGGAGCAATCTAAAAGAGATCTAAATATACCTGTTTGAAATGTCCTGTGGAAGAAATAGCATGATAAAAATAAAAACAGCGTTTATGAAAGAAGAGTCAGTGGATTTTTTTTCCAGTAGAAACGCTGAAAAAATACAGTCACTGAGAAAAAATTCTAAAAAAAAAAAGTTTTAATCAATGGTTTTTAACCTTGGTTACGCATCATAGTTATTGATGTCCATCCCCTGACCCACACCGATTAAACCAGAAACTCTAGGGGTGGGACCAGGCATTGATATTTTGTTAATCTGCCAGGTGATTCTAAGCTACAGCCCCTATGTGAGGTACTCTGTTAACATATTAGACATAACTGAAGAGAGAAGTATTAACAACAGCAACAACAAAACTAGACATAGCCTGAGACAGAAAAGAGGAGAAAAAAAAGAGAATGACAAGATGATAAACAAACAAGTTAAGTTAAGAAACATGAAAGATGTAATAAGAAAAGTCTGATTCATACACTTAATATGCATTCCAGAAGGAGAAAATAGAATTGTGGAGGAGAATTCGTCAAACAGAAAATGGTTACATCTTTTCCAAAAATGATGCAATATATCAAAAGCTCCATTGGATGCTGAGTAGATAAATAAAAATAATCCAGACCTAGACACACGATAGGGAAATGTAAAGAGGAAATCCTGGAAGTAGGTGTGGGTGGAGGGCAATGAGGCATCTCTAATACTGATGTAATTGTTGCAAGAAAAAAATTAAAATGTAGTTGTAGTATCGGAGCCTATTCTAATGTGCACTCATGCGCAAAGTAATGCAAGGTTGCTTAGTGAATACTGACTACATGCCATGTGCTGTCCTAAGAACTGGCAGACAGAAAGATAAATAAGACATGGTGGAAGAACTCCAGGGAAGAGGAGAAAGTCACGTATGCAACCATGGTGGATCGTATTAATAGCACCAATACTTCAAACCTCCCTGTGTCCGGTGATTTTTTTTGTGACTTTACAGTTCTTTCCAGAGTTTATTCTCTCATTGCCTTAAAAATGGGCTGACCTTGAACTTTCTTTAGACTGGAATTCACTGGACTTGATGGTAAGTTAATTCTGAGACTAGGTCTCAAGAGACCGCGAGTATTTCTGCTGTGCTTCTGCTTTACTGTGATGACATGCCCAGGCTAGCCTGCTGGAGGATGAGAGGCGTGGGAAGCAGAGATCAGTCACCCCGGTCACCCCAGCCAACAGCCAGCCATGAATGTAGGTGATCTCAGCCAAGATCAGTAGAGCCAACCATCCTACATGTCTGATGAACAAGTGGCTATTATTGCAGGCCATACAGATGCCACTGATACGCCAGCTCCCCATAATTCAATGTGATGGAGCACACAGAAACAATCAGCAGGAAAATAACTCCAAATTTTAATTTTTCTCCCCCTAAACCATATTACACTTGTTTCCTTGGTTTCACAAAGTTCCAGCTTGTTCCGTCTGGTAAATGTGTTGGTGGCAAAAGCTGTGAGACATGGTGGCAGATGAAATCTCTTGCCCTTAAATAGCTGTCAGCTCAAAACTATAAACAGTAAATACTGTGAAGCCTGTCTTAAACCGCAGCCCAAGGGAGCCGCAGAAATTGGATGCCTCATAGAAATGATCTTCAAGTAAAGGTTGAATGCAATAGCCTTGGGGATATTTTCAAATGGTGGCTCCAGACAGAGTTGTCTGATGGGAAGCGTTCGCCAGCCCGGGCTTCCTGGAGTTTGCCTGCTCTGAGACACATAATGAAAAAGAGAGCTTCAGGGTTCATCAGGGGATGGCACAGAGGCTAGGAAAATCCAAAGTATTTTATAATGTCCAGGTAAATGCTCTACTTGTGGATTCATTAATTAGACTTTCAAAGATAAGAGGCCAAACAAAAAGCTGAACTTTTTCCTCAAAGCTTGCCTTCATCTCACTGAGCAACATGCAAAATGCCCCTCACAATAAATCGTTTCCCCTTCCCAGGTAGAGCCACCTGCATTTGGTGTGTGTGATTTGGGGTGTTGAAAGCTAGTCAAAGCAAGCAGGAATGAGAGGGCTGGTTAGCAGCTCTGCTCCGCAGTGTGGGAAGTGGTTAGGCTGCAGAGGGGGCACCCTAATACATGCCTTTTGAAATCAGAGCAGCTTAAGCCCTTGAGAGGGGATGTAGGGACCCTGGGGTCCCAAGGGGAAAGATCTTGCAGCCCTGATAAGAATGGTTGCCTGGCAAGGCTAAGCTGGAATGGGAATCTCCAGGCGTGGAGAGCGTCCACTCTTGCTGTGGTCAGAATCAGAACGGAGAATGCGGAGCATGAGACAGAGGCTTTCCGTAAACATGGCTCATTCTCAGAGCACTTCAGGGCTGGGTTCCCAGAGGGCGGACATTCCTAGAAATGGTGCAGATGCACAGCCCCTCCTTCCAGGGCACCGCCCCCGCAGCCCGGCAGAGCAACCGCAGACATTTATTTTCCTTCTCCGAATAACACCGCCGCGCTGGGTGGAAACGAACCCGAGAGCCCACACTTGGCCAGCGGCCGCGGGGAGTGGGCGCCAGCAGTAGGTCCCTGCTGGGGCTGTCGCTCAGCTTCTCCCTGCGGACCTCGGACACAGCCCCCACCAAGCTGCATGCGTCCCGGCCTCCTCTCTTTCCAAAATCCGGCTGCTCCTGCTGTCAGGCACCTGAGAGGGAGCTTCCCTTAGCCTTGGAATCGCTGCCAAGGGGTCGAGCAGACTTTTCAAATTCTCTCCCCCTCCCCGGAGCCCCCACCTTCACTTAGACATTTGTAGGTCACTATTTGTTTATTTATAATTTATTGATTGATCTTTAAAATTTAATAGGCATTAGAATCACATGACATCATGCTAACAGTTCCTGATGTGAAATCTGTCTGTTTCAAGATTTTATATAAAATATTCCGTTATGTTATTACACTTGTAATCTGTAGACTCACTGCGTTTGCATAGTAGCATCCTCAGCAGGGCGATGCAGACCCGGACTTCTTGTTGAAGAGAGGGAGGAAGCTTCCTCATAAAAGGCCAGACTCTCAGTGGGCTCCGTGTGAATCTGTCTCCACACTCACGGCTGTCTAATACTGCATGCCTCAGCGTTCTCATCTATGAAATGTGAATATTAGTAGTACCTATCTTATAGGATTTGTGCTATCAAAACATAATCCATATTAAGTAGATAACTCAATGCTTGGCACATAGTGAGTACCCACTGTTAGTATTAGAATTGTTTCTGTAAATACTATTGCTACTATTAAAATTTTTCTGAATCAGCTCTTAATTTGTGGATGACATGAAACCTTTTCAGAAGTAATTTAATGTATCTTATTACAAGGCAAATTCTTTTGGTTTTCATATTTTTCTAATAAATACAAGAGAAGCTGACAAAAACAAAATGATAAAGCAAAGATAGAAAAGCGAAGGCAGGGAGATCAATTTTAATATCAAATAAAGCAAAGATATTGAGAGAGAGAGATTTTTGTGTTCATTGCAGACAACATTCCCATTCAAGATATAGCAGCAGAAAACAAACAGGCATACTAACAATTTTGTGCTTCTGACTTTGTACTCTTTGTCTAAAAAGTGACTCCTAAAATTGTATAAAATTCAGGGCCACAAATCTGAACTGCCCCTGAAAACATGTAAAGCAAAAACTGTTAGGATTGTAAGAAAATTAACAGCTTCCATATATTTGATTAGAAACAGTTGTAGAAGAATATTTAACAACACAGGAAGATGTTCGTGATATATTACATGCTAAAAGATTAATAACAGTTTCATGTACATATGTCCTGAGGTCAAGGACAAGTTTGCCAAACAGACCAGTTCCCCTTGGAGAGTCACCTTAAAGTCCTAATTAGCCTATTAAAGGCTCTGAGAAATCCAAACACCAAGTTTAACTCTTAAATATAGTGTTTTCTACCACTTTTATTTGAGAATGCAGAACTTTTCCACAATACTCATATTAAACTTCTTGTGAACAATTTTTAATATACACCTTTTTGGGATATGCTATCTTAGAAGCACGTCCATTAGAATCAAGTTAAAAAAAAAGAAAAGCCAACTCTATCAGGTGTGAGTGTGTGTGTGTGTGTGTAATATAAATTGTATAACTATGTAAATATGATATAAAAGGCTACTGGAAAGGATACCAATTATCACTTTTACAGATGACATGATACAATTTTCTCCTTAGACTACTCAAGATTAAGATTGAAAAAATATTAGAACCATATTTTAGTGTATATGTAAAATAAATATATTAGAAACTGATTTGACTTACTTTTTATCTGCTACCTATCTACACTGCTTGAGTTTTTGCTTTACCATGATATTATTTTTACAATTTAAAAAGTCTTCTTTAAATTCATGAGGCGTTAGGCTCTTAGAATGAAAGATACTGCCTCATTTCTTGATAATTAGAAACTGTTAAGAAGTCACTTAAGGAATCAGCAGTATTAGTATCTGATAAAATAAGAACCTCTCAAAATTTGATGTATTGCTGTGTGCAGGGCTCACTCCAATTTCCTGGGAATGATCTGGCACTAGAGGTCCCATCTCCCTGGTCTCCCAGGGGCAGGGCTACACCCAGCTCAGTTTCCCTCAGGACTCTGGATCTTCCACATCTTCAGACTCTGAGCTGTTGGCATTTCTCAGCATCCCTCTAGACAGCTGGCATCTCAACTCATACTGCCCGGTGCTTAAGCTACAAGTGTTAATTCCTGCACACCAAGGTCACTGGCACACTCGTTCCATTTGAAGGAGTGAGCAGCAGGGGAAATGGGGTGCCTATTCTGACTAATACCCTGGGCACTTGGGCCCAAACTCTCATGGACAGGACCTGTATGCCTGCTGGTTTTCTGCCCACAGTTCTAGCCTATCTTGGGATCTTGCCTGGTGTCCACCCCAAGCTGTGCCTCAACAGGTGCATGGGACAGGTCATTCACATGGAGTCTCATGGAGTGGGATGTGCAAATGAGTTAATTTTATCTCAGCAAAAGTGATTGGGTGCTTTATGACACCATTGCCTCAAAAATTAAACTTTACATCTGGTTGTAGGTACGCTGAACTCAAGGCATTTGTTTTGTTTTGCTTTATTTTGTTTTGTTTTGTTAGGGTATGCATTTTGCACTAACTCAGTAATTCTCAAGTGAGAATTTAAAAGGGACTTTCAAAGTGATGGAAATTGCATTGCCTTTATTTATGGGGGTGGGGAGAGGAGGAACAGATTGGCTCCAGGGCACTGACTTAGACATTATTAGCTACTAAGCTGGGTGCATCCGTTGTCCACTCCATATTCTCTCTTGTAATTTGTTTCATAGATGAACAACGAGCAGAGCATTGGAGTAGAGTCTTCCTTGATGGATCAGTGAGTGGAAAATAGTAAATCTTCTTTTTCCCAAAGTTAATGCTTTACGTTCTTACCAAGAGCATTATCCTATAATAAATACAGAATTAAATTGTTTAAGAACTCAAGGTAAGCAATTCTCCCATTTGCAGCTATTTATTAGGTATATTTAAGGGATGAATAAATTCATTTTCACCACAAGTAATTTGAAAACCAATCTACTTATTTGTGTGAATTCAGTGATTCCCTATGAACTTTCAGAATATATATATATATATATATATATATATAGATCAGCTACTTATCTGTGAAGGGTGACATATTGACCGAACAGCTCATTATTTTTAAGCTCTACAAATATATCTCACCTGCCTATTTACTCAAACTAAACCATGCATTTCTTAAGAATATTGTGTGGGTCTGGTAATAGCTTGTCCAATGAATGCGCAAAAGTTATTACAAGCAAGTTCAGTAAGATCAAAGTAAACAGTTATAGGGCTAAGCATGACAACAGGTGCAGCTGAAAGCACATGACTGAAAGGAAAATGGTAATGAGGGGTGGAGTTAGGTGCCTCCACCCTGTGGATCAGACACATGTCTATCACACAGGCACCCAGAGGAGTTTGGCAGGAAGATATTCAGGGCTTGGGGATATGCCGTTTGCTGTCTCTAAGGGATGAGTCGATACAGATCTCAGGGGCAATTTGCTAGCTCTTCCCTCGCACATTTCCAGGGCACAATAATTGGCCCAGTGGCTTCTACAAAAAGCCCCTGAGAAAACTTACAATTGGCAAAGCATTTTAGACTAATGGAAACCTGGATGGATTTTTCTTGTAAGTTGCCTTATATTTTATATTATAGAAAAAAAACTAAGAGAATATACTATTTATTGAAAGCCACTATTTAGCTCTTTTTAAGGCAAATAATTATCAAGAGACCGTAGTTTTTTTGTCATTCTAAATCCAATGAAACAGATGCTCACATGACCTCTGGAGGCTGCACCAGCTGAGGCTTGGCATGGCAAGGCAAGTGAATCCTCCCATTGTCATAACCTCTGCCTGTCCTTCAGTTCCTCTCCCAGGCCTGGGTCCTTACCTCCTGCGCACATGCACACTCTTAAAACAGCTTCTTAGCACAGCTCCAACCACTCAACAGGAAGCTTGTCCAAACTAAGAAACCAAGATCTTGTCCTTCATTCCTTCCTAACATAAAAGTTCCAAACCTTTTTTAGGAAGGCAAAACTTGTATCATAGCCAGATGTACACACTAGTCTAGCTAGATGGATACCAGGCACCTACTACCCAATGCCTTGCCAGGGATTTCTATAGTGTTTTTCCCTTTTATTTTTTTCATTTGGATCTGTGTCCAATGAAAATGTTTTCATAATCCCTTAATGTTACTACCAAATAAGTATGTGAGAAATTAAGGATTTCTGAAATTATGTACCTCACATATACAGCGTATATATGTGTGGGTATTATATATATAAGCTTATATCTATACGTATATAAAGTTCAAAATGCTATCTTAAAGCTTGAAAATGAGCCATTGGAAATGTATTTTCACTTGAGAAATGACTCATGCAAAAGCCCACTTATACAGAGAACCCACCCAGCAGAGTCACACAAGAACTGAGATGGTGGAGTAAATGAAGACAAGATTGACCTAGAATTCCCACCTGAAGTATCCTCAGGACAACCTTCCTGTCCTCCATTCAGCCTCAGGCTGTCATTTGTAGGGACTTCAGTAAAGGATCATCTTGTGGAAAATGTCAAAGTGTAGAAGAGAAGGGACATAGCTCTTGTATTGTTGATTTTAAATGGTGGGTTTGACTCTGGGGTTTTGAAAAGCAGCAAGAACAAGATAGTGTGTGTCACCATCATGATGGGTAGGGTTCATGGCAGCAAACCAAGTGAGCAATCATTCCAGTGGGATCCAAGGGCTCAAACCTAGGTCAGGCAAGCCAGAAATGCAAGGAACCAGGAGGTACAGGAAGGCACATCCTCAGGAACACCAAGAGTGGCTGCTCTGCCAAGTCCCAAGGCAAAGAGTGGATGCAGAGAGGCAACAAGACCAGGAACCCCAGGAAGCAGGGGCTGTAGAATCGAAGCAGGTTGTGAGGTGAAAGGAGAAAGTTGAACACAACAGCATGAAGACACAGGAGTGTGAAGCCAAGTACTTATTTTGATTGACACCCAAACCATGGTACTTGCATGGGTGGTTTGGGCTGATTTAAATCACATATCATGGCAAGCTGGTGATCTGTCAGACTCTGCTTTGAGTTTTCATCAGTTCTTGCCCAATCCTTGCCAATAGAAGGATGGAGTGCCTTTAGGATGCCTGGGACTACTTTGGAATGGTAAAGAGAAACCCACAGGAGACATGCACAAAGGAAGGTGAGAGGACTAGGGAGAACACCCGGACCAAGAGGACAGGAACATGGCTAAGGTGCAGCTGCACTGGGCTGTGAGGATGAGCAATGCAATCACCCCTTCCCTGCTGCTGTTGACTGCCCCTTCCTTTCAAAAACTTGTAAGTGAAAGGATACGAAATTTCAGTCAGAAGAAATAAGTTCATATCTATTGTACATGACTGTAGTTAATAAGAATGTATTATATTCTGGCCAGGCATGGTGGCTTATGACGGTAATCCCAGCACTTTGGGAGACCAAGGCAGGTGGATCAAGAGGTCAGGAGATCAAGGCCATCCTGGCCAAAACGGTGAAACCCCATCTCTACTAAAAATACAAAAATTAACTGGGTGTGGTGGCATGAGCCTGTAGTCTCAGCTACTCAGAAGGCTGGGGCAGGAGAATCGCTTGAACCTGGGAAGCGGAGATTGCAGTGAGCCGAGATTGAGCCACTGCACTCCAGCTTGGGCGACAAAGTGAGACTGCGTCTCAAAAAAAAAAAAAATATATATATATACACACACACACACACACACACACACACACACACACACACATATATATATAATATTCTTCAAAATCACAGTGGATTTGATAGTGGATTTGAAGTGTTCTTCCCACCAAAAAATGGTATTTGAGGTAATGCATGCTACTTAGCTCAGTTTAACTATTCTACAACATACACGTTTCAAAAGATCATGTTGTATATGACAAACATATAGAATTTTTTTCTCAATTTAAAAATAACTGATTAAAGCTTGTTCTTTTGGTTAGCATGTAATGCTACTCTCCCAGTCATGTAGACTTTCATGCATTCTCTCTCTTTATTGATTCCAATTTCCCTACCCAAGCCTTGTATTTTAATTTTTTCCAGAGTACACTGCTAGGCCTGCTGCTTTTCTCATTCTATGTACTCTTGCTACTTACTCAGTCAAAATTTTGAATGACTATATCACTCATGGGATAAAATCTGAGCTCTTTTGCAACAAACCCAAGACCCTTCAAGATCCAGGTCCTACGATTTGCCTTACCTCATCATCTCTACACTTCCAGCTCCACCCCAACATGTAACTTAGTCAAATTACACAACTCTGTAGATTTTACATTTCCCATTCTTTTACACTTCCATCTCTTACTACTTCATTTGCTTAAGAAACTTTCACCCACTTCATCACCTAGCTCGGCCAGGACCAGCTACTGTACATAATTTTGGGGGTCCAGTATAAAATGAAAATACAGTCCCCTTGTTTAAAAAGTATGAAGAATTTCAAGATAGCAAGAGTAGAGCACTGAGCTAAGCATGAGACGCTGTAGAAGCTGGCTTTAGGTGACATATGCATGCCATGAACCCAGCCCTGTCCTCAGCTCAATTTTTCCTTCCTTGTAAATTTTTCCCATTTTCTCCCTAAGAGATGTACATTTCTTCTCTATTCCCTGTTCACCCCACAAAGTTTCCATGTTAACATTTACCCTGTGCTATTTTTATTTTTGTTGTGCATGTTTCCTCATAAGGCTATAAGTTCCTGAGGACAAAAGCTAGGCCTTGGTTAATGTTGTATAGTCAGCATCTAGCACAACACATGGTACACAGGAGGCCCTCAAATATGTCTGTTGAGTGAATGAATGAACAACTGCAGCTTCTGTAACTTGTTTTCTGTGTGATGCTGCTGTTTTCTCATGGACATTTTATGTCGTTGGAGAATCAGCTATTTTGTTTGAGAAACAGTTCTAGAAGACTACAAGTACCACAATGCCTCAGTAATAGAATTTCTAGAGGTTTGTACATAAAAGGCCCTTATCCAACACGGAATATTTTTAAAAATCATTTAAACATGGATGTTGATAGGCCAGATGCAGTGGCTCATACCTGTAATCCCAGCACTTTGGGAGGCCAAGGCAGGAGTATTGCTTGAGGTCAGGAGTTGGAGGCCAGCCTGGGCAACACAGTGAGACTCTATCTGTGCAAAAAGAATTAGCTGGATATGGTGGCACGCACCTGTAACCCCAGAGACTCTGGAGGCTGAGGTGGGAGGATCCATTGAACCCAGACCCCAACTCAAAAAATAAAAAGAAAGAAAAAGATGTTGAAAAGAAAATTAAATAACAAGTCATAAATCCTCTTATCACTTATATTTCTCTTTATGTATTTTGATACATGCATTAAAGTTGTATTTTTAGAGAGTTTGAAAATGGATTGTTCTTCAAACAAAGTCATGTGACTACAATAAAATTAAGAAAGCAGCTAAACGTATTCAGCTTCTCTTTTACAAACCTATATTGAGATTGGTGCTTTTGAATTCCTCCCACCCCCTCCCCCACCCAGCTCCCAAGTACAATTTCTTCAAAAGGTAGTTCATCCAGAGGAAAAATATGTAGAAGGTAAATGCAGATTTCTCTCCTAGAAGCAGAGGTGGGATTGGGTCATGCAGAGCTTTTTCTTACCAGTCCGAGCTCCTCTCCCATCTCCTGCCACACAACTGGTCTTGAAGATAGAGGGGGCTATTTTATATGGATGCATATGTAAACACTTTTGATACATATTTTCACTTTTAATAACAATCTCTTTAGGACCCAACACAGAAATCGAATTCATCTAACTCTTACTTGAGGTGAGCCAAGATTGCTCATCTAGTCAAAGTTTCTGAGTAGAAAATCAGGCTATGACTGTGTGACATTTCCAAACCACAAAATTTGGTAGGGGTACAAACAGCCTTAGTCATTGGAGCATCTGACATCTTGGTCTCAGGATAGCTATCCAGCCATCCAGTGTTCATGATAGTTGGTTAGATGCCATAGAGGACAAGCTGTTTAATCTCAACAGCCTCTAAGTTTTCTCTCAAAAAAAAAAGAGCCTTTAAATGGCCTTATAAATGCTAAAGTACACTCTTTCCCAGTGGTTACACATTCAGAAATCCATCTGAAAACAATCATTCAAAACATGGACTAAACGTCCATTACATAATTATTTATATTAGCCTAATATTGTAAACAAATGCTTAACACTGTGGAATTATTGAGTATATTGTAAGTGATGAAATTCCATTTGGTGGACTGTTGTGCCATGATTAAGACTAATGTTTACAAAGAGTTTTTTAAAGCTTGGAAAGATGTTTATACTACGGTGCTAAGTAAGTTATGAGGCTTCAGCAACATATATCCCCTACGATCTCAACTATTTCTCAACATGTACAAAGAAATTAGGATAAAACAATACATTTTAACCATGATTATTTTCCTCTAAGTATAGATGATTTTTTTCTTTGTATTCTTCTGCTGTCTCTTATTTTTTTCAATAAGCATATATAACTTTTATAATAAGAACACTAAAAACATTTCTTTGGAAGGTGACAGTCACAAGGCAGCACCTGACTTCACTGTGGTCCTTTTACACATGAGTTAACTTGTCATTGAAAACAGAGGGACTCAGAGCTATCTTAACAAGATATGTGGGACAGCTAGGACCAGAGCTGAGAAAACTCACAGGGAAACTTGAAACGATGAAGCCAAATTTGCAGAAGAATGGCAAAATTGGGACTACAATTTGTGAAAAGCCAAAAAACTCATAATGAATTTCCAGTTACACTATTTCGTTATGCTACTTTCTAGAATCCTAGGAAGCACCACTTCTTCATTTAACACAAAGAGGCAAGAAGTGTTCAGAGCCTAAATCTGTGATAAAATTCAATATTCGAATGCAGAAAAACACATGACTGAGAAATAAAATAGAGCTAACTTTTGTGGTTGCAAGTTTCAGAGACTCAAGTTAGTTCAATTAAAAGGGCTGCTTATTAAGGATACACATAGAGTAAGAAGGAAGATAAAATCTCATGAGGGTGCTAAGAAGAGGTGCTAAGAAGTGAAGCCAGGAGTTATAATTGGAGCCAGCTCCTTGTGGACACTAGATTTGAAGGGTGACCTTGAGCCTAAGGGTATTCTAAAGACTTCAGTAGCAACAATCCACACCTCTGCTCTACTGCTCTTGTATTAATACAACTGAAACATTCCAGGCATCTGTTTTTTCCTGTTCTGGTATCAACTGATTTCTGTGTTTTCTACTCTGTTTTTTGTTTGTTTGCTTGCTTGTTTGCTTTGCTTATTTTTTACTGCATCTCTTTTTTCTGTCCCTGGCCCACTTCAGTGCCTATGGCTCACTATGGCCACCCTAAATTCCCTCTATACATGACATCCTGTGAGTCTCAACTCTCATTGTCAACTGCCTCATTCTCTCTGTATTCCTAGTTCAAGAAGGAGTTGAAGTGTCTCAGTGGTTCTGTTTACAGTAAACCACTTTGTAAGCCCCTGATAAGCCTATGTAACAGCTGGTCTGGGTTCGCATGTCCTTTTCTCGGCCATGAAACAAAACTTCTCCCTGTGACTGCCCACTGGGAAGGGTTCCTGGGCTAGGTGATTTCACCTAGAATAGAGAGAAGAAAAAAGTGAATAACGTAGGATGGCACAGGACACTTTACGACTAAAATCTTGTGAACAGCTATTGATTGAGGAATAATTTTTTCCTGATGAACATTTAGGGTGAAGAATCCTGGTTCTAGCGTGTTGACATGTCTGCCTCCAGTTAAATCAACATCATCAAGCCCACAGAACAGGATGGCTATATAAACTAGTTTGTGCCCATTTGCTAACAGATGTTTAATGAATGTTTTCAGGTACAGAAAAAAAGTATGCGGTTAACATATTTAGCTAGAAAACAGACTATATTCTTGATAATTTATTATGTTTCACATAGATACATCATTTTCTATGTTGGTCATATTAACAAAGGGGGTGGTAACATCCAGACTGCTGTATATTTCAAGCACAATTTTGCCTAAACACGTTACATTAATTACTTGAGATATTGATGCCTATTTGTTCAGAATCCAACATAAAATAATGAGCATTCTCTTTCTCATTTTCACAACTTACAGGCAAAACTGTAAGCAAAAAAAGAGTGAAAATCTTGCCTTTGGTATCTATATGTGTTTGTCAAACTAAGAGTCTAGGATGAAAATAGTTGAAACAATGACCTTAATGGTGGGGCAATGCCAAAATGTGCCCTAATGGCTCTTCTATGGCAGAACTGGCTGTTCTCAATGTCCCTCAGCCCCTATTAATCTATTATTTCCATAGATTGATAAGAAAATGTTCGTATTGTCATTTGCTGCTTGAGGATTTCAGGGACAGACTTTAATATTTATGGAGTGTGTACTATACCAGGTACAGTACCAGGTGCCTCACACACACTTTTCATTTCAGCCTCGCAAAAATGTTGGACATTAGGTATGATGTTTGCAATGTCTCAGAAAACAGGCTTGGAGGGTTAGCCTTTAAAAAGCCTCATCAGATGAGCTAGGATTACTCCTCTTTGTCTCCACCTTGATCATTGTAGATTAATCCTAAATATTACAATCATCTTGTCCTCCCAATAGAGGTGGCATCAAGCTGTTCAGAATGTGGCCTGTGCTAGCAGGGATTGGACCTTCCTGGTGACAGGGAGCAAGGCTGGAGCCTGATGAGAAGTGGAGAGGGAGGTATTAAACACCACAGGTGGTAAGATGGCAACACATTCACGCAGCAACAGGCTTCCTGTCTCACTGCCTTCAGTTGTGCAGGTCTTCAGCTGCTTCTGTCCTTGGTTGCCAATTTTACTCAGTCATCAATGCCTGTTTGTTCAGAATTCCCAATAAAATAACAAGCATCCTACCATATTTGAGAAATGCATGAGCAGTGGGGAATGTAATTTTCTTACATTATGGTTGCTCTCTGTCAAAGCAGAAAAAAAATTTTGCTTAGAAAAGTAAAGCCTTCTCTGCAGTGACATGGTAGAGAAGACTTAAAAATAACCTTGGTTTTAGGCAGAAAAGAGCTAACTTCAAGGTTGAATGCTACTAGACTTTCCCCTTTTTTCAGAAATCCTTTATTCAACAGTTGCTTTCTATACTTGCAGTAAATGCCCCATGCCGGGAGAAGACAAGGTTAACATTTTCTTACTTCCTGCCTTGTTGGAATTTTGATGTTCATTGTTTCATAGCTCCTTACATGGAAATTTCCTGCATTTGCACACCCACATGAGTGTCCATGAATCTCTTTCAGAAGTTTAGCCAGGTGGTTGTATTGTGTTTCACTGATCTTTTACTCAGATATCTTGCATTAGAAGTGAAGCCTGTTCATACCTTTATGGTAAAGTTCAAAATCACAGGAACTATGAATGACAATATTATAAATCAGCAGGGCCACCAGGGAAGGAATTACTGATGAGTGGTACATAGAAATGAAAAATCCAGTTGTAGCCTTAGTAATGTGTAAGTTGAAGGAAACAGGCAAATTACTGAATCCAACAAGATACTTTAGGTCAGTGTCTAATCACTTGGGCCAAGCAGAAGGAACACAGGGAAATGACCCCTAAGTGGATGAAAAGAAGCTAGTGAGACTCAAACTGAGCAAGAAAACACAAGGGTAAACAAAGTTGTATAAAAAGTACCTGGAACATCAAGGTTCAAACTGGGCAGAAACATCAGGGAGGAAGTTTCTCTAAAGGTCTCCATTGACATGTAACATATGGGTTAGCAAGTGGTTCTCAGACTTGAGTGTGCATCAGAATCCTCAGAGAGCTCAGTATACACAAAGTGCTAGGCCTCTCTCCAGAGATTTTGATTCAGTAGGTCTGGGGTGAGACCTAAGAATTTGCATTTTTAACAAGTTCTCAGATGATACTAATCCTCCTGACCTGAAAGCCACACTTTGAGAACCAAGAGATTAGCAGGTGCACCAACCAGCATGGTGGAGAATGTCTATTGTCCCTGGGCAGAAGCCATGTGTCTTCTTACCGGAGCCCTCCTCCTGCTGTGCACACACTGTGCCTACAAGGGGCCAAGGCGGCCCATAGCAAGATATCACACCTGCTGTGCATTTGGTGGAGTTGATTTCTTTAGCTGACCTAAGGGTCAGCTAAGTAAACCATATCCTGTTATTGTTTTTGCTTTATTTCTCCTCTGCTTCCAATTTTAAAAAATGTAAGAAAGCATATAATAAATGAGTCACATATTAAAACTTAAAATGGAAATAGGAGAAAACATGTAGAAAGAAAAGAATGCAAACATGTCAACAAAAAACTAAAAGGCCAAAGAATATGCATTAGTTTTAGCCCTGATTTTTTTAAGCAACCAAGGTAGGAATCGGGAAAATAATGGGTTACATAGTTCTCAATTTATAGAAAACACATGCAGAATTTTTCAGGAGAGACTAATGTAAGTGAGATTTTGAATAATAAGGAGGAGCATAAAGCACAATTGAGGAGGGTTGTATTCTGTGCAGTTTTTTAAAGATTGAAGGTGGAGTTAAGAAGGGCATATGTAGGGGACAGTATGGAGGCTGTTTGAGGATGAATGAGAGCTAATTTTGAGGATGAGTGAGCAAGAGTCTTAGCCCCCAGCAGACAGACACTCTGGTGGACAATGTTAGCTCTAGAAGACCTCGGGCCTTCAGACATTTTGCAAAATCAGACCCTGAGCTAAGCAGAAACAAAGACTCCTGAGCTGTCGCTTGGTCACTAAGAAAACCAAACCAACTTACCCCGAGCCCAGGCACCAGTCACTTCTACTCATAAAAACAACAACTTATCGATAGCCTAACAGGGGAGCAGCCATGTCTGGAAAAAGGCCAGAAGGGATTCTCCGGGAACTTGAACAAGGTTACCCACTATAAAACAAGCACCAAAACATGTAGAAAACGCCCAGGAAACACACACAAAACAAACTCAACCCCTTTCCTCTGCCCACAGGGTTTTGTGAGGTGTCTCGTGGCTCCAGTTCAAATTTCTGTCATATCGTCAGACTTTCCAGACTCCTAGGACATTTGGCTAAGGCAGGTGTTACATCTTCTGTCGAGGGACTCTCTCCTGCCAGAAAGGGTGGAGTGGCTGAAAGGGAATAATCCAGTCGGGTCTTTTCCATTCCCACTTCTGTGGTCTCCTTTTGACTCTCATCACATCATCACATGAGTCAAAACAATCTTGACACACATAGCTATGCTAATGTCTGAACATGCCTTTTGTCCCTAGTGGCATCTTTCTCAGGAAAAGAAAAAAAGACAGAAAAACAGAGTACCCTAAATAACCCCATTTGCTTGGGAATGATCAGGAAGGATCATGAAGGGTCATTTGCACAGTCCTGTGGTACTTTGTTTATGCTCAACTATTAGGATAAGCATCTAAAGTAAAGGTATGTGAACCTAACTTTTTCTAGCCTGGGCTTATTGTTTACTTTTGCCTTACTGTCAAATCCATCATAAGCTTCTCGTATTATCTTTCCCATAAATACACCAGACTCAGTGGAAAGGAGAACATTCCTCTGGGCTGCTTAACAAGCAAATTATTTTTCAACTGCTTCATCCCCTTCCTCCCCCACCCTTTGAATAAACATTTGGGAGACACAATCCTGTGGCCTGGCAATTTGCAAAGATACTCTTTGTCCTCGCAAAGGCAAAACAAGACGGACGAGGTTAATGGAGGATATGAGTTATCTTGGGTAATCAGTTGAAACAGCCACATCTCTAATTCAAGGCTTCCTTTGATTTATCAATGTCATATTTCACATTAAGGCCCCCAACGTCCATTTTCTTCATTTCCTTTCTAATTATTGCTTCCCAACTCAATAATTTGCTGTTAAATAGTTTCTGAAGTCTTGCATCTAGTTTGTTCAGCATCTTGGAATGTGATGAGAAAAATGGTCTCTCTGTTGGAAAAACCATACGGACTTTTTGTTCTTTTCATTTACACTTCGTATCCTCTCCCACTTGTGAGTAAGTGGATCCAGACCAGTGGCTAATGATGAAGGAGAATAAGAGTAAATAGCTTTCACCAGATCCTTGGGGGAAGGGTCGGCAGCATTTCTACCCAGTGGAGGATGGGATTCTATGAATAAGTCCCCAACCTCCTACTATCTGGTGGGATAATCCAGAGGTGAATTCTACATGGATCCTTAGAGGCCTCAAAGAAATTGAACCCACTGGGCACAGCAG
The DNA here is from genome assembly GCF_029281585.2 of Gorilla gorilla gorilla. NCBI lineage: Eukaryota > Metazoa > Chordata > Mammalia > Primates > Hominidae > Gorilla > Gorilla gorilla. Next base: position 48,675,943 of record NC_073230.2, read on the forward strand.
TGAGCAGCTTGTGGATGCACCTTCTCTCCCCCATCTCACTCTTCCCCACTCATTTGCTTCTGCGCTCTGGGATTGTCTTTCCAATCTCCGCGCTGCATTCCTTTATAACATTTTAAGGTGGAAACCAAAAGGAAATATCCATGTCCCCTTTCAGTTTGATTAGCAGAGGAACTAGAAAAAGGTACTCTGAATTCTTGAACTCAGACAGAAATGTCACCTCCTCCCTTTCCCAACTGTAGCTGATTCTGAGAATAGACACCCAGGGATATCTCTTACTAACAGCAACTATGGGGGCAAAACTGAAAGCATGTGTCCCACAGGGTAAGCAATATGGCTTTCTGAAAGTATTCATGAAATTCCTTCCTGTTGTTAATTCCAGAGTCGGACATTGTTATTCTCAAATCAGGTCGTGCTTCCCTCGGTTGAGTACGGCTTGCCGCCTCCACTGGGGCCTGGCACTTGGAGTTCTGCGTTCACTCTGCAGACTATGAGGAGCTGGAAAGAGATCAACCATTCCCCTGGGCATCTCAGAGACTCTGGAAGGAAAGGGAGGAAGCTGGTCTCATCATTGTTTGGAATAGGTCTTTTCTCTGGGAAGGAAATCTCCTTTAGGGTTTAACAGAGAATCAGGAGGATTACTCCATGTATTGGTTTGCTAGGGCTACCATAATAAAATTCCACAGATTGGGTGGTTCAAACAACATAGGTTTACTTTATCATAGTTCTAGAGGCTGGAAGTCTGAGATGAAGGTGTCAGCAGGTTTGGGTTTTCCTGAGGCCTGCCTTCCTAGCTTACAGATGGCCACCCTCTCACTGTGTCCTTTCACGGTCTTGCTCTGAATGCAACAGGTGTCTAATGTCTCTCCACCATGTGCCCAAACTTCCTCATCTTTTAAAGACATCAGTTAAATTGGATTAGGGCCCACCACTATGACCTCATATTACCTTAATTACTCTTTGAAGCCCCCATCTCTGGTGTGCTAGACCCCTATTAACCTCAGTAGGGAAGGCACCAGGTTCAAGAGGTCAAAGAAGAGACTCAGAACCAGCAAACGAGACATGGGCTTTTGTTAGGGGCTGACATACAAAGGAGAGAGTCCAGTGGTGGTGGGTTGGACAGGAGAACCACCTTACATACAGAAATGGTCCAGCGGCTGTGGGCTGGGCAGGAAAATCACAACTGCTTGCAAATTGCAGGCAGTTTCTATAGTATTCTCACTTAACACCCTCCCACTAACAGCCTTCCCCTGGCAACCCTCATTTAACCCCAGACTCAGGGCCTCAATCCCCTGTATGGCCCATGTTCCATAGGATCAGCCTAGGCTCAGATGTTCCTCATAGACAAGTAATGAATCTCTGGATTGTCCACTTCCAGATTCCCTAGCTTGAAACAACATTCAGGTGCATATGCCATGCAGGGTCATTCTAAGGGTGTGCTTAAGAATAATCTCCAGATACAGTCACAATCTGAGGAATTAGGGTTTAGGATTCCAGCATATGAATTTTGAGGAGACACAACCCAGCCCATATCAGGTAGAGAGAGAGAATTGCTGAACTCGACACGGCATTGTCTGGCTCTCTCACTCACACCCAACCTTAGAGTCTGCCCCAAACTCAACCTTTTCCAGAAAGGTATCTTAGGATCATGAGCATCCCTGGGTAAGTCTTTCCACCACAGCATGGTGTCAGACATCCACTTTGTCTTCTGTCCTGATCTAGCACCCTTTGGCTGGTCTGGCCTCATGGGCTGGCACATGGGCATGTTTCCATTGTCCCCACTGCTGCCTCCTGTGGGGCACCCCTGATCTTTCTGTATCCAACATGTATCAGGCCAAAGCCACTCTCCTGGAGTAGGCAGAGCCCTGTCCTTGCCCTGTGGTCCCCCATCCTGGCATACTGGTCCCAACACCTCACAGAGATGGTGAGTGACATCCACCCTGCCATTACTGCTTCAGGCAGTGCTCTAAGACCCACTCACAGTCCTTGGAGTAGCCTCAGAGACAGGAGCCATGCTATCTTCAAAAACCCTCCCTTCAAGGGCACACATGCTCTTTTGTCAACAAAATCCTTCTCTTCTTCTCCCTCCTTCCCATCACCTACAAACCCCCATGGTTTGTAATCAGCCTGTTTTGAAATTTCTCCTCACATGAAAGGGCCCTGAGTTGCAAGATCTGGATCGAGTAGTATTTCAAGAGTGACTCCTTTAGCAAACTTCCAAGTATAAACCTATTGAAAACTTTAAAAGATAATTAAATACTTCCTTAGATTTGTGTAGCATTTCAGAGTTTATTAAGATATTTGATATATTCATCACATTGATTGTTCAAGAGACCTAGAAAGAGGGCATTTCTTCATCTTCACTAGTAAATTGAGAGGAAGAAGTTGGCTTGATGTGGCCATTCTCCACAAACCATGAACTAGAGCTTGTAACTTCACATGCTCATTTCAATGTTCTTTCAAAATTCCTGTCATTCTCCCCAAGACCCCTTAGGACATTGTGCAAAACCCCTAGGTTAATATTTATCCGAGATGAATGAGAAATACCCACGTGAGAGTGGACACCATGTGACAAGTAACTAAAGAAGCACTTTTCACCTTAAAATGTCAGCTATTAGCTTCTAACTGAGGTCCAAGGGGAGTTGGTGGGGCAGCGGGTAGCTGGAAAAACCCTAGAGGAATCATAGACAGTTTTGACATGGCTTTTACTCTCTCTCTCTGGGTATGAGAGAGCCGTGGACACAAGCAAGATGTGGGCACAAACCCAGGGTGTGAGCCTGGGTGCAAGCTGACCTGGGTGCAAGCCAAATTACAGCATCAGCAGGGTAATTATACCTTTTACAGGCAATAGTCATGCCAAGCCAAAGATGAGCTCACGTGAGTGGTTACTTAAAGTGTCTCACAAGGCATGGTTACATAACATGAGGAGTTGTACACCTGTGCTCCAAACCCACTGAGTCACACTGCACCAGAAAACCACCTTGGCCTACTCCTGACTAAAGCACAGCCATCTCCCTTACACTAGCCATGCTGAACCAATTTACTATTATGACAATCCAGGTGGCTTTTTTACATCCCTGAAAGGTATTGCATGTTTTTCCTAGGGCTGCTATAACCACATACCACAAACTGAGTGGCTTAAAATAACATAGAATTTATTTTGTTACAGTTTTGGAGGATGGAATCTGAAATCTAGGTATCTGCAGGGCCATGCTTTCTCTGGAAGTTCTAGGTGAAAATTCTTCATTGCCTCTTTTAGCATCTGGTCCTTGTAGGCAATCCTTGGTGGCCCTTGGTTTGTAGACACACCACTCCAATCTCCTCCATCTTCACGTGGCTGCCTACCCTCTGTGTCTTGTCTCCCATTCTTATAAGGTCACTAATCATTGGATTAAGGCCCATCCGAATCTACTATGACCTCATCTTAATTTGATTACTTATGCAATGACCCTATTTTCAAATAAGATTACTTTCACAAGGATTAGCATTTGAGCATGTCTTTTTGGGAGACACAATTCAATCCACACTTGTATAGAATGCTATCATGTCATTATCGATATCCTATAGGTGAGAACATTGTGAGGCTTAAAGCAGGTCAATCTCTCTAAGCAGGTTTCTCCAAGTTCAGTCCAACAAGCATCTACATCAGAGCCACCTGTGGGATTGCTATATTGCAAACCCCTTGGCCTCACCACAGAGTTGCAATATCAGAATCCAGAATCTTTGCATTAAGCGAAGGCCACAGGTGGCTCTTAGGCACACCTGATTTGGGGAAACCCCTATATTAGTAAGAGCCACCAGGGACTTTGTGAATAAGTGGTAGAAACTGAATGCAAACCCAAGCATTCAGACCACAGAACTTTATTTCCTTAATTGAGCACTTCATCTTTTATTCCCTAATCCAAGAATCTGCTTGATTCTTTGCCCCCAAACTCTTGTGAATGTCAGTCTTGCTTGCTCGGCATGTGTGTCCTTCCCAGGCCTGTGAACCTTGTGGTACAAGTTGATGCTACACAGACACACATGGGAGTCCCAGCCTTTCACCAACCCTTTGGTGCACCTCACGTTAGTCTTATTCTTTCCATATCACCTAACGTTACTCTGACGTCACACTCGTATGGAAGAAAGCTAGTCCATGCTTTGATGCTTACAGCATCTTCATGTCTTCAGATTTTTATACCACATACCTTTTCTTCCTAAGGATTATGCCAATTTTCTCTTAAGAAATGTTTTCAAACCATTGGGCAGTTTCATTTTAGACTCTCTTTCCAAGATATGATACTTATTTTGTCACGTTCATCCTCTTTTCAAGGAAAAAAAGGACTACTAATTATTCTCCTCTGGAGGGATACAATTATTGTACCCATTTTATGCATGAGCCAAGTAGATCTTAAAACCAAGGTCAGAACCAGGATTTGAACCCAGATAATATGCCTCCACATTATATTAATCTGCCTAGGTAAGTCAGCCTCAGCTCTTTGTCTTGCATTCCAGGAGCTCCAGGGTAAGGCTCCTCCTTCCCACCTGACACTGTCTGCCATCACCATCTTCTCTTCTTTATTAAGCTACCCCAGCTACATCCTTCCACTCTCAAACACTGCCCATTTCCATGGCCTGATCTTCCAAATACATCCAATTTGGCTATCAGCATGCAGTGTTTCATACTGTCATTATTTACAAACAAGGACAAGGTTATGTTCTCATCACTCATCCGACTAGGAAGACAGTAGGCACAGAATAACCACATCCCGAGGAATGAAGCCAGTCCATCCTGGGAGTGACACCTCTGCACACAGTGGAAACTCTGTTCTGAGAATCAAAAGCTTGGCTTCAATCCTTGACTCTGTTACTCCTTAGAATTATGTCTGGGCATGTCAGTTCATCTCCCTGGCCTGTACAAAAAGGGTTAGGCTACACATCTTCTAAAATTTCCATCAGGTCTAACACTCTCTAAATCTAAGTCCTACTTCCTCCATAAAGACACCCCTATAACTTCAGCTGATACTGATCACTTCGATTCTTAATCAAGTCTACATTTCATTCCAAAAATTCAAGACCCAATTTGACAGAAATATTTTGTACTACTTCTGGATATGAAAAGCAAGAATGCTGCTATGCCTGGGAGATTTTGGTAGAAACAAAGGGGCAGAATATTTAAAAACGGTACTGTCCCTAAAAATACAGAATGTGTGTTTAGTTCTCACAACATATACATTTTTATTCCTCATTGAATACCTTTTTTTTTGTACCTTTACGTATACTTTTCTTTCTTCTTAGCTCCTCTACCAGATAAATTCCTTGAGACTAGAACAACCATATGGTGTTCTTTTCGTTTTTTCCACAGCTCTTAGCCCAATGCAGCCTCCTAGTGAAAGTCCAATATATACATATATTCTTGAAAACAATAAAGCTAGAAATACAATATAAAGTATAAGGATTAAGCATTAAATATGTGATACAGATGGTTAGTAAGCTAGAACTCCAAGAAAGGGATAACTTCATTCTGGTAGAGTTTGGAAAGGAGTCAACAAAAAGGTAGGGCAAATGTGTCACCTTAGGTGTTCCATATTCATTCATTCACAGCCACTAAAAGCTTGCTGTGACTTTTTATACCTCATCAGATCTAAACCATAATTTTATATTCACTTCATTTTTTCCTTTCTTGATGGCCATAATCAACTTGTATCCAAACCTAAATGAATTAGGGGTTACAAGAAAATTACCTGTTTCTAACCATGGATTCACACAGACATAGAAGGCTCCTGTGTGAAGAGATAGTAAAGACCATCTGGTTCTAGAATTTGAGGATTAAAAGGACTCTTAGAAATGACCGAATTTACCTTCTTCATTTTGTCTATGAGGGGAGTGTGCGCCAGGGTGAAAAGGCAAATTGTCTAAGGTCCCAAAGTAGGTTAGAAGTTTAGGTAGAGAAAGAAATAAGCGTCCTGACTTTTAGGCTGGTGTCTTTTTCACTAGATATATTGAGATTTCCTTTTAAGCAGTACCATAAGCATATTTATTTAGCTGAAATTATTTCTCACTATCACCCTCCCGCACTCCCTGATTGAGCTTCCAATTATGGTTTAAGACCAAGGTAGACGCCCCTAAAGAAAGATTAGTCTTTTATTCCAGAGTAGGGTGATCCCGACATCCTGGTTTTCCCAGGACTTTCCAGGTCTTTGCACTGAAATTCTCGCAGCCGGGGAACTTCTTCAGTCTCAGACAAACCAGGACATCGGGCGCCGTATTCCAGAGAAAGCATGTATTCCACACTGTGCAGTTTCCCATGCTGGTTTGCCAAAGAGAAACTGTCGTCCATGAGCGGCAGCAGGAAGGTGTTGCAAGCCCCACTGTTCTGATCTATTTAACACATGGGTTTCAAGTGTGCGGCTGTCACCTGCTCCACACGTGACAGGCTCAAATCCTGGTCCTGTCATGAGTATTCAGTTACCCCTTGCTTCAGGATCTTTCCTTTAGGTCAGGCGTTGGCATACTATTTGTGGACCAAATCCAGTCCTATCACCTGTTTTTCTTTGAAAATAAAGTTTTATGGAAACATGGACATACTAATTTGTTTACATATATTGTATACCGCAGAATCAGGTAAATGTGACAGAGACTGCAGGGCCAGCAAAGCCTAAAATATCTACTATCTGGCCACGTACAGAAGAAATTTGCCAACCCCTGAGCTAAATCACCATGATCGTGGATAAAATACTCATTACTAGTGGAATTTTCTATCACTATTATCAAATATATTGATATGACTTTTTAATTTATAATTGTTGCTTTATTTTGAGATACACAGATGATAAAGAATGTCTAGCTTTTGACAAGTGAAGAAAGTGAGTCAACGGTCTAATAGAAAATGAGAAGCCAAGGGGGAACTGATATTCCTGCTTAGCACTTTGGTAAGAAGCTCCTCCTCCTGGTCAGGGCTGGATAAAAAAGTGACAGATCACAACGAGGAACAGCCACAGGGCTATTTTCTTTGTCATTGCCAACAAAACATCCCCAGGAACACCCCTAGCCAGAGTACAATGATTAGGTTGGTTATGATCAGATGGACTCGATATCCCAATAGATTACTAATTGATCACACATAGGCAACCAGATCTTTTAAAGCGGCAAATGGTATACCTAATAGAAAACAGCACATCAAAAAAAAAAAAAATCTATGACTTAAACAAGATAGACATTTGTTTACTTCATTCTCAGGCAAAAACCCAAAGGAAGGACTGATTTGGTGAAACCACAGTCTTTAGGGTCCCAGGGTTCTGTGTTCTGCTTTGTCAGCCCAGCATGTAGCTTCCAGCCACAACATCGTCTCATGGCTCAAGGCAGATACTGCAGCTCCAGCCATTGTTTCCCACTTGCAATCTAAAAGAAGGAAGAGAGTGACAAAAAGGGTATTTCCCCAGCTGAGTCAACACACTTAAAGAAGCCTTCTAGGAAATAACACCTAACACCTCAGCTTCTGTATTAGTCATGGTTCTCCAGAGGAACAGAACAAATAGGAGATGATAGATAGATAGATAAATAGATAGATAGATAGATGATAGATCGATACATGATAGATAAATAGATAGATGATAGATTGATCGATCGATTGATAGATAAGGATATTTACTATGGGAATTGGCTCACGTGATTGAGAAGTCCCACTATGGGCCATCTGCAAGCTGGAGAACCAGGGAAGCCAGCACCATGGCTCAGTCCAAGTCCAAAGGCCTGGCAGCTAGGGAAGGTGATGGGGTAACTCTCAGTCTGAGGCACAAGACCTGAGAAACTGAGGGGCCTTTGGTGCAAATCTCAAAGCCAAAGAACCTGAAGTTCTGACGTCCAAGAATGAGAGAAGATGGGTATCCCAGTTCCAGAAGGGAGAGAATTCACCTTCCTTCTGTCTTTTTCTTCTATCTGGATCCTCAGCCGATTAGGTGGTACCCACCCACATTAGGGGAGGATGGATCTTCCACAGTCAGTCCACTGATTCAAATGCCAATCTCTTCCCAAAACACCTTCATAGACATATCCAGAAATATAGTAGGTCCCCCATACTCACAGTTTCACTTTCTTCTGTTTCAGTTACCCACAGTCAACTACAGTCTGAAAATATTACATGACTGCGCTAACCGTTTTGGGGTCATTATTAAGCAAAATAAGGATTACTTGAACACAAGCACTGCAATATTGCAACAGTTGATCTGATAACTGAGAAGGCTACTAAGTGGCTAATGGCCATCCAGGTGGGACAGAGCAAGACTGCATGAGATTTCCTCACACTACTCAGAACATCACACCATTTAAGATGTATAAATATTTTGACCAGGCATGGTGGTTCACGCCTGTAATCCCAGCACTTTGGGAGGCCGAGGTGGGCGGATCACGAGGTCAGGAGATCGAGACCACGGTGAAACCTCGTCTCTACTAAAAATACAAAAAATTAGCCAGGCGTGGTGGTGGGTGCCTGTAGTCCCAGCTACTCAGGAGGCTGAAGCAGGAGAATGGCGTGAACCCAGAAGTCAGAGCTTGCAATGAGCTGAGATTATGCCACTGCACTCCAGCCTGGGCGACAGAGCGAGACACCGTCTCAAAATAAATAAATAAATAAAAAGATGTATAAATATGTTATTTCTGGAATTATCCACTTATATCACAATGTTTACATCACTCATTTCACTCTATCTCATCACATAGGCATTTTGTAATCTCATATCATCACGAGAAGAAGGATGTGAACAGTACTATAAGTTTCTTTGAGAGCAAGGGAATCACATTCACATAACTTTTATTAGAGTACATTCTTATGGCTGTTCTATTTTGTTATTAGTTATTGTAATTATCTTACTGTAACTAATTTATAAATTAAATCTTATCATAAACATGTATATATAGGAAAAAATATAGTGTATAAAGAGTTTAGTACTATCCATGGTTTCAAGAGTTCACTGGGGGGTCTTGGAAGGTATCCCCCATGAATAAAGGGGACTTATTCTGTAATCCTGTATCAGCTATCTAGGTTTCCCTTAATCCAGTCAAGTTGACATCTAAAATTAACCTCACATCTTCCATCTCATTGGCCAGGACATAGTCATGTGGTCATACCTAGCTGCAAGTGGAGCTGGGAGCTATAGCTTTTTACCTGGGTATGTGGACTTTAGAATACAGGTGGAATTCTGTCATTGAGGAAGAGGTGGAGGGCAATTAGCAGTCTCTGCCTCCTATTGGCACTTGGAAACTCCCAGGAAGAGGCTCACTTCCCTAGATTTACTTTCAAAAAGAATTTGCTCTGACTTTTGTGCTTTGTCCAATGAGAATGAAATAGCTAAAAAATAATAGCATTTGCATTTCATGTTCCTCATTTCGCTTCGCCATGTATTTTTTTCCTAGGAGGCTACCACCTGAGGGAATGTGATCAAAGCCAATGTCCATCGCTGAGAGAGGGGATTGTTCCCTGCCTTGTTTTCATTCTCCAGAGAAAGGAAAGTCCGAAAAAGCCCGAAGAAGCATGTTGTGGGTTTGGACTCCTCCTATCCATCATGCTTCAGTCTCATTTGAACTCGTTTCCCTCAAGGGAGAGGAGAATGAGTCTCTTGTCAGTGCCTGGGTATGTGGCTCTGCCTGAGTTGCTGCTGCACAAGGAGGAGCACAGCCTTCACGTCCTCCCCAGCCCTCCAAAATGCCACTGCATGGCATGCAGCGGAGGGCGAGCATGGTTCTTGCCGAGTTACACTTGCTGTGTAAATATGGAGCTAAAATAGAACATCAGCCAGGACAAGGGTGTTATGAGGTGAGGCGCCCTGAAAGGAGGGCTGTCTTGAAGAAAGGAGAGACTAGCACTTCCTCAAATATCTGCATGGTATTCCAAGTGTGATTTCTAAGTCCTTTTCCCTTTCGAACTTCCCTATGCAGTCTTAAAAAGAAAGAAAGAAAGAAAGAAAGAAAGAAAGAAAGAAAGAAAGAAAGAAAGAAAGAAAGAAAGAAAGAAAGAAAAAGGAATAAGAAAGTACAAGGCGCTCAGGATAACAAGATGCTGGGGGAAGCCACGACATTGGAGAGGACACAGAGGGTCTCATGGTGTGGTCAGGACAGACATGGCAACATCATGAGACAGTAGCCTCAGGGGCGCTAACCAAGATTGTGACTTCCCACCCCTAGAGCCTGCTTCTTCAACTCATATTCCTCAGATTTAAAAGTCTGGCCTTTTGGAAAGAAGTGAATAGCAGCCCCTGCTGCAAAAGAGGGACCTGATTAGCCCCCTAGAGCCAGGGGATTCCACGCCTGGCCAAAAGTCACCCCCATCTACCTCCCTGCAACACCTTAGCCACTGCGGTGGTCTTGCTTTCTATCGCTGCACTTGTGATATGGCTTTCCTGCCCACTTAAGAAGAATTAAAAGAAAATGGGAGATAACTATACAACATTTCCCCCAGCAATGTTAAAGGTCACTTTTCAGGGAAGCTGAGTGTTCTGCCCTGATGGGCTGCAGGCTCCATGACAACTGTCTCTTTTCCAGGTGGCCATGCACCATGTGTTGAGCATACTTTTTCCCCAATTAGAGGCTGTGCAACAGTATGTTGACAGAAAATGCTAGATTGATGACCTATGGGTCCCCAGCCCAAAATCTTGCTGTATTTGAAGGCATTTTTCTGATGTGTCTCATCTTTTGGCAAATGGCCTGTGCCCCCAGCCTTCCTCCCACCCTGCAGAATCCACAGCACTGCTCTCCCAGGACACATGTGTGCCGGCCTCCAGAGAGACACAGGCCTGGTCCTGACCGCAGATGCACTGAGCCATATTCTCATAGCCCTTCACCATGCTCTCCAAGGCCCGATAGGTTTAGACTGAAGAAGCACAACGACCACATCTGCACCATGGGCCTCTTAACTGCAGGTTCCAGACCATTAGCAGGCAAACAGTGTGAGGCCGTTCCCGGCTGGGCTGTTTTGTCCTAAAGGATGGGCCCTCACTTATAAGAGATGTCGAACCCTAAACAAGTTTCAACTATGCTCCAATAATGTTGGCCACCCGGTGGTTAGCACAGAGAGCTTCCATTTGATGTTTGACTCCTCCTAAATATGAACTAAGAACACGAATCCTACCAGTAAGTAAATTGCCACATTTGGATTATAATTGAACTGTTTTGCTGCCAGCATTGCACTTGGAAAATTACAGCTCTATCGCAATAAGGAGCCAGAAGGGGTTAATTCACCTCCGAAGCAAGCATAGTTGGTTCACTCCTTCCTCTCCAGAAGGAGCAGATCAAGACGTAATTATAAATGACTGACAACCTTATTTATAGTTTTATTGAGCTGTAATTAAACATTAGAGTATTCATCCTCATTATTCTAGCGATTCTACTTTGGATGCATCCTCAGAAGGAGAATTTGGAAGTAATAGACTAGAATCTTCTTACGAAGTTTAGCATCCTTTAAAGAATAAAGACTTCCATTACTAAGGGGTGAAAATTTGATCTAAATTAGCAAGACCTGTTCCCAGAGTCCAATGTCATTTCCAGTCACTGCTTACCCATCTCAAGGTACGAGAACCACAGAGAGTTTACACTGTCCCACAGGCTTTCCTCGGTGGCCAGGAACTAACGACTCATTTGCAGGGCTCAAGAGCTGTTTTCAAATGGATATAAACAAGCAGGTCTAGACCCTCAAGGAAAGAACATTTAAGTTCATATTTAAGGACTTCTGAACAAGGAGGTTCTCTGAAAAATGTTGGCTATTCACTCACTAATACATAAAACAGACCTACGACCTGTCCTTGCATAGCTCCCAGTTTGAGTAGGAAGAGGGTAAGTGCATAAAAATCATGTTTTTTAACTATGGCAAGTGACATGATTGAAGGAACATGACATGGGAATAGAGGATAAAGGGAATAGAGGATAAATGCTTAGTAAAGGGAGTCAGGTGCAGCTTCTCTGAAGAGGTGATTGATTATCCAGACCTGGAGGCTAGAGGGACAGGAGAGAGCCTGTGTGAAAGCCCAGGGTAGAACAAAGAGATTTGTCCCCTTCTGATCCATCTGGGGAAGATGAGTTAAGAAGGAAAATCCCAGGAGTTAAGGCTGAATAGATATGTTTCCTTTTTTCTTTCTTTCTTTCTTTGTTTTTGTTTGAGATGCGGTCTCACTATGCTGCCCAGGATGGTTTAAACTCCTGGGTTCAAGCAGTCCTCTCGCCTTGGCCTTCCAAAGTGCTGGAATTACAGACACAATCCACTGCACCCGGCCTGGAGAGAGATGTTTTCAAGTAGCAACTGGTCAACCACTTGTTGGAACTATTATATTGGAAATGTGTATGTAGAGGATAGAACTAAAGTTTATAGACTTTCCCAGTTTGGGGATGCTTAATTTGCCATGTTAACAGGGGCTTACCTCATGGTAAGCCACATTCTGGCCCAGGTAGCAAGAGAGCTAGGTAGGCTACCCCATGTATTTGCTTGGTGTTACAAGAACACAAACACGTGTGCACACTCTGAGCCCAGCCTGAGCCTGTAGCTCTTGCCCTCAGATCCTGCCTAGCTCAGCGGACCCCCACTTGTCTCCCAGCCATTCCTTCACCTCTCTAATTCGTTCTCCACACTGCACTAGAAGAGGTCTTTCTAAAGCCAGATTTGATTAGACCCTTTTAATAAATAACGACATTTACCATAATCGACACAATAAAGGACAAGCTAATGGCCAAATTCTTTCTTACCTTCATCTCTTGCTAGTTTGTGCTCTAATAATCTGAACTACTCTCAATCTTCTAAACTCTGTTTCCCGAGCTCTGTTTCCTTCGGCATTTTTTGCAGGCCCCCTCATCTTCAAGTTGGACTTTGCTCTCTACAAAAGATGTCCACAGCCTGCATCTGACTGCCTCTGAGAATCTTCCTTGGCTCCACCCGTCCTGCAAATGTGAGATGATAATAAGGCTTTCCTTTGCTTTCTTGGCCACTCTCCTCATAGATAGATTCACTTCCTCATGGCTGCATGGACCATGATTGCAAGCCCACTATATTTCCTTACAGGCCCACCCAGACTGGGCAGTGCCCTGGAGGATCGTAGGCAAATACTGATGCCCATTGTGAAGTTGGGGCTCTTTGCCTTTGCTGTTCCTTTTGCCTGAAACACCCATCCCCCATTTCTTCACAAGCTATCCTGTTTTGACTAGTTAGCAAGTAATTTAAAGTGTGTTGCCCTCAGGGGCCATCCATAAACAATCAGCCTTATCTAATTATTCCTCCTGTCTTCTCAGTATCTTATATATACCAAATATATTCAAATTATCTGTTAGTGGGTGCATGTTCCGCATTCTAAATTATGCTCCTTAAAGTTAGCTCTGTGTCTCACTCTATTCTCCATGTACCTATACCCTATTTCATCCTTCTCTGCCTGGCATTCAGTAGATGCTCACCAAATGCTTGTGAGACTTTTGAACTGAACAAAGAAAATAATGAAATAGGGAGCCAGTTGTAAAACAAAATCCTTGACTCCCCAGTCCTACACAGTGGCATGCACTGAAGACTTTCAAATTGTCAGCTTAGCCCATCTAATCCCTGAGCATGTGCATTAGGGGCCCAAAACTATTTAGGTTGGGGGCCTAAAAGTCTTCTAGGGTTGAACTTATTCTTAATTCTCATAGTTATTTATCTGAACTTCTCTGAGGGCACTTTCTGCTTTCTACCTGTACATATTCTTTTCTTTATAACTTTATAGCTCTTTATAGCTAAAATATAAAATAATTGATGGTTGTACCTAGCACCTACTAGGTACTCAATACATCATTGGTGAATAAATGTCTTTTGCTGCATCCACATCCCTTCTGTGTCCCTAATGATTTATATGTTGAAATCAAATTCAATATAAATTATCTAACGTGGTGAATGCCAGTATGTGCTAGCTGCTACTGAGGACACCAGTACAGATCCTAAATCTAATACTCAAATCATAAAAAATAAAAGCCTAGGAAATACTCAGAGAATTTCTCAAACACGTCAGAACTATATCATTTTAACATTGGGTTTGTGGCTATATTGGGTTAAATGTTTGCACATAGAGATACACTTTAGACCACTAATATTTATTTTTAAAATAATAATACAGATTACATTCAAATAATTGATTTCAAATAAACAGTGGCAATAAACACTCTCACACATACATACAATAGGCACTCTGAGATTCAGATGATGTAAGAATCTGTTCGGCCTAAAGGGATGATCTTAAGACAGAAAAAAGGGTAGAGTGTATTATATATGAAATACTAACTGCACAATTTGCTTCACATCACAATAATATTAATGATGACTGACATTTCGACTTCCATAGAACATTTTGTCTAACATGATTACATCATAGGTGCAAGTAACCATATAATTGCTCTAATGTGGGCTTAGTTTTAGTCACAAAACCAAGGTTTGATCTTGCACAATTCACCAGACCATTACCCAAAAGAGAACTTATAAAACGATAAATTCAACTACTAGAACCCACTTCACTCTTGGTCATGGGCAATAAAAGTTGAGTTTCAGTTGATGAGACATGAAGAAGGCTGGAAATCTTACTTTCAAGGAATTTCATATGCTTCATCTGTGGGATACAGAATATAGTGCATATCAAAGAAAATCATGGTCAATCTTGATTTTTTTAAGACAGTACTGATTGAGTGAGAAAAGAAAACACTCATTATGTTGTAGTAATGGAACAGTTACATTTAAAGCTTGAATATTTTCTAAGCATGTCCCCGAAAAGTTTTCTGATTCACAAGTTATCCTGTTACTTTTATTTTTATTTAAAATTTTATCAATTTTTATTTTATTTTTTATTATGCATCCTATAATGATGCATAATAAAACATCCCATAGGATCCTATAATGATGCATGTCAATGTGTGCCCACGTTTAAATGTAATCCATTTACATTTATTGTACTAACTAATGATGTGTAGTACTTCTCCTGTTATCTTGCTTTATGCTCTATGTGTTTTATTCTTCACAACTGCTCCCTTGATGTTTTTCAGTCTTTTGTTATGTAGGAACTGTTTTCTAACCTTTCTGCAACCTGATAATTTTGAAGATATATATTATTCTGGTTATACTGATAGTTAATATAAACTTTAAAATGCTCCAGTGTACATTTTCTCTCAGGAAGGAAGCAGGATGACCATTTGCCCCTAATAAATAAGTGGAAAAAATAAGCATTATTTTACTGTTTTTCCTTTTTTCCTCCTTGCTAGTTTCCCTGGAATAGGGGCTTCTAATATTTATAATGATCTTTACAACATGGTCAGCCACACTATTTATATGTTCCCTCCATTTTTAAAGCATTTCCGTTCAATGTTCTAATTACATTTACAACCACAATGATTTAGACTTAATATTATCTGGCTTCCATAAAATGACCACTTCCCTAGTTTTGGATGTTTAACGTTAACTTGTTTATTGGTCAGCTGCCACATGTCTTTGAGCATTTTTCAGAATGAGTATACAGGTGGTTTATTGACGAGCTTTTCCTACAGTACAAGTAAATCTTTATTCAGAAGTCCATCTTCTTTCTATATCTCAACATTAATGATGCATTTCTTTTACTTTTCCATTGGCTCTATAGGTGACTTTTTTTTCCAGTTTACTCATG
Organism: Gorilla gorilla gorilla; assembly: GCF_029281585.2. Classification (NCBI taxonomy): domain Eukaryota; kingdom Metazoa; phylum Chordata; class Mammalia; order Primates; family Hominidae; genus Gorilla; species Gorilla gorilla. Next base: position 48,691,563 of record NC_073230.2, read on the forward strand.
CTTGAATGATCACAAGGTTCTTCATACCTGAAGCTTGCCAATATTTACAATGCAGGGAGTCACATGATTCCCAGCAATGACCATATGAACACTGTCAGAATCTTCCTCTAAAATCCTGGAAGGCTGCCTCCTTTGCAGAGCCCCATTTAAATGTTTAGTCTTTAAAAATCAATTGTATATTATGGTCACTTTGAATTGATGACGGGTCTGCCTCCCCCGTCTGATCATCTTATAGTGAGAAACACAATGTATTCACAGATGATTTGATAGTCTATTTCTTTCTTTTTAGGATGCAGGCTTATGCTGCAATTTCCACAGCATGCTCTTTTCACTATTTTCCTGTCCCCTCTATTTATTATTGTCAGTATCCCATACCTGCATTCTGACTATTTCTGGCCTATTGCATTACCCAGACTGTACTCCCCAGACAGATATCAAAAGAAAAAAAAAAAAGAAGTGCCCGTGAAAGGGTTTGGTTGGGTAAAATGACCTTAGCCAAGACAGAAAGCAGTTGCTTCACCATTTAATTGGTGAAGTCTCCAGATTCTAGAATACATAACTCACTGAGATGGGGTGGAAATTTCCTAACGTCTTTCTGCTTGATCCAGCTTGCCTATCTGAAGCACCATCCAAGCTTTAGTTGGTAGAAATTCCTCCTGGCATCCAGCAAATCATTAGACTGTATTCCTAGCTTTCAGTACTGTACAGGCTTTTATCTCTCATTCCATTTCCATAATTACTGCAGTGAAAACTTGAGAAGGTATATAACATGCCCCTACCTAACTGCCATCTGACATGGGAAGTTCATCTTTATATGGAACTGGCAAAAGGAAGGTCAGTCTGACCCCATGTTGAAAGGAAGTTGTGCCCCCTTGATTTTTCTTTACAGTGGTGACAACCTATATAAAAGTGGAATACAAAAATAATCATAAGTAAAAACAGGCCACTGATTCTATGACCCTGCCTCTCTCCATGACCATCAAAGTAGGCAAGGGTCAGTGCCCAGGGAAAACAAACATTTCTCACCATGGGCATTTCTCAACAAGGAAGAGTTAACCAAAGCAACAGCTGAACTAAGAAACCAAGGCTGCTGAGGACAAAGCAGAGGGGGCTGCTGCAAGAGAGTCTTTGTCTGAGAAGGAGTGCCAAGTGGGAATGCAAGGCTACGGAGCAGAGCTGAGGATACCGGCTCTGGCCTCTGACTGCTTGCTTTCAAATCCTGGCTCTCCTGGCAGATTAACTGCAGGTTCATAGGCTAGGCAACATGTCTACACTTCTGGTTCCTTATTTTATAGATGGTACCTATCTCAAAGGGTAACTATAAGAAAAAAATGACATTATACATGCAAAATGCTTGTAATATCATTATAAGCATTATAAACAATAGTACTTGGCCCATGATAAGCGCTTATTAATGTTAGTTATTATTATCATCCTCGCCCACATGTCTTGAACATAGAGAGATCAGATATAGACAAGGCAGAGAACAACTAGTAGATACATTCTTGAGCAAAACTTGCAGGTGATAGAGAGGGTTGTTCTTTCCCCAAGGTCCTGGTGGCTCTGGAGGGGGAGCAGCCTGGACTTGGGAAGGGGGAACTATTGAGGCTGTAAGGACAGGAAGCCCTGGGCTAGAAGTCAATATACTCCCTTAGGACAGTAATGTTGCCATAGTTTCCTTGAAATCTCTATATTCTCTGTATCTAGCCTAGAGATGTGTTTTAATAAAAGGCATTTAATAAAAAATTGTTAATTGAATGCAGCAGCACAAACCTGGACCAGAGAAGACTGGAGGCAGCATGAATGCCAAGACAAAGCTTCAGTGGATAGTCACAGTGTTAGTGTCCTGAGTGATAGGTTATGCTATTTATTCAGCACCTTCAATGGTCCTGGAAAGGCACTTTACACATATTACTTTCTTTTCAATTCATATCAAAAATTCCAGTTTTTGAAATGAAGAAACTGAGCCTTTGGGAGCTAAGTAATTGGTTCAATCACTGTACACCAGGGTGTGTCCAAGCCACAGTGTGAACCCAGGCTGGCCTGAAATCAAAGCTCACAATCCTTCCCCAAGCCACAGCTTTTCTCAAAGTCCTCAGGCAAGAGAGAAGCTTCAAGTCCCTGGGAAAGGAAGCCCAGCACACAGGGTGCTGGGAGGCTCCACCAAACAAATATCCACCTCAGAATATGGCTTGAGATAGAGGGAAAGGAAGAGCACTGAGCCCACCTGCACCTGAAGATTCATCCCGGAGGCATAGAAAGGACAGATGGCAGCTTGAGACCCAGGGAATCCACATGGGACCGCCAGCTGTGCCAAGCCTCACACTGTTTTGATCAGATCTTAGCTGTTAGTAGAAATTGAAATAATTGGAAGAATAAAATATTCCAAATATTCCACTTTGTCTTTTTATTAGCCTACTGCAGCATCCAAAGGGCAAGTCTCATGCCAGTCACAAGGAAAAACTGTGCATTTGGAAATTGCTGGGCCACTGTAAGGAGAGAGATGATGGACATCCTGAATGTGACTATTATTACCATATGATTTGAATTCACTCCAAACAAAAGTCATATATTTAAAAAAACTGTGAATGTTGCAATAGAATAAGTACTATACATCCTAAATTACTAACCTCCTACTTTTTTAACCTCCCAAACAACCATGATTATGAGATTGACATTTTCAGCTGATGACTCAAGAAAGAAAGGCCAACAACTCTGCTGCTACAGGTCTCTGTGAAGGGATTCTTATTTGCATTTTGAAGAAAGTCTTCTTGTAACAACTGGGACAGCCTGGAAGTACTCTAAGACTTTCTGTGAACAGAAAGGTGCCGACCTGCAGGGCCCTCCCAGCCTTCCTCGCACTGGGCCTGCAGCACCATCGTTTTCCCGATGAACCCAGACTGGAAGCCCATGGGGAATCAGTTGTCCCTGAAAGTGATGCTTTTGGCATACCTCGGCCAGTGGGTTCTGCCATGCTCTAGGGCCACCAGAGGTCCCACAATTGCCCCACAGAAGGAGAGACTTCCCAGTTGTAAAACACGTGCTGTCCACTGGTCAGAGTCCCTGCCCATTGTCAGAAGAGGAATGATGGTGGCCACCCTCATGTCAAGCCTGCATGGCTGTCCAGCTGCCATTGCGGGAGAGATCCTGCCAGCTTACTAGGACTTGCCCCTTTGTCTCTCTGCAAGAGAATGTAGGGACAAAATCAGCAATGTCTAGGTCAGAAAGCTGGATGGGGTAGTGCCTGCCTCCTCTCCTGTGAGTTGATAGATGGGTGTATTCCTTAGATTAGAAGTTAGAAACAGCTAGAATCACCATTGGGTGGTGGGCAGGAGACACAAGAGGAGGTTCAGGGAACTATAGACCCTAAACCACGTGCCCAAATCCACCACCTTTCACAGGACATGTGGGGACTGGAGCAACTTGGAAATAGGGTTTCACAAAGACAACGTCTGAAGCCAGGAATTTTCACTTGGGGTGACAGAGGATGGCACAGGAAGACATTCAGAGTCCCATTATCCAGGCAACCAGACTCGAAGATGTCACATGTCAGAGGCCAAAGCATCCTCCTTATTAAGGTGGTCTCAGAGCAGGGCTCAGGGAGATGAGGACAAGGGTAAGCCCCCATAGGAGGAGAGGACCAGAACCAGGGGCTGCAGCCAGCCCATGTTAAACAGTTCAAGCCTCAGAAAATATCAAATTGTGGCCCAACTGTATAAGAATTACCTAAATTGACCAGGCATGGTCAGTTACCTAAATTAACCAGGCTCACACCTGTAATCTCAACACTTTGGGAGGATGAGGCAGAAGGGTTGTTTGATTCCAGGAGTTCGAGGCCATAGTGAGCTATGATTGCGCCACCACACTCCAGCCTGGGAAATAGAGTAAGATCCTATCTCAAAAAAAAAGAATTACCTACATTACAAGTCAAAAATGCAGATTCCTGTGTCCCACTCTAGGCCTATGCAGCTGAGGCCCAAGGGTTTATCCTGGAGGTTAGCCTGACGTGGAGGTTAGCGAGATTTGAAGGCAGAGGGCAGAAAAGGGAGGGAAGACTGATCCAAACTTATCTCAGCAGAGGTTTCCTTTATTTTCCCAGCCTTTGCCCAGGTCACCACCACTAAGTCTGGTCTCCTGGGCTTGAGCACACAGGACAAAGTAGCCTCAAAACTGAGACTTGACTTGGTTTCCTACAAGGTTCATTACCCCTTGTTGCTAATCCCCAGCTTCTCACCTGCTGTGCTAATGAGCCTGGCATCATTTGTCCATTCCCCCAGGGCGATGAGCCCCAACTCACCCGTGAACACAAGCAACAGGGCTCAGAGCTTCACCTGAAGCCCAGAGCCTAAGCCCCACTGCGTTCCCCCAGCCTTGTCTTTCAAGCTCCCTGGGGCCAGAGCTGCTGCATGGAGCCAACCTCAGGCCACATTTGGTACAGTCAGGAAAACAGTGACAGGCCCAGAACAGCTTCTGTCTTCAGCAGTTACAAGAGGATCAAAACACTACCTGCGGCCTCCACCTACTTTCTGGTGTGGTGCAGAATTAAATTCTCCTGACGTTCACCTGGAATCTCCTGGCTGTGGGGCCTATGATGGCAGGCATATTACAGACACTCAATAAAAAGTTATTTAATGCCTAAAAGTATGCTACTCCAAGTCACAGACTACCTCCCTCCTGCCTGCTGTGGTAGCCCAACGCATGGGATGGGCGTCCACCTCCCCCTTGGGTGTGACCTGCCCAGTTACCTTTTCTCAGGAATAGGTAATTTCCCCTAAACCATAGGCTACTTCATTAAGGCCCTGATCAACTGTTTCTCTTCTCCTAGAAGCTGGTCTTACTCCGTGTGCTCCCTAGACTAGACGTAGATTCACATAGAGCAGGGATCAGCACACTTTTTCTGTAAAGGGTCAGGTAGTAGATATCTTAGGCTCTGTGGACCACATAGTCCCTCTCATACTGACTCAACTCTGCTGTTGCACGGCCAAAGCAGCTATAGACAATAGGTAAACTAGTGAGCATAGCTATATTCCAATAAAACACTAGCTACAAAAACACAAAGTGCTCCAGATTTGGTCCATGGACCATAGTTTGCCAACCCCTGGCATAGAGGTGAAAAGGGAAAGCTCTAAAGATAGTTGGGTTCAATTTCAGGCTCCAACAGTTACCTAGCTGTGCAGCCTCAGTCAAATTACTTGACTTCTCTAAGACACATCACTATTATCTATATCATGACCTTCCTACAAGGTTTAAGTGACATTTATGCATATGAAGTGTGTAAGAGGGTTTCCAAGCACGTAGTAAACAATCAATAGCTCATCGCTCTTTTAATCCTTCAGACAGTGACGATTCTGCCCAGCACTTCCTAGCAACTGGCTGCTGCTTCCCCTGCTGCCTATGGGGTCCCCTGTGCTAGCCCTTGCCCTACCTATGCCTGAGTTTACTCCTCTCTGAGCATTGTTTTATTGATTTTTCGGCTGTCCTGGCTGCAGCCATCCTCTGTAAATGGATTGCACTCCATGGCCCACTCCCCTACACTACTGAGCAGGGCTCCTCTTAGCTCCCAAGCCCTCTACCTCCCCAGTGCTGCCACTTGGTTCTAGCATACCTAATGCAGAGCCCTTGTGGCTCTCTTAGCTCCCCTCACAGCTAGCAGGCCCACTAGGTGCCCAGCAGGCAGGGTAGATGCCTCAGCTAGCTCTGCAAAATTGCAAATCCTCACAGAGAAAGAGGGATGACCTCATGGCTGCTGCTTCTGGGAGAGGCGACTTCTAAGAAGCTCTCTCCTGGTCTTCCTTTCTATTCTAAAATATGAGTGCAGCCTCCCAGTCTCCTATTTCCCAGCACCCTGCCCTCTACTAGGCCACATTTGACCAGGTCTGTGGAGAATGACACATCCGTAGAGAATGACATCTGTCTCCAAGTTACCTTCTTAAACCATCACAGCTAGATAAGCTATGACATCATCTTCTCATATCAGTGCTTCCCAAAAGTGTCCTGAGGAACAGTCATTCTGTGAAATATTAACGAGTGCTTGCAAAAGGGAAAAGTGTTCCATGGCCAAATACGTTTTGAGAACACACAGAGAAAGACAGTTTAAAATATTTCTTTCCTACAGGTCTTCTCAGGGCGGTTCATAAGTGAGTATGCGCTGCTCATCTTCAGGAGAAGAATGAAAAACTCTGAAGCATTTCCAAAATTTATTTCAGTGTGGAACAATTTTCAAGGGCCACCACACATGATCAGGATTCTGAGGAACCCATTCTGGGAATTGCAACTGTGGACAAAAGGCTATGTATCTCTGCTCTCTGAGTTGATTGATGGCAAAGGTTAACAGAGTGTGCATGGTAGAGAAATCTTTAAAATCCTTCCTGTTCATTATACTTGTGTTCATTTCTCATCACAACTTGCTCAGCACATTTGTACCACGGGCCCTGCTTGCCTGCCTCAGGGAGGTGGGCTTGTTCCCTTCTGTCAGCCAGACCAGCCAGCTCTATAAAGAATTCCCTAAGTTAGTGAAATACAATGCCCCTTCCTTCCTGAAGCCACCCAGTCACCCCAATCTGGATCTTTCCAAATGTTATCCTCTTTGACTCTTAAAAGAAGTGCAAAGCAGCCCACAATTCATGTCAAATGAACTGGCGTGCAGTTTCCTAGTTTGTCCCCATGGGCTCCTTTATGAAACCATGGCTTTATTGGTCTTAGTCATCCCATCTCCTTAGAGGCCTTTGCTGAACTCAGTGAACTTATTTAAACATCCCGGGGCTTCTCCTATTTCCCTCAGCCCCCTTTCTGTGCGCCCAGAGCCTGGTGGCGCTGACCTAAGGAGACATTGTGGAAATACTAAATCTTTCTAACAATTCCCAGATTGTAGGAAAAACTGCTGTTTGCATTCTTCACCCTCCATCTGTGTCCACAGAGTCACAGCCTCTGTCCTTGTTGCCCAAGTGGAGTCTCACTTTGTCTTGGAGGGAGATGGAGCTAAGACCCTTGTCCCAGAGGCAATCCCCACTCCTCCCTCAGGGTTAACCCTGGTTCATTGACAAGTGACTTCTCTTTTCTTCTTTCTTTTTTTAATTGCAAATCTGTAGTAAAAGAACTTACAGTCAAACAATGTCTGGGAAGTACCTTGAAGTCTCCTGATGAAAGGTGCTACGGAGGTCCTACATATTATTATTTCTGCAAACAAGGGAAATAATAGCTTGTTGCTTCATCTAATTCTCCTGAGTGGGCTTGGGCTCTGTAATTACCTGGGTTATAGGGCACTTGCTCAGAAGGCTGCATCCGAAGACGCAGGCAGCCAGATGGCCCCGACAGGGTTTCACAACATGCTCCCTGAGTGCTCACTCAGGCGTATCTTCTGTGAGGCCGACTTGGGGATGAGAGAGTTAAGCCAGATTTTTAATATGTGGAAATTGACTTTAATGGGAGAATCTACAAACCCGTGAGGCAAGTTAGTGCCAGTTCCTCCCTAGGTCTGAGCACCCATGCAGAGGGAACAGATGTCTGTCTTTCTCTAGTTGGGGCTGAGACACTGAAAGGACGGTCTGGGAGGGCCTGAGGAACTCTCACCAACTCAAGGTGGAAGGTGGCCTCTAACTCAGTTTTCTTCCTTTCTCCTTGGCCATCCTGCTTCACTCCCCTCATTTTCAAAATGAGAGGGTTGATAAAGCCCACTGTTTCCAGAATGCTCCTCCCTGGCTCCGGTGCTTCAGGGGACCCCCTGTGACCACTCCATGGCTCAGAAAGAACCCCACTGGGGCGAGAGGTCTTAGGCATCTGGCCCCCATTTCAATCAGATCTGCTCTCCCATTTTCCAGTTATGGTTCCTCATGAGATTTTGTTTGGGAAGAGAAGGGTTCTTGCATGTGAAAATGATCAGGTTAAAACATCATCAAGGTCTTTTTAACTCATAATGTCCTTTGATCCCCGTTCTAAGCATCTCCCACTCAGCTGCTCACCTCCCAGCCCAGATTTTCACTCCCCACGTTTTCTCTCCTAGCCACTCAACTGCAGGTGAAAATTATGAGGATGTATTTCTGGGAATAAATTAAAGGTATGTTTTGCTTTTGAAAAAATCAAGTTACCTGGCAGAAATGGAATTCCATCTTTCAGCTTGGTAGTTGTCAGCAGTATTCATGGGGATTTTCCCCATTCCTCTTGTTGGCGCAGTGCTTTCTGCAGTCCTTCCACTTTTGCAGGTGCTCCCACCAGCCCAGCAAGGATGTTGACGCCTCGCCCAGCATCAAGCCAGAAATTGCTGGCCTCACAGAGCTTCCATCCCTATTCTTACAGCGTATCCATATGTTTCTGCTCTGCATTGGGTTTCGCTTTTATCAGGGTTCTCTGCACACATAGCCTGTGGCAAGGGGCCTCCCTTTTACACTTTCCCACTCTGGCAGTCTTGCTGGCAGAGAGACCCTGCACCAGCTCGGGGCTCACACACGCATGCACACATGCCTGAGCGCCGCTTCTCAAAGAAAGCACAGAGGGCCCATCTATGGCTCTCATTCATCTGCTCTGGTGCCTAACCTCCACCTTGTGCCACTGTCTCTGTGAGCTGCTCGCTAAGTGCTTCTATCTAAGCCTTAAGAAGTCAGAGCTGGCAGCCTTTTTCTTCCCTCCTTGGAGCCAGTCTGACCTGTTTGGATCCATCAGAACTTTCAAAAGTACTGATTGGCCCCTCCGTAAGTGTCCATGAGAGTCAGTGGAGAACTTTGGAGTTGCTGAACCCCATGGCACTCTTGAAAAGGACAGAAAAGGGGCTGAAGCTGGGCGCCTCATGCCTGGGTTTACCAAGGACTTTACCTGGCTCTCACAGATAGTGCCATTGTTCTCTTGTCTCTGACCTACGGAGTCTCTAGCTATGAAAGTCTTAGCCTTTAACTCCTTCCATTGAGACCCCAAGGGTCCCATCTATCCCCTGTGGCTCTCTTAGTTCCCCTCACAGCTGGCAGGCTCACTCGGTGCCCAGCAGGCAGGGTAGATACCTCAGCTAGCTCTACAAAGCTGCAAATCCTCACAGAGAGAGAGAGATGACCTCAGGGCTGCTGCTTCTGGGAGAGGTGACTTCTGAGAAGCTCTCTCCTGGTCTTCCTTCCCATCCTAAAATACAAGTGCAGCCTCCCGGTCTCCTACTTCCCAACACCCTTCACTCTGCTGGGCCACATTTAACCAGGCCTGTGGAGAATGGCATATCTGTTGAGAATGACGTCCCTCTCCAAGGTACCTTCTTAAACCTCATTTGGGCTGAGATTTCACTCAGTTCTTGGGTTCCTCCTTGCTAAGACCTGTGCAACAAGGCCATTGGTTAAGATGTTTCAAAGCACAGTCTCACCCCATGTTTCCCTGACGTATCCTTGCTTTCTTCTTCTTCTCCCAGCCCCAGGCCTCCCGCGGTAGACTTCTCATCAGAGCCGGGAGGCTGAGAGCGGAGCTTTCCTCTCTGATCCCTTCCCTTTAACAGGGCCCACCATGGCCCATGGCAGCGCAGAGTCTGAGCAGCATCTGGCTTGGGCTGGTCTGTAGAGATCTGGAATCCAAACAGTCTTTAAAGAGTTATGACTCCAGGAACTGCGGATGGCAACGTTTTCTGTTATTAACAGTTCCAACTTTCCCATCTGGCTGTTTTCAGAATGAAAGCTGGAGATTACTGTCAGCATTAATTACAATCAGGTGTACTTTTCTTCTACTCCATTTTGCCCCAGTGGTTTCTCACACAGCGAGAAATCCTTAAAATGCATGTCTTTTGAAATGTGGCACATAAATCCTTGCTGCTGGTGAGAGCGGCTGTCAGCCCGTTGGGCTCTTGCTGGATCTAGGGGAACCTCACGGAGTTCATGGAAGCTTCCTTGGGTTTAGAAGCTCGTCTGAGCCCCTCGGACCTTCAAGACAGGAAATGTCAAGAGGATCTGCTTCCTTGCAAGATTTCTGGCACTTCCTGCTTCTAGTTTAACCAGAGCTACCTCAGAAACAGTTGTGTGAAATGTCTGTGTTGAGGGCCCCAGCTAAATCACTGAGGGCAAAGTTGCAAAGGAAGAAAACCAAAGAGGCTGAGCTGCGGTCCACACAGTTCCTCCAATTCCCCACCCAAGTCTCTTTCCCATGTCATCTCTTTCACGCCCTCTCTCCCTACCCCTTGCCCTATTTTTAGTCAATGTTTGAACAATATTGTCTCATTCTGAAATATTTTGTCTCTCTCCATGTTTCTCCCTATATGCATATTTACATATATGCTACTTGTCTTATATTTTCCGGAAGTTACTTTCCATTACTCTCATTATTTTCCTCCATAGACATCCCACATACATTCATCTTTAGAATTAATGAAACATCAGGACCATCTTCCTTTTGTAAAGACATTTGAATTTAAATCAGGTAGGCCCTTCTAGTATTTGCATTATTCTTTCATAATAGTAATGCTATTTAAGCCACAGCACTACCATTACTATTTGAGGGACCCTGAATAAGCTGCTTAGACCCCCTGAGTTTCTGTTTCTTTGCCTGCAAATGACAATACTATGTCTTTATAGGGATGCTTAGGGGATTCAGGTAGACAATGACAGCTCCACACAGGCAAATGGCAGGTGTTACCTGCTCACCTAGCGTGTGCTCCATGATTCCAGGCACTGGAAGAAGGGACAAGGAAATGATTCTTAAACATTCTTTAGAGGACAGCTCTCATCTTCTTGGAGGGTGAGGGAAGGGTTGTTGACATAAGACTGCAAATGTGTAAGTGACATAAAGCCATTACTGTTATACCCCCATATTTTTCATCATAGAGCACAATCTTCATGAGTTTCACTTGTCCCATGTGGCTTATTCCATTTTCCAACAGAATGAACCACCTTACCTAGTCAGCCTGTGATTTGATTTTATCCCTGAGCAATTGCAATATAAATTTCCAGTGTTTGAAAAAGAAAACCATTAACCTAGAACTTTGTCCCATCCCTGCCTTCCCCAGACACACTACGCACAAACTAATAAACTTGGGGGAAAAGGGGAGGGGAGAGTGGATAACTTTTAAAGAGCTAAGCAGAGTAGGGCCTATTTCCTTAATAAAAACTGAATAGAGGAACTTACCACAACCACATTGGTTGTACTACTAAATCAGTCCTGGCCATAACTTGCCCTAATTCACTGCTTCCGTCACTTGCCCCTTTGAGCTCCACAGTGGTGCTGGCTCTCCCTCATTCCGTTCAACATTGGCTTCCTTCCTCAGCTGCCCCAGAGACCTTCTGCGGTGGGTATTTACCGCAACTCCCCTCTGAGTTCCTGCAGCCATCTTTCAGATTCATTCTCCAGCTGCATTTCATAATCTCAGTAGAATAAATGAAGTTTTTGACAGTTAATTTATTTCCTTGATATATTTCAGATGTCTCTTTAGACAAAGCTCTGGCTTAGTCATGTTGGTTGTCTTGAATCGGATATTAGGTGAGAACACTTCCTGGACACCCATTATTGAGATGTGCATTAATTGTATTTGAATACAGTCAGAGGGCTCAATGACCTTCCGAACTCCTAATTTTTCTACTTCATTAAACTCAGTGAGTGTGCTGAGATTCATAAATGAGACAGTTATGAATGTCGCTGCAACCGTGTGGGTCTGCTTAAAATGGGTATGCTCATCCCTGTACTTGTGAATATACAGAAATCATCCATTACAAGCAAAATTAAGGGAAATATGTTATGTAGACAGATGGTTTAGTCAAACACTCTGTTTTCCAGATTTTAAATGTTTTTTACAAGTGGTTTTTTATTGTTAAAGTTGGCAAGTCCTATTTCTTTCTCTGTGCTATAAACTTCTGAAGGTAGTGTCTCCACTTCAGCCCCTTTCCCAGACACAGGCTTTAGGAAATAGCAAATAGCAAGGTAAATTACAGATACCCTGGGGACAAAGGAAAGATTGTGTGTTGAATGAACATGGAATTCTGGGTGTGGCTGTTAATTCCTGTTTCCCAAACCCATGACATAGGTAGCTCCTGCATGGGGAAAGCCACCATCATCATTGGGACACTGCTGTCATTGGGGAACCCCGGGAATACCCAAGCGCATGGCCTTCACTTCAGGGTGGTATCTGTGCGCCAGTGATCAGGGTGTAAATTTCAACCGTGGCCCTGCTACTTACTAACTCTGGGATATCAGAATGCTGTCTAACCTCTGGGATCTCCATTACTTCATATGTGCAATGAATTTATAGCTATGTCAAGGATTCAAGAAGACAATGAATATAGAACTCTCAGTACAGTTTCGATGCCTGGCACAAAGAACATGCTTCATACATGCTAGCTTTAGATCCAAACTGAAAAAGGGATATAACCCACATGGGATCCATGGACTCTCCTCTTGCCAAGGGTTACCTCTGTCTATTCCAGTGCCTAGAATATCCCATTGTGTCAGTCTCTGTGCTGCCTAACAAGTGACAAAAAGCTTAGTTGCATAAAATGACAAATATGTACTCTCTCACAGTTATATGGGTTAGGAGTCTTGGCACAGCTTAACTGGATCCTCTGTTTAGGGTCTCACAAGGCAGTGCTTGAGGTATCAGCTGACTTACATTCTCATCTGGAGACTGGACTGAAAATAAATTCACTTCCAAGCTTATTCAGGTGCTGGCAAATGAAAACTCCTTGCAGCTATAAGACTGGGGATCCCAGCTTCTTATTGTTTGTCAGTAACTAGAAGCCATTCTCAGTTCCTGAGGCTGTCCACAGCTCCTTGCCATGTGGCCCTCTCCATACCTCCTCACCACCTGGCAACTTGCTCCATCAAAGACAGCAACAGAGGAAAGGAGTGAATTTTCCAGCAAGACAAAGTCTTGCATAACATCATCTTAGAAGCAACTTCCCAACACTTTTGCCATATTCTATTGGTTAGAAGCAAGACACAAGTCCCATCCACACTGAGATTGTACAAGGGGACACTAGGAGGAGGAGATAATGGGAGTGACCGTAAGTCTATCTGCCACAACTAGAAAAGGCTTCAGAGGGTAAGAGGTACATCAGTGGTTCTCAGAGTACAATCCCCAACCAGCAGCAGCATTGGCATCTAATAAAAAATGCCCAGTCTCAGGTCCCACTCCAGCCTTCATGTATGAGTATTCTATTGCTGCTGTAACACAGAACTAAAAGCTTCATGGGTTTTTAAAACCACAGTTTTATTATACTACGGTATTGGCAGGCTAAAGTCTGAAATGGATCTCACTGGATTAAAATCAAGGTGTTAGCTTGGCTGCATTCCTTTTGGAGGCTCTAGGGGAGAATTCACTTTTCCTGGCCCTTTGGAGCTTCTAGAGGCCTCCCTTCATCTTTGGCTCTTGGCCAAGTCACTCCATCTTCAAAGCCAGCAACAGTTGGTTGAGTTTTTCTCACATTACATTACTCTAATCTCCTCTTTACTCTCCCTCTTCTACATTTAATTATCCTTGTGATTATATCAGGCCAACCTGGATACTCCAGGATAATCTCTGTATTTTAAAGTCAGTTCATTAGCAACCTTAATCCCACCCGCAAACTTAATTCCCCTTTGCTATGTAAGGTAACAACATATCCACAGGTCATAGAGATTAGGATGTGGATATCATTGGGGACCTTTATTCTGCCTTCTGCAGATACTGTATCAGATGAGGGGGTACAGGTACCTCTGATTTAACAAGTGCTGCAGCTGTCAGTGATGTACCTTCAAGTTTGACAGCACTGGTCGACATCAATATTATTTGAATCAACTAATTCATAGATTAGAGATGCCAATACTTGGTCACTGGAGAGAATTAAGAATCAGGGGATTGCTGTGATGGTTAAACTGTGTTAGAAAAAATACAAAAGAGTCCACCAGGAATAAGTGACAAGGGTTCTTTTTCTGCTTAGAGTTTCTGAAGTCTGTACTCTATCCACGAAATCTTAGGTGCAATAAGCCCCCTCCCTTCGTGTCAATGAAGTGGAAAGAGAGCCCCAGAAGAGATGGCATTGGGAGATTAGTCGTAGCCACTGATGTCTTGCAGAGATGATGTGCAAGAGGGAGAAACATCTCATGCCATTGATGATGTAAACCATGAGGCACTACAGATAGAACACTTCAAAATTCTTTGTTGTTAGTAATAAAAGCCCATGGGCAGACAAAGAGGAGAAAATTCTAACAGTGTGACTCTGAACAGGGTAGGGTACAAAACAGAGGCTATAAACAAAGGATGCTTCTGTGGAGAGAAATATTCGCCTCAGTGGTACCTGGCTGAGGTGTTACTAAGTACCTTCTAGGAATGATTTGAAGTCAGTCGTATCGGATACTGCATATGGTTTGTTGCATATTGTATGAGCTAAGTGGCTAGGAAAACAATGAAGGTGCTTTTCTTTTTTCCTTTTTAAGATTATTACTTTCTTACTAGCCCAGGATAGTCGCTTATTTGGGGGGATAAAAGAAGATGTAGAGAGGTTAGGATATGTTGTAGAATTAGCTCAAAATTTGATCTCTGGCCCTCAACATATAAAAATTATACAAGATAGTTTTTTCCTGCCCTTTTAATACATTAAGGGTTAATCATTCATTTCTCTTCATAAGGAAAAAAACATCAATTTTTTATTAAAGCCTAGCAATGAATGAGTAAGGAAGACGGAGGAGATGACTTCAGTCAATTGTTCTCAAACATTAGCTGCATCAGAATCATCTGGATAACTTGATAACTTACAGATCCCTAGGCCCTACTCCAGATATTCTGGCTTTGGAGAGGAAAACTTGCCTTTTTTCCATCCTGGAGTGTATGGGAAATAAGAAGGGCAGAGGTAGAAAGTGATAGAGCTGCAATATATGTCCCAATCTTCCTCTTTCCTAGGTTTAACCCAGAGAAGCAAAATGAAATAGACAAATTAGGGCAAGTCAGAGGGCAGAGGGAGAAACTATGTCCCCAGATTCCCCACTCATGATGTTTTAAGATCTGTGCTCAGAGCTCCATGCCAATAAGGTGCATCCCAGCCTAGATAAGAGAGCACAACAGCAGGGTAGGGGAGGCAGATGCCTTTGTTGGTGCCTCACGCTTCCTGTAGCCCCTGTAGTGGGGTTTCAGTGGGCCTGCACAGCACAGAGGGCTGAGGCCAACCACCATGGTGGACTACTGGGCTTGGGACTGGATGAGGGTGTGGCAGAGACTTGGTATCCACAGCCATCTGAAGAGAGAGGAGACCCTTCAGCCATAAGAGCTGGTTGATGACTCCAACAGAGCTTCACCTGAGCCAGAACAGCAGACCACAGGTTTCCTAGTCATAGACTTCAGGCTTGGGTGCTAACAATGCCAGAGCCACCCAAAGACAAAGGATGGGTGAACAGCGAATGGAGGGGCCTTCAAAGACCTAATTCCACACAGTCACACAAGCCAGCCCACCTCCCCATACACACAGACACGCTTCCAAACGCAGCCAGGGAAGGAAGGAGACAGAAGACTAAGAATCAAGAGTGTCTGAGTGTAAGGATAACTGAAATCACTGACTCATGCTGAGTTTAAAACAGGTAGTCTACAAGTTCATTTATTAACAGTAATCAAGACTTTATTTTATATGCAAATGCCGGTAAAATGGATGGTCCAGCTTGTGTCAATGTCTAGACAGCAGTGGCTGCCTGAAGATTTGAAAGTCTCTAGAGGGGTTGGTCACTTAGCATTGACCACCTTAGTAGGAGGGGCAGGGGACAGCCCCTGTGCTCCACAGTTGCCATCCCTCAGATATGCTACATTTTCCTGTTTTAGTTAATGAATGTAAGCACAAATTCACAAAACATGGTCAAACCGTCTTCCTTTCCCAGGCCCTAGAAATGTGTCTGTTAATGATAGAGATGAAGTGAAACATCCAACTTTAATTTCAATCCTTAGCAATTTGGCCATGTAATTGTCATTATCCTGTGGAGACTATGGCTAAAGTGATGCACCAAATCTCTTTCTCTGCTTCGATGGACATGGACAGCAGAGAAAGAAAAAGTTAGCAAATTTTCTACAAATTTGTGCTGAAGGCCTTCATACGTGAAACTCCATGCTAGGTTCTACATGTAACGCAAAACAAGTATGATGTGACATTCTCTAGGAATAGTGCTATGTTATTCTGACCAGCAAGCCTTTGAAATGTGGGCTGCTTATGTGTTTGTGAAACAGGTTAAAATGGCAAGAGCAGTGGCAAAATACCTTCTATTCCCCACTGTGATCGGAATCCAAAATCCCTGAGAGAAATGCATCCCCAGAGAAGAGCCAGTATACAACATGGTTGACTAGATACAGCCAGGAAGAGCATCTCCCACTAAAAGACCAGACCATCAAGAAGACTGGTACACTCTGAGCAGATCTTCAGAAGGAGGGCATTGAGAGGGAACAGAAGGAGGAGAAAGATCCTGGGCTAAAAGAGTAGGAAATTGGGAAACCTGCACCAGGCTGCCAACCACCAGGGATCATTTCTGGCCCCCAGCAGCTCCTGGGAAGTGGTGAGTTAAATAGGCAGGGAGTAGCCCACTACTACCACGGACCTCCTGAATTGTAGCTGCAGGAGACCCTATGCCTCCCACAGACATTTAAGCTGACAGGGAGAGCTTCCTGGAGGAGTGGTGGGAACAGAACTCCAGCCTGTATGGTGCCTAGAGGATTTGGCATAGGAATGGCTACAGTGGAGCACAGCCACAGACACCCATCTCCCAAGGCTGGCTGTGCTCCTTGAAGTTGCTTTGGCCCTTGTTGACCATCAGACCTGAACATAGCAGGGCTGTCTTGAGATGGGGCCAGACTGATCTGAGAGCCCCTTGCCTGCCAGCCTCTCCTAGGGTCCCTGCCTGGCCATACCTGCTTGCAGCACAGCCTTGGATGCCCAACCAAGGCACTTCCTGACAGCCACCGCCATAGCTCCTTCACTGGCAGACCCCACCTGATGGCTGGAGAGCTTTAGCAGATGAATCCCCACAGCCTCCTCCCACCACTTTGCTGGTGCACACATGCAGACCTCATTGCTCCACTACCAGTTGTGCATGTGCATACAAACGCTGCTGCATCACTGCCACCCTGCCATTGCCAGTGCACACATGCAAAATACAGACTTGATGAAGCACTTTTCCAGCATCCCCCATCAAAGTGTTGTTACCAGCAGACTGGAAAAACTTCAGCCCCTCCAGTGCAACAGGTGTTTAGCCCCAAGGGGCCGGAGAACAAAGCTGTGGGCCTGGCCCCAGACCCCGCAGGATTAGAGAACCCAGCACTGGAGTGCTGAGCTGATCTTTGGCCCCTGAAATCATCCAGAAGTGAAACCAGTCGACTAAAGCCAACTTATATCACAGAGAAACTCTCAAGAGCATCAAAGAACATAAAAGCAAAAGCCCCATCCAAAGAACAGCAACTTCAAAGGCTAAATGAACATCAACCTACAAAGATAAGAAAGAACCAGTGCAAGAGCTCTGGCAACTCAAAAAGCCAGAGTGTCTTCTTACCTCCAAACAACTGCAGTAACTTCCCAGCAATGGTTGTTAACCAGGCTGAAATGGTGGAAATGACACATAGAATTTAGAATCTGGATAGTAATGAAGATCATTGAGAATCAGGAGAAAGTTGACATCCAATCCAAGGAATCTAAGGAATCCATAAAATGATACAAGAGCTGAAAGATAACATAGGCATAACAAAAGAAGCAAACTGATTTGATAGAGCTGAAAAGCTCACTACAAGAATTTCATAACATAATAGGAAGTAACAGCAGAATAGACCAAGCTGAGGAAAGAATATCAGATCTCAGAAACCAGTACTTTGACTCAACTCAGTCTGACAAAAATAAAGGAAAATAAATAAGAAAGAATCAACAAACGAAATTGAGAAATATGGGATTATGTAAAAAGACCAAACCTATGACTCACTGGCATTCCTGAAAGAGACCAAGCAACTTGGAAGACATATTTGAGGATATTGTCCATGAAAATTTCCCAAACCCTGTTAAGGAGATTGATATTCAAATTCAGGAAAATCAGAGAACCTCTGCAAGATACTATACAAGATCTCCAGCCCCAAGACACATTGTTGTCAGATTCTTCTAGGCACATGCAAAAGAAAAAATATTAAAGGCAGCTAGAGAGAAGGGACAGGTCACCTACAAAGGGAACCCCATCAAGCTAACAGTGGTCCTTTCAGCAGAAATTCTGCAAACCAGAAGAGACTGGGAGCCTATAGTCAGCCTAATTAAACAAAAGAAATTCCAACCAAGAATTTCATATCCAGCCAAAGTAAGCTTCATATGCAAAGGAGAAATAAAATCCTTTTCATTTTCAGACAAGCAAATGCTAAAGAAATTTGTTACCACCAGATCTACCTTACAAGATGTTCTTAAGGGAGTACAAAATGTGGAAACAAAAGACCATTATTGGCTACCAGAAAAACACACTTAATTACGTAGGCTGTTGACATTATAAAGCAACTACACAATCAAGTCTGCATAAATAGCCATCTGCACACATCAATAGTAACCTTCAACATAAACAGGCTAAAACCCCACTTACAACGTACAGTGGCAAGTTGGATAAAGAAGCATGACCCATCCATCTGCTCTCTTCAAGAGAACCGTCTCATATACAATGACAACCATGGGCTCAAAGTAGAGCAATGGAGAAAAATTTATCCAAGCAAATGAAAAACAAGAGCAGGGGATGCTATTCTAATTTCAAACAGAAAAGACTTTAACAATGATCAAAAAACACAAAGGGCATTATATAATAATAAAGAGTTCAATTCAACGAGACAACTTAACTATCCTAAATATAGATGTACCCAACACTGGAGCACCCAGATTCATAAAACAAGTTCTTAGAGACCTATGAAGAGACTTACGTAACTTAATAATAGTAGGAGATTTAAACACCCCACTGACAGTATTAAACAGATCATCGAGGCAGAAAAGTAACAAAGGTATTCAGGATCTAAACTTGACACTTGGCCAATGGAACCTAACAGACATCTACAGAACACTCCACCCAAACAACAACAGAATATACATTCTTCTCATATGTACATGGCACACACTCTAAAACTAACCACATGCATGGCCATAAAACAATTCTCAATTAACTCATAAAAACCAAAATCATACTCTCAGTCCAGGGCAGAATAAAAATATAAAGCAATACTAAGAAGCTATCTCAAAGTCATACAATTACAAAGAAATTAAACAACCTGCTCCTAAATAACTTTGGGGTAAATAATGAAATTAGGCAGAAGTCAAGAGATTCTTCAAACTGATGAAAACAAAGATACAATATACCAGCATCTCTGGGACACAGCTAAAGCAGTGTTAAGATGAAAGCTTATACCACTAATAACCAACATCAAAAAGTTAGATCTCAAATGAACAACCTAACGTCACACCTAGAAGAACTAGAAAAACAAGAGCAAAACAACTTCAAAGCCAGCAGAAGAAAAAGTAATCAAAATCAGAGTTAAACTGAATGAACCTGAGATATAAAAGCCATACACAACCACAAAACCAAAAGTTTGTTCTTTGAAATAATAAACAAGATTAATAGATCTCTAGCTAGACTAATACAGAAGAGAAAAGATCCAAATAAACATATTGAGAAAGGACAAAGGGGACGTTACCAACAACCCCACAAAAGTACACAAATCTCTGAGACTATTATGAACACTTCTATGCACACAAACTAGAAAACCTAGAAGAATAAATAAATTTCTGGAAACATACAGCCTTCCAAGATTGCACCAAGAAATTGAATTCCTGAACAGACCAATACAAATTCCAAAATTGAATCAGTAATAATAATAATAAAAAAACACCAACCAGAAAAAGCCCTAGACCAGACAGATTCACAGCCAAATTCTATCAGATATATAAAGTAGAGTTGGTACCTATCCTACTAAAACTATTCCAAAAAATTTACAAAGAGGGACTCCTCCATAACTCATTCTGTGAGGCCAGCATCATTCTGATACTGGTATCTGGCTCAACACCTAGTGAAAAAACAAAACTTCAGGCCAGTGTCCTTGAAAAACATAGATGCAAAAATCCTCAACAATATATTAGCAAACCAAATCCAGCAGCCCATCAAAAAGCTAATCCACCATAATCAAGTAGGCTTCATTCCTGGGATGCAAGGTTGGTTTAACATACACAATTGGCCGGGCGCAGTGGCTCACGCCTGTAATCCCAGCACTTCGGGAGGCCGAGGCGGGTGGATCACGAGGTCAGGAGATCGAGACCATCCTGGCTAACACGGTGAAACCCCGTCTCTACTAAAAATACTAAAAATTAGCCGGGCGTGGTGGCGGGCGCCTGTAGTCCCAGCTACTCGGGAGGCTGAGGCAGGAGAATGGCGTGAACCCAGGAGGCGGAGCTTGCAGTGAGCCGAGATCGCGCCACTGCGCTCCAGCCTGGGCGACAGAGCGAGACTCCGCCTCAAAAAAAAAAAAAAAAAAAATACACAATTCAATCAATGTGAGTCATCACATAAACAAAACCCAAAACAAAAACCACATGATGATCTCAGTAGATGCAGAAAAGACTTTTGATAAAATTTAACATTCCTTCATATTAAAAAAATTCTCAAACTGGGCATATAAGAAACATACCTCAAAATAATAAGAAACATCTATGACAAAGACATAGCCAATATTATGCTGAAAGGGCAAAATCTGGAAGCATTCCCTTGAGAACTGGAACAGGACAAGGATGCCCATTCTTACCATTTCTATTCAACATAGTACTGGAAGTTCTAGCCAGAGCAATAAGGCAATAGAAAGAAATAAAAAACATTCAAATAGGAAGAAGAAGCCAAACTATCGCTCTTTGCAGGCACTATGATTTTACACCTAGAAAACAGCATAGTCTTTGCCCAAGGGTTGCTGGATCTGATAAATAACTTCAGCAAAGTTTCAGAATACAAAATCAATGTACAAAAATCAGTAGCATTTCTATACACCAATAACACCAAAGCTGAGAGCCAAATCAGGAACACAATCTCATTCACAATAGCCACAAAAAGAATAAAATACCCAGTAAGACAGTTACCCAAGGATATGAAAGATCTCTACAATGAGAATTGCAAAACATTGCTAAAAGAAATCAGAGATAACATAAACAAATGAAGAAACAGTCCATTCACATAGGTAGGAAGAATCAATATCATATTAAAATGGCCATACTGCCCAAAGCCATTTATAGATTCAAAGATATTTCTATCAAACTATCAATGATATTTTTCACAGAACTGGAAAAAACTATTCTAAAATTCAGATGGAACTCAAAAAGAGCCTGAATAGCCAAAGCAATCCTAAGCATAAAGAGCAAATCTGGAGGTATCACATTACACAATTTCAAACTGTATAACAAGGCTATGGTAACTAAAACAATATGATACTGGTAAAAAAAAAAAACAAAAAAAACAAAAAAAACAAAAACAGATACATAGACCAATGGAACAGAATAGAGAGACCAGAAATAAGGCCACACACCTACAACCATGTGATCTTTGACACAGTCAAGAAAAATAAGCAATGGCGAAAAGAATCTCTATTCAATAAATGGTTTTAGGATAACTGGCTAGCTATATGCAGAAGATTGAAACTGGACTCCTTATTTTCACCATATACAAAAATCAACTCAAGATGGATTAAAAAACTTAAATGTAAAACCAAAAACTATAAAAACCCTCGAGTGAAACCTAGGAAATACCATTCAAGACATCGGCCATGGCAAATATTTCATGATGAAGATACCAAAAGCAGTTGCAACGAAACAAAAAATTGACTTATGGGACCTAACAAAACTAAAGTGCTTCTGCACAGCGAAAGAAACTATCAAAAGAGTAAACACACAATCTACAAAATGAGAGAAA
Source organism: Gorilla gorilla gorilla (assembly GCF_029281585.2). Lineage (NCBI taxonomy): Eukaryota > Metazoa > Chordata > Mammalia > Primates > Hominidae > Gorilla > Gorilla gorilla. The sequence goes on from NC_073230.2 coordinate 48,713,403, forward strand.
ATATTTGCAATGTATGCTTTTAACAAAGGTCATTAGACCTCCAGAATCTTTAAGAAATGTAAGGAAATTAACAAGTGAAAAACAAGCAACCCCATAGGCAAAGGACATGAGCAGACACTTCCCAAAAGAAGACATACATGCAGCCAACAGACATATGAAAAAAATGCTCATCATTAATCATTAGAGAAATGCAATTCAAAACCACAATGAGGCATCATCTCACACCACTCAGGATGGCTATTACTAAAAAGTAAAACAACAACAAAAACAACAAAAGATGCTGGTGAGATTGTATAGGAAAGGGAACACTTATACAGTGCTGGTGGGAATGTAAATTAGTTCAGCCACTGTGGAAAGCAGTTTGGAGATTTCTCAAAGAACTTAAAACAGAACCACCATTTGACCCAGCAATCCCACTACTGGGTATATACCCATAGGAATATAAAACATTCTACCATAAAGAGACATGCACACATATGTTAATTGCAGCACTATTCACAATAGCAAAAACATGGAATCAACCGAAATGCCCATCAACAGTGGACTGCAACAAGAAAATGTGATACATATACATCATGGAATACTATGCAGCCATAAAGAGTAACAAAACTCTGTTCTTTGCAGCAATATCAATGCAGCTGGAGGTTATTATCCTAAGTGAACTAACACAGGTACAGAAAAACAAATACTGCATGTTCTCACTTATAAGTAGGAGCTTAACACTGCGTACATATGGACACAAAGAAGGGAACAATAGATTCTAGGACCTACTTGAGGGAGAAGGGTGAGGATCAAAAAGCTACGTATTGGGAGTTGGATTAAGATGGCAGACAGGAAGCAGGACTAGCTTGCAGTGCCCACTCAGATGAACAGAGCAGCAAGTGGAGACTCACATCATGAACTTTTGCTCTAAGAACTACCAAAGGAACATACCAGGAAAGCCAAGAGAATGCACAGACCCTTTGAAGGAACTGGATCACCACTGAAGGCACCTTGAGACACCAAAAAACTGTGAGTTGGCCTACTTTCTCAACAGGGAGGCATGTGGTCTGGGACAAGCTCTCAGCCTTAGTCACCAGCTGCCTGGAAATAGACTCAGTGCTATTGTGGGGGGCATGGTGGAAGTGAGACTGGCCTTTAGGACTGCGGGCTGCATGGGAACGAGGTGAGGCCTGTAACTGCCAGCTTTCCCCCACTTCCCTGGAAACCTGTATGACTCAGCAGAGGCAGCCATAATCCCCCTATAAATATAACTTCATTGGACTGGAAACCATACCCCTATCCCCCACAGCAGCCACAGCAAGACCCACTCAAGGAGAGGCTGAGCTCAGACACGCCTATCCATGCCCCAACCTGGTGGTCTTTCTCTACTTGCCCTGGTAGCTGAAGACAAAGGTCATAATTTCTTGGGAGTTCTATGACCCTGCCCACCACCTGAGAAAGCTGAATACTTAAACAGGTGTCCTTAGGGCAAGTTTGCATCCTCCCTATAGGACCATAGCTGGTGCAATCTTGAAAGTGCCACCTCCTGACTGGAGGCCAACCAACAACAAAACCAGCACACTAAACAAAAACACAACCAAGGATCCTCACAGAGTCACTTCACTCTCCTGCTACCTCCAGCAGAGCAGGTGCTGGTATCCACAGCTGAAAGATCTGAAGACAGATCTCATCACATCACAGGACTATTTGCAGACACTCCCCAGTACCAGCCCAGAACCTGGTAGCTCTGCTGGGCAGTGAGACCCAGAAGAGCAAAAATAATCACTACAGTTCGGTTCTCAGGAAGCCCCATTTCTAGGGGAAGAAGGAGAACACCAAATCAAGGGAGCACCCCATGGAACAAAAGTATCTGAACAGCAGCCCTTGAATCCCAGATCTTCCCTCTGACATAGTTGATCCAAATGAGAAGGAACCAGAAAAACAATTCTGGCAATATGACAAAACGAGCTTCTTTAACACCCCCAAAAGATTATATCAGCTCATCAGCAATGAATCCAAAGCAAGACAAAATCTCTGAATTACCAGAAAAAGAATTTAGAAAGGTCTATTATTAAGCTAATCAAGGAGGCACCAGAGAAAGGTAAAGTTCAACTTAAATAAATCAAAAACATGATACAGGATATGAAAGGAAAACTCTTCAATGAAAAAGGTAGCATAAATAAAAAACAATCACAACTTCTGGAAATCAAGGACACACTTAGAGAAATGCAAAATGCACTGGAAAGTCTCAGCAATAGAATCAAACAAGCAGAAGAAAAACTTCAGAGCTCGAAGATAAGATTTTTTAATTAACCCAATTCATCAAAGATTAAAAAACAGAATTTTGAAAAATGAACAAAGCCTCCAAGAAATGTCCAAACCTAAGAATAATTGGTGTTCCTGAGGAAGAAGAGAAATCTGTAAGTTTGGAAAACATATTCAAGGGAAAAATCAAGAAAAACTTCCCTGGCCTTCCTAGAGATCTAGACATCTAAATATAAGAAGATCAAAGAATACCTGGGAAATTCATTGCAAAAAGATCATCACACAGGCACATAGCCATCAGCTTATCTAAAGTCAAGATGAAGGAAAGAATCTTAAGAGCTGTAAGGCAAAAGCATCAAGTAACCTATAAAGGAAAACCTATCACATTAACAGCAGATTTCTCAGCAGAAATCCTACAAGCTAGAAGGGGTTGGGGTCCTATTTTTAGCCTCCTTAAACAAAACAATTATCAGCCAAGAATTCTATATCCAGTGAAACTAAGCTTCATAAATGAAGGAAAGATACAGTCTTTTCCAGACAAACAAATGCTAAGAGAATTTGCCACTACCAAGCCAGGACTACAAGAACTGCTGAAAAGAGTTCTAAATCTTGAAACAAATATTTGAAATACACCAAAATAGAACTTTCTTAAAGCATAAATCTCACAGGAACTATATAATAATAACATAATTAAAAAATAAAAAACAAGATATTCAGGCAACAAATAGCATGATGAATAGAATAGTATCTCACATCTCAATACTAACATTGAATGTAAATGGCCTAAATGATCCACTTATAATATACAGAATGACAGAATGAATAAGAAAACAACTAAGTTTCTGCTGTCTTTAGGAGACTCACCTAACATATAAAGACCCACATTAACTTAAGGTAAAGGGATGGAAAAAGATTTTTCATGCAAATGGACACCAAAAGCTAGCAGGAGTAGCTACTCTTATACCAGACAAAACAAACTTTAACACAATGGAAGTTTAAAAAGACAAAGAGGGACATTATATAATGATAAAAGGACTAATCTAACAGGAAAATATCACAATTCTAAATTTATATACACCTAACACTGGAGCTCCCAAATTTATAAAACAATTACTATTAGGCCTAAGAAATGAGATAGACAGCAACACAATAATAGTGGGGGACTTTAATACTCCACTGACAGCACTAGACAGATCATCAAGACAGAAAGTCAACAAAGAACAATGGACTTAAACTAAACCCTACAACAAATGGACTTAATAGATAATTACAAAACATTCTACCCAACAACTGCAGAATATACATTCTATTCATCAGCATATGGAACATTTTCCAAGATAGATCATATGACAGGCCACAAAACAAGTCTCAGTACATTTAAGATAATCAAAATTATATGAAGTACTCTCTCAGACCACAGTGGAATAAAATTGGAAATCAACTCCAAAAGGAACCCTCAAAACCATGCAAATACATAGAAATTAAATAGCCTGCTCCTGAATTATCATGGGGTCAACAATGAAATCAAGATAGAAATATAAAAATTATTGAACTGAATGATAATAGTGACACAACCTACCAAAACCTCTGGGATACAACAAAAGTGGTGCTAAGAGGAAAGTTCATAGCACTAAATGCTACATCAAAAAGTCTTAAAGAGTACAAATAGACAATTGAAGGTCGTATCTTACAAAACTGGAGAAACAAGAACAATCCAAACTCAAACCCAGCAGAAGAAAACAATAACGAAGATCAGAGCAGAACTAAATGAAACGGAAATAAGCAAACAAAAAAACAAAACAAAAGATAAATGAAACAAAAAGCTGATTCTTTAAAAAGACAAATAAAATTTATAGACCATTAGTGAGATTAACCAAGAAAAAAAGAGAGAAGATCCAAATAAGCTCAATTAGAAACAAGATGGGATATATTACAACTGATACCAAAGAAATATGAAAGATTATTCAAGGCTGCTATGAAAACCTTTACACGAATAAACTAGAAAACCTAGAGAAGATGGATAAATTCCTGGAACTATGCAACCCTCCTAGATTAAATAAGGAAGATACAGAATCTCTGAACAGATCAATTACAAGCAATGTAATTGAAATGGTAATTTTAAAAATTGCCAACAAAAAAAGTCCAGGACCAGTCAGATTCACAGCTGAATTCTATCAGATATTCAAAGAAGAACTGGTATCAATCCTATTGACACTATTCCAAAAGACAGAGAAAGAGAGAATCCTCCCTAAATCATTCTTTGAAACCAGGTAATTTGGTATTACCCTAATACCAAAACCAGGGAAGGACATAATAGAAAAAAACTACACACCAATATCTCTGATGAACATAGATGCAAAAATCCTTGTTACAATATTAATGAAACAAATCCAACGACATATCAAAAAGATAATCCACCATGATCAAGTGGGTTTCATACCAGGGATGCAGGGATGGTTTAACATACATAAGTCAATAAATGTGATACACCACATAAACAGAATTAAAAACAAAAATCACATGATTATCTCAATAGACACAGAAAAAGCATTTGACAAAATCCAGCATCGCTTTATGATTAAAACCCTCAGCAACATTGGCATAGAAGGGACATACCTCAAGGTGATAAAAGCCATCTATGACAAACACACAGTCAACATTATACTGAACAGGGAAAAGTTGAAAGCATTCCCCCTGAGAACTAGAACAAGACAAACATGCCCACTTTCACCACTTCTTTTCAACATAGTGCTGGAAGTCCTAGCCAGAGCAATCAGAAGAGAAAGAGGTAAAGGGCATCAAAATTGGTCAAGACGAAGTCAAACTGTTACTGTTTACTGATGATATGATCATATACCTAGAAAACCCTAAATACTCATCTAAAAAGCTCCTAGAACTGGTAAATGAATTCAGCAAAGTTTCAGGATACAAAATTCATGTACACAAATCAGTAGCTCTGCTATGCGCCAACAGCGAACAAGCTGAGAATCAAATCAAGAACTCAACCCCTTTCACAACAGCTGCAAAAAAATAAAAATAAAATACTTAGGAATATACCCTAACCAAGGATGTGAAAGACTGCTACAAAGAAAACTACAAAACACTGCTGAAAGAAATTACAGATGACACAAGCAAATGGAAACACATCCCATGCTCATGGATGGGTAGAATCAATATTGTAAAATGACTATACTGCCCAAAGCAATCTACAAATTCAGTGAAATTCCCATCAAAATACCACCATCATTATTCATGGAACTAGAAAAAAACAATCCTAAAATTCATATGGAACCAAAAAAGAGCCTGCATAGCCAAACCAAGACTAAACAAAAAGAAGAAATATGGAGGTATCACATTACCTAACTTCAAACCATTCTGTAAGGCCATAGTCACCAAAACAGCATGGTACTGGTATAAAAATAGGCACATAGACCAATGGAACAGAATAGAGAACTCAGAAATAAAGCCAAATACTTACAGCTTGCTTTGCTGGCAAAGCAAGCAAAAGCATAAAGTGGGGAAAGGACACCTTATTCAACAAATGCTGCTGGTATAATTGACGAGCCAAAAGTAGAAGAATAAAACTGGATCCTCATCTCTCACCTTATACAAGAATCAACTCAAGATGAATCAAAGACTTAAATCTAAGACCTGAAGCCATAAAGATTATAGAAGACAACATTGGAAAAACCCTTCTAGAAATTGGCTTATGCAGACTTTGTGACCAAGAACCCAAAAACAAATGCAACAAAAACAAAGATAAATAGATGGGACTTAATTAAACTAAAATGCTTCTGCACAGCAAAAGAAATAATTAACAGAAGTAAAAGACAACCCATGGAGTGGGAGAAGATCTTCACAATCTGTATATCTGACAAAGGACTAATACCCAGAATCTACAAAGAACTCAAATAAATCAGCAAGAAGAAAACAAACAATCCCATCAAAAATTGGGCTAAGGACATGAATACACAATGATCAGAAGAACATATACACATGGCCAACGAGCATACGGAAAAATGATCAACATCACTAATTATCAGGGAAATGCAAATCAAAACCACAAGGCGATACCATCTCATTCCTGCAAGAAGGGCCATAATCAAAAAAATCAAAAAATAGTAGATGTTGGCATGGATGCAGTGAAAAGGGGACACTTTTGCACTGATGGTGGGAGCATAAACTAGTACAACCACTATGGAAAACAGTGTAGAGATTCCTTAAAGAACTAAAAGTAGATCTACCATTTGATCTAACAATCCCACTACTAAGTATCTACCCAGAGGAAAAGAAGTCATTATACAAAAAAAACTTGCACACACATGTTTATAATAGCACAATTTGCAATTGCAAAACTGAGGAACCAGCCCAAATGCCCATCAATCAATGATTGGATAAAGAAAATGTGATATATATATATGTATATGTGTGTGTATGTGTGTGTGTGTATATATGTGTGTGTGTCTGTAATATGTGTGTGTGTATATATATGTGTGTGTGTGTGTGTGGAGAGCTATCTCTCTCTCTCTCTCTGACAAAAGACTAATATCCAGAATCTACAAAGAACTCAAACAAATCAACAAGAAGAAAACAAACAATCCCATCAAAAAGTGGGCTAAGAACATGAATAGACAATTATCGAAAGAACATATATACATGGCAAACAATCATACGGAAAAATGATCAACATCACTAATTATCAGGGAAATGCAAATCATATAATCATTATATATATATATATATATTTATATCCACACACACCACACACACACACACACACACACACACACACACACACCATGGAATACTTCTCAGCCACAAAGAGGAACAAAATAATGGCATTTGCAGCAACCTGGATGGAATTGGAGACCATTATTCTAAGTGAAGTAACTCAGGAATGGAAAACCAAACATCATACGTTCTCACTCACATGTGGCAGCTAAGCTATGAGGACACAAAGGCATAAGAATGATACATTGGACTTTGGGGACTCAGGTGAAATGGTGGGTATAGTGAGGTATAAAAGACTATATATTGGGTACAGTGTACACTGCTCGGGTGATGGGTGCACTGAAATTTCAGAAATAACCACTAAAGGGGGCCAGGCGCAGTGTCTCACGCCTGTAATCCCTGCAGTTTGGGAGGCCGAGGAGGGAGGATCACGAGGTCAGAAGATCGAGACCATCCTGGCTAACACGGTGAAACCCCGTCTCTACCAAAAATACAAAAACATTAGCCGGGCATGGTGACGGGTGCCTGTAGTTTCAGCTACTTGGGAGGCTGAGGCAGGAGAATGGCGTGAACCCGGGAGATGGAGCTTGCGGTGAGCCGAGATCGCCCCACTGCACTCCAGCCTGGGCGACAGAGCGAGACTGTCTCAAAAAAAAAAAAAAAAAAAAAAAAGAAAGAACCACTAAAGAACATATTCATGTAAGCAAACACCACCTGTTCCCCAAAAACCTACTGAAATATAAAAAACAATTTTTTAAAATTTTAAAGTGAAAAAGAACTACCTGTTGGGTACTATGCTTATCACTTTGGGTGACAAAGCAATCTGTACATCAAACCCCTGTGACGGCCAATTTACCCATGTAAGAAACGTGCATATATACCACCTAAAACTAAAATAAAAGTTGGAAAAAAATAAAAACTAAGAACTACATCCCACTTGGGAACCAGAGCGATCACACCACAGGAATTTCAAGGGCACCAGGTTTCTTTGCCAAACACAACATGAAGTTTCTGCAAAGCTGCAGGGAAACATTTGCTTGGTAATAACAGTAGTTGTTTGTTTGTTTGTTTGCTTGCTTGCTTGCTTGTTTGTTTTGGAGTCCACCTATTTAACCTATTGAATCATCCCAGTGAAGAATAGAACCTCTAAGCACTGATGACTGGTAGAGTGGATAAGTGAAGCCTTTTTCTGCTGGTCATACCTAGTGCAAACATTGCAGAACTGTCCTGCCAGTAGTAACAACTGGGTGAAAATGTGTTTTTTCCTGTGTATTTCTTCCAGTTGTTAGATTACTTTTTCCATATTTCCTAGGTTTCAGATATTTTTAAATTTCCTGAATGTATGCTTTTACAAAATAAATGGTGTTTGCTGAAATGTGTGTGGTCTAAGTGCACAGCTAAACTCTCGGTATCTAGAATCAAAAATAAACTCCTTTAGGTCCGACCTATTTACAAAATGTATTCTGGGCCTATTTTTTTTCTTTTAGATCCACACAAAATCTGTTATTAAATCATGTTGGAATTTTAGAGATTATTTACAAATAACTTCTGTTCATGCTATGGTTTAATTAAAAAATATATAACATTCATGTATATTAAACATTAGATAGAAAAATTGTGGTGATGAAACTTTATCACACCGATTTTGAAGAAACTGTTCTTTCTGAATATGTAGCCCCCTTTAGTTTGGCTCCATGTGATAATTTGCCTTTTCTAGAGGATTCAATAAATGCTACATAATTATGATTTCATATTTAATGTACACTCACCAGAATCTAATGAATGTGCGGCGCACCACCAATTAATCAAAGTGCTTGAGAGAAGGATATTCCTTCCAGATAATTGAATTTACTGGTAAATTCAGGCTTTAATGGCAAATCCTTTTACTTTTATCCTTGTTAAGAATCTGCCTAAAATGCATTAGTTCACAGTACAGTGTACCAAGGATTAACATCTGATATTCACCAAAAAATTGTCCTTTACGTGGCTTATTTTTGTCAGTCTAAACATCAGTTCTCCTTGCAGAGTATTGGAAACGCAGAGATGGCTGTGCTTTGAGTCTGGGATGTATAATTTGCTTCTTTCTCCTTAACAATGAAGTAGAGAAAAATATATCGGTTAATTGGAAGTCTTTATTAATTGGATCGCTCTTTATTGTCTTTGCTAGAATAGTTTTTGCAAGTTCCAAATTGTAATAGGGAGTTCTTTTTTCAACAAAAAGGAAATTCCCAGGTAAAAGCATTGTGCCTAATGAACTTTCAAACAGGTGCTTCTGTCAGGAGAGAGCCTCATTCTTGAAAGCTTTATGGCCCAGGCTAGAATTACAACCAGTGATAACTTGAGCCTCAGCCCAGTACAGTGTTGTCATTCTTTTCAGATGCTTATCTTAACACGGAGTAAAGTCGAGTCTATAAAACAGGGGTGGGAATTTCACTAGGGCAGATTTGGGCTGGATCATAAACTGCCAGTCCTGTGCCCACACTGCTTGTGTGTGAGCCCTCTAGAGAATCTTCTAGAAATGTTACCAAGAACCTCAATCTCCCTTGTGTATGTATGGCAGGGGGAGGGGATGTGCATTTTTAATATATCATAATGGGTTAAAATTTATGAACATTAAGTGAAGACATATTTTATGTTTTCAACTCCACTATCAGAGGCTGAAGGGATCTGAAAGTAGTTACAAAAGTTAGCCCTTGTGCTCAGAAACATTAATCTTCTGGGTTAATAAAAATGGGCCAATGTAATATCACCAAGGAACATTTAACTACTGGAACTGTGTCTCTAGAAGTGGTGCTCACAGATTTCTCAACACCGAGGCCGGGAGTTTGGTTCATAATCTTTGTAGCTAACTAAGAAAAGCCATGTTTTCAAATACACGTTGGATTACATAACTCCCCATAACATAAAACCTTCTTCCTCTTTCATTTCAGACACATTTTGCATTCTATGGGGTTCTATGTGTCTGTCTGTCTATGGATCACAGAGTCAGACTCCTTTAGGGCCACCATCTACCCTGTTCCCTAGTTCAGGTCACAATGGCTTTTTAAAAAGTTCTGAAAATATCAGATCCCACCCCACACCCTATTTAAGAACCTTCTCAGTTGCTGTGTTCTGTACCTGTGACGTCTTCACCCTGTTTACCTTGCCAACTTTCCATTAGATGTCACACGAAATGTCAGCTCCCACAATCCTCCCTTGACTGCCCCCTGCACTCATCCATTGCATGCCAATTTTCCTCTTATGGTTTTTCTTTATTAAACTTCTCAGAAATTGTACCTAAATATATGTTTGAGTATTTAGGATTTTTTGCTCCCATTAGCCTATCTATATAATCCAAGAAAAAGGGAACCACATCGTTTTTGTTTACTTCTATGTTCTCAGTCCCTAGCACAGTTCCTAACATATGGGAAATATTTAATAAATATCTGTTGGATGAATAAAAGACTAAATCAATAAACAAAACACAAAATAATGTGAGATAATCAGACATAGACTGCATGTGCCCTTAAATTATGCATTAACAATAAACACCTTCATCAAGTGATTTCTCTCACTTGTTAATTTATTCATTAAATATTTATTGAGTGCCTACTATGTGCTGGATATTGTGCCAGGTATTGAGAATTCAACAGTAGCGTTAACAGAGCTCTGGTGCTAAAATCCTGGCTTTAAATCCTGGCTCCACCAATTACCAGTCATGTGACTTTGGTTACTTAAACTCTGGAGACCTAAGTTTTCTCATATGCAAAAGAGAATAATATAATAATATGTGCCTTTGATAGTTGTTGTGAGATTTTAAAGAGTGGATATAAGTAAAGAAATTAGAACAGTGGCTAGCACATATAAATGCTCTCTATGTGTCAGTTACTCTTGGGGAACAAGGTAATTGTCTACCAGACTAGCTTAAGATGCTGGAAGGAACAGTAGGCCAAAGGGTAGCAGGCTGACGCTTTCGTTCTCATTTAGTCCTGTGCTAGGACCGGGTCTCAGTTCCCAAATTCACAAATTGTAGAGCATAGTATCTGCCATCCACGAATGAGAGGGTCTCCAATGAGATAGTGTAAACTGCAAAATACAATGCTGTTATAAACTAGCATTTTTTCATGGGTAACACGTTTATTTCGCTTGGCTTATCTTAAAAACTCAGGGTTTTCTAACACCATCCATTCTTTTTAAGTGCTCATTATACTTTATTTGGTGGTTTTAAATGTCAAATATCATATTGGGGCACTGTCCATCTTTTTCCAGTGTTTCTTTTTTTCATTTTCTATGAAAATCGAAATAAGAATTGATATCATCTCTGTAATATTAGGCCTTACAATATTTTGAGTTTGAAACGGAGCTCAGCTAGATTTTCAATAAAGTATGTGTGTTTTCTCAGCCTCTTTTTAGAAGTCCATTATTATTATTACTATCACTACTACAATAGCATTCTTCTTATCTAAAATTGTGAAAAGTGGGCATCTATTCAAACTCTTGGACAGAATTTTTAAGGGAATTAGTCACTGTTACCCATTGCTCAAGTAAATTCAAATGTAATAGTCTATATTATCCCACATGGGTTATGGAGAAAATGCATAATTTCCCAGGAGTGTAAGGGAGGGTGGGAGTATTGGACTAAATAATCTTGTTTTCTAGATGTAATCTCATACTCTCTCATTGGAGTTTATACTGTGCACCCCACCCCACCAGTAATACTCTGTACTCTTTTTCAGGTTTTGGTTGGTCGTTTTTATTTGTTTTTGCATTTTACTCATATCACTATAATACCAGAAATTAAAAATTTAACAGTTCTGACCCGCATCACTTATCACAGAGAGTAGTTCATAAGTAGACATTTGATAAATTCAGTTACATTTATAAAACTTTCTACTCTTTTGGTATACAGAAGTTTTCGGTAGTGAGAAACATCACACTCTTACTCATCATTTCCTACCTTGCCTTCTATGCAAAAAATACTGGGTGAGCTTTTAGGGAGTCTCACCTCTAAGTTAATTTTATGTGCCCCAAAATAAGAAATCTGTTGTTATATTATTATTGGCATCCTTGTCATTATTTATAGTAATTATCTTAGGAAAGAACTTGCCATTTCTGGATGGTCTATAATCCCAAAATAATAATCATAGCAACCGCCATAATAATGAGCAATATAATAACCATTCATTAAGACAGTGATTCATAATCTTAACCATTATCACATTATGTTTAATTATGATGACAGTGGTGAAAATTACTATTTCCAGCTACTGAGAATGCAAGGAATTTCGGAACTCAAGGGAGGAAAGTAAAAATAAAAACATTAATGAAGCCTTTTTTCTTAATAATCTCTAGAATAAATTATTGAAAAATTAAGCTTACAAATTCAAAATTTATCTTGATTTAACTCACATTCATCTGCCTGATTTCTGATAGAGAGACATGAAGTTTTCAGGTTGTTTAAAAACCTATTTGTGTGACTTTTTCCTCTCAAATTTCCACCAAAAACATTTTGCCCTGTTCCAAACCAAAAATAATTAGGAACAATCCTGACAGGAGAATGCGCCTGATTTTTCCAAGTCATTGCATGTGTTTATGACAAAGCTGGAGGACTGTGTTTGGCTTGGTCATTGCAGGAAACATCACATAAGAACAAGGGAAGACAGACATCTTGGCTTACCAGCGAGTTGTAAAACCTTAACGGCCTTTTCTGGGAAGAAAACAAAAGAGAATGTTTTGTACTGTTGGTAGCTGAGAGTCCTTTTAGGCATGACATAAAAACCGCAACTATGCAATCATGATTGCATTATTTAAAATCTACATGTGACTATCATATATATGTAATGTACATATCTATTGTTTATTTACAATTAGCATTGATTACTGATTTGGTAATAAAAATATGTTGGAAATTATGGAATCTGAGTGATGCATATAGCTTTTCTGCTCCCCACCCAGCCTCCAGTACCAAATTCCTCATCTAGGGAGAAGCGGAAGAAGCAGGGTTTTCCTGTGTGCCAGGCATTCTGACAGGCCAACAGTGAGCCAGGAACTGCCTTAGTAAACTTACAGAGTGTGAAGAAAATAGATAATTAAACATGAAATCACAAGCCACTGGGAAAGGTGCCGCAGCCCCAGCCCTGAGGACACTGGAGGGTCTCATCAGGCTTGGGATGGCAAAGAAGCCATCAAGATTGGGACCTGGAAGGAGGACAGGAGTTTTCAAGCAAAGGGAAATCAACTACCTAGCAGAGATTTCAAGGGAAGGAAGCAAAAGTATTTGGAGTATACACAGGAGCCTGATGACGGGCATTAGGAGAAAACAAAGGAGTTTTTTTTTTTTTTTGCCCTCAGTGAGATAGTTAATCCAGGAAGGGACTGGGTGCAGCGGTTCATGCCTGTAATCCTAGCATTTTGCAAGGCCAAGGAGGGAGGATCGCTTGAGTCCAGTTCAAGACCAGCCTGTGCAACATGATGAGACCCCATGTGTACAAAAAAATGAAAACATTATTAACTTGAGAGGCTGAAGTGAAAGTATTGCTTGAACCCAGGAGGTTGAGGCTACAGTGAGCCGTGATCGCGCCACTGCACTCCAGCCTGGTGACAGAGGGAGACTGTCTGTGACAGAGGGAGATTGTCTTAAAAAAAATTTTTTTTAAAGGAAAGAAAAAGAAAATCCAGGAAGGGTTTATTTGGGGAGTGATATTATCAGATCTGTGTTTTAGAAAGACAAACAAATCTGAGCACGGTAAAGAATGGAGCAGACTTCTGTTTCTGACACCATGGCTGACTAGGTATTTTCGAGGGTCAAAATAACTAGATGTTGCATTCAAAGTAAGTTTTCTCATGTGTTTGTTTTGTTTTAGTTGCTGTGCTTTCAGAAAGTACGGAAAAGGAAAAAGAAAACTTACCATATTTTAGATCAATGGTTCTCAAAATACGGTTCATGGGCTTCTAGTATTTCCCCTAAATTTTCGAGGGAATCTAAGAGTTTAAAACTATTTTCATAATAAGCAGTCATTTGTTCCCCCACTGTGTGAACATTAGCAGTGACTGTGCATAGGCAGCTGTGGATGACAGGGCATCAAGGCTATGGGGCAAACCAGGAGTCTGTTCATCTCCATACACTCACAATTAAAAAAAAAAAAAAGCCAAATTCACATAAGAATTAAAACCTTTTGCCTTGATGAGGCAAAATATTAATTTTGTTTATACCTACCCTGGAGAGTCAGTCTTTTCAGTATTCTCTGCGATGACACAGGAAGTTTGCAGAAAGCACTTCTATTGCTCACACGAGTAGGAACATTGTCTTCAGGAAAAATACATGAGATTCATTCAGTCATGAACTGAACTAACCACTTTTTTTCATAAAGCGTCATTTTTACTTGAAAGAACAATTGAAAAACTGTAATTACGCAGACCTGGGTATTTGTCAGACATTTTCTTGAAAGTGAATGAGGTGAGCTTGTCACTTCAAGAAAAACAACTGACAATATTTGTTGCCAATGATAACCTAAAGTTTTCAAATAAAAATTATAATTTTGGGAAACTTGTACCCCCCCCCAGTGAGCTTGGCAGCTTCTTGATAATTAAAGACTTTGATGATGCAAGCAGTGAGTTCTTAACAGATGTGCTTTTTTATACTATATAATAAAATGTGCCAATATTTGAAAGGTCTGCATAGCTCAATGAAAACCAATATTGTCCAAATTGACCAATACAGGAACTATAAAGTCACACACAGGTAAAAGATCCATCCAAATTGTAAGATAGACCAAATGTATTTTAATATAACAGAACAAAAAATTCATTGATAAAAGTACAGATTTTACATTACAACTAACCTTTAAGAAACTACCACTTACGGAGTTCTGGTATTGTATCAAAGAATATCCACAATTACCTGGAAAGGCTATTGAACACTCCTCCCTTTTCCAACTATATCTCATCTGTGAGGCTGGATTTTTTTTCGGATACGTGAACTAAAACAACATTTACAAACACTGACTACAGAAGCAACTGTGAGATGCCAGCTGTCTTTTATTTAGCCAGACATTTAAAAGATTTGCAAAAGAATAAGCCAATGCCACACTTCTTATAAGTTTTTTACTTTGTTCTGGAAAACATAGTTTCTTTTCCATAAAACGTTATTTATATTGACATGGAATGAATTTACTAATATATTTAAAAGAATTTATAAATGAAAGCAAAAATTTCATATTTTCATTTTTGGTGTTGTAAATATCAATAAATGTAGATCACATTAAGAAGCTCTTTGGGGTCATTAGTTTTAAAGATCATACTCTTAAAGTATAATCATGAGGACCAAAGTCCTCATAAAAGGATCCTCAAAAAAATATTTAAGGGTCTTAAAACCAAAATATTAAAAACTGTTGTACTGTATATCTGAATAAAATTATTAAAATTGTATGCTATATTATATATATTGTATAGCTGATCCTCAAAAAAGGATTTTAAAGGATCCTAAAACCAAAATCTTGAGAACTGCTCTATTGTTAATCTGAATGAAATTATTACATTCCAAGAGTCATAGTCTGAAAACACAGCCCAAGATAAAAACTTGTGTGGAGATATTTTTTTGGCAATGAGATATCAGAAACACAGAGAAAGATAACCAATCAAATTAGCACTCTTAGGATCTCAGGGGACATTCTGTCCAGCTTTATGAAATACAGCTTTATGAAATACAGTTTGGTCAGTGATGGATTGCATATATGACAGTGGCCACGTAAGATTATAATGGAGTTGAAACATTCTTATCACCTAGAGACGTCATAGCCCGTCATAACATCGTAGCACAACGCATTACTCGTGTTTGTGGTGATGCTGATGTCAACAAACCTATTGTGCTGCCAGTCATATAAAAGCATAGCACATCCAGTTGCATACTGTACATAATACTTGATAAGGACGATAACTATGTTACTGCTTTGTGTATTTGTTATACTGTACTTTTTATTGCTATTTTAGAGTGTACTCTTTCTACTCATGAGGCAAAAAAAAAAAAAAAAAAAAAACAGTAAATCAGCCTCAGGCAGTTCTTTCAGGAAGTATCCAGAAGAAGGCATTATTATCATAGCAGATGACAGTTCCATGCGAGTTAGTGCCCCGAAGATCTTCCAGTGGGAAAAGGGGTGGGAATGGAAGACAGTCATACTGGGGATCCTGGCCCTGTGTGGACCTAGGCTAATGCGTGTGTTTGTATCTTAGGTTTTAACAAAAAAGTTTAAAAGATAAAAATAAAAAAATTTAAAAATAGAAAATAAATTATATAGAATAAGGCTATAAAGAAAGAAAATATTTTTGTTCGGCTATACAATGTGTGTTTTAAGCTAAGCATTATTACAAAAGAGACAAAAAGTTTAAAAAGTAAAAATATTATAGTAAGCTAATCTGTTATTTAAGAAAAATCATTTTTAAAATAAATTTAATGTAACCTAAGAGCATCTTGTTTAAGAAGTGTACAGTAGCATATGGTAATGGTCTCAGCATTCACGTTCACTCACCACTCACTCACTGACTCACCCAGAGAAGCTTCCAGTCCTGTAAGCTCCATTCATGGTAAGTGCCCTATATAGGAATACAGTTTTTTATCTTTTATACCCTATTTTATTATACCTTTTCTATGTTTAGATATGTTTAGATACATAAATACTGCTGTGTTACAATTGCCTATAGTATTCAGTACAGGAACATGCTGTGCAGGTTTAAAGTCTAGGAGCCATAGATTATACCATGTAGCCTAGGCGTGTGGTAAGTTCTACCACTTAGGTTTGTGTGAGTGCACTCTATGACGCACAATGACAAAATTGCCTAGTGACATGTTTCTCAGAACCTATCCCTGTTGTCAGGGGCACGTGGTAGTCATAGCTTCAAGTTCAAAGGAACATCATACTTTGTCTCCTGGTGGAAGCATCCACCCCAACCCCAACCTGGGGATCCAGAATATCTAATCTAGCAATATAATATTCTGCAAGTTGGGGAGCCAATCCCACTTCCACCTCTAGGTTCCTGAGCTCCTGTGTTCTAATAGGATTATAGCACCTTAGATCAGCCATTGGTTTACTGCATGTACTACAACCTAGAGGACAGTGTCCAATCTGCAGGGTCCTCAAAGCAGACCCTTAGCCGAGTGTTTAAGAGGTTACTCCAACTTTCTATAAATCTTGTTGATTCTGTGCAATGATATAAAACAAGTGGATCCTTATGGTCACGTATCCATTTTTGCAACTACAGGATAATGAAATCAGTCTCTTGGTCCAGAGCACTATATAAGATTCCATGGTGAGATACTTGGTATTCTGTAAGCCACTGGATTGCAGTGATGGCAGCGTCAAGGGGGACTACTCATATATGGTGTAGAAGTCACACCTGCATCCCAGATAGAGGGATTTAATAGAATCAACCTGCCACTAAGAATCTAGCTGGTCTCCTGGAGGAACAGGACACCCTTTTGTGGAACCTTGGCCTCAGTTGAGGTCTGCAGGATAAACGTGCTCCCTTCCAGCAAGGGGAGGGAGGTTACATCTGCCAGACAGAGGGGCCCAAGGGGAAGTTTGAGATTCAAGATTCTCAGGCTCATCCATTCAGTCATTCCATCCTGGGTCTCCAGGTCCCACTCATTTCTTATCAGGACGCTGATTCTGATTCGGAGACCTGTGGAGGTTACACAATTTGTTTTCTTAATTGTGGCATTTAAACAAATTAGGTTTGCTGTTAGAATGCTTGTGCTTGAATTTTGTCTTTTTTTAAAACACATTCTAATCTCTTTATAAGTAATATTAACTCTTTTATTACTTATAGAGACATACTTACTCTATTAGGTTTTATTTGTGATTTTTAGGTTGGTATAGATTCTATTATTTGATGGTAGTAGTAATAATATTTTCAAAATTGAATTTGGAATAATATTTATCTGATTGGCCAAGTAAAAATCTAACGCATATTTTCATATCCCCTTAGTAAGATGGATAAATTTATTATTCCTTTACTCTTTATTCACTCACTTCTTGGTTTTTGTTGACATAATCTGAGATTTTAGGAACAGAATTATTATTGTTTCTAGTATTGTTTTGATCATACAATATTCATTTATCAAAAATCAATTGGTATCTAGTTTTTAAGTCTATTTAAAATAAATATTTAAGCATTTATGTTTAACAGATTTCAGTGCTTATTATCTGACATATTACTCATATATGATTCATACACATACATTTTAAATTCTTAATTCTTAATGTTAATTTGCTTCTCAATTATACTGAGATTGCTCCTATGTCTTATCTTGTTTGTTTCTTTATTCATACATGTATTTTGCACTTCCTAAAACTGTTAATCTTGTTGCCTTCAAACATTGCAAGGTTTGCATCGAATATACGATTTGGGGGCACAAACTCTCCTCAAATACGCTGTGGTCTTTTCCATATGTTCTGGCATCAGAGTTACAAATAAGTCTGAAAGCTGCCTAACTACTGTTCTCAAATGAAAAACAAACAAAACACAACAAAAAAACCTACTTTCCTTATTTTTCTTTATATTTGAAGCATTTTTGCCAAGACTTCTCTAAATGCAAGTCTCTTTTTATCAGCTTTGTCTTATAAAAAGTATTTGAAATCTACATATGTAGCTCTTTATTCAGCACAGGAAATTTTCTTCCATTATGCATATATTTATTTAATACATCTTTCTCTTTTTTCTAGTTTCTTAAGGAATTGTTACTATTCATGTGCTATGGATGACAAACAAACAAAAAATCCCTAAATCAATAATCCTCTCTTTTTCTATAACCCGAGGGAACTCCAGTTTATCCGCAACAATTGTCGCTTCCTTTTCACAATGTCCATTCTCTTCTACATTGCTTCCAATGCTAATTTTCATTCCACTATGCCATTTTCGGTTTCCCAGAAGTTTTTAGTTCTCTTTTCATCTTAGATTTAAAGTTTAGCCTTTCCAAACTCAGTCTGTTCTTCCGAAATTATTTTCCCTTTTTTTCCCCACATTAAAGAATTTTGGGGGCTTGCCATTCATCTGAATCATCAGTATAATCATCCCTTCCCTTTTACTTCAATATTTTCACTCAGGATCCCCATTGCCTATGACAGCAATACATCCTGGGTAATATGAGAATGCAGAGAAAGAGACAGGCTAACAGTCATGAAGGGGCCAGGGAAATTTCCTGAAAGAACAGAGGTTTCGCCCCAGCCTTAAACAATTAGATTGAGTGGCCCAGAGGAAGAGAGAAGTGTTTTAAGAAGGAGACTCACTTGTTCCCACCTATATTTTAGATGGATAACTCTGGCAGTTGTAGGGAGGAAGTGCTCAAATCAGGAGCACTCATGAGGAAGCTGCTGAAATTGGCAGGTGAGAGATGAAGTTTTCAACAAGGTCCATGAAAGCAATGCTAGAAGAGAGGGCAGTTTCAAAAAACTATGTAAATGGTTAACTCAGAGAACTTGATGTCTGATTATAGGTGCTCGTGGAGAAAGAAGGAATGCTCCAGAATGACTAGAAAAGGAGCAGGCTTGTGGGAGGACATGCACCATTTTTATACATTGCAATATATTGCATTTATTATTCACATGGAATTTCCAAGTGGAGATGTCTATATTAAGTCTGAAGACCAGAGGAATGTCTGGCCTGGAGAAATACAGGGTGAAGTACCTTGAACTACTCTGAGCTACTGGCCCCTCATCTGTAAAGTGAGGCTAAATGCCTACCTCACAGGATTACTGTGAAGGCTCTGTGAACCCTGACACTCACCCCAGCCTGGGCCTATGCTGCTTCAGGCACCATGGTGCCCACCCATTTGGCCCTTTAGACACGATGTTTTTAGTTCTTCTTCCTCCATCAGAGCGTGCTCTTTTCCTTGATGGACTCTGCCTTGGCTTGTCCTCTTGGGTTTCTGAATCTACTCCTACATCGGGTAGCAATGCCTGCCATTGTAATAGCTCCTTCTATCCAAATTGCTGACTGTGGTTACTGAGACATTTGTCCAAGTCAGCCCTTCTTCCCCGAAAGGGGCATCTGGGCAGAACCTGGCATAGAGTGAGAGATCAGAAAAGAGCAGGATTTCCCTTGATGTGCTTTTCCAGTCCATTTTATTAGGTCACAGTGCTGGCCTGAACCAAACAACTCTCCTTCTGCCCCCAAACTTGTTCATCAGAGCTGGACAGTAGGATGAGGGTAGAAAGAAGTTATAGGTGGACCAGAAAGTCTGGAAGTTCTGGAAGATCAGGCTGAGGTCCGTGGGCAAAAGTGATTAAAAATGGAGTATCATACTACAGAAGCCCTCGGTGATTTGAACAGCCTTTGACTTTGCATCAGAGAAGGCTATGGGAGCAAAAGGACACCAAAGCTAACTTTGTGGTTTCTCGGGGTGCTCTATATGGTGTGCTTGGTCTGGGCTCCAGAGGCTTCTGGAGGAGCTTCTTAGCAGCCTCCAGATCATCTCAGCCCCACATGGCCACTGGGATGCAGAGAGGAGGCAGGAGAGGAGGGCAGATACTGGGTGAGGATGCAATGGGCATTATGATCTCCGAAGGTCAGAATCCTACTGATAGCAATAGTGCCAGGAAAAGGGGTTCATTTTCCCCCAAAGTAAAAGTTTTCTTGTAAACCTTCTCCTGAGAGGTAGAATAAGAGGAGGAAAAGAAAATTAGGAAAAGTACATAAGTAAAACACTGAATTATGGACTTTTGTGTCATTTTAAGTTTTCCTAATTCTAATCCAGAATGACGCACTGTGCCCCAGTGAGGACTCAGATGAGATTCTGCCCTACTCACACTAAAATATTTTGTAAGGTTTGGAGTTTTCTTAATGTTTCTTTGGATATTACCTATAACATAGTTTTATCTTTAATGAGCCTGGACTCAAGAAATTTAATGTTGCCTGCAGAGGGGAGGGAAACCTTCTTATGTCTTGATTAATTTAGTCATTCAGAATATAGAATATGATGGGTATTATGATATGCTGACCATATGTTTTATATATCTGGTCATATATGATATTAGATAGGTCACTACAAATGTATATATTATATTTTACAGGTAATGTATTATATACATAGAGTTTAAAACAAAATTGGCATCTTGGCTTCAAAATTTTCTATTTGTAATGATTTTGGAAAATTATTTCACAACTTTAATTAAATCTTAGTTTTTAAAGTTTCATTTTTAAATAGCTAAATTAATAGTACCTGCCTTGTACGTTACAAGAAGACAAGTGTATATTTATTGAAAGATTATAAATGCTCAAAGTCAAGTATCATCACAGTAAATGACATGGAGCTTATGTAGTCAGCGTGGTCAAACCTCTGTCTCTTCTTCCTCTCTCCCTCCCTTTTTCTCCTCTTTCTCTTTCTTTCCAAAATACCTTAAAATTATAGAAAATGTAATTTTGGCCAGTTGCGAGGACTCACACCTGTAATTCCAGCACTTTGGGAGGCCAAGGTGGGTGGATCGTTTGAGCCCAGGAGTTTGAGACCAGCCTGGGCATCATGGTGAAACCCCTCCTCTACAAAAAATACAAAAAAAAACGGGCTTGGTGGCAGGCACGTGTAATCCCAGCTACTTGGGAGGCTGAGGCAGGAGAATTACTTGAACCCATGAGGCGCAGGTTGCAGTGAGCAGAGATCACGCCACTGCACTCCAGCCTGGGTGACAGAGTGAGGCTCTGTCTCAAAAAAAAAAAAAAAAAAAAAAAAAAAAAAGAGGCCAGGCGCCGTGGCTCACACCTGTAATTCCAGCACTTTGGTAGGAGGCCGAGGCAGGTGGATCACCTGAGGTTGGGAGTTCAAGACCAGCCTGACCAACATGGAGAAACCCCGTCTCTACTAAAAATACAAAATTAGCCGGGTGTGGTGGTGCATGCCTGTAATCCCAGCTACTCAGGAGGCTGAGGCAGGAGAATCGCTTGAACCCAGGAGACAGAGGTTGCGATGAGCCGAGATCGTGCCATTGCACTCCAGCCTGGGCAACAAGAGTGAAACTGCATCTCAAAAAACAAAACAAAACAAAACAAAAAACCTGTTGACATAAATTGACCCATTAATATATTTGTAAATGTATATGTTTATTTCAATTTGTAAAAATTATAATTAATAAAAACACTAAGTTATTTTTTAAAATTAGCCAACTATGAATAAAATAAAATTTCTAACCTAATGTGGCAGTCCATGACCAAAGGCACTGCAGCCCTGGTGAAACAGTAGAAATAAAATGCTCAAGAATGAAACAGAGTACTTGAAAAGAAAAATTTCTTACCTGACAAGAGATAGAGCTTGGGCCTAATGTGACCCCTCTTTCATCCTTACTGTAAATAAGACACTGAACTAATGATTCTAAGGTCCACTGACATGTGAACTTCTCACTTCCCATAGCTGAATTAACCAGCGTAGGCACAGATCTCTGAGTAGTAAAGGAGTCATTGGGAATCTGCATAGGCTTAATGGGGTTACTTATCTTCTTAGCGAGCTTGCTTTATGGTTTTATAGGAAACTAAAATTGAAAACAAATTTGAACTGAGTCTGAACCAGTATTATTTATGATCTTGGTGAAACTACAGGTGCCTTCTCTCCAAATTAAGGAAAACGTACTATTCAACACAGTGCAAGAATTATTAGCCAATGTGATGGAAAAAAACAAACATTAGAGGTATGGGATTTGACAGGAAGACACAAAACTGTCATTATTGGCAGACAACATGATTGTCTCCATAGGAAGATTAAGAAAGTATTAAAAAAAACCTATTAAAATTCAGTTGCTTTTTAAGGTTTCCAGTTTTAATAGCCAAATCGCATGTCAATAGCATTTTCATACATCAGAAATAACCAGTTAAAATGTGGAAGAGAAAAATGAACCCCATTCACAATAGAAACAAAACTTCGAGCATACCTAGGAAACTTTTTTAGAATTATATTCAAGACATTAGTGGAAAATATAAAATAATGAGGTTGAGTGTTGTGGCTCATGCCTGTAATCCCAGTGTTTTGAGAGGCTGAGTCAGGATGATCACTTGAGGCCAGGAGTTTGAGGCTAGACTGAACAACATAGCAAGACTTCTGTCTCTACAAAAATAAAAATAAATAATAAAAATAAATTAATGAAAGGAAAAAACATTCACGGATGGAGAAAATCAATGTTGCATGAATGTTAGTCTCTCCAAATTCATATATGAACTCAATGCAATTCCAATCAAAATTCCAAAAATATAGTTTTGTGAGATTTGAATAACATTCTAAAATTTACACGGAAGAAGAAGGAGCTGGTCCCCCCTTTGTCATCTCCTCCTTTCCTCTCAGTCTTCCTGCAAACCCTGCCATTCCCAAGCAACCACTGATATGCTTCATGTCATTATGTATTTGTTTGCATTTTTTAGAATTTTATATAAATTTAATCATACAGTATGTCTGTGGGTGATAGATCATACACACATATTGGGTGATGGGTATGTTCATTATGTTAATTTGATGGCTGGTGATTGTTTTATAGATATGTACATATGCCAATACTTACTAAATTTTACACTTTAAAATACATGCAGTTTATTGTATGCCAATTATACCTCAATAAAGTTGAAAAATAAGCAAATAATATGAACAGTTGTTTATCAGTGGAAGAACACCAAATGGTCAGTAAACATATGTAACTTTACTTGCAACTAAGGACAAACACATTAAAACAACAGTGATATACTTCTTAACACACAAGTTTGACACAAATAAAAACTGTGAAAATATCAAATATTAGAGAAATGAGTTGTTATTCATTACTTGAGTGTCATAACTACTGCTTAGAAGAGCTATCTAGTGATATGCATTCAGGTGAAAATGCATATTCCTTAACACACAACATTTCATACTTCTAGCCATAGGCATTAGAGTAGAAGTCCTCAACCTTCAGGCCATGGACCAGTACCAGTCTATGGCCTGTTAAGAACTGGCCGCACAGCAGGAGGTAAGCATCAAACAAGACCCTGAGCTCTGCCTCCTGTCAGATCAGCAGCGGCATTTGATTCTCACAGGAGCTTGAACCCTATTGAGAACTGTGCATACAAGCGATCTAGGTTGCACATGCCTTATGAGGATTTAATACCTGATGATCTGAAATGGAACAGTGTCATCCTGAAACCATCCCCCTAGAGTCCATGGAAAAACTATCTTCCACAAAACCAGTCCCTGCTGCCAAAAAGGTTGGGGACCACTGTGTTAGAAGATTATTCCATATAATTATTCAATTATATTATTCCATATAATTATTCAAGGAGATAGGTACAAGGAGGTCTAGCATTTTTGTAATAGTAAAAAATTACGAACAGCCTGAGGGAAATGGATAAATAATAATACCATATTCATATGCAAGAACCTACACAGAAGTTAAAATGAATGAACTGAAGCTATATATATATATTTTTTAATACATGCGTTAAATATAGACCTTTATATTTATTTAAACTCAAGACCTCAACTCACCATCTCCAAAACAAAGGTGTCATGCTTCTTCACTCCTAAGATATCTCAGAGCTTTCAGTTTCTCTACTTCTACATTAACCTCACTAAGCCTTCTTTTTTGTAAATGCTCGATGACTTTGACCATATTCCTGACACTGATGAAGCAAGTTGATTTGTAAAATACTGTGGAAGTTTCAAAAAATAAGACAAAGTGGTTATTAAGACCACCAATATATAACTGAAGTTTAAAAAATAGAACCACACAGGAAGCATGTTCTAGGGAATATAGTGATACATAATTTCATAGAATTATACAAATATATCAATTGGCGTATAATAAAAACTTCATAAGACATTTCAGATAATTTTCCAAACATGCTCCCCTTTTAAATAAAAATGATTTTTCAATTACAATATTTCTTTAAACAAAGCATCACCAGAATTGATTTTCTTCATTTATTGTTTTAATCCAAACCACATTATCTGTAAGTAACAATGATTATCAAAATGTATTGGGTAATTCAAATATGCATCACAGTACTTATAAGATTTGGTTGCCAAAAGCAAAATAACCTGAATGCAATTCCCTTCTACTGTCAAAACAAATCATTACTTTAAAAAGTTTCAATATTTTGGGCTGTCTTTGATTTGTATTATTGATTTTATTCAACAAATCAATGAATATATTGGTGATTTTTAAAAATGATAAATAAATTTAAAATATAAATGGCAGAAAAATTAGGAGCTGTTTGAACAACAAATAATGTTAGGACAAGTGATTATCAAACTGAAAATAAAATCCCTAACCCACCATGACTTACAGCAATAAATTCCAAATGGACTTAAAAACTAAACAGAAACATGTAATTTTGCATTTGCATATAAAATTTTAAACTATTTTATTATAGTTTATCATATTTTACCACTATTTCATTCGGGATGATTTTCCAGAGCAAAATACTCAGAATTAAAGCAATGTTAGATTTGACAACATGAAAACAAAACTTTATGGTATCTTTTGTTATCGTAAAATTAAAATACCAGTGTCCAAGAGATAGAAATATTTACAACATAGTACCAATTACCTATTACTAATTACATATTTAGTTTTACAGTATAAAATAGCCACATACAACCTAGTAAAAAAAAATCAAAACACTGGAAAATATTTGAAAAAAAATTTAAGAAGATGAAATAAAAATGGCCAAAAAATGTATGGAAAAAATGTTCAAGTTCGCCAACAAATGAAAGCAACTTATCACCTAAAACATTGTGGAAATGTTTTATAGGTTGATGCTATTCAGTGCTGGCGAAGACAAGGCTGAAGCGAATGTCCACGCTTTCTTGTGGAGATGGAGAAAGTTGGAGATGCAAATCATCAAGGACAATTTTGTAGTATCCTTCAAAAATTTAAATATGCATTCCTTTTGAGACATTAAAAATGTAATGATGATTTTTAGAACTTAATTATAAATAGGCTTTGAAGTCCCCATGTCATGCTAAATCCAGATTAATCCTACAGACTCTAATTAATGTAGATAAGTGTGAAAATGCATAAATATTGCAGATACTTTGCTTTCACTCTGGGCATAATATAGAATGCTTTAAGCTCTGCTGGACACTGAGGTATTATTTCCTGACTGTCTTCTCTCAAAAACCTCAAAGATATTTTCATTCTGTTAAAACAAAACAGGCTGGGTGTAGTGGCTCACATCTGTAACTCCAGCGCTTTGTGACACCAAGGCAGTAGGATAGCTTAAGCCCAGGGGTTTGAAACCAGCCTGGGCAACAAAGTGAGACCCCTACTACGTTTACACAAAAAAGTAAAAAATAAAATTAGCTGGGTGTGGTGGTGCACACCTGTAGTTTCAGCTACTCAGGAGACTGAGGTAGGAGGATTGCTTGGGCCCAGGAGTTCAAGGCTGCAATGAGCTGTGATTGCACCACTGCACTTCAACCTAGGTGACAGAGCAAGACTATGTCTCTAAAAAAGGGGGAGGGGGGAAGCAGAAATTTTCTTCAATGTTTATTATTTTTTCACCTGTTCTACATCCACTCAAAAATAAATTAAGGTATCTAATTAAATCCTGGAAACATAGCAAGATAAGACAGAAGTAAGACTGAAAACATAAAGAATAAACAAGGTAATATTACAAAGTGAAAATGAATTCAATCAGTGTGAAAAAATACATACCATATCATTTTATATTCTTGCTAAAATCAGGAGATGTAACATGGCTCCAAGAATTATAAAACCCAACAGAAGAGAGGAGTATGATCAGTTACATCATTCAGAGTGTCCTTAGAACAGTGCAAAGCAGCCACTCAGGAGAGCCTCAGCTTGTCCTCATGCTAAGGTTGGGAACACATTTCCCCCAGAGTCGTCAGAAAGAGGATAAACAGTAGTGTAACAAGGAATGCCCCTATAGCAGTGCTACAATGAACAACGTGATTCACCTTGGTGGGGCTGTTCTTGTACTTTCTCATAATATGGGAATACACCACCATTCTATAAAAACTACTAAGTGGAGAGCCAGTTCATGCAGTCCAGGAACATGGCTCTCTAGCAAACTGCCTTTAACCAAGAGAAGATTTTGCAGAGGTTGCAAACAGACTCCCCTAGAGCTAGAATTTGGCTTGAAGTATATTTTGTTTGGCCACAATAGTGGGGAGTTTAAATTAAGCAAACATAAAAATTGGACAATTGCACATAAAAATCCAGATACTTCAGCATTCCTTAAAGAATTGTAAGACCTGGCAACAGCGGATTCACATGGCTGCTATTAGTTGGCACCGAGTACCAGGCTGCCCCTTTCGGCCAGGGGATAGACAGTAGATTGTCCAGTCTTCACTAATCTGCGTAACTCATTTACATTACCTGCCTGGCCCCCACTTAGGCATTTTAATTTGTGATCAATATTTAGACTGTCTTGCAGTAATTCTCACAGCTGGCTCTTCAACAAAGACATCCATGGAGATGTTTAACAATGCTGATACCTGGGATAGCTCTAGACCTGCTGAATCAGATTCCCAGTAAAAATTCCATTGAAAAGCCCAGCAAAAGTCCAGATGTCTATATGTTTACAAATGCCCAGGTGATCTAATGCCCAGCCAAGGTTGAGAAATACGAATCTAGAGAAATGATTTATTAAGGCAGCCCTCTCTAAATGCTGTTTCTCTCAACTGAGCTGCTGATAGCCATTGAAAATCCATGAGTTTCATGTTAGCCCTCAAGAACAGTTATTTTATGCTGCCAGTTAAATAGAGCCATGAGCTGTAACAAACCGATTACATAGGCTGGGGATGATACGGGTCAACACACCTCTAAAGAGAATGCCTTGTCACATCTTCTTGAACCCAAGAAAGCACCTGTAAGAGTCAAATTTTCTAAGACATAATTTGGAGGTGCCTCAAAGCAGGGACATAGAGAAGTTACCTACCCATTCTCCCCCTACAAGGAACATGAACACATTCCAAAACCAAAACCTGCTGGGCTGGCAAGAATTCATCACCAGGGGCATTTCCTGCTCTGGAAGGTACACTGACAGATGACTCAAAGAAGAACCATCCCTCCCAGTGTTCCTCAAAGTAGAGTGATTTTGTCTTCTCCCCATCCTTGCACCTCTCATTTCCATCTAGTCTCTATTAGCTATGGCACCTGGAGATATTAACATGGTATGGAGACCAGGGTGCTCCAAGCTACCCCTTTCCACTATTTTCCTCATTTCCTCTAAAAGTAGAACTACATCATCAAAAAGAAATAATATCCTCCTAGTAAAGTTTGATTTTATTCATTAAGTCAACCCATCTGTTGAACATCTACCATGTTAGATGCTGGGGAGACCACAGTGAACAAAGAAGGCAGAAATTCCTGCCTTACTGATGGGAATATTCTAGTGGAAAATGGGAAGAAGGATGATAAGAGAAAGCCAGAAACAAAAACTGAAAATGAAAGGGGATAGTTAGAAAGCATTAGGAGGAGGAGTTGATTT
Organism: Gorilla gorilla gorilla; assembly: GCF_029281585.2. Classification (NCBI taxonomy): domain Eukaryota; kingdom Metazoa; phylum Chordata; class Mammalia; order Primates; family Hominidae; genus Gorilla; species Gorilla gorilla. The sequence goes on from NC_073230.2 coordinate 48,741,816, forward strand.
TGGGTAGTGTGGCCAGGGAAGGCCTCATTAAGAAGGCATTTTAGTGAATATTTGAATTAGCTTAGGAATGAATGAAACATGCAGACATGGAGGTGAGGAGCGGTGAAGAACATCCAGGACAAATAAATGCAAAGGGAAAGACCACACGCAGGAGAGCATCTGCAATTCCAAGGAAGAGCAAGGAGGCACTCAAGAATTCGTGTTGGAAACATGATGTCTGGATACCAAAGCACTGATATGTAAACCAAAACTGTGCCACATGGGCATTGTGGGTCATTTGATCTCCATATTGGCTTTTTAAAACTACTTATACCTCCCATCATCAGGAAAAAGTTTCAAAATCGATTTTTGAAAAATCTTTTAAAAATCCCGTAGTAGGCAATTCTGCAAGCCTAGGTGTTTGTCACTGATAACCTAGATAAAGCACCTACACTTCAAAGTCATAGCAATAATATGAACCACATGCAGAGGAACATCTCATAAAATATTACTCCACCTGGAATCTGCAAATGGGCTATCAAAAAACTTCAGTAAACCTTAAGCAGTCTTAGTTGCTGAGGCCCTCTCCACATCATAGTAAAAATGTGGATAGACACATGCATCCCATATGCATTTTCTGCCCCAAATTTGAACACATTTTTATGAGTTTGATTTTAGGATTATTTTTTGTATTGATTTGGTCCTTTCCTTTCGTATTTTCATATTTGGCATGATTCATTTTTCAGTTCTCAGCTGTTTTTGTTGCTTTGTTTTGTTTTTGTTTTTTGTTGTTGTTTTTTGGTTTTTGAGACGGAGTCTCACTCTCTTGCCCAGGCTGGAGTGCAGTGCTGCAATCTCTGCTCACGGCAACCTCCGCCTCCTGGGTTCAAGCCATTCTCCTGCCTCAGCCTCCCGAGTAGCTGGAACTACAGGCATGCATCACCACGCCCAGCTAATGTTTTGTATTTTTAGAAGAGATGGGGTTTCACCATGTTGGCCAAGATGGTCTCAATCTCTTGATCTCATGACCTGCCTGCCTTGGCCTCCCAAAGTGGTAGGATTACAGGCGTGAGCCATTGCACCCGGCCCCCCATTTTTACAGATCCTTGAAAAGCAGCTTACCAAGGACAATGTGTCTTCAGGCTAAATGCACCTGGTCTACACCAGAGGGGCTGCTCCATCTCAGGGAGACTGCTGACTCCCTTCATAGGAGAATGCCCTGCCTGGGATCTAGTCCTTCTCTAAGAGAAATGAAATGAACCATTAAATATAATGGCTGTCCTCACAGCTAGACAGCAATGCTTTTATCAGTACCTTCAACTGATGTGAGACACTTTGTCCACCAATGGGTGATGTGGAATCTTACAATCCATAAGACCTGACTGCACACAGAGAATTTCCCTCCAGACCATGAGGCTGTCTGCAGTGTCTGACAGCTGCCACAGCAAAAGGTCATGGCAGCAGTTTTCAAACTTTTTAATCTCAAGAGCCCTTTATGCTCTTAAAAATTATTGAGGCCCGCAAAGACTTTTTGTTTATGTGGGTTACACTATCAATATTTTTTGTGTTACAATTAAAACTAAAAAACATTAAATATTTATTTACTAATTGATTTACAAATAACAATAATAAATCTGCTTCACTTTAACATAAATAACATGAAAAATAACTATACAAATGAACTTTAGAGGGAAGATTGATGTTGTTTTACATTTGTGTTGTCTCTAGGTATGATTTGATAGAAGACAACTGGATTCTCATATCTGCTTCTGCATCAATCCGCTGTGATATATTGTTTTAGTTAAAGTATATGAAGAAAATGCTGCCCTGTACAGACATATCACTGGAAAAGCAAGGACCTCGCAGGCAGTCTGAGATGCTCAGCAATTCCCATGGGGTCTCAGGCCACAATAAGCACTGTTGTTCTAGGTGACAGGGATGAATTGGAAGTGTTGTGTATGTCAACAGGGTAAGTTTTACAGTACATTTAGGTTATGTGAGAAAAAGAAATTGGAAAACAACATGCACAGCATAATGGTCTGCACAGCTTTCAAGAGAAGAAAAACAAAAATGGATTTGTAGCATTTGCCGATTTCTGTGGTGTAAATACTTACACTGTGGTTCCCACCCATAATGGCTGTATTTCGCAACCAGCTCACAGAAATCCCTGAAAATTCAACAGCAATTCTGAGGAGCTGGTAGGAGCTGGTTCCAGCACACTGGAGGAGACCTAACATCAACAGAGTGTCACTGAAGAGGAACTCTTCTTACCTCTGATCATTTAATAATGTGAATTCAGTTGTGCATTATTTGTATAATTAAATAAAAAATGAAATGAACCATTAAATATAATATGCAGAAAATACTGCAGAGGCTTAATCTAAATTTATCACTTTTGAAGACATTCAGAAGAAGAAAATAGACTTCGCTTTAAGCAGGTGAATCAGTCTTTCTTATTGCAAGCAACAGAAATAGGCCCTGTTTACCTTATAAAGTCATAGGGGGCTCATTGGAAGCATATTTGGTTTTTAGAATTGACAAAAGGCTGAAGAGCCAGGCTTGGAAAATAAACAGGTCCAGAGGCAGAAAGAGCAATCATCCTATAGGGGAAAAAAAAAAATTTGGGCCAGAACACCATGCTACAAGGAATGGATTGCTTCCTTGAAAGGAATGATATGGGACATAGTCAGATGTGAAAAGTGAAAAGGGATTATCAATTGACACTGGGGCAGATGATAGAAAGAAAGAGTGCAGAGAGGGCAGAGATATTTCTTAAGCCCCAATTGGCCAATGATTTAATTTGTACTTAGTGAGAATGATTCCTTATTTCCACTCACCGCACGTGGTTCATTCCACAGAATAGATCCTCCGTATCTACGGGTTCTGCACCCACAGATTCAACCAACCAGGGATGGAAAATATTTGGAAAAAAATGCATGGCTGCTGTGCTGAACATGTACAGACTATTTTTCTTGTCATTATTCCCTAAACAACACAGTATAACCACGGTTTACACAGCATTTGCATTGTATTTGGTGCTGTAAGTAATCTAGAGATGATTAAAAGTATACTGGAGGATGTGGGTAGGTTACATGCAAATATTATGCCATTTATATCAGAGACTTGAGCATGTGAGAATCTTGGAGATCCTGGAACCAATCTCCCACAGGTAGTGAGGGATGACTGTATTGTCCACCCCTCCCTTTCTGATTTTTATTGAAATCCAATTTAACATAGGTCTTTTGGGTATTGTTAAAGAAATGTAGCACTGCATATCAATACTGCGTGAATACAGCTCTTTCCTAACCAGTTGCATCACATTATAATTAAGAATTTTAAAGAGTAATAAACGTTTGGGTGGAGACAAAAGTCAAAGTTAAACTTGTGTGATATATTCCGAATGACTTTTTTCCATGCCTGTGATTTGAACTCCGTATTAGGTCTTAGGCCTTACCTACAATAGGAAAAAGAAGGAATGTTTTTCTAGGGAGGACCACTTACAGAGAAAGAATTAAACCATAGCTAATAATTAAGGGCCACACCTTAATTTCATTTTTAGGTTTTCTTGATAGAACAGTTCAGTTCTTTTTTTTTTTTTTAAGGTTAAGAATGGGCAATGCTGCTGCCCTCAAACAATAAGCAGATACTGTGTTAAATACCTGAATCTCATAGGTTGACCAGCAAACAGCAGGGGAAAGAGAAGGGAAAAAGCGGGTGTTAAATTAAGTTTAGCCTAAATCTGCCTCTTCACATATTTTAAGTTCAGCCTAAAGGTTTCTCAGTACGTAGTGAACTGCAACCTAACTGGATGTGTCAACAGACTGTAACCTACTTTTGTGCCTTGAGTTTTGGCCAATCAAAGATAACCAACTATTCAAACTGTGTTCAAATAAGGCAAAAACCAGCTGTTGCTATAACCCATTTCTCTTTTCTGTAGGTCACTTTCCTTGTTCTGTCCATAAATGTTTTCGGACCACACGGCTGTGCTGGAGTCTCTCTGAACTTATTCATGTTTGAGTGCTGCCCGATTAGCAAATCGTTCTTTGCTCAATTACACTCTGTTACATTTAACTAGTCTAAGGTTTTTCTTTTAACATAAGAGACAAATACAAAAGGAGATCGGGACCTGGGGAGATGGAGGGAGCTCAGTGAAGGAGAAGGCAGGAAGGAAAGGAAAAGGCCCAAGAGGGTGTGCTCCAGGCCTTGGAGGCAGGATGGAGAATGGGCCTGGGCCCACGCACGAACCCCCAGTAGAGCTCTGCTATTACCCTCCCCTACACTGCAGAGGGTTCTTCCTCAGACCCGCCTCCAAGGGGCTTTGCACTCAGGCACACCAGCCCTGGAGGCTCCAGACCGAAAAGTAAATGCACTGTGAAACAGGCATTCTTCCATGGAAGCTAAGGCTGCAGGGTTTTTCGTTCTTATTTTTTTTGGCTATTGGTCTTGCCTGGAGAAAATGGTGTGTGTCCACCTGCCTTTCTTTCTTTCTCAAGGACTCCTTTGTGAGCAGAGGATTTGCAGTAATTGGTTAGGGTGAGCATTTCCGGACTTTCTTGGAACACAGTCCTACACCTGCCCTGAGCTCTGGAGCTCTGCATGGAAATTTTCCATAAAACCTTTCCATGGTGCAATCTATAAATCACCCTGTATGGCAATATTAAATTTTAGAAATCAGCTTCCTACCTACGAGTGCTTGCTGGACAAACCTTGTCCATATCTTGTCAATGTTTTCTCTTTAGCTGTGTATGAAGGTTACTTCCCTCTTAAAAATACTAAATTATAGTTAACTGATAATGGCTCGTCAGCTTCTTCTACTCTTAGCCCCTGAGTTGTCCATTTCACTGTTACCTTCAGACAAGCTTAAGACTTACTGTAAATATGTTCCTACAGCATCCTGAACCCCTTCATAGCTGCTGGGATTGTCATACTCAGCAACTAAAAATATAGAGTGGCCAGTTAAATTTGAATTTCAGACAAACAGTATATACTCTGTTAGTATAAGTAAGTTTCAAATATTTACCTGAAATTCAGATTTAACTGTCTGGTATCTTACCTGACATCCCTAATTATAGCACATGTTACACTTGTAATTAATTATGCATTTGTATAATTATTTAATGTCTGTCTTCTCCCAGTAATCTGTGGCTAAGACTCCATTGGTCTTAGTCACAGTCATATTCTCAGCATTCACACCAAGGTGGCCACATGGTAGGAGTTCATGAGGAATTTGTGGAGCCAATGAACATCTACTCTGAAAGGCATGATTATTGCATATCACTGGGAGAATATTATCCCCTCAACTGTTCAGTCAGTGACAAACACAATATTACCTTAAGATTCAAGCCAAGTAGTTGATTTTGTCCAAAGCTTACTATTGCCCACTTCTGGGCAATAGTAAGTAGTTACGTTATAGCTACACAAAATATAAAGAGGAGAGACAACGTGTTTAAGTCCTTCCTCACAAGTGCATATGTTATGCTACGATGGCAATGAAGGACCTGCAGTGCAATCCATGGCTCTCAGACTAAAAGGTAAAAGGAGTGAGGAGAGATTACAGCACTATCTAAAACCCTGGTGCCAGGTGACAATAAACAGTGAGTCCAAGGGCCTGGGTGCCCGAACCAGCTAAGAGAAGAAAGTCTGCTTTTGGTTTGTTACAAGCAAGCACAAGTGGAATTCAGCTTCCTGATGCTTCCCCAGGAAGAGTCCTGGCCTGCCCTTAGGATAGTAATAAGAGAGAGGCCAGCTCACCACATCCCTGTGCAGGGAGGGGAAGCTTGCCATGTGGAGGAGGTAACCGGTCACGAGCTTCCTGACTCTTCTTTCCGGTCCGTGCACTTTTTCTGTGAGTAGATTCCTCTTTGAAGTCCCCAAAGTGCTGAGTTAGAAGAAGTATAAAATGGATCAAGGCCACAAAAGGTAGCCTATAAATCTCATATCTTACTAACTTTCAAAACTTCTCTTGATTTAAATAAGCAAAACCAGCTCCATGGTAATAATATCTTACCATCTCAGGGCCCTGAGGGGCTTTTATAATTGCTATCTGCATAAGTGCATTACAGTTTCCAAAGCTCTTTTACATGCATCGTTTCAATTAATCCCCCACAGCAACCCTGGGAGAAGGGTACTCGTTTCTTTCACAGAAAAGGAAACTGAGGTTTATGGAAGTATTTGCTACTTAGTAGACACTACTACTGCAGGACTCAAACAGCATTTGGACTCCTGAATGCTTGGTTAGTCACTACGCAGCAACCCTCAGCGTCTTTCTGCTCCTTTCATGGGAACAGACCCAGTTCTCACGCTCAGTTCTAAGGAGCTTTTCCATGCCCTGAGGTGGCAATCCTCCGGGGACAATCTGCAGAATACTGGTAGGAAGACATGATAAATCGCAACCATTATCATTTGAGTATGGATTAGTTCATCCTTTTACCAAGGAAGAACAAAGGGTAGTTTTGCCGCTGTTTTCTCTGCGGCTCCTTTCCTCTTCCATCTCCCATTCTGTATGGAAACAGAACACAGACCTGGAGAAACAGATGGTGAGAGCAGCAAGAGGTGATGCTTGAAGACAGGAACTCTGGGGAGGAACTTACCTCCGGGCAATTGGACTTTGCCAAGTACGCCCAGGGCCAGTGGAAGAAGAGGCTGAGCGACAACTTCCTGTGGAGGTAGAATTGGCAACCAGGTACAAAAGCCGTGGGAAAGAGGCTCCCAGTCCCTGAGATCCAGTGAGGAATAGAGGCGCTCATGCGGCCCTGGCTCTCCAGAGGTAGTCCTCCCACCTCAGGGCACCCTGGGGGCCAAATAAATGGTAAACCCATAAGAAATGGGAATGCTCCCAGTCCTAACTCAGAGTCAGCCTTGTGGAGGGCGGTGCAACTTTCCCACTTCTCAGGAAGAGGTTCAGGATGGCTCCCCACCACAAAACAAAACAGTAACCAAAACAAACCAATAACAGCGTTTAAGGAGGGAAAGCGGATGGGTACCTCGATCTAGGCAGGCTCGTCCTCCACTGTGCTTCTTTAATTTAATTTGTTTAATTTTATTTATTTAATTTGTTGGATTTAATTTATTTAATTTTATTTATTGTGCTGCTCCGCCCGTGGTTCCTGTTTGAAGCAAGGAAGGAGAGAAAAGAGAGAGGGGGCGGAGGGCGGGATGGCACTGGAAGCCTGAGCCTACGTGCACATGGGTCCCGGGGTACTGTGGGGTTAGGCAACCGATACTCGTGCCCCGGCGCCGCCTTCGGTACCTGCCACCAGGAACGCAGCACACACCTCTCACGGCGCACAGAGACGCAAGCAAACTCGGAAGCAGAAGCACCCAAGAGGGGAGGCGACACCTTTTTCCCTACTCTCCTCCCTGTCCCAATACCAGAAGATGGAGAAATGCAGAGGGAAAGGAAGGAGAAGAGAATGAGCAGACTGCTCCCTCTGTACTCTGAAGACTCAGAAGCCTGTACCCAGAAGGCGGGGCATGCGTGCTAACTCCAGTAAGATCCTGAAAGGGCTTCCGCCTCATCAGTGGTTTTCTGTTTTATTTAATAAATAAAATAAAAATAAGTAGAATTTGCGTTTTTTGGTGATATTTTAGTGTTTTGTTTATTGTAATTTAGTATGCATATGTTAAGAATGTTAACTAGAGAATACTTTTAAATTTTTGTGTTAAAGAAATTTTCGAGCATATTTAAAAGTGGAGAATATGTAACAAACTCTCATGTTCTGTCCATCCATCCTCCAGCTCCCCATTGCCAAAGCACACCAGTCTTACTTCACTTTCACCCTCACCCAATGCCCTCCAGACACTCCTCCCCTAGCATGAATTATTAAAAAGGATGGGAAGGAAGTGTAGGAAAAATAGCCTGTGTGAAGAGGAAATAGGGAGTGAGAAGTTTCAATGGCTGAAAAGTGTCATCTAAATAGAAACAGTGGTTTGCATTCAGTGGCAAGGATGTTGAGCAATGTTTATTTCCTTCTTTAATCTTCTGTTTTCTTTCTTATTTTAAAATCAGTATGCATTATTTATGTAATCAGAAAAAACAATACCTCTATTTTAATTTTAAAAATAATGAAGTCTTTATGGTAGGTGGATTTGTTATTGCTATATGAAGGGAACCCCAGGCCAGTGGTGGCAGCATGAACAGTGAGACTTCTAAAACAAAGCAAAACAATATGATGCTTTCTACATGCCACGGATTCTCTGTTTTAAACTTCAAGACGTTGGGAATTTTAAAGAATATTAAATTTGCATATTTCTAACTCAATTAGTATGAAATCTTATAACTGTTCTTTTATTGAAGCGTCCTCTGATGTCTTTAAAATCTTTTGAATATTTTTCTTGAAATAAGTTCTACATTTCCACTGATGAAAATTAAATAAGTCCACACTATACCACAATATAAAGGGCACTTTCTTTCTCTTTGATTGTAAATTGCAGAGAACATTTTCTCTGTTGCTTTATATATGCAGTTGAGAAATGATCATGTACATCATCTCTGAGAAAGAACAGGGATTTAGAGTGAAATGACAGGCATTCACACTTCAGATTCATCATCTGCTGGCAGGTTACTTCTCCCTGAGCCTTGTTGTCCTCAAGTGTGAAGATACTTACGTCAGAGTGTTGTAAGGATCAAGGAGCCCCATGTGTGAAAACCCTGGGGACAGAGGCAAATCTCTGCATTGGTGAGGACTGTCAGCTGCAAGTGCCAAAAACCAACCAAAACTGGCTGAAGCAAGCCGAGGAATTTGTTGACAAATCATGACGGAGAACAGAGCTGGAAGGACCCCATTAGGACCTCACCTCTATCTCTCCAGCTCTTGGCAGGCCTTCATCATGGTGGCCCACACATTTTCAAGCTGATATCCCATCAGCTTAGTGAGACCCCTTCTCTAAAAGTGCCAGGAACTTTTTGGGCCGGGCTCTTGCTGGTCTGCCTAGGGTCATGTGCACATCCTGTGGTTTGAGGGTGTGGGGATGGGGTGCTCTCATTGGCTAGCCTGGTTATGTGCTCACCCAATGTGTCAGGGGTGGCTTTATATGATCCAGGAGTGGAGAGGCCCTAGAGGAAAATGAGCATATCTCACTGGAGGGGAAAATAATACTATACAAATGAGAACATTAAATATATTTCAGTTTTATGTGATAATTATATAGCAAGTATTACTTTTTAAACCATTATTAAGTAAGTTCCATGTAGCTGACTAAAATTAGATTACTATTCAGTACTCCTTGGGATGAGGTGTCCAAGAGTATAAAATACAGTATCCTTTCTCTGAGAACCTTAATAACCAAGAATGATGCACCATCCCCAGTCAGGAGCCCCAGAACCAGGCCCTGCACTGAAGGTTTACGTGGTGCAAGCTTATTAGGAAATACACTCAGAATCACCACCTGTGGGGTGCAAAGGAGGCAGGCCTGCTTTAAGGCAGTGGCCAGCAAACTTTTTTATTACCGACCTGATACTAAATGTTTAGGCTTTGTGGGTCATATGGTTGCTGTAGCAACTATTCAACGCTGCTGTTATAGCACAAAGGCAGCCACAGAAAATACATCGATGAATGAGCTTGGCTGGGTTCCAGTAAACTTTCACTTATGGACACTGAAATTGAATTTCCTATCATTTTTAGATGTCACAAAATATCATTCTCCTTCTGAATTTTTTCGGTCATTTAAAGATGTAAAAACCATTCTTAGCTCATAAGCCTTGCAAAAACAGTCAGCAAGCCAGATTTGGCCAGTGAGCTGTAGATGGTTGATCCCTGGTTTAGAGGAAGAAGTTGAAAAGAGATACAGCAGCAGCAGGGCCTCTGCCTATCTCATGAGTAGCTCCTGAACTGGATGGCCCAGCTGAGAGCCTGAATCAGGGCTTAGTTGCCCCTAAACCGGAGCCTTAGATACAATATGTCCATGGGACAGGGGAATGACCTCCAATAAAGTGGCTCTCTTCAACACAGGACAAGTCCCAGAAAGGGACTCAACTGAGAGCTGTCATCTACAATACTTTTAGCATCTGGGGTGATGAGTTTCTCAGTCCTGAAGTGGCAGAGACCTGTGATATGCCAATGACTAGGCCCATTATAACTGGGTCCACAGGGTATTTGCATTTTAATTTCAACCAAATTTCATTATTATTTCCAGTGTGCAGTCCCTGGAAGTGACATGCAAATGAGGCTCAATTTTCTACAGAAAACTAAGAAATGAAATACCTTCTTTGGGGCTATCATCTCTTCAAGTCTCAACTCCAATCAGCAGGAAGTGCTACTAAGTACGTATGGTCCCCTTCCAGTGCCACCTCATTAACGTGGGTCGTTCACTCTGTACCAGGGTGGTATTAGAGTTTTCCATGTTTTGAGGGAATAGACTAGATTTGAAATCTGGTCTCTATAACAGGTATATTGAGGAATCAAACCTGCAACAGTTTTATTTCTTCTAAGTACTGTTCAATATCTCACCAACAAATCCCCAATTTAGGACCCTTTTAACAAGAGGTTGGCCCAACTCTGTGTTTTTTCCAGCCACCAGGAATCATTGGAACAATATGCAATTTGGGAATTCAATGCTATTTTCTTCTCCTTTCCTTAATGGAGGCTGTGTCTGTGGTCAGAGAGTAGACAGAACCAGGCTCTCCCTCAGCCTGTTATAGGCACAAACTCCTCTAATTGTGAGAAGCAAAAGAGGGAAAGAGGAATGGGCATATGTCGCTCTCTTGAAGACATATGAGAAGACCTGGGAGTGGCCCTAACAAACCCAGTTGATAAAGATCTCACTCCTTTGCACTGGTCACCCCTGGTGATTGGACTGCATCTCCCACTGGAGGCATCACACCACACCTGGTACTGGTACCCTGAATCCCAAACATCTAGCATCTACTCCTCATTTCAGTAGGATCCCACTTCTATAATCCTGGCCTTTTCTGTACCTAAAAGTCTATCAAAATGACATCTCTCCTCAATTTATGTATTTGTTTATCTCTCTCTCTCTTTCTTTCAGACAGGGCCTCGCTATCCTGCCGTAGCTGGTTTCAAACTCCTGAGCTCAAGCCAATAGCTGGGATTACAGGCTTTTTCTCAATTTCTTTTAAGTTCCAACAGCCTTAGTAGTCCTGGGAAAGTCAGGAGGTACACTGGCTAAACATTCCAGCCAGGGTGAATATCTTGTCTCCGTGTCTTGCAGGAACTTTATTTCTGAGCAATTCTTAACTCTATTTTTCCCATGCTTGCAAGAGAGGAACTAGCAGGAACTCAAGCCCCATTCCCAGTGCAAGGGTTGCCAGGGGAAATCATCGTGTTTTCACAAACTCAGGATTCTCCTAATTTGCCCTTTTCTCCAAAGCCTACCCTTAAAGTGATGGTGAGGGTGGAGGGTGGCAGTACTGCCCCCTCTCTCTTGCCAACTGTCTGGCAGCCTTCTGGTGAGATGGCTGGCCAAACTACTGACAGAGCTCTAACTTAGAATTTCAGAAACTTAGTACCACTTGTCCATAATTTGGAGCTTAACTGTAGTCTCTGCCAATAAGGAAGAACCTATTTAACATTCTCTGATATGTTCTTGCTTTGTGTTGTTTGGGTTAGATTGTGTTGGTTTCACTATTGTCCTTGTTGTTTGGTTTTGCTTTGCTCTAGCAAGTAACAATATATACTAGAGATTTAAAAACAAAAACAAAAAACCCTTCCCCCGGTAAAGCCCATCTTCGCTTTTCTAATCCCTTCTTGGCAAGTCCTCTCTATTGCATTTAATGGCTGTGTTTACAGTGCCCAAGTATAACTTGGGAAGAGCAACATCATATTTCAGAGCTGATAATCATCTTTCAAAGTTTCTTATATCACGACTGTTTTTGAACTTAAAATGAGGCATTTGGACGTAGGGAGATACAGCTTTTTTTCAGATCTGTCATAGAATTCTGCATTGTAGTCTACTTATGAAACTGGCCATTGCAGAAAGGCTGGTACATACAATTAGGCAGCAGTCTCTATTATGGACTGTACATAAATATTTATTAAACATGGGTCTGTGCACATAGATCTGCACATACATGATTCCCATGTACATTTACACTAACCTGCTTTTAGAAGGATCAGAATGGAAAAGAGTGAATTTCAGTAGGATATTAACACAAGTGAGGCAGTAGCCAGGAGAATGGAAATAGAGCTCAATTACATTGTTGCTCTAGAGAGAGTTTTCCAATAAGGGATCTACATGTTCAGATACACAAGACTTAACTGCCCTTAGAATCCAGACAAGCTTTAAAAGACCTTTGATGCAAAGTGGACCCACCAAATAGGAAGAAGAAGCTTTGCACTCTTGCCCTGCCTGCTTTGGGGAGGTGGCAAAAAACAAAGCAGAGAGCATCGTTTTTCATCAAGCCACTGAATAGGGGAGATATTTAGTCTTTTCAGTCCCTCACCTCTTCGTACACAACAGCTTTGAAAACGAGAAATTATGTCCCTGTTTACTTTTTCTAGAAAAATTATTACATAGCCTTCTCTTTTGTAACACTGGAAAAAGCAATGCGCCATTCGATTCTGTCCAACCAACACAGAGAGCCGAAAGCATTATCGCTCAAGATCTATCTGAGGGTAGGCCTTTGCCAACAGCTCCTGGAATCTCTCCAGAGGATTCTTCGCTTTCCTGTTTGATGCCTGCTTCAGGTAATTCTAATCTAGCCCAGAGATCTAAAAGGATGCTGACACTAGCCCAGCAAAACAAGCAGGGGGCATGTTAATAAGTCATACCCCCGGCTTTCTCCTGGAATCAGTCCCTTTCTCTGGCCACCATATGGACTTGATTCACCCCCTGGAGAGGAGGCTGCTGCTCCTGTCCTGCAACTGCTGGGAATTGTATGCCTAATAAAGGCTTCATTAACACACAAGCATGATTAAGCCTTATATGTAATATCTTCAAGGTCTACAGGTTTGGTATATTTTACATTAAAGTGTGTACATTCTTTTATCTGTGTTTTTTTAAAAGAGAAAATAATAAAGATATGTTATTCTCAAATAATGACTCTACTCGCATCTTTTTATAAATAAGACATCATATTGAGAGCATCTTGCGCCTAGATGTGAATGTATTTAATGAACAGAAATTTAAAAATTGTCAAACTCTGTTAGTATGGGCCTCATCTCCTTCTCCAAACAATCTTTGACATAGAAAGCAGATTCCAGAGAGATGGGTTGTTCCAAAGACACAATGTGTACATTGCTGGCTGCACATTAACCAAGCTGCAGATGACCTTATGCAAGTTAATCAATGCAGAGATGATCTTGGTGATAATTTCATTCTGGGTCTCATCAAATACTTTCGATACTTCTGCCAATGCCTACATTTTGGTCTCCTTGAATGATCTGCTTCTCAGGCTCAGAAACAAGATTCTTTCGCATTAGCTTTTCTCCCATCTCCTCATTAACCCTTCACTTTGAAAATAAAAGAAAAATTGGCAGTCTCAGAAAACATTCTGTTAGGGCTTTTGTGTGGTACTTACAGGATGCCTAAATTAGCCCTGAGACCTAGACTGGCAATCTTCATGACATCTATTGTTAATTCATCAGTAGACCAAAATTGCATAAACCAAGTTTTCTGCTCCTTAATTAGTCAATGGTTTCGTTTGGTGGTTTCTTCAATCAACTAATTGCAGCCTTCAAAAGAATGATATCACTGATTGGCTAAAAGAAAAGTTAAACAAAAGCCATTTACAGAGATGACTGAAAAGGGAGAAAACGAATTTAAGGTATTAAAGAGATCATGCTGCCAGTTTCAGGGAGACAGTGAATCCACAGGCTTGGAGTTCTCAGATTAATCTTTAATACTGTGCTTCCTTGGCTACGTTGTGGAAACATGGAGTTAGGGACATCAACAACCTAGAAGGAATGTTAGCAACAATCCAGCCCAAACTCTTCAATATACAAATAAAAAAGTCAAGTCTGTAGATCAAAATCACTTGCCCCAAGACTCAGAAAAGAATTACATTAAAACCTTGGTCCCTCTAAGTGTCTTCTGAAGCAATGTGTGGAGCTCTGTGTTTTAATCAAATCAAATCAAGCGTAGGGAAAGATGAATCTTCTGCTTATTTGCATGTATTCACAGTCATTTTAAGCATAATAATTAGTCATTACTGTATAGTAGTTTGCAGAGGTGGCTCTGATTACTATAAACTTCACAAAGCCAAACCAGAATTTCTGTGTTTTCACGTACTTTATTGGTTCTGTGGCACGTGCTATCAGTGTAAATGCCCTGTTAGCTTGGACCATATAGAATTTACACAAAGGTACCCTCAGCACTGCTCACTAAGGTCTGACAATTTCAAGGTGGTGGCTGCTTTGGCAACATAAGCTTTTGAGTGTCTCCAATAAACGGAGCTCCCTGCCAAGCCTTGAAGGGAATGTAGCATGATCAAAAAATATACCTTTGTGGTTTAAGCCATGAGTTTTGGGGGATTATTTGATACATGATTAAAATGTTCCAATCTTTTCCTTTTTTTCTTTGTATATAATTTAATACATCATTTTCTCTTCTAATGCCATTCAGATATTACCTCATACTTTCTTTTAAGAGTTTTGTTGTTTTGCACAATCTGAAATTTAGTTTTGCTTATGGAATGAAGAAGGATCTAATTTTATCTTTATTGCCAGCAGAAAACTCAATATTTTATTGGTTGGTCAACTTGTTCCTCACTGATTTATAATGTCACCTCCCTCATATCCTTCTCAAAGGTGCATATCTGGGTTTTGCTGGGCTTTTTATTTTATTCCTTTGGTTTATTGTTCTAACCTAGAACTGATACTACACAGTTTTAATTACTCTTGCTTTAAAATAAGTCTTCATATCTAGTATAATGTGTCCCTCTTTATTTTTACTCTTGTTTTAAAACTGTTCTAGATATACTTGACCATGTGCTATTTGTATGAAAGTTAGTATCAACGTTTAAAGAAAAAAATCATGCCAGAATATTATTGGTGATTACACTGAATGTATGAATTTATTTTGGGAGAATATCTGTTGAATATTTCCTTCTCTGGAAAAAAAAAACCTGGTGTAGCTCTCCACTTATTTAGGTTTCTTTTTATTTTTTTTAAAAAATATATTTTCTTCCTCATTACCCTACAGCTTTTGTTTCCATAGTAAATTATGTCTCTTTATTTGCATTTGCAATCATTTTTTATTGATATACAGCCATGCTATTGATTTTTACATGTGGCTATTTTATCTAGAAACCTTTCAGAGGTACCATATTATTTCAAATAATTTTTCTGTGAGAAATGGCAACTTTATTTCTTTCCTTTCTGTTGAAATTTGTTCTATTGCAGTGCCTGGACCTTCATATTAACACTGATACTGGCTATTCTTGTCCTTTCCCAGATATTAAATGAATTACTTCTATGGTTTTATATCTACAAGTATTTATTGCAGGTGTTTGTTTTTTTAAGTCCTTTATCAGGCTAAGGAGGTTCTTGTTTCATCACAGTTGTTAGAAAGAGAAGGAAAATCTTCCATAAACTTGTCAATTTACCGCAACCCAGTTTGCCCCAAACCATTTTGAATCTCAGGGAGACTGAGTTGCTAAAGAGCATCACTGAAGAAGTTTTGTATTTGCCTGTTCTATGTGGCTCATGAGTAGCAAACACTCTGAACCAATTCTTACATTAATGCCTTGGTTGGTGATTTTTCACCTTCATTTGAAGGTTAGGATTCCAATTTGGGTGAGAATCAGTTTTATTTCTCACAAGAATTTGTGTTTTTGCATCAAATTCACGACATGAATGGGCTTTCTTGTCATCCCCCAAGCCTAGGAAGCCTGTAAAGAAAGTTCATTATTCCCCTTTCTCCAGGGTTGCAGTTCTTCTAAAGTATTGGCTTTATGCAAAGATGTCCCATCCAACTCCCATTTATGCAGGAGCAAGGAACAGGAGCCCTGTGAGGGCATTAAAGCTCAAACCCAGAGCCCTAACTGGATCACTAGCCCCATGGGATGGCTGCTGCCTGGCTCATGGCTGCACTGCCCTGGCGGTCCCTTCTCAGTTTCAGAAACACTTTCAATCGGTGGTTCTCAAACTTTTTAGTTTCAGGACCCCTTTACACTTGTAAAATTAATTGATGACACCAGGTGGCTTATATCCACTAAGAGTTACTGTATTTGAAATTTAAAAATAAATCAATACTTGTTTAATAATTCATTTTAAAATCCCAATAATAAATTCTTAAAATGTTAAGATAAGTTATACATTTTTATTAAAAATATGTTTTCCAGAAAAAAACACATTTGTGAAAAGAGTTGCACTGTTTTATATTATTATAAATCTCTTAAATGTCTGCCTTAATGGAAAATGGCTGGATTCTCTTATCTGCTTCTGCATTTCACCTGTTGTGATACGTTGTTTTGGTAAATATATAAAGAAAATCCAGCCTCACACAGATAGGTGGTGGGAAAAGACAGGAGTATTTCAGTAGCCTTTTCAGATAACAGTAGATATTCCTCTTTCATACCACACCAAAGTTCAACAAGAGGTAGTTTCTTAGAGGTCGGTTGCAATATGAAATCTGAAGCCATGATGATGACATTTTCTTACTCTGTTACATTAAAACACATTTGGTCTGCCTTGTGACTGAAATAGATCTTGCATTCATGATTTTATTCGTTTAAAACATATTGGTTCGCTGACTTTTGCAAATCTTCCAAATGCCAATACATTTCATGTTACAATATCATTCTACAGTAATAAAACACTTTGATTAATATCACTAGCAATTTCATAAATATTATTATGAAAATGATCTAGCATAAACTCCTAAAAGGGTATCTTTGGGGTCTCTAGACCACACTTTGAGAACCAGTGCCTGAAATAACATAGTTATATTTTAATCACTATCTCTGAGGTTTCAGCTCTTCCATTTCTGCCATTTTTCTTGAACTAGAAGCCAGAAACCTTTCCTGTCACCAAAGAAATTTTCCACAGTGGAGAACTGCAAAGAGCTGTCAATGATCTCAATAACTTCTTTAAGCACGAATAAATAGTAAATTACTGCCTGTCTACCATGAGGCAAGCACCATTCCAGGCAACCAACTATTAAGTAGGGGAGAATGAATGAATGAATACTTTTATTGGCTTCCATTTGAGGTGCAGTTTTGTTTCTCTCAAAATAGTCCAGCTACTACCTACATCAGTAAATATTATTTATCAAATAATTCACACTTACGTTTTACAAATACAAGCTGCGGAAAGTTGTACAGAAACTCTGCATTATCTTTGCAACTTTTCTGTGAGTCTAAAATTATCGAAAATGAAGTATAGGGTGCTTCCATTGTTTTCTTGAGTCAAATGTATTGGATTAGGAGTTGGTTTAATTGCATGGTCTCCTGTATAAGTAGAGGCCAAGCACTGGGTACTCATAGACATAAAGATGGTAACAATAGACTGTGGAGACTGACAGAAGGTGAAGGGAAGGAGGGGAGCAAGGGTTGGAAAACTAACTGTTGGGTACTATTCTCAGTACCTGGGTGATGGGATCACTGGTATCTCAAACTTCAGCATCACGCAATATAGCCAGGTAACAAACACATGTACCCTTTGAATCTACAATAAAAGTGGAATTTTTTTTTTTTTAAAAAAACACAAGAATTGGCTTAAGCTGGTAGTTTCTCTTGTATAGGTAACTTGATTTTGTTTAGAAATTTCACTTCCAAACCAGAATAATAAATTTGATTGTAAGGAAGGAATGAGCTTGGAAGGAGTATAAAGATGAATTCAGAAACACTATAAATTAGTAAAAACAGATTATATTACATTAGTATGTGCACCATGCCTTACTCTCTTACTCTATATCAGGCTCTAAGCTAAATGTGCTTCTTTTTAGCAATAATCCTCTGCATTGGGCACTATGAATTTCCACCCTTTACAGAACAACTTCTTTTTCGGTGGCAAAGCCAGAGCTAGAAGCTTGGCCCCTTCAGGTGCCCCTGCTCTCAGCCTCTTGGCTCTACTTCTCTTACTGATGTGATTTCCAGAAATGGAAAAATTTCACAGTCATTGAAGCCACAGCAGTGAACAGAGAAATGCTTTCATTATTGTTGGAATGAGTCCCTAGTTTTCATGCTACTTTTACCCTTGAGCCAATTATAAAGATGTGACTGCAGATTGTCTGGTTGGGTGTTTGTAGTATGGTTTTAAACTAGGTGTCTTATATATATATACATTGGATGATAAATCAAGATATCCAAGAGCAGAGGCCCAGAAATCCAGAGCTGTTCTCAGAGAACAAAAAGGGAGGGATTTAAGATATTTTCCTTACCAGAAGGGAAATGAAACAAATAAATTTAGTTCAATTAATTTTTACTTTTGCTTACTTGATGCCTTTTAAATTTTATAAGCATTTTATTCTAGAGATTTTGAATTATACTCAAAAGCAGAGAGAATAGGCATATAAATCCTAATCAACCAGTTTAAATAATTATCAGCATTTTGACAATCTTGTTTTATCTGTCACCCACAAATGTTCTGGGGAGGATGACTAGAGTATTTTAAAGCAATCTCATATTTTGTATCATTTCCTCCATAAATACCTTGTATCATTCGCCAGTCCAATAAGTACAATTTTTAAAATAACCAGAGTACAACCATCTCATTTAGCAAAATGAACAATTCCTCAATGTCATCTAATGCTCAGTTTGGATTTACAGTCTCATGTTTGTCTTAAAAACATCATATGGTTAGTTTACTTAAATCAGGATCCAAATAAGTTCCATATATTGCATTTGGTTGATAAGTCTCTAAGGTTTTCTTTTCATTTCTAACAGTCTCCCTTCCCCTGTCTTCTTTTATGCCATTTGTTTGTTAAAATAACCAGGTTATTTGTCCTGTTGCACCTCCTATGTTCTAGATTTGGTTGGTTACTTCCTTGTGATGTCATTTCACATATTCCTTAATTTCCCATATTTCTTCTAAACTGATAATCAAATGACAAGATTTGATTAGATGCTGGCTTAATTATTTTGCCCAGAATGCGTGATAGATATTCCATTCTGGGTGATGATATATGTTAGGATTAAGTCTGTAGATTCTAGTGTGGTCAGCGTGGTCCAGCCATTATTGAGTTCCCCATCAATCTTCACTTAATGATGTTAGCAGGCAATTTTTATAGCTGCCTAGATCCAGCCTCTCATTGGGGTTGTAAAATGATTATCTAATTCTATCATTTCTTCTGTACTTTTTAGCTGGAATTCTTCTACAAATATCACCTGAAAGTTAATGTGTACCTATCATCCCCTCAAAAAATTAATTATATATGTCTTTACTACTTATTCAGAATAATGTGATGGTGCCCTAGAAACTTCCAAAGATGACCAATGTGGTTAACATCATTTGAAATCACATATTTTTACCTACTTAAAATGTTTCAAACCATTACAGTCATTATTTTTGATGCTGAAATTGTCTTCCATTTAGCTAGAGAAGTCTCTTCAAGTCTCCTGTATCCTCAAGATAATCCAGGCTTATCTTATTTATTTCTAGATGCAGGAGTCAGATCTGGA
Source organism: Gorilla gorilla gorilla (assembly GCF_029281585.2). Classification (NCBI taxonomy): domain Eukaryota; kingdom Metazoa; phylum Chordata; class Mammalia; order Primates; family Hominidae; genus Gorilla; species Gorilla gorilla. Next base: position 48,761,314 of record NC_073230.2, read on the forward strand.
ATTGGTGATTTCTCCAAGAATGACTGGTTCCCTTACATAGGAAAAAGTATTTGGAGAAAACAATCTGGGTATATCATAATTTTATGGCTTCAGATAATTAAATAATTGTTTGTTTGGCTAAACTGCCTTGGTAAGAAATTATGCTAACTTTACCTACAATTGCCAGTAAAAACACAAATAAATGTGTAGAGATAAATGGCTTTGTGAGAACAGACTGTGAAACAATGTTGACGTTTTTGTGGCAGCACTTTTTACTTAAGTAGGTAAAATGGTTGAACATTTGGCAAAAGAAAACAGAAATCACTAAATAGCTATATTACAGATTTGAAATGACTATCTTGTTATAAAAACGAGGAGAAGAAGAAACTAACATGGTTATCATGTTAACCATAAGGTGCTCATGCTGGAAGTATGTTTTGTCCCTGGGCACCACATTTGCAATATATACCAGTTAGCACACAGCTACACTGCTGCATCTTGACTGCGGGGCCACATCTTATTTGTCATTCATTTATTTACCAAGCACACACCACGTGCTAAATACTTCATTACCAACTAAACTTAAAGATACTAATAAAGTTTCATTTTTTGATTAGGGAGACATATGCTAATGGAAAATGTATACTTTGCTCCTTATGTCTTTAAGGCTATGTTTTTTTCAGTTTTGGTATAGTTCAAACTTACCTACTTCAAGATACATTTTCATGTGAGATTTAGAGGGAAAAAAAGAAAGCAAAGCATAAATCAGGTCATATTTACTTGCCAGATTAAATGCTAAAATCATTAAAAGATAAATTATTTGAAACAATGATTACTTCTCAGGAAATCCATAACAAATACAAAGAACAGTAGAGAAGGTACTTTTAATATATTATCTTTCTTTTTTTTTTTTTTTAATTCTCCAAGCCTTTGTTCCTAAGGAAGCAAACCGCTGTTTCACTTCCCTGAAGCCACAGATAAAACCATGCAAGAACATCAGAGAAAAAGCGAACCCGAGATAGGTGCCAAGCCCAAGGGAAAGCAGCGCTTCTTTGTTTTATATTTCCATTGGAAATCTGTAGATTTTGCATGCAAACATCTTATTTCATGGCACTGCTTCTCAAATTGAGAGATTAAATCTAGCTCCACATAAAGGTTTTTCAATAAAGTAGGTTGCACAGTCTTCTATTTATGGAAAATTGATGCGTCCTCTGATATGCTTTCAATTGCTAACTTTTGTTTCACAAAAGCTGGAAGGAATTTCAACCAACCATTATCTAATCAAGAAAATATTTCCTACCTATCTTGTCTTCAACATAACTTGCTGCCAAATGTAGTTTCGACTATTGTAAATCACCATGCATTTTAACAAGCAAAACAGACTCTCTAGTTTTGTTAAAAAAGGTACAAATTGTAGAAACTATCCATCATTAACAGTGGAATGCCCCCAAATTTTTTGTGTGTCACAGAATGACTATTATATGACATAATTTAATGTTATGTTGGTTATACTATTTTATTTAAGTAGAATTTTTACAATCTTGACATGCAAACAGTTAGGTATTACAATAATTTCACCGGGTTTTCCCATGTTTACATTCAACTCTTACTACAGAGTGAAGCCTGAAATTTGGACATTTATTTAGCTGTAAAATTGACAATGTCAGCCAGGCATGGTGGCTCACACCTGTAATCCCAGCACTTTGGGAGCCCGAGGCAGGCAGGTCACCGGAGGTCAGGAGTTTTAGGCCAGCCTGGCCAACATGGTGAAACCCCACCTCTACTAAAAATACAAAAATTAGCCGGGTGTGGTGGTGAGCACTTGTATCCCAGCTACTTGGGAGGCTAAGGCAGGAGAATTGCTTGAACACGGCAGGTGGAGGTTGCAGTGAGCCGAGATCACACCATTGCACTCCAGCCTGGGTGACAAGAGCAAGACTCAGTTTCAAAAAGAAAAGAAAAGAAAAGAAAAAAATTGACAATGTCTTATAACATCAAAATTCCTCCTGAGTTTAACATAAGATAAAGTGCAAGAGGAAGCAAACTAAATAGGAGTTGTGGTTTTTTTGTGGATTTCAAATAAAAAAAAAGTTATCCTGCTACCAATTCCTCATGGGCACCAAATGTGCTTGAGAAAATACACCTTAGCCTAAAGGTGGCTTCTGTCTCCAGGAATGTTTGTACCTGGCTCGATTCAAAGGAACAGCAATGTATGCTTATGACAGAGGACCCAAGCTGAGAAAGACTTTCAGGAAAGTACCCTGGAGTCTTCTGAAATGCATGTTCAGAGAGGCCGGGAGGGGACTGCTGAACACTCAGGTCTGCCTAGGCACCCCTGGCCCAGTAACCTGAGGTGAGTCACTTTATATCTTTGTGCCTGTGCTTCTGGAGAATGGAAAATTTTTTCAATGAGAGAAGGAGTAAAGTGCATGAAACAGGGCCTGACACATGCAAAGTGTTCGACTGATGACAGGCATTGTTACTCATTGTAGGAGCTTCATCGCAGACCATGAACTGCCACCTATGTTGCCCATGCATTCATTCAACACTCATGTATTCATGTTTACAGTGGAGATGTGTTATATGTACTTTCAACTTATAGGGTTGCAACTATTCAGACTCAGGACCATTTAAATTGCACAGTCCCAGCTGTTCACTGCACCTGTGATTGCCCAAGAGAGAACTGGAAATCCTGAAAGGGAAAGACACTTGCTATTCCCTCAAGTGGGCCTCAGCCCCCCTGGATCTCTCCTCATGTAAGCAGCAGACTGTTACTCTAGTGTTTGAAGCATAACCACAGCCTCTTGTGACCACTGTCTAAGCAAAAGCAGGGATCTGTTTATTCCTAAATTGAAAAAAATTCAGGCTCTGTTGAGAGGATGGACACACACACACATACACACATACAAATATGGGCCTTCCTAGGGATTTGCAAGCATCATGTTCCCATACCTGTGATCATGTCCTTATCCCCTTTCTCTGGGACCTAATCCTCTGTATGGTGATTCTTGTGTGGTGTGTGGCAGATGGTAAAGACAGTCTTGTCAAGAGCATACAGTTGTCCTCAGAAGCTAATAGCCTACTGTGGTTGTCCTCAAACTTAGTGTACATAAGAATTATCCGGGGTGCCTGTTATAGTGCAGATTCTTGTGTCCTGTCCCTAGAGTTTCTGATTCAGTGGTGCTGGGGTATGACTTAACTCTAACCCCAAGCTGAATAAGCATCCCAGGTGTCACAGGTGCATGCACCCCCAGCCCACCACCTGGTCTGATGGTCAAGAAGACTTTGATTCTAAGGAGCACTTTGTGGAAAAAGAAACAGGAATGTGTCATGGAACCTACAAGCCCCAGTAGAGCAAGATCTAATGAGGGAGTTGAACCAGAAGAGAACAGAGCTGTAGCACAGCTGCTATGAGTGACAGCAGAGGTGGAGCGCGGGACAGCATCCCACCCAGCTGCAGCCTTGGCATCTGCGGACCCCTCCACTTGAGAGCCCCGGAGCCACTAAAGGAGATTCATTCAGGCCCAGGTTCCTTATTGTAGTGGGGCGCTCTTGTTCATCTGCTGCAGGAATCAAGCCCAGAGGAACCTCCAGACAAAGGGGACTTGCCTCCTCCCTGTTAGCACTGGTTAAGGACCCAGTCATGCAACGGCCCAACAGAGCTGACCGGCAGAGCAGCATGGGCCGGAAGAGAAAGGGTCTGACTCAGGATCCCTCACCCCTCATCCATGCATGGTAGGCTCACTACTTTGAGGACCTGTGAGCGGGCCATGGGGCCTGTGCTGGCAGGACAAAGTGATGGCACTGCAAAGGCAGGGCCAGACTCCAGTAGGGTGTGTAGGACCTGTGAGAGCTGAAAGGAAACCAAGTCCATAGGCAGGGCCACCAGATGCTCAGTGTGCCAAGTAGGACAGGCCCAAGTTCAACATATGTAGACTTGAGCCCCAGACACCAGCGAAGTAGTCTGGAATGAGTGCAGAGCAGTCACTGAGTCCAAGATCTTGAGGGAGGGGGGAGCCCTCCCCTGTCCCATATGATCGTCTATCGCAGAGAAGAATCTGAGACTGAACAATTTTCCTTCCAGTGGGTGAATTCACTCTCAAAGGTATATTTACATTATTGACTAAAATGACCTTTTTGAATATCGAGACCAGTGGTTCTCAAAATGTGGTCCCTGACCCAGAAGCATGGCATCACCCAGGAATTTGTTAGGAAAACAAATTCCTGGGTCCCACCCCAGACTCCTGAATCAGAAGCTCTGGGAGTGGGGCCCAGCAGCCAGTGCTTTAAGCCCTTTGGGGGATTCTGATAATGCTAAGCTTTAGGAACCACCAGTCTAGACTTGAGGTTCCCAAACTTGTCCACACATTAGAGTCACCTGGGTAGCTTCCAAGTCTCCCAATGCCTGTGTCCCAGCCCCAGGGACTATGATTTAATCAGCTCAGGTGTGGCCTGGACTCAAATTTTTTTTAAGATCGCAGGTAATCTAATGCACAGACAGGTTTGGGAACTCCTATGCAAGACTGATTTCGTTTTTCTACTGTACTAGAGGAAAGATGGTAGTAGAGGATTACAGAGAGGAAGGCAGCTCCATTTCCTCTCCACAGCTGACAGAGTGCAGGTAATCCTATAGCCTTTTCATGGCTTTTGTTTCTTGCTCTCTCTAAGGGTGTTTCTCTTCTCCTCCTAAAGGGCTATTCTATCCTGGCTATAACCTCGTCTGCATCCATGTTGCCTGTGGGCCTTTCTTGAGCAGGGGCTGTGCTTCCTACACTGTATTCTGGTGAGGCTGTCCTGGAAAAGGCTGAAAAGAGTGGGGGTCTTCTCATGACTCAGTGGGTTTTCCCCTGGCTGCCAATCATCTGGGGGAGGGAGGGTCTTCAGAAAGGACCCTGCGGCTTTGAGGGAGGGCCTCTGTCCGGCAGAAAGGTAAGTTAGTCATGGCTCATTCTCTAAGTTTCTTCCTCTTGGGCCTGAACACAGGTTTAAGCCAGCATAAGCCACTGTGTGATGGGGCAGTGATCCACCCCCTAAGACCAGGTGGTGGGGGTAGCAGCAATGTGTGCAGTGACATCCCAAGGTGACGGTGAAGCTGAAGTCCAGGATCTGGACACTGAGGTTCAGCCACATCCTCACTGCATAGCTCGTTCCTCAGATGAACTAGATTTAGTTCTGTTAAGAGAATTTGGGGCTTTCTTACGGAGATCGAGAGCTCCTGGGCTCTCTTCAGGACCACATGGCTCCCTGCCCAAACCTGAGAGCTGATTTCCTCAAGATACCACATTCTCCAAACTCACCTCTCCTCTCTCCTTTTTCTCCATTCTTCAAATCCCATCCCCTCAGGAAGATGTGAAAGGCCTGATGATCCTCACAGAATCGTATTTGCGTGTTCTCCAAACCCATTGCCATGTGTGGAACATGCATCCCTGAGGACACGCTGATGCTGCAGGATCATCAGGTGATGCTCAGTGGTCCCTGACAGTTCCCCGGGAGCAGAGTGGAAAGGGCGCATGAGGTAGGTGGTGGTCAGAGATCTGATGCCCAGACGCTTTTTGTTCCATTTAAACACTACAAATGGATGATGGCAGCATATCTTGGCAACCACTAAATCCTGGGAACACAGGCATCTACAAGAAGTGGCTCTGGTCCTCAAGGAGCCTTTAGGTCTGGTGCATAAGACAGCACAGGTCCTCATCAGGAATAAGGATGGTAATAGGAGAAGCTGTTCGGTGACATAAACTAAAATATATTTCTGCATATAAAAATAGCCCTCAGGAGCTATTTCTTGCATAGGCAAGACGTAGACTTGGGACATTAAGCAGGTGTTTGTGGAACTCCAGAGATGAGAACCTGAGGGCAGAGGGAGGACATGCCTTTCACTTTGTGCCAGAGGGGACCAGGGAAAGAACTGGCCATGAATGGTGTCCTTGGCTGCATTTGGTGTTATTGACAATTGAAGAGCTGTAATGATAGAGCTTGATTATCTGCCCAGAGGTTTAGGACAAAACTCTACCTACAGAAGGGGATGGGTGTCTCCTGAGAGGGACTTTCCCTCCATGGGAAAGAAAGGCGCACAGGTCTGAGGAATAGTAACTAGGGTGGGACAGGCTGCTCCCCAAAGAGCTGATGTCTCCTCCCACGGAGAAGCCATCAGTGTGGCGGCCTTGGCCGTGCTCAGCCACCACCTCTCTGCTCTTACAGCAGAGACACCGACTGACGCCAGCACAGCTGAGGGAGTGATTCCAGTTCTGGACTCAGGATAGGAAACTCACTTGGTTCCAGATATAAGCTACATTCTTCAAGTTACACTATCAGTAAAAAGAGATGATATTTTGACTTCCATCAGCTAATATTTTTGTCTAATTTCTCAAATAATTCGTGATTTAGGCAGCAAACAGCACCATACTGCATTAGACCCTCTCAAACCTACATGTACAAAATGGGTACCAAAAAGGGAATCACATGAACAGAAAGTGAATCCCCCTCATGTGTCTATACTGGGCTGAATAGTGTACCCCAAAGTTCATGCCCAACCAGAACCTCAGAATGCGTACCTATTTGGAATAAGGGTCTTTGCAGGTGTAATTAGTTAAGGTAAGATGAGGTCATACTAGATTAGGGTGGGCCCTAAATCCAATGACTGGCATCCTTAGAAGAAGGCTTTGTGAGGCCGGGCACAGTGGCTTACACCTGTATCCCAGCACTTTGGGAGGCTGAGGCAGGCGGATCACGAGGTCAAAAGATTGAGACCTTCCTGGCCAACATGGTGAAAGCCTGTCTCTACTAAAAATACAAAAATTAGCTGGGCATGGTGACACGCAGTTGTAGTGCCAGCTACTTGGGAGGCTGAGGCAAGAGAATCACTTGAACCCGGGAGGTGGAGGTTGCAGTGAGCTGAGATCACTCCACTGCACCCCAGCCTGGCGACAGAGAGAGATTCCATCTCAAAAAAAAAAAAAAAAGAAGGCCATGTGAAGACTCAGAGAGAGACACACAGAGAGAACGCCATGTGGCAACAGAGCCAGAGACTGGAGGGAGCCACAGTCTCTGGCAGCCCCAGGCCAAGGCAGGCCAAGGATCGCTAGTGGCTGCTGGAAACTGGGAAGGGGCAAGGAAGGGTCCCTCCCTAAAACCTTCAAAGGAAGCATCATCCTGCCAACACCTTGATTTCAGACTTTTGACCTGCAGAACTCTGAGGAAATGCATTTCTGTTGCTTTCTTTTTTAAGTGAGTTATGGAGAAAATGTTCTGTAATTAGATGGCAGTAATGGTTGTACAACTCGGTAAATCTACTCAACGCTGAATTGTGTGCCTTTAGATGGTGAATTTTATGCCATGTAAATTATATCTTAATAAAAACAAAATACATTTTGAAAAAGCTTTAAATGTGAATCATAGATTGGGACAAGGGGAGCGGGGAGTCTTTCCCTAGGAGCTTCCAAAGGTTAGGCCCAGAATCTCAGGTGAGGAGACACCAAAACTCTCCCAGGGCTCAAGGCAAGTGTGGTCACTGCAGAGTGAAGATTGGCCAGGGTGTGGGCTGTGGGGATGTTTTTGTTTTGTTTTGTTTTGTTTTTTTTAGATGGAACCTTGCTCTGTCCCCCAGGCTGGAGTGCAGTGGCACAATTTCAGCTCACTACAACCTCCACCTCCCGGGTTCGAGTGATTCTCCTGCCTCAGCCTCCTGTGTAGCTGGGATTATAGGCCTGCCACCATGCCCGGCTAATGCTTGTATTTTTAGTAGAGACGGAGTTTCAACATGTTAGTCAGGCTGGTCTTGAACTCCTGACCTCGTGAGCCTCCTGCCTCGGCCTCCCAAAGTGCTGGGATTACAGGTGTGAGCCACCTCACTAGGCCAGGATGCTCCTTAGGTCCCCCAGGCCACGCCTTTGTATGTAGGCTCTTTGCATGTCCATATCTGGCAGTTGTTCTTAGTTAATCCTTGTGATGTTACCTTTATTCAATTATGAAATTTAATTGATGTCTCATGGAAAATTACAGTCTGAGTTTTTCTATCAATATAGGCAATGAAGAAAAGGGTCCATGCTCACGATGGAAACATAGTAGCGAGCAGGGAGCAGTGTGCATGAGGCAATGGTCTTGAGACTGCAAGAGGAGACCTGTGGGAGAGGAAGCTGTGTCCCAGGAATGACAAGAACAGTGTGTGAACCCTGACCATTGGCTGAGGTGCTGGCAACAACCGCCAGGAGTCCCCAAAAACACCCAGCAAGAATCCCCTCAGAAAAGGCTGAAATGTCTATAACCTAAGTAGTCATGGGAATTTGAGCCATTGCTATGCTGTTATTTGGGCATGAAAAGGAAGTGTTCCCTTAATTTTCAGTCACATGCACGTGAAGCCGGGTCACTTGCAGGATGTATTTATAATTTCAATGTAAATTTAATTTATACTATATTGACCTTTTTCTGAAATTTACATTTTTTCATAATAGCAAATAATATGGTAAATAATTTCCTACATTAGTAAATATTAATAATTATACTAAATCAATAAGAAAAATATTAAATATTCTCTAACATAATTTAGATGGTTATATAATTTGCCATTATGTGGGACTACTATAATTTAGACAATGAATCATGTATCATGTGACATATATTATTTTTATAAACAAAATTTTTTAACTGCATCTTTGCACAATTTATGTTTGTTTCTTTAGCATATAAGAAAAGTCCGCTTTTACCCCAGATCCCTCATCTTAGAGGCTGTTCCCATGTCCCCTTCTCAGAGAGTTTGCTCCCATGGACACTAAGGTAAAGCAAAGGATGTAACCAGAGCTGCCATGTTCCTGAGGCCTCCCAGATCACAGTTCCATCTCACACATAATCTCACACATTTCTCTCTAAGGTTCTGAGTTGGTATCACAAGTTTCCCCTTTGTTGGGTCAAATAAGTTTCTGGGTTGTTGTTTTGCAGTGTTTTTTATTGGTGCTTGTTTGTTTTGACAATAAAGTGATCATGATTGGACACTTATGATATAGCCTGTAGGAGGAATTGTTGGATTCAAGTGAATAAAAGCATTCACAGAGAGTATATTCATGTACACATGTACACATACGCAACCCACACTGGTATTTTTGGTCAAATACCAGTCCAGTTGCTGCTGTGAAGATACTTTTTGGATTTGGTTAACATTTAAATTAGTAGACTTTGAGTAAAGCAGATGACCTTTCACAATGTGAGTGGGGCTTGTCCAATCAGTTGAAGGTCTTAACCTTAACATCTACAGGACATATGCACACATATTGAATACTGCCCTCCAAAATGGTTTCACCAGTCTCCATTCCTGTACACATTTTCTAAATCTATTAGCAAGGGCATCATTTTCCCAAACTTTTAGGTGAAAAAAAATAGTATTTTAATGCTCTTTTATTTGCAAATTTTTACAATTAATGAGGTTGAATTTTTTCCAACACAGATATGGTCATTTGTTTCTTCTTTCATAAATTCACTCTTTTTATCTTTATTTTCCTATTTTGATAGTCATGTCTTTCTTATTGATTTCTAGATAATTTCCTCACCTATAGTTTGCAAATATATCCCATTTTTGACTGTTAATGTGCTCAAGTATATCAACAGGTTTACAACTCCTGCCTAAGTGTGATATTTTAAAAAATCTTCTTTATCCCAAGATTATGTTTATATTCATGTGTATTTTCTTTCATATTTTGTATACTCTTTTTTTATATTTACTTTTTTAATTTGTCTGGAATCTATGTGGTTTATGGTCTAAGTCAGAAAATTAAATTCATATTTTTCAAAATGCTTTGTCAGTTGCCTCAACACCTTGTATTCATTAAATACATTCTGTCTTCACTTATTTGAAATTCTACATTTACCATATATTAAATTCTTAAATATATTTGTTCTCTTTTTGAAATCTGGTTTATTTCTTTAATTTGATATTCTAGTATTATGATGTTTCTAAATCCTATGTCTTCGTAAATATGTGTGAAGGTCTTGATAAAGCAAGTTTTCCCCTCTGCATTAATTTCCTAATATTTACTTTTGATATTTTTATTTTTTTATTTTTCCAGGCCAACTTTGAGATCATACGGGCATTGGCTCCTTCCACACCCATAAAAATCATCAACTTCTCTTCCTTTGTCTCCTAATCATCATTGTAATTTTCATCCTGGTGAGCATTTCACTGAATTTATCTTAAATGTTTAGAATTAGAATAAGGAGAAGAGAATAGATATACTTGTATCAGTCAGGGACCTCCAGAGAAACAGAACAAATTAGAATATGCATGTCTATGGAGAGAGGTTTATTTTACGGAATTGGCTCTTAAGATTGCAGAGCTGACAGGTCCTAAATCTGCAGGACAGGCCAGCAGGCTGGAGACTCAGGGAAGATCTGATGTTGCCCAGTCAAGTCTGAAGGCAGTCAGGAGGAGAATTCCTTCTTCCGCTGGGGACATCAAGCTTTCCTCTTAAGACCTTCAACTGATTGGACAAGCCCCACTCACGTTATGAAATGTCATCTGCTTTACTAAAGTCTACTAATTTAAATGTTAATCAAAACTAAAAAGTATCTTCACAGCAGCATCTGGACTGGTATCTGACCAAAAACTAGGTACCATGGTCTAGCCACATTTACATAAAATTAACCATCACAATAGTCATAAGATTTGGTTTTCTCTTACTGAAATGTGGTATAATTGGGATTTATTCAAATCTTCTTTTATATCCATCCATAAAGTTTTGTAATTTTTCCTTATTGGCCTAACAATTCCTGTAAAGATTATTTGTAAGTAGTTAATAATTTTTGTAATCATGATGAGTTTAACACTTTTATTTTATTACATGTGCTCATATGTTGTTGCTGACACTAAGAAAGCTATAGGTCAAAAGATGCAAACTAGGGCCACATGGCCACATGAGCACGGCAGCACCCAGCCAGGACTCTGCTACAGCTGCCGTTTGTAGATGGAGCTCTCTGTCTCCAAAGAAGCACAGGCCTGTTGTTCTTCTGGTTGTGCTACAGTAAAATGAACTTGGGTTTTCTGAACACGTGGTTGAATGTCAGTTGCTACCTATCGTTTCACTTGTGATATTGATTTTATTAATCTTAAAGTTATGTGAATGTTAACTATTTCTCATATCTATATCTTATTCAAAATCTGGGAAAATAAAAGACTAAGGAAAATAAATCTTTTTTTTTTCTAAAGAGAGAATGGTTATTTTTTGAAGGGAAGAATATCATTTCCAGTGTAATATGAAAATTTAATTAAGATGTCATTGTACAACCAACCAGAGTTTGAATATATATATGTATATGTACGTGTGTGTGTGTGTGTGTGTGTGTGTGTGTGTGTGTGTATTAGTCCATTTTCATGCTGCTGATAAAGACATACCCAGCACTGGGCAATTTACAAAAGAAAGAGGTTAATGTACTTACAGTTCCACATGGCTGGGGAGGCCTCACAGTCATGGCAGAAGTCAAGGAAGAGCAAGTCACATCTTACATGGATGGCAGCAAGCAAAGAGAGAGAGTTTGTGTAGGGGAACTCCCGTTTTTGAAACCATCAGATCTCATGAGACTTATTCACTATCATGAGAACAGCACAGGAAAGACCCACCCCCATGATTCAATTCTCTCCCCCAGCTCCCTCCCACAACACATGGGAACTATGGGAGCTACAAGATGAGATTTGGGTGGGGATGCAGAGTCAAACCATATCAGTGTGTGTGTGTGAGTGTGTGTATATATGTTTGTGTGTGTGTATATTTATAGATTTGCAAAAGATAAGTGAATTAAATCTTAATAAACTGAAATGGAAACCAAAAATTTGATTCATAATTTGAATAAAATGGTTGGGCTGCAGTAAAATGAAGTCATATGTTAAATAGAAAAAATTCCCTGGGCATTGAAACATTTTCCAGATAATGAGTTTATATAGGAGTACCTATCCAGTGCAGCAAAAATTGCATGTCTCTAACAAATAAGCATTTACAAATGTAAGTCTGCTGGGAAATACTATGCTGGACAAGACTCCATTCCCCGGCCTCCTTTGTGGCAATGCTGGCCACGTGATTAAGCTGACACCAATACAAAGTGCAAATGTATGAAATGTGAGCAAAGGAGATGGATCTTAATGCGGTATCACTTGCTAAGGAAAATGCCTGCCTTATACTTCAGCAATTTCTCTTTCTAAAGATGGATTCCCAGAACACCACTTCAAATATGTGGACAAGTTAAACACCCCAAGAAAAGCCAGAACAAGATGGAGCTTGGGTTTCTAAATGACTGCAGCAAGCAGTGCAGCTCAGCCAGCCTAGTCCCCACACACCTTGAAACTATTACGTGACAGTAAAACCAACTTCCTTTTTTTCCTTTTTCTTTCCTGCCACTGTAGTTCTGGATCTCTTTGTTACAGAAGCTTGAATTTTTGCCCAAATATCCTCAGTTTGTTGAAAATATGGCTAAGGACTTTGAGAAGAAGTTGCATAGAATTGTAAAATTACTTCTGGTATTTTCTGTCATAGCTGATAACACACACACACAAAAAAAATACCACTTTATTAGCTGTTTTAAGGTGTCCTTGAGAAATTTTATGAACCAGAAGAAATTTTGGAGGAAGTATCCATGGCAACACAAAACAGAGAATAACTTATTTTTGGTGTCTGAAGAATTTTAATACAACTTGCCCAAATTGGTAAGTCTACCTGCAGATGACGCTCCTTCCATGCCAGGTGTTAGCACCCTCTTGCCAGGAAATCTACACCTTGCCAGGAAAATGAGAGGTGGAGACTTTTCATTTTACATGTTGCTGCATTTACTAGGACACACTTTGAGCTTGAAAAAGTAAAAACAGAATATAGCATGCATCTCGGGTTATTAACACCACAATCTGGATATACTCAAGTGGCCTGACCCTTGGACAAATGTTCACTGCTGTCCTTGATGCCTTCAGTACACATTACAGTAATCTGCTGTTCTGTGCAGAGGGAAGTAATTTAGCAGAATATTAGAAACAAACTGACTTGTTGGGTCATCCAAGGAATATTCTCCACATCAGTTCACAAAGACTCAACCAAAGACTTGGCCTTTGCTTTGACAAATAGTCCTACATACTTTGAAAATATCCTATAAGAGACTCCATAGACAGATACCCAGTTATTGTTTGACACGCTTAGACATAATGAAATTGGGTCTGGTGGATTTTTCTACATTGCAATCAAATTCCAAAGACAAAAATATGCTAGCATGAACTATATTCCCTAAATAGTGAGGTTTAAGACTGAATTTAAAAACAGGTTCTTTTAATAATTAACACAATGGGCTTACAATGCACTGGGCATCATCCCAAAATTTTACATATTTAATTTAATCCTTCCTCTAATGTAGGTGCTGTTATTGTCATCACCTTACAGACCACTTTACTGAGGCCCGAGAGGTTGAGAAATTGGTCCGAGGTCACAATTCCTAAGTGTTGGAGCCAGGGTAGAATCCAGGCAGCGTGGCTACAGAGTTAATGCTCTTAACCTTGAAACCATATTGTTCATACAGTCCACTATATCCTAACTTCCGCTTTTGAGAAAACAACTAAGTGATCCCTTCACCTTTATCAGAATAAGACTGAAGGAAGAGCTACAGATGAAAGTTTCTGAGCTCAGTACAGTACTGTGGTACATGTTTACAACATTACATCAGAATTCCACAATTCTGCAAATATCTGGGTGTGATTTCACAGAATAGAAAAATCATTGTGTAAGTATTCTGTTAGGTTAGGAATTTCCTAAATTTGTGAGCAGCTGTTTTCAATTATGAAATATGAAACTATATAAAACAAAATATTGCTCCCAGTTAAAGAACTCATGGTTGAATTCTGTTCTACACATTAAGATGGAAACAAAAAACTTGGTATTTATATCTTAATACACAATGTGTCATATTTTTCAGATTTAAATCAGCATTCCCCAAGTGAGAAAAAAATTATAAAACAAAATTGTTCCAATTTATCAATTTGTATTTTTCTATTTCAAATTTAAAATATAATCTTCAGTATCACAGATGTTTATATTGCTTGTTTAAACCAAAATTCAATAAAAGAAAAAATTTGTATTACCTTCCTAACAGTTTATTTTCTTTCATTCATTTTCATTATGGGAAAATGCTGCAAGCATTTGAACTGTGACCCTGGTTATAGATCAGCATGGGCTTATTGATTAACTGGCAACCTTACTAAACTCTCCGTAGTTCTAATATTTTCTTCAATGAGTTTTGGGGATTCCAGAGGAAAAATGATAAGAACAAATAAAATAACATTACATCTTTCTTTCTAATATTTATAAATCCAATTTAGTTTTACAGCTTATCTTAATAGTTGGCCTTTCCAGATTAAATTTCAGTGACAGTAAAATAAAGATGATAGTGGTGGATTTTTTGTCATTCAGAGGTATAATTTTTATACAGTGCAATTAACAGATCTCAAGTGTACAGTTCAGTGAGTTTGCCAAATGCATACTCGACATAAACCACGTGTTAGTCAAGATACAGAACATCAAGAAGAGGGTATGTTCTGCTGTTGCTTGTTCCATTCAGCTGGAAGACAGCTGTTGCAGGTTCTGTTGCCATAGGACATCCCCCAATCAGAGGAATATCAGAGTTGCATAAAAGGCCTGCAGAGCCAATGGAACCAGATGTGACAACCAGCCCTGGCCTTTGGCATCCACCATACTTCTTCCCCCTCCTGAACTCCTGACCTGATGGGGTGCTTGTTCTTTGGGTGGGTTTATAGATGACATCTTGGACAAAGGGTTGACTGGCGCAGAGGCGGCAAAGAGGTAGTGATCAATGGAGTTCTGTGGGTTCACTCCTTATTCTCCCTCTTCCAAACTCTGTAGTATGATGAGAACTTGTGTGTGGGTTTTGACCCTGCCTGTGCATACATTACAGCATAGGGCAGCTGATATTCCCAGGGAGATTTAAAGTCATAGGTCTAAAGAATAGATAAGAGAACAAAACAACCACTTAAAAAATGACAAATGCAAAAAACAGATTGCAGAAAGGAGAGTTATTAGATCATTGAGCAATGAATTTTAAATAAGCATAATAATACCTCTAAGGCATAAGGAAGCATATTAATATGAAGCAGGAAGAAGTCATAAAAAGAACCAAATGAAATATAAAATATGAAAATTATAGGAGTCGAAATAAAAAACATAATTCAATGCAATCTGAATCAAAATTCTGACTGGAAGTTTTGTAAAGGACTTGATAGATTTATTTTAAGTGTCTATTGAAGAATAAAGGTCTATGAATAGCTAAGTTAACTTTTAAATAGGAGATAACTTTGAGAGGAAGAACTTGCTCTCCCTAATATTAAGACATACCACAGTAATAGCAACAGTATAGGACTGGCATGGAAATAAATAAAACATAACTGGGAACTTGGAGATAGATCTACCTATAAATGGAAACTAATGCATTATAAAGAAGAAAACTAAGTCAAGGAGCTAAGAAGAAGGTGATCACTACACAAAGAAAAATAAAACTGGATCCTAACCTAAAATCGTATACAAATGTTATAGGTAGATAAAAGACCTAAAGGTGAAAGATAGAACTAAAATGTTAATAGAAGTTATTATAAGAACATATCTTCATGCCTCAAGGATAGAAAAATTATTCATTTTTGGTTTGTTTGTTTTTAATACCACAAATTAGTACTTTATGCAAAACTTACACATATATACAACTGTGTAGCTATTACAAAGATCAAACTATATATATAGATATTTGCCACCCCAGGAAGTTCCTTTGTGCTTTTTCTCAGGAAGAAAAGAATTCCAGCCATCATTCAGGCAACTATTAGACTAATTTTGACTATTCTTGAACATTATAGAAATGTAATTAGGCAATATCTCCTCTTTTGAGTCTGACTTCTTTTGCTTAACAAATGTTTTTGAGATTCATCTACGTTGTTGTGTGTGTCTGAGTTCTTTTTATTGTTGTGCAATATTCCATTGCATGAATGTAGCACAATTGTTTATCCTTTCTCCAGTTGACATTGGAGTTCTTTTCCAGCTTAGGGACCATTATGAAAAAAGTTGCTATGGCCATTTCGCACATCTCTTTTTGTAGTCTTATGCATTTATTTTTCTTGGGTCTATACCTGGGAGTGGAATCGGTTGCCTATAGGGTAGGCATATATTTAGTATTATTAAACTGCCAAACAGTTTTTCCAACATGTTTGAACAAAGTTACATTTCCACCAACCATCCATGACCAGTTGCAATTTGTTCTACATCCTCACCAACACTTGATATTTTCTATCTCTTTTTAATTTTAGACATTTTGATGGATGTGTAGAAGTATCACACTGTGGTTTTAATTTGCATTTCCCTAGTGATTAATAAAGTTGGGCACCTTTTAATATGTGTATTAACCACTTAAATTCCCTCCTTTGTGAGGAGACTATTCAAACTTTGCTCCATTTTTAATAAATATCTATTGATATGGTTTGGCTGTATTCTTACCCAAATCTCATCCTAAATTGTAGCCTTCATAATTCCCACATGTCGTGGGAGGGACCCAGTGGGAGATAATTGAATCATGGGGGCAGGTCTTTCCCATGCTGTTCTTGTGATTGTGAATAAGTCTCATGAGATCTGATGATTTTATAAAGTGGAGTTCTCCCATACACGCTCTCTCTTGCCTGATACCATGTAAGACGTGACTGTGCTCCTCTTTTGCCTTCTGCCATGGTAGTGAGGCCTCCCCAGCCATGTGGAACTGTGAGTTAATTAAACCTCTTTCCTTTATGAATTACCCAGTCTCGAGTATATCTTTATTAGCAGCATGAAAAGGAACTGATACATCTGTCTTTTCTTTTTTGATTGTAGAAATTCATTATATAATCTGAGTACATGTTATTTGACAATAAATTTATTGTGATTATCTTCTCTTAGTCTGTGAGTTGCCTATTCACTTTCTTAATGACATTGTTTGATAAACATAATTTCATAACTAAACCAGAGTTAAAATTACACTATGTTTAGTGCTTATAGGATGCTGCTAGTGCTGGCTTTGCTACCCCAAGGTTGTTAAGATATTGTTGTATATTTTCTTTGAGAAAATCTAAGTATTATTTGGGTATAATCCACCATAAATTAATTTTTGAGTATTGTGTAACATCAACAGTCAAGGTTCATTTTCTTCTTTATACAGATATAAAATTGCTCCAGCATTATTTTTTTAGAATATCATCCTTTTCCTACTGAATTACAGTAGTGTCTTTGTTGTAAATCAAGTGACAGAATATGTGTGAGTCTATTTCTGGACTAATTTATACCAATGGAATATTTGTCTATTGATCAAGTGCTAATTGTATTTATTTATTTATTTATTTTTTTTTTTGAGATGGAGTCTCACTCTATCGCCCAGGCCTACTCTCGGCTCACTACAACCTCTGCCTCTCAAGTTCAAGTGATTCTCCCACTTCAGACTTCCGAGTAACTGGGATTACAGGTGTGCACCACCATGCTCAGCTAATTTTTGTATTTTTAGTAGAGACAGGGTTTCACCATGTAGGTCAGGCCAGTCTCAAGCTCCTGACCTCAAGTGATCTGCCCACCTTGGCCTCCCAAAGTGCTAGGATTACAGGTGTGAGCCACCATGCCCAGCCTGCTAATTGTATTTCAATTACTGTAGCTTTATAGCAAATTTTGAAATCTGGTAGCAAAAATTTCCTGTTTTCTTCAAGATTACCTTGCCTCTTTTAGGTCCTTTGCATTTCCCTATAATTTTAGAATTTAGAAATCTGCCAACCTCCAAAAATTTTGCAGAAGTTTTGATTGTGATGTTCTGAATACATAGATCAATTTTAAAGTAATTTCCAGATAAACAAATAAGACTTTTAGTCTATGCACCTGATATATGATCATGGCTTCCATGATCCTTACCTCCTGGGGTACATTCTTTTCTATCATCCCCTTCTTTTGTGTGTAGGTGGGACCTGGAACTTGTTTCAAACCAATAGAACATGACACAGATGATGGGCTGTCACTGCTTTGACTACATTACATTATTATAAGGCTCTATCTTACTATTAGTTTTACTTTTGAAGCAAACTGCCATCATGTAAACTGCCTAAGGAAAGGGCCACACGCCAGGGAACTGCAAGCAGCCTGGAGAAGCTGAGCATCACTTCCAGCAGACAGCTAGCAAAGAGGCACACAGCTCTACAACTACAAGGAAATGAATTCTGCTAACAACCTAAGTAAGTGTGGGAGTGTGTTCTTCTCCAGTCAAGTCTCCAGTTGAGAGCCCTGCTACCATCAGGTAGTTTGCAAACTGGTAAGAACCTGAGGCAGATAACCCAATTTAGCTGTGCCCAAGTTTCCGACCCACACAAACTGTGAAATAATAAATATGTGTTAAGTTACTAAGTTTGTGGTAATTTTATACACAGCAACAGATAAATAGTGCACCATTTATTTAGGTCTTCTTTAATATCAGCAATGTTTCATGATTTTCCATGTAGAGGTCCTGCCTATCTCTCAGTGTATTATAAATGACATTTTATCTGATTTTCTAATTGTTTATTGCTAGTATTCAGAAATAATATTGTTTTTATGCTGACCTTGAATTCAGAAATCCTGTTACATTCACTTATTGACTATAATAGTTCATTTCTAGATTCCTTTGAATTTTCTATCCAATGTTATCTGAGAATAAAGACTGTTGTACTGTTTTCCAGTCTTTACATATTTTGCTTCTTTTCTCACTTCACTGAGCTGATTAGAACATCTACTATAATACTGAATGTAAGTGGGAATATGGGGCATCTTTGTTGCATTCCTAAAATCAGGGAGAAAGTGTTCAATATTTCTCCATTAAGTATATCACTATCAGTAATATTTATAGATATTCTTTTTAAAATTAGAAAGTTCTCTCTTCCTAGTTTGCTGAGGGTTTCACAATGAATCAGTGTTACGTTTTATCAACTGCTTTTTCTTCATCGAATCAGATTACATAATTTTTCTCATTTGATCTGTAAATGTGGTGAATTATTATTGAGTTCAGAATGTTAAAATAAATTTTCATCCGCAGAATGAGCTCTACTTGAACATGATTTATTATCTCTTTTTTATGTTGCCAAATTTTGGCTGCTAATAATTGGTTGCTGAGAGACATCAGCTTTTATTTTCCTTTGTTCTTATGTCCTTATGTGGTTGTAGTATCAATATTATATTCACTCTGTAAAACAATGAAAAGATGTTTTCCTTTTTATTCTCAGAAAGAATTTATGTAAGATTAATAAATTTTGTATTAAATATACAGGAGAGGTCACTGAAAGAATTTATGTAAGATTAATAAATTTTGTATTAAAAGTACAGGAGAGGTCACCAGTAAAGCCATCTGGTCCAGAAGTTTTATTTGTGGGATGATATTTGATTCATTTTATGAAGATATTAAATACTTAAATTTTTGTGCTTCTCCTTGTGTTCCTTTTGATAAGTTTTTTTCCCCAAGGAATTTGTTCATTTCATTTAGATTTTCAATTTTAATAGCATAAAGTTCTTTAGAATATTCTTGTATCATTCTTTAAATGTTGTCAAATCTGTAGTAATTGTTCTCTTTTAAACATAAGATGGTAATTTGTGTTTTCCTTCTCTCTTTTTTTTTTCTTGTAGCATCTTACCAGTGATGTATCAATGTTTTTTAAAAGAACCAACTTTTGACCTGGTTGATTTTCTCTATTATATGTCTGTTTTCTTTTTCATTTACTCTTATTTTAATTATTCCCTTTCAGCTCAGAGTAATTACTAAATTCTATTACAATTGCTTCTTTGATCTATGAGTCATTTACAAGTGTGTTTTTAAACAAAATTCTGAGAGATTTTCAATTTATCTTCCTGTTTTTGAATTATAATATAATTCCTCAGTCTCTCTCTCCTCTTTCTGGGGGGACCCCACTTACACTTCTGTTAAACCTTCTATGTCCTACATGGCTTTTACCCTCTATCTCTAGGATTATGGTGTTTTGTTTTTCATTTTTTTTCTCTCTATGCTTCCATTTAGCTATACCAATCTCTCTTTGAACTCATTATTTCTGATTTCTACTCTGTCTCTCTAGCCCGAGGTTAATTCATTCACTGTTTCATTTATTTCCAATATTTCAATTATTAGATGTCAATTTGATTATTTTAATTCTGTATTAAAATACTTTTTGGTTCACCCATTTATCCATCTTTTCCTGAGTTTGCTTTAGCATATTACCGAGAGTTACATGAAGTCCTTCTCTACAGGACCAACACTAAGATGCAGCACATGAGGCACCCAGAACACATCATCAAACGAGGTCTTCATTCTGAGTCATGCAAGTTTGCACCCCAGGCACTTTCCCCCCCAGTCCTAATCTTTCAGAAACTTGTTTTATTTCTGGAGCCTATCCTTCCTCCTAGGGTATGGCCTTCCTGGGTTCTCCGAAGTGTTTACCAAAGTCCTTCCACTCTGACTAGCCAGAATTTTAACATATTCCACTCTGACCTCTAAAATATCTATTCAGCTTTTGGCCTCTCAGTGCTGTTAAGTTCTGCCTTCTACAGTCCCATCTTGGGCATGCACAGCTTTGGAGTTGGCTGAGGAAACAAGCAATATTTTCAAACAGATTTTTTTGAGCTTCCTTTCTGCAGCTTCCTCTCATCCAGTGCCCAACCACACAAATCCCAGCCACCCTAGCAATCCAAACTCCCATCTTTGTTTATTTTATTGTATGAAATTACTGCTGTATGCGGGGACTCTATTTTTCTGTGCCATGGTTTGGAAAATGCCCTTAGGGAGTAAGTCTGAGTAAATATGGAGCTCACCTCCCATGCTTCTCATTTCTCCAAAAATATAGCACTGTGTTGGTTGCTGTCCAACACTGGTGAGCAGTTTCTGATTTTTTACAGTTTATACAGCTGTGGATAGCAGGTCCAGATAACAGGTATCTGGAAAGGCCTTCTCAGACACAATGCCAAAAGCATTAACAACTGGAAAATTTTGATGTGTTTCATTATCTAAAATTTTATAATTTCCATTCAAAACAAGAGGATTACTAGGGAGTAGGAATGTGAATAAGGAATGGAAGGGGATGGATAAATAAGTAAACAGTCAAGACAGAGGGCTTTCCTGGACAACAATGTGAGTGTGCCACAAATTCATCCCTCCACATCTATTGCACATAAAAGGTGTCTCTGCTGGAACATGGAAAGATGGCCATAAGAATCGGGATGGCAGTAATAGATTGGAGGTGTGCTAAAATAGCAGTCTACTTGCTTTACAAAGTAGCACCTGAAGATTAGCAAGAAATGGCTGCCTTATTACTGAGAGTTACATGAAGTTCTTCTCTACACAGGGCCAACACTAGGCCCTGCTGTTTGGTTGAATCTTTTTCTAGGTCTTTGAATAAGTAGATAAACAAAGATGAGAGAGAAAGAAGCAACGGGGCAGATAGCATGCTTGTCAACCCCGCAATCAGCATCTTAGAGGCAGAAGAATGAATGCGCCATTTCCCTTTTTAGCACAAGCCCTAAATCCTTGCTTCCTGGTATGCATGGTGGAGCAGATGCAAAGCACCCTCCACTCTTTGCTCAGACAGTTTCTGCTTCATTAAACAAAGCCAAGATTTTCCATGAGATAAGCCCTGCTTGCCTTTTTCTCAGTCCTGTGTCATCTGACATGTAATTAGTGTCAATTCCTCTCAGAATCTAACATTAGGTCAGCTAACTGTCTTAGCTTTCCTGTGTCTTCATAGATATTTTAGGGACCCATCAAGGGAGAATACACTGCAGGCTGCTAGCCAGTTGCCTATTCAAACAGATGTCTCATTGGAATCCTTTATTATTTTAGAGGACTTCATTTTTCAAATCTTCCCAAACCTTTCTCAGTTATAGTTTTTTCCACAGCCTCATAGCACAGAATCATTGATAACTTTTTATTTAAAATTTTTCTGAAATTTAAAATACGTTTATATACCTTTAAAAGTGAGGGGGTTTGATTAAAAGACAGAAGATAACTAAAACATGTAAGAGTAGCTAATAAAAAATATAAAGACAAGTAAATAAAAATAACTAAGTCCTGAATACAGACTTTTCTAAATACATTAGCCTTGTTCCTAACAGCTAAAATGCTGTCAGTCCCTAAATTACAGTATAAATGAGTAATGCAATTCTAATCAAAATCCTAGTGAAATTTTAAAATGTTATTTCAAAATTTACCTGAATTAACACAATTAAATATCTCACATGTTTTTTAAAAGATGAGTTGGGAGAGGAGAGGAAGAATTTATCTTACCAAATTTGAAATATGATTTGTTATAAAAATAGCTGACTCACTGAGTCATAATGGCCCATGAACAGACCCTAAAACACATATGATTTTTTTTCTTGCTCTGTCACCCAGGTTGGAGTGCAGTGGCATGATCTTGGCTCACTGCAATGTCCACTTCCTGGGTTCAAGCTATTCTTGTACCTCAGCCTCCTGAGTAGCTGGGAATCACAGGCCTGTGTCCCCACACTGGGCTAATTTTTGTATTTTTAGTAGAGAAGGCTAATATGGTTTGGCTCTGTGTCCCCACCTAAATCTCATTTTGTAGCTCCCATAATTCCCATGTGTTGAGGGAGGGACCCAGTGGAGATGTTTGAATCATGGGGGTGGGTCTTTCCTGTGCTATTCTCATGCCAGTGAATGAGTCCCATGAGATCTCATGGTTTAAAAAATGGAAGTTTTGGAGTTGCTTCCAAGATGGCCAAATAGGAACAGCTCTGGTCTGCGGCTCTCTGCGAGATCGACGCAAAAGACTGGTGATTTCTGCATTTCCAACTGACGTACCTGCTTGATCTCACTGGGACTGGTTGGACATTGGGTGCAGTCCATGGAGGGTGAGCCAAAGCAGGGCAGGGCATCGCCTCACCTGGAAAGCACAAGGGGTCAGGGGATTTCCCTTTCCTAGCCAAGGGAAGCCATGACAGACTGTACCTGGAGGAATGTATACTTCCGTCCAAATACTGCACTTTTCCCATGGTCTTAGCAACTGGTAGGCCAGGAGATTCCCTCCCTAGCCTGGCTCAGTGGGTCCCATGCCCATGGATCCTTGCTCACTGCTAGTGAAGCAGTCTGAGATTGACCTGCAAGGCTGCAGCCTGGCTGGGGGAGGGGCATCTGCCATTGCTGAAGTTTGAGTAGGTAAACAAGCCGGCCAGAAAACTCAAACTGGTGGAGCCCACCACAGCTCAGCAAGGCCTACCGCCTCTCTAGACTCCACCTCTGTGGGCAGGGCGTAGCTGAACAAAAGGCAGCAGACAACTTCTGCAGACATAAACGTCCCTATCTGACAGATCTGAAGAGAGCAGTCGTTCTCCCAGCACAGCATTCAAGGTCTGAGAATGGACAGACTGCCTCCTCAAGTGGGTCCCTGACCCGCATGTAGCCTGACTGGGAGACACGTCCCAATAGGGGTTGACAGACATCTCATGCAGGCGGGTGCCCCTCTGGGATGGAGCTTCCAGAGGAAAGATCAGGCAGCAATATTAGCTGTTCTGCAATATTTGCTATTCTGCAGCCTCTGCTGATGATACTCAGGCAAACAGGGTCTGGAGTGGACCTCCAGCAAACTCCAACAGACCTGCAGCTGAGGGACCTGTTAGAAGGAAAATGAACAAACAGAAAGGAATAGCATCAACGTCAACAAAAAGGACATCCACACCAAAACCCCATCTGTAGGTCACCAACATCAAAGACCAAAGGTAGATAAAACCACAAAGATGCAGAGAAACCAGAGCAGAAGAGCTGAAAATTCCGAAAACCAGAGCACCTCTTCTCCTCCAAAGGTTTGTAGCTCCTTACCAGCAACAGAACAAAATAAACAGAGAATGACTTTGACAAGTTGACAGAAGTAGGCTTTAGAAGGTTGGTAACAACAAACTTCTCCAAGCTAAAGGAGCATGTTCTAACCCATCAAAAGGAAGCTAAAAACCCTGGGAAAAGGTTAGATGAATGGCTAACTAGAATAAACAGTGTAGAGAAGATCTTAAATGACCAGATGGAGCTGAAAACCATGGCATAAGAACTTCATGATGCATGCATAAGCTTCAATAGCCGATTTGATCAAGTGGAAGAAAGGATATCAGTGATTGAAAATCAAATTAATGAAATAAAGTGAGAAGACAAGATTAGAGAAAAAAGAGTAAAAAGAAACGAACAAGGCCTCCAAGAAATATGGGATTATGTGAAAAGACCAAATCTACATTTGATTGGTGCACCTGAAAGTGATGGGGAGAATGAGACCAAGTTAGAAAACACTCTTCAGGATATTATCCAGGAGAGCTTCCCCAACATAGAAAGGCAGGCCAACATTCAAATTCAGGAAATACAGAGAACACCACAAAGATACTCTTTGAGAAGAGCAATCCAAAGACACATAATTATCAGATTCACCAAGGTTGAAATGAAGGAAAAAATGTTAAGGGCAGCCAGAGAAAAAGGTTGAGTTACCAACAAAGGGAAGCCCATCAGACTAACAGCAGATCTCTCGGCAGAGAGATCTAAAAGCCAGAAGAGAGTGGGGGCCAATATTCAGCATTCTTAAAGAAAAGAATTTTCAACCCAGAATTTCATATCCAGCCAAACAAAGTTTCATAAGTGAAGGAAAAATAAAATACTTTACAGACAAGCAAATGCTGAGAGATTTTGTCACCACCAGGCCTGCCTTACAAGAGCTCCTGAAGGAAGTACTAAACATGGAAAGAAACAACTGGTACCAGCCACTGCAAAAACTTGCCAAATTGTAAAGACCATCAACACTATGAAGAAACTGTATCAATTAATGGGCAAAATAACCAGCTAACATCATAATGACAGGATCAAATTCACACATAAAAATATTAACCTTAAATGTTAATAGGCTAAATGCCCCAATTAAAAGACACAGACTGGCAAATCGGATAAAGAGTCAAGACCCATCAGTGTGCTGTATTTGGAAGACCCATCTCATGTTCAGAGACACACAGAGGCTCAAAATAAAGGGATGAAGGAAGATCTATCAAGCAAGTGGAAAGCAAAAAAAGCAGGGGTTGCAATCCTAGTCTCTGATAAAACAGACTTTAAACCAACAAAGATTAAAAGAGACAAAGAAGGCCATTACATAATAGTAAAGGGATCAATTCAACAACAAGAGCTAACTATCCTAAATATATATGCACCCAATACAGGAGCACCTAGATTCATAAAGCAAATCCTTAGAGAATTGCAAAGAGCCTTAGACTCCCATACAATAATAATGGGAGACTTTAACACCCTAATGTCAATATTAGACAGATCAATGAGACAGAAGGTTAATAAGGATATCCAGGACTTGAACTCAGCTCTGCACCAAGTGGACCTGATAGACTTCTACGTAACTCTCCACCCCAAATCAATAGAATAAACATTCTTCTCAGCATCACATCACACTTATTCTAAAATTGACCACATAATTGGAAGTAAAACACTCCCCAGCAAATGTAAAAGAACAGAAATCATAACAAATTATCTCTCAGACCACAATGCAATCAAATTAGAACTCAGAATTAAGAAACTCAATTAAAACCGCACAACTACATGGAAACTAAACAACCTGTTCCTGAATGACTACTGGGTAAATAACGAAATGAAGGCAGAAATAAAGGTGTTCTTTGAAATCAATGAGAACAGAGACTCTCCGTACCAGAATCTCTGGGACACATTTACAGCAGTGTGTAGAGGGAAATTTATATCACTAAGTTCCCGCAAGAGAAAGCAAGAAAGATCTAAAATTGACACCCTAACATCACAATTAAAAGAACTAGAGAAGCAAGAGCAAACACATTCAAAAGCTAGCAGAAGGCAAGAAATAACTAGGATTAGAGCAGAACCGAAGGAGATAGAGACACAAAAAAAACCTTCAAAAAATCAATGAACCCAGGAGCTGGTTTTTTGAAAAGATCAACAAATTAGATAGACCACTAGCAAGACTAATAAAGAAGAAAAGAAAAGAGAGGAGAATCAAATTGACACAATAAAAATGATAAAGGAGATATCACCACAGATCCCACAGGAATACAAACTACCATCAGAGAATACTATAAACACCTCTATGCAAATAAACTAGAAAATCTGCAAGAAATCAATAAACTCCTGGACACATACACCCTCCCAAGGCTAAATCAGGGAGAAGTTGAGTCTCTGAATAAACCAATAACAGATTCTGAAATTGAGGCAATAATTAATAGCCTACCAACCATAAAACAGTCCAAGACCAGACGGATTCACAGCTGAATTCTACCAGAGGTACAAAAAGTAGCTGGTACCATTCCTTCTGAAACTCTTCCAAACAAAGGAGAAAGAGGGAATCCTCTCTAACTCATTTTATGAGGCCAGCATCATCCTGATACCAAAGCCAGGCAGAGACATAATAAAAAAAAGAGAATTTTAGACCAATATCCCTGATGAACATTGATGTGAAAATCCTCAATAAAACACTGGCAAACTGAATCCAGCAGCACATCAAAAAACTTATCCACCACGATCAAGTTGGCTTCATCCCTGGAATGCAAGGCTGGTTCAACATATGCAAATCAATAAACATCATTTATCACATAAACAGAACCAATGACAAAAACCACATGATTATCTCAATAGATGTAGAAAAGGCCTTCAACAAAATTCAACAATGCTTCATGCTAAAAGCTCTCAATAAACTAGGTATTGATGGAACATATCTCAAAATAATAAGAGCTATTTATGACAAACCCACAGCCAATATCATACTGAATGGGCAAAAACTTGAAGCATTCCCTTTGAAAAGTGGCACAAGACAAGGATGCCCTCTCTCACCACTCCTATTCAACATAGTGTTGGAAGTTCTGGCCAGGGCAATCAGGCAAGAGAAAGAAATAAAGGGTATTCAACTAGGAAAAGAGAAGGTCAAATTGTCCCTGTTGCAGATGACATGATTGTATATCTAGAAAACCCATCATCTCAGCCCAAAATCTGCTTAAGCTGATAAGCAACTTCAGCAAAGTCTCAGGATACAAAATCACTGTGCAAAAATCACAAGCATTCCTATACTCCAATAACAGACAAACAGAGAGCCAAATCATGAGTGAATTCCCATTCACAATTGCTACAAAGATAACAAAATACCTAGGAATCCAATATACAAGGTATGTGAAGGGCCTCTTCAAGGAGAACTAGAAACCACTGCCCAAGGAAATAAAAGACGACAGAAACAAATGAAAGAACATTCCATGCTCATGGATAGGAAGAATCAATATCATGAAAATGGCCATACTGCCCAAGTTAATTTATAGATTCAATGCCATCCCCATCAAGCTACCAACGACTTTCTTCACAGAATTGGAATAAACTACTTTAAAGTTTATATGGAACCAAAAAAGAGCCCACATAGCCAAAACAATCCTAAGCAAAAAGAACAAAGTTGGAGGCATCGTGCTACCTGACTTCAAACTATACTACAAGGCTACAGTAACCAAAACAGCATGGTACTGGTCCCAAAACAGATATATAGACCAATGGAACAGAACAGAGCCCTCAGAAATAACACCACACATCTACAACCATCTGATCTTTGACAAACCTGAGAAAAATAAGCAATGGGGAAAGGATTCCCTATTTAATAAATGGTGCTGGGAAAACTGGCTAGCCATATGTAGAAAGCTGAAACTGGATCGCTTCCTGACACCTTATGCAAAAATTAATTCAAGACGGATTAAAGGCTTAAATGTAAGATCTAAAACCATAAAAACCCTAGAAGAAAACCTAGGCAATACCATTCACACATAGGCATGGGCAAAGACTTCATGACTACAACATCAAAAGCAATGGCAACAATAGCCAAAATAAACAAATGAGATCTAATTAAACTAAAGAGCTTTTGCACAGCAAAAGAGACTATCATCTGAGTGAACAGGCAACCTAAGAATGGGAGAAAATTTTTGCAATCTACCCATCTGACAAAGGGCTAATATCCAGAATCTACAAAGAACTTATACAAATTTACAAGAAAAAAAAACACAACCTCATCAAAAAGTGGGTGAAGAATATGAAGAGACACTTCTCAAAAGAAGACATTTATGCAGCCAACAGACACATGAAAAAATGCTCATCATCACTGGTCATCAGAGAAATGCAAATCAAAACCACAATGAGATATCATCTCATGCCAGTTAGAATGGTGATGGAGAGGATGTGGAGAAATAGGAATACTTTTACACTGTTAGTGGGAGTGTAAATTAGTTCAACCATTGTGGAAGACAGTGTGGTGATTCCTCAAATGTTTAGAACTAGAAATACAATTTGACCCAGCAATCCCATTACTGGGTATATACCCAAAGCATTATAAATCATTCTCCTATAGACACATGCACACGTATGTTTACTGCAGCAATATTCACAATAGCAAAGACTTGGAACCAACCCAAATGTCCATCAATGATAGACTGGATTAAGAAAATGTGGCACATATACACTATGGAATACTACGCAGCCACAAGAAAGGATGAGTTCATGTCCTTTGCAGGGATGTGGATGAAGCTGGAAACCATCATCCTCTGCAAACTATCACAAGGACAGAAAACCAAACACCACATGTTCTCACTCATAGGTGGGGGTTGAACAATGAGAACACATGAACACAGGGTGGGGAACATCACACACTGGGGCCTGTCATGGGGTGGGGAGTGGGGGTAAGGATGGCATTAGCAGAAATACCTAATGTAAATGTCGAGTTGATGGGTGCAGCAAACCAATATGGTACATGTATACCTGTGTAACAAACCTGCATGTTGTGTGCCTGTACCCTGGAACCTAAAGTATAATAAAAATTTAAATAAAAATAAATGGAAGTTTCCCTGCACTCACTCTCTTCTCTTGTCTGCTGCCATGTGAGACATGCCTTCCACCTTCTGCCATGATTGTGAGGCCTCCCCAGCCACGTGGCACTGTAAGTCCAATAAACCTCTTTCTTTTGTAAATTACCCAGTCTCGGGTATGTCTTTATTAGCAGCATGAAAAGGGACTAATACAGTAAATTGGTACCAGTAGAGTGGAGTGCTGCTAAAAAGATACCTGAAAATGTGGAAGCAACTTTGGAACTGGGTAACAGGCAAAAGTTGGAACAGTTTGGAGGGCTCAGAAGAAGATAAGAAAATGTGGGAAAGTTTGGAACTCCCTAGAGACTTGTTGAATGGCTTTGCCCAAAATGGTGATAGCAATATGGACAACAAGGTCCAGGCAGAGGTGGTCTCAGATGGAGATGAGGAACTTGTTGGGAACTGGAGCAAAGGTGACTTTTGTTATATTTTAGCAAAGAGAGTGGTGGCATTTTGCCCCTTTCCTAGAGATTTCTGGAACTTTGAACTTGAGAGATGATTTAGGGTATCTGGGAGAAGAAATTTCTAAGCAGCAAAGCATTCAAGAGGTGACTTGGGTGCTGTTAAAGGCATTCAGTTTTATAAGGGAAGCAGAGCATAAAAGTTTGGAAAATTTGCATCCTAACAATGTAACAGAAAAGAAAATCCCATTTTCTGAGGAGAAATTCAAGCTGGCTCCAGAAATCTGCATAAGTAATGAGGAGCTGAATATTAATCCCCAAGACAAGGGGAAAAATGTCTCCAGGGCATGTTAGAGACCTTTGTGGCAGCCCCTCCCATCGCAGGCCTGGAGACCTAGAAGGAAAATATGGTTTCATGGGTCAGACACAGGATCTCCATGCTCTGTGCAGCATAGGGTCTTGGTGCCCTGCATGCTGTGGCTTAAAGGAGCCAATGTAGAGCTTGGGCCATGGCTTCAGAGGGTGCAAGCCCCAAGGCTTGGCAGCTTCCACATGGTGTTGAGCCTGCAAGTGCACAGAAGTCAAGTACTGGGGTTTGGGAACCTCCACCTTCATTTCAGAAGATGTAGGGAAACACCTGGATGCCCAGGCAGAAGTTTGCTGCAGGGGAAGGGCCCTCATGGAGAATCTCTGCTAGGGCAGTGCGGAAGGAAAATGTGGGGTTGGAGCCTCCACACAGAGTCCCTACTGAGGCACCAACTAGTGGAGCTGAGAGAAGAGAGCCATCATCCTCCAGACCCCAGAATGGTAGATCCACCAACAGCTTGCACTGTGCATCTGGAAAAGCTGCAGACTCAATGACAGCCCATAAAAGCAGCCAGGAGGGAAGCTGCACCCTGCAAAGCCACAGGGCCAGAGCTGCCCAAGACCATGGGAACCCACCTCTTGCATCAGTGTGACCTGGATGTGAGACATGGAGTCAAAGGAGATCATTTTGGAGATTTAAGATTTGACTGCCCTGCTGGATTTCGGGCTTGCATTGGGCATGTAGCCCCTTTGTTTTGGCCAATTTCTCCCATTTGGAATGGCTGTATTTACCCAATACCTGTACCCCCATTGTACCTACGAAGTAACTAACTTGCTTTTGATTTTACAGGCTGATAGGTGGAAGGCACTTGCCTTTTGTCAGATGAGACTTTGTACTGTGGACTTTTGAGTTAATGCTCAAATGAGTTAAGACATTGGAAAACTGTTGAGAAGGCATAATTGGTTTTGAAATGTGAAGACATGAGATTTGGGAGAGGCCAAGGGCAGAATGATATGGTTTGGCTCTGTGTCTACACCCAAGTCTCATCTTGTAGCTCCCATAATTCCCACATATTGTGGGAGGTATCTGGTGAGAGAGGTTGAATCACGGGGGCAGGTCTTTCCCGTGCTGTTCTTGTGATAGTGAATAAGTCTCACGAGATCTGATGGTTTTAAAAATGGGAGTTTCCCTGCACAAACTCTCTTCTCTTGTCTGCTGCCATGTGGGATGTGCCTTTCACCTTCTGCCATGATTGTGAGGCCTCCCCAGCCACGTGGAACTGTAAGTCCAATAAACCTCTTTCTTTTGTAAATTGCCCAGTCTCAGATACATCTTTATCAGCAGTGTGAAAATGGACTAATACAATGGTGTTTCACCAGGTTGGTCAGGCTGGTCTCGAACTCCTGACCTCCAGTGATCTGCCCGCCTCGGCCTCCCAAAGTGCTAGGATTACAGGCATGAGCCACCACCCCCGGCCACATACAATTTTTGAATATAATGATAGTGCTATTATAAATTAGTAGCAACAAAAAGATGATTCAGTTAGTGTTGTAAGAAATTAATATTTTCAAAAAAAGTAACTCTCTACCTTACTACTCATACAAAAAATGAATAGCAATTGACTAAATAAAGGAATGTTAAAATATGTATATATACTATCAAAGAGAGAAGAACATATTTTAATAAAAATGTTTGATAGAAAGGATACATTAAGTCTATATATTAATATTAAATATTGGTAATATTTGTGATGTGGATGGCAGGTTAAATCTTCATATTAGAAAGGAATATTGATAATGAATAGACAAAACTCTCATTTAAAATGGACAAAGAATATGAACAGATACTTCACAGAACAGTAAATTCAAATAAATAATTGAAAGAATAAATCCAGTAAACAGGTGGAAATATTCTCCACCTCCCTCACAGTGAAAGAAATTACAAATTAAGCTAACAACCTGATATCACTTAACAACCATCAAATTGGTAAAAATCAGTAAGAAATAATACCTACTACTGGCAAGGATGTAGGAGAAAAGAGAATTTTTATTAATTGCAGTTGGAAATATAAATTGTTTTAGCCCATTTTGGAAAGCAATTTGACAACATCCATGAAAATTAAAAGTAGACAAAGCCTTTGACCCAGCATTGGCTCCTGGAGATCCAGCCCATAGATATGTAAGCATAAATACGGAAAAAAATATGGGATAAATATACTGATTACAGATCTGTTATGAAAAAAGATTGGAAGCAGCATGAACTATTGCAGGGAAGGTTTGAACAAATTTTGGAATATCAGCATAATAGAATCTTACACAACCAATAAAAGGAGTAGGTTCAACCTCTGTCAGCATACTTGGAGGAACTTACAGAACATACTGTTAAGTGACTTGGGTGGGAGTGAGAGTAGGCAGGAAATTCTCTCAAAGCTGGAAGGCACTGGGAAGTTGCAAATGGCAAAAATACAGTGAACAGAGAAGATAGGTTTATTCTATACATGAATTATGTATGTATTTATCATGCCTTGAGACTGGGGTGAGAATTTACAGCCAGGGATAAGGCCAAGGGGAAAAGACGATTTCAATTTCAAATACATTTATTAATCTTAGTTCAAAACAGGTTGGATGGGAAACTCCAGCTGGAAGTGATGGAGCAAAAGGAGAAGCTCACTGAATGTCGGAAGCACGTTCATTCCTGTAGGATCAAAGCTGGACCAGGGTGGGAATCGCTGCTCAGGAGGGGCACCACGGGTGAGAAGTGCAGGGGAGTCAAGATGCTCATGTTTGTAGTTTCATATCTTATTTATCTTGACTTGAGCTTACGCATGGTCTTCACAACTTCACAGGCCTGCAGAGCATTGGAAATCTTTATAAAGAGAGATGCTTTTGTTTTGGGGTCTCAGGAAAGAAAATTCTTACATGCTCCTACTCCCACTCCTACCTCACTAGGATTATGGTGTGACCCATTGGCATAAAGAGGGTCATTTGATCTGTTCAGCTCCCGTCCTCCCTGCTGCCTGCCATCAGCCACAACGCTTGTGGCTGAGATGGAACTGTGAGTTATAGTCCACTCCTCAAGAGATGTGACCAGGAATCAAAATCTTTCTTCCAGTAAGGGTCCCATTGCCACGGTTGTTGTTGTTGTTGTTGTTATCTTAACTTCTATTTATGTATTTATTTAAGCTGTAGTAGCAACATAAAATAAGGGACACTGGACTTCAAGCCAATGGATGTGGATTAATGTCTCTCTGTGCCAGCTTTGTAGGATGAGATGAATCCTAAAGGATTGCTGTAAAGATGAAATAAAATCATTTTTCTGAAATCATGCTGTAAATGCTAAAGTATAAGCAAGTAGAAAATGTTGTTATTAAGTATTTTTTTACAAATTTTTTTTATTTTTTAATTTTTATCCATTTATTTATTTATTTATTTAGAGGCTGGGTTATGAGACTTGCTATGGGGAGATATGTAAGCAGGGTACCTCTTTTTTTATTTTTATTATTACATTTTAAGTTCTAGCGTACATGTGCACAACGTGCAGGTTTGTTACATACGTATATATGTGCTATGTTGGTTTGCTGCACCCATCAACTCGTCATTTACATTAGGTATTTCTCCTAATGCTATCTCTCCCGATAGGCCCTGGTGTGATGTTCCCCTCCCTGTGTCCATGTGTTCTCATTGTTCAATTCCCACTTATAAGTGAGAACATATGGTGTTTACTTTTCTCTTGTGTTACTTTGCTGAGAATGATGGTTTCCAGTTTCATCCATGTCCCTGCAAAGGACATGAACTCATCCTTTTTATGGCTGCATAGTATTCCATGGTGTATATGTGCCACATTTTCTTTATCCAGTCTATCATTGATGAGCATTTGGGTTGGTCCAAGACTTTGCTATTGTGAATAGTGCTGCAATAAACATACATGTGCATGTGTCCTTATAGTAGAATGATTTATAATCTTTTGGGTATATAACCAGTAATAGGATTGCTGGGTCAAATGGTATTTCTAGTTCTAGATCCTTGAGGAATCACCACACTGTCTTCCACAATGGTTGAACTAATTTACGCTCCCACCAACAGTGTAAAGTATTATTTATTTTAATCATAAAAGAAATATTAAGCCAAATAAGAGGATAAACAATCAAAAAATGAATCATTCTTTTAACTACTCAAATTATTATGAGTTGTGAAAGATTACCAACTGAACCTATTTATGAAATGTATTTTGGAGAAATAATGGCCCCTTATCCTGTGTGAGTGCATAAGTATTAGAAAATATTCTGTCTATGTGTACATTGTATTTGTAGAAATGGAAATCTGGTTAGTTAGTGTGTAACCCCAGAATAATAGTTGCCTTCTACTTACCCATTCCAAAGTAAAGGGCTGATCATCTAAGCATCACCATAGGGCTGGAAAGGAGGTGGCCAATAACTAACTTTGTGACCATTTGCTCAACAGCCTCCTGAT
Organism: Gorilla gorilla gorilla; assembly: GCF_029281585.2. NCBI lineage: Eukaryota > Metazoa > Chordata > Mammalia > Primates > Hominidae > Gorilla > Gorilla gorilla. The sequence continues at coordinate 48,795,389 of NC_073230.2, forward strand.
GCTTGTAAAAGTCTGAAGTTGGAAATTCTAGAGAATATTACTGTACAGAGACTTGTCAGAAGTGCTGTGATTTATGCTCCTCCTATGGGGCAAGATGCGTCCCCTAACCTCAAGCCTAGTGAGAGAAGCTGAAAGAAAACCCATGGAGAGAGCTCAGGGCTTCCTCCAGCAGCCTTGGGCAATAGAGGGCTATGGTTGGTAAATAACTAAACTCCAACCTACAAAGAGTAAAATGCACATGTTTCCTATGGACCAGATGTGTGCCAGGAGTATGTGAGGGAAAGAGCCAGCCTGGCATCTTTGTAAAGGATGAACCCAAGTGGGTCACAGGGGAGGTAATGGGACTTCAACAGAGAAGGTCTGACTGGGTGGGGTCAGCAGAGGACCAGGAGGCAAAAGGAAGGGTATAGGAAGCCATTTGGGGATGAATGGCCCATGCCAGGGAACTCATTTCTATGAGACCTCTTGGAAGCACCCACATCTCACCTCTTAGGGAAAAGAGCCACTTGAAACATGTCCAGAAGCCAACACCAGGTTGGTGCCATCGGAATACGACTGGAATTGCTCATGGCATCTAAGGACAGGAAGCATAGCAGAACCCATTGGAGGGTTGATTTAGAAATGAGAACCATGGGCAAGCTAGGCGATCAGGCAGGTCTCTCTCCTCACTCCCTCTCCCTCTCTTTGGCATTCTACTTGCCTGCTGGCCCCACCCCCCACCCATACTCTCTCTCTAGCTTCTGGGGATACTTTTGAATATATTTGCACCTTGGCTTTTATTCTTTTCTTTCTCCTCAGTTTCCACTATGAATGGTGTGAAGGCTCAAACACAGCTCCTATGTATATATTTTCTTATTTCTTCAAAGAACCTCAAACTGACCAGCACATAAAAGGTCCCAGTCCAAATACCTGAGAGAGAGATTTTGATCAGCCCAGAGTCAGGTGTCTACCCAGTTTCACTCAACCAGTGCCAGTGTTATAGATTATATTATACAAATATGGCTGCCAAGGACTCACTCAGACAGGTGTGAGAGCATTCTTAGGCAAAGGGGCATGGCCTGAGAAGGTATCCCAAGAGTTGTCTACCATATATATACTCCAAAACACTGAAGGACATAAATGCAAATAAAACATAGTTCATGTAGCAAAACACAAAACAAGGAAACCAAAATGTAAATAGCAAAAAAAAAAAAAAAAAAAAATAGAAACCAGACCAAATTTACCAAATACGTCACTGATCATAAGTGGTCTAGATTACTTACTAAAGGATAAATGCTCTTGGGTGGATCTATAGAGAAATAAAATAAAACCCAACACTGTACCTACAACAAGTAAACAAAATAAGCCAAAAATAGAGTCAAGCACTTATACAAGACAAATAGTAATATAAACATCTGAGGCCAAGATAATTCCAGACAATGTATAATTTATGTTACAGGTAGTAATGAGACACAGGGGTCATTTTATATTGGCAAAAGTACAATATATTCATCATAAAGGTTTATGTGACAAATAATCTTATGTCAAAGTATTAAAATTAAACATGGAAATAAAAAAATGACAAAAACACAGTTGTAGAACAAATGAACACATCTCTCAGCCTTTGTCAAGGAAGTAGGCAAATATTTTTAAATATTAATTTTATTAACATAAGGGGTTTGGATCATAATCCTAAAAGACACAATCCAGAATGTTGAAATCCTGAAAGATCAAAATCCCTAAAGTCTAAAATCCCTAACAGCTAAAATCCCCAAAATCATAATCACAGGATAGTTGCATCATATTGGGTGGAACTATCACCTCATTATTGTCTTCATGCAGAAGAAAATGGATTTCAATGGAATCCCCAAACCATAATGACAGATTTGGAATTAGGTGTGATCAAGGCTTCTAAAAGTAAACGTCAAGGTGTTACCTATAAAGTTGGTTTTTTTCCATTCACTCCAACGCATTTGGCAGAAAATTCAAATGAGTACATTGGCCATGCCATATGGCAACGACAAAAACTTCAGTTTAAAAATGTGTCATTTGCCTGCATCGCATTCCTTCCAGCTGATGACATTCCAGGAGCTTTTAATGAATTAAAGCTGTATTTACCCGAAAAGGCCAGCGAAGTAACTGAGTGATTCAAAAATAATTATGTGCATGGTAAGATAAGAAGACACACAACATTGTTGCTGTACTATCACCTGTATTGTTTCCACCAAATCCGTGGTCTACAATGAGTGTACCCAGAAGGAATGGATTCACTGGCGTTGGCTTCTGGACATGTTTCAAGTGGCTCTTTTCCCTGAGAGGTGACATGTGGATGCTTCCAAGAGGTCTCACAGAAATGAGTTCCCTGACATGGGTATGGGACGTGCATCTTCAAATGGCTTCTTACACCCTTCTTTTTGCCTCCTAGTTCTCTGCTGACCCCACCCACTCAGACCTTCTCTGTTGAAGTCCCATTATCTTTCCTGATGAATGGATTCCCACATACCTGAGACAACATAGAAGCATGGCATACAAAATGGGAAAACGTACTAGAAAATGCTCATGTTGGTGTATGTTGAATCACAGAACAATTTTAAAAAGGAGGCCGGGCACGGTGTCTCACGCCTGTAATCCCAGCACTTTGGGAGGCCAAGGTGGGCAGATCACGAGGTCAGGAGATTGAGACCATCCTGGCTAACACGATGAAACCCCGTTTCTACTAAAAATACAAAAAATTAGCCGGGTGTGGTGGCAGGCGCCTGTAGTCCCAGCTACTCGGGAGGCTGAGGCAGGAGAATGGCGTGAACTCGGGAGGTGGAGCTTGCAGTGAGCCAAGATAGCGCCACTGCACTCTAGCCTGGGTGACAGAGCAAGACTCTCTCAAAAAAAAAAAAAAAAAAAAAAAAAAAAAAGGAGCAGCACTACATAGAAAATGAATGTGAACATATTCTCCCAGGAAAGCCATGTCCTAAAAGAAAAAAAGCCCCTATTCATCATGATACCAGACTTCAAAATATGCAAGTTAATGATAGTGAAAGTCTTATGACTTTCTTATGAAGAAAGATAGTTCCTATGAGGAAGATAGTTCTTTTGAACTATCTCTATGCCCATTATCTATCCCTTTAATACACTTTTTCATGTGCAGGATTTTCTATTTAGTTTTTGTTTTTTTTTCTTTATCTTTTTTTAGTTGTTTTTTTTTTTTTACTATTTTAAACTGTCAGCATTTTCTTTTACAATTCGCTATGCTGTATATTTCATCTCATCATTTCCAATACTTGAGGTATAAATTGTGTAAAGACTTTGAGAAAGTTCCAATTGACTTTATGCAAATGTGACTCTATGGAAGTGCATTATCACATCATTGACTTTGTGAGTAAGCATTGTGTGTATATGTAAAAGTGTTGAAACTTTCTCAATAAATGAAGAGATGTCCTTTATGTACATCTGCAGTTGTGAAAGATGAAATTTCTCGAGATCTCAGGTCTTTGAGCAACTGGTGTGGTGGTGACCTCTCAGGTTTTTGTTCAATTTTGTGTAAAGATTTGGGTTGTTCATCACAGTATTTCAAATGACTGCATTATAAATCTGGGTGCACACAATTACCAACCATAGTGATATGCATATATACATTTTGCTCTTCAACCTATTTTTTTATTATAAATAGGGTTCATTCGCTCATAGCTGTTTTATCTGTTAGTATACCTGAATGTCGATGCCTGCAAAAATATGTATGGTTTTAGGCCAGGCGCGGTGGCTCACGCCTGTAATCCCAGCACTTTGGGAGGCTGAGGCGGGAAGATCACGAGGTCAGGAGATCCAGACCATCCTGGCTAACACGGTGAAACCCCGTCTCTACTAAAAAATACAAAAAATTAGCCAGGGCGTGGTGGCGGGCACCTGCAGTCCCCGCTACTCGGTAGGCTGAGGCAGGAAAATGGCGTGAACCCGGGAGGCGGAGCTTGCAGTGAGCGGAAATCGCGCCACTGCACTGCAGCCTGGGCGACCGAGCAAGACTCCATCTCAAAAAAAAAAAAAAAATGTATGTACGGTTTTATTGCCTATGTTATTGTGTAAAGTGGCCCATGAAGTGGTCATTTGTGTTTTTATATGTTTCTCAAAAAAATCCCCTTTTAAAATGTAAATAAATATCTGTTGAAGAGTTTTTAACTTTTTTCCGTAGTTATATATTCAGAATTTTAATCTTTTGAGATTGTGATTTTTGAGATTTAGACTGTAGGGATTTTTGATCTTTTGAGACATCAACATTGAGGGTCATGGCATTCAGGATTGTCTTTTGGGATATGACTGGCTCCCAATGTAATGAATAACAGTTATTTAAAATACCTGTTTTTGGCCAGGTGCAGTGGCTCATGCCTGTAATCCCAGCACTTTGGGAGGCCGAGGCGGACACATCACTTGAGGTCAGGAGTTTGGGACCAGACTGGTCAACATGGGGAAACCCTGTCTCTACTAACAATACAGAAAAAAAATTAGCCTGGCATGGTGGCGGATGCCTGTAATCCCAGCTACTCAAGAGGCTGAGGCATGAGAATTGCTTGAACCCAGCAGGCAGAGATTGCAGTGAGCTGAGATCACGCCATGGCACTTCAGCCTGAGCAACAGAGTGAAACTGTGTCTCAAAAAAAATAAATAAATAAATAAAATACACATTTTTAACTTTTTACCTTACAAATATAAATTATTATTTTGTTTGCAGTGTTTATTAGTAGCTTTTAGAAAATAATCTTATTTTAAGCCACAAATTAAATCCCAATTTATATGGGAAAAAACAGAATCTCTGCCTTCAATAAAATAAAATGAGAAGTAACAGTAAATGTTTAGATATAGAATTCCACAAGTTAGAAATTTTACAATGGTCTTCTACAAAACTACTGGGTCAAAGAGAAAATGAAAGCTGTATATACTTGTATAAATAATTTGTTCATATTGGCTTTTAAAAATATCAATATCAATTTCTGATGAAGTAAATATTTTAAATCACTAACAGAAAAAAGAGAACATTCATATTAATATGGTAATGCTAATATTAACAAAAGCAAAAGCAAAACTCAAAAGGTTAAATACGGGAAGATCGAGAGTTTCTCTGCAGCTAACTGTGGATCCAATTGTGATCACTGCAGACAGAGTTAATAAGTGGAAGAAAGAACAAATTACTCAATATAAAGCCAATTAACATCTCATTCAATCAGAATTGAGACAGGACTTCCACACTAGCCTGGATTTGGTTGTGGTTATTTTCACTGATGGCATTTCCAAAGACATATAAGATACTTAAGGCCCAACAGGATAGATTTTCTATGAGTCAGCCAGATCAACTATCTCAGACTCATTACCTGTATGCAAAGGCTTGTTTGCTCGTTTTTAATAGAGTTTATTTTTTTGAGCAGTTTTAGGTTCACAGCAAAATGGTGGAAAGTACAGAGATGCCAAGGTCAAATGATGTCATCAGGACATGGGCTGACTCCTGTCTCTCAGCTCTAGTTTTCTCTTTGTTGGTTTCACGGTCAGCCAAGCTCTTCCCACTTGATAGCAAGAATGGCCCCTAGGGTAGCACTAGGCTACCTTATGCCAGTCCTTTCCTCCTGTAATACCCCTTTCAGAGTAAAGTCTTTGTTGAACAGAACCCTTGATGGGCCATTGTGAGTTGGAAGGACAGCCTGGGGCTTGGCCAACAGGGCTAGAAGTGGAGGGATTATATATTTTATTATCCAGACCAGGACACTTTGGAGGGTCAGAGGATCCCTATTAATAATTTCACCAGGATGACAGGCATAAGTTGGTTTGGTTCCCGTAAATCTGAGCATCTGATCTCCTTTTGAAGAAATGAAGCCACTCTGCATTTAAGAGAAAAGGCCTACCACGAGATGGCTAAATTTAAAGTGACTGACTATACTTCAAGTGTTGGCAAGGACACAGATGAACTGAAACTCTCAGAAGATTATATAACCACTTTGGAAATGAAGGTTAGGATGAGATTTGAAAGGTGAATAGGAAATGATGCCCTAATGCCCAATTCTTCAATCCTTATCAAGTAATGCCCCATTTACCTAATGAGATTCAGTCAGGCTGCTGACAGTGACCTTGAACATTGGTGCGTTGGTCAAGCTGGATGTTGTCCTGAATATAAGTGTGATAAAGCAACATCTCCTATTGGTGTTACCTCAAGAGAGAGCTATCACCCTCTTCCAAAGAAGGCTCGCTCCTCATGTTCCCAAATTGATGAATCTCCAGGCATTGGCAGTCCACTTGCACATTCTAAATCAAATCCCGGTTCATTGGAAGTTGTGGCAGAGGATGGCGCAGAATGACCACAGACAGGCACCATGGACAGTGGTAATGAAGAGACAAACCTTCAGCCTCCACACACAGGCATGGAATTCTGCTTTCTCTTTTACTCCTGTGTACACTCAGCCGGGAATCCCACCACCAGGAGCATTTTCTTCCACTTCTCTAAAGGAGTCCAGTGATCTGCTGTGTAGCAGTGTGTGACAGACTGTACATGGGTGCCCAGTGGGTCCAGCCTCCCCTCACTCTCCTGCCTGTGTGATCCCTCCCTACATTGACTCTGGAGTTGGCCATGTGATTTGTGAGAATTAGGCAAGCAGAAGGATGACAAGCACTCATCCATTCCTCCTGAAATGTTCCCTGCTGGAACCCAGCTGTCACACTGTTGGGAAGTATTGACTCTCCTGCTGTGATTGAGAGGCCACAGGAACAAGAACTGAGGTACCCAAGCCCTCAGTCAGCACCAAGGCCACAGAGTGTGAGAGAATCCTCTGGGATCTTGCAGCCCAGTTTGGCCCCCAGCTGGAAGTCCTCACAGGAGTGAGCCCAGCAGAGACCACAAGGAGTGGGACAACCACCTAACTGAGCCCAGCCATACACAGGATATGAGAGAGTATACACCAGGATTGTTTGAGGCTTATTCACATCGGAGTGGCTGTCTCACAGCAGTATTTACCATAGAGATATAGCCCTCAGGCCTTGTTTCCCAGCAAGAAGAGCCATCACCACAGCTCCAGAGAAGGCCCCTTTACAGCCATTGACAGTTATCTACTCTCAGGATGCTCTCCCCTGGCTTTGATTTCCCTTGAAGGATGCGTTTTAGAATTTTTTTTCAGAGGGTCACAAAAGACTTGTGAAAGACTTAGGGTCCTTCTCTTGCAAAGTTACAGAAACTGCTTGTGACAACTATAGCAAGGCCTTTCTTTAACTATTATATTTAAAACTAATAAATCAGCAAATATTTCCATTTATTGATTATGTTTGTTTATTTCTATAGAAACTTCTCCCTTTCCCAATAAAAACAGAAGACAGAAAGGAGCAGGGGAGAGGAGAAGAGCCCCAGGGGAAGCAGTCCAGTCTCTGAAGTTCCCGTAGCTGGGGCAGAGAATCTTCCCTCCATGCTTGTCCCCAAGGTGGCTTCTGGCCAGGCTTTCAGCTTAGTACCTACCTTGGGAACAATGCTTTCAAAGGCCTTGGAGGTATGGGATTTCCTCCTAATCTGATTCTATTGGGCAAAGCCTGGCATTTTGCACACCTGCATGTCCAGTGCAGGATGTCCTCTGAACCAGGCAGACTGTGCACAGCAGCATGTGCTCCCTGCTGGATCCCACCTGCAAATGTTTGCATCCAGCACAAGCCCATCTCCTACACCATTTTGGGCTCTCTGGAGCTCAGGACCTCCCTGCTCCATGTAAAGTGCAAGGAGCTGGCTTCACCTCCCCTCACGCTTTCCTGTGTTCATTGCTGCCTTGCTGCCTACCATCTGAGTTTTCACAGTCTCCACTCTGCTTTCAGCCTCATGCTGCTTCTTTCTGGCTGACCTGGAACATAGGCCTCTGCAGAGGAAGGTGGACAACCTCCCTGTGGCCACTTGCCAGCTCTGGCTGTTTCCAGAAGGAGAGACTGGGGTCACATCTTGGGCAAATGCTGCTGGTCCTGCACCTGTCCGAGCTGCTCAGCATGTCTTGGTTTCCTTTGGAGGAGACACCCTGGGAAAAGTTGGCTCCATTTGGGGCTCCATCACTGCTGCAGGCTTGCGAGTGGAGGGGCAGGTTCTAGGGCCTCACTGTGGGGCTGTGCAGGGGTGGGTGATCCTCTCTCCAAGCCGGATAGTGGACCGGCAGGCTCGTTCGCTGTGCTGCTGGCTTCTGCTCTGGCTTCTCACCCTCCTCAGGCCTCTGACTCCTGTGTCCATAAACTATTCTCAGAGTAGGAATTAAAGGTGGGAATAGCAGGCTCACTGAACCTCTGCTGCTTTGGGTTGGTAGAGATGATATGCTGTACCTTGCGGATGGAGAAGGAGGGCAGCTGGTGGTGGGATCAGCTGAAGGTGGATGCTTCAGGGGAGTGGTATAGCCCTCTAGCTCAGATCTCTTATAGTTCAAGAGCAGATTGGTGGCCAGCCCTTCATTGTACTTCTGGCACTGCAACTAGTCCTGGATCTCTTCCTATGCACAACCCATGGACACCATCAATTCTGCCTTCTTAGGGTCTTTGTAGTCAGGAAGTGACTCAACGCAAGGCTTCAGTTTCTCCTTATGGCCCACATTCATCCATGGATTCCTCACACATTCCTCTAAAGAGCCCCTCTTGCTGGACTGAGGATGAAGATTCTCTTGAACAGGTTTTCATACTCCATGGAGAGGTAGAGGGGAATATCAAATGTTCCCCTCAGTTCCCACTACTCCTGCAGCTCCTTGGAGTTCTGTCCATCAAAAGGCTGGTATGCAATGACTAGATATACAGGCTGCCCCTAGGCTCCACACCTCCCACCTGGGGCCATTATACTTTGGCCCTAGAAGAGTTCTAGGCAGCACAAGGGTCATTGCCACAGAAGGTACCCAGCCAGCTTGTTGCCAAAGAAGCCCAAGTCTACAATCTTGATGTTCATGTCATCATCCAAAAGCAGTTATTCTGCCTCCAGCTCCTTATGGGCAATACTTTCTGGTGGCAATACTATCTTATAGCACAGCCCGCACTATCTGGTGGAACTTGATTCAGGCCTTTTGCTCTTTCAGGCTGCCACGAGCCACTAGGTACTCAAACACCTCTCTGTCTCTCACTAGCCTACTCCATGACTAGGTAAAGTGTTTCATTGATCTCCATCGAGTAATTTCACATTGTTGGGGTGATTCAAGACCTTCATGATATGGCCTTCACAGGATAGTCTCTGGAGGCTTGAGTTCAACTGAGTCTAGTTAATGACATTCACAGCCATCTCTGTCCCAGTCAGGATGTGCTAGGCCAACTTCACCTTGATGAAGGTAACCTTGGCAATGGTCTTGAGATGTTGGTACTTGTCAGTACGGATCTCCTCCTCAGCAAAGACGGCCCTACAGCATGTTGGATTTACTGCTAACAACACTAATTAACAATGTTAACAAATGAAAAAAATAATGAGAAAAATGAATAAATTAAAAAGAAATCAGAAATAAAGAAAAATGAGGAAAAGAAAAACTATAGAAAGAGAGATAGAGAATTCCCACTTGTATTATTTTCAGATTTTTTTCTTTTTTTCCCAGTTTTGGAAGTTTCTATTAACAGATTCTTCAGCTCAGACATTCTTTTCTCAGCTGTGTGCAGTCTCCTAAAAAGCCTATCAAAGAGAATCTTCATTTCTGTTATACTGTTTTTAATTTCTAGCCTCTCTTTTTATTCTCTCATAGAATTTCCATCTTTCTGCTTATATTATGCACCTGTTCTACTTTTTCCATTACAGTCCTTAGCATATTAATCACAGCTATTTTAAATTTCTAGTCTGATAATTTCCCATCCCTGCCATATTTGACTCTGGGTCTGATGCTTGCTCTGTCTCCTGAAACTGTGTTTTGCCTTTTCATATGCCTTGTAATTTTTTGCTGAAAACCAGACATGATGTAGTGCAGGGGTCCCCAACCAGTACTGGTCCATGACCTGTTAGGAACCATGCTGCACAGCAAGAGGTGAGCGGCAGGGAGCAAGTGAAGCTTCATCTGTATTTACAGCCACTTTCCACCAGTCGCATTACCGCCTGAGCTCCACCTCCTGTCAGATCAGTGGCAGCATTAAATTCTCATAGGAGCACGAACCCTGTTGTGAACTGCACACGTGAGGGATCTAGGTTGCATGTTTCTTATGAAAATCTAATGCCTGATGATCTGTCACTGTCTACCATCACCCCCAGATGGGACCCTACAGTTGCAGGAAAACAAGCTCAGGGCTACCACTGATTTTACATTATGGTGAGTTGTATGATTATTTCATTATATATTACAATGTAATAATAACAGAAATAAAGTGTTCAATAAATGTAATGCACTTGAATCATCCTGAAACCATACTCATCCACTGGTCTGTAGGAAAATTTCTCCCATGAAACCAGTCTCTTGTGCCAAAAGGGCTGGGGACCACTGATGTAGTGGATGACAGAAACTGTGGTAAGTAGTTATGCTGTGAAAGGATTTGGGGCAGGGAAGGCATTTTGTAGTCCTCTAATTAGGTCTCAAGTCTTTTAGTAAATCTGTGTCCCTAGACTGTGAACTTCACAAGTGCTTCTCAGTTCCCCACCCCAACCTTAGGTGGGGCAGGATGGTGAGAGAAGGCTTGAGTTGGGTGTTTCCATTCTCCCATGTCTGCTGGGCTCTAATAAAACCTGAAAAGGTTAGGCTTTGGTAAAACAGTTTCTCTTGACGGAAGGCCGTGTTAAGAGCACAATACTGTGATGTATTTTAACAGGGGTTACTTATCCCCTCCTCCTGATGGAAGCACTAGGGAAATTTTCTCTGATCTTCACAGTGAGGACTTGAAAATCTAGAACAAAAGTATGACTGTGTCCCCTAAGACTGGGCCCCTCTAGAGTTCTTAACTCCTGTATTTGTCTACACTGAGCTCCCAGCTATCTGTCAATCACAGCTCAAGTTTTCCCATCCTCATACTGGTTCGCATGGAGGTTTATGCTCAGGGGTCTCCACTCCAGTCAGTTGCAATTCTCTGTATCTGCCTGTCTGTACCTCCAATTTGGGGGCAGTGTTTTTCCCTGTGACCTCAATTCACTGATGAATCTAAAAAGAGCTATTGATTTTCGGTCTGTTCAGCTTTTTACTTGATAGGATGGAGTGACAGTTTTCAGCCTCCTTGCATGCCAAACTGGAAACTGAAACTCAAATACTTGTTTTATCATTCAGAGTATGATTTTTTTGATATACATTTTAAACTATTTGTTTACTATATCAATAGTTGGCTTTATTTTTTTTTTCTGTGTTTTCTTTCTTAGAACAATTTTCCTAAGGCTACTATGCCTTCTGGTGCAAATCTTGAGTTGAATATAGGCTCTACCTGAAGGCAGATACCCACCAATTTTAATTCTATAGTTGGAATTTTCTATGCCACAGGAAGCCACTGTGTAAGATGATCTTTTAACAGATGCGGAATTTGCCAGCCTGGCTAGTAATGTCCTCAAGTGGAAGTGATCAAAATACATGTCTTGCCACAGTACCTACACAATTCTCCCACCTGAAAGTGGGCTTCTTTAGCAGGCAGAAATCAGAAATAAGTACAGGTGGATTCCACCCCTTCATCTCCTTCAGCTTCACTAGATGGGATTGGTGGCTACAATGAGGTAGTGTGGATAGATTCAATCCATCATCTATTTTTTTATTTGCCCTTCTTCCTCCCTCAGCTGATTTCTCTGATGAAAAACAAAGCCTCAGAATAACTGTAGAGGTGTTGATCATAGCTTTGGCTTGGGAATAAAGAGATAAAATGACTCCCATTGCTTTGGAAAGTAGAATTTTCACAGGAAGTAACAGGTACTGTTTATATAGAAGTTTAGACTTAAATATCCAAGTATATTAACTAGAGTAATATCAGCTGCCACAAGAGATAAACTCAAAATATCGGATGTTTAACACATTAGAATCTCATTCACAAATCCATTTGACAGTTAAGTGAGGAAGGGAGTGAGGAGGAAAGTTCTGCTCCACACAGCCATTCAGGGACCCAGGCATCCTCATCTTGTGGTTCCAACATCCTCTAGAGACTAAGAGTCCTCTCCACTCAGTGAGCAAATTGGAGGGACTGGGAAAAGAAAGTAGAGAATCATGCAAGAGGTTTTAACAGGCTAAACTTGGAAGTTGATGTATTATTTCCATCCATGTTCTTTAAGTTAGAATTCAGTCACACGGTCACAGCTAACGAAAAGGGAAGTTGGAGAATGTAGTTTTAATATTGATGGAAAGAGAAAAAAATGGCTTTGATAAACATCTAATCAGTTTCCCTTATACCGAGATAAGAGTAGACAGTAGCAGCTGGCCAAACTCTATTACTTCCTACTTCCCATCAAATTAGCTATTGTGGTTTAGGATATTAGTGTACATTAGTCACTGATTGTATTTCTCAGCATATCCTTATCTAAACTGTAATTGGTCAAAATTTCCCATGAGAAAACAATGTTAGCACATATAGCTTACAAGGAATTTTATCCTGAATATATTAATAACTCCTAAAATCAGTAAGAAAAAAGAAAACTCATTTTTCTAATCTTCAAAAGATTTGAAAAGATATTTCATAGAAAATATCCAAATATCAAACAAGTGTATGGAAATGTAACCAACATCATTTCTTATCAGGGAAATCTAAATTAAAACCAAAATGAGATACTACCATAGACCTCCCCAGAAAGCCTAAAGTTAAATTTTAACTGTTGTTTTGAATTGTCGTTTTTAGACAAATGTCTCCCTATGTTGCCCAGGCTGGACTCAAACTTTTGCTCTCAAGCGATCCTCCCACCTCAGCCTCTGGAGTAGCTGGACTATAGGCATGCACCATGCCCAAATTGGTGCTTATATTATTATTTTTTAAAGACTCAAAATACCAAGTGTTGGAGAGGATGTAGAGCAATTGGAATTCTCATATATGTTCATGGGATAATAAAATACTGCAACCACTTTGGAAAATATTTTGGCAATTTGTACCAAATATGTATCTAGACTGTAACAGCAATTCCTAGCCTCAGAATTGAGTGGATTCCAATTCCAAAATATTCAAGGACCTATATTCACAACAAGCCTTGTGCCTGAGTTTTCACAGCACTATATTTATTATAGCAAAACCTGAGGTTAAAACAATCTCCATTAGTAAGAGAATGGACAAACTACTTGTGAGTGGGGTGGTAACTACACTGAAGATTTGTGCATTTTACTGTATCTAAATGTTTTTAGATGAGAATTTTTAAAAGTCAGGCCTATTGAGAAACAATTTATATATACTAGAACTTTTCCCTTTTGTTCAGTTCCATGCATTTTGACAAACGTGTACACCACTACAATCAAAATATAATATATTTCTATCACCCTAAAAAGTTTTCTCATGGCTCTTTGTAGACAATTCACTTCTTCCACACTCTTGGCAACCACTGATCAGATTTCTATTTCTATAATTTTGTCTTTCCCAGGATGTCATATAAACAATACCATGCTTTATATAGACTTTTGTGTCTGTCTTCTTTCACTCAACATAATGGCTTTTCAGATTCATTCATGTTGCATATTTTAATAATTTGTTCCTTGTTATTGTTATATAGTATTCCATTGTATTGTTGTATAGTATTGCATTGTAAAAAGGAATGTATTTTAATATTTTGTTCCTTTTCTATTGTTGTATAATATTCCATTGTGTGGATTTAGGACACATTGTTTATCCATTCACCAGTTGATAGATATTAGAGTTGTTTCCAAATTGGGACAATTATAAGTAAAATTGCCATTAAGATTTACACAAAATTGCCATAAATATTTACATATGACATATGTGTGGACATATGTTTTCATTTCTCTTGGATAAATACCTAGGAGTAAGATTGCTGGATCATAAGTTAAGAGGATGTTGAACTTTATAAGAAACTGCCAAACAATTTTCTAAAGAGGCTGTAGCATCTTTCACTGCCACCAGCAGTGAATGAGAGTCCCAGTTGCTCTGCATCCTGCCTAGCACCTGGGGTTGTCAGTTTATTTTAATTTTAGCTATTCCGAAGATAGGTAGTACCAGTTTGATTTTAAGTTGGCTTTACCTAAAAGTAACGATATTAAACATTATTTCATTTCACTTATTTGCTGTCTGTAAATTTTTTTGGAAGTGACTGTTCCAATCTTTTGCCTATTATTTATTGAGTTGTTTGATTTCTAACAAATAATACATAAATGGTCTTACATATTTTTGTAAATAAACTTTTTCAGCTTCCGAGATCAGATGAGATCAGACATGTTCAGAATGGTATGGCTGTAGACTATAAACCCTTTTTCAGATATGTGTTTTGTTAAACAAACAAACAAACAAAAACTGTCTTTTCATTTTCTTAATAGTGTCATTCAAAGAGCAAAGAATTTCGATTGTAATAAGGTCCCATTTATCAATTTTTTTCTTTTATAATTTGTGCTTTCTGGGTCCTAAGCTAAGAAATATTTGGTTAACCCAAAGTCACACAAGTTTCTTTCATGTTTTCTTCTTAAAATGATAAAATGATATGTCTGTGCCAGTTAACAATTTGTTACCTCTCAGCTTCAAATTCATACTGTTTGCCTGCTCTGTGAAAATGGATCTGAGACCATTTGATATTTTCCTCTGCCTGATGACACTGGAGCCTTGTCAGGAGAGGGTGCTCAAGAGACATTGCGGGAGGAAAACGCTTTTGCTTTCTGGTTCTAGAGTGCCTGCTCAACAGGCTCCTCAGTGCTGGCCCCTTAAGTGCTCATTGGTCAGAGCTCCCAGCAGCCAACATTGTCCCCTGGCACACCCGGGGCAGTTGTGTAGGACAGTGCCTCAAGTGAGACGTCCTCCCATGAATAAGTTCTAGAGAAAGATTCCAGCATGTTTCACTGGCACAGCACCTCACTGACTTCTCTGCCATCCAGGAAGCCACAGGCATGCCCTGTCCAGCGAGGTCTAGCTCTCAGCCCTGGGGACAGGGGCCTCTTTTGGGACACTCTGTCTTAGCCTTAAGAGTAGCGGCTGTTCCTTATGTCTGGTATTCCTCTACTCTTCAGGTATTTTATTTTTTACAAGCCAAACCATTGTTATTTTAACCTCCTGTTAGCATCAATAATTCTTTATATTAAACTTATCTTGTTTTTGTACGATGGAAGACATTAGTATAAAATAACGTGGGTATTGCTTGTCCTACAACCATTTCAGAAAAGATTGTTTCTTCTCCATTTAATTATCTTGGAATCTTTGTCAAAAATCAACTCACTCTATAAGTGTGGGTCTATTTCTAGGATTTACATTCTATTCCATTGATCTATTTGTCTATTATTTCATTGATACTATACTATCTTAATTATGGTAACTTTATACTAAATATTGAAATCATCTAGAGTGAATCCTTCAACTTCATTCTTTCAATATTGTTTTGGACACATTGACTCCTTTGTTTTTCCGTGTAGAATCAGCTTATCAATTTCTACCAAAAAAAAAAGGATGTTGATTGATATTACCTTGAATCTACAGATCAATTTGGGGTAAACTAGCATCTTTACAATATTAAGATTTGCAATCCATTAACATGATATAGCCCCCATTTTATTTAAATCTACTATTATTTATTTCATGAATGCTTTGTAATTTTGGCGTACGTATCTTGCACATATTTCATATAAAGTATTGAGTATTTGAGTTTTAAGAATTTTATGTTTTGTTATATAAATACGGTACTTCAACATTTTTAAATTTTCAATATTTTGATCTTTTGATGTTTGCTTTGTATCCTATCATCTCACTAAATTTACCTACTTTTAGAAGCTTTTTTGTAGATACTTTGGGATTCTCGACATAGGCCATCGTGTAATCTAAAAATAAAGACAAATTTATTTCTTCCTTTCTAATATGTATGCCTTTTTTTTTTTACTTTTTCTTTCCCTATTTTGTTGGCTAATAACTTCACTAAAAAGGTTGAATAGGTGTGGTAACAGCAAACAACTTTGCTTTGTTTACAATCTTAAAATAAAAACATTCATTCATTAATACATAATCAGAAATATCAGCTACAAGCTTGTACTACATGTCTTTCATCAGGTTATAGAAGTTCTTGTTCATTCTCAGTTTCCTGAGAGTTTTATCATGGCTCTTGAATTCTGCCTTTTATGAATTTATTGAGATGATTATATGTTTTTCTTCCTTACAGTCTGCTAATAATGGTGAATTATACTTCTTAGTTTTCTAACATTGAACCAATCTTGCATATCAGACATTGCCAGCCTTTTGCTTAACCTGAAAGTCCTATCCTTTGTTCCCAGGGAGAGAGCATTCATATTAGTTATAAACACATAATCAGTTGTTATTAGTTATGATTAGTTATGACACAGACTTCGAAGTTCATTTATTCATTCCTTCAACAAGTATTTATAGAGACCTGCTATTCTCCTGTATTGGGTAACTAAGGAAATCTATGCTTAGCTTTCTCATAAGACAGTCTTGGCTCTGCCAGTTTTTACCTACATGACTTTTAGCAAGTCACGTAACTCATCAATGCCTCATTTTTAAAATCCATCAAACAGAAATAATTTCACTTGCCTTTCCCACAGGGCTCATTCCCTCCCTCCTTTCAGTCCTACTTCACGGCTTCCTCTCACAGAAGACTTCCATTATCACCCCATGAAATCATAGCCCTCCCCTGAGCCCCTTACTCCCTGTTCACCTTACCCAGGCTTTTTCTATGACACTCAGATAGAGTATCAATTCCTAGTTTACTTTTTGAACCCCTCCAATACAATTTCAGCTCCAAAAATTCAAAGTTGTCTTCTGCCTTGACCACTAGTTTTGCAAAACCTAGAATTACGGCTGATATGGAGATATGATCAAATCGTATGTTGAATGAAGAATAAACTAAATGAGATTGTACAGGTAAAGCATGTAAACCCTGTCTAGCCCAAGGTAGATGTTCATTCAGATTAAGTCTTAATATAAACACATATTCTTCATTGGGCTTTCTCGTACATGTTCCTATCATGACTCATCAGGTCCCAGCAGATGTCTACACTCAAACAGCGTATTTGAGGAGATGAATAAATGGATTCTTTACAAAAGGTAACTTGGGGTGGAGTGGAGTGGGGTTAAGGGAAGATGATGCCCCTGGGACTAACAACACTAGGGACCTGTTGGTCTAAGGGGTAAGGAGAGGTTTCTCTGCATGTAGGTAATGCAGAAGTGGCTGTAGCTGGAGGAGAAGGTTCTTTCACAGGCACTGCAGCTTTGGTGGAGGAACGCTGCACAGAGGAGATGAGTACCCCGATACCATTGTTCTCTAACCATTGGCTGATCCCAGAAGCCAGAGGGCAGGGGAATCCCAGGGAGGCACCCCACAAAACTCAGCCTCTCAAGGAACAGAGCAGAGTGGAAGATAGGAGAACATGGAAATGGTCTAGCTCCCGTAACACACAAACCAAAAGCATAAGGTTAAATTCTCAACATGCAGGAAACTTTACGAAGTGCTACCCTTCTAAGCCACCTCCCAGAACCATCTTTTTGTTCAGTCCTTTCCCTTCCTGATCTACAAGCATCAGAAGAGTTGCCTGGCTGCTGGAATGTATGCCTTGGGTGAAAGTGCCTTATACCTCTAAGATTCTGTGAAGAGCACACTCATGTGGAGTGGGGTAGTGCTCCTGGGCAATTTCCTGATTCAGTTCTCCTGATCTGCATCTCTTGCCATGCAAAATAAAAGAGAGCTGTTAGCCCAGCAGCCTCCTGTGTTCACGCTGCGGTACAGTATGTCTGTGCATTGTTAAGCAGCTGCCACAGTTTCCCCCAGAGGTTGCTACATTTCAGAGCTGGATGAGGTAATGGGGATATTTAGCCCAAGTTAAGCTTATAAAAGTGCTTTGGGAATCTTTGGAATGAAAAGAACCATGCATACCCAAAGAGTTTGTTATTAATTACACGATGTATGCCTAGAGTTGGAAAAAGATCTCCTTTTGGGTGTCTCCCACTATTAAAAATTACTACCTCTTTGCATGGACAAGATTAATCTGAGAACTGAAATGCAGTAAAATAAACTTCAGGCAATGATTAATAGTGGAAAAACTTCAGATCATTTCCCTACCTATAAGATGGGAACACTGATTATTATTACATCATCAAGACTGGGGGAGGGTATAATGGCAATAACGTGTATGAATCAATTTATAAGAAGTCCTTTTGAGGTGTCGGATAATCCTCTTGGAATGGTAGCTTGATTGTTACAAGGGTTCTTGAAATGCAAGGCTAGTCACAGAGCCATCCTTGTGCAAACTAAATGCAACTTCTCCCCCTGTCTGGGCTATATCTTGGAATACAGCCAGGCATGACTCAATTAATTGAGTAGACTGAGGAACTTGAAGACAGTGGGACTGAGGAGGGGCCAAGACCTTAAAACCAGCCCTTCCCTCCTGGGGTGGGACAGGTGGTAGGCAGCTTGACCCAGCTGCTGATGCTTGGAGGAAGTCCAGGCCAACAGGCAGAGTTTAATAGCCAAGAGAGATGCAAGAGAACAGGCCAATTGTCAATTTCAGACGGTCTAACAAGAAGTGTCCTCATGGGGTAGAACAACAGAAGAAAAAAACTTAGGAATGGCAGATACATGGATGTCCAAGCAGGCAAGAGCCACCATGGATATCCTTCAGCAAGGACTGTGGCTATCAACATGGGACTCAAGCTCAGATTTTTACTCTACAGAAGGAAGATTAGCACTTGCCAGCCAGGGACTGGGATAAGAGGCAAAAAGTCGATTGGAAAAGACATGGTTCAGCAAACGGGCCCAAGCCAGAGGTAATTCATGATTCCAGAATTTCTATATAAAGAATATTTGGAGAAGGCAGTATGGGTGGCAGGGCAAGAATGAAACCACGCTGACACAGAACTTTGCCTATGGTTGATAAGATAGCAGTTTTTTATGTAAAAGAATGCAGTAGTTATGGAAGAAAAGGGACTAACACCCTTCTCACATACACGCAAACACACACACTCAGGCAACCTCCACACACCACTACTATTGGCCCCAATCTAGCCATCAGAATTAAAGTCCAAAATTAGAGCAGACAAGCAGGCAGCAAGATTGTGGTCAATATCTCAGCCTAGTCAGCTCAACCAAGCTCCAGGTGGTGCCTAAAAGGCCCATCCTAATGCAGATGCTCCTTGACTTATTTTGGGGTTATGTTATGATAACCCATCATACATTGAAAATAACCTACTGAACATCATAGCTTAGCCTAGCCTACCTTAAATGTACTCAGAGTACTTACATTAGCTTACAGTTGGACAAAATCACCTAACACGAAGCCTATTTTATAATAAAGTGTTGACTATCATGTAATTTATTAAATACTAAAGGTGAAAAATAGAATGGTTGTGCAGGTTCTTAAAGGACAGTTTCTACTGAATGCATATTGCTTTTGCACCATTGTAAAGTTGAATCATTATAAGTTGAACCATTGTAAGTCTGGGACCATCTGCACACTCTTTGTATTTCTGAAGTTCACTCCTGAATGGCCCTTTTCATTCACATACACAATACAAATGAAAGTCTTGTCGAATTATCATCTTTCCAGCATGTTCTGAGGCACAGTGCCATGAATACGGTAAGTGATCAATAAATATCTGAAATTACATACTTGAACAGAATAATGCATTCAAGGCTCTTCACATCCAATATACCCCATCAACCTTCTCCCTTTATCACTTTCCCCAGTAATCAATGCCAAATGGCTTTTTGGCCTGAGGATGTTTCTGGAACCCCATTCAGTCTAACGTTGTTGGTTTGGAGTTTTTGGGTTTTCTTTTTCCAGAGTGCCTAGCAAAACATTTCTGACCTCAGCGTCTCTTTTCGCAGGTTGAATCAGTTATCTGCACAAGCATTTTGGCTGAGGGTTCAAACACTGAGCCTCAAGAAGTTAGAAAACACCAGCTCCTGTTTTTGAGCTGGTCTAATGTTACAGTGTACATTGGCATGTTTATCTCCTGCAGAATTTTACTGAGCTCCCATAAGACACTTCCAGGACATTCCTAAATCATGGACTGTGCCCATGCACCAAGATTACCTGTAGAGCTGGAGATAAATATAGATGTCTCAAATTTGGAGACTTGATTCTGTAGACCTGAGGTTGTGTCTGAGCACTGTAAAGTGATTCTTATGAACCAGAGGTAGGAACGCAGTTAAATTCCAGGTGACAGCCATGTAGAAATGAAGATTTCTGAAAGCTCCAACAAACTGTATTTGTTCCGATAAAACAAAGAAGAGAATCCAAATCCAGAGAACATGTCCCTCCCATGGTATTATGTTCCATATGCAAAATTGTGTAGCCCTTCACACCATTGCATGTTCTCAGAGATTTTCCCTCTCAGTGTTTGAAATCCCAGTGACTGGGATGTGATTAATATCCGTTGCTGGCTTGGCAGAGGCCCTCCTTAACAGCAGCCCTAAACAAGAAGGCTCTGGCCCCGTGTTGTGTGCAATTTCAGGGATCTATCCTGAGTGTCAACTAAATTCATCTTGACCTCAGAACAGATGTTTCCACTTAATTTTTCAGAACCATAGATGGTAATCAACTTACAGCAAGTCTTTGACTCAAATACAGCCACCTGGCTTTCCAAAGCAAACCCAGCAGCATTTTAGCAAATCTCTGGGCAGAAAACTGAGAAAAGCGAGAAATGGAAAGCTTTGTAAATGCCAGTTATTATAGGTGCACAGAAAGAAAACTTGATTTAGATCAGAAAGATTAAAAGATACAGTCTGTAATCAAGGACCTTAGAGGCCAAACAGGATTTGCACATCAGGATCCCCTCAGGAGATAAAGTTCAGACACTCGGAGATAGTGTTCTTCAGATTTTAATATGCATACAAACCACGTGCAGCCTCCTAAAAATACAGATTCTAATTCAGTGGGGGGGCCTGAGACTCTGCATTTCTAAAAGTGTCCCAGATAACCCTAATGCTGCAGGTCCAAAGGCCATGTTTTTGGGTAGCAAGATCCTGTACTGCCGTGGGCCTCTGAGCTGAGCTCCGTAGGTGAATTATCAGCTCTGGTCAGGGCAGGGCTGCACCAGAAGCCATAAGGACTTTAAGGCACAAGAGAAACTTGACCCTCATCGGGTCATCCAGGGGACACTGACCTCTTATCCATTGAGATGTGAAGTAATTTTATATCCTGTCTCCCTCTCTTTCTGATGAGACCCCTAGATAACTTCTCTTGTAGACTCTGGGGTGTTTTGCAATTGTGATTAAGTGAAGGTGATGCTGAGATGATTCCAAGTGAGGAATAAAAATGGTGTCTGTTTCTTATGCAATGTTTAATTCACAGTCTCTCAATTGGTTTGTAGGGGTTGAGGAAGCAGAGTTTGGAATCAGCAACATAGTCACTGTCACGCTTTTTACATTCAAATGAAATTAGATTTTAGTGGGAACTGGGTGAGTATTCAGCTCCGTGTCTCTGCCATATTCTGTGCTCAGATCTGCTTGTGACAAAGGGTGTGTGTTTTCAAGGGGGCTGCCTCAGGTTAGGACAGCTGCCTGTGCTCACAAGCCCAGACAGGGCTTAAACCCATGACTGGGATGCATGAGATCAGCGACGGTAAAGCAGACCTATTGAATAGAAGTGACTGACAGGGAGAGCCAACTCAGTTGAAGCAGGGCCTCAGATCCCTGGGCTGAAAACCTGGTGTTTAACACTACCAAAATATGACACACAACTGCTCAACCCATTTCTGAAAGTGTGGAACCGTGGCAGTGGCGTTTATGAGCCTACCTGGGCCTTTCCCTCCTCCTGCTGTGATAATACACAGACTGTGTTATCCCCCTTACCATGGTATTTTTAAAAAACAGTCAACATTTAATACATATTTGTTCAGCAGCTTTTTCACTGTCATCATAAAGAGGAAAAATGATTCTTTCCCAAAAAGCTCACTAGGATTTATAAATGGAATCTGTGATTTATCAGAATCAAGCTGGTAGAACAGACCACGTGGCCCATTCCCCCTGGTATGGGCATGACTAATACTTAAACACCCCAGATTATTAAGACTTTTTAGGATATTTTTAATAAGCATTAGAGAAAAGAATTCTCTAACCTTCTTAAAGAATATCCCTTAAAGTTAAAAGCATTCACAGTAAGGAAATTCTTCTGCCACCTGACTGCATTTCTTTGTACTAAGAGCTTAAAAAGAAAAAAGGAAACAAAAGGTCGCAATCCAGCTACCATGAATCCCACTTCCAGCATCACACCTGTTAGTGCATATCTTTCTTAGCATATTCCCTTGTGGTCCTAGAACAAAATGACAAAACTACTGCTAGGTATTACAAATAAACTCTGGTGAGCAAAGCCACTAAGTTCCTGGCACTAACAGTTTTCAGGTATTGCTTTTGACCAATATAAATGTGGTTTTAAAAATTCTATATGTATATATTGAAAATATAGGCTTGCATATTCAAAGAGATAGACCTGTGCTTCCTAATATGCCGACCACAACATCATGTAGCTTTTTGCATATAAATCTAATTGCAATTACATTATACTAACAGTTCAATTCTTCAATCACACTAGCCACATTTCAAGAGTTCAATAGTTACAAACGGCTAGTAGAAATTAGCATAGCTACAGAACATTTTCATCATCCCAGAGAGTTCTGTTGGATGATATTGGTCTAAAAGGATATAACTGAGATTAACAGTAGTAGCTGTCACTAGAAATTGAGATCAAAGGGTAGTAGAAAGGGAGTTACTGGTTTTTTTAGTTTGTGTTTCTTCAGTTTTTTTTTTTTCAGAGTGTGATTTACTTTTTTTTAACATGGAAAACTTGAAGTATTGGCTGGAAATCTTTTAACTAAATATATTTTGGGGCCACATTTGGTCAGTGTGTCCTGTTAGTGTACATGCCTTTAGGAATCAAGTTATGAAATATTTAATTAAAATATTATGAAATTCATTCACATGAACACTGTTCCATAATCAAAGCAAAATCATTCTCACTGTTTTTTTTTCACATTTATAGATAAAGGAAAGGAAAAACATGAACTTCAAAAGTACATCTCCAAGTCGACTTAAGTTTAGCTTAATTTAATAAACACATATGGAGCTTCTATAGTGGTCAGGCCCTATGTTAGGTACTGGAGGAAAAGGATAAACATAACCCTCCAAGAGCTTACAGTCTAGTAGGAAGACAGATCTATAAATAGATTATTCCAAGCCAGAGAGGCAGGTGTGATGAAAGAGCTGTGTTTAGCAATTGGTTTGGGAATTCAAGAAGGTCCATTAGCCCAGCTCTGAAGATCAGAAAAGTCACAGTTCAACTCACTTAGAAAAGAATGAGTACATCTTAATTAGGTAAAGAAGGAATACAGGGAGATTGAAGAACATGCTTGGAAAACAAGAGCAAAAGCAGCTTAAACCAGAAGGGAGGTTGTGCTTTCCCCAGAGGGGGGCCAGTAGAACAAGCCACACCTCAGCTGATGGACTAATTTTCTATGTGACTTGGGAAAGGGATGGGTGCTGCACTGTTATAGGAAACAGCAAGAGCTGTCATGTGAGACAGCCCTGGGTCTGAATCCTGGCTCCTTTGCTTCCTAGCCGTTGAATATGTAAGCCACTTCACATATGCAACCCACTTCACATATGCCTAACAATACCCACCTGGCAGGATGGGGTGAGGATTGAAGGAGCTATGGTTTAGTAAGCCCAGAACACTGCTGTTCCTGATGCCCCTCAAGGCTCTATCACTTTTCTTCTTTATCACAACTATATTATTTAATAAAATGTTACTATCAACACCATCAATAACTGCCTTATACTGAGCACTTACTGAGTTCATTGTCCCTGTGCCAAGGACAATTGCAGTACCTATTTTCATCCACCTCGCAAACCCCTGAAATAAGCATTATTTTCCCCATTTTGTAGAAGAGAAAGCAGAGGCTTGGAAAAGTGAAGTAACTTTCCCAAGATCCCATGCCCATCTAGAAGCCCAGAACTTGACCAAGGCTGCAAAGCTGCAAGGCTGTCTGGCAACCTCTCTACTCTATGTTTCTCCAAATGGAGCAAATGAGAATCTTTGTGATGTGGCTGCTGATCCACATTTCAGCAGAGTTTTTGGGAAAAATTTGAACAATGAAGAATTATCATTCACAGTCTCAGTCTGTTGAAGGCCTGCACACAGGACTCTGTTTTGAAAGAACACAACTTTTTTTTAATAATATGCCCATGCAGCTTTATTCTTTCTTAATTCCAAAGAGCGAACTTATTCAGGCAGTGTCCCTGAGCAGTTATACTCCAGCAAGCCTTGCTAGACTCCTGCTCAACCCTTCCAGCCTCCAGGGGCTCTACGTGGCTGCAATGTGACTCTAGGAGACCAGTTCCAGACTGAAGACTCCAGTCAGTCAGATGCTGATCAAGGAATAATTTAAACAATCATCATTTAAATGATAACTGCAAGCAGTGGATCCATTCAATCATAGCCAACACATGCACATCTTCGAACCTCCAATGCCCAGCCTCATGCACTGACCCAGGCCAGGTATGGCCAAGAGCTGTTGGGCTCTGGGCCCACAAGATCTACAACCAAAGAATAAGGATGGTGCTCCTCAAGTTCAAGCACCAGTCTGTGCATAACATCTGAGTCGGCAAGACAGGGCTCAAATTGAGCTAAAATACACACTGCCCATCCCCACCCCCACCCTGCTCCTGGGCTGCCCTTTCCTGTCACCTTCCTGAGGCCCTCTGCTTCTGGCCATTTCCTTGTTTAGAGAGAGAACAGAAGGAGCTGCAAACTGGGAAATACATTTTTAATCAGTTACCAGACTCCTTTGAACTCCAACATGAGCATCCTCAAGGTGTGCTTCAAATTTAGAGTGGAAGTTGCCCAGAGAAGCCATCTGAGATAATCTAAACCAGAATGGCAGTGGCCAAGTTCATGAGTGTGTTGGCCAGGCCCCTGAGCCCTGTCTTACTGACTGAGATGTTATGTACAGACTGGTGCTTGAACTTGAGAAGTACCATCCTTACTCTTTGGTTTGCCCTGTAACTCTGGTTATAGAGGTGGGCACTCCCACTGGGTCCTTACTGGGACCAACGTAGTTCTAGGACCCCTGAACCCAGTGGGTTTCTCATCTGCAAGCATGAAATTCTGATTATCATTCTTAATATTACTGTTTATTATTTGCATTCCTGTGCTAAATAATTAATCTGTGCCAGCAAGCAATGTCCTAAGACTTTACCAATAGTACCTCATTTAGCCTTCACGAAAACCTTGGAAGGTTAGGTTTCTTCATCTGTCACTGTACAAATTAGGAGACTGAGGTTCAGAGAAGTCAAATTGTCCCAGGATACACGGTGGTGAGAGGTGGGACAGGGATTACTAACGACATGTTGGGATTATTAGGAATAAGGGCTGGAGAGCAGAAACCTGGCTTTAGAGGAAAGGATGTTAATTACTTTTAAGTGACATCTGTGCAATTAGCCTGTATGCTGAACTGATCTTAATTTCCTCTGGGCCACAAATCTCCCATCAGGAAAATGGGACTCATTGCTCTGCCCAATAAAGACTGCCTCACTAATTAATTGACTCATCTATATCCCCTAGGTGCTAGGTTCCGACTCTTAATTGTGAAGCACTTAAATCTATCTGCTCCACATTACAAAGAACACTTTACAAAAGGCATGCAGGCTGTGTGGCATGCCTGCGCACATGGGTTAAAATGCAATGTCTGTTTAATGAGCATTTTCCAACTCAGGCATTGTGCTGGATAGTCTGGAAGCCAAATTTAAACAAATGATGGGGAAGCTGAAGAGAATGCATCTCTTTAGAACAAACAAGGAGATCTTTTTCTAACTGCTTATTTATCACAGACTTTATCTCAGTCTGCTAACAAGTAAAAAGGAAAAGGTGGCAACTGAGTTAGCCTTGTCCATCTACAACTTTAGCCAGCATGTGCTTCTAATGAAGCCAAGCCTTTCTGCTCACAGAATGTTCTATCACCTCCCCTAATTGAAAAGTAATAAAAACATCACAAACAGTGTCAATTACCCATTGAAGGGTCTCTTTCCTACTACTTACTTTTTCAGACATCAAGTGGTTCTGGAAAATACTCCAGGCTGCTTCCCCACTTCCCACTCCCGTAATATTTCTTTCAGAAGTGACGAGAAGAGACAGCATCCCTTGTTGGTGTTGGATCATTAAGTATCTGTCGGAAAATATGACTTAGGTTGGATCCAGACATTCAAACACAGAATGGGGGAAAAAATCAAAATAACTGCAAAAAGTGAATGTTGGTTAATTACGATCTGAAGTCAATAAAATCATCTGATGGCAGATTTAGGGGAACTCATTAGAGAGTGGAATTCCATTGTGGAAAACTGCAAGCTGCTACAGCTCTGAAACCAGCACATTTCATTAGGGTCTTCAAATGGGATGAGAGAAATACCTCCAGGGCAGGAGCTCTCCCCCTTCTCTGCAGCCTCACAATGGAAGATCTGTAAAGCATTTGCAGCAGTAATAAGTAAAGAATAAGATATCCAGGTGTCCCACAGAAGCCACTTCTTTTGCATTTTTCAGAAGGAAATCACAGAAACTCTCAGCTTACTTTTTAAAATGCCAGCCAAACTTAAGAGCCATAAGGATTTCACTGGACACAGCAGCCACAGCCTTCTGCTCAGCTGGCCTCAGGCATTTTAAAGTCATAGGCTCCAAGAGGCTGAGTTGTAGGACCATTTTGAGCATGGCTATTAATAGGAACTTGAGTAGTGTTCAGCTGCAAGCGATGACTGTGAAAACTCCTAGTGAACCATACAGAATATATTTAAGTGTGGAATTCACTCTACCTGCCCTGAAACTTAAGTCTCCTGAAGTAAAGCTATAAATTAGGCAATGTTTACCTGTGTTTTTTTAACTTTAAGTTCTAGGATACATGTGCAGAATGTGCAGGTTTGTTACATAGGTATACATGTGCCATGGTGGTTTGCTGCACCAATCAACCTGTCATCTAGGTTTTAAGCCCTGCATGCATTAGGTATTCATCTTAATGCTCTCCCTCCCTGTGCTCCCCGCTCCCCAACAGGCCCCAGTGTGTGATGTTCCCCTCCCTGTGTCCACGTGTTTTCATCGTTCAGCTCCCACTTATAAGTGAGAACATGCGGTATTTGGTTTTCTGTTCCTGTAGTAGTTTGCTGAGAATTATGGTTTCCAGCTTCATCCATGTCCCTGCAAAGGACATGAACTCATTCTTTTTTATGGCTGCATAGTATTCCATGGTGTATATGTGCCCCATACCTGTAGTTTCTTACAGGCAGAATACTTCCCTTTTGGGGGCCCTCTGTCCCCTGCTCATTTGTCCTCATTGCTTAGGACATGCTCCTCAGTCTCTTAACACTTACCCAATAATCTCTTACATAACAAGCACCTATTTGTGACACCTTGCTAGGCCGGGGTTTGCTAATATTGTTGGAAAAATTAAAATGAACATACGACAAGCATCATCCTATTCTTTTGGAGGTATTGCCTAAAAGAAAAGTGCCCACCACATGAAAACAGAAGACAACCATCTACAAGTCAAATTAACCCTGCCCTGATACCTTGATGCCAGACTGCCAGCCTCCAGAACTGTAGGAAAATAAATTTCTGTTGCTTCCTTTTTTTTTTTTAAGTGTCTTGTTCTTCTCATTTATCAGACAAGGTGATTTGATGTGAAGTTCACAAAATACGACCCCTGTACATATACCCAGATACTCATTCTAAAAAAAAAATCAAAAAATAACAACAACAAAAGCTAAACACAAAATAGCATGAAATCAGAGCATCTCTTAAAACAATCAGACCCAGAAAAAGGATAAGGAAGAAGGCTGCGAATTATACTGGTAAGTTTATACCGTGGGACTTGTTTACATGGGTGCATTTTTATTGCTCAACCCCTAGAAACCAAGTTTTCTCTGCCTTAAAACATTGAAAGGAAGAACTGGGATCGCATTCTTTCTCTGAAAGTGTTACCTTCCCTTATAGACAAGAGTCTCACAAATCAATATGAAATGGACGGGCCCCAAAATGAAAAAGAAAAATGGGCAAGGGAAATTCAAAAAAGAAATATATGCAAATGTCTAAAGCACATTAAAAGAGAGAAGAATTCAACTTTCTTAATACTCAGTATAAATTAAACAACTATAAGTTGTCATTTTTCATCTGTTATTAATGTCTGACACTGGTGAGGGGTGGTGAAAAGGGGACTGCAGTTTGCTGTTTAGTGGAGGTGTAAACTGTTACAATCTTTTTGTGGAGCAATTTTCTAATTAGTAATCAGAAAAATGTTCACAGTTTGGGGCCTGATCATTCTCTTTTCAAGAGTGTATCCTTAGGAAATAAGCTGAGATGCATTTGAGGCTCTGAGCACAAAAACATTCATCACCCGCTGCCCCTACCCGCGTCCCCGTCCTGTGGCACGGCTGGGTTAGGGTTAGGTTTCGGGTTAGGTAGTTGGGCTGTGGGTAAGCCCCACTGCAATAGCTTCCCCCCGGAGCAGCTCACACTTTTCAAACAGGATGAAGGATTCCAGATGTTCTCCTGACCTCCTGATGGTCTAACCTCATGTCCAGCCCTTGCTCCTTTAACCTAAGGGCTATTAACAGGGTTCCATCTGTGTCTCTGCACTCGCTTTGTCTGCACACTGCCCCTCTTACACTTAGGGTGAGTCATGAGTCCGCCTTTTCTTTCGATTCATTCTCATCTAACAGAAATTGTTGGAGATTCGGTGTGCCAGTTTCAGGCTTCCCAAGTGTCAGCACTGGAGCAGTTTTTTCTCTTATTTTTATACCTATCGGTCATTTTAATGGGGATCTGGAAGGAGAGGAATTAGACACTTGTGCTGACATCACATTCTTACCCAGAAGTCCTAGGTTGCTTTTTTAAAACAAAAGAAAATCAGAGGCAGAGAAAGGCAAGGAGTAAGGTGGGAGAGAGAGGGCCCAGGGGAGGGAAAGATCCGTTTGTGAAGCGCCCCTCCGTAATTGTAGATAACTCCCTGCAAGTTTGTCTTCTAGTGTGAATTATTTTAAACACTTTGCCATTTGTCTGAGTCTTAATGAATGAGGATTTTGTGGGAATGGAATTGGGGGTAGGAAGGAAAATTACTGTAAAATAGCAGATTTCTGGGGGAAGAAGAAATTTAAGTGTGATACTATAGTACAGGAACGGGCCTGGCCTGCCTAAGGACTTCTAGAATCTGCAGTCAAGATAACTGGCATCCTGAGAAGCCAAAAGGGAGTGAAATGAACCAAAAAGTAGAATAGGAGGAAAAGTCTAATTGATTTTGTACTCTGTGCAATTTTGCCTACAAATTTGGTGACAGCAACTGCCTTATTTGCAATCCCTGAATCAAATGTTTACCTTGATGAATTGCACTGAGATGTTTGGCTACACAAAAACCATTTCCTCATGGAGAGTTTAATTTAGTTGGCTATTTCAAAAGTGAATATTGAATAGTCACATGCTTTCAAAGTCATGTGTGGATTTGACAGAATACAACCACAGTTTTTTAGTGCCAGAGTTGGTATCACAAAGCCCTTTGGAATATACTGAACTATGCAGTTGTAGTAACTGTATTAATAGTCATCTGAGAGCGACAGCTCTCTCCTCTTCTCTGTCTTCAGTGTGGCATATATTTGATATTCTCCAGGTGCTCTTTGATTCTATACAGCACGTCATAGTGAAGACATCCATGCAGACATGGAAAATTCAGGGTTTTTCTGCTATTATTTTTGAATCACTGATAATCCTCACAAAATTGTCATTCAGTTCAACAAAATTTCTTGTTATAACATTCATAAGATGAGTGTGTGTGTCTGGTGTGTCTGCATGTGTGTATGTGTGCGTGTGTGCATAAGAAACGTTTCTCAAAACCGGGCTAATTGTAATTGGGAAATGCTTAAGGAAAAAAAGAAAGCTGATCAAGGAAATTTTGGTGATGTTTAACAGCTGTTTTGTGGGTACATATCTGTTATATTTTTTAGACCACAATTAAATGTGATTTTAATAGTCATTTGGTATTTAAATAATATGCTATGATTGTCATATGGAATTTTAATTAAATGCACATTTTCTTCTAAAATATGAAGCGTTACCACTGTGAAAAGACCTTTTCTCTCTTAAGAACATATTTAAAAGTAATGTTCCCTGTGATTCAGTAAAGAAAAAATTCTTTTACAATATTATTTATTCTTCTACATTACTCCAGCGTTCGATGAGTCTTGAGGGAATGAAAGGCAAGAATTTTAAACTGAGTAAATGTTCCCCTAATCTCCTAATGAGGATAATGAAAACAGCACACAGAAGGATATGTTTAAGATAAAACACACTTCAAGTAAATAGCATCTAAGAAGCAGCAGTGACTCCTATTCTGTCTCTATTCTGGGCATTTCCTGCATGCCATGTTTGTGAGGCAGTCTCATTTCATTTCTTTACCTTTGTTCTCATTTTCTTTAGGAAACTTTATATCTCATACTCTCCGCCCCTCCTCCAGCACGCAAAGGCTGAGAACTTAGATCTTAGTTAAAAGAGAGCTTGTATTTATACATAAAACTTTGCAAATCACCATTCATTCTTTCCACAGACTTTGGGGAATTTCAATGTTTTGGTGCTTACTCAAGTGACATTTTAAAGACCTCTTTGCCTGCTATCATTTTATAGCATTGTTTTTAAAGCATCCTTTCTCTAGTGTTTTTCTTGTATGACCTCTGCTGCCTGTTCACTTATTCTGACCTGTGCTCTCCAAGTGTCTCCTTGTGACCACAAACTAGGATAGGCCCATGAGGGAAAGATTGCTGTTCACAAGCCAAAACCCTCACACACTCAATGGTGTTTGAAAAATTAAAAACTAAAACCCAAAAATGTGCAGCCCTGCCCCTTCATTCCACCGCAACAGCTCTGGCAGCTGCTTTCTCTTTCTGTCTCTGTTAGCTTTTCATCTTCCTGAGAGTCCAGAAGCCTCCCCGTCAGAAGTGTGTTAACAGCATTTCAGCCCATTTCAGGGTGAAGGACAGTTTGTCATCTAACTGGTGAGTACAAGACAACTTCTGGTTATTTTTTAAAGCCAATTGTTAGCATAATAAGGGGAAATCATTGAACCTCTAGTTGTAATGAAAATGCCAACAAGTTTCTCTCAAATATATTTAACCTTTAAAAGCCATCAGAAGGTCACCTCGGTTTCTAATATTTCTGGTCACCACTTTCTAGCAATAAAAAAGTGTATTTTCTAAGGGTTGTGGGAATTACATAACATACAATTGATTGACTGATTGATTTTTTTTTTTTTGCCCTCAAGTTTTAACCCTCTTAGGGAGAAAGTACATAGACTGAAAAGAATTTGACAGAACGAAGACTCTATCACACGCTGTGTACCCAACCCTGTGTAGGTGAACACAGTGCAAATATCTAATTGGAATCCTGAATGACACCAAAACCCTTTGCTGGAGCTGGGAGCAGAGAGGGAATTATGAGGGGGAGGCAACAGGAAGCGTCACCTGGTCAGGAAGGACTCCCTGAGCCTCAGGTCAGGTGAGAGAATATCTCTTCCCTATGGCCTAAGGAATTCGACACAGGCTGAGCTGAGAGAAAAACAAGAAGCTGGTGTCTGTGAAGCATGGAAGGGTTGCCCATCGAACCAGCAAACGGAGGGGACATAGCAGATATCATGGGGTGGGGTGTGCAACCAAGGAGCAGAAAGCCAAGGAGACAAGGTCATGGAATCGAGTGCCAGAGCGCTCCAGAAGGGAAGCCAGAGCTCTTATGATGCCCTCCAGGCTGCCGCCATGGCCACCAGGGCTGAGGGCTGGGGGGGCACAGAGGGCAGTGTCTGGGAGGCAGTGGCGAGCACAGAAAGCTGGGTGGGAAGGTATCTCTGGACCTGCAGGCACCACAGAATCATATGTGGGGCATGGGCAGATGTGCATAGAGGTCAAAGGAGAGTGAAATAGATCCTGTATATTCCTCTACTGCTTAGATGGTTATAAAGGGGATGCTTTACAATGTAAATATGCTTATAAAGGGGATGAAAAGTGTGTGGAATAAAATATAATATGCCTTCCTTCTTAGCCCTTAGTGAACATTAATAATAGACTACAGAACTCTCAGAACAGAGTTTCAGAATTCTTTTTAACACAGCCAACTAAATCACAAGCAACTGACAAGATATGGCTCCCAAGTTAAACCAATTTGCCATCTCTGCTTCCTCTGTTCTTTGACGTTTAGGAAAATAGCCCACGCATCCTTACCACTTCCAGTTAGTGGCTACCCATGAGTGAGACAGTCACCCTGTGCTGAAGCATTTCAAAGACTCAAAACTCACTCCTTCCTAATTATCTTACTATCATTTATGCCTTGGGGTTGTTTACATCTCCCGTCTCTGTCTGCTGGAAATACTATTCAACCCTCTGCCACCACATGGCTGTTCTTCAGTCCACACCCAGTGGCAGCGCTGGTAGTTTGAAATTAGCCAGCGTGTAAATATCCTGAAATAGGGAAACACTATAAATCAGGGCTTTCTCCCCAACCTGACCCTCAAGAGAGCCAATTATTAAACATTTGCCGATACATCACTGGAGACAGTAGCACTTTGAGGCATGGAAAAAGTTGAAGAAGTAGAAGCCAGACATTTGAAAAGATACTATCTGAGGGGAGGAGTGCAGTAAGACTTTCTGAGAGGACTGGCATTTATATGCTCATCTCTGAGTGCTCCATGGCCACATCAGCATCATTCGCAGGGTCAGCAAAAGGGTAAATTGTCAATGCTTCCGAAAGCACCATTAATCTTACCAAATGAAGAAATAAATGCATCTCAAATGATGGATTTTTCTGTAAACTATCATGGAGAACCCTTGAGGTGATTCTCACAGGAGATATGAATACAGTACAGGTGGCCAGGAAAGGAAAAAAATAATATAAATCAACATGCAGGAACTACAAGAAAAAAAGAGGAATGGAGGTACTACCCATGATATTAAAAAGAGGTCCGTGGAAGATTTCAAAAGTAAGTTTTTTAGAACAAATATTAATGCAAATGAAAAAATCAAAGCATGACATCACTCTTTTTTATAAACAGTGTTTAATAGGTTAGGCCAGTGAATTTCAGTTGTGTCTCCTATATAATTGGGAATCTAGATCAGATACTAAGAAAGGGATCAAGCTGACAGAAGACCGGTTTCCGCTACCCCTCACCAGAGCAACTAATTTTTCTTGTTTCACATTTAGTTTTCTAATAAGATTCCATTTGAAGAAAGGCTACCTCTGCTTTCAAACTGTGGGGGAAAATAATAAAACGAAAGATTGCTCTATCTGTTTAATTGAAATATAAGTTTATAATCAGTCATTACAAGAATACCATCAAGAATTATCACTGAAAATATATTGAAGAATTTATTTCAAACACAATAATTCTAAATTACCTACTTATTCATGAAATCTTGAAAAATGTTGTGCTTCATGTATAGATATTTGTAAGAGACATTAAAATACATAATCGGTTTAATAATTTTTTGCTATCTTTATTGACTTTTGCTATATTTGTTGACTTTTTTTTTTTTTTTTTTTTTAGCAGAAATCAGGTGTGAAAGGTTGAACAAGCAGAAAGGGGCCAGAATATGTGGGATCCTCTACAATTTGAGTCTACGGGTTCAGTTGAGGGTGACATGATTGGATTAGCATTCTGAAAATGCACCCTGATTTAAAGTGGAGAACGTGGAGATTTGAAAAAGCTGTGAATGGATATGGGAAGATTAGTTAGGATACTATTAAAATGGTCCAGACTTACTATGGTGGTGAGGTAGAGATGTATAAAAGTGGATAAAAGAGATGCCTGGGAAGTAAGATGAACAAGTAGTTAAAAGGAAGGAAGTTTAAAGAATGGCTGTCAGGTTTCTACAGTATGCAACTGAATGACGGACTGATTTTTGCAATTGAGATAAGGAATTCTGAAAGACGTATGAGTGGAAAAGAGGTAGATAATGAATCCAAATGGAATATACTGTTGTTGAGATACCATTGAGGTATCCAAAGAAGATTTCAGGTAAGCAATTGGATAGTATGCCTATGGAGCTCACAAAGAGATATGATTATCATGGCACATTTATATTTACATACCATAATTCACCCATTTAAAGTGTACCATTTAATGGTTTATAGTACATTGACAAAATTGTGCAACCATTACCACAGTCAATTTTAAAACCCTTTCATTACCACAAAAAGAAACCCTTTACCTATTAACAATCACCCTTTATCTATTAATCAATTTCTCCAGCACCCTATCCCTAGGTACTACTAATCTACTTTCTATCTCTATGGATGTGCATATTCTGAACATTTCATATAAATAGAATAATATATTATGTGGCCTTTTCTGTCTGGCTTTTTTTACTCAGCATGTTTTCAAGATTCATCCATGTTGTAGCATACTTCTTTTTTTGTTATAGCTGAATAATATTCCATTGGAACATTAGATATACTAGATATACCATATTGTGTTTATCCATTCATTAGGTGATAGATATTTGGGTTGTTTCCTCTTTGGGGCCATTACAAATAAGCTGATATAAACATTCATGAACAAGTTTTTGTGTGTACATATGTATTTATTTCTCTTCATGATATAGTTAGGATTGCACTTTCTAGGTTAATGACAACTCCATGTTTAGCATTTCAAGAAACTGCCAAACTGTACTCCATAGCAGTTAAACCATTTTACTTCTCTTAAGCTGTGTGTAAGGGTTCCAATTTTACCACATCCATGCCAACACGTTATTGTCCATTTAAAAAAGTATAGCTACACTAATGAGTGTGAAGTGCTGTCTCATTGTGATTTTTGATTTGCATTTTCCTAATGATTAAATATGTTAAGCATATTTTCATGTTCTTATTGGCCAATTGCATGTCTTCTGTGGAGAAATCTCCATTCAACTTTTTCCCATTTTAAAATTAAATTATTTGTATTTTTATTATAAACATTCTTTACATAGTCTGGATACATGCCCCTTTATCAGATATATAATTTACAAATATGTTTCTCACTCTCTGTGTTCTTTTCACCTTGACAGTGTCCATTGATGTGCAACATTTTTTAATTTTGATGAAGTCAAATTTTTTTTCTTTGGTTGCTTTGCTTTTGGAATCATATCCAGAAAAAAAAAATCGCCTAATCCAAGGTCACAGAGATTCACACCTATGTCTTCTTAAGAATTTTATAGTTTTTGTTCTTATATTTAGGTCTTTGATTAATTTTGAATTAATTTTTATATATGATGTGCAGTAACAATTTAACTTTTTTTTTTTTTTTGCATATGACTATCAATAGTTGCCCAGCACTATTTGTTGAAAGGACTGGACTGTTTTTTCCCCATTAAATTATGTTGATACCCTTAAAGTAAACCAACTGACCATAAATATAAGATCTTTGTTTCTTGATTCTTAATCCTATTTCATTGTTCTATAAATCTATTCTTATGCCAGTACCACACTCTCTTCTTATGAAGCTATCATGGCTTAGAAGTAAAATTTGAAATCAGGAAGTGTGCATTTTCTCTGTTCCTTTTAAAGACTGTTTTAGCTATTCTGGGTTCCCTACATTTCTCTGTGAAGTTTGGAATCAGCTATTAATGTCTGCAAAAAAAGGCAACTGGATTTTTATAGGGAATTCATTAACTTTGTATATAAATCTGGGGAATGTAACCATCTTAACAATATTAAATCTTTCATGAACATGAAATGTCTTCCTATTAGGTCTTATTTAATTTCTTTCAACAATGTTTTATAGTGTACAGTGTGCAAACCTGCATTTCTTTTGTTAAATTTATTACTAATTATTTTATCCTTTGTGATGCTATTTTTAATGAATATTTAAATTATATTTTGGATTGTCCATTGATAGTGTATAGAAATATAATTTATTTCAAGATTTAGATCTTGTATCCTGCAACATTGCTAAGCTTGTTTATTAGCTAGCTCTAATAGTTGTGTAATGGATTCCTTAGGATTTTGTTTATAAAAAGATAACATAGTCTGAAAATGGAAGTATTTTTACTGCTTCATTTCCATCTGAATGCATTTTTTTCTTTGCTTAATTACCTCGGCTAGAAATTCCAGTACAATGTTGAGTGAAAATGATAAGAGCAGATATCCTTGTCATTTTCCTCCCCTTCATTTTGAAGGATAGTTTTGCTGCATATAGAATTCTTGGTTAACAGTCTTTTTCTTTCAACACTAAATACATCATTCCATTTCTTCTGGCCTCCATGATTTTTGATAAGAAATCAGCTATTAATTTTATTAAGGCTTCCTTGTACATGATGCTTCTCTCTTGCTGCTTTTAAAATTCTTTCTTTGTCTCTTGCCTTTGACAGTTTATGATGTGTCTGGCCGCAGATCTCTGATTTAGTCCTACCTGGAGTTCATTGAACTTCTTGGATATGTAGATTAATGTTTTTCATCAAATTTGGTAAGTTTGGGGCCATTATTTCTTTACTTATTCTTTTGTCCCTTTTCCTATATCCTCTCCTTTTGGGACTTATATTGTGCATATATTGGGACTCTTTATAGTGTCTTGCAGCCCTATCGGGGTTTTTTCCTTCATTCTTTTATTTTTCTTCAGACAGCGTATTCTCCATTGACCTGTTTTCAGATCTGCTGATTCTTTTCTCCATCTGTTCAAAGATACTGCTGAGACCCTCTAGTGAATTTTTTATTTTCATTATTTTACCTTTCAACTGCAGATTATTTTTAATTCTTTTTTTATCATTTATAAATTTTATTGACATTCTCTATGTGGTGAGACATCATTATTACACTTTCTATTAGTTCTTTAGATGTGGTTTACTTTAGTTCTTTGGACATATTTAAAATAACTGATTTAAAGTCTTTGTTGGCCAGGTACAGTGTAATTCCAGCACTTTGGGGGTCCGAGGCAGGAGGATCACTTGAGGCCATCAGTTCATGACAGGCCTGGGAAATATAGCAAGACTTCATCTCTACCAAAAAACACCTTTTTTTAATTAAAAAATTAGCCAGACATGGTGGTGTGTGCTTGTACTCCCAGGAGTTTGAGGCTGCAGTGAGCCATGATTGCACCACTGTACTCCAGCCTGGGTGACAAAGTGGGACCCAGTCTCTAAAAAATAAAAATAAATAAATAATAAGGTCTTTGTCAAGTAAGCCCAATGTCTAGGATTCCTTGAGGAATTAACTGGTTGTATTGACTCTTTTTCTTTTCTTGCATATGAGCCATATTTTTTCTTTCCATATCACAATTTTTGTTGGAAAAATTGGACATTTTAAATCAGAAAATCAGATCTTTCTTCCTCTCCAGGGTTTGTTGCTGTCTGTATTGCTGTTTATTGTTGTTGGTTTTGCTCTCCTGTTTTCTGGTGAATTCCCTGAACTAATTCTGTAAATTCTGCATTCTTTCTCATGTATGCCACTGAAATCTCTGCTTGGTTGGTTTAGTAGTTAGATAGTTATTGGAAAGAGGATTTCCTTAAATGCCTGGAACTAATAAGTCTCCCAGTCTTTGTCAAGGACCTCTGTATGTATGTTGGAGTAAGCCTTCACTACTTAGCTAGGCAGTTTAGAATTGTGCCTTAGCTTTCACTTCCTGCTAGGCAGAACCTGAAGGTTAGCCAGAGGTCAGAACTTAGAGTTTTTTCAGATATTTTCAGAGCATGCACACAGCCTTACACATGCATGTAGCTTTCTAAATTCCCAAGAATATGTCAGAACTTTTTAAAGCCTCCTGTAGAATTCACTACCCAGTCTTTCCTTTTAAATTTTCTGAATAGCTTGTTGTTTACCCCAAATATCACCTCAGGTAGCTCTGATGATAAACAATCACTATTAATTGTTTCTGATAAATGCCCCCATAGAGAAGGTTATTCTAGTGGGTGAGTTTTAAGTCAGGTCAAGAGAAGACAAACTGTAAAAGTGGGGTTTCCAGGGAACTATCATACAGGTCAAATAATGATACTGCTCTGAAATGGAGCTTTGAAAGATCCCTAACACTTTTCTGACCACTCCAGTATCTGCTAGACTGCTGGTTTTCCAGTGGTTGTTTGTTCGTTTGTTTGTTTGGAGACGGAGTCTTGCTCTGTTGCCAGGCTGCAGTGCAGTGGGTCAATCTCAACTCACTGCAACCTCCGACTCCTTGGCTCAAGTGATTCTCCTGCCTCAGCCTCCCAAGTGGCTGGGATTACAAGCACACACCACCACACCCAGCTGATTTTTGCATTTTTAGTAGAGACGGGGTTTCACCACGTTGGCCAGATGGTCTTGAACTCCTAACCTCGTGATCCGCCTGCCTCAGCCTCCCAAAGGGCTGGGATTACAATCACACACCACCACACCCAGCTGATTTTTGCATTTTTAGTAGAGACGGGGTTTCACCACGTTGGCCAGATGGTCTTGAACTCCTAACCTCGTGATCCGCCTGCCTCAGCCTCCCAAAGTGCTGGGATTACAGGTGTGAGCCACTGCGCCTGGCCCCAGTGTTTTTAAAAAGTTAATTTCGACCATGTTTTTCCAGCGTTCTCATTGCTTTTATAGAGAAGAGGCTTTTCAGATGTTTTTCTTCCACCATTTTTCCTGACAACCACGAGGTCATTCTTAAATCATAAAGCCCTTTGGGCATATTTGCTTTAAAAATAGAATATTTTGGCTGGGCACGATGACTCACACCTATCATCCCAGCACTTTGGGAGGCTGAGGCCAGCAAATCACAAGGTCAGGAGTTTGAGACCAGCCTGACCAACATGGTGAAACCCCGTCTCTACTGAAAATACAAAAATTAGCCTGGCATAGGGGAGTGCGTCTGTAATCCCAGCTACTTGGGAGGCTGAGGCAGGAGAATCGCTTGAACCCGGGAGGCAGAGGTTGCAGTGAACCAAGATTGCGCCATTGCTCTCCAGCCTGAGCAACAGCTCGAGACTCCGTCTCAAAAAGCAAAATAAATAAATAAATAAATACAATATTTTTTCACAGACTTGTGAAACATTTCTCTTTCAGCCTGGGCATGGTGGCTCATGCCTGTAATCCCTGCACTTTGGGAGGCTGAGGCAGGCAGATCACTTGAGGCCAGGATTTCGAGACCAGCCTGGCAGACATGGTGAAACCCTGTCTCTACTAAAAATACAAAAAAAAAAAAAAAAAAGTAGCCAGGCATTGTGGTGGGTGCCTGTAATCCCAGCTACTCAGGAGGCTGAGGCATGAGAATCGCTTGAACCTGGAAGGCAGAGGTTGCAGGGAGCCAAGATTGCACCACTGCACTCCAGCCTAGGTGAGAGAGTGAGACTCCATCTCAAAATAAAAAAAAGAAAAGAAAGGAAGGAAGGGAGGGAGGGGAAGAAAGGAAGGAAGGGAGGGAGAGGAAGAAAGAGAGAGAAAGAGAGAGAGAAAGAAAGAAGAAAGAAAGAGAGAGAAAGAAAGAAGAAAGAAAGAGAGAGAGAGAAAGAAAGAAAGAAGGAAGGAAGGAAAGAAGGAAGGAAGGAAGGAAGAAAGGAAGGAAGGAAGGAAGGAAAGAAGGAAGGAAGAAAGGAAGGAAGGAAGGAAGGAAGGGGAAAGATTTCTCTTTGATTATATGTATTACACTATCATGTTTGTTGAATAACTGAAAACTTAAATGCCTTTTAATGGACTTTATATTGGTAGGTCTTCCTGTGGTCCCCTTTGGGTTTAGAGAGCACATTTCTATATTTATAATCTTAAAATGGACCTGATTCATTATGACTTCTCAAATATTTTGTGAGATTAATAGTAATAAGTAAATAAATGCAAACATAGTATAACTATATTAACTCAGATATCTGATAATCTAATTTCAATATTAATTTATTATTAAGAAATTATAAATACCAAATGTGAAAGGAGAAGAGAATCTGGTAATAGAGGTGTTAATTATAATTAATTAATAGTTGTGCCCTTTGTAGATAAGCTTGATCCAGATTATTTTATTTGCCACATCTAAGGTCCAGGATCCAGTGGACTTTTGTTGTCATCTTCATTTTCTTTATTATATCAAATCTGCTATGTGAAATGTAGAATTTGATCTTGGCTTTTAATCAGGTTCTTCACTTAATAACACTAATGCTGGTTTGATTAATTAATTGATTTGTTGGCATTATTTTACCCTCACAAAACTTCTCTGGGATGATTTTACTTTCATTCTATGAAAGCATATTTTACCCTTTTTTTGTGTGTTAAACACTAATGAGTAAGATGCCCTTGTAAAATTGTAACTTTAAAATATAACATTAAGTTTGCTATGAAAATCTCATATATGGAACATTATAGCTTTCTTAAAAAAAGATATATGAAACACCTACTTTAAAGCCTTCCTACCTAAAAGGCTCTCTCTTTTTAATCTTTCTAGGGCTTGAATTTCTCATTCATTTGGTAGCTTAGAGTCCCAGGATTAAGATATGGTGATGCATGGAGGGAGAACCCCACTCTGGGAAGAGAAGAGCAACAGCATCTCCTGTCTCCCTCAGTACAGGCCTTGTGTCAGATTATCTCACGGATCCTCACAAGTACACAGCCTAGGTTGGTATTCTTAATACTGTTCTCAAATAGGGACGCTATTGCTTAAAAAGTTGTATAAACTTGGAAAAGTTCAGTAAATGGTGGATATAAGATAAGAACCAGGAATTTTTTACTTCATAGTCTTCAAAAACATCACACACATTTCAACATTAATCTGCAAAAACCAATGAAGAAGGTAAAGAAGAGTCTATACTTGTTGAGGCCCCGTTATGCCACATATTAGTCAATATTTGACATGTTATGTCAGTCCATCTTATCAACAACATTGTGAGGAATCAGAAATATAAAGAAGTTAAGTAATTTGATAAAAATCACACTTCTAGCAAATGCCTGGCACATAAAAGATGATTAATATCTATTTATTAAGGAGATAAATGAAAGTAGGAGAGGCTGATTTTAGTTCAATGGACTGCCCTCCTGTACCTCCCTAGATTTCCTTAGACAACTTTTTTACCTTCTTTTGGCCTACTCAAGAACCAGATCCTAAAATAATTAGATCCTTGCTTTTGTATGGAAAGGAGATTAGGCAAAAAAAAATGGATATTGCAGAGCCAAGAGCAATAAGCAGGATAAGAGCTTGAAAAACCCTATGAGGCAAAGATAGGGTCTGTGGCAGGCAAAGTCCATGCTTTCCACCTACATCTGCAGACTCCAAAAAATTCACCATTTTCTTAGTCTAAATTTGACTGGTGATTTTGCAAAAATATTTTTTACTTTCATGATCTCAAAAGATTAAAGATTCCAGAGAAGGTGGGGAGAGAACTTTAAAAGTTTGCTTCACAACTCTTTTGGATCAAAGGGATTTTATTTTCCTGGCACTGAAGAACTAAAAGATACATAAAACGGCACAATATTTTATAGGGTTCCTTATGCATGGGCTATTCTTTAAATGCTGAGGAAGGAAACAAATAATGCACCAGACAATTTAATTAAACTGTGTCTAAAATCTGTGCTCCGCTGTATTAGAGGCACCTCCTCAGACTTGTAAACCAGTGGGCCAAAGTCAATTAAGAAGGACACGTCTACAAATGTTTCAGCGATTACCAGTTACTTGCCTCTGACGCCCTCCCCTAATCTCCAGGACATAAATGGTGAACGAAAAATCAGTCACTTGATTTACCTCCAAGATCAATCTGAAGGACAAGTTTAGCACTTAAAACAACTGGTTTTGAAGAAGTGGTGACTTTCAGTAAGTAACAATATAGGATACCATGGTGAAGAAGGGAGAGAAACCAACCCAGGATCAGAGTCAAAGCCCTTCAAAGCTAGTCCTTATCTACCTCCCTGGCCTATTCCCTACCACCTGGGGTATACACTTTCTCTATCTTCTGTGGTTCCCAAGCCAGGGACAGCAGTCACAAAACACTGCCTGCCTTTGCACACAAAGTTCCCTCTGGAATTTGAGGATGTGATTTTCTTCCAACGATCTATTCTAGTTTGTGCTCCCTTCCTCCTTTCCATGAGCCCTCTGCTCCCCAAACTATAAAAATGCCTTGTCCCTCCCAGCCTGGGTCTTTGTAGATGAGGCTATCCATTCCTTTCAGCCTCTTTACTCTGGCCTCATCCCAGAATAAGAACCTAAGACACTTTCTCCCTAGAAGTCTTACCAAATAAGTCCTACTCACTTGCCTTAAATCTTTAACCTCTGAGGACACAGGGCATTTTCTGTTTCATCCATACAGTTTCCTCTAACCATTTTAATTCAAGTTGTATGCTTCCTTACTATAGGTTTTAGGTACAGATTTAACACCCTGTCAGTTCTTCTATTGTCTCTTTCCAGGGTCTTATTTTAACTTTCTGTGATTTAAAAACTCTCTTTGTCATTCTGAGCCCATGTTTCTTTGTATAAGAATTAATTATGAGAAATGACTGATAAAATCACTCATTTTTGAATGATACAATGGTAATTTATAATCGTGGTTGAAATGCTTGAGGTCACATTCTACTCCAGGCTGAAATGATCTGGTTCTTCTTAGCATATTTGATTGTGTAATTAATTTTATTTATTAGGCTTATGTTGGTAAGTTATATTTAAAAGTAAACGATTAAAACTTACGATAAAATCCAGAACTAACAGCTATACCAAGAAACCATTCTGTGTTATACCTGCAATCAATGCTAGGGAAGTTAAGGAATGTAACACTTTGACAAAATTAGAAATGCATTCATCTGTACCAGCTGCAGTTTTAGAGGAATCCAATAAACAATACTTGTTGTGGACTGAATTGTGTCCTCCCAAAATTTGTCAAACTCCTAACCCTCAGTACCTCAGAATGTGACTGCTTCTGGAGACAAGGTCTTTAAAGAGGTAATTAAATTAAAATAAGGTCATCAGGGTGACCCTTAACCCAATGTGACAGGTGACTTAAAAGAAGAAGAGATTAAGACACAGACAGATACAGAGGAAAGATTACATGAAGACTCAGGAAAATGATGCCATCTACAAGCGAAGGAGAGAGGCCTCAGGATAAATCAACCCTACAGACACCTTAATCTCAGATTTCTAGCCTCTAGACTTGTAAGAAAATAAATTTCTGTTGTTTAAGTGATCAGTCTGTGGTGCTTTTTGTTATGGCTGCGCTGGCAAACTAATACAGTGCTCCTTCTCTTCTTTCAAGCTCAATCAAGTGGAAGACAGTAATAGGAGTCAGTCGTATCAAGAGGAAAGCACTATGTCTATGAGATAACTGGTTGAAGTTCATGCCTTTAGTTCTATGGTTCAATGGGCTAGCCTATACCTCTTTTCTAAATTAGACAAACTTTCCTACTCAGTTACTCGTGGAGTCAGATAACCTCAGGCTAGAGTCAGGTCCCTTACTGTGTGGCAGAGAACAGACCAGAATGTGTTCCTGGAAGATATAAAAGAGAAAGATGTTGTTGAGCTCACTTTTTTCTAGCAAATTTACCATTGACATGGGACTGAGGGGTACAGAGAGAGGCCAGGAGTGTTACTAGCAGAAGTCACTAAGAATGGAAACTCCGTTCTTAGTGGGGGATAAGTGCCAACTATCACAATCTGCAGAGCTTTTGTTCTCTTAAGTCATTTGATGTAACCTCAGTGACTGTGGTCACCCACGGATATGACTCTTCCTCTTAGAAGAGGAAAAGAGCAATCTAACTTCCCAGTGCTGATTTTATCTGCATATGATCTCATTCCCATAAATTCTATAGAAGATCATCTGGGTTATCTGGAGAAAGAGAAGACATTCTGTCTCACGCAGAGGCCAGTTGATGTCTATGGTTCAGAATGGAAAGTCAGGAGGTTAATTGTGGAATTGTGTTCAGCATATCTGAAGGGGGTAGGGAGAGTGAATCCTTCTATGCTACTCTCCCAGTGAAGGGCATCTGTGATATTTTAGCTTTCTTACATAACTCAGAACTTTGTGTCAATGGCGTCCCACAAGCTTAAGGTGTCTTTCTTTCCCACCTGCTGAATCCAAGACCGTTAATGCTCATTCCATTTACAGTTTTCTATTGTTGGTCCTGAGTGCAGGCTCCATCCAGTGATTTTATTTCCTATGCTCTGGAGTTACTTACATCCAC
Organism: Gorilla gorilla gorilla; assembly: GCF_029281585.2. Lineage (NCBI taxonomy): Eukaryota > Metazoa > Chordata > Mammalia > Primates > Hominidae > Gorilla > Gorilla gorilla. The sequence continues at coordinate 48,839,476 of NC_073230.2, forward strand.
AAAGCCTACTTCCTGGGATAATTTTGCACTGGTCCCTACATTTGCTTCATGGGGTCAGTCGACCCAGCAGGTTCTTAAACTGAAGGTGCTATTGGCATTTCTGAAGGCTGCCTTCTGAACGCCTAGTGTTGACCACTACATATCTCTGCCACATGTACCTCAGTTTTTAATATTACAGTAATGAAGTAACATAAATTTCTGTTACTCTTTTTATGCAGTAGAGTCCTGTGTGTTCAATGTGAATTTCTCCAATTTTTTAGGAGGAACTTTATTCGAACAACTAAGTTTGTTGCTATCTTTTTTCTCTAGCATATCTCTAGTTAGCACGTTCGATGGATCTGAGTGGTTTTTTTTTAATCTCTCTGTTTTTTTCTCCCTTTGCTCTCAGACTGAGACAGTGAGTTTTGCTTATCTGTTCGTTTTTAAATATGCTTTTTGTTGTTGTTGTTGTTGTTTTTGTGGTTTTTTGTTTGTTTGGTTGGTTGGTTTTTATTCAGGAGGTACATGTGCAGGTTTGTTGCACTGATGCTGAGGTTTGGGCTTTAATTGAACCCATCTCCCAAATAGTGAACATAGTACACAGTAGATAGTTATTCAACCTTTGCCCTCTCTCTCCCTCTTTTGGAGTCCCCAGTGTTTATTGTACGCATCATTATGTCCATGTGTACCCAATGTTTAGCTCCAAATTATAAGTGAGAACATGCAGTATTTTGTTTTCTGTTACTGTGTTAATTCACTTAGGATAATGGCCTCCAGCTGCATCCAGCTTGCTGCAAAGGATATTATTTTGTTCTTTTTTTATGGTTACATAGTATTCCATGGTGTTTATGTACTAAATTGGGTAAATTTTCTTTATCCAATCTACTGTTGATGGGTACCAAGGTGGATTCCATTCCTTTGCTATGTGAATAGTGCTGTAATAAACATGTGAATGCATTTGTCCTTTTGGCAGAATGATTTACTTTCCTTTGGGTATATATCCAGTAATGGAATTGCAGGTTGAATGATAATTCTATTTTTAATTCTTCAAGAAACCTCCAAACTGCTTCCACAGGAGCTGAACAAATGTTTGCCTGAGAGCTAAGACTAAAGATAAGCCCTGCCCACAAACACAGAATTAGAAGTTGAAAATTGAGGGGAGATGGTGATTGGGGAAAAAAAAAACCATGTAGAAAGTCATATAGGAAACCTTTCATAAGGTTTCAAATGGACAATAAGATCACCAAATATTTGAAAAAAATCAAATACAAAATAAAAGACAGATATTCATATGCAATTACTGACTATGAGAAATAGGTATTTATTATTCAAATATAGGATGAAAACATTTTAGAAAATATAACTAATATCATCAGGAAATGTCAAATATAATGGATCTGTAAAATAGAAAGAGATTTCATTTTTTTAAATGAGCATCATAGTATCAGAAAGAGTTTATGGAAATCCAAGTATAATCCCGAAGTCCTAAAAATTAAAGCCAAAGAAACTACCCTGAAACTAAAATAAAAATATCAGAAAAAGAAAATATAAAAGAAGAGTTAAGAAACATCAGGGATAAAACCAAAAGTTCAACATCTGTCTTATAGGAGTTCCAGAAAAAGAAAACAGAAAGGAGGAAATATAAAGAGGGAGGAGGAAGAGAAGAAGGAAGAGGACATGGGAGGACTAGAAAAGGGGGGAGGAAAAAAAGATTTCTTAAAGCCTAAGAAAGACGCTAGTGTTTACATCAGAAAGATAGTAGAATAAGAGGTCACCAGCCCATGTCCCACCAAAAAAAACAAATATTTGGCTGCTATCCTTGGAATGAACTGTCTTTTTGGAAACTTTGGAATCTAGGTAGAAGGTTGCAAAAGCCCAGTAGAGACCAAGACCAAGGAGGGTTGCTTTGAGAAAGCAAGTCCATGCACCACTAGCAGGCCTGCCATCTGTGGTTCTGGCTACAGACCAGAAGCAGTCATATCCCCCTGGCCAAGGGACCCAGGAGTATCCAGGCCTCTAGGTCACAAGCATGCTGACTTCAGACCCAACTGTGTTGTCTTAGGAAAGTCTCATGACTTTACTCCAGCCCCACTCTACATCGATCACAAAGAACCAGACAAATGTGACACTACCAAAAGAAACTAATAAAAGCTTTAGTAACCAACCCTAAAGTAAAGGACCGATTGACAAAGAATTCATGAACTGATTGACAAAGAATTCAAAATAAATGTGTTAAACAAACTCGATGAGCTACAAGAGAACAGAGATAGACAACTAAGTGAAATTAGAAAAATAACACATGAATGAAATAAGAAGTCTGTCAAAGAAATAATAAACATTAAAAAGATCCAAATAGAAATCCTAGAGCTGAGAATAAAATGATTGGCCTGAAAAATGTAATAGAGAGTTTCAACAGCAGACTCAGTCATGGAGGAAAATAAACAATGACTGAACTCAAAGACAAGTTATTTGAAATTATTAAGTTAGAGGGAAAAATGATTAAAAAGGGTGAGGAAAGCTTATGTGACTAATGGGAACATTAAGCGAACCAATATATACATTATGGATGTCCTAAAAGAAATAGAGAAACTGAAGGGAAAAGAAAGCTTATTTAAAGAAATAATGACAGAAAACTTCCAAAACCAGAGAATAGAATTGAACATCCATAGTCTTAGTGCCCAGAAAATCCCCAATAGGCTAAACATTAAGAGATCTGCAGATACAATGCAATTCTTATGAAAATTGCAGTGGCATTTTTCAAAGAAATAGAAACAACAATCATAAATTCATATGAACCAGAAAGACCCCAAGTAGCCAAAGCAATTTTGAGCAAAAATAACAAAACTAGAGGCATCACACTTACTGATTTTAAATTATACTATAAAGCTACAGTAATCAAAATGGTACAATACTGGCATAAAACCAGACACATAGATCAATAGAATGAAATTAACCCAGTCAACTAATTTTCAACAAGGGTAAAAGAATATGCTATGAGGAAACGATACTCTCTTTAATAAATGTGCTGGTAAAACTGTATATCCACATGCAGACTAATGAAATTTCACCCTTATCTCACACACAGTATAAAAAAATCAACTCAAAAAATGAATTAAAGACTTAAACATAAGACCACAAACTGTCAAGCTCCTGGAAGGAAACAAAGAGGAAAACATTGGTTTAGGCAATGACTTTTTGGATATTACCCCAAAAGCACAGGCAACAGAAGCAAAAATAGACAAGTTGAACTGCATGAAAATAAAAAGCTAAGCACAGCAAATGAAAAAAATCAACACAGTGAGACAACCTACAGTATGGGACAAAATATTTGCAACCCGTGTATCTGATAAGGGCTTACCATCTTAAGTAGATGAGGAACTCCCACAACTCAATAGTAAAAATTTTTTTAAAAAAGTTAAAAAGTGAGAAAAGGACCTGAATAAACATTTCTCAAAAGAAGATATACAGATATGAAAAGGTGCTCAGCACCAATCATCTTGGAAATGCAAATCAAAACCACAGTGAGGTAATAACTCACACTTTCTAGAATGATTGTAATCAAAAAGACAAAAGGTAACAAGTGTTGATGAGAATATGAAAAAGGGGGAACCCTTACACATTGTTAGTGGGAATGTATATTGTTACAACCATTACGGAAAACAATGTGCAGTTTCCTCAAAAAGTTAAAAATAGAACTAACATGATCCAGAAATCCTACTTGTGGGTATGTATCTAAAAGAATTAAAACCAGGACTCAAAAAAATACCTGAACTCCTAAGTTCATTACAGCATTATTCACAATAGCCAAAATACGGAAACAACACAAATGGCCATCACTGGATGAATGGCTAAAGAAAATGTGACTTATATATTCCATGCAATATTATTCCACCTCAAAAAAGAAGCAAATCCTGACATATGTGAAAACATGAATAGACCTAGAGGATATTATGCTAAGCAATGCATGATCTCACTTATATGTGGAATTTAAAATAATCAAACTCATGGAAGCAGAGAGTAGAAAGGTAGTTGACAGGAGCTGGAAGTGGGAGAAATGGTGAAATGCTGGTCAAAATGTCAGCTATACCGAATGAGTAAGTTCTGGTGATCTACTGTACGGCATGGTGACTGGAATTAATAATACTGTATTATATACTTGAAATTTTCTAAGAGAGTAGATCTTAAGTGTTTTCATCACCAAAAAAAAGTGATATTATGCTAGGTGATAGATACATTAATTTGCTTGATTGTGGTAATTATTTTACTATATATGTCTATCAAAACATCACATTGTACACCTTAAGTATATATAATTTTATTTGTCAATTATACCTCAATAAAGCTGGAAAAGTAATTTAAAAAAGAAAGATGCTAGTCTCCAAACTGCAATCAAATCCCACTCTTAGACACATCTTAGGATAACAAAAATTTTGAAATATCCTGAAATCTTCAGAAGAGAAGGGGTATCCATGTTTATTTACAAATGAACAGCAAGCAGATTACTAGTGTCCTTATGAGAATGCTAGATGGAAATAAGCCAAGTTCTAAGAGATATGAGTTTTGTATCTAAAATTCTATGGCCAGCACAACAGTCAGATTTTTGTTTTATACACCCTTTCTGAAAAGTATTCCTGTGAATGAAACTGGATCTATGAAAAAAAGAAGCATGAGGTCCAAGAAAGAGGGAAACTATGCTACAAAGAAAATGAAATCTCAGGGCAACAGCTGTTTAGTCAGTCAAAACTGGAAATGAAGACTAAAGGTTCTGAAAAAGTCACTTTAAGAAGAAAGTGGATATTATTCAACAAGCTGAGAAAAAAGTGATATGCCAAAGTTGATTTTTAATAAGTGAACATTCACTGGCAGAGACTGTTTTGCTATCCGAACAGAAAAGATCTGAGTGTGGGTATGTGCACGTGTGTGTGTGTGCGTGCGTGTGTGCACACGTGCATGTATGCACACTTCTCAGAATAACAAAAGAACATGCAAAGTGTATCTGGGAAATCAGTGCTAGCATTAGATTAACCTGTAAATTTTATTATGTCCTGTAATCAGTGTAAAACCTGAAGCTTTAGAAATGGACTTAAAGTGGTAGGAAAATGAAATGGCATAACAGCACACAAAAGCAACAAGTAGAAAGGAAGCTAATAAGAATTTTTATGTAGGCCCATGGGAAAGTTGTTAATATTTGTTGAGCATTTGTGATTTATTGTTAGTTACCTTATGAGCTCTTTTTCAGTCATCATCAGTTTAATCTTCACAACAATATTTTGAAGTGGTTATGATTATCCCAGTTTTACTTATGAAGTGGTTGAGTAACTTGCCCCAGGTCACAAAATGGTAAGTAGCAAAATCAGCCTTCTTGAACAGGCCTGATTATTATTAAAAATTCCAGGCTTTCTCTTCTCCATTCTACCTGCATAAGGGATACATAAACTTAATTTAGCACATGCGAGGCTTTAATTATGACTGACGAAGGACACAAGAGTCATTTCAAATACTTCCTTAATAGTTTGAAATCCAATATGACTCATGCTGGGGCATCCTCAGGAAAAAGAAATATTTCCTTTCCTTTGTACACAGCAATAAAATTTCATCTAAAATTCTTATCCATATACCTCAGGAAAAACTTTACAAAATCAGAGGAAGATCAGGAAAAAGCAATTAAAATGACCAAAGGGCTAGATGGGCCATTATATAAAGTTAGATTGAAAGGATTGTGAAATGATTGGTATGAAGGAAATCATTAAGACTGTAAACAAGAATGTTCATTAGATCAAGCAGATGTCTCAAAACGCTTTTCAAAAGGGAAAATTTAGAAAAAGTAAAGGAAGAAATAACCCAATTTTAAAAGGACAAAAGACTTAGCATTGTTCCAAAGTTGTACAAATGACCAAGAAACCCATGACAACATGTTCAACATCATTAGTTTTCAAGGAAATGCAAATCCAAGCCATAAGGAGATAACACTTCATAACCAGTAGGATGGCTATAATAAAAAAGACAATAACAGGTGTTGGCAAAGAGGTACAAATATAAGGACCCTCATTCTTTGCTTGTAGGGAAGTAAAATGGTGAACTCACTTTGGAAAACAGTTTGTCAGCTCCTCAAAAATATAAACATAGAATTATGATATTACTCAGCCATTCCATTTTCACATATACATCAAAATGAAATGAAATATGTTCACAAGGAAAAATTGCACATTAATGTTCACAGTAGCATTACTCATAGTAGCCAAAAAGTGGAAACAAGCCAAACATCCATTAACTGATAAATGTCCCCTTTACTCTTCCCTTTGCTTTTTCCAAGTGGGACTATCTCCCCATAGCCCCCATAGCTGGGAACGTGCTGGGTCACACTTGAAGTCAGCATGTCTCAGAGTCTCTTTCAAGGCCCATGGCAAGTACTACCTGCTGCTGATTATTCAGGGCCCAAGGGCTCTTTAGTCACAAGGTTATGAATCCTGCCAGGACTGGGTCCTCCCCTTCAAGGCAGTAGGTTCTCTACTGTCCCAGGGTGTGTCTCGAAATATTATCCAGGAGCTAGGGTCTGGAATTGGTGCCTCATGACTCTGCCCGGTGCCCTATCCCACTGTGGCTGAGCTTGTATCTAAGTTGCAAGATAAAGTCCTCTTTGCTCTTCCTTCTTCTCTGCTTAAGCAGAAAGAATGAGTCTCTTTCAGAGGTGTGAGCTGCACCGCCTTGGTTTGGGAGTAGGGTGGCACAAGCACTCCCTTAACTGCCCTAGTTCATGTCTCACTTTGGAAAATATGCCCCCCAAGTCCACTGGTTCCAAGCCCAGCGCAGCACTAGGACTTGCCTAGGAGTTGCAGTCCTTGTGGCTTAGACCGCCTTTCAAGTTTATTTAGAACCCAGAACACTTTAGCCCACAGTGGTAAGGCTTGCAAAACTGAAGTTCCAATGGCTAGGATGGGCGATTCTCCTCTAGTAGGGCTTGTCTAAATGCTCCCTCCTTAAGCATCAGCTGTGTTCTGCCCAGTGTTGGCAGCAGTGAGTTCTAACGCAAAGTCCCACAATCACTGCACTCTCCCTCCCCAAAATGCATAGATTCTCTCTCCACAGCACATGGCTGCTGCTGGGTGTTGGGGGAGGGGTAGTGTTGGCAATTCAAGGCTGTCTTTCCTACCCTCTTTAGCGTCTCTTTCAGCGCTATGAAGTTAAAACCAGATAGTACGGTCACTTACCTGATTTTTGCTTCTTATGATGGCTAACCAAATATCACCAAAATATTCAACTTAAATTTGTTGTTTCTGCAGGAAGGATGACTATGAAGGCTTCCATTTGGCCATCTTGCCCCTCTCCATTTTCTGTTTTTAGTTTTTAAAGAAATCTTCTTACTTTTTTCCATAGTGGCTGTACTAGTTTAGATTTGCACCAACAGTGTATAAGAGTTCTGCTTTCTCCATATCCTCCCCAACATCTGTTATTTTTTGTGTTTTTAATAATAGTCATTCTGACTGCAACAAGATCTCATCGTGTTTTGGTTTGCATTTCTCTGACAATTTGTGATGTTGAGTATTTTTCCATATACCTGTTAGCTATTTGTGTGTCTGCTTTTGAGAAATGTCTATTCATGTCCTTTGCCTACTTTTTAATGGGATTATTTGGGATTTTTTTCCTGTTGACTTGAGTTCCTTGTGTATTCTAGACATTAGCTGGGATATTAGTTGAATTAAGAGTTTGTGAATATTTTCTCCCATTCAACCAGTTATCTCTTCATTCTGTTATTTCTTTTGCTGTGCAGAAACTTTTTAGTTTAGTTAGATCCTATTTGTTTATTATTGTTTTTGTTGCCCATGCTTCTGAAGATTTAGTCATAAATTCTTTGCTTAGACCAATATCCAGGAGAATTTTCCCTAGGTTTTCTTCTAGTATTTTTATAGTTTTGGGTCTTATGTATAAGTTTTTGATCTGTTTTGAGCTGATTTTGGTTTATGGTGAGATAGGTGTCCAGTTTCATTTTTCTGTGTTTGACAAACTGATTCCAGAGTATATATGGAGAGTCAAGAATATCCAACACAATATTGGAGGAGGAAAATAAAGTTGGAGAACTGACATTACTCAACTTCAAGACTTACTATAAAGCTACAGTAATCCAGACAATAGGGTATTAGCAAGATAACAGACAGATAGGTCAGTGGGACAGAAGAGAGAGCCCAGAAATAAATCCACATAAATATAGTCAATTGATCTTTGACACATGAACAAAGGTGATAAAATGGAGCAAATGTAGTATTTTCAACAAATAGTGCAGAGACAACTAGGCATCGAAATGCATAAAAATGAATATATTCACAATAGCCAAGATATGATATCAACCTAAGTGTATATCGGTGGACAAATAGATAAAGAAAATGTGGTATATATATACAGTGGAATACTATTTAGCCTTTTAAAAAATAAAAACCTGTAGTTTGTAACAACCTGGAAGAACCTGGATAACATTATTTTAGTGAAATAAGCCACGCACAGAAAGGCAGTTAACATATGATCTTACTTATATGTGGAATCTAAAACAAACTCATAGAAGCAGAGAGTAGAATGGTGATTACCAGAAGCTGGGAGTAGAGGGTAGATTGAGGAGATGTTAGTCAAATGATATAAAATATCAGTTAGACAGGAAGAATAAGTTCAAGAGATCCACTGTACAACATGGTGACTATAGTCAATACCAATGTATTATATATACTTGAAAATTGCTAGGAGAATAGATTTCAGGTGTTCTCACCATAAACACAAAAATAAGTATGTGAGGTAATGCAGATGTTAATTGGCTTGATTTGGCCATTCTACAAAAAATACATATCAAAACATCAAGTTGTACACCATAAATATATACAATTTTTGCCAAGAAACATAAATATAAAGCAAATCTAGATATAGAGCATGCACCCTTCACAAAAATTAATGCAAAATGGCTTACAGACCTAACTGTAAAATATAAAACTACAAAACTCCTAGAAGATAACACAGGAGAAGATCTACACGACCTTGGGTGTGACAATGACTTTTTAGATATAACATCAAAGGCATGATTCATGAAAGAATTGATATGCTCTACTTTATTAAAATTAAAAACTTTTCAGAAAAAGACTACCAACAGATGAAAAGACAAGCCACAGACTGGGTGAAAATATTTGCAAATACTGAGAATTCTAAAAGTATTTACACATAGAATTCGCAGCAAAATGAAAACTATCACAATGCACGTAAAACAATCAAAAGAAATATTACAGTCCTTACTCCTAACAAAAACAAAACTCCCACAAGCACACACCCAAGACAAATTTTATGTGAATGGAAAATCAGTTGTTCAAGTCCTTTAAAAAAAAAAAAAAGAAGTCATTGCAATATTATTTCATTGATGTTGAGAGATGATGAGCAATTGTTTGTTCAATGAACATTCAAGTAGCATAGTTTATCAAAGAGTCTCACCACAGCGCAGTTTTATGTGTGCTGCACAGCTGGAAGCAAAAATGCACACAAAAGAGAAAAAACAAACCACAGAACTATTCAGCTGAGACAGTCAAGCAGCAATGAAAGCAGTCTGGATTTTTTTTTTTTTCCTTTTCCACATAAAGATACCATTTGGTTGAATAAACAGGGCATTCTCTGCATTTAAAATAAACTTAATTTTCAAACAGCAGAGGGAAAGGGGGAAATGAAACTAAACCAAACATAAAACAAAACCAGAGATCGCTAAGAAAGGGACTTCAAATCAAATTTTTATTTTAATTAAGACAACACCCAACAATAGAAATCTGAGAAGGACGTTGATACAAAAAACACCTTTTTCTTCAAATTCAACTAATCAATTCATGAGAATGGCATCCAACTACCTACATATGGAAAAGATCTTTGTGTGCCCAAGTGGACAATGTGACAAGGGAAGCTTTTGTTGTTGAGGAGTTGTGGTGGTTACTTACAGAAAACCTAAAAACAACGTGTGCTTCCCTTCTCTCTAACTCATAACTACAACCCAGGAGGTTATAAAAACAAACGCACATTCTTCCGAGTCTAAACAACTCCTTTGAAGTATCTTGTGCCACAAGAAATGCACCTCTGTCCCATTCTGGAAAGAGGGCATAGGAAGATTACTGGAAGGACTCCTCTGAGGAGGGAAAGGCTTTCTTGCATATTTTAGAAATCCGTGGCTGCCTCAAGGGATGTCCATTATTCTAATCTTGCCAAAACCTCAGTTGCTTCTCAGGCTCTGGCCAAAAGGCAAAGCTTCTCCAACATGTTCTGATTATTGGATTAATCTTTGCTCACTCAATCTTTGTTGATTCATCACCTTCTTTAGCAAAGGATATCAGCACTAATCAGACCAAACTATGACCACAGTCTGCCTCTTTTACCTTAAGGAAATGTAACTTTCCAAAGCTAGACAGTAGGGGATAAACAGGAAATATGACCAACTTGAAACTGGGAGGTGAAGCACTTCCAGCAAGTGAGCTAAGATATTCATGACTGCCCCAATTCCTATAGCAATGAGAGGCTAAAGAGAAAGCAGGAGCGAGCCCAAGAAAAGCAATGCTCAGATTTCTCCTCTTCTGGCTGTATGAACTTCTTTGAAGCTTTAAGAATTAGCTAGAACAAAAGGTAATGGCTCTGAGAAGTGGAGATTTTTCTGGCAATAGGAAAAAGAAAAACTGAGCCTAAAGAATAGATGAATTTGTGAATGATTTGTTTCTAGGAATGTAGACTTAATGATTCCTTCCCTACTCTCTATCTACCTTTCTCTTTTGCTTATGTAACACTGAAAGAAGAAAGAAGAGCTAAGGATTTTTTTAATTAACAATTTTTAAATTTTTTAAAACAGAATGTATTTGCTTAAAGTGGAGGGAACAGCTTAAAAGTTCTGTAGTATTTTTAATAGTCTTACAGAATTAGTAAAACAGAGATTGGAATCTAGGGCTCAACAAAATGAGATGGCCTTGGCAAACCCCCAATGCTTTGTTTGAGGACTCAAAGAGTTAATCTTAGAATTAAAAATAAAGGGATGTAGTCAGCTTCTTGCAGAAGATTTGTCTCAGCTTGGAATCATCATTAGATTAAGATAATCCCATTTTTCTAAAGTATCAGGCTTCCTAGAGTGATGGCCTCACACATCTGACAAACATAAATTCTCTGTGGCAAAGAATAACCTTATGGTAGGCTTCAAATTATTTTTATAAACTACTTTAAAACTATATTTTTCAACACAGTTCAAAGTAACCAAACATACCAGGAGACAAGATATCATAAAAAGAAAGGCAGCAGGAAGAAAATGGTAGAAAGGCCGGGTGCGGTGGCTCATGCCTGTAATCCCAGCACTTTGGGAGGCTGAGGCAGGCGGATTGCTTGAGCTCAGGAGATCGAGACCAGCTTGGGCAACACAGTGAAACGCTTGAACCTGGGAGAAGGAGGTTGCAGTGAGCCAAGATCGTGCCGCTGCATTCCAGCCTGGATGACAGAGTGAGACTCTGTCTCAAAAAAAAAAAAAAAAAAAAAGAGAGATCGAGGCCATCCTGGCCAACATGGTGAAACCCATCCCTACTAAAAATACAAAAATTAGCCGGGCGTGGTGGGGTGGTGGTGGTGGGCGCCTGTAATCCCAGCTACTCTGGTGGCTGAGGCAGGAGAATCGCTTGAACCTCAGAGGCGGAGGTTGTAGTGAGCTGAGATCATACCACTGCACTCCAGCCTGGTGACAGCGCGAGACCCCGTCTAAAAAAAAAAAAAGATAGAAATAGATTATATATGTTGGGGTTATACAAGGCGGATTCTAACATAATGCTCCTTAATAAGCTTAAGGAGATAAAAGTAGGATAACCAATTCATTCCAATTTGTCTGGAATTTTCTGAGTTTTGGTATTGAAAGTCCTGTGTCCCAGGAAGTCCCTCATTCCTGGTAAACCAGGAGGGTTGGTCACCCTAGAAAAGAAAATGTTGAGAATTTCAGCAAAGAACTAAAAAATATAAGAATATGTAAACTCTATACATGGAAAGTACTATAACCGAAATTAAGAACTTGATAAATGGGTTTAATAGCACATTAGGCACTCTGAATAGAGAAATAGTAAAATGAAGACAGATCGGAAAAAATATCTAGAAAGAAAAAATATCAAAAAGGAAGATAAAAGAAACAAAAATACTAAGAAGAGGACAAGGAGTATAGAGAAGAGGCCTAAAATACATGTAATTCGAGTTGCAAAAGAAGAGCGGAGAGAAACTGGGTCAGCCTCAATATTTAAAAATATAATGGTTGAGAATATTTATGGTTTGATTAAAGACATCAAGCCATAAATTGAAAAGCGCCATGAACCACAAGCAGGAGGAAATAGAAGGCCCATCATAGCAAAAGTGCTGAAAACGAAGGAAAAGAGAAAATTTTTAAGTTGCCAGCAAAAATAAGAGAGGACTTACTGTCAATATATAGGCACTTTACCTGATATCTAACTTCTAAAAAGAAATAATAAGATTCAAAACAATTTTAAAAACATCCCTGAAGACATAAAAGATAAAAACCTCCAGGACATCTATAGGACAGTATCGGTCACCTACATCTAAATCTTTTAATAAATCCTTCTAAAACTATACAGAAAAACAAGGAGAGCAAATGAATTGACATGTAACTATGCTTAGTGCATGACAGAGGATATTACAAACATAAAGTTCCATGCGAGTTGGAAAACAAACACTTCAAATCCAGCAGAGCCAGCTTCAGTGCACGTACTACAGTAGCAACAAAGGAAGTCTGAAAAATTAAATAAATAAAGTGCATTATGATGTTAACAGTGATGAAAATTAAATCACACAATCTTCCAAAAATGAGTTCAACACTGAATGGAGAAATTCTTAGAACAGGTCTGAGACCTGGCAGATTTCCCTGAAATGGGGGTAATAGAAAGAGAAAAGAGTGTCGAATCAGGGGTTGGGTTCTCAGGAAGGTACCACTCTGAGGTCAGAGAGAACTTCAAAGTGGTGGTAGTACTTTTTAGTCTTGGTGACCATGGGAAAGAATTATAAGCAGTGAAAATTAAGGTCCTACCAAAAAAAAATTCTCAAATTCAGAAGACATACACACTTTTCCAAGCCACACCTCCTCCTCCACAAAAAAGAACACCATCTTTTTTAAATTGCACTTTATTATACCAACGAAGGATGTTCATAAGAAACCTGGTAATCCACCCAGACCCATCATATCTGCCTACTATTGTTCGGCAGAAATAAATACATTTTAAAATGCACAGAAAATAGCAACAATATCTATGCAAGTTAGTATTAGAAAAAAAACATAAAGTGAGAATCAAGTATTTCAGCTGATGAAAATTCTCACCATAAGACATCCATAAAACACAACACCTTAAACTGAAATAAATATCTTTAAGTGAGTATTTTCAGATGTTTTTAGGTTGTAGTAGAACATTTTAAAAACATAAAGCAAAAAAGACATAAAAACATAACCATAAGAAACAAGAGTTGACAGAACTCAGAAGATACTAAGAAAAGACAAAATTTTCTGAAAATGAAAAAACTGGAAGATGTCAAAGGGAGAATAGATCCAATGAAGCTATAATAAGAGGAATTGAGAAGAAAAATGAAAACAACTGAGTAAAAAATAACATAATCATGTCAGAAATACATAGAATCAAGCCAGACATGGTGGCTCACACCTGTCAGGTAAAACCCGGTCTCTATGAAAAAACAAAACATAGCCAGTTTTGTTGACACTCACCTGTAATCCCAGCTACTCAGGTGGCTGAGGTGAGAGGATCACCTGAAATTGGGGAGACTGAAGCTCCAGTAAGTTGTGATCATACCACTGCACTTCAGCCTGAGTAGTGGAGTGAGGCCCTGTCTCAAGAAGAAAAAAAGAAAAGGCAAAAAAGAAGGAAAGAAAGAAAGAAATAGAATGAGACTGAAAGAATTGGATATAAAAGACAGGCAAAGAAGATCCGACAGATATAATGGGAATCCTAAAGAAAAAGAAAATGAAAGCAATGGAACTGAATAAATACTTAAAACCACAATAAATAAAATTTCTGTAAAGAAAAGAATACCAATCTATACTTGAAGGAGCCATCCATGTTCCTAAAAATTTTACTTGCCAAGATATTCCATAATAAAATTATTAGACTTAAAAGAGAAAAGTGATTCTGTACCAATAGACAAAAGACCAAGTGACTTACAAAGGAAAGATCTGTAGGTTATTGAAAGATACTGCAACAGAAACATACAAAGAAAGACATCCATCGTGCAATATTTTCAAGAAACGAGTAAAGAAAATGTGAATGAAGAACTTTATATCTGACCAAGCTGTCCATGAAATACCAAGGCTATTTTATATGTGCACAATCTCAGGATATGTTGTACTCACAAGCTATTCTTAAGGAAGCTACTAGAGGACAAGCTTTATATAATCAAGAGATAGCCAGATAAGCTTTAGCAAAGGAGTGATAATAATCGAATATGTTTAAGTCTAAGGCTAAAAGAAAGATGGGGACAAAGAAGAAAAAATAGTATAAAATATTATATGTTATGACAAAGTAGGAACAGCTAAAATAAATGGAAAGACACAGAAGATAAAAAGAATAAATTAGAAAAGATAAAACTATTTCATAGATAATTTGTGGGAGTCAAATAATATCATTTAAAATAGACAAAACTGAATAGTAGAAGTCTAAGTAAATAAAACTAAGTACTAAGGACATTATATAATATAATAGCAATAGTAATAAGATAACTAATATGACAAATATGACACCAGACACCAAAGTTGCCAATACCTTCATCTTGGACTTCCCAGCCTTCAGAACTGGAAGAAATGAATTTCTACTATGTATAAATTGCTGAGTTTATGCAATTTTGTTATATCAGCAGGAATGGACTAAGATACAGCCTGAACTGAATAAAACAATACGTAATGTTATAAAAATCCTAAACAATAATCATTAAGGTAGTACATTGGGGGTATGTATTGAAACTTTCATATTTATGAAGTTTTGTTAACTTTTTCTAAAGCATAAATGGACCAATCACAGAGACACACTATATCTTATTAGAGCACAAAGAAAATTTCAATACATTATAGGCAAGTTCTAAGGAAAAATTAATAGCAAAATTCTAAAGCCATTAAAAATATTTTTTAAAACCTCTCTACTAAACAACTCATGTGAAAAGTGAAAAAGATTGAAATTGCAGAATGTCTAGCATATGATAATAACACTAAATATTGGATATATAGAATACAAATAAATAAGGAAAATTGATAGCCTTAAACAATAGCCTTACAAAAATAAAAATTAAAGAATAAAGGTGTAAATATTAAATCATAACCTCTGCTGAACTAAAGAAAAATGTAAACCAAAAAGAACAGAAATAAAAGCAGAACGAATATGGTAGAAAATAGAGAAATAATACAACTAATGAATAAATGAAAATGCTCTTTCATTGAGGAAAAAAATCATCAATATAGACAAACTACTGGGACACATATTTAAGGAAAAATAAGAAATGCACTGGGTGTGGTGGCTCACACCTGTAATCCCAACACTTTGGGAGGCCGAGGTGGGCAGATGACAAGGTTAGGAGTTTGAGACCAGCCTGACCAATATGGTGAAACCCCATCCCTACTAAAAATACAAAAATTAGCTGGTCGTGGTGTTGTGCACCTATAGTCCCAGCTACTCAGGAGGCTGAGGCAGAAGAATCTCTTGAACCCAGGAGGCAGAGGTTGCAGTGAGCCGAGATCACACCACTGCACTCCAGCCTAGGCGACAGAGCGAGACTCCATCTCAAAAAAAAAAAAAAAAAGAAATGACAAAGGACCAATAACCATTAAAATAAATGACATTTTCAAAATTATAGGCACTACTTTGCACTACTCTGTAAATAAATTTGAAAACCAAGATGAGCTGAAATGCATCTTGATCATGGTGAATGGTCCTTTTAATGTGCTGTTGAATTTAGTTTGCTAGTATTTTATTGAGGATTTTTGCATTTATGTTCATCAGGGATATTAGCTTGTAGTTTTCTTTTTTGTCATTTCCTTGTTGGTTTGAGTGTCAGGGAAATGCTGGCCTCGTAGAGTGAATTTGGAAGTATTCCTTACTTCTCATTTTTTGAAATAGTTTGAGTAGAATTGGTATTCTTTAAATATTTGGTAGAATTCAGCAGTGAATCTGTCAAGTCCTGAGCTTTCTTTGATGGGAAACTTTATATTATTGCTTTGATCTTGTTATTCATCACTGGTCTGTTCAGGTTTTCTATTTCTTCATGATTTAAACATAGCATGCTGTATGTGTCCAGGATTTTACCTATTTCTTCCAGGTTTTACAATTCGTTGGTGTATAGTTGGTTGTTCATGGTAATCTCTTGTGATCCTTTGTATTTCTGTGATATCAGCTGCAATGTGTCCTTTTTCTCTCTAATTTTATTTAGTTGAGTTTCTATTTTTTCTAAGGCTAGCTAAGGTTATGTCAATTTTGTTTATCTTTTCAGTAACCCAGCTCTTTGTTTCATTGATTTTTTCATATTTTAGAACCTATTTGTTTGTTTATGCTCTAACCTTTGTTATTTATTTCCTTCTTTTCTCTCATTTCTTGATTGTTCTTACTTTTCTGGTTCCTTGAGGTGTAATGTTAGGTTGTTTATTTAAGATCTTTCAACTTTTATGATGTAGGTGTTTATTGCTGTAAACTTTCCTCGTAGCATTGCTTTGATGTATCCATACGTTTTGGTATGTTGTGTTTGCATTCCCATCAAAATACCAATGGCATTCTTCACAGAAATAGGAAAAATAATCTTAAAATTCATATGCAAATACAAAAGACCCTAGACAGGCAAAGCTATCTTGAGCAAACAGAACGAAGCTCAAAGCATCACACTACCTGACTTCAAAAGATAGTACGAAGCTATAGTAACCAAAACAGCATGGTACTGGCATAAAAATAGACACATAGATCAATGAAAGAAAATAGAGAACCCTGAAATAAATCTGTTCTTTTACAGCCAACCAATTTTCAACAAAGTCACCAAGAACATGCAATGAAGAAAGGGTAGTTTCTTCAATAAGTGGTATTGGGAGAAAACTGGATATCCATATGAAGAAGAATGAAAATAGACCTCTATCTCTCACCATTTACAAAAATCAACTCAAAATGAATGAAATACTTAAATGTAAGACCTGAAACTATGAAACTACTAGAAGGAAATGTTTTATGAAATTGGATTGGGCAAAGAGTTTTTTAATAAGACCTCAAAAGCATAGGTGAAAAAAGTAAAAATAGACAAATGAGATTACATCACACTACGAAACTTCTTCATAACAAAGGAAACAATCAGTAGAGTGAAGAGGCAATATACAGAATGGGAGAAAGTATTTGCAAACTATGCACCTGATTAATATCTAGAATACATTAGGAACTCAAACAACTCAATAGCAAAAATGACAGCAACAGTTCTTTAAAATTTTATTTAAAAATGGGTGAAAAGCCTGAATACACTGGGTGCAGTGGCTCATGCCTGTAATCCCAGCACTTTTGGAGGCCAAAGGAGACAAATCACTTGAGTCCAGGAGCTCAAGATCAGCCTGGGCAACATGGTGAAACCCTGTCTCTACAAAAAATACAAAAATTAGCTGGACATGGTGGTGTGCAGGTGCAAGGACTGCTTAAGCTCAGGAGGCAGAGGTTGCAGTCAGCCAAGATAGCACCACTGTACTCTAGTCTGTGTGACAGAGTGAGAACCTGTCTCTCAAAAGTGGGCTTAAAATACTCAGTAAACCATACTGTAAACTGACGTGCTGTCATACAGACTCTGTTGTTTCAATTATAGAGCACAGGCAGAGTAGACTTGGCATAATTCTATTTTCTTGTATTAGCCTTGAGGGTCCTACCATTCTGATTTTTCAGAATGGTAAATGAGCATTGGCTTCAACTTAAAGTCACCAGCTGCACTAACCTTAACAAGAGAATTAGCCTGTCCTTTGAAGCTTTTGAGCCAGACATTAAAAGTCCTAGACAGCATCTTCTTCCAATATAAGACTATTTTGTCTGCCTTGAAAAACTGTTGTTTACTGTCACCATCTTCATGAATGATCTTAGCTAGCTCTTCTGGGAAACTTACTGTAACTTACTGAATCAGGACTTGCTGCTTCACCTTGCACTTTCATCTTACGGAGATGGCTTCTTTCCTTAAACCACATGAACCAGCCTCTGCTAGCTTCCAACTTTTCTTCTGCAGCTTCCTCACCTCTCTCAGCGTTTACAGAAATGAAGAGAATTAGAGCCTTGTTCTGAATTGGGCTTTGGGTTCAGGAAATGTTATGGCTGGCTTGATCTTTTATCCAGACCATGCAGATTTTCTCCATATCAGCAATAAAGTTATTTTGCTTTCTTATCATTTGTGTGTTGTGTGTTCACTGGAGTAGCACTTCTAATTTCCTTCAGAAACTTTTCTTTTGCATTCACAACTTGGCTATTTGGTGCAAGAGGCCTAGCTTTTGGCCTATTTTTGCTTTAGAACATGGCTTTCTTACTAAGCTTAACATTTCTAGCTTTTATTTTAACATGAGAGACAGGCACCTCTTCCTTTCACCTGAACACTTAAAGTCCACTGTAGGGTTATTAACTGTCCTTTTTTTTTTGAGATGGAGTCTCGCTCTGTCGCCCAGGCTGGAGTGCAGTGGTGCGATCTCGGCTCACTGCAACCACCACCTCCTGGGCTCAAGCAATTCTCCTGCCTCAGCCTCCCAAGTAGCTGTGACTACAGGTGCCTGCCACCACGCCCAGCTAATTTTTTTATTTTTAGTAGAGACAGGGTTTTACCATGTGAGCCAGGATGGTCTTGATCTCCTGACCTCGTGATCCACCCTAATTTTTAAATATTAAAAATATTTAATATTTAAATATTTTTAAATATTGTGTATCAGGCAATAGGGAGGCCAGAGAAAAGGAAGAAACAGTGAACAGCCAGTTGGTGGAGCAGTCAGAACACACAACGTTTATCAATTAAGTTTTCCATCTTCCATGGGCAAAGTCCCCCAAAACAATTACAATAGTAACATCAAAGGTCACTCACTGACCACGGAGCGTCATAACAGATATGATGATGATGAAAAAGTTTAATTCAATGAAAAGAGAATTACAGTTCTTGCAATATTCATGTGACACAGATTCATGTGTCATTTTCCTGTGACACAGAGACATGAAGTAAGCACATGCTGTTAGAAAAATGGCACCCATAGACTGGCTAGGTGCTGGGTTGCCACAAACCTTCAATTTGTAAAAAACACAATATCTGTGAAGTGCAATAAATGAAAGTATCCCTGTATGTAAAATCTCCATAATGAAAATTTCAAAATATGTATAAAATACAAAAGTGGACATGAATAAATGGAAAGACATCTTTTGTTCTTGGGGAGTATAAATCAAAATTATAAACATGTCAATTCTCCCCAAGATGATATGTAAATTTAAAATGATCCCAACACAAATATTAACAATTTTCTTTCTGGAGCTAGATAAGTTGATTCTAAAGTTCATATGAAAAATTTTAAATGCAAGAAATGCTTGGAACTGCTGGAAAAAAAGAGAACAATTGGAGAGACTATCCCTGCAAGACAATAGGGAAAATTAAAACAGTGTCAAACTGGTGTAGATCTGGTTCAAGATCCAGAAACTTATCCAAGAGCATATGAAAACAAAGAATATGATAAAGGTAGCATTTCAAATTACTAAGAAAATATTAAGGTTTGAGTAAACGGTTTTGAAACAAATGAATGGTCATTTGGAAAAAGATAAGATTGAATCTATATATCATACATGAGAATAAACTCCAAATGCATCAGATATCCATACACAAAAGAAAAAATCTTCAGTAGAAATGCTAGGAAAAAAAATGAAGAATTCTTTCAACACATGGATGTGGGAAAAGCTGATCTAACTATGACCCAAAATCCAGATGAAGTTTTAAAGAAAGGATGATATATTCTAATACATTTTTGAAGAAAACTTTTGCATTATAAAAACAAAAAGGAAACCATAATAAACAAAATCAAAGAACAAATGACAAAGTGGGAGGAGATATTTGCAAAAGATAATGAGCTAATTTCCCTACAGGAAATTCTTAAAATCAAATAAAAACCAAACACTATTTTTTTTAAATGGGTAAATGACATGAACAGAGAATTTATCCAAACAGATGTACAAATGGCCCTTAAAACTAAAAACCTGCTCAACTTCCTTCACTGAGAAAATGCTAGTTAAAACAACACTGAGCTGTCATTTTTCTCAAACCACTGGATAGACAAAATATTCAAGTCTAACACTATTAGCAAAGCTGTGCAGACACAGATACCCTCACAAATTGACAGTAGGAAGGGAAAATAGTAAAATCCTTATGGAGGAGTGTTTGGCAATACAGCCTACTATATGCACATTTACTGTTTGACCCAGAAATCCCATTTCTAGGAATTCATTCTAAAGTTATACCTTGACAAACACAAAGCAACATGTACAAAATTACGTCAATGTCTATTCAAAAGAGAGAGGTTGAGTAAACGATAAGGCACCCACACAATGGAGTTTTATGAAGCTATTTAAAAAGAACAAACAAGACCTTTATAAACTAATGTGGAGTGTTTTTGTCAGGTATATTATGTGAAAAAACAAGGTACCAAAGAATAAAGAATGTAGTGTGCCACCTCTTGTGTAAAAAAAGAGACATTCTACATAGAAATAGGAAAAGAAGTGAGATTTTGCAAAGTTTTGACTTTTGAATCAGGTAAATATTTGCATATTAAAAATTAAATGTAAAAGGATAAAAAAATTAAAATGATCTATAAGGAGAACTTGACTGATTATGAATTTTATAATACAACCATATGGGAAAAATATTATTTCAAGTAATACATATTTTAGGAACTGAAAGAACTGCACAGAAATCTTGAACTTTGTTTAGTAAACTTTATTAATGGGTGGTAGTTTGGTGTCATAATTCTAAAACCCTTGTTTTATATTGTAGAATGGAGTTCACAAGTCAATACACAGATATGGCTGAGAACTGATGTTCTCAATGTGACAGAATATAAGACACATGTATCTTCTTTATTTTCCATATATACATATGGTAAAGAAAATTACTGCAATATTAGCTTTAAATAGAAAGAATCAGTATGAAATCATGACTTCTAAAATTGTAGTTCCTAGCTGTTTCCTATAACAGCCTAGAAGCGATGATGTTGCAGCAGCAATGAGCACAGCTGAAGCCAGATCTTGGTTTGTGTGGTAGGCAGAATGATACCCTTCTTCCAAAAACAGTTCACATCCTAATTCCCAGAACCTGTGACTATGGTATGCGCTATGGCTCTTAATTAAATTGTGGATAAAATTAAGTTTGCTAACCTTGGATTACATTGTTTGGCCCAAAATAATTACAAGGGCCCTTAAAAGATGACAGGAGAGGCAGAAGAGTCCATCGCATCAGAGTGGTGTGAGGTAAGAAAGACTTGACCAGGCATTGCTGGTGCTTTGAAAATAGACGGTGTCAACAAGTCAAAGATTATGGGAAGCCTCTAGTAGGTAGAAAAGAAAAGGAAATGGACTCGCCTTTAGAGCCTTCAGGAAAGAATGCGGCCCTGCTGATATCTTGGTATTAGCCTAGCAAGATCTATTTCAGACTCCTGACCTTACAACAATAAGATTTAAAACGTGTTTTGTCTTAAGTCGCTGAATTTGTGGTAATTTGTTGCAACAGCAGTAGGAAGCTAGTACAGTTTCCAGATACTCTTCCCTACCAAAATGGGCCATAGCTAGCTGAAGAAAAGGCTGATTCCCAGTGCTGGGGAAGCGATAGTTCCTGGTAAGCCAGGAGATTTCACTGTAGCACAAAGCAAGAGGTCCTGAAAGAATGATGAAGGTCTTCAAATGGACACAGATTTGAAGAGGTTCCCACTGGCTAAATATGGGACAATTGGAGCATCTAAAAGAACAGTGATATAAATGGTTTATAATATGATGAATAAAAAGAGTATTGATTAATTCATAGAGGCACTAAAATAAAATTAATACAGAAGATCGTCAGCTAAAAAATATAGAAATAATTATAGAATTGGAAAGTTACACTTGACAATCGCCACGCTAGTAGTAGATTTAGGTTAAGAGTCATTAATGGCTGCTAAAGCAATTTGGTGAAAGCTTCAGGGAAGTGAACATTCGTATGGTCTCAGATTATCACCTCACAGATCCTGCAGATTGCTTATTAATCATAGAGGGGAATCGTTCTGACACAACGAGAAAAACACATGACATCTGTTTTCTGGCAAAAATTTTTATCCTGATTCTTATCAGGAAATAATTCAACAAACTCAGATTTAGGGGCGTTTTACAAAACATACAGCCTGGAATCTTCAAAAATGTTTATACCATTAGTGAGAAAAATATCAGGAAGACTGATCTGGATTGATGGAGACTGACGAGATGGAGCAACTAAATGGAATTGCATCATCCTTGATTGGATCCTGGACTTTGAAACCCACTTAACACACTCTAATGAGCATTTCTGAGAACACTTGGAAATACCGAATGTTAGGTAATATTAATTCATGATATTAAATATCTTTGGTGTGATAATATTGTGCTTATATAGAATGCCCTGCTTCTTAGAAATACCTTGTTGAAATAAATGAAAGGTATATGGATATTCATCGTACTACTCTTTGTGTAGCTTTAAAATTCTTCAAAATAGGCTGGGCGCGGTGGCTCGTGCCTGTAATCCAAGCACTTTGAAAGGCCGAGGTGGGCGGATCACGAGGTCAAGAGATCAAGACCACCCTGGCCAACGTGGTAAAACCCCATCTCTACTAAAAATACAAAAAATGAACTGGGCGTGGTGGCACATGTCTGTAGTCCCAGCTACTCGGGAGGATGAGGCAGGAGAATCGCTTGAACCCAGGAGGCGGAGGTTGCAGCCAGCCGAGATTGTGCCACCGCACTCCAGCCTAGTGCCAAAGCGAGACTCCGTCTCAAAAAAAAAAAAAAAAAAAAAAAAAAAATTTCAAAATAAAACATTGGAGGAGAAAAAGAAATAAGTACCCTAGAATTCTTTACCTAGTATAAATATTCTTTAAGAATGACTGAAATTTTAACCTTTTTAGACATAAAAAGTCCTGAGAATCTTTAATTGGCAGATTTATATCAAAGGAAATACTACAATTGTGTTCAGAAGAAAAATAAGCCCAGATGGAAGGTTAGATGTGAGAAAACAATAAAGAAAAATGAAAATCATAACTATGTGGGAATACCTAAATGGATATTTACAGTATAAAACAATAACAATACCTCATGTAGTTTAAAATGCCTATAGAATTAAAATACACAAAGGTCAAGAATTACAAGAGGCTGGTGAATGCAGCTCAAGTTAGTTCTGAAGTCTTTGCATTGTCCAGAATAACTCTGATAAGAATGCATACTGCTATCTCTAAGGTAACCAGGAAAATAGTGAAACATGCATTACTCCTAGGCTAATAGAAGAAAAATAGAATAATAAAAAATATCCAATATAGCAAAAAAGGAGGAAAAATGAAACATTGAGGAACAAGGCAAATAAAAAGTATTTAGTAAGATGATAATTTAAACTCAAACATATCAGTAACTGCAATAAGTGTAAATAAACTAAACGCTCCAATTTAGATAAGATCAGGATGGATTTAAGAAAATCTAAAATAACCATCTGCTGTTTACCAGAAACATATCAAAAACATTAAGGATAGAGAAAGATTGAAAGTAAAAAGATGATCTATAAACCAACAGCTGATATTGCTATATTGTAAACATTGACTGCATTTGGGGAAATAAAGCAAGTCACAATTAATTTCAAAAGACTTAAAAAAAAAAAAAAAGAAGTTTGCTTTCTGACCACAATCCATTAAGCAAAAAATCAATAAGAAAAGCCCCCGTATATTTGGAAATTTAGCACTACACTTTTAAACAACCAATATTCCAAAAAGAAATGGACTGTTAACATGATGACACATCACCCTGGACTGAGTAAACATTTTGATTTCCACGGCAGTGAAAATTAAAACATATTAAAACTTGTAGAATGCAGCTGTGCTTAGAGGAATATTTATAGCCCTAAAATGGATATCTTAGAAAAAAGTAAAAGTTGAAAATCAACAAGCTAAAGATTAGTTACAAAACATAAATAAATTAAACTAAAATAAAGTAGAATGAAGTAAATAATAAATAGAAGAGCAGAAATTAATAAAAATAGAAAACAAACAAATATACAATAGGGATTATCAATGAAGCATTGGAGTGATGAATAAAATCTATAACTCTCCTGAAGACTTTCCAAGAAAAAAAAAAGAGAAGGAAAAAACCAATGTCAAGAGTAAAGGAAAATGGAATCTGGGGGATATCCCCACAAATTCTGCAAACATTTAAAAGATAGTACCTGTATATCAAAATATTGTACCGTATACCTTAAATATATATAGTTTGTTTGCCAGTTATACCTCACTAAAGCTAGGGGTGGGGGTATAATAGCAAGAACATATTGTAAAAAACCTTTTTGTCAATAAATTTGAAATTTTAGTTGAAATACACAAATTCCTAGAAAAATACAGCCTATGAAAACTGACACAAGAATCCAAATTAGTTTTACTAAAACTAGCAAATATAATGAGTTCATAATTAGAAATTTAAAACTTTCTTATAAGGAAAATTTCTGGCCCCAACAACATTGTTGGTGAATTCTACTAAACATCTCAGGAAAAAATAATATAATTTTTTTAAAAACTTACCGAGAAAATAGAAAAAGAAAGAATTCTCCACACTTATTTTATGAGGCCAGATAATGTTGATATCGAAACCTGACACATTGCAGAAAGGGAAATTATAGATGAACTTCATTCATAATCATAGATGCAAAAATTCTGAATGCAATATAATATGGAATCCAGCAATATATAAAAAAGATAATAGAATTCAACCAAGTTCAGTTTAATCCAGGAATGCATGGTTACTCTAATATTGAAAAATCAATTGATGTAATTTACCATAAAGAAAAAGGAAAAGGTATGAACCTCTCAGCAGATGAAGAAAAAAGCATTAATAGAATTAGCATCTATCTTGATTTTTTAGCACACTCATAAACAAAGAGATGCCTTTAGTTTAATAAAAGTTAGCATAAACAAAATCTACAGCACGTCAGCTATCCTTTGCTACATAATTAACCACCCCAAAACTTAATGGTTTAAAACATAACCATTTTATTTGCTCTAGGCAGGTTTTGTAGATCAGTCCCTTCATCTTGGATCATTCTCTGCCTTCTTTTGCTTGTGGCTTGCTTGGATGTTGTCTAGGGTCACTCACGAAGCCACATCTGGTGGCTCAACAAAAGCCAGTTGGTCTGAAACACTCTTTTTCACAGGGCTGGTGGTCGGTGCTGGCTGTGACAGCTAGAAAGGTGGGCCTTTCTCTCTCCAGTGTGCCTTCTCCTCTGGGAGGCTAGCCAGAGCTTCTTGACAGGACAATGAGAGAATTCCAGAAAGCGACAGCAGAGCTGCAAGGCTTCTTGAAGCGTAGGCTATGGAATCCACACATTGTCATGTATGTTGCATTATTTTATCAAGGCAAGTTACAAGGCCAGCTCTGATTCTGGGAGAACAGATGACTAGAACCTCCCTCCTGATGAGAGGAGTAAATGCACGCTCACCTTGCAAAGGGGCACGTAAATGGGGATGTTAGAAATCTATGCCCATATTTTTTGATGTACCACGTATAGTACACATCACATTAATGGTGAAATATTGGAGGCTTTCCTTTTAAGTTTAAAAATCAGAGAAGGATACCCACCATCACCACTTTACTAAAATTATACGGGAGATCCTAGCCAGTTTTGTAAGCCAAGAAAGAGTTTTTTGAAAAAATATAGTTTATAAAGAGAAAATAATTGTCATTACTTACTCATAGCACATGTAAAATATGCTACAGAATCTACAGATAAATTATTAGAATAATATTTGAGGTAAACATATAAAATGTAATGGTATTGCTATATGTCAGCAACAAACAGTTTATCAAATTTGTAATAACAACACTTGTCATAACATCAAAATGATCAAACACCCAGGAATATATCTAACAAAGAATATACAAAATTGTAAGCAAAAAGCAAACAAAAACTATTAAAAATGAGAGTTTAAGAGAATGAAAAGACACACCATAGACTGGGAGAAAATTTTGCAGAACGTATACCTGATAAAGATACATGTATCCAAAACATACAAATATCTCTTAAGCTCAACAATAAGAAAACAAACAACCCAACTAAATAGTGGACAAAATATCTGAACAGACACATCACCAAAGAAGATATACAGATGGCAAATAAGCATATAAGAGAAATGCCAACATCATATGTTATCAGGGAGTTACAAAGTAAGACAAGAGTGAGACATCACTATGCATTTATTATAATGGTAAAAAGCCCAGAAAACAACATCAAATGCTGGGAAGGATGTGGAGCAACAAGAACTCTCATTCATGACTGGTGGAAAATGCAAAATGATATTTTCCATTTTGGAAATGCCACAGCCACTTTAAAAGACAGTTTGACAGCTTTTATCAAGCTAAACATAGTTTTACCATATACGATTCATTTCCAGATGAGTTGAAAACATGTTCAACCACAAAGTTGCACGTGAATGTTTATAGCAGTTTTATTCATAATCATCAAAATCCGAAAGCAACTGAGATATACTTCAATGGGTGAATAGATAGGCAAACTATGGGACATCCATACAAAGGAATATTGTTTAGCAATTAAAAATGAACTATCAAGCCACAAAAAGACTTGGAGGAACTTTAAATATATATTGCTAAGTGAAGGAAACCAGTCTGAAATGCCTACTCTGTAATTCCAACCGTGTGACATCTGAAAAAGACAAAACTATGTGAAGTAAAAATATCAGGGGTTACCTGGGTTTGGGGGGAAGTAGAAAAGTGATGAATAATTGAAGCAAATGAGATTCTTGGGGCAGTGAAACTATTCTGTATGATAGTTTAATGGTAGATACATTATATTATGCACTTGTCAAAACCCATAGAACTATACAAAACAAAAAGTAAATCTTAATGAAAGCCTGGATTTTAGCTAGTAATAATGTATTAATGATTCATTAACTTTAACAAATGTCCCACATTAATGCAAGATGTTAATGATAGGGGAAACTGCACATGTTGGAGGGGATGCTGTGTAAGCTTTCTGTATTAGCAATTTTTCTGTAAATCTAAAACTGTTATAAAAAGTGAAATCTACTGATTTCTTTAAAAACCAAAAAAAATTAGGCTGGGTACCATGGCTCATGCCTGTAATCCCAACACTTTGGGAGGCTGAAGTGGGAGGTTTGCTTGAGGCCAGGAGTTCGAGACCAGCCTGGAAAACAAAGCAAGACACTGTCTCAACCAAGAAAAAAAAAAAATTAGCTGGGCACTGACTGCAGCACACACCTGGAGTCCTAGTTACTCTACACAGAGTGTGGGGGAAGTGGGTGGTTGAGGCAGGAGGACTGCTGGAGCCTAGGAATTTGAGGCTGCAGTGAGCTATGGTCACACCACTGTACACACACACACACACACACAAATAAATAAATAAGACCTAAATAAAATTCATGAATTAAGACTGAATTATAGATCTAAGTTAATACCAATCAAAACACAACAGTTATTATTTGGGGTAGGATGGGGTGGAGGTTGTGTTGGTTTGGTTTGGTTTGGTTTGATTTGGTTTTGGTGGTACTTCACCATCTAATACAAAAGTTTGTGTAAAAATGCAAAGGATCAAAAGTAGCTAAGACAATATTCAAGTAGAACAGTTAGAGGACTTGCTCCACCAGATATCAAGTCCAATTTTAAATCTTTAGTAATTACGACAATATGGAATATTTGCCAAAACAAATAGACCAATGGGATGAAATACTGAGTCCAAAAGCAGACCACATATATATACAGATGAGTGTCCCTGATCAACTTGAGACCATACGTGTTTCAGATTTTTGATTATTTTGGATTTTTAAATATTTGCATTACATACTTATTGGTTGAACATCCCTAATCCAAAAATTGAAAATGCTCCAGTGAGCATTTCCTTTGAACATTGTTTTGATGCTCAAAACATTTCAGATTTTGGAGCATTTTGGATTTCAAATTTTTGGATTTGGGATGCTCAACTTACATGTAACTGATAAGAAAGGTGGTACCGCAAAATAGTCTAAGTTAGAGGTTCTTTTCAGTCAGTAATGCTAAGAAAAGTTGGAAATCTCTGTGGGGGGGAAAAAAAAAGAAACGTAATCCCCACCTCATACCATAACAATGCCAGCTCCAAATGGATTCTGGAACCGCATGCCAAAAATAAAGCAATCGAGCTTATAGAACAAGAGCCTTAGCCTGGTGTCTACACTGTGAACTCCCAAAGAGTTCACAGCTAGAATTCAGAAAGTTCATAAACCTGGACAGGAAAAAATAACTGATGTTTATTTTATATAACTTTTCAGACTCAAATTCACGATTTCCTTCAATTACGAATATAGACAACAATCCACAGTAGTGTTAGCAGCACCTGTCCAGTTGGCACCAACAGTAATCATAGGTATTTTCATTTTACACTATAGATGTTGCAGATTGCTTTATATATCACTTCCACTCAGTTTTACTTCAAAATTATTGTAGTTATTTGACCCATTGCTAGAACTTGGTATCTAATGTTAACAAAAAGCACATAAATTACTATACAAAATGACTTTTAAAAATATTTTAACAACTTTATTTTGACAACATTAGCTTCCTTTTTAATCATATGTATTTCATATTATACATTTAAAATGTTTTTCTGAGGTGTTTACACCTGTAATCCCACACCATGGGAGGCCAAAGCAGAAAAATCACTTGAGGTCAGGAGTTCGAGACCAGCCTGGGCAACATGGGGAAACCTCATCTCTACTAAAAATGCAAAAAAAAATTAGCCAGGCATGGTGGCGCATGCCAGTAATCTCAGCTCCTCGGGAGACTGAGGTGGGAGAATCACCTGAGCCTGGGAAGTCTAGGCTGCAGTGAGCTGTGATGGCACCACCGCACTCCAGCCTGGGTGACACAGCAAGACCCTGTCTCAAAAAAGGAATCCATGGCACAGAAAATATTAAAAATAATACAAGAGACAATCCTCATAACACTGAAGTAAGGAAAGTACTAACCACAAAAGAAAAAAGATGACAGAAGAAAGCAAAATTCTCAGAATGAAGAATTTCTACAAACAAAAGAAACTTGAAAGAAAGTAAAACTGCAAGCCACAGAATGAGAGAAAAATATTTGTAACACATGTAACCAAATAAAGCTTTTGCCCAAAACAGACAAGGAACGCCTACATTAATAAGACAAGATATACAACTCAAGAGAAAACTGGACAAGAGCCTTGGACAGGTACTTCACAAAAATAAGAAATTCAGGTAACCAATACACTTGTGAAAAGATGGTCAGCCTCACTAATAATCAAAACAATGTTTTTAAAAGTTAAAACCACCATAGTATACTGTTATACACTCACCAGAATGGCTAAAGTGGGGAAAAGACAGAAAAATAAACTGTCTTTATGAATGTGGAGCAATAGAAACTCACATACATCACTTGGGAAAATGGCAAAATGGTACAACTATTTTGGAAAACTCTTTGACGTCAGCTACTAAAATTGAAAATACATCACACCATGACCAAAACATTTCACCCTTGATTAACATTTAACAGAAATGTTGCTCCAAGAGGCAGGTACAAGAATGTTTACAGCAGCATTGTTTAGAATGACCCCAAACTGTAAGCTGAAATGTCCTTTAATAGTAGATATACAAATTATAATTTATCCACACACTGGAATTCTGTACAGTAATGAAAAGGAACAGAATACAGTTACATGCAGCAACATTGATGAGTTTCACAAATACATAATGTTGAGCAGCAGAAGCTACAAACAAAAGAATATCTTACTAGATTGATGTAGAGTTCAAAATATATGCAAAACTAAACTGCAGTGCTTTGATGGGAAAGAAAAGCAAAGAGGTGATTACAACCATAGTTGGGATCATGGTGATCTCTGGGAGAAGGGAAGGATAGTGCCTGGGTGAGTTCACAGAGCAGCTCCCAGAGTGCAGGCAGAGTACTGTCCTTGCCCCTACGTGGTGGTTGCATGACCACTCATTTTGGACTATACCACTGAGCCGTACTTTTCTGTTTTGTGCAAGTTCTGCTGGGAAAAGAAAACAGTAGATATACAGAGTTGGCAATTTATTTTACAGTAAAAATGTTAAAATAAAAAGTGATATATGTTTTTCATAGGATAAAGTTCAGGCAGTGCAAAAGGCTGGATGGTGAAAATGGAACATCTATCACTAGAGATAACTGGTAGTGTTTCTTGTTTGTCTTTTCAAAGTTTTTCTATGCCTAAGCAGTTAGAGATACAGATAGAGAGATGGAGAGACGATAAGGAAGGGGACAGGGAGGAGATAGAAAGTTGAAAGAGAAAGCAACAAAGAGAGAGAGACCTTCTAAAGGAAAAACACTATACAAAGAGAAACATACTATATTCACACTGTTCTGCATCATGCCTTTTTCATTGAACTAAATATCTTGGAGGTTCTTCCATATAAGCACATACAAATGTAGCATGTTCTTTTTAATGACAATATTATACCTGTATAAATTTACCATAATTTCTTTATTATTATTGATAAAAAAATTTTTTTTTTGAGATGGAGTCCCACTCTGTAGCCCAGGTTGGAGTGCAGTGGTGCAATCTTGGCTCACTGCAACCTCCACCTCCCAGGTTCAAGCAGTTCTCCTGCCTCAGCCTCCCAAGTAGCTGGAACTACAGCCGGCTAATTTTTTCTGTATTTTTAGTAGAGATGGAGTTTCACCATGTTGGCCAGGCTGGTCTCGAACTCCTGACCTCAAGTGATCTGCCCACCTTGGCCTCCCAAAGTGCTGGGATTACAGGCGTGAGCCACCATGCCCAACCCATTATTGACAGAATTTAGATTGCTTCTAGTCATTTACCAATACAAAGAACTTTATAATGACCACCTTTATATGCAGTGCACTGATACATGAAAGTATGTGTAGGTAGGTTTCTGGAAGAAGCATTGCTAGGTCACAGGGCATGTTGATAGCTACTGATCTCCAAAATGTTGTATCAATTTACATCCTACCAACAGTGTACGAGAGAATCTGTTTCCCAACACTCTCCTCAATACTCTGTATTATTAAATGTTTTGATCTTTGCCAATTAAATATGTAAAAATTGGCCTCCAGTTTAAATTTGCACTTCTTTTGTTAAAAATAAGTGTGCATCTTTTCACATATTTATACATGTTGCTGTTTCTTTTTCTATGAACTCTTCATTTATAGCATTTGCCTACTTAAAGATTTGGAATAGATAATGCATTTCCTTGGTTGAGAAGTCAAAAGATATGAAATAAGACACGATAACATTTCCCTCCCATCCCATCTTCCACCTACCCAATACCCCTTTCTTATAAGCAACCAATTCCATGATTTTCATATATGCCCTTCCAAAGAAATTCTATGTGTAAGCATACAAATATATGCATATCTACATGCATGTGTGTGTTTCCCTCTTTTTTTTCCCCCAACGGTAGGGGGAAGATGGGATGGGAGGCAAATATTATTGGATTATTTTTCCCTGTACACATTCTTCTGCCAAAGATTTTCAAAGATTTTTGAGGCCTTCCCCAGTCCCAGCTGACCAAGTGGAGGCATGTGATAGGCACAATAATTTCTACCATCTAGATGCAGCACAGGAGGCTTCACTCTGGATGGCAGGAAGAAACCAGGAGAAAGAGGTCTGTTTCTAAGAAGTGTTTCTCATAAGGCTCTTCCCTGAAGCTATTTCTTCCCATCAGAAACCACAGGACCGGATAAACAGCCCCTCCCAAAGTGCTGAGAAAAGCAAACAGTGGATGTACAACAGTGACCTGAGCACATCGAGACGGACACAGCACAAACGTGGGGGTCCTAGACAGCAGCAGGATGAAGGATTGCCAGTCAGGGAGCACACAGGTGAGAATGTAGCTAGCAGTTAGCACAGCCAGCCTGGCAGCAAACCAAAAGCGGAACTCCAACCCAGGAAGGTAGCTGCCAGTCCTCTCCCTGGGTACACAGTGATGCAATGCCAAACTCGCAGAGGACAGACAAGCACGAAACAGATTGTGGGAGTGGGACACGGACTTGCATTGGGAAGATGCAGAGTGGCTGACATTCTAGAAGAGACAGTGAGTCAGGCACTGAGGGTGGGGCTTAGTCCCATACCAGGATCCCAACTGAGACATGGCCTCTGGGCACCATGATTAACCAGTAGGAATTAGTGTTTAAACAAGATCTTACCTGCACTCTGCATATTGTAATTAGCTATGTGCATGTTTAAATTAATTAGGGCACAGTTTTGTATGTACCTTGCCCATAGGATTGTTTGGTTCTGCTCTACTTAAATCCTTTCTTGTTTTTCTATATTCCTAATCAAATAACTTCATCAATTGTTGGGGAACTGAAACCTCTAAATGAATTACCCAAACTGAGCATGGGTTGTGACTATGAATAATTCCATGGACTGCCTTTAGAGTCGTTTATTCTTCTAGTCTACTCTGATCAGTACTAAGCACCTACTGTGTTCCAGACAACATGATAGGAGCAGAGGACATGACAAGTGGAGTAAGTACAGTTCCTACACTCAAGGAATCCAGTCTGTTATGGGGAAGAGAGACATAATTAAAATGGATAATTAAAATCCAGTATAAAAAGTTCTGCAATAAAAAATATTAACTGAGTGTCTTAAGAGTGCAATGGATGGAGCCACCAGTTCTGCCTGAAGTTATCAGGAAAGGATTCCCAGAGGAAATGACACTTGAGCTAGGTCTTAAAAGGGATTACAGGAGTCTTCTAGGCAGAGAAGTGGAAGAAGGCATTGTTGGCTGGGAGAATAGTGTGTGTATAAAAGCACAGTCATATCTGGGCATAGCATCTCCTGAGAGGACTTAGAAGTTCATTGTAGCTGAGGCAAAGGTGCATGGTGAGAGGAGGTGAGGGAAAAGAGGTACGTAAGGCCCAAATTGCTAAAGCATTTGGGAAACCAACAAACCCAGCCCTGACAGGTTTGACTGATAGGAACTAGTGGCCAAATGTCCACCTAGGAAGGTAATGCAATCAACCTAGGAGAACACTGAGGGCCACCAGTGATGCAGGCACAGGGAATATACAATCTAACTAGGACCTTACTGTATTGGAATTTTTCAGGTTAAATTTTGCACATCAGTGAGGAGAAGGAATTAACTCTCCCATCCTTACCCTTATAGCAGTGATTCTCAACCAAGGGGCATCGCGACAAAATTGTCCCAGCTGGTGGATGCTGCAGGCATTTAGTAAGTAGAGGCTGCTAAACATCCTACCATACACAGGACTGCCCCCACAACAGAGAACTACCCAGTCTAAATGTCAATAGTACTGAGGTTGGGAAACCTGCCCTGTACATAATAGAAATATTTTACCCACATATGGATCGCACATTGGAGGCACTAGTGCATAATAGTTACATCCCTTTTAAAATCCAAGAAATGTAGAGGAACTGTTTATATCTTTTTCAGTCTTTCCATCTTTTGCCTCCTGCTCTCACTTTTAGCTTCCTGAACTACCATGTTAGCAGCTTCTTCTGTAATGCAGTGTTCTCTCTCAAGTTCTTGGCCTCACACCCGTTTACTCCCATGGTAATACCTGGCATTCACATTAATATTGTGCATCACAGTGTCTGACATGCTCTCGCTCATGCTTTGTAATTTTAGCCACACGTAAGTGCTATGAAGTAAGTAAGACAGGCATCGTAAGCACAGTTTGCAGGTGAGGATCTCTGGATCACATGGCCAGCATGTGCTCAAGCCAGGCCTCCAATTTAAACGGACTCCTGAATCAAAGCCTCCTCACCCACTCATTACAGCAGGTTGCCTTCACATTTTTTAACTGGGGACTAAAATATGCCTTAAATGTCTGAACAACGTTTAAGCAATTTCAGTATTTAATGTATTTATGTATTTGATGATTCTTCACTTATACAGCTGGCCTTACCAGGTCTATTTGCTGTATGCTGTGTCTTTTGAAAGACTGTTATAGGTGAGAATGGCCCTTAGCTTTGATGGCCTCCTTTCATCTGGTGGATCTACTGCTTTCTGCAGTAACCACAGTCATGCATAGGATACCTAAAGAGCATCTGCCCAGCCTCAGGATCTGCATGCTTAAGAGGGAGTTCTTGGTAGTCATGATTGACTCCCCCTAGTACTGTAAGAGAGTCGAGGGCCATATACGTTAATCAGTTGGGCCAATCAGAGTGAGAATTTGACATTGAGACTGCAAATAGGATTTAGCCTCCCCCCAGGTGGCTGAAACTATGACATGTAAACATGGGACCTATTGGTTTTCATATCTTTCTAGCATGTGGACAAAAAAATCCAAAACAAAAGTACAAAAACTAGTTTGCAGAAACAGGATAATGAAGCAAATGATTAAAAATAAAAAGAAATGGTTATCTATATACAAAAGAACAAAGTTGGACCCCTTCTTTATACTACGCACAAAAATTAACTCAAAGGGAATCATAGACCTAAATGTAACTGCCAAAATGATAAAATTCTTAGAAGAAAACATAGGAGTAAATTTTTGTGACGTTGGGGTAGACAATACCTTCTTAGACATGACAACAAAAGCACAAGCAACATGAAAAAAATGATAAACTGGACTTCATCAAAATTAAAGACTTTTGTGCTTTAAAGGACATTAAAAAGTTAAATAACCCACAGAATGAAACAAAATATTCTAAATCATATATCTGATAAAAAGAATTGCATCCAGAATCTATCAAGAACTCTTATAACTCAATAATAAAAGGACAACCCAATTGAAAATCAGATTTTAAAAATCTGGATAGATCCAAAGAAGATATTAAAATGCCCCCATAAGGTCAGAAAAAGATACTTAACATCATTAGTCACTATGGATTAATCAGAACCACAGTGGTATACTACTTCCCACCCATTAGGATGCCTATAATCAAAAAAGCAAAAACTGACAAGCATCAGCAAGGATGAGGAGAAATTGGAACTCTTACACATTACTGGTGGGAATGTAAAATTACTCAGCCACTGTGGAAAACAGTTAGGCAATTCCTCAAAATGTTAAATGCAAAGTTGCCATATGATCCCACAATTCCACTCCTACTTATATATCCAAAAGAATAAAAGCATGTGTTAACACAAAAATTTATACACAAATGTCCACAGCAGCATTATCCATAAGAGCCAAAGAGTAAAAACAACCCAAATGTCTATCAACGGTTGAATGTAGATAAAGGTGGCATATCCATACAATGAAATATTTGGCAATATAAGTGAACAAAGTACTGATAGACGCTACAGCATGGATGAACCTTGAAAATATTACAGTAAATGAAAAAAGCCAGACCCAATAGCCCACAGATTATGTGATTCCACTTGCATGAAATGTTCAGAATAGGCAAATCAATAGAGACAGAAAGCAAATAGTGGTTACCATGAGCTGGTGGGGTTTGGAGGGCCATGAAAAGTGAGCCATTGGGCACATGGGACTTCTTTGGGGGATGATGACATGCTCTCAAATGGATTGGGGTGATGATTGCACAACTCTATGAATACACGAAATACTGTTGAATTGTAAACTTTAAATGAATAAATTTTATGACTTGTGGTAGGAGTAAGAAAAGCTATGATCTTGGGCTTAGCAAAGTGTCAAAAGAGATGTCAAAGATTGAGAAATAAAAGAAAAAATGAGGTCAGGATTCAAACGGATACAAGAATAGAGCACAAAACCAAGTGGGGAGAAGCACTAAAGTAACAGGTGTCTTACTCCATTATTACTTATTATGGAATTCCTGAAAGTGAGCAGTTTGCAAAATAAAGGAATTTATTTCTTACGGTTTTAGAGGCCGAGAAGTCCAAGGTCAAGGGGCTGCATTTTGTGAGGGCCTTCTTGCTAAAGGGGACTCTCTGCAGAGTCCAGAGGCAGTGCAGGGCATCACATGGTGAGGGGGCTGAGCATGTTAAATTTCTCTTCTACTTCTTCTTATAAAGTCGTCAGTCCCACTGCAGTGATAGCCCATTAATTCTTTAATTCTTTAACCTGTAAATCTAATTATCTATGAATAGATTAATCCTTCGGACCCAATCACCTCTTACAGGCCCCATCTCTTAATACTGCCACATTGGGGATTAAGTTTCAACATGAATTTTAGAGGAAACAAATATTCAAACCAGTAGCAACGAAGTCTAAGTGGAGGGAACGTGAGGGGAAAAGAATGTGGTCTTTGGATTCCCATTTCCAACCCCAAAGATTCTTCCTACTTGCTTTGAGACCTGGTTGTATGGGTCAACCTCTCTGATTCCCAGTTTCCAAATTGGCAGAACAAAGTTTAAAACCTCCTTTTCAGAATTGCAAAAAAAGAAAACTAGAAGAATAAACATTTTATTCTCTGTAAAAAGCTAATAAAGTTATATAAGGACAGAGAGTTATTCTTTCTAGTTCACCATGTGGTCCTGGAACATTTCAAAGAGCACACTAGGCTTTCAACAACAGAAACTAGCTATTAATCACCCTGAGAAGCATATTGATAGAAGTTCCTGCAAACACAGAGATATCACTCCGTGTTTATCGGTGCTTAACACTCTGTTCTAACTTATCATTAATTTGCTTTAGTTCTTTCTCCCCCACTAGGCTGTGGGTTGTTTGAGGACAGGGACTTCATCCCAGTTGCCTAGCATGATGGATCCTTTCCCATAGGCAGTGCTCCATAAGGGAATGGTAAATGATTTAAGGAAATTCACTAAATGGACCTTGGATGAGACTGAGGGGAGATAGCATTAATTAAGTTTCAGAGGCAGAGCAATATAAGTAGACACAAAAGGTAGGATTACATTTTCTTTTCTTTTTGAGATGGAGTCTCACTCTGTCACCTAGGCTGGAGTGCAGTGGCGCCACTTGGATCACTGCAACCTCCGCCTCCCAGGTTCAAGCGATTCTCCTGCCTCAGCCTCCCAAGTAGCTGGGATTACAGATGTGCACCACTACACTCAGCTAATGTTTGTATTTGTAGTAGAGATGGGGTTTCACCATGTTGTCCAGGCTGGTCTTGAACTCCTGACCTCAAGTGATCTGCCCGCCTTGGCCTCCCAAAGTGCTGGGATTACAGGCATGAGCTGCTGCGCCCAACCACAATTACATTTTCCATGCCCAGGATGCTATGGAAGGAATGGGAGGTATCTGTGCTCTGCCTCTATCTGAATCATAAAGGATGAGTTAGGAGTTAGCAAGGGAAACAAGATATGTAAAGGAATCATGGCAGATATTCACATGGAAATGTGAGCAAGTGCAAGCAGTTACAGCATGTGGTGTATTTGAAGGAGTGAGGGCAGCAAAGCATGTGCTCAGGAGTGAGGACTTCAGACTTTATTCCAGGGAAGGGAAAATTATAAATGGAGTTAGGGTAGAAAAGTGAGTGATATAGTTTTGCCATGAAAGAAAGATTGACATGGAATATGAATCAATGAAGTTAAGATAGAGGGGAGATCAGTTAGGAGATTATTGCAATACTCTTCCTGAGAGGTGATAAGATCCTGAAAAAAGCCAGAAGAGGGAGAATAAAGATGGGGCTGATTGGAAAATTCTCTGAGATGATTCTCTAAGGCAGGGATGTGTTTATAAGCACAAACACTTGCTAATGACAGTGAAGTAACATTATCAAGAGGAAACACTGTCTTAATTAATTAAAACTATCCCTGTTGAGTAATTGCTATTAGGCTCATTTTAACTGAGATATAATTTCATGCAGTAAAAGACACCTTCCTAGTGAACAATTCTATCAGTTTCAACAAACACAGTCAAATGTGCCACGCTCCTGTAGTTCCAGCTACTTGGAGGCCATAGTCCAGCTCTGTCACCTTAAAAAATTATCTCAAAGCCTTCTATACTCAATTCCTCTTCTCATCCCTAACCCAACCCATCTGCTTTTGGACCCTATAGTTTTGCTCCTTCCAGAATGTCATATAAATGGAATCATACAGTATGTAACCTTTAAATCTGGTCTCTTTCACTTCTTCTTTTTTTTTTTTTTTTTTTTTTGAGATGGAGTCTTGCTCTGTCGCCCAGGCTGGAGTGCAGTGGCGCAATCTCGGCTTACTGCAAGCTCCGCCTCCTGGGTTCACACCATTCTCCTGCCTCAGCCTCCTGAGTAGCTGGAACTACAGGCGCCCACCACCACGCCTAGCTAATTTTTTGTATTTTTAGTAAAGACGGGGTTTCACCGTGTTAGCCAGGATGGTTTCGATCTCCTGACCTCGTGATCTGCCCACCTCAGCCTCCCAAAGTACTGGGATTACAGGTGTGAGCCACCGCGCCCAGCTGGTCTCTTTCACTTCTAGTGTATTTGATATGCATTCATATTGTTGCATATGTAATTTGATGCCTTTTATTGCTGAGTAGTATTGCAGGCTATGAACATACCATCATTTGCTTATCCATTTACCTGTTTAAAGACATTTGGGTTACTTCCAGTTTGGGGCTATTACAAATAAAGCTGTTATAAATATACACATATAAGTTTTTCTGTGAATATAAGTTTTCATTTCTCTTGGGTGGAGTGATGGTAAGTATATGTCTAGTATATGGTTAAGTGTATGTTTAACTTTGTAAGAAACTGTAAGCTGTTTTCCAAAGTAGCTATGGCATTTTGCACTCCCACTAACAATGAATGAGAGTTCCAGTTGCTCCTAATTCTCACCAGAACTCAGAATTGTCAGTGTTTTTTGTTGTTGTTATTGTTTGCTTTATTTGGGCTTGTTCTTGTTTATAGCCATTCTAATAGTGTACAGTAGTATCCCATTGTGGTTTTAATTTGCATTTCTCTAATGCTATAATGTTGAGCATCTTTTCATGTTCCAATTTGCCATTCATATAATTGAGTGACGCATATGATGTACTTGAGTGAAATGTCTATGTAAGCCTTTGCTTATTATTTTAAAATGTGGTTGTTTCTTTCTTTGTCTTCTCATTATTGAGTTTTGAGTGTTCTTTATATATTCCAGGTTCAAGGCCTATGTCAGATATGTGCTTTGCAATATTTTCTCCCTGTCTATGACGTGTTTCTCATTCTCTTGACAGTGACTTGCAGAAAATGAAAGTGTTTAATCTTGATGGAGTTCAATTTGCCTTTCTTTTTTTCTTTTATGCTTTGTGCTGTTGGTATCATATCTGAGAAATCTTTGCATAAGCCAGAGTTACAAAGCCTTTGTCCTGCATTTTGTTCTGAATGTTCTATAGTTTTAGATTTGATATTTATGTTCCATTTCAAGTTAATTTTTGTATATGATGCCTGATAGCAGGTTTTTAACTACAGCCTAGAAAATGGTAGTTTGTATTCCTAGTCCCAGGAATTTTGCTTGCAAGCTAAAGAAGGAAGTTCTTTCTCTCCAAACTTTTGGTAAACAGTTCAAAAGTGGAAGAGATAACATGTGGCTAGATCCCAGATAACCTGCAAAAATACTTAAAAGAATTCTAAAACAGTAGATGACTGGATTTCCTAAACACTACATTGTTTATCTAGAGTAAATAATCAGTGAGTCTAGCTTCATCATGATAGCTTGGTTTTTATGATTGCTGTAAAAATGTCCTAGTGTTAAGAGTAAGCTTAAGATGACTCTTCAGTTTCTGTTTTTTAACCTCCAACTTCAGAGTTAGACTCTAGTGGCAAGTTTATTGTTTGTATGTCCCCTGTGCTATTCCCTGATACATTTTTGGTAATTAAATTAAAGCCCTGACATTTCCCACAAAAATCTACTGTGGTTTGCTCTTCTGACCCCAAGTTCTTAGCCCTGGTGATACATTAATGAAGAGAGCGGCAGGT
The DNA here is from genome assembly GCF_029281585.2 of Gorilla gorilla gorilla. NCBI lineage: Eukaryota > Metazoa > Chordata > Mammalia > Primates > Hominidae > Gorilla > Gorilla gorilla. Next base: position 48,879,499 of record NC_073230.2, read on the forward strand.
CAGTTTTATTTCCAAAGTGGCTTCTATTTTGATAAATAATTCTTACTAGTTAAGCTAGATCTGCTCAAGATAGCAAAGCAGATAGCAGCGATGGATTTTGTGTGCATGGGTCAACATAACAGCTGAGGTGTCTTTTTGGTTGCTGCTGCTGTTGTTGTTTTTATAAGATATAACTAAGTGCTTCCAGTGAGATGAGGTAACATTTGAACCTTGGGCTAAAGTGGTGCGTTTGTATTTGGACCAGCATTTACTGTGGAGGACTCTAGAGCATGTGGCTAAATTTATTGGACTGAGAATTGGAAAGGCTTTTAATTGGCATTTCCATTAACAGAGTTAGACTATGGGGCAGGTCACAAGGTTCTAGTCTATAAGGGATAGAAAAACACCACTGTGACCTCAAACCAGACTGGAAACAAAAAGAAGTAAAGAAAGCCTTATTTCATAGAGTTCTCATGAAGTTTCTCATGAAGAGTTTCTCATGAAGAAAACTATATGTGATTGGAAGAATTTTTATGGGCCACTTAAAGGGTGTACGGGGCTATATCTACCAGAATAAAAAAAGAAGGTGGTCCAGGGACAACAGTTTGTAAACTGCCTGCTAAGGAAGGAGAGACAGACAGGTCACCTTCTTTCCTGGGAGGGGCTTGCACAGGAGACCCTGGATCTTTCTCAGGACTTGTTTGCAGCCACTCTCAGCCTCTTCCCTAAATGGATGTCCAATATCTCTTTTTAAGACACCATATTAAGGTACCCCCAGATTATTAGCCTACCTGGAGGTTCACATATCTCTGGCTTTGCCTTGACCTAGAAGTAGTGGATGACTTTGCTGACATTTTAATTCAGATAGTCACAGGACTCTGAGAGATATTTAGTAAAGACAGATAGTATGTCATTCAAATTCAGTGTTCAAGCAAAGCTTGAGCAAAGCTTCAGCCTTTTAGGCACTGGTTAAGAGAAATGTTGCATTTGGAATTGAAAGCTGAGGTTGGTTTGTTGGTCGGTTGGTTGGTAGGTTGGTTGGTTGGTTGGTTGGCTGGCTGGCTGGTTGATTCAGGGACTGTGTTGTGGACACCTCCCGAGGCCCCTGCTGAATCTCTGCCCACATCTAATGTCCCCCAAAAGCCCGGAGAGGTGAAGAGCTGACCTGCTTTTCCTTGCTACCGCTACCCCAGTAGCACCTGAGTTAAATGACTCTGGGAATTAAATGGCCAAAAAGGGAAGTCAAGAGGGCTGGTGAGTGGGGTCTGCACAGGTCTGCCTGGGACAGAAATTTATTGCAACAATTGAGTATTGGCTTCAGACATTCAGGTTCATATTAGCTTCAAATCTCCATTCTACAGTATTTCCTTAGCATTGTGGCAGAAAATTCGAAATGTTTCCTTTTGCTCTACATTGGGTGAATTTCCTGAGAATGTACAAGAAGTACACATGACAATTTTAAGGATGACTATCACCCAAGCCATTTGGTAAGGGTGTAATCTTCCTTAGAAATTGAAGCCAGCTTATATTTGTCGTCCATATTTCTGCCAATTCTGTGAGGAAATGTAAACCATGTACTCATATTGTATTGAAATGAATCATTCTCATGACAAGAATCTGAAAGTGTTGCCAAGCACTGGGCATCTGAACCTCCATGGGCTGCCAAGGAGTGCAGCAACTGACAGTGCTTGGTGTGGACTTCAGCAAATAACATGCTCCCTGGATGTTTCTTTGGCCCCAGTCATAAAGTGGTGGCACCAACGTTTGCTACTGTTGCCTGCCACTGCCCCAAACACACACCCAAAGCAGGCTCTGAAGATAAATAATAATTTGTTGTGAAGTCAGTGGGGATGAAAGGTACTAAAACAACATAAAGGGGCTTTAGTGAACCAACCTCCCACCCTGCAGACTCTGCTGGGTGAGAAAGAAGCACCCATTATTATTAAATACTGTCCTGGACAGGAGCCAGGGCACCCAAGACTCTTTCTCTCTAGCACCATTAAATGCATGAGAATCAAAAGAAGGCAATTTCCCAGCTATAGTCAGCACTTCATTACAAGCCAGCTCTGGGGGTAATTATCTTCTTCTTCAGAATTATTTCCTGCCCCTGCATCATCTCTACCTTACATCTTCGCTATGACTTATCCTCCAGGAAGCACAAGACTCCTACCAGTTCCTCCCTCCTCCTGAGAGACCTCTACACCTCGGATTCCTCTGCTTGTGATAACAGCTATGATTTACTTCAGTCTTTTTCAACTAGTCCTCTAAGTGCCAATTTTTGAAGGATAGCCTTCTGCTGCTAAGCACACATGCTAATGGACATAAATCTGTAAGCAGTTTTGGGAAGTGATTAGGAAGAAAAAGATACCCCATTTGTTGCAGAGGTGATGAGGCAGAAGACAGAGAGGCTGGGGAGGAAAGCTATCCAGCCAGCTGCTCAGAGAGCCTCATAGGATGCCACCCCCTTAATGGGGTCCACATATTCCAAGAGCTGGACCACAGAAAATGAAAAGTACAAAGTGAATTATCTGTTTTCCAACATGAATCAAACTCAAGGTAAATAACTCATAGTAACCAAACTCATAAAAATGGTTACAAAATAAGAGTTTCCACTCACTATTTTAATAAGGTAAAAGGGAACATCCAACTAGACTCACATGTTTCCATCTGCTATCAAAACATGTTATTCCCTTAAGAAAATCCCCCTTGGAAGACAAAAAGATAAATGAATGTTAATGCACTGCTTCTTAGAAGTGTGTCCTCAGATGGGCAGCATCAGTAGCTTGGGGAAGCTTGTTAGGTTCTCTGTGGATATAGCCCAAGAATCAATGCAAACTCTCCCAGGGATCCTTATGCCTGCTGAAGGACCCACTGATTTAATGGGCATGGAACTTGAACAAAAAGAGTTGCACAGGAAATCCATTTATCCAGTAAGCATTAATGAATCCCTCCTCTGTGGGAATGCAGAAATTCAAAGAAGAGTCATTTTCCTAAAGACAAAAAGTCCTCTCCCTAGGAAGTAAGTGTGTAGAGATTTTAAATGCAACAGAGGGTGGTAGGATAGAGCTATGTACAGGCTTCTGCTGAACACCACGGAAGAAACTCCATACTGGATTAAGAAAACGTAAGAAAAGAAAGAAAACCGAAAGACTTTCTGTGGGAGGCAGGGATGGGTTGATATCTGAAAGACTTTTAGTGGAAGAATATAAACTAGTCAGCTAGATAAGATGAGAAAGGTGTTTATAATAAAGAAAAATTGTGAACAACTTAAGAACCCAATAATAGAGAACTAATTAAGTCATTGAAGTTGAAATGTACAAGCTTTTTTTTTTTTTTTGGCTGTGGACAACCCTTCCTGTTTAATATTTAAACAAAATATTAAGCAGGAGCCTTATATGTAAAGCAGCTAAAAGCAAAATTGTACTTTCTGAACTGAAAGTGAGGAGTCCTCAGCTGCTTCCCCCATCTCTCAAGGCACTTTCTGCAGGCTCCCTGGTCAACCTGAGATTGGGCTGCAATGCAAAAACACTTGCTGTAAAAGAAAATGGAACACTATGGAAAATTCTCCAGGGTGTGCTAAGTGAAAGGAGCAGATTACTACCTGGGCAGCCTCTTTCCAAGGTCATCTTCTCTGGGTGTTTGCACATCCCCAGGCCCAGTGGGTGCACAAAAGGCAGGTGTTTGGGGTTTGGGAGGCGGGAGATGCACAAGCTGGGGTGTCGCACAAGCGCTTGCCAAGCCTCCCCAGAAGACAATGGGGGCAGGCCAGGTGCTGGGTTGGGCCACAGCTGCTCTCACTTTACTGCCCTACTTCATCACGGAAGTCACAAGAGCCCAAGAATTGCATTTTTGACTTTAGGCTTCCAGGACGCTTTGAAGGTTAATGTGTCAAGGTAGATGGACAAAACATATTTTATTCAACAGTTTGTTAGCTTGACTTTTGAATTTTGAATATTGAGACCTATGGTGTGTGGGCCTTCATTTGCATTCTCGTCCAGGTCTTGCAAATATTGGGGTAGACTTATTTTACTTAATATGAAGGTATCGCTCCATGTTTTCTTTCAGTTTGTGTTTGTTGAATAAATGTTGAATGAATAAAATGTTTTATTTTAAACTTTCTGTGTAATTACAGTTTAAGTATGTCTTTTTAAAAAGCATGTAGTTCAATATTGTTTTTAAACTAATCTGATCATTGATTCTCTTTCTTAGGGAATTTACTTATTTAGTTTGTCACGGCCAGTGGCTGTCCTTACTTACCTTCTTTTATACTTTCTATTTCTTATGCTTACTTGCTTTTTCTTCCCTTTTCTACATTTTATTATATGTTCATTCTCCCTCAATGACTTGAATAGTATACATTCTGTTTTAATTCTATTTCATATTAAGTTAAAAAAAATTCTTCTACCAAAATTAGGAAATGAAAAGGCAGTTGGGCACGGTGGCTCATGCCTGTAATCCCAACACTTCAGGAGGCCGAGGCAGGCAGATCATGAGGTCAAGAGATTGAGACCATCCTGACCAACATGGTGAAACCTTGTCTCTACTAAAATAAAAAAATTAGCCAGGCATGGTGGTGCACACCTGTAGTCCCAGCTACTCGGGAGACTGAGGCAGGGGAATCGCTTGAACCTGGGAGGTGGAGGTTGCAGTGAGCTGAGATTGCACCGCTGCACTCCCGTCTAGTGACAGGGCAAGACTCCGTCTCAAAAAAGAAAGAAAGAAAATGAAATGGTATCTTTTGACTCTATTGCTTGAAGAAGAAACTTATTCCAGCTTTGTTTCCTTGAAATTTATTCCAGTTTTATTTCCTTCTGTTCTTATTTTTGGCAAATATAAAATGAGGTTTTTCAAACCGGATTATTATGTTTTTCATTTTGTGGAATCCTTTTAAGAAATTGTTTTTGACATTAGAATTTCATTCTGTAATGATATTTATTCTTTCTACTGAACTATGCTGTTTTTGAGATCTTAATTTTGTGAAATTCTCAATATGGAAAGTATATTTCAGGTAATTTTTCATTGAAATGGTAGTTGAGATAAACTGCACGTAGAGTCACTTGCAGTTGTAAGAAATAATAGATCCTGCACAGCCTTTACTCAGTTCCGCCCCATGGCAACATCTTGTAAAATTCTAGTACAATATCACAACTGGGACACTGACATGGTTGTAGTCTACAGCTCTTATTTGGATTTTCCTATACTTGTACTCACTCACAGGTATTTACATGTGTTTAGTTTTATACAGTTTTATCTCATGTGACAGTTCCTGTATTCACCACCACAGTCAAGATATAGAACACTTCCACCCCCACAAGGATCCTCCTCTTGCCTTTTTATAGCCATACCCACCCCCTCCTTCATACTCCCCTACTCCATCCAGTTTCTAATCCCTGGCAAGGACTAATCAATTTTCCATTTCTTTTTTTGTTTGTTTTCATTTCAAGAATGTTACATAAATGGAATCCTATAGTATGTTACTTTGGAGGACTGGCTTTTTCCATTGAGTATAATTCTCTAGAGATGTATTGAAATTGCTGGATATATCAATAGTTTGTTCCTTTTTGTGATTGAGTAATATTCCATGCTATGAATGTGCCACCATTTAAGCATCCACATTTTGGAGAACATCTGGCTATTTCCAGTTTGGGGATCTTACAAATAATTACTTGGGGGTCTTACAAATAATGCTGCTATAAACATCCATGTACAGGTTTTGGGTGAACATAAGTTGTTTTTTTTTTTTCCTCTGGGATACATGCCAAAAATCCAGTTGTCAGGTCATATGGCAATTGCATGTTTAGTTTTATAAGAACCTGAGAAACTTTACCAGAGTGGCTGTACCATTTTACTCAAGCAATTTTAAAAAGAAAGATATGAATTTATGCTTTCTGGGCTCTTACTTATCTCAGAATGTCTGTCTTTTGCCTTCACACATATGATAAATTGGCTGGGAAAATATACTCGTTTCACATTAGTTTTTCCTTAAAATTATATAGAATTTCTTCTAACATTTTCTGATAGTCTATGCTTCAAAGAAATCTGTTTCTAGCCTAATTTTTGTTCCTTTGCAGGCAACGAGTTTGTCTTGTTTTGATATTTATAAGATGCTTTCTTTCCTTTGCTTTTAAAATCACGGAGTATATAAGAAAAACAGTTGGCCTTTGTTTTAGCTCAGAAAAAAAAAAAAAACCTAAACTATGTTTTTGATCATTGAATCTGTTGTTCTGGGCTCTACCATTCTTTGTCTGCCATATTTATTACCTACCCGTGCATCATTTTCTTATATTTGTTCTTTCTTTTTGCATTCTGTGAGATCATCTCAAGTTTTTCCCTTGCATCAGTGATTTACTTTTCCACAGTGTCAATTCAGCTTTGGAGCACCTTCGTCTGGATTTAAATTCTGCCACTCAATTTTAATGCTATTTCAAACTCTCCATATCTCACAGAACTTTCATTTCACATCACTCTGTTGTCTTAACCTCAGAATAGCCTCACTACTTCTCTCCACACCTAATTCAAGAAGTCAAAACTTCTCACATTCACTTGAAGTCATAGAGGATGCTTCTTTTTAAACTAGTTCTTATAATAAATCATTTTCAAAAACATGGTTTTTCCTGTTTTCAAAGTGATGTTTTCTTTTCTTGTGCTCCAGTATTTTCAATTTTTTAAAAGAGGAAAAATTTATATAACATAAAATTCACAATTTTAACCTGTCGTAGGTGTACAAATCACTGGCTTTTTGTATATTTACACTGTGGTGCAATCACTATGACCACTGTCTAGTTCCAGAACATTTCATCAGCCCAAAAGGAAACCCTGCACCCAGTAAGCTGTCACTTCCCTTTCTTGCTTACTCCCCTGGCAACCACGAATCTGTGTTCTGTCTCCATTGATTTGCCTATTCTGAATATTTCATATAAATGTCATCACATAATATGTGGCTTTTTGTGCCTGGCTTCTTTCACTTAGCATAATGTCTTGCAGTATTTTTTTTCTCATAGATTTTTTATTTTTTACAGCAGTTTTAGGTTTACAGCAAAATTGAGCAGAAAGTCCAGAGATTTCTCTTATGCTTCCTACTCCCACGTATATGCAGCTGACCCCACTGTCAACATCCCCCACCAGAGTGGTGCGTTTCTTACAACTGATGAACCTACATTGACACATAGTGATCACTCGAAGTCCGTAGCTTTCATTAGGGTTCACGCTTGGTGTTATGTTTTCTATGGGCTTGAACAAATTCATAATGACATGTCTCCACCATCAGTATTATACAGAGTAGTTTCACTGTCCTAAAAATCCATCTTATTGAAGTATTTTTTAAGTTAATTTCTTGATGTGATCATTATTCTCACTCACATAGATTAACCTGGCCACTACATTTGTCAAGAGAGAGCATAGCTGAGTTGCCTCACAGGTATTTTCTTGGTAGTTGGAAAAGCCCCTTCTCCATTCTACAGCTGTGGAGCACATAGAAGTGGCAAGACCTTATTCCAGCCCCCAGTGCCTGTGGCTTTCATCTCAGTACGATTGTCTGGATCAGACTTTCACTTCTCCCTCTCATCTCTCACCTCCACTGGATAACTCAGAAGCCTGCATTGTTTTCAGAAAAAGCAGTTGACCAGTTTAAATATGTGTTTCGTAATAATAGCTTTGAAAATAGGCTTCTTCTGAAAAGCTAAGGAGCAAAGAGATGTTTTTGAAATAACAAGAATTCTGTGTTTGAGACAGTTTGTGTAACTAGAAGGCAGAACAGCACAGTGCTTGAAAACTGAGGTTCAGGTGCCTGAGGGCCTCGGTTGCATTCTACTCTGCCATGTACAGAAAGGCCACAGGCACATTTCATAACTGCTCTGTACTTTAGTAGAGGAAAATAGTAATTCCTGACACTGTCGTTTGGGGAATTAAATGAGTGAATACTCATTTGCAATGAGTATTACTTTGTCCTCATTTGTAATGGGTATTAAATGAGCAAATACTCACTTGTTAATACTCTTTGCTGCTAAAGTGGCTTTTAGAACTACCTGGTGTATAGATAAAAAAGGATGATAATTTATATTAGAAAAAAGTTGATAATTGTTTAATTAAAGCACATATTTTCAATCAAACCATATGACAAATAATTGTTCATGTCCCATATTTTCTGACAATTCAGAGAGCCCACAATTCTTTCAGTTTTCTTTGATTTCAGTGTTCAACACATGGAAGAAAAGGAAAGCAATTCAATATCTCTCACTTCTTTCTTCTAAACACAAGGTTTATTCCTGATCTTCTTCCTCTACTCCCAGAAATAGTCTTGCCCAATATCAACCCTGCCACCCTCAAAATAAGCACACCGTACTTTAAGCTATGATCCCATCATGATCAATGTACCTGAATAAGAAAAATATGTTCTCAGTCAGGGTCTATCTCTGCTTGATCCAATCCTGATCACCTTCCTGGAGTAGGTAGGAGGCAATTAAATCAATCTTTGAGATGGTGATGCTGGGAACCTTTTAAGTTTCCCAGGTGATTCTACCATGAGACCAAAGATAAGAACTATTCTTCTCAATAATAAATTCCTAAAATTTCCTTCCAGTTCTACCAGTCTATGAACTGAAGTCAATTTTTTTATCCTTCTTTTTAACCAGACTTCTTGACTTCTGTCATTGCGGGAAGGAGCACATTGTAGACACCTATTTGTTCCAAAATTTTGACATAGCCACATTTGGGCAAGGGTCCAGGCATATATTTCTTCAAAGAAAAAATATTTTCCAGGACAAAAGTTGACAGTCCTTGGAAATCTAAGGCATTCTAAAAGTATCTTTGTCTTGGGACTCCCAGCAGGCTGATCTGATTCAGATGGTCCCCATTTTAAAGAATGTGAAATGAAAAGGTCATAGAGGCCTTGGGTCTTACACATTAGGAACAAACCACCCACCTACCCTCCTAGTCCTAGAAACAAACTGTTTCTACTGACTTCAAGAAGAGTGACTTTTTCTGCCAAAAGCTGTTTCTTCCTATTTGGGTTTTCGGAGCTAAAAATAGCAAAGATTTTTAAAATATTGTATGTAAGCCACAAATATTATACAATGATCACATCCTGGCCAGTTCTCATATCCCATCAGTAGCCTGGTGGGCTGACCATCTTGGCTCTGGTTTCATAAACGGCCAAAAACTTGTGTGTGCCTCAGTTCCTGCCTATATAGAAGTATTTAATTCCAGAAAGTTAATACAGGTGATTAAATAGTGGTTGCCTTTCACTCCCACAAAATGCAACCATCTGGATACCTATTACATGAGAAAGATTACTGAACAGAGAGCTCTAGAATCTCACTTTCTTACTTACTGAGCATTTGCTTTTTCCACATTATGTAACCTCTCAGAGATCTGGTTTCCTTAGTGCTTGGCACCTGAATTGTCAGTATCAGTAATTGTATGAATGAACAAAGGAATGAATGAAGAATGACTCTTAGCTCCCCCTACCTATCAGGATTTTGGCAAGTACCATTTCAGAAATGATGGGTCAAAATGTTTGCAAACTGAAAAATATCATAAAAAATGTAAGATGTTGTTATTGTTAAAATCAATAATAATAACAATAGTAATCTAACACTGATTATGTAAGCAAAAAGAGCCTTATTTCGTGCAATCAAACACTACCTCAAAATCCATGTGGTTGATTTCCTATATTATATTCATAAAAGAATCAAAATTTTTAAGAGTTTTTACTTACACAAAATCTAAACACACTTAGAATATGCTTTTTTGTTGGTTTGTTTTGGTTTGGTTTTTGAGTCAGGGTCAGGCTCTGTCACTTGGGCTGGAGTGCAGTGGCACGATCACAGTTCACTGTAGCCTCAACCTCCTGGGCTCAAGCAATCCTCCCACCTCAGCCTCCTGAGTAACTGGGACCACAGGCAGTGGCCACCACACATAGCTAATTTTTTTCTTTTTTTTCAGCGTCAGGGTTTTGCTATGTTGCCCAGGCTTGTCTCAAACTCCTGGGCTCAAGCAATCCTCCCGACTCAACCTCCCAAAGTGCTGGGATTGCAGGTGTGAGCCACCACGCTTGGCCTAGAATATGCTTTAAAACTTAATTCTTTATACAATAGTAGTTTTTTATTCACATCAGAAGCATCAGTTTAGAAAGCTTGGCAAGATGACCAGAGAAAAAGTGAAAGGTGAGAATTGATGCACTGACAGTGAGAAAGAGGACTGGGGAAAAAAACTATTAAAACTTCTGGATTAAAGGACTAGATTGTGATTATGTAATGTAGATGCAAGTATCCCACTCTTAGAAAACCCTATGGGTATCACTTTATTACAGCGTTTTGCAACAACAGATATTAATAGTGATGACAAAGGCCACATAATTAGTATGAGTACCTGCTAGTTAAAAGCCAAAGAAATGATTAGTGCATATCTTTGGAATAATTTCCATTAAAAAAAGGTTCTTAAAAATTTTGGTGCTTTAAAGAGCAATTCTCTATTTGTGGTCCAGGAATATTACATCATTCTATATTTCATTCCTCATGGGGTCAAGTTTTCTCTGCCTTAAAGATTGGTACTAACTCCAAGCAAAACCTTTCTTTGTCTTCCCTCCCAAATTGAGGACACATCAGCTCAAGGGTTCTCCAAGCATAGTTCTGGGGACCTGCTAACAGACCTTCTCAGAGATATGAAAGTCCACTTGTGAGTTCTTTTTGGTGGCTGACTCATAATTCCATAGAACCTTACCACTTACGGCTATTTTTTATAACTTCCTAATTGAGATAGTAAATATAACTAAAATTTGATAATTTATGGACTAAAATTAGCAAGTTCTTTGAGTTTACTGAGAATTCTAAATTAGTATCTTTTTTAAATACAGCAGCCACACAAGGCTCTAACTTTACAAATACTTTACTGTGCATACCCATACACACTGGAAACTTTCCATTTGGGGGGACCAGGTGCTTTGTTATTAATTTTTCCTTTTCACTCTCTTAAATTCATTGTAATTTGTAATTGCTCCCATTTTTTGCTTTTTTAAGTATAAATTACTTCTTGACCTGATCATGTTGTGAGTTGATTGGTTATTCCCACAGCGTGGTGAGACAGCTAGATCAGCAATTTTTCTGACATAAAACTTCAAATTACTGGCCTTTACCACATACGTATTTTGCAATTCAAGCATGACTCACTTTCTATTACTAATACGTATATGGAAAATCATCCCACTTTTTGTTTCGTACAATGCCTGTGCATTTGTGTTGTTTATGCTATGAAGTTAACTGTAATAGCATTACTGGACTATTTTTTAAGTTTACAGAACACAATTTCATAATATAAAACCTTGCATAGAAGTTAATAATTTCACAGTAAATATTAAGCAATTCATATATGCTTCTACCAAGTTTATTTGTGTATTTTATCCTTCCTTCTTTGTTACCCCAAAGTTATTTTCTACTGAAGAGTAATAATGGGAGTTAGGGACAGGGAGGCTTTTGCCTACTTCAGAACGCTGAGATTAGGGCTGTGGGGGAAGGGGAGAACAGAGTCTTTAACCAAAAAACAAAACAAAAATGCCAGGGAGCCTTAAAAGGTAGTTCTCTAAGTTACCAAAATCATATTGTTCTCCAGAATATATCATTATAACTAAAACAGTGTTGCACATGGAGACCCATCCAAATTATGTTTGCCCATGAGCTCCATAAAGAAGCCAAATATGTGTGACTCTGTTGCCCTGCAACAGGCATCTCCTGACTCCTCTGGCTGGTCATCTCACTATGCAGAGGCAGATTTACATCCAGATCATTTTAATCAGACCAAGGTTCTCCGCTGGCCAAGGAAGTGTGGGAATGTCATTCCCCAGAATGCTGTGCATGGCTTCCTCCCCACCCTGGAGGCAGATTCTAGCTCCTTGCCTCTGTGTTCTAGAGTGAGTCACAGGCATCCTCTCAGGCATCCTTGCTCCCTCTTGCTGCTTTTAGTTGCAGTGCACTGCTTTCTGCCTCATGTTTCATTCTCAGCTTTGCCTCTTTATCTTTGACATTATTAACAAGCAAAACACCTTTCTCTTCGATTCATAACCTTAACTTGGGCCTGTATGCTACCTTGAAGATCTTCCCCGGATACTTAGCAGGTGGTTTAATCCACTTTTTTTTTATTATTATACTTTAAGTTTTAGGGTACATGTGCACATTGTGCAGGTTAGTTACATATGTATACATGTGCCATGCTGGTGTGCTGCACCCACTAACTTGTCATCTAGCATTAGGTATATCTCCCAATGCTATCCCTCCCCCCTCCCCCCACAATGATGGACTGGATTAAGAAAATGTGGCACATATACACCATGGAATACTATGCAGCTATAAAAAATGATGAGTTCATGTCCTTTGTAGGGACATGGATGAAATTGGAAATCATCATTCTCAGTAAACCATCGCAAGAACAAAAAACCAAACACCGCATATTCTCACTCATAGGTGGGAATTAATCCACTTTTTAACACCTCCAGCAAAAGATCTGTTTCGTGGGTAAGGGGAATTGCTTCTAGTTGGGCTCTGGTAGTAAGTGCAAGAGCCACCAGTCCTGGGGCCGATTCTCTGACATGTGAATCACCATCACCAGCATAAATAAAAGCCTATCCTGTTAAGTATCTGCTTGAATACAATGTACCACTGCTAGTCTGGTTCTCCATTCCTACTGAGTATCAGGAAACAATGTAGAAGCCTATGGTAGGGAAGGGCACCCACAGAGTAAAGTGATGGCCCCCAGGTTCTCTGGTTGAGTCAAATCATGGCTCTGAGTCAGGGGTCATAGAGTGGAGAAGAATTTAAATGTCTTTCGTCCTTACTTCCATCAATTTTATGAGCCAGAATGCTGTGTCTTAACAAGGTGGTGGGTGGGCAAGCTACCAGTTCTCTTTCTTCCATCTATCTCCACTAATCTTACAGTTTGTGTAAATTCCTCAAAGATTCTGTCAGCTAATTTTTTTTGAGAACTATTTGTGTTTCTGCATCAAGTTTGGTGAGAAGTTATAAAAGGTCACGACTTTTTAAAGTATGTTTAACAAAGTATTTAAATTGAAAACAGGGACCTCCAATTTTAAAATAAATTTTTGACATTTTTCTCCCACAGTTCTATCACACTGACCAGAAAAAAAAAATTAAGGCAGCTCTGAAAACGAGGATCACAGGCAACATTTTGGAAAGTTCTTAGATGTATTCCTAAAAATTACTACCAAGCATATTTAGTTGTGGCTGGATTGAAATGCAGAACAAGTTTGTACGTGCTTTGCCCTTCAAAATATACGATTTCCCTTTACAACAAAGTAGGTAGGACGAAGGTTCAAACTTCCCTCACTGTCTACTTCTAGCTGGGACATATGTGTTCTGTAACTGATGGGAAAAAGAGAAAAAGGAAATGTGTATAGCCATTACTGCCGAGGCACTGATTTCTGACACACATATTTATGCTCATCAGATCCATTCAGTGCTCCACGAGTTATCGGCATTCCCTTTTTACATTTGTGCAGAGGTTCCAGTTCAATGGAGAAGCAGATCCGTTTCATGGGCGGAGCTTCCTGCCCACTCCTAAGGGGCAACTGCTTCCTTCAGTTCAGTTCCGGTACTAAGCTGAAGAGCAACGTAGCCCTACAGTCAATTCTCTGACAATGTGAATCACAGGGATCTACACAAACCCAGCCTTTGAAGTGAACTCTTCACATATGTGTTCTATGCCTAAGTAAGAAGCAGAAGAGAATACATTTTACCCACAGGTAGATAGTTCCTTTCACATAACATGCTATGGGTAGGAGTCAAGATATAAAGATGCCTGGGACAGGGGACCCTGGGCTGGGAGTTTTCCCTGGATGTATATGTTGAAGAGAGTCTATACTTACATAAAATATGCGTGTTTCCCTAATTTTGAGAGAACTGAGCAGAGAACAGGTGAATATTCCAATTAAATCCAGAAGAATCATACTAGATGAATAATGAGAAAAGGGAAGTAATTGAGTGCATTGACCTGCTCCACTGCCTTCCATCTGGGAGAACTCTTCATGGACCCAAGTGCAGGTGCACAGGACCAAGGGTCTGGGGCAGGGGGTTCTCACTATATTTAAGGATAATTAAAGAGAAAACAACCACAATAATGGTGTAGTATCTATGGGGGAAATACACCACCACAAGGAAAAAGTATTATTTGGAAATTTGGGAGGCACAGTTCACCTCTGGTAATTATTTTTGACAAGACACACGAGAACATTTCAAAAAAAGGCTGATTGGTGTTCCCAGTAGGACATAGGAATTTAAAGCTCCTGGGAAAAGGAGAATAGACTTCCGTGAAAAGATCAAAGATAAAGAAGAGATATAAAACCAACAGCTCGAGAAGTAGACTGAGAGGTAAATTGATAGTAAAGCAATACTATTGCTTTATTTTGTATATGTATACATATACATATATATATATTATATATAATATATAATGCATAAAAATGGAACAATGTAAGTTAAAATACTAATGGCAATATTAAGATTAATAGTTGGATTCTTCATGATTTTCAGCATTATTTATGTTCTCAAAAGTAAGCATTTTTATAAATAGGAAAAATAAAAGTGATTAATAATAATGCTGTTTTAATTATAAAGACAATATAATAATGTAATAGAAAAATTTAAAAATAGGAAAAATGTATAACTCAATGACCCTGTTACCATTTTGTGAATCCTCTCCCTTCTTTTATATTAATATTTTATGTTTTAATAATGTGATACATTAATTTTGTGTTTTATGTTTTCAATTTATGTTATTTAAGGATTTCTGTTCATTTTATTTTGCCACAAAATCTTTATAAGTGTTTATGTCACAGCGGAAGACATTCCACCAAAAAGCTATACAATAATCTGTTTAATGATTCTCTTATTGATGAACATTTAACAGACTTCCAAATTTTTGAATTATGAATGATGGAAAATAAACACCTTTTCATAAACAGCCTTTTAATTCTTTTAGATTAGTTGCTTAATTTAGATTCCCTGCAATAATTATTATTCTTATTTAATCCCAACAATAATTCTTCAAAATTAAATTTTATTATCATTTTCATTTTACAGAAGAGGAAATTCAGCCTTAGAGAAGGTAAGCATCTTGCCCCAAGTCTCACCACTGATGTGTGGTAAAGCCATGCTCACACCAGGCAGTCTGCAAGGTCAGTTCACACTGCCCTATTATTTCAAAGATTATCATTGCTAATAGCCATATCTAAAAGTTCCCACTTTATGGAATCCTTACTGGCTACTGGGTATTTATGTTACATTTTTGATCATTTAACAAGCAAGGGGGAAAATGATATGAAATTTTTGTCTTAATCTCAGCATGCTACACAAAGGCATTGTTTTCTTTATTAAATATTAAGATCATTAAGAGTATCATCTAAATATAGAGCAATTCCCTCTGAACAATGAGCAACTAGACTCACTCCTACTCATCATGTTACAGATTCAGGTAAGTAGGATCTATTCAAAACAAAAATCAAAGCAAAGCTGGGGACAGTGGCTCATGCCTATAGTCCCAGTTACTTGGGAGGCTGAGGTGGGAGAATCACTTGAGGCCAGGAGTTCAAGACTAGCCTGGGCAATGTAGCAAGATCCCCTCTCTTAAGTAAATTAAAAATAGGAAAAAAGATCAAAGCAAAATGAAAAAAACACACAGCTCACCCTTGCCATGTGATGCTCTGTATCACCTGAGGACTCTGCAGAGTCTCCACCAGCAAGAAGGCCCGCACCAGATGTAGCCCCTTGACCTTGGACTACCTAGCCTCCCAAACTATAATAAATAAATTTCTTATTATAGTTTAATAAATAAATAAGCTATAATAAATAAATAAATATATATATATAAGAGAGAGAGAGAGCCCAAAGGAATTTAAACTAAAACTAAAAATTCTTGCAAGAATAAAATTAATGTATTAAGAATAATCTATGTGCCATGTGGATACAATGTTGTTGTTGATTTTTTATTTTTTGAGACAGAGTCTGACTCTGTTGCCCAGGCTGGAGCACAGTGGCATGATCTCAGCTCACTGCAACCTCTGCCTCCTGGGTTCAAGCGATTCTCCTGCCTTAGCCTCCTGAGTAGCTTGGATTACAGGCATGGGCCACCATACCTGGCTAATTTTTGTATCTTTAGTAGAGACAAGGTTTCACCATGTTGGCCAGGCTGCTCTGGAACTCCTGACTTTAGATGATTCACCTGCCTCTGTTTCCCAAAGTGATCAGATTACAGGTGTGAGCCACTAGACCTGGCCTGGATACAATATTTTAAATATAAATCACTAGACTAAAAAGCTTTGTCCAAAGGTCCCAGAAATAATGGACTGTGGATTAAATGGACAGGGGTTTTGCATGAAGGCCATGACTTGGAACTGAAGGTTTTCATGTAACAGTAGCCCTTCACAGTCTCAGATTGCCTTATGTAAAAATTGCCTGTGTTCCTGAGGGAAAAAGGAGAGATCATAAATAAGTTGCCAAAATGAGTTGTAAGAGAGTAAGGAACAAAGTAGCCTCTCTGTATCTACATAACATCCAGACTGCAAAATACCTATTTCACCCTGAAGTGTTCAATTCCTAGCTGTAAAACACCATGTCCATCAGAGGACTGTATTTGTCATAAGAATGAGAGATTTTACATTTTGGCTTGGGGACACTTCTCAAAATAGGCCCCATTATTGTCACACCTGCCTTCCTACTTGGACTCCTCTCTTCACCCATCAAAGTCCTCCCATGGAATCATGCAGGGAGCAGGGTGGAAGAGGGGCTCAGGGATATACCAAGGAGGCCCTGATTGTGATGGGCTGAACACAGGCAGACCCCCCGCCCCAATCACACACACACACACACACGGGGCATGCATCTGAACCACAGACCAAGCAGGAGGGCCAATCAGCCTTCATATCTGCATGCCATGCACAGGCACTGCTGGACCCTGCCTCCCACACCTTCTGACTGTTGGCCAATTCCACATTGGCAATTCGCTTTGGATCCAATTTCTGGTTTCCAGGTCCTTCCTTGAACTTGATACTTCAGGTCCTCTCATGCTCCCACAATTATTACTCACCCTTTTCCCTCATGCAGCAGCCATAGGTACTCAGCTCTATCTATTCCCATGTGGAGCCCTGGCTCAGAGAACCAATTGCTGAGCCTAAAGCAAGCTCTTAGTTTCTGATTCTCTTGGCTTGGAAGGTCTGATAACTAGGATCCTGTGGATGGTAATTCTTAGGCAGAATAATTAATACTAAGGGTTAGAAAAGTTCAGAATCTAGAGGCCTATGGAGAACCCAAAGGGACTGAAGAAGTATCCCAAAGTTTACTGACATCTATACATTTTTGAGCACTTACTTTGAAATAAGCACAGTAGGCTTTGCAAAATTTTGAGGAACACCAAATCAAAATATGTTGTAAGATATGATGGCTTTTACTAAAAGAGTGGGAAGAGAGTAGAATTATGTCCTAGAGATGAGAGTCCTATCATTAACCTCTGTGCTTCACTTCTTATCTGTAAAATGATCTTAATACTAACAATATCTAGCTAGTCTGTAGAGTTATGGGATTAAGTGAGCGAACATTTGCCCAGGGGATAGAATGGCAACTGGTACCAAGCTCATGCTCACTTGGTGCTGGCTATATTATTAACGTGTGAGGCAGTGCAGTAACATGGTGTTGGTGGCAGGGTGAGGCCAAAGATTGTCACTGCAACCTCTGCCTCCTGGGTTCAAGCGATTCTCCTGCCTTAGCCTCCTGAGTAGCTTGGATTACAGGCATGGGCCACCATGCCCTGCTAATTTTTGTATCTTTAGTAGAGACGAGGTTTCACCATGTTGGCCAGGCTGCTCTGGAACTCCTGACCTTAGGTGATTCACCCGCCTCTGCTTCCCAAAGTGCTGGGATTACAGGTGTGAGCCACCGGACCTGGTCTGGATACAATATTTTAAATATAAATCACTAGACTAAAAAGCTCAACAATTACTTCATGCGGTTATTCTTCATGGAAACCAAGAGTTTCTACAGGAAACCAACCAAGTAATTTACATTTCCTTTGTACTCACCAGTATACAGTCTCGTACCAGTAAAATCGGCAGAAGCTCACCAATATTTCATGAAGCAACTTAATATACGTACTTCTTTGCATACTCTTTATTTTTGTCCTCCAAGTCTTTACATCCCTATAGCTACAAGGCCATGATGTTAATCTTCAAACGGATGTAGTAGAGTAATTTTTGATTTGCATTAGGCCTTTTCATTTTTTGGTTTTGAAAACAGAAATTCAAATATTATACTCCTAGATCTTTAAGAGAAAGAAAAGGTAATAAGCAAAACAGAGACAATAGGCAAGCAAAGGGAGAAACATTTGTGCTTATTTCAATGTGATTCAATAACAACGTATGGAGAAGGGTAAATCTCCAGGGGTGCAGTGGTTTTATTGCAGAAATAGTAGGTCTCCAGGAGTTCCATTAGTACAAATGCCACCAAGGTCCTTGGGAGAAACTTTAAAGGGAACCATGGCCCAGGCCACTGGATATCTATGTAGGGAAGGAGATTGGGGCTATAGAGCAGTTAACTTTGAGGAGGTCAGAGCTCACCAAAGAAGAAATCTGTGGTAATGAAATCTGCACCAGCAAATGCTGCTGCTGAAAATCACTCAATAATTTTAAAAGCATACAGATAACATGCACAGCATGCATACTTTATGCCAGGCTGTTTGCCAGTGTATTCTAAATGATATGGCAGGAAGGCATCTTGAAATACAAATGTCTGTACTTTTCTTCTCTTCCTTGTTCAGCTCCCATAGAACCTGAAGAAGAATGAGGACAGTTGAAATCCAGAGAGAAATAAATAGTCAGTGTTGGGTGCTAATTTCCAAAATAAGTTCTTGATCCCAGATCAGAAACAATACTTTTGAAAGCCCAAGTTTTTGATATGCAAGAGGAAGGTTTTTAGGAGAAGAAAAGGCTATTAAGAACCAAAAAGAGAAGGCCTTAGAGGAAGGAGGGCAGAACTTCTGTGCCAGGACAAGAAGCTGAAAAGAAGATGGAGGAAGACCAGACTCCCACGCTCCCCATGTGGACTTCTCCCAGACTCCAAGGCTGGGACATTCCCCAGGAGCAGCTGAAGGGGGCCTGGGAAGGAGACCAGCTGTGCATGCCAAGCCAAGGCCTACAGACCATGAGGATTCAGCAGTCCAGTGAGAATGGAAGCTGGAGACAGCCATCCACTGAGGGCTGCCAGAAGAAGCACTGGGATGGTGGAGAGGAGGGAGCTGCTTTTAACAGCCCCTTTGCAGTGGGTGCTGCAGTGACATAGTTGAGGGAGTGGTGCACTCCTTCACTATTGTGTGACTTTGAGCAAATTACTTACCCAGTGGGTTTTAGAAGCAGAGCTTCTTCGAAGCAAGAACGTTATAGGGGAGTTGTTCTCAGGTAAATCTGTATTGAAGAAAGCAGAATAGGATAGAATGGGATGGGATGGGATGGGATGGGATGGGATGGGATGGGATGGGATGGGATGGGAAGGGATGGGATGGGATGGGATGGGATGGGATGGGATGGGGTAGGGTGGGGTGGGGTGGGGTGGGATGGGGTGGGATGGGGTGGGATGGGATGGGGTGGGATGGGATAGGATGGGATAGAAGGGCAGATACATGGCTGCAGCTAAAGTTAGCCTTGAGAGACTCCATCACTCACCTGAGAGGAATTTCAGAAGTACATGATAAAGGAAATGGCAGTGAGGCAGAACTTGATAGAGGGAAATGGCATAGAATTTATCAGAATTAAAGACATGAGTCTTCCTAGAACGTTAAATGTTTGTGTTAAAATTAAAAGATAAATACTAAAAATAGAAAGACAATCTATAACTCAACTCTGAAATTAGCAGGGTGAGAAAAGTGAAAAAAAGTATTAATCACTAAAGTAGGGAAAGAAACAGAAGCAAAGGGAAAATATGAATAAAAATACAAAATGAGATAGCAGAAATAAGTCTGAATACATCAATAATCATAATGAATATCAATAAATTAAACCCACCCATCCAAGACACACTATTTAGTTATCTTGGAAAAACAAAAACCAGAGCCAAATATGTTTCTATGTTCCTTATGTGAAACACTAAAAACAAATACAAATTCAAAAATAATAAGATAGCAAAAGATATACTGGAAAAATACATACCAAAAGGAAACTAGTGAAAAAATATTTGTACGGATACTGTACAAAATAGAATAAGATGAAAAGTCTAACACAGATAAAAAGGCATACTATAAAATGATAAAAGAAACAATTTTCCAAGAAGAACCAATAATTGAGAAATTGAATGCACTTAAACACAGAATCTCAAAGTATATAAAGGATTATGAAAGGAGTTAACAAATCTAGAACTAAAGTGGAAGATTTCAGGATATCTCTTTCAGAGCATGATAGATAAAGAAGACAAAAAATTAGTAAGATTATAATCAATTTGGAATATGTGATTAGAAATTCTACTCCTGAAAAAGAGAACATTTGGTTCTTCAGGAAACGTACATAAAAACTGACCAATTATTAAGCCACAAAGGAAGAGTCATGAATTCCAAGAAATTAATGTTCATGTGTAAGTTTTTTTTTTTTTACTGAAAACAATTGAATTAGATACCAACAATTAAAAAAAGGAAAAAATACTGTCTAAACTAAAAAACAAATTTTTAAAAAGACATGAATTAAAGAGAAAATCACAATCAAAATTACAAAATATTTAGAACTAACTACGATCCAAGTGCTACGAAGCAAATTTTAAACTGTGTTCTAAAGCAACATTGAGGCCAGGCGTGGTGATTTACACCTGTAATCCCAAAACTTTGGGAGGCCAAGGCAGGAAGATCACTTGAGGTCAGGAGTTCAGGACCAGCCTGGCCAACATAGTGAAACCCTGTCTCTACTAAATATACAAAAAAAAAAAAAAATTAGCCGGGCATGGTGGTGCATACCTGTAGTCCCAGCTACTCAGGAGGCTGAAGCAGGAGAATTGCTTGAATCCAGGAAGTGGAGGTGGCAGTGAGCTGAGATCATGCCACTGCACTCTAGCCTGGGTGACAGAGTGGGAATCTGTCTCAAAAAAAAAAAAAAAAAAAAAAGCAACATTGAGAGGGAAAATTCTGTCCTAACATACATGTATGTGAAAAAACAGGAAATACGAAAATAAATGAGCTATGTGCTCAGCTCAGGAAGCTAGAAAAAGAACAGGGTAAGCCCAAAGAAACCAAAAGGAACAAATAACAAAGATACAAGTAAAAGTTTATGAAATTGGAAAAAAATAACAGATGTAGTTTAACAAACTAAAAGGCAGTTCTCTGAAATGACTAACGGGATAATTACCTAGAATCAATCATCAAAAAAAAAAAAAAAAAAAGAAGTTACAAAAGTAGAAGGAAGGAAAGATAAAATCACTGAAGCAAAATCTTTACTCTCCGTGCTAAAAGCATCAGGCCTAGATGGTTTGAACCCTCTGTAATAGCAAATCTTTAAGAAAAAGATAGTTCTTAATATTCTCGGTATTATACATATGGTGCCTAAGAATAATAAAAGAGTGAAAGTTGTCCACTCATTTTCAGATGCTACTGTGACTTGAATACTAAAGTTTAACTAGAGAATATTAGGTAAGAAAAGTAGACT
This sequence comes from Gorilla gorilla gorilla, assembly GCF_029281585.2. Classification (NCBI taxonomy): domain Eukaryota; kingdom Metazoa; phylum Chordata; class Mammalia; order Primates; family Hominidae; genus Gorilla; species Gorilla gorilla. The sequence continues at coordinate 48,901,145 of NC_073230.2, forward strand.
AACTTGTTTAAAATGGCAGACTGATCACATACATTTAACTTCTGTTTCTCCTAAAATCTCACTAAAATGTGAGAAAAGAAATGTTATAAGGTATTAACTCCCAAGAGTAAAGTGAGCAGGAAAAGACACAGTGGACAAAAGGCTAAGTGACGAAGCTCTTGGGGTATTAACTTGGCATGAAACCAGTTGTCCTACAAATTCCCTGAGAGGGACAGTGGGGCTGAGATCCCTGCTGAACACAGAGCATTTGGCAAATACATAGTGGCTGAGAACCTTGGGATCCTTCCATCTAGGCACAGCCAGGGGACCACCTTCACCCCCATCCCATCCCATCCCATCCCCTAAAGAAAACCACAGTTTATTTCCTGGCAAATGGAATCTGAGAGGATCTGGATGTCTTAGTCAGCTCAGGCTGTTATAACAAAATACCATAGACTGGGTGGCTTAAACAACAGACATTTATTTTTCACAGTTCTGGAGGCTGGCAAGTCCAAGACCAAGGTGCTGGCCAATTCGCTTCCTCCTGAGGGCCCACTTCCTGGCTGGTGGACAACCACCTTCTCACTGTGTCCTTATGTGGCAGAGAGAGGACACTTGTCCCACTCTCAGGTCCTCCTTAAGCATAATCACCTCTCAAAGCTTCCTCCTCCAAATACCATTGTATTGAGGTTAGGGCTTCAACATATGAATTTTGAAAGAATGCAAATGTTTAGTCCACAAAATGGACTTCCCAAAAAGAGAATAAGAGAACATACACAAGTCAAGTTCCCCAGATTTTATTAATAATTAAACTCAGAAGTCCTGAAGTCCAAAATGGTTGAGGGAAATGGTCCTTTCCTAACTGAAATAAAAATGAAAACTCCTTACCCCTTTCTTACATTGTCTTTCTCTTTCGATTCCCCCTTCACCCACCTTTCTCACTCTCCTCCTGCACTCACTCGCACACCCTCTCTCTCTCCACCCTAGACCCTAATGGCCAATTTCCCTAGTTAAGTTATTTTTCTTTCCTTTATCTGAGTAAAATTTGTTGCATTGAAATTTATTTTTATGACACTTCAAATTACGTGGAAGAAAATTACCAGGTAGGCACATAGTTACGGTATGTCTCATTACACTGTGTGCTACTGCAAGACAGAGAACATATCTAACACACAGTAGGAGTGTAATAAAGATCTTCTTAATAAAGAAATGCTTGGATGAAATAATTCGAGGGTGAGAGGCTGTTAACGCCCATAAATGCACAAAACTTAGTACTGCAGAATTTGCTGTTTGAAGGGCTGTCGGGTTTTTATGTTTATGTGTTCTTACTGGCATATGTGAGTGAAAATGAGAAAAAATACAGGTCATCAGAGAATCTGGTGATTTAGAATTTTAGAGAGAATGAGAAAGCTAATATTAGAAAGCTAATAGAAAGCTAACAGGACGTCCCGCCTGCAGCAAGAAGCAAAGAACAAGCCTCCAATGACTGTCCTTTCTCAGGAGCCAGCAGACACTCCTAGATGCCTTCCTTTCTTTGCCAAAAGAACTCTGATTGTATTGGTGTATCAGGTGTCAGTGTTCTCAGGGTTTGAGTCCTAACTGGCATTCATGGTAACTCCAGTGCCCTCTGCCAGGAGGTGGGTGTCATGTGGCCCACGCCTGGCCAATGGACATACTGGGAAGTCTCCTGATAGGCTTCTGAGACAAGGCCCTTCGTGCTTTTGGACATTTTTGGGTAGGGAAGTGCTGCTGGATGCCTGGACAGCCCATCTCATGACCATGAGGAGACAGCCAACACAATCAGAGTGAAGCGAACCCAGCAGCCTCACATTGCTGAGCTGCCAGAGTAAGTGATTTCAGAAGTTTTTATCTCCAGATTTCTAGGTAGGTAAGTTAGCAATAACCTCTGCAAATCATTTTGTTCAGCTATTCTGTTTTGTTGTGGTCGTTGCTGTTTTTGTTGTTGTTGTTGTTGTATGTTTCATAGCAGAAAAATATCCTGATATATGGGACAAAAAAGACTCTGATCTAACCCCACCAGACACTTGCAGCCTCTGCAGCATACAGCTAGGGGAATTTCAAAAGGCATCAAGATCTGGTGGGGTGCGGTGGCTCACGCCTGTAATCCCAGCACTTTGGGAGACCAAGGCAGGCAGATCACTTGAGGTCAGGAGTAAGAGACCAGTCAGGCCAACATGGTGAAACCCCATCTGTACTAAAAATACAAAAAATTAGCAGGGCATGGTGGCACGCTCCTGTAATCCTAGCTACTCCAGAGGCTGGGGCAGGAGAATTGCTTCAACCTGTGAGAAGGAGGTTGCAGTGAACCGAGATCACACCACTGCACTCCAGCCTGGGAAACACAGTGAGACCCCTTTTCAAAAAAAAAAAAAAAAAAGGCAACAAGATGTTTATGATTTCTTGAAAAATCAAAAGGTGCAAGAATGTACACATTGACCCACAGTGTCTTTCAACCCTTCCACCTAAGAAGCATCACAGCTCTCCCTTTCAGTTAACATAGGCACATAAACTTGCCACTGGCAAGGGGGAGGCACTTTCTTGTTATGGTAATGGACATGAAAGTGCCAGTAACTCCCTTTGAGCTCTTGTCATAGCCAGGAAAGAGCCTTTGCTTCTCTCATTTTGTATCTATAGTAAGCACTCAGAAGGCGTACACAAGACCAGCTATGCTGGATCTGCTGTTCTCAAGTTGCCAGGAAAGAGATGCCTTTGCCGTGGGTCACCATGGCGATGGCACGTGGCCCATCTGGCATGTATGCCTCGGATAATTTACAGGCCCAGGGACCTGAAGAACACTCCTTAGTCTAGTTCCATAGCTCTCGCCAAAGACCACATCCTGTGGTATTAATCATTAAAAAAAAAAAAAAAAAAAAAAAAAAAAGTGCAGATATTCTGGTTTGCCTTGCAAGGCACTGCTCTGTCTGGGGAGAAACACTGGGTTCTATCTTCTGCCAGTCAGTAGGAAATGCAGAGAAAATGGAATCCCTCTTAGGTATAAAGATAAATAAAATGTATGTAGCATGAATAATTTAAAAAGTAATGTTAGGAAAGTATCTTCAAAATTCTTAGGAATGGATAAAACAACAAAAAGGTATTTGGGCTGATAAATAAGGACCATTTCCAAAGTGTGAGTTTCTTTAAATTAATCTTTAAAATGTTGCATTGTCATTATTTATAGAGCCATAAAGTAACTCTTAAACATGCTGAACCAGTGAGAGAGTCTGCCCCAGAAATTCTGAATTCACTTAGTGACTAGTTAGAAAACAAAGACTGGTCAAATGCAGTGGCTCAGGCCTGTAATCCCAGTACGCTGGGAGGCCGGGGCAGGAGGATGGCTTGAGCCCAGGAGTTTGAGACAAGCCTGGGCAACATGGTTATACCCCATCTTTACAAAATTAAAAAAAATTAGCTGGCTGTGGTGGCATGTACCTGTGTTCCCAGCTACTTGGGAGCCTGAGGTGGGAGGACCGCTTGAGCCTAGGAGGTTGAGACTGCAGTGACCCATGTTTACACCTCTGCACTCCAGCCTGGCTGACAGAGTGAGACCCTATGAAAGAAAGAAGGAAGGGAGGGAGGGAGGAAGAAAGGAAGGAAGGAAGGAATGAAGGAAGGAAAGAAGGAAGGAAAAAAAATGAAAGAAAGAAAAAAGAAAGAGGCTGAAAAAAAAGAGCCTAGGAGGTTGAGGCTGCAGTGAACCGTGTTTGCACCTCTGCGCTCCAGCCTGGCTGAGAGAGTGAGAAAAAGAAAGAAAGAGAGAGAGAGAGAGGGAGGAAAGAAAGAAAGAAAGGAAGAAAGAAAGAAAGAGAGAGATAGGAAAGAAAGGAAAGAAAGAAATACAGAAAGAAAAAAGAAAGAAAGAAAGAAGAAAGAGAGAGCAAGAGAGAGAGAGGAAGGAAAAGGAAAGGAAAGAAAAGAAAAGAAGAAAAAAGGAAGAAGGAAGGAAGGAAGGGAAAGAAAGGGAAGGGAAGGGAAGGAAAGAAAACAAAGACTGTTCCTTATGATGCCAGGATCAACCGAGACTTCAACTCACTTTTCAATTCACTTAAATCTCTATCTTTAAAGAATACTTTATCAAAGCCAATCCTCTTTGCAGGGTACCTATAATCAGGCACTGCCTCATCCTGCAGTCTATGGCTTGCTGAATAGTAAGACCTAGTATAACTACTACACAAACTAATGTACTGAGTATATTAGTAAGGCCTAATATAATTATTACATTCATATAAAATATATAGTCTGACTTATGAAATCTTTCCTTGTTTACTTCTTGTGTAACTCCCCCAACTAAGTTTCATGAGAATGGGACTCTGGTTTGTCATTCCTGAATCTAGAACCCTGGCTTTGCATACAGTGAACGGTTAGTGGATAGCTGAGGATGGATGGATGGATGAGGAATGATCTGGTTTGGATATTTGAGCCTGCCCAGCTCTCATGTTGAAATGTAATCCCCATGCTGGAGGTGAGGCCTGGTGAGAGGTATTTGATCTATGGGGGTGGATCCCTCATGGTTTGGTGATGTCTTAACAATAGTGAGTTCTCATGAGATCTGATCATTTACAATGTGTGGCACCTCTCCACACCCCCCAATCTGTGTGTGTGTGTGTGTGAGTTTTGTGTGTGTGTGTGTGTGTGTGTGTGTGTGTCTTGTTCCTGCTCTCACCATGTGACTTGCCTGCTCCACCTTTGCCTTCTGCCATGATTGTCAGCTTCCTGATGCCTCCCAGAAGCCGAGCTGATGCCAGCACCATTCTTCCTGCAAAGCCTGCAGAACTGTAGGCCAATTAAACTTCTTTTCTTTATGAATTACCCAGTCTCAGGTATTTCTTTATAGCAATGCAAGAATGGACTAACACAGAAAGTATGCTCTAGCCATGCTGCACACCTTGTAGTTGCCTGAACGTATGGATTGTGAATATATAAATAGCACCACCAACTACCCAGTTTCTCAAGCCAAAAACCAGGAGTCATCCTTTATTTCACTCTTTCCCTCTCACTCTGCCCCCTCTCTATCAGGAAAATTGAGATTGCTGTCTCTACATGCAAAATGTACTCAAAATTCATTCTTTTGTTGCCATGTTCGCTTCATTTCACTCTGGTGCAAGCCAACATCACCTTTCATTGAGATACATCTTCTTGCCCTTCTTGTTTTTACTCTTGTCCTTGGCCCTTCATTCACTACGTTGTAGTTAAACTTTTAAATATGTAAATCAGACATACCACTTGTTTTGTTAATTATATAATAAAGAAAATGAACATTCTCACACCTTGCTCATCAAAATTCTATTGACAAGAGGTAATTGTTTAGTATAGATTCTTGCTAACTTGTCCTATTTCTGCATAGGTATATACTTATACACACACATGGTATACATACATACTCTTTTAAAAATATAATACCTTTCATATGTGTTATGGTCATCTTACCAGAGAAGTATAACAGCTATTCAATATTTTGACAGTTGAATGCGTAAAATAATAAATGGACTCTTACATTGCTTCTATTTAAATACAGTACAACACGTGTAAGGAGCAGTGGGAATTCCAACAGATCTGTGAACATTCGTGGACTTGATTCTGCTAGGGAGATTATTTGTAGAAATTGTCAAATGGTACGTAGATGTTCATTATATATGTCGTTTCTCACCGTGCAGAAATTATCATATGCTCTAGAGATGCTCTAGCCAGTGTGATTTGCTACAAAATTGAATTCTATAATTTCTTTACTCCCTTCCAAGTATCTACAATGATCCTCCTGATAAATATTTTCTTTGGGGATACAGGCATTTTGAGTCAGCATTTTCTCATGATAAATTTCCTAGTTGTTTTGTACATACACAGAACCAAACTACAGTCCTGAAAGGCTACAACAGCAGATGCATACAATGCTATGCATACCACAGACAAAGCTGCTTTGCCTTAATACACAACAATGCAATGAGTAGAAGATAGATGCCCACAGGTTTATTTTAAAAAATTAAATTTTGTTAGCTGGATCCAAGCTATTTTGAGTCAAAAGCAAAGGGGAAGGCACTATATATGCTATTGATTTGGATCCTAAATGTCTTCTTTTGGTGGGTAATGTTAATTGTCAGAGATTACTGACTGCAGGAAAATGTGAGGTCATCTGCGTTTATCAAAAAATACATGATCTCAAACCTTCACTACTTGCACGAGGGGTCACAAATAATTTTCTATCATGCAGAAATCTCTACAAGTGTAGACTGAATGCTAATATCATGTTCAGCAATAATAATAACAAAACAATATATTGTGAACTTACTATGTGTCAGGCACTGTACTAGTGCTTTATGTAAGTTATATTATTCAATCTTAACAGCAAAAGAATAAATTATAATTGTTGCCATTTTTGTTTTACAGATTAAGAAACTGACTCAGAGCTAGAGCTTAACTAGGAACAGCTACATTCTTAAGCACTTCTCTATAAAATGCCACTTAAAACAGAGTTCTAAGCCCTAAAGATAATGCTACCATTTATTGATGAAGAAAAGCAACCCATTAGATGTTTATATTTGTTGCATGTCAGAGTATGGTTGACAGGCTCATGAACTGCCTTCTTTATTTTACTTCACAGACACAAAAATGGTAGCATTTGTTTATAAGAATAATGTAGCAATGGTCAAAGCTCAGATTGAGTTGAATATTTGAAAGCATGCTAAAAACAACAAAATTGTTCCGTAGCTAAGCTTGGAACTAGATGATGAACAAGTTTAGGGTAATTTGACTGCTTGGACAATCTGTAATGTTAACAGGTGACCAAGGTGGTGGAGGTCTGCCATGGAGCCCATCAGCTCAGAGATAGAGCACATAAAAGAGTAAACAACAAACTAGTTCAGACAATTTCAACTGCAGTCTGAAAAATGAAACAGACAGAAAAAAGAAAACCCAAGCACATTTTCTGTGTGCCAATCAGGAAAGATAATGCTGTGGGCCAAAAGTTTGTGTCCCCCCAAAATTCATATGTTGAAATCCTAATCCCCAGGATATGATTTGAGAAGTAGTGCCTTTGTTGGGTGATTAGGTCAGGAGGGCAGAGATCTCGTGAATGGGATTCAAGCCCTTATAAAACAAGCCCAAGGGACCTCCCTCACCCATTCTGTCATGTGAGGTTACAGTGAAAAGATGGCCATTCATCTATCAAGAAGTCATTGTAGCACCTTGCTCTTGGACTTCTCAGCCTCCAGAGCTGGAGAAATAAATTTCTCTTCTGTATAAGCCACTCAGGCTATGCTATTTTGTTATTGTAGCCCAAATGGAAGAAGAGAGTTATGGTGACATCTTAATCATGTATAGGAAAACCAAGAAGGCATTTTAACACAATTTGAAGAGAATACAGTAACTCATGGAAGGCAACAGATTCTGGATTCAAAATCACCTTCAGAGTATGAAATGAAGAGCCAATACAAAGATTAGACAGATGTATCTCTGCAGTCCTTCATTAACATTTATCAACAACAAAAAAGACAAAATCCTACTTGATTGCAGTATATTGATGAGAGCTAAATAAGATCAAAGTGTGCTAAAAATGTTGGTCATACAGGTGACAATATTTGTTTCATGTTCAAATCAAAATATAAAATAATGGTGCCTTGGATATCCTGTTTTTATGACTTCAGTATGTATAATACACGGAAGTGTACAAGACAGAAAACATCTCTGACCTCACGGAGCTTGCAGTCTAGTTGGAGAGACGCACATTAATCACATTATGATTGGGTTATACATAGTATATATAGCATGTGTGTGTGTATAAAATCCAGCATGTAAAGAATTACAGAGTGCCATAGACAAGGACATCACGAGAAAAGAAAACTATATAGTTCAATATTCCTCATGAACATAGAAAACTCTTTAACAAAGTTCAACAAACCAAATCCAGCAACATGCAAAAATAATTCTACACCATGACCAAGTGGCTTTTATCTCAGAAATACAAGATTTGCTTAATATACAAAAATCAATGGATATAATATACCATAGTAATGGACTAAATGATAAAAACAATAATTATCTTAATAGATGTAGAAAAAGCATTTGACAAACTCAGTATCCATTCATGATTTTTTTTTAAAAAAACAATCAGCAAACTAAGAATAGATTTATAGATTCTGATAAAGGGAATCTGTGAAATGTCCACATCTAACAGCATTTTTAACAGTAAAAGACTGAATGGGACGGGCGCGGTGGCTCATGCCTGTAATCCCAGCACTTTGGGAGCCCGAGGTGGGAGGATCACGAGATCAGGAGATGGAGACCATCCTGGCTAATACGGTGAAACCCCATCTCTACTAAAAATACAAAAAATTAGCCAGGTGTGGTGGCGGGTGCCTGTAGTCCCAGCTACTCGGGAGGCTGAGGCAGGAGAATGGCGTGAACCCGGGAGGCGGAGCTTGCAGTGAGCCACTGCACTCCAGCCTGGGCGACAGAGTGAGACTCCGTCTCAAAAAAAAAAAAAAAAGACTGAATGATTTCCACCTAATATCAGGGGCCTGCTTTTGCTGCTGTCATTCAACATTGCACCAGAGAGCCAGTGCAATAGGGAAGGAAAAAAAAAGAAAGAAAAAGAAAAAAAATTTAGTGGTATCTAGATTGGAGAAGTAAAACTCTCTTAGTTGCAGATGACATAATTTTGTATGTAGAAAATCCTAAAACCACTAGAACTAATTAACTATTTTAGCAAGGTTCAAGATACAAGATCAATATATCAAAATCAATGGTATTTCTACTTACTAGCAAAGAAAAATCTTAAAATTAAAAAAATTGAATTCAAAATAGCATCAAAAAGAATAAAAATTTAGGGCTAGGTTTAACAAGTAATATGGAAGACATGTGAAATAAAATCTACAAAACACTGCAAAGAAAAATTAAAGGAGATCTAAATAAATGGAGAGAAATTCCATATTCATGGACTGGAAGACTCAAAAATAATATAACAGCTTTTGGAAATTGATATTTAAATTGAAGATAACCCTTATCAAAATTTCCATTGGCATTTCTGTAGACATTAGCAAACTGATTATAAAATTTATATGAAAAACAAAAGATCTAGGGTAGCCAAAACAATTTTGGGGGAAAAAGCAAATTTGGAAGCCTCATACTACAAAATTTCAAAACTTACTCTAAAGCCACAGTAAGAAATACAGTATGATATTAATGCAGGATAGGCATATGGATGAATGGAATACACTTGAGAGTCCAGAAATATATCTTTGTGTTTATAGTCAACCTGTGCTCAACAAAGATGCAAAGACAACTAGAAAGGAAAAGGATAGTCTTTTCAACGATTGGTACAGCAGTCTTTGGATATCCACAAACAGAATGATAAACTTAGACCCTCCCCTCACATCATATGCAGAAATTAACTCAAAATTGATTATAAACTTAAATCTAAGAGCTAAAAATATAGAACTTCTGGAACAAGTGAAGGGAGAAGTTTTCAATATCTTGGGATGGGTGAAGAATTATTAGGTAAGAAACCAACACATGATCCATTAAAAAAAAAAAGCCGATAAATTGGACTTCATCAACATTAAAAACTTTTGTGCTTCAACTGATGAAAAAGACAAGGCAAACTGGGAGACAATATTTGCAAATCATATATCTTATAAATTACTTGTGTCCGGAATATGTAAAGAACTCTTACAACACAATAAGATTAAAAAAAACATTAAAAATAGGCAGAATATTTTAAAAGAAATTTCACTAAGAAGATATGAAAATGGCTAATGAACACATAAAAAGATGCTCAAAGTCATTACTCACAGGGAAACAAAAGTTAAAGCCACAATGGGATACCACTACACACTGACTAGAATAACTATAAACAAAAAGTGAACACCAAGTGTTGGTGAGAGTATGGAAAAACTGGAACCATTATGTATTGCCAGTCATAATGCAGAATGGTATGGCCACTTTGGAAAACAGTTCATCAGTTTCTTAAAAAGTGAAACATAACTCACCATACAACCCTGCAATTTTACTACCAGGAAACTATCCAAAAGAAATTAAGACATATGTCCATACAAAGCCACTTATATGACTGTCCATCGAAGCATTATTCATCATCACCAAAAACTGAAAACAAGCCAAATGCCTATCAATTGATGAGTAGGTAAACAAAATATAGGGCATCTATACAATGGAATGCCCTTCAGCAATGAAGACGAATAAATACGCTACACATAAATGCACCACAAAACCATTATTTAAGTAAATAAAGCCAGATGTAAAAGACTACATATTATATGATTCTGTGTATATGAAATGTCCCTAAAAGGCAAACTTGGATAGAAAGCATATTAGCAATCCCTAAGACTGAAGGCAGGAGCAGGAATTGATGCACGCAGACATGAGGGATTTTTATTTTAGGTAATGGAAACTGTCTAAAATGGGATTGTAATGATGGCTGTACAACTATAAATCTACTAAACATTATTAAATTGTATACCTACAATGGATAAATTTCATGGAATGCAAATTATACTTTAATAAAGCTGTTTAAAACAATGATAAGGCTGACAGTGATATGAGAGAGTGTAACAGGATGACCAAATTAGATGGAGAGGGTCAGGAAAATCATTTTTAAAGAAAATACATTTTTTTTTTATCTGAAAGGAGACCAAAATTTTGTAGTGTAGCATTAACAGTGGGGTGAAGGGAAGATAGAAAGTGGGGGAGAAAAAAATAGCGTTCCAAACTAAAAGAACCCTATGCACAAAGATGCAAAAAAAAAAAAAAAAGAGAAACAGAAAAAAAAGATGTAAGAGAGAGATAAATAGGCAGAGAGAAACACAAAGAACAGATGGAAAAGTGGAAGGGGCAGTGGGCAGGCAGCAAGAGATGAGTATGAACCCAGGATCTAGGTTTCATTACAGGAAAAATTTTGAATTTTATTTTAAGAGCAATGAGAAATTATTGAATTATATCTGGCATTTAGAAAAATCACTCACTACAAGTCAAAGATCAGCCAACTTTTTTTGTAAAGAGACAGATAACAAACATTGCAAGAGAGAGATTGATAGGCAGAGAGAAACACAGAGAACAGACCGAAAAGTGGAAGAGACAGTGGGCAGGTAGCATGAGATGGGTTTGAACCCAGGATCTAGGTTTCATTACAGGAAAAATTTTGGATTTTATTTTGAGAGCAATGAGAAATTACTGAATTATATCTGGCATTTAGAAAAATCACTCACTACAGATCAAGGATCAGCCAACTTCTTTGTAAAGAGCCAGATAACAAACATTTCAGGCTATGTAGGCCATATAATGTTCTGACTAAAGTCACTGATGACAACTATTGCTCAATCCATGACACATTTAAATGCTCTCCCACTTGCTCTCTCAGCAGCATTCAACCCAGTCGGCCAGTCAACCCTTTTGAAATACTCTCTTTTCCTCACTCTTGTGTCATCACATTGGCCAACCTATAAAGATAGGATTTTCTTCTATATTTTTGGCCACTCTTTCGCTATGGCCTCCTTCACCTGCATTCCGCCCACATGCTGGGCTTCAGGCTGTGAACTAGGTCATCTTGGTTTTCACCCCACATTCGTGCCCAAGGCGATATCCTCTATTCCATTGGCTTTTTTTTTTTTTTTAACGGAGTTTTGCTCTTGTTGCCCAGGCTGGAGTGCAGTGGCACAATCTCAGCTCACTGCAACCTCCACCTCCCAGGTTCAGGTGATTCTCTTGCCTCAACCTCCTGAGTAGTTGGGATTACAGGCATGCACCACCATGCCCGGCTAATTTTGTAGTTTTAGCAAAGATAGGGTTTCACCATGTTGGTCAGGCCTGTCTTGAACTCCCGACCTCATGTGATCCACCTGCCTCGGCCTCCCAGAGCGCTGGGATTACAGGCGTGAACCATCGTGTCTGGCCCATTGCTTTTAAATAACAACTACATTTCAGTGACTCCCCTTTGCCTTAAGAAAATCCCAAAAAAAGACTCGGAGGGTAAAGATCTCAACAATTAAACCTGTATCTAAATTCAGTCACTAAGTGATGCTCAACTCAAGGATCTTAACGTAACAATCATGGCCCACATTTATTGAGTACTGAGGACAAGTCAAAAGCACTTCATGTGTAAAGTCAACTAATGTAAACAAAGGCCTAGGACTTTACAGATGAGAAAGCTGGGAAATAGAAATTTTAATTAACTTACCCAAAAGACACAGAGCGGGAAGAGGAGAAACTGGGATTCAAACCTAAGCATTCTGGCTCCAGAGACTTCATGCTTAAGAACTATTTAATTCAGAAGTTCCCAACTGGTGATCCATGAATGAGTCACAGATGTGCCATCAGAAATTGATTCGTTCAGCCGTGGGGCAGCCAAGCTGGTAGCCTCAGGCTGGGAGCAGCCTTGTGCAGGGCTTCTCAAAGGGTGGCACAGCAGGTCTAAGGGTGTATCCCGATCCCAGGAGGAGGAATGGGGAGCCCCAACTAATGCCTGCTGATCTGCTGCAGATGCGCTGAGCACACCAGGCTTGGATGTCTCCCTGAGCAGCAGCCATGGAGCAAGCCACTGTGCACTGTGAACAAGGTGCTTCTGGAGATGCTGGTGAAGTTCATATTCCAGGTGCACCAGGGGCACAGTGAGCCTCCCAAGATGCTGATGGTTGTGGGGCAGGAAACTCTTTCTTCACATAATTGAATACATCTGTCTGGTTGTGGATGACATGTCCTTTTAGTCGTGGCTCAGCTAGCTACAAGGCGTCTGCCCTAAAATTGCACGTGGATTCTGCTAATGCAAGCTCCACCATTATCTTGAAATACTCTATTTAAGACTGTGATTGCTTTGGAAATCCTTTCTCGTTTCCACCTTTGTCAATGAAAGAAAAAGAGCTTTTAGACATTTTAATAATTTCAACTTTTGTACCATTTTGAATGGTTGCAAAATAAAACATTATAAATGTTTTATTACCTGTCTCTCTGGTTGAAATTTCTCATTGACGGTGACTATCAAGACTTTTAAAAGATGGGCATTAAAAACTCTTAATTGGAAGTTCCCTGTAACCATTTGAAGCCTAAAATCTGTTATATAAAAGTTATGTTTGTGGAAGCAAGCTCAAGTGTTTCACCAAAAATTTTGAAAGGATATCATTTAGAACTTTCATATAAATTTTATATTAGTATCTTCTTTAATACTTTTACTTTTCTTGAAATAATTATATAATATAAAGAAAACGTAGCTTTCTCAGCAAGCATCATAGAGGTGACTCAAATTCTATCCAGCTTGCTCCAATGATCACTTTTTGTGTGTATAGTAGTGAGAATAGTATTGAGGAGTCCCTCTGTGCGCTATATGTTAAGTGTGTTCATTTCTTTTTAACTTTTATTTTAGGTTCAGGGATACATGTGCAGGTTTGTTATTTATATAGGTAAACGTGTGTCATGTGGTTTGGTGTACAGATTATTTCATCACCCAGGTACTAAGCCTAGTATTTTTTCTGCTCCTCCTCCTCCTCCCGCCCAACACCCTCAAGTAGGCCCCAGTGTCTGTTGTTCCCCTCTATGTGTTCATTGGTTCTCACTGTTTAGCTCCCACTTATGAGTGAGAACATACAGTATTTGGTTTGCTGTTCCTGCATTAGTTTGCTAAGAATAATGGCCTCCAGCTCCATCCATGTTCTCACAAAAGACGTGATCTCATTCTTTTTTATGGCTGCATAGTATTCAGTAGTGTATATGTACCACGTTTTCTTTACCCAGTCTATCCTTGATGGGCATTTAGATTGATTCCATATCTTTGCTATTGTGAATAGTGCTGCAACGTGCATTTGTCTTTATGGTAGAATGATTTATATTCCTTTGGGTATATACCCAGTAATTGGATTGCAAATGGTAGTTCCGTTTTTAGTTCTTTGAGGAATTGTCAGAGTGTGTTCATTTTTTGATGCAACCGTTTCATGAGTGTGGTTCCATTCGATCACACTACATAACTTGCTGTTACTTCTGAACACGCCATATTCTCTTGCTGTTTTCTCTGTGTAGTGGTTAACAGTGGAGGCTCTGGAGCCAGAATGCCTGATTTGAATTCTAGTTTTGCCAATTATTGGCTGTGTAACACTGAGCAGGTAACCTCACCTCTCTGTTCCATCATGTAAAAGGGGATCATCATAGTAACCACGTCATAATTGAGGCCATACACATAAACATCCAGGAATGATGTCTGGCATGTAGTAGGAACCCCCAAATGCCAGCTCTTCTCTCCCTCTCCCTCTTTCTTCTCTCTCTGCTCTCCTTATCCTTCCCTTAGCCTAGTGTGTGTCATTTCCTCTGACTGTTATTTCTTTCCCTATCAAGCACAGACTAGACTAGAGCAGGGGGGTCTCCAACCACTCCCCCAACTCCCCCTACTCCAGCTGCACAGCAGGAGGTGAGCGGCAAGCGAGCATTAGAGCATCACCGCCTAAGCTCTGCCTCCTGTCAGATCGGCAGCAGCATTGAATTCTCACTGGAGCAAGAACCCTATTGGGAACTGTGTTTGCAAGGGATCTAGGTTGTGTGCTGCTTATGAGAATCTAATGCCTGATGATCTGAGGTGGAAAGTTTCATCCCAAAACCATCCCTCCCATACCACTCCCCAACCTGTGGAAAAATTGTCTTCCATGAAACCAGTCCCTGGTGCAGAAAAGGTTGGGGGCTGCTGGACCAGAGGCCCTCTTAGGAGTTCCTAAGGCCCAGTGTTGCCCCAGGACAGTACTTAACAAGGGCATGGTCACTTTTGTTTTCTTGTGTGTTGCCTGCCCCTTCTTCATTAGCACAAGCTTTCTGGGAACAGAAATTATGGTTCCATCAACTCATGAATCCCCAGCTCCCCACCATGCTGTTTCATACTTCCTGACTAGTACATGGGCGGATGCCTAAATTGAGGGGCCCCAGTCTGTCCCCTGTTTCTGTAGCAATGACTGAGGAAGACAGGAAGAAGGTAGGCAACTTTTCTAATGTGTATTTAGAGGTCTGATTACAGAGGTAAATGTCCATGATATGTTCCTATTCTTTCACCCTTTCCCATCTCGCTGCTGGCCTTTATGTGAAGGAAAATGGCAGCCCCCCCACCCGCCTTTTTCTCCATACAAATCCATCCAGCTGCCCTTTTGACACTTCCTGTCCCTCTCTTTAGAGTTGTTGGTGACTCAGAGTAAGGTTAGAGCACTTTGGTGTTAGCCATGCACCAGGCTGTGCATTGGTGGAAATTTCCCAAGGCTCCAGCAATGAGGGGAGAATTGGTCATGCGGGACATGGCTCTGGCTGGTTGGAGGTCAGTTGGATTGGGCCCTGAGTCAAGGCCTGAGAAATGGCAACAAGTGCTGGGCCACACATCTCAGCTTGGTGATGACTCCCTGTGACAGCTGTGGAAGGCTCTGGATTCTGACTCAGTCAGCAAACTGAAGTCCATCTACCTGGAAGCAAGATGAGTTGGTCAAAGTTCTCTTCTTCTTGCCTTAGTTAATCACCCAAGTCCTCATATCTGTTGCTTCCTACATTTGGACTCCTAAAGATGTGAGGTTTCTTGTTTGTGGTTTGTTGGTATGGTTTTTTTCTTTTAAGGAGTGAAAACAGGAAAGGGAAAACAAATGGTCCATATTACAAAGAAAATTGATTTTCCAACCATCACAACCCAAGTCTTGGGTAAGCCTTCACATACTTCAATGCTACAGTGGGTAACTTGGAAAGGGAAAAAGGAAAGAGATAAGAAGAAAAGAGAGTAACTTTTTTTTTTTTTTGAGACAGAGTCTTGCTCTGTCACCCAGGATGAAGTGCAGCGGTGTGATCTTGGCTCACGGCAGCCTTGACCTCCTGGGTTCAAGCAATCCTCCCACCTCAGGCTCCTGAGTAGCTGGGACTACAGGTATGCAACACCATGCCTGGCTAATTTTTGTATTTTTTGTAGAGTTGGGGTTTCATCATGTTGCCCAGGGTGATCTCAAACTCCTGGCGTCAAATGATTCGCCCAACTCAGCCTCCCAAAGTGCTGGGATTACAGGCGTGAGCCACCGTGCCTGGCCAGTAACTTTTTTTAAAAGCAAAAAGTGTGTGTGTGTGTTTGTGCATGTACATGTGTATATGTACTTGTATGAGGGTTAGGAAAGGAAAAGGGAGGGAAGAGAACTAACATTTAAAGATCTGTTAGTCTCAGGATCTATACTGGGCCCTCTATGAGTAAGTGTTAGCTCAGTCGGTCTCACAAGCACCCTATGAAATAGATAGCATCACCTGCATTTACAGGTGGACAAATGAAGATAGAAAAGTTAAGTCACAACCTCAAGGCATAAACAAATTTTGAAACTAAATCTTTCTGGGTTGAACCTCTCACCCCTTTTCTTCCCACTAAGACAGGTTAACAAATCCACAGACTAAATATGGCCTTCCACCTGTTTTTGTAAGGTGGCAAGCTTAAGATGATTTCTATATTTTTTAATGGTTGAGGGGAAAAAATCAGATAAGGAATAACATTTTGTGACACATAAAAATTATGAAAACTATATGAAATTCAAATTGTAGTGTCCATTGGTAGAGATTACAGGAACACAGCCCTGCCCATTCTTTCGTGTATGCTTTATGACTGCTTTTGTGATACAATGGCAGAGCGGAATAGTTCATGTGGATACTGTATGGCCTGAAAAGTTGTGGTCTTTTACATAAAAAGTTTGTAAAAGACTCCTGTACTAACGGAATGTTTTTGAGAGTCTGTGATTGCTTAGAAAAGTTTATTAAGAAGGAGAAAAGTGAATTTTTTTGTCCCTTAAAATACTCTCCTAAATTTCGAGGATAAGGCCAGGCACAGTGGCTCATGCCTGTAATCAATCCCAGCCACTTTGGGAGGCTGAGGTGAATGGGTCTCTTGAGCCCAGGACTTGGAGACCAGCCTAGGCAACATGGTGAAAATCCATCTCTACTAAAAATACAAAAACAGAGGTGAGAGGACCACCTGAGCCTAGGGAGGTTGAGGCTGCGGTGAGCTGTGACCACACCACTGCACTCTAGCCTGGGTGACAGAGGGAGACCCTATCTCAAAAAAAATAAATGAATAAAAATAAAAAATAGAAAATAAAAGAGGATGAGAATTATTAAATGATCTCAAATTAATATTTTATTATAATAGAAATATTAACATGTGGTCACATGATGGTGAAATAATTTTTCCATCTACTATATGCATATCCTCACCCTTTTCTTATCAGCATGTACCTGTTTAACTTGTGGGGGACTGCCAAGGAAGAACTCAGCAGAGGGGAAAGATGGAGCCACGGCCCTTTCCTGGCTCTACTGTTAAGTCAATTAAGCAAATCACTTAATCGTCTTTGATTTAAATTTTCTTATCTCCAAATTGTGGACTGGACAAGATAATCCCCAAGGTCCCTGGTAGTAATAAAATGATAGGCCTCTGTGATTTAGAACATAATTTTAAAATGTTAAGTGATCACTGAGGTTTATAGCAGTTATGGCTTTGCATTTATGGTAGATCGGTGGCCATATTTATGATTTATTTTAGTCCAGATTCTTAGTCAGTATCTCCACTCCTGATTATGGCACTGTCCCTATAGGAAAATATGAGCAACTTTATGATGATTTGCTTCTCAAGAAGGTTTCTAGGGATGCATTGAGGGAAAAACTGTATAAACTTTTATAGTTCTCTGGTTTATCACCAATTTGAGATATGGGGGTCTTTAGGAAAGGACTCGAAGGTATGCTGCTATTTTATATTTTTAGTTAAAAAGTACTTGTAATTGATAATAAAAATATTGAATCCCTTTTCCAGAGTGTTCCATCTATTGACATAAGGATCCAAATACTGAAACAAACACTCATTGTATTTCTTCATGGTACATATTTCTATCAGAGATCCTGGTCTATTCTGTCTGGTGGATCAGACAGGAAGGCTCAAAAGCAGCATTGTTATTCTACTTACGATGAGCTCATTTTATTGTGCATTGCCACTGTGTTGCTCACGCAGTTCAGATGGAGTTGGAGTGACTGTAGAATAATTTGCAAAGAGAAACTCCTTGTACAAGGAGCCAGAGCTAGGGCTCCTGACCAGATGCTACATCTACCTTCCCTGAAGAAAGAGCTGAGCAGCAGGAATGGGTGGAAGCATAGTGCAGTAGAAGGGTACTGCAGCTTCTGCCCATGGCAGGGTCAGTGGTTTCTAATTCCCTCCTAACACTTGGGCTTTCAAGTCAACCAGTCATAGAATGAAGTCCTGGACCATGCACCACAAACTTACACGGAAGCAGAATAAGAAGCAGACGCCTGGTGGTGGACCGGAAAATGAATGGAATATTTTGCATTCTTCCTTTCTGTAACTTTGTTGGCTTTGATCCCCCTGAGATCTCAGGACGTTTACAGCTGCGGAAGAATTGCTGTCTCTCAATACACTAGACGATGACTCTACAGTGTCATGGTTAGAAGTTCTTAATCATCAGGTAGCCTGGAAACCCACACTGATCACCACATCAGTGGTGTTTGGGTTACAAGCTACAACCAGCCTCCGGCCCATACAACTGGGGGCTGGAAGAAGGACATCAGTGGTTGCAGAAAGCAACCAATTTGAGATATGGGAGTCCTTAGGAAAGGACTCGAAGGAATGCTGCTATGAGTTTACATTTTTAGTTAAAATGTACTTGTAATCGATAATAAAATTATTGAATCCCTTTTCCAGAGTGAACCGCCACCTCCCAGGTTCAATGTTCAACCTTTCCCTTCTTCCTCCTGCATCTAAACACCTTGCCAACATCTGCCTCAAAGCAACACAAAACAACTGCATCTATCTCTAAACTTTGAAAAGCCAGACGTTAGGCCTGCCCCTGTACAACTGGCTTAATGGAACCACCACATTCAAAGGCTGTGATTACGGACTGCCTTGCCTTGTTCAGGGTGTTGGCACATAAAAGACTGCAGTGCATATAAACCCATTCTCAAAAGGTGTCAAGGATTTCACAAACTTTTGTCAGAGAGTCCCAGCAGAAAGGATATCGTCCCTCAAAAAAAAAAAAGATTTTATCATCCAATGAGCCTTTAACTCCCAAGGGCTAAACATTTACCAACCGCCGAAAATAACAGCTTCAACAGTTTTGGGACTGCCATAAAGATATTATTTGGAGACAGGAACATAACCTTGGAGATTCCCTTGGTTGCAAGTCATGAGTCCAATGTAGTGTTTTGTTTTGTTTTGTTTTTCTGTATGTACAGTTCTGCTCTTTTAAAAACAATACAGCTTCATGGTATGGCCAGTCATTCTTGCCCTCTTAGGAGTGTACATGAAGTGCTCAGAGACATCCTTGCCTAGTAGAAAGAAAGCATACAATTGCTAACATGTAAATAAATGAGAACAAAAAAACTTTCACATATGAGTTTATTCCCCCACATCATTCCTGCATACAAAGTATGTTGGGAGAGAGTTAAAACTGGGAAGATTGAAAAGCAGTGTCCAAACCCAGGAGTTGGGTTTGGCTGAACCCTATGAACATGTCAGGGGTGGGCAGATATCTGGGCCTGGCAGCATGATTGTCCATTCCCCTGTCAAGGGTAATGGGCATGGCATAGTCTTTCTACTCCAGGCACATGGATCTCAGGGATTTAGAGTTTATGAAATCCACAGCAGCATGTTATCATGTGTTTGAATGCACAACTGCAGAACCACATGAGGTGGAAGTTGGTAAGGGAGGAGCTGAGAGTGAGAAGAGGGTGCCTAGCACAGTGGTCTTTCAGAGTTTCCTGCAGTGGGCCTCTGTCCAAGGCAATTCAACCCAAACTTGAGAGCAATTTTTCTGGATCTCTGAGGTGACCTGTGTGCCACACAACCCTCCCGTTCCTATTTGAGAAGAATATTTATCTTCATTTCCTTATGGTCTATCTCCCCTCATGGTTTCCTGTTTTTTTCCTTTTCTTTCATTTTTCTCTCTTTCTTTCTCTGTTTCTTTCATTTAACAAATGTTTGTTGCGATCCTATCCTGAAACTACTCTAAGTATCTTTAAAATAAGGGGTGATGAAATCAAGTTGATTGCCTATGTGCCTGGCATAGAATAAGTATTATTATATTTAATTCTCTAAATTATTTTATAAGGTACATCTTTTTGTTTTGTTTTGTTTTTGTTTTTGTTTTTGTTTTTTTTTGAGACAGAGTCTTGCTCTGTCACCCAGGCTGGAGTGCAGTGGTGTGACCTCAGCTCACTGCAACCTCCATCTCCCGGGTTCAAGCAATTCTCTTGCCTCAGCCTCCCTAGTAGCTGGGACTAAAGGTGCTTGCCACCAAGCCTGGCTAATTTTTTTGTATTTTTTAGTACAGGCAGGGTTTCACTGTGTTAGCCAGGATGGTCTCGATCTCCTGACCTCATGATCCACCCGCCTCAGCCTCCCAAAGTAAGCCTGGGATTACAGGCATGAGAAGGTAGATCTTAAAATTCCATTTTACCTGTGAGGAAACTGCAGCTCAGAATGGTTTTGTCATTTGCCCAAAAATATATGACTGAGAAGCGGCAAAAGTAAAATTTACTGTGATTCTGTGATTACAGGCTGTACTGTAATACTGTGATTACAGGCTTTGTTGTCAACACTGAGCTGAATCTTAAGGGCCAGGGAGCTTCCATACTGACTTGACAACAAGGTGGATGGACTAAATACTTTCCTTCCACTATCGCCATCACTGAGATCTTCTGCAAATGGGATAAGAATGGGAAGGCCCAGTCCAGCATAAACCAGTACAGCCTTTTGTGAAGGCTCCTGGAAAGCAAGCTGGAGCTGAGTTTATGATTCTGGGACGTGAGTCATTTCCCTTGGGAAACACAGGTCTCCTTGCCCATTCCTGCTCCAGAACATGGTACAATTGACAATATTTTTAAAAGTCTCTAAAAACTTCTAAAACCTTGTCTTTAATAGAAGACCTATTGTAAAAGGTGCCTTGTCCAAGTGAAAGCCTTCTCTTTGGGTTTGAGAAATATGCAGGAGTTTAATTACTGACCGAGTCTCTCTTATTTGGGCAAGCTTCAATGAATTCTTCATGGCTGGGATCCTTCCTTGGGAAACTAACTTTGATGGCTATCTACCCAGCACCTTTCCAATCAACACTGTGATTATTTTACTTTTTTTTTTTTTAAAGGTGTTTTATTCTGACTTTCTGATGTAGCCTTCCGATAAGGCCAGAATCTGGATAATCCAGGCTAACTAACCGCTTTTTGGCCTTAATTGCCTGGCCCATACAAAGATAATTTACTCAATTCTCCACTTCATTTTTCATGTGTAGATGAAGTCTGACTGTAGTTGCTCAGGCACTATTAATTCAAGTTAACAAGCAACGAAGGCTGCAATAAATTTGTATTTCAGGCTCAACTTTGATTTTACTTACAAACTTCATACAAAAGTGCTGGTTGGCATGCCTGTCTTTGAAATGTGCTCTACAGAAAGGCACTACATGTAAACTTGTATCCTTATGTTCTAAAACATATCCAGTTTTGGTAGAGCTTAAGAAGTTAGCAGAATGAATTTTTTTTCATTGTTATTTCAAATAAAAAGTAAGTGGAATATGTGTTTCTCTGGATGGTATCTACAAGAAACTAATTTCTCTTGGTGGAGAAATTGGACTCCCAAGAACCCTCTGTAAGAAATAGTCTCCTAAAATAATCTGGTGACTTTGCATATTTCAGTAGAAAGAACTAGTCAAAATCCGCTGGGTGCAGTGGCTTTCGCCTGTAATCCCAGCACTTTGGGAGGCCAAGGTGGGCAGATCACCTGAGGTCAGAAGTTTGAGACCAGCCTGGCCAACATGGTAAAACCCCGTCTCTACTAAAAATATAAAAATTAGCTGGGTGTGGTGGCACGTGCCTGTAATCCCAGCTACTCGGGAGGCTGAGGCAGGAAAATTGGTTGAACCCGGGAGGTGGAAGTTTCAGTGAGTGGAGATTGCACCACTACACTCCAGCCTGGGCAACAGAGCAAGACTCTGTCTCAAACAACAACAACAACAACAACAACAAAAGAATGAGTCAAAATCAATCACACTTTCACAGGTGAGGCAGAGCACAGACATAAATCTCCACATCTCAAGCATCCTACTTACTGTGTGTGAAAACATTGTGAATGTTAACATGGGGCTCAGCTGGTTTAAAAAAAGTAGAGACAAAGAAGAAACTTACTTTCCTTGGCATCTACTAATCCGGATAGTAGGTCCACTCCTTTATTTACACCGTCTCACTTTCTTTTTAAATCACAATGACTCTGTGAGATGAATATCGTTATCTCCAATTCACAGATGGGCAAACTGAGTGAATTGATTTAGCAAAGTTACAAAGCTAGTAATGATGGAGAAATGATTTAAATCCAGGCCTGTTCTCTTTTATATGCATCTGATCAATATTAAAGCACCAAAGAAGTGAGGCTACTAGTCACTATCATAAAAAGCAGAACTGTATGCTACACACAATGGACAAAGAGAGAGCTACAGGTGGAGAGACAGACAAACTCCTACCTACCAAATTCTCTGTATAATTTGTGCTTCTTTTCCTAGTCATGCTGGACCATGAAACGGATGCTACAGTAACAAAGGTATAGAAACCATCACTGGGCCTTGGCTCCAGGCTATTGGAATCCTGTGCCTCCGAGATCCTATGTCCTTCCTTTCCCTTGCTAGGAGTCTCTTTGGTGTTCACTAAAGTTCTCGCATGGACACTGTAAGCGCTTTACCAGTTCACCTGGTCTTGACTGGCTTTGCTGTAGTTTTTTCTGGAAGGTGATCATTTTTCCTGTTATCATTCATGTTAACCTCTCTCTCTGATCTCAGAGCTCCTCCTGTGAATACCACAGAGGTTGGGGAATGCCCTTTTCCCAGGGGTACTGTGGTTCCCAAGCTCATGACCACTGCTTCTTGTCTTTCCTTGAAATATCCCAAACTCTCCATTATATTCCCAGGTGGGTGGCCCCCATTTTCTCCAACTCTTTTGTAACAAAATAGAGGAGGTTGTATTCACCAAAATTCCTCATAAGAATTCCTTATAGTTTTTGGAAAAAATAAATTCACAAGCTGCTAGGTGTGGGGACAAGGTGACTAGGGGTGAAACTTAAAAGACAAGATCAACTAGTACAAGATGCTGTAAACCATCTTCTAAGGAAGACGGGTCCTGTTAACTGGAGGGCTCTTTGTTTTTCTGCATACTGGAATCTCTCAGAACACAAGGTTTGGCAGGACAGATATGAATTGCTCTGCCTAAGGGAAGAGAAGTCAGTGGGGTTGGGCACTGAATAGAAGGACAGTGTAAATAAAAATATCCCTACGGGGGCATGACTAGAGAAGGACAAAGGACAGACATTCTAGTGGGGAATGTTGGAGCTATTTGCTGTGATGTGTTTGATGTCACATCCTCTCCTTTATAGGCTGTTTTCGGAAAGATTTGGTAAAATCTGCAGTTTATGTAAGTGGATTATTTAGGGCAAAGGTAGCAAACCTACGTTTCCAGGAGTGAGGCAAGTTATGTAAACAAGTGATGCTGCAAGTATAAGGCTGTAGGGAGTGGTAGCGACTGTGGCCAAATGAGTAGTACAGGCTTCACCTGAAGGCATGCAAAATTGACTGGTGCATATGAAATTAACATGCATTGGCAGATGACATTTGCCCTACAGACCACTGCTTGTTACCCAGCTTTAAGAAAACTCAAAGAAAGACAGAACATTGCTGCTAGGTGGATAAGAGATGGTCATGAAGGTAGTGGAGAGGCCTCAGAGGGATAGAAGAGACAGGTGAAACCACCAGGTCACATAAATAAGTTCCTAGGGAAGGAAGGAGAGACCTCAAGAAAACACTGGTTACTGAAGTGTTTGGTTTGAGACAACTGAGAGAAAATTATTTTATTTAGAAAAAGCAGGATACAGAAAATCATCTCTAGGCTGCCTAAATGATGAGTAAAATCCACCATGCTCACCTCATGCCCACTGTGAGCAAGTTTCCAGAAGAGCAGGCAAGGATCTGAGTATAGGGTATGGGTCAATGTCACACAGCATCCACAGGGGCTCTGAAATTTGCAGAAATCCAAAGAGAGGGTTTTAGATCTTCCCAACTTGTGGGATTGGCGGAGGTCCAAGCCAATTATAGCTACATCTCCAAGGTGAAGAGGGACACAGCAGACATCTGGGTTACATTTATAATCCCAATGTTCCAGGAAGATGGAAGAACAAGTTACGCGGGTGCTGAGTGAGAGACCCCAAGAAGGGCCCCGCGTGTGATGCACTTAAAAGTATTCTCCTTCCTGGCAGCTGGCCAGTCAGCGTGGGGAGGCTCAGGCCCAACCACTCTTCACCAGAGTGTTTCCTTTCCCAAGGCAGTCCTGAGAGATTCATGTGGCCAGGGATCTACCTTTGTTCCCTAGTACTTTCCTTACATGCAGGCTGGCTGGCAAAGTGTGTGCAGAACACGCAAAATCACCAGGACCCAGGAAAGCAGAGTGGGCAGGAGGAAACCTAGAGAGGTGAGCTTGGCCAAGGGGAATATCGGATCCGCTTGGGAAAGGTCATTATTTTCTGGGAATGCAAACTCTCAGATTGATTATGAAAATGCAGCTGCCTCTGGCCATCTTCCTCGGTTGCCTAAAGAAACTTTGTATGAAGTGTGAATAAAGTGGAGCCGAAAGATGAAAACAGAACCCAGTAGACATTATTGGAGCCCCTAGATCCTGTTTTGCCTAAAGCACACCTACATGTTTCTTGACTTTTTTGTCAATAAAAACAGCCACCCAGTCCCTCTGAAGTTTAACTTAAGCCAATTGGAGGTGGAATTTTGTCCCATGCAACTTGAAGTTTATCAGTATACATGGACTATCCTCCTGGAATTTTCCAATAATTAACTGGGTGCTACTGTGCAGGGAGATGGAAGAACTGCCATGGTAAGTGAGGGGAGAAAAGTATTTGCATAACGTCGGCCCATGGTAGGAATCAGAGGAGCACATGAAGTTTGTTTCCAGGTTCATCCTTTGTTCTCTCTCTTGCGTATCCTTCATTCCTCTCCCACTATCTTTTGCAGTGTTGTTAGGAGTTGAATTATGTCCCCCAGAAGAAAATGTTGAAGTTCTAACCCTAGGAACCTCAGAATATGATCTTACTTGGAAACAGGCTTTTTGCAGATGTAATTAGTTAAGATGAGGTCATTCTGGAGTAGGGTGGGTCTCTAACAGAATATAACTCGTGCTTTTATAAGAAGAGAAGCCAGAGACAAAGGGAGAGTGCCATATGAGGACAGAGGTGGAGACTGAAAGGGAGAAGCTGCAAGCCACGGGACACCCAGATTGATAGCCACCACCAGAAGCCAGTAAGAGGCAAGGGAGAAATTTCCAGGTTTCAGAGGGAGTGTGGCCCTGCATGACACCTTACTTTTGGACTTCAAGCCTCTAGAAACTATAGGACAATACATGTCTGTCCTTTAAGCCATCCAGTTTTTGGTACTTTGTTACCACTGCCCTAGAAAACAAATGCAAGTATCTTCAAGTATCTCCTACTTCACTGTTGCAACAACAAGAAAGTCTGTCTTAAAAGCTTAACTATTCTGAGAACTTACTATATTAAAATTTCTTAAGATCTCTGCATTTGAAAAGAGAACTGATGAGAGATGGCAATAAGTCAATCTATGATAGAATTTCAGACATCAAGGAAGGGCAGTGCACAGAATCCTGTAAGTCTCTTAGTGCTGTGTATCACTACAAACAAAGGTTCTAGCACTGTGTTTCTGGGTGTCTATGGGTTTTTACAGATGTCTCAGGAGCAACTGCAGAAAAGGGAAAGAGAGAAAGGCTTAGGGGGATTGGGCTCTGAGACCTCACTCCAATTTCAACCAGAATAACTCTTCTGTATTTTGGGATTCCACGTAAGATTTCATTTGGAAAGCGTTCTGGTGTTAACACAGAGAGAAAGTCACTGCATTATGACATTATTTAACCCACACTCAGGCAAAGTGGGTTTTTTACCCCTCCACTGTTTCTGCAAAATGTGCCTACTTATATGTATGGGTTTACCATTAAAGCAGAGTTGGACACATAGGAGACACAGCATTATTCTTCCTCTTTTTTGTTTAGCTATTGTGACGGGCATAGGGGGAAAGATTAGCTGCTTTTGCTTTGTTCTTGTTTTTAAGAACTGAAAAATCAAGATCTTCATGATTCAAAATATGCTAGAAGACTGAAGTAAGAGTCGAAATATCTAGTTTATCCTATTTGTTGATTTATTGGCTGTCTTTCTTTTTATTTATTTTTTGCCATTGGGTGAACAGAGTAGGCTATCAGGATGTACTATTTGTATTCATGTGATTGAGGCAGAAGCAGTACATGAATACTGAAAACAATTGTAACTGGTGCTGGGAGTATATAAAGGAAAGAGTGGCTTGCAATTCTCTTCAATTGTAAAAGCATAATTCTTACACACTTGTAGCCCTCTATACTTTTCCATGTATTTCTCATTGGAAACCCTCAGCCATCCTGGGAGGTACGCGACCTGGCACTCCTAACACTATCCCCTAGATGGGCTCAGAGCCTATGGAGGCTCAGAGAATCCTCCCAGGCCTGAGGCCAGTTAGTGAGCGCGGAGATGGGGCTGCCACAGGGCTTCTGAGTCTCGTGCTCTCTGCGATGAGTCAGTGGTGTTTTGTTTTTTCCCGAGCCGTGAGGTCGAGGGAAATCTTAAAACAAATGGCTAACTAGGGCCTTTAGCCCCACCTTACCTCCACCACTTCCACCATAAAACCTTAAGTCTGTCTCTGCACTTCTCATGTCATTGTGACAAGGAAGGAGTCCCAAGAAACAAACAATGAATACCACCCTCAATTTCGTTAAAAGATTCTTCAGTTAAGCATTTGAATCTCAAAATGCTCTTCAAATTCTAATAGCTCATCATTCATCCACCCACACTCTTCCTTCAGTCAAGACACTTGGCGGCAACGCCACACAAGCAACCGGGAGCTCCGGGGCACTTCTGGCTGGGTGGACCCGGCTTAACCAGAAAGAGGGGATGCTGGAATGTCACAGGGGCTTTCTTTTCTTTCTTTTTCTTCCTGTGTTTCCCCCCGAGAACTCCTTTTTTAAGTTACATGCCCTGGGTGGATATATTGAAAGGACGCAGATGAACAAGGACTGGATGGTCGAGGAAGGAGGCCAAATAACTTTTACTAGCATGGGCCTCTGAAAATGAAGCAGGGACAGAGACACTTTGTAGCTCAAGGAAAAGCGGCACGTTAGAGACCAGGCTCCAAGCCTGGGGTCTTTGTTTTTGTGTCTTTTATAAAGTGGCCCATAGGGACAGCAGGCTGTGTGGTGGGAGCTCCTCCTCGCTTAGCGGATTTGGCCCCGAGGGCAGACGAGTCCGGTGGAGAGAAAAACCCTGAACTTCCAAAGGCATCATTCCGCGAGAGAGGGAGTTTCGGGGTTGGCTTGGGGAAAATGTAAAACAAGGAGATGGGGAGCCAAGGATAGGGGGGCGGTGGTAATCAGAGAAGCCTTAAAAGAATAAAGGGGAGTCCAGCCCTTGAGCAAGAGTGAGAAAGAGAGGCTGGGTGGGAGAAGATGGGAGCAGACAGCACGCAGCACGACTGCCAGGGCGCGCATTTGGGGGATGTCCTGGCGGTGTGGAGAGAGAGGGCGCGGGTGACATCACGCCCGGGCCCCCTTCCCCTCGCCGGGTGGGTGGGGCTTCGGCGCGCCGGGCGGGCGCGGGGTCAAGTAGGGGGAAGAGGAGGAGCAGGCATGAATGTGTCTGTGTGAAGACCCGGGAGGGGCGGAGGAGGAGGAGGAGGAGGCGGCGGCGGCGGCGGCGGAGGGCGGGGAGGGAGCGCGCGCGTGGCTCGCGGCGCCCGGGCTCCCCCCCAGCCCCCGACCCCGGCCCGCGACCCGCCGCCTCCCAGCCGCCGCCGCCCGCCTCGCAGCTGGGACCCACTCCGGGCTTGGGGACCCGGCGGGCGGGAGAAGCGCGGGCTCCCGGCGCGGCCTGGAAGGAGCGAGAAAGCAAAAGTAAGGCGAGCAGCACTCCAAGTTTTCCCAACTTCGCCCCCTGCGGCGGCAGGCGTCCTGCTGCTCAGCGCGTCCCCTCCGAGCCCAAGAGTGGCTGAAAGAAAAGGGACTGGGCGGGGGCGGGGGCGGAGGAAGAGGGAGTGCGAGGGAGCGAGGAGAGTCCGGCAACATCTGTTAAAACTTGGGGGAGGAGGAGCGCGGGGAGGAGGAGGAAGAGGAGGAGAGGAGGCAAGGAGGGAGCGCGCGGGAGGGGAGCGCGGAGCCGAGGGACAACTTTAACACCCCGTGAGTAGTGCAGGCGGTGCCAGGTCGGAGCGGGGGGCTTCTCCACCCAGCACGGGGCTCCAGGCCGGGATGGGACCTTTTTCCAGAAAGTCGATTGGATGCCAGGAGAGGCGTACGGCTGGGGGTTTCTTTCTTTCTCTTTCCCCTCCCTCCCATGGTTGAACCAAATCAGAACTGTCACTCAGGGCCTGTGAGTCAGAAGGGATCGGATTACACGATCCCCGAAACTGATGCCGGAGCTGCACGAGCGGGAGGGAGCGGGCAGGGGCAGCGCCACCGGCGCGCTCGCACACTCGCACTCGCGCACACCCGCCGCTCCCACTCACCCGCGCCGCTCTCCCGCCTTCCCCGCGCGCCCCGCGGCCGCCCGCGCCGCACCATGCCCGCGGCGGGCGCACCCCGCGCCCAGCCCGGCCGCTCACGGTAGCCGGAGTCGCCCGCGGCCGCGCGGAGCGGGGAGCCGCCAGCCTGCGCCCCGTCCGCGGGTCTATGGGAAGTTCGGGGACTTGACAGCCGCTGCCGCCGCAGGTACGTCCCGCTCGAAGTTCTTTGTTTCGCGGACCCCGCAGCCCGCTCCTGTGGCCGCGCCCGCGCCTCCGGGGCCAGAGGTGGTCCCCAGCGTGGGGACGGGTTGGAGTGAAAATGGCTGTCAAAAGGCGCCCAGATTTAGAGAGCCGCCGGTGAGGCGTCCGAGCAAGGCTTGCATTCGCTCCCTCCTCCTGGAAGGTCTTTTCCGAAGAGTCCGACCCGCCGACCGGCCGGAGACGGATTGGAGAATTTCACCTCCCGGAGGGGGGACGAAGTTTGCGGCAGTGGCCACGGCGCCCCTCGCCTCCGCCCCCATCCAAAAGGTTCAGAAGAACTCCGCGAGCCCCGCACGCGCCTGGCTCCTTCCTCTGCGCGGTGGCGCTCTACGGTTCGGGCTTCGGGCGCGCACGGCGCTCGGGATGGGCGGAAGGAGGCGGGAGGCGAGGTGGGTGCGCGCGGGGACCTCCGCCGCGGGGGCCGCCGCCGCTGGGGCTTCTCCAGCCCGGGCTGTGCTTCGGAGGGCGGGGGTGTGGTGTGAGCGGATGGAGAGAGGCGCGCCTTCGTCGTCATAGAGGAAAAGTGAAAGTTGTACCATCTGTATATGATTTGGGATTCTCTTATTTCTTTTCCTTTCCAGGGGCAGCGCGCACAGACACACAAAGTAACCGTGGTCCATGCAATAATCATTTAAGGTGCCGCGTTTACACAGAGCAGCAGGGGACAGTTACTTTCTTGAGTAGCAGCGGGAAAACGGGCGGGAGAAGGCAGAGAGGGTGTAAATATTGATCCCAAACTTGCAGAGTTTGTGAAGCGACTTTTAAGCAGATTGTCCGAAGCGGACGCTCCACCCCGCACCCGGCCTTTTATCCTTTCCTGAACTTTGTGCTCCTGTCCCCCATTGCACCTCCTTCTGTAAGATGCCGTCCCCCGAGAGGCGCTGCACCCTACGCTTCCCTTCTTGACCCCGCGTGGAAAGAGGATTAAGGAGGCTTCCTCCGCCGCTGGTCCTCCTTCCCCAACTTCTCATCTCCCCAGTGCAGACTGCCGGGTAGATTCTGGCCTTGGGTACAGTGCTCATGGCCCTCTGCCAGTTTATATGTACATATATTTATGTAAAACATTTTCTCCCAGCTCTTTGCCAGCTGTTCCACATTTTCCAGCTGCCACTTCAGTTTGAAATGATGGACTGTCTGCGTCTCCAAGTCAAAGAACCCTTTAGTCAAAGGTATGGAGGGCCGGCCGCTGTGCAAATACATGGCAGTGCCATTAGCCGGGCTGGTATTATTAGTTCTAAAAAATACCTCCTGCTCCCCTTTTCCTCTCCTCCCTCTTCTCCCCAGTTAGGCTTTCCAGAGCACAGTATATACACTTTGCTGAAAATTCGAGTAATTAGGCCTTTCCCTCTTAAATGTGATTTTTGTACAGAATTTGGATGAGGCCGTTTTTTTAGATCCCTGAAATATGTGTCTGGTGGAAATAAATTAACTTTTAAAAATAAAAGAGTTTCAGCTTGAGCGCATTGGGCATGGCGGGTGGGGGGCCTGCACCCTTGCCGTCTGAAATGAGCTCTTTTCAGTCTATTTAAGGCAGGAACCATTCATCCTCCCCATGCTACACTTTTTGTGTTGTTTGATGTCTTAGCATATTATAGACCGAAATATACAAGAATTGACCTAAAGTATTAATTTTGAGTATTTATGTAACTGCTCGGTAATTTTGAATAGGTGCCTTATTGATTGATTCCTGTAATTATTTCATTTAGGTTTTAGATTAAAAATTAATAGTAGTCTGACAGTTTCTTAATTACATGTGTCAAGATTATTTTGAAGGAGGAAAATGCTATGTTTTAAAATAGTGAAATAGCCTCAAAATCTCTTAATTTTTCTAAAGCAGAACAGTATTTCAGTTGAGGGGATATATTAAAGCTGCCGGGACTGGTTTTAACAATGTAAACTCTGTGAAGTATCTGAAGAATTTGTTTATGTTAGGAAATATTGGTCTTAACGACCTGGTACACAAACACTTTGGCCAGTTAAACTATATTCAAACCTAAAACAAACATGAAATAACATTTAAATTAGTTGTAATAGCATGCTTATACAGAGTAGAGAGTTTATTTTATACTAAAAGCTATTTAATTAGAAACTCTCCGCCTAAGGGGAGATCCTTTCAGGGTATGTAATTCTTAAAGTCAGCCTAGGGAAGCTTTGGTTTAAGATGCATGAATGAGTCCAATGTGAGAGGTGTCTGGTGAAATTTCACACAAGCAGAAACACTTTAAAGATATAGATTGTATTATTGTTAATAGGCTGGTAGGTCCAACTCAGATGCCTACCAATTCCCAGTGCCTTTAACATGCTTGTGTTCCTTGACTGAACCTTGATATAAACACATTTCTATTGTATATCTAATTTGCAAAGGACCATAGACAGAAATGAGAAAATTCAATACTGATGAAAAATGGCTCTGTAGAGTTATTTCATTAATTATTTAATGAAAGAATTGTTAATTTATCAATTCGATGTGCAAGCCTAAAAGTTGGACTTTCCTTTGTTTCTTGGCCAGTGAAGTTTCCTTAATTACCTGCATGCTGTAAGCGTTTCAGACTTCCTCTGTGCTTAGCCGTTTAGAGGTCCTTCCTCCTATGTAAGGTATCCTGCTTACTGAGACCTCTTCTCCCCCTCCTTTTTTTGAGGATAGAGTTTGGGAGCTTATGAAAAGAAACAATTTAATGATCATTGTTGCATGCACTCACTTACATGGAGACAGTAATGTACTAAGAAAAACCAGTCTTGAAGGAAAAGTGAATCAATGAGTCATGAAATCCTCAAGAAAACCTTAGTAATGGAATGTTAATGCTTTTAGACTATAGTAGATTATCTTAAAAGTCAGACTTTTCTTCTTTATGCAATTGTTGTAAATCCCCAGCTAAAGAATTCTTTGAAGGAGGTTTTAGTTTTGCTGGCATTCATATTCTGAGGTTGGTCTGATTTGTTTTGGAAGATTCAGTAAATTTTCTGCCAACTTATATCATGAGAGGCAATTAAAATGCTGAAATGACTTTATAGGACACACACACACATACGCACACGTTTGTTAAACAAAAGGTTCCACTCTAATAATGACTTCAGGTTGTCTTTTCATTAAAGCCTAGGAGAAGATACTGCCCTTCTCTTCACGTTGTCATTTTTCTAGATGAAAATTGATCTGTTTCTGGTTTCAAAGCAAAAGGGAGACAGAATAAACAACAACAGGGCAGGGGTACTGCTGCAAACTTTTTCAAGTATTTTCAGTGTATTTTTCATCTTTACTTTTATTTGATGGGCCTGTGAAATAGAGCTGTAGACTGGCGAAGACTTTAAATGAAATTTCACACTTTGATGATTTTTTTTAAACTTTGATATATTGACAGCAAAAGGAGCTGCAAAGCTTTTATATAACTTGAGCAGTAACGCCAAGCAGCAGTCAAACGTCTCTATGCATTTGTGTTTAACTGCAGAAGAAAAACATGTCCATGGGCAGTGGAGGTTCTTATCAACCCCCTAATCCCAGATCCCAGCAAACCTTGAGGGCATGCCTCAGATCTTGCTGAAATCACTGTAGACTCTCACAGTTTGCAGATTAAATATGCTATGTGTTCCTGGCTCCAGCAACAGTTTTATGAGCTCACTAAGCTTCCTGTTTTAAGATCCTTTTCTTAAGTTTTTAGGAGCTGCTAAAGGCAATGCTGTCTGGAGTAAGTGGTACTTGTTAATTTAGAGACACTTTAGATATTTCATTCTCTTTTTTAAAAATTGCCAAAATTATTATTTTTAAATTGAAAGGCCAGTCACTCCAGGGAGAGGGAGGAGAGCTGTTTGAAAGAAATTGAATGTTAAATGTGTTTGGAAGTACATTTGATCGCAAACTTTACATGGTGTCTCAATTGTTTTATGGCACTTTTCTTTTGCCTGGCCCCTGAAAATGAGAGACTTTTTCCACTTGTAATTCTAAATGCACTATATTTGAGTGCCAAATTTCTTCACTACTCATTACCTCTGTGAGTGTCTTTTGGTTTTTTTAAATGTGAAAGTGTTTTTTGTTCTGTGTGTATATATTTCAACCCGACAAAATGTCTCAGAAAATCTATGGCCTTCTAAAGAAGCTGAATGAAAAAGCCATTACATAGTTAATAAGGTGGCTTTGGAACATTTCAGTCCCCTCCTGAAAGGCAATATTGTGTTGAGCTCCACATCTGCATCTGTGGTATCTATAGTTGTACCCTCATATATGGCACTTCTGCATTTTGCATAGGAGTCATAATTAAAAAAGAAAATACTTACATCATTGTCCAACAACATGTCATATAATTCCAAGAG
Source organism: Gorilla gorilla gorilla (assembly GCF_029281585.2). NCBI lineage: Eukaryota > Metazoa > Chordata > Mammalia > Primates > Hominidae > Gorilla > Gorilla gorilla. The sequence goes on from NC_073230.2 coordinate 48,934,306, forward strand.
AACGCTAGCCAATTTTGTGCTTAAAGGTTATTCAATGAATGAAATTGTGAAAGCCCATTTGTCAAAGTACTGCATGGTTTCTGTTAGTGTTCAAGCCCCAAATTCATTGTCTGCCCGGGCCCAGCCATTAGTCATCAGTGTATTAGTGCTGCCTTCGGGCCATGCTGCCCAGCACTTCTTCACACCATTATAGCTTTGAAAGTGTACTCTGTCGACTTGTAGAATTACTGCTCTGATTTCCGCTTGGCTGGGTTTGAGGTAAGTCCCCTCCCTACCTTCTAGCTGACTGTAATCCTTGCTTTCTTTTAAAGCTCCTTTCCAGAGATTTAGGGGAAAACTTTCTTAAGGGCCGTGTTGGCATCATACTGTGGTTTTGTTGTGGCATGCACTGTACATATAAATTGTACCTGCAGTAAATTGGATTGACTGCTGGCCTGAAACAGCTAGAGGGGCTTTTCTTTTCTTTTCTTTTTTAAGAGGGGAGGGGGCTAGGCGGTGGGGGAGGGTGGCACAGGAGTACATTTTGACCACAAGCATTTGATTGTGTACTTCTATAATTCTTATGCCACAAAATTAAATTAATTAAGTAATGGGGGATAAGTGCACTTTTACTTAAATCTTTATTGGAGTAACTTCAGAAGGTAGTGTGACATTATATTGCTTATTTTCATGTGGAAATTTTTAACTTTTGCTACTTTAACTTTTTTTTTTTTTTGAAGATTGCATGAAATGCCTAGGAAGGCTCCAGAGTGCTTTACATTACAAACTATTGATTTGTACAAAAAGAGACTGAAAACTCACCATTTAGATGAAAGATAAGTTTCAAATTGCAGTAATGAAGCACTGAGACAGTTAAGCCCTATTATTGATTTCATTTTGTGATATTTTTAAAAAGAATGATTCAGTCTGAAGAAAGTTAGCAGTGTGTAGAGAAATTTCATCCAGCAGCTTAAGATTGAAGCCTTAATGACTCTGATGTATGGAAACCTGGAATCCAGTGGCCAGACGTGTGGAGCAGGCCATGCCACTTCAGGACAGTGTCTGCTGTTTGAACTGTGGATACTACAATGAAATTCCATATCAGAGAGTTTCATTGAGAGGGTGTGTAGTTTGGTGTAGGTTACACTGGCAGTTTTGTACATGCAAGGCAGAAAAATAAGACAGCTAAAGAATTCTGTCTGTGAACAAGCAAAGTTTATAGGGTAAGTGGACCATGGGGTAATTTTTACTGGATAAGCCTTAATTATAAATGCTTAAATTCTGAAAGTATTGCTTTTAAATCTGAAATTAAGAATCAAGGATCAAAAGTTTAAAAGTTGGGAGGATAAAATATGGTAAGTAGTACTTCACAAAAAAAATGTTAAATACCTTTGGGATAGCTATAGATGATTTTAACATGCAACAGGTTATTGGTCTAATATTTGTGATGGTTTAAAAGTAAATTACTATTCATGGAACATACACTCTACTCCCTTATACTCCCTTAAGCCTTACTGTAAAGACACACATGATTCTAAGAAACCAAAGCTACACAAGTTCTATAAGAATAATTAAAGTTTTTTCTTCTGAAAATGTGTGAAAACTTTTAATTCCTATAAGCCTCAGTGAAGCGAGACAAGGGGCACATCTGATCAGTCATGATATTTTTGTGACATATGTGGATTTAAGAGGAATACAGTTTTCATGAGCTTAGCTCATCTATAGACTGATAACTGACTTCCAGATCTCCTTCTGTGTCTGAGAAGGATTGCCTGTATCCAGCTAACCCCGTAGAAAGTGGGGGTGCCAGTGTGCTCCACATTATTGCTCATTCTTTAATGGCACCTGCTATGCATGCTGCTTCCTGCAGTGCCTAACCAAGGCACGTGGGACTCATAGTTTTACAGAACTCAGAAATGGTAACAAGTATTAGATGGAGACCTCATACTCCCCTCAAATGTTTCTCATCAAGTACTTCTGGCAACAGGGGAAGAGTAGCTGATGATCTTTTCTTTTAAATACAAATGGCAGAAAAGTAAAACTGGCTCACAGAAATGTCGTTTGTGATTTTAGCTGCAATAGCAATGATTACTTTCATGTCAAATAAGCTTTTCAGTGGTTGAAGTTAAATATATGGATTTCTTAAAAGTTTAGATAGTGTTAATTTACCAAAACCAAATTCACTTAATCCATAGCCAGGCAATTATTTCCCCTTAGAGTAATTTAGTTCCCCTTGGAGTAATTCCATTTGGGGATGTCTGTCATGAATACTGCTTATCTGTGATTAGGAGCATCAGAAATGTAGGAAAGAAAGATTGAAGACACTAGGCAGTGGATTTGGGGAACCCTGAGCTACCAAATGGCAAAGCGGACAGATAGAAGCTTTCCTATTTGGAGTTAAGATTCTAGGCTTTCCTGATCATGGAAAAATAATCATATATACAGGTAAAATAATTATACATGAAAAAATGGTTAAAAATTAATGAAGATTTCATTAAGAACTTACGAAGTTGGGCTTCCCCCGCCCCCCGGCCCCCCTTGCAGAAAAAGGCAACACAGACAGGGAAGGGAGAGGAAATGAAGCCTTAGGAATCCTGGGAACTGCTAGAGTGTCACAAAGGTTATGCATATCTAATTGATTTTGCCCTCAGAAGATATTTTGAACACAAGGAAACATCAACCACATTAAAAACCTATAAGAGGTTTTCTGTGGTGCATGAATACATGAAATCCAATGAAATGTTTAAAATTCCCTGCATTTTGCTCATTGAAACTCAGACTATTTCTCACTCCCAGAATTGATCAAAAAGTTCAAATCAACATTAGTTTGTACTTCTTGATTTTGAAAAAAAAATTCTCTTTCTAAAGGATTTATTTATTTTTGAGAAATGGGTTATTAAATAGCTACAGGGAGGTACATATCTTTAATAGGAGTTTTACCTGGATGGTTAATCCGGGAGTAGCATCTTGAAGTAGCAGTTGATCTACTAGTAATATAAGTATGAGAGCAATGTCACTCTTCAGTGCTACAGGGTAGGTTGCCTCAAAAATCTTTATGACAAGCTGCTTTCTTCTGGATATTTAAAACAGCAAATCAAGATTATTCAGCTTATGAAAATACAGGCAGGTGTAAATAAATGTTATTTCTCTGGAGGAAAATCTTCTTCCACTGGAGCAATAGTTCCCTAAACTACACGGAATAATTTCTCACTTAAGGCTGAGCCATGGTGCTGTTAATAGCACTGCCTCGCCTGGAATGTCTTCTGTTTCTGATCTCTTATTGGCAGTAGCTGTTTTAACCTATCAGAAACAGATCGGGTTATCATTAAATAGGCTTTTAACTTAGTTGTTTTAAATCTTGAAATACACTAAGAAAAAAAAGCGAAGAGAGTTTTTGCCCAAGTTTAGGCAACTTAAACCAACTGGCTTAGGGAAATAAATGAAGTAGTCTGCTGTTCAGGAAGGATGCCCTATCATGATTGAAGGATGCTGTTCCACTTCACCCTACATTAGAAAGTTGTTTCATTCACTTCAAACATCATTTTAAACGTTGGCTTTGGCATGGGTGCTTTCTTTTTAAACATTTTAGTGTTTAAACGATAAAGGAATCCTGCTCCCATGGGGGTTAGAGGTTTCACTGCAGAGACTTGAAAGGAGAAAAGCTAATTTTTTCTCATGTTCCCACAATTGTGAATTTTCATACTTTCTGTTTACTACAGAAAGCCTCTGGTTGTTGAGGTTGAACATTGGGACTCCACTCAGGGCCTCCCTGAGCTCAAGACAATGAGGCGATGTGTCTGTCTTAGCCATTCACAGCACTTGAATCTATGTATGGCAGCTAATGAAGAAAAACACATTGGGGGCCAGGTTCATAGAAGGTGAATTCGACGTTTTGTGAGCGAAGCACACACCTATTGGTTTTGTGAAGGCTTTTCAAGGGATCCCCAATGTTTTATTATAATGCGACACTCAGGGTGGTTGCATTGCAAAGTACCTGGAAGGTTGCAGCTCCCTGAATTCAGCCAGTTAAAAGAGCCCTCTGAACGCAACCAGGGCCGGCCCTTGCCAGTGTTTGCTGGAAATTTGGCTGGGCCAACTGTAGAGTTTGCAAATGCCCGTGAATATTCCGAGGAGCAGGGTGACCACTCTGATACGCCTTGATACAGACCGCTTCTCTGCACTGGAGGGAGACTGCCAGGCGCTGCTGGCGCTGGAGCTCACCTCCCCACCCCCACATGGCCCCCAGCCCTTTTCTTTTTTCACTTTTCCCGCGGCCTGGCTGGCGGAGATGCATTGTCTCCCAAAGGCAGCTTCAGAAATGCGGATCAAAGCCGGGCCTGGGAGCACCCCTTCTGCCCCCAGACACCCAGAGCCGTCTCTGAGCAATCCAGCATGTTCTGTTTGCTGGCGCGCTGACTGGGGCGCGCCGGGGCCGGGAGAACTCGGCGTGGACTTCCCCGCGCTGATGTAATGATGATGGATGCGGCGACGCGGCTGCAGACGGCGCTGCACGGGACCGGCGCGCCCGCTAATGAACCCACCGCGCCGCCGCCGCGGCCTGGGACCTCGGGCAGGGGACGCAGGCGCGGGCAAAAGTGGTGAAAGGCGTGAAAAACATCCCTTGCCACCGTCGGAGGAAACCAGAACCTGAAGGGAACTCGACAGGAAAGCGCAGAGAAAGAGCGAGCTTTCAAACAAAATTGGCCATACCCGTACAACCTGAGCAAAACAATTACCGTAATCAATGGGGACTCGCCTTTGTAATGGTGAAAGTTTCTGTTTGGGTTTCCACTGGTCCCCCGCCCCTTGCAGGTCTAAGTGACGACTCTAAAGAGGACGACTTGAGGCGTCTGTGTGCAAGTGCTGTTTAATATGTAGGTCCCGGCAAGAATTCGCCAAGGTGGTAAAGGTTGCGGTTCTCTTGCTCGCTTTCTGTTCTCTTGCTTATTTTCAAATGCAGACTTGCACTACAGCATCACCAGGTCAGTGGCTCCAGGAAGCTTTAAATGCCTTGTGTTGTAAGAGGTTGACGCAGGTTCAGATTTATAATTTAGAAAGAAAAGACCCACCTGCAGGCAGGTTGCAAATAGGAGACGGATTAGATTTAAAATAGGGTCTGGAATTAATTGTGCCCTGGGTTTAGGCCTCGGGGAAATTACAAAAGGTTCAGGGATAGTTGAGTGGGAAAAAGCCTTGACTGTTTGCTTTCAGGAAGGAATGTTTATCCCTCCTTTTACCTATGAAACTTCAAGCTTTAGGAAGGATATACCATTAGAGCAATTTTCCTTGGTTGCTTTTTTTTTTTTTTCTTCACCGAGCTGCTGGGACTCAAACATCAGCTACAAACATTTTTCCCCTTAAGCATGAAAAGTCAAGGGGCATGCCAGCAAATCTTGCATGTAATGTTTCAGTGGTGAAAGGGATTGAAGGAGAACAGTGTGGAGTCGTAAGCAAGGAAACTATATCGGGGGAAAAAGTATCATTTCATTCACATCTGAAAAACAGTGGCATGTTTTCCTCAGGGAAAAGTCTTTGAAGTGAAGCAGAACTTAACGTTTTCCCTTGATGCTTAAGTTCTAAATAAATTATACTTCATTATTTTTTAAACTCCAGGTTTTAAAAGTGTCGTGGAGCTACTGTCCTAGTGGTGTTTTGAAATTCCATGAGGAATTTCTACTGACCACTTCTATCCCGAATGCTTGAATGGACCAGCTCAGGACTGACTTTCCAAGCTCCTCTGACTATTCCCTGAAAATTCCATCACCACAACTCAAAGCGGCCACCTTTTGCCGCTCACTGACTCTTCACCCACAGTTGGATGAGGTGTGGGCGTCTAGAATGTTAAACTTTCTTCTTTATAACTGACAGGGACAAAGTTGTAAAATAAGCTGATATAATTTATAGGAATGTACAGGAAGCAGATGTCTGATTTGGCACATTGCCATCTTTATAGCCCAGTTCCAAGCATAAACCACACTTTTAAATAATTAGTTACTAACTAATGAGATCCAAAAATAAGTTGTCAAAATAGAAGAAGGGGGTAGATTGTTGAGTGACCAAGGGCCTATTTTTAAAAAATCCATTTCAGACGGGGGTAGGAATTAGTATTCTTTAAGACCATTAATTAGTGTGATTTCAGTCAGTGCCTGGAGCTTTACCTCTTCTCACTTGAGCCTCTCTCTATGGTGATGAGCATTGGGAGGGTTTTATTGCTTTGTTAAAATAAAGTCCTTTGCCTTGGGGGAAAAACCAACAACTCCACAAAAACCAAGTTTGTCAAGGAATTTTGGGAACTTGTCTCCTGATTCCTGTTAATTAGCACCCTCTGCTAAGGAAGATACTTAGTTCTTACTAGGAATCCCATCTCTGAATGGGTTTTTTTCTGGTGCGTTTGCATGTTTCAGTGTGCAGTTTTAACGTTGTAGACTCTACTCAAATACAGCCAATAAAACTGTTATGTGTGTGTCGAAGGGAACAATTATAGCATAGTAAATCCTTGTTTATCCCAATGGCTAAGAATGGAGTGTTTGGATCAATTAAATATTTCTGCTAAAGTTTTTAGTTTTTATAGAATTTGCCAGTTTTCAACGAAACACTGAATATGAAAAGAAAATGTATGTAGCTAAACCAGTGGTGATTGAATTTCAAGACACTGCAGAGTCCTGTAAGTCACAGGGTCATTGATACGATCATTTATGTACTCAGTAAACATTCTTACGTGAACTAAGTGCTGGGAAAGTAGAAGCCTTGTCCTCATGGAGCATACAGCCTGGAAAGGGGAGGTGGATGTTCAGCACAGACTTTTCCAGATGAAGGAGAGTTTATCATTGTGATGGGTGCTAGGATAGGTTTGTGTAGGGTGTTAGAATTCAGGATTCTAGAGTGCAGTTCATTCATTAGTTCATCAGGTCAGCAAAGACTTCAATGAGTATATACTGCACTGGGTATACAGCAGTGAGCAAAAATAAACGTGTAGAACAGTTGTTCAAGGCTCACGCCTGTACTCCCAGCACTTTGGGAGGCCGAGGCGGGTGGATCACCTGAGGTCAGGAGTTCGAGACCAGCCTGGCCAACATGACAAAACCTCATCTCTAGTAAAAATACAAAAAATTAGCTGGGCATGGTGGTGGGCGCCTGTAATCCCAGCTACTTGGGAGGCTGAGGCAGGAGAATCGCTTGAACCTGGGAAGCAGAGGTTGCAGTGAGCTGAGATCACGCCATTGCACTCCAGCCTGGGCAACAGAGTGAGACTCTGAAAAGAAACAAAACCGAAAAAACAAAAACAAACAAACAAAAAAACAAGCTTTAGTGAATCTGACAATTAGTAGCGCTTGCTAACATTGAGGTTCCCGGGTGCCATCCTCCAAGGCAAATGCATTGCAGGAATCTGAATGCTTAGCAAGCACTGTAGAAACACTGATAAAATGGTTCTTGTACCAAGTGAGAAACAATGATGCCAATTGTATTGGATTATTCTTGTGGCATACTTTAAAGATGATATTTAAATCAATTTTCAAGGACCATTACAAAAAGTAATTATTCTGAGATTGTTAGAGCTAGAAGGGACCATCAAAGATTTCTCCTTTAAGGGTTCTCTGTCCAGATTCTTGGAAAAGCTTGGAAGGTCTGTGATCCCTTAGAAATTAAATGTATACTTTTAAGTTTAAGGGTATTTTCTGGGGAGAAGCTCTCTAACTTTTAACACCTTCTTAAGATGTTACTTCCCCCCGCCCAAAGTAAAGGTCAGATCTCACTGCCTGATTCTGTCATTTGGCAGATGAGATCACTGAGGCTCAGCAACAGGTTGTTGGCGGTTGTGCACTGGCCAGCTAGCCCCAGGGGGCGCCATGCAGGTAGCCCTGCCCTTGGGACTCACGCACGGTGGCTGCACTCGGAAGGGAAATCTCAAGCCCCCTTTTCTGTTGTATAATACTTTGTCAGTGCCCTTTGAGGGGTGTCTCTGAATTTGGAGTGGATCTTACAATTGATATGTAAATTTAACTTAGTGCTTCTTTTTTCTTTTTTATTCTACAAAAGCTGTTCTTAAATAACTTGTGTGTTTTACAATGAATGACACTGGATAATCTCAGAAAAGAGATGGAAGTGAGTGGAAGAGCCGGTGCTACAGTGTGCCATGTGGCCTCTGGTTCTTAAGCATTCTAGTTACTTGAATTCCAGATCAAGGAGGAATTTATTATACAATGAAGAGCTTGCAGTTCCCTTGCAAATATGTGTTAAAGTAGACTGAAAATATTTTATCTTGTATTTTAACTTTTAGTTGGTCAAGCAGTTGCTTATTTCATTTCACTAACTGCTGCTGTGATTGAGGATGTCGACATTTACTAAATGTAGAAAAATAAGCAAGATGGCCAGACCTAAGAAATGCTTTCCATGAATGTTGCAATCTAGATAACTTGAAGAAAACATGCTAGAGAGGGTACTTTTCCTCTTTTCTTGTATTCTTTGTAGGTGTAGAACATGACTGCAAAAAGGAACATGAACCAGAGTGAAAATTGATGAATGATGAGTTAGGGCGATTATCACATGAATGAAGCCAGTGAAAGACAGACCTACTGAACCTGCCTTTAGCTGAGTTTTGATATTTCCTAAGTGAGCCCAGTCTTTGCTAAGGCACCTTTCAACTTTTCCATGTGGAATCAAGAGTGTGTTGTTCTATTACCTTTGTCTTAAAAATGTAACTTAAATGAACTGAAATATTCTCATGCTTTAAAGAGGTTAAAGAGTATAGTTTACCAGAATGAATTAGGATTAAGAGGCATATTGCAATTCAGATATCTTTATGAAAGAGGCAAAAATCACTGACTACTTGGCCTGAATTATCCTCTGATTCAGAATTTGGAGTAGGCCTTCGATGTTAGAAATTGTCGGACTCTCTTTAAAACATCTAATTAATAATTAAAAACCTTCCCTCCCTTTGGAATTTGTTCAAATGCCCCTTCCTGTAAAGTTGGCCACCTGAAGAGGCATTTGCAGACGTGGCTTTAAAAAGTAATGTGACACTTGTTTCACATGATAGACACAGTTGCAAATTGAGATTTTTATACCATTTGATACCAAATGCTCAGTAGGGATTTGGGAAAAGTACCACGTTATGGGCATTTCCCTCGATTCTCTTTTTTGCTTGTGTAGAGTTTCACCGGTTTGTTAAACTTTGAGACATTTTTTTTTGCCAGAAAACCTGTGGAGAAGTGTCATCCACATTTTGAATTTCCTAAAGCTCTAGGCTTTTCTCAGATGACAGGTGAAGTGGACTTTTGAAAGTTTTTTTTTTTTTTTCCACCATTTTGGAAAGTTGATGGCTCTGTTGTTTTCTTTAGGGCATTTTTGGTCGAAGAGAGCTGAAGTAATGAGAAGACATCATGGAGGCCCAGTCCCACAGCTCCACGACCACTGAAAAGAAAAAAGTTGAGAATTCCATAGTGAAGTGCTCCACTCGAACAGATGTGAGCGAGAAAGCCGTTGCCTCCAGCACCACTTCTAATGGTGAGCAGCACAGGGATTACCAGCAGCCCAGCCTGGAGTCATTTCTGTGTTCTCTGCATTCCTTGTGAATTGAGCGTTTGCACCTGGACCAGTGTTTGTTCTAGGAGAGGCTAAAGAAAGCAAATGGAGCAGGGGCGGGGGGACGGCGGGGGGACATGGAATGTAGTAATCTCTATTTTGGCACTCAACCTACACGTTGACTTCCAAACTTTCTAATTTGAGATGTAAATGTGATAGGTTATTTATTATCAGAAGTTCCTGTTTTGGCATTTTGGAAATCATCTTGACTAGTCTGGCAAGAGTTCAAAATGCTTTGTGTTGCATATGGATCATCTACACTACTCGGAATAATTAGTACAAAAGACACAAAAGTTGTCTTGTCAAAATTAGTGACAGGACAGCAGTCTCCTCCAACCCCAACTTTAAGTAGTCTACTTTAAAGGATTTTAAGAATTGTTAATGACTGAACCTCAAGGTAATGTTAGTATCTGAGATGCAGGTTTTGTTGTTAGCTTATAAAAATTTAATTTACTTATTTGTGTTCAGAGATAACACAGAGCCACTGTTTCTGTATTCTGTGTTTTTAAATTTTAAGCAAAGTGTTGAGAGGCATTTCAGTTCAAGCATGGAGTGTTGAAAATAAATTCCAGAGCCTCCCTGGTACAAACAGACTGAATATGTTAATGGTAACCTTCACTTCCTGTCCCTGCTGTTTCTCCATTGTGGGCCACTAATGCCGTTCCTTTTTGTAGATTTCATAGCCATTCTTGGCCTCCCTGAATTTCTCTGCTTTTCCATGGGCCTTTAGGAAGAATGAGCTGGCCCGTTTTCCTCGTTCCTGGACACTGCCTATCTGGGCACACTGATTTGTATGAGCCAACCTGCTATTCTTATATTTTCTATATTCCAAGACAGGTTTTACTTGATTGATTTACAAGTTTTTACATCCACCTAGAGAGTCAGAATCTCCTTTGGAAGGTAACTGCAGTCCAGAACATTAGACTCTAAGAGCATATACTTCCAAGCAGCCTGGCCACTTCTCTCTGGGTCCCTCCATGTCTGCTGAGAGCCTGTGCTTCTCAGCTGCACTTCTTCACCCGGTTTCATGAGTGTGCATTGCTGACTGTACTGGGTAGGGAAGGAGCTGGCTCTTAAACCTGCTGGCAAATGACTTCAGTTTTAAATTGATCCTTAGGGAGATATATTTATGTCTGAGTTAAAATAATGAATTTACATATATGTGAAAATATTTCCTCCTTTATTGATGGTATTTAAAGTCAAGACTGGAGCTTATTTTAATTGAGCCAGAATATTTGCATTTTTCATCCAATGTGGTTATAGAAGGCATTTCTCCTTAAAAATATGTTACCTTGGTTTCCTTTTTCTGGAATTGGTAAAATTTAGGCAAATTTATTGTTTCAGAAATAGAATCAGTATATGCAGTGTTGGTTATTTGGTAATTTTTATGGTAATTCTGTAGGAATAAATGCTTCCTACGTACTTGGCTCCAGGAACATCAGCTTTTGGTTATCTTTATAGTTTGCGTGAGTGCACATGCCTGTGTGTGAGGGTGTGAGTGAGTGTGAGTGTGTGAGGATATGTGTGAGTGTGGGCAAGTGTATGCGTGAGTGTGTAGGTGTGTGGGTGTGTGTGGTAGAGGTAACTATGAGTGTGCATGTGTGTGAGCATGCATATGTGTGAATGTGAGAACAGGCAAGAACAAGTGCATGGCAGAAGATGTTGCTGCACTGCATGGAGCCTGCAGAAGCGCCTGTCCTGTTTGTCAATCTCAGCTGCATGGCCACAGAGTCTCATTCTTATGAAGATGCTGTTGTTTGTGCCACTCCCACACCTGGACACATTCTCAGGAGGTTTTCCACTGCAGCTGCATTTGTCTTGAGTTGCTCTTGGACCTCGGGTTTCCCTCATGATTCTGTTGAGGGTGATTGGGAACAGAACTAATCTGACCAGCCCCACAACAACCAGAAAGCCACGAGATAAAACTAGCCAGAGAAGGAGCAGTCATGATTTACAAATGTTTGTGCTGCAGTGTTAAATAATCACCTGTTTCCTCAACCACACTCCCCTGGCTTTCTGCCCTGATCAGCTTGTGCCCTTGAGCCCACATTTTCTCCTAAATGTGTATGAATCCTGTCCTGTTTGGGGACCGACACTCATTGGTCAAACTTGCAGGGCACATGCCTGAATGATAGCTGTCCTAGAAATCTGGCGAACTTTGGCCAGTTTTTCAGTGTTCCTGTTTCTTCTAAGAGATTTACTGTTTTATATTTTGGGACACAAATCAAATAAAAGAAAAATGGAAGTGGTGTTTTTAAACATGGATTGCAAGTCGCGACACAGGCAGATTCTTGGAAAACAAATAAATCTAAAGAGAGGAACAAGTAAAAGAAAGGACAATAAACCCTTTCTTTGTGTATGTGATGCTAATAATTACCATGGTCTTTTTTACAGAGTCCTCTACAGTTTTCATCTAACTAGTTCAGAGCCTTTTTACAGTCCCAGGATTATGCTGAGGGGCGTGGATTGCTGGAAGCGCAGAGGCCCTTTCTTCTGCAACCTGGTCACCTGCTGCCCCTGCACTCAGTCTTGATCACAGGGACTGGTGCGTGGGCTTTGGACCTGGCCCTGTCTGGGTTTAGAGCTCGTGGGGTGCAGGATTTCCAAGTTGGGACACTATTCGTGTGCCGGCTGGTGGTTGACATCGCCATGGCCCTCCATCCTTCTGTCCATCCATCTGTCCCTCTGTCCCTCTTCCTATCTTTTCTCTTTTTCTCTATGAATATTTCATAAATGCTTGGACCCCTGCACTGACGCTATTCGTAGAAAGGAAAACAGAATCATGTGGATGCTATAACAGGTAGTTTGATTGCTACTGTTTCCAGAAGGGTTCTTGTGCTTTCTTTACAAAGCCCTGAACTATATCCATTTATAACTGAACAATTAAAAATGAGTTCAGTTTTGGCCAGGCCCGGTGGCTCACACCTGTAATCCCAGCACTTTGGCAGGCCGAGGCGGGCGGATCACCAGGTCAAGAGATCGAGACCATCCTGGCTAATGCGGTGAAACCCCGTCTCTACTAAAAATATAAAAAATTAGCTGGGCGTGTGGCGGGTGCCTGTAGTCCCAGCCACTCGGGAGGCTGCGGCAGGAGAATGACGTGAACTCGGGAGGTGGAGCTTACAGTGAGCCAAGATCGCGCCTACAGCCTGGGCGACAGAATGAGACTCTGTCTCAAAAAAAAAAAAAAAAAAAAGAGTTCAGTTTCAAAAACCAAATGAATGTGATACCTGCATTTTCTCTCCTATCCACCATTTCATGATTAAAGTCACACAAATGAACAAAAAGTTTTGTTACTGGCTGAGTTATTGGTGAGGTTGCTTTAATTAACTTTTCCAGCCATTCTGTGGTGCAATTTGTTCTTCATTGTGAGCTTCCCAGCCAAACCACTCACATTCCGCTGCATGTCCTTGCAGATCTGTTTTCGTACTTTTCTCAGCTGAGTATCTGCTCCTGGAATAACATGCGTATAGAGTTTTGTTTAAACATATGCAGACCCACAACCAAAAGGTACAGTTCAGAAAACTTGAACAGCTTTTTAAAGAAGCATTTGCCACTTAACACTGAAATTTAAAATCATGCAAGTGAAAAACTGTGTTGTAGATCTTGTATGACAAAAAAAAAAGGCAAGCCAAATTTGATTTTTGTAACATTTAGGAACCTATGTCAACATATAAAGCCTTTGGTAATCTTTATGCAGGAAGTACAGTGTATCCGTAGTTTCATGTGCCCATAGTCTGATTTTAAATTTTATTGTTATATTTGAAGTGTAAATGATGAAGGAGATGACATTTAGTTTTCTGAATTATTTAAATGCAATTGTGATTTAAGTGATCATTTGTGGCATTTCACATGTTGGCTTTCCCATAGAAAGTATGCATGCAGATCTTAGGTATAATTGTTGACTTTAAAATGTCCAAGTCCATTAATGTGTGAAGACTGTAAGTAAAATGCCTTAATAATCTCTTTTTGATATAGATGCATTACTTCATAAGCTACATGTTGTGTTTTCTAAATAATAAGAGTTTTTTCATCTAAATCTTCCAATGTTCTACATGTTCTCATTCTCTTATAAAATTTTTTTCAACAATTTGCAAATACTGACTTTTCAATTTGAAGTGTTTTGCCTCATTTTTGGCCCATGATTTTGTTTTAAAGGAGTAATTCGATAGTTCTTATTAATCTGCAACTCGGCTTTAAAAAAGAAACTAATGATAAACGTATGTAGGCTGTGGTCTTGGGGATCTTTTATCAGATCTGATAGTTATTGGGAACATACTTTAAAGTGATAGAAAGCAGAAATTATTATCCTAATGCTGATGCAATGTGAAACCAAAGTTGATAGATTAATGATGCAAAGGAAGTTCCCTGTTCACTTTGATTCTTTCAAAAACAAGAATTTGGTTCTTTGCTTAAAAAATTATTTTCTTCAAGGTTGGTAAGGGGAAAGTGTTATGGTCTGCAAATTCCTAAGGAGTTGCTTTTTTTTTTGCTTTAACTTTTGGTCACTTCTCGGCCTTGCGATTTGCTTTTAAGCTGTCCATTGCATGGGTGTTGTTAGGTTGGTGCAAAAGTAATTGCGGTTTTTGCCTTTAAAAGTAATGACAAAAACCGCAATTACTTTTGTACCAACCACTGATTGTGATGTCTGTTGGTCTTCTAGCTGGGAGTCAGATGGCTTTGAGTTTTGTTGGAAGTTTGAAATTTATCTGCTATTCTTCACCATAAGCTCTTGTCTCCTTGACTTTTTTTTTTTATGGTAAGAGTATATGTGCCAGTTCTGCTCTGAAATGGGCAGGCAGTTCACGCCATAAAGAACATAGGTTGTGAGTTTTCGGTTTCTTGTTTCTATAGAGGTCCAACCCTTTTTCTTTGCCACATCCCATTTCCTGGCACATGACAGATACGTGGAAAGGATGTTCAGATAAAATGGATTTCAGATCATAGGATGTTCATTTGTAGCACACACAGGTTCTGGGATCTGAAAGCTTGGTTTGAGTTCTGGCAACATGAAGGACTAGCCATGTGAGTGTGAGCAGATTAACTTTTCAGCGTTCTAGTTTCCTCATCAGTTTAGCAAGACAATAGTAAGACCTACTTCACACTTCACAGGCTGCCATATCATAAACATATAGGAAGGACTCTGCAAACGTTAGCCATTGCTATTAGGACAAAGCATGTTGGTGAGTTAAACGTTATGAATCCAAAACAAAAAGATTCTGTTTTCTTGAACATACACGTCAGTTTTCAAATTAAGGGAAATATGTTTGGCAAAAGTAATGGTGAATTTGCTGGACTCAGATGTCTGAAAAATAGTTCAAGATGTTTCACAAATCCCAAATGTGACTAAGTTTGCACATCTTAAGGAGGGATGGATTAAAAAAAAACAAAGTTTCTGTAAACTTCCTTCTAAATGCCTTCTTAAATTGGAAAATAGGGAAGATAATCTTGGGAAAATTTATTTCAGTTTCCTCAACCTTGAAAGCTAGTGTTGTACTGATTATATGCTATTGCATTAGAAGCAGCACATATACATCCTTTTTCCTGATTCTTTTCCTGGGTTGAACTGGTGGTTTGTGCTGTATTCGAATTAGATTTTATTTTTTATAAAGAGTTTTTATGTTTCTAAACCAACTAACTGATGACAAATATTCTGATTCTAATAAGAGCCCCGACTCTCTTGAGCTCCAAACTCACATGTCCTGAACTCTGGTTACCACTGTGTTCTTTATTTTGGCTAAGTATATCACCTTTCCTGTGGTCAGCCAGGCTTGAAACCGCACCATCACCTTTGACCCCTCCTTCTCTCCTGCTCCCATGTCCTACCGCTTTTGAGGTCCTGTTAGATTTTCCTCTGTAATTACTCGCTCGTGTGTCTCTTCAGGCCAACCTACTGTACTGTGTGGTGAAAACCCTCACACCTCATGCTTAGATGATTAAAATGACCCTCTGTCTAATCATCTTGCCTTTCATCTCCACTCTTGTCACGCATGGGACTTGCTCCTGCCAAATTAGGCTTATTACAGTTCTGCTTATGCCACAACCCTGCTCTAAAAGCTCCAGTGACTCCCAGCTACTTGTAGAATAAAGCTCAAAGTCTTTGACTTAACATTTAGATATCTTCTAAAATCTGGCCCCAGTCTGACAGTCCAATCTGGTATGTTCAGAAGTAGATATGCTACTATCCCATCGCATAACCTATGCTTTAGCTAAATGCAAGGGCTCTTGGCCTCTTGTCCATAGAAGTGTTTTGCTAACACCAATGCATGTTTAAATTCTCAAATGTGAATATGTCCCCAGTCTCTTTCTCTCCTCATAACGTCTTATGTCCTTTGGGGAACTAGCTTATAACACTAGATTTTTTTATTTTTAAAATTATTATTATTTTAAGTAATAGACTTCATGTTTTAGAGAGGTTTTAGGTTTACAGAAAAATTAAGCAGAAGACACAGAGAGTTCTCATATACCCCGTCATACATACTTTCCCCTCTTATTAACATCTTACATTAACGTGGTACATTTGTTACAACTGATGAACCAATATTGATGCACTGTTATTAACTTTCCATCATTCACATCGGGGCTCACTCTGTTGTACAGTTGTGTGGGTTTTGACAAATATATGTCACATATCCACCACTGCAGTATACTACAGAATACTTTGAATGCTCTAAAGATCCCTCATGCTCCACCAGTTTATCCTGTCCCTTACTTCACAGCACTCAAGTTTTACATTTTAGTTAAACTTCCTGAGAGTAGCACCTGGTTTTTCTACCTTACCCCCTCCCTGCTCACATTCAGTGTGTTTGCTGAGAGGGCCTCAGCAGATACTGAATAAGCCTGCAAATTACAACACTTTGCGACAGGAGGGCAGGGGACATGTGTAACAGCAGTAGTGTTGTGCAGTTAGAAGCCAGGGTTTGAGCCCTATCCCTACCACGTAATTGCTGTGTGATCATGGGTTAAGTACTTAACCTGTCTGACTCTGGCACAGAGAGTACCCAAACATGTTAGCTATTGATAGTAATAGTAATATGACTCTTACGGGTATAATTTGCCAGGATTAAATTTATTGATGCATTTCCTCTCACTCCTTTCAGCATAACATCATTTGTTAGTATTCTCTGAATGGTTCGGCTTTGGTCTGATTGAGGATTGGCTAATTGAGGATTGAGGATTGAGGATTGAGGATTGAAGGATTGGCTAATAGGAGATCCTTACATGAGGTTGGTTATCAGTTTCTAGCTTAACAGGCTAGAGTTAGAGAACAATATCTTAAATCACTGGTCCTGAAATTGGCACAAGTTGGAATTTTAGCTATTGGATTTCTCCTCAAAAAGAACAATTCCCGGGATAAATAAATATCAGATAAATCAGGAATAAATATCACTCCCATTTTTCAAATTTAAGAGCAAAAAGAAGTCACAGCATGATGTTTTGCTTGGATGGGATGTTTCTGGGTTGCCTTTGATTACTTGTGATCATGGGGTGTGAATATTTCAAATTTCCAGAAACAAGCTGCTCAGAATCAGAAACAACCACTAAATAGTGGATGCTTAAGGGGGCGAAATGGTGATTATGGGAGGAAAATCTCCCTCTGGAGAGGTAGTTGGTGGCCTCCCACCACCTCCTGCTCTGACCCCCAAGGTCGAGGAGGGCTTGCTTTTCCAGGCAGCTTTGGGGAGACTGGGTGAGAGTAAAAGCAAAAAACTCCCTGTTACCTTGTTTACATAGAAACGTTTCCAGATATCTCTGCTTTAGTTTATTATTTGGTAAAATTCACATACGGTAAAATTCATTCTTTGTGGTGTGCCGTTCTATGAGTTTTGAAAATCCGTAAGTTCACATAGCTGCCGCCACCATCGAGATACAGAACGGTTCCAGCACCTCCCCAAAATTTTGACCACCACTTGTGCTTTAAACTCAGCTCAGTAACGCATATGGTGTGAGTCCCCAGTAATGACAGAAAGCATAGGAACTTCAGTAGCTGCTTGATGCTGTGTTCGTTTCACATTAAAAACAAACAAACAAACAAACAAAAACCTGTTTCTTCTGGGTCCTGTTAGCAAAGCTTAGTGTTAGTTTCTTTTTTTCTATTTAAATATCTTATGTTGAATTTGTAGTAGAACGAAAATCTTTTTGAAAACTGTTCAGAAATCTACAACCTAGAGCGTCTGCTGTTTTGAATATTTTTTTTTTTTTTAGCATCCAGTGAATGTACATTTTAGGCCAATTTAAAATTCCGTTTTATGTTTAAAACTACAAGACAGCCATATTAAAGGGCTTTTAGTTATTGTTTTTGTTACTTTAAATTAATGACGTGAGAAAATTAGAATCTGAACACTTAATGCAGCTATAACCTAGAGGGAAAATAGCAAATGCTTTGCTATTTTTTTTGAAGCATCTTTCCCCTTTCTTCTTTACTTATATACATTGGACTTTGTCTCAGGTAGACAGAATTTTTGTATTAAAGTTATTCCTAGTGCAATTTAGGCTGTTATTTTTTTTTTTTCTTGCTTGCTCTTTTTTCCCTTTCTTCGACTCTTTCCTCTTCCTGGTCTCTTTCTTCCTTTCTCTTTTTTTTTTCTTTAGTTGTAGAAAGTTGAGTTCCATCCCAATTATTAAATCTTAGGAGACCATTCCCACATGGTTCCGTAAATGGTAGCTTCATCCCGCGTTCTTTCATCTCTTTCCCTGCTCTCTGGCTTGACAGTTGAAAAGGTCTGACTGTGCCACACAATGGTTTGATTGGTTTCTCTGGGGGAGACTTTTCCCTGCCTCATCATTCGCCAGGCAGGTGGACCAGAAAGTCTCTTGATTCTTTTGTTGCCTCTCAAAGTCCGAGGTCTTTGACTGAATAAATCTGCCGTCATGGGATAATTTGCTAAAAGGAGACTGAAAGATGTAAGAGAAAAGCCTCACTACTTGGGTGCTGCATTAATGAAATAACGGGGCCTTGGAGTTTGCAATTGAAAAATCACCAGGAATGCAATGGGTGGAGACGGGCTTCTTTTATTTCCCATAATAAACTTTTAGTTCTATCATTTAAAGCATGCCTGTCCCTTTGCTCGCCTGCAGGCCCGAGTGTGTTTGCATTTGTACCCATGTTTAAGGGTTTCTGGGGACAGCCCTGCCCGGCTGAAAGCCGTTTGGGTGCTGTGTCTAGTTAGTCATTAGATTATTACTAGTGGATGGAAAGAATTCCATATGACAGAACTAAGGTTGAGTTAACACAGGACGAAAAGTAATTTACAGATAGGCTGTCCCCAGCCATCTTTGTAGCCCCTGATAAGGTTTCATTTCAGAATGGATAGGCGACATTTCCACTTACGGGCCCATTCTGCGACACCTGTGATAACAGCTTCTGGATCCTAATTGAAATTGGTTTCAAAATGGATTTTCACTTTTCTCTGTCTGTGGAAAATATTGAATGGACTCAGAGCTGCCACAGAGAACCCCAGACCTTGGAAAATGGAGCAGAAAGCTAGGATCATCTTTCATAACAGTGTCGATGATATGACAGTTTTGTTATCTGTCTTATTAATGAAATCATTGATCACCTGATGAGGGAGATAATAAACTACATTTCACCACCAGTCACGAAACTCAATTAGACTGCTATTACAAATAGGGAGGGGGAGAAAACAACCATGGAATAAATGTAGAAAAGGTCAATTAAAACTTTTCATTCCCGAAGTGACCATTTCAGAGGAGAACATGCTGAGTGACTGCAATGCAAGTATTTTGAAATTGTAGTGGTCAGCATTATGTTCAAGGACTTTCTTCTTGGCCAATGTAGAGTAGCTGGCAGTTTTATTAAGTAAAATTTTATTTCTCAAATATTACTTGTTTCATTATGTAAAATTCAGAAGTAGAAGGGGGAAGTTCTGCTTTGTTTAAGCGCATCATAATGGGGAAAATGGGAGAAAAAAATCCACAGATTCTTTCCCTCCCCACATGGTGACGGGATTTGGGGCCAGCCCCGGGTAGGTATGTTGGGTAAGGAAGAACAAACTGAAAGGCTGGTAACCTAGGTTCTTTGAAAGAAAAGTAGCTTATCATCTCTTCCTCTCTTAAAGTGCTTTAGGAATCCTAGGAAGATGAGACGGGAATTAGGTTTGGATTTAATGAGGTGGCTCTATTGTTTGGTGTTGGGCTGCTCTGGAATGCGCTCTCTGTTCTCCTTGAAGGAAGGGAAGAGATGCTGATGACCTCTCATGTTTCACAGTGAATTGTATTCCTAGGTGTTTCTCCATTCTCTGTGCCAGCAAGGATCAATCCATCCCATCTGAGCTTGAAAGAGGAGCTGTGATCAAAGGCGCTAATGATGTCACTGATCTCTGGTGATTGATTAGGAGCAGAAGTTCTGGAGAACTCGGCCTTTCCTTATAATTTCAAATTCATTAGTGTCTATTAGGATTGCTAGCTCTCAATCCACAAAATTAGAAAAATGAATGATACAGAAAATAATTGTGTTTTTCTTCATCTATGACTGGTTTTTAAGCTTATTGGAACCATGGTTACATTTTATAAGCAACCTTTCCCTTTTAAATATATTGCAAAGAAATGGAGTCTTCTTTATAAATTGGGTTATTTTGGAATTCGACATATAAATTGGGAAAAATATGTGGGAGTGAAGATATTTACATTGTTTCCAAAGCAGTTTAATCATATACAGATTACATGTTAGATAATCCTAAAATATATTAAAGTGTTTTATTAACTTGGACATTCAGGAGTTTCTTATGCAGATTTTAAAATCCTTTGAGTTATTTTTGTGGAACTACCTAATATTTTCCCCTTGTCATTCAAGAGGATGAGTCATTTCTGTGTGCATATTTATCTTTAAAAATAAAAACAAATGCATTTCATGCCAAGAGATGACAATCTTACAATTGGGAAAGACGTAACTGGAAAGGAAAAAATAAAAAGCAAGAGGGAGAGAGAAAGAGCGAGATGTCTCTTTCTGGAACTGCTCACGACTGTAACCATTGGCTCATATCCACCTAGAGTAGGGATCGATTGCAAAAGCATTGGAAAAAATTCTGTTTTGGAAGGCACTGCAGCTCAAGAAAGAAAAGTTGAATGGAAAATGGAGAATGTAAATTATTATTAAGGTTACCATTACCTTATTGGTTTGCTGTTGGTTTTCAAGGACTCTTGCTTCATGCTTGCTTATGGCTAATTCCTTTCACAGCAAATTCATTTTGAGGACTGCTCTGAGCAGAACTGATAAATGTGTTTATGATCAAGGGTGGGTATAATAAAGAGAAGAGATGGTGCAAATGAACCTTTGGGAGGACATGGTGTGGCAATTATGAATACTAGGCTTAGTTAATGTCGAAGACTCCCCTTTCACAGAATATTTTTTGTTTTAGTGGCAATGATAAGAAAAATAATCTGAGACCCTTACCTATAACCAAAAGAGAACTTCTAGAAAGATTTAGAACAATGGCATGGTTGAAATAATGGAACTTCCATCAATGTAAACATTTTCTGGTAAAATATGAAGCTAATATACAATTGAAGATTTGTTCCAAGCATTTAAAAACCAGAAAACATACATTGGTCCATTTCACATTAAGCTTAAATTCACTCTTTCCTAAAATACTAATGTTTCTAGGCTTGTTTTCAAATCCTGGCAAGTTTGAGAGCAGTAGAAAAGTTCCTTTCCTATAAACGTTGACAGCAGTTCCTATGTAGGCTAACAATGTTTTATAAATAGAGTTTGCTTAGCAAAAACCGTATGTATGCCCAGTGAAATAATCTCACATTTATTTACCTTTTGATTTATAGAAAACATGTGCCCTCTGACAAAGCCTTTCGGCTCTTTTCCGCAATTAAAAAGAATCATGCTTGAAAAAATAGCTACCGTCTTAATGGGAAACTTTTTCACATAAATTCAAAGCACTTTCTTTGATCGGTTTCATACAAAATTAGAATATTTTTATCCATCTGTTTGGCCCAAAAAACTGGATGACTCAGGGAAAAAAAAAAAGATGCTTATAAGTCTCTCAGTTGTCTGTCTACATGTGTATTCACACACACACATATCAGCATACATACTGGCTGAATATTGGGGAATCCAAGGATTAAACAGGCTGGTGCAGTGTTACAGCAGAAAAATTTCTCTTGTTGCTTGTTCTTGCCAGTGACTAGTGTTGGTTTAGCACAAGGTAGTTTGTTGGTTTTTCTAGATTGAAGAGGAAACATGGTCCTACACGTACCTATTGCTAGGCCTTCATCTGGATATCTGCAAAGTATCTCTGCCTTGATTCTCTTCAACAATAACAGATTGTAAGGAGAGAGAGAGATAAGATAATTTGCAAATCTCTTGTCACTCCCCTTTTCTTCTTGAAAAAAAAAGATATGATTTTTAAAAAGCATATTTTATTTTCGTTTACTACTTTTTCAAAAAGTTCAGAGTTGCGAGTTAGGTGTAGAAGGGAAAAACCCTTTCTTAATAAAGAAGTGATAATATTAGCTGGGACCAGGCTACAAAATACTGCTGAGTCACTATTCCAGACTAGATCCCTGGTATTCACACTGCTCTGGGGGCGGGGAGGTTGGTGGTGGGGAGAAAGTGAGTCTCTATCAAATATAGTAACTTTATAATACTGGGGTATACTAATAATACAAGTACAAGTCTTACAGGTAAACACCAGCATAACTTTGTACCTTATTTTAACTTGGGGGGGGGGGGCTTTCATTTTTGAATAGAAGTGAGGGATTATATGTGCTTAAAAACAAGAGTACAATTTTTGTAGAAATTCTCTCTTGTGGTGATAATGTCAGTTTTCAAGCTCTAGGAAAGCCTAGCTCCTGCCTCCGTAAACAAATACCATTGACCACAGTGACAGCGACTTGAAGCCCAATATGAGATCTAAGGGAAATGAACCATGTTCGACAGCGGGGCGTCTTCACTAGCAATCCCAAAACCCTTGACCTTGATGGAGAGGCATCTGAGAATGGGTGAACCCCTTTGGAATTATTTTACACGGCACTTTATGGACATGGGCCTATGCCCCCTTTTTTTTTTTTTTCCAGATTCTTAAAGAGATGTATGACCCAGCATTTGCCAGAGGCTCTCCTTTACAGGGAGTATTTGGAGCTCTAACTTTCACTTGGAAAATTTAGGTCGAATGATTAGAATTCTCTTTGGAGGAATGATGATCTGTAAGAGTGAGACCGTCTCAAAAAAAAAAAAAAAAGAGAGAGAGAACCTCTCAGTGATTAGGAAACGTGGAGCTGAGTCTTTCTCATATACAACATGATGTGATCACATAGTTGTAGCCTAGCTAACTTTGTAGTTGGTTGCACATTAAGAATTCAAAAGATTCTGCCTGCACATCGGTTTATCTGTGAAAACGAAGGACTTGGGTCACGTGATTTAAAGAGCTCTCTCTCCCTTGATATTCTTGATATTCAAGTCTCTATGACAGGGGCTCCAATTTCCACAGGAATTTTGCAGAATGTTAAATGAAAGGAAAGATGTCCCATAAATAAGGGGAGCTGGAGAAGAATGAGTTAATATAATCTAAGTTTAGAACAGGAAATTCAGAATTCCTTTTAAATTAAGCTGTGTACATCACATGTATGGGTCCATCTTGGGTTAAAAGCCACTGAAGATTTTGTTTAGGCCAAAATGTACCATCACATTGTTGAGTCAAATACTATTCCAGAGACCAGGCATGGTGGCCCATACTTGTAATCCCGGCACTTTGGAAGGCCAAGGAAGGAGGACTGCTTGAGGCCAGGAGTTTGAGGCCAGCCTGGGCAATATAGCAAGACCCTGTCTCTACAAAAAAATTATTAAAAAATTAGCTGGGCATGGTGGCTGTAGTCCCAGCTACTTGGGAGGCTGAGGTGGGAAGATTGCTTGAACCAGGAGATCAAGGCTGCAGTGAGCTATGATCATGCCACTGCACTCCAGCGTGGGCAGCAGAGTGAGACCCTGTCTCTAAAATAAAAATTTAAAAAAAAATGCAAGTATTTTGAAGGGTACTCTACAGATATCAGTTTCAGGTACAAATTCAGGGAGATTTTGCCCAATTTTGGCTGAATTGCTGATAATTACAATTAGCTGCCACAACAGCAGTTGATCCTTTGAAATCTGAAATGTGTGTTTTCTTGATTTAGACTTGGTATTATTCATTACCCACCAGGCTTCCTATACTCATCTTCCTGGAAGAAGATGTGTGTGGCAGCCAGAAGGAACATTTTGGACTCTTGTGTGACTAACTCCTCCCAGATCATGGCCCTCTTTCAAACCTCTTGAACATCCTCATAGAGTGCTTTGCATAGTTTTCTGTTTGGCATCTGGTTTTATGTAGTTATAGTTCATCATGGCTTCACTTAGAGCTTTTGCAAATTTCTTTGATGCTAATTTAGTTGCATTAAACTTTTTGGAGTGGAAAAAAGAAACAAAACCAAGAGTACAATAAACTTTGATTACCAGACCCCTAAACACTGAACCTCTCAAGTAACCCATATTTGTAATTTATTCTTTCAGATTGGCATTTACAGGCGGGAGCTGGGGAACGTTGTTATTGAAAAGTTAGGCAGCAGCGTTCAGATGCAGCTGAAGCAAGGGCACTAAACTTTCACAGGGACACTTGGAGAAGGTGCTGCATCATCTAACGAAGATTAGATGGTTTATTATATAGAAATTATTAAAATAATTCATTTTAGAAAGAGTTCCAGTAAAAATGGAGCCTAAAGGAGCCCCAGGAATGCAGGACGCCTCTAACTTCACCGAAGTCCACATAGCCTGCTCACTCCAGCCTGAGACCTTAGACCCATCCATGCTATTCCCTGCTCTCCTCTGTCTTAAATGTGTTTTTATTTTTATTTTTATTTATCTATTTATTTTTTGAGACGGAGTCTCCCTCTGTCGCCTAGGCTGGAGTGCAGTGGTGCGATCTCGGCTCACTGCAACCTCTGCCTCCCAGGTTCAAGTGATTCTCCTGCCTCAGCCTCCTGAGTATCTGAGACTAGAGGCACGCGCCACCACGCCTCGCTAATTTTTGTATTTTTTAGTAGAGACGGGGTTTTGCCACGTTGGCCAGGCTGGTGTCAAACTCCTGACTTTAGGTGTTCTACCCACCTCGGCCTCTCAAAGTGCTGTGATCATAGGCGTGAGCCACCGTGCTCGGCTGTGCTTTTACTTTTATGAAAGGAATACTTGCTCATTGGGAAATTCAGAAAAGCATAAAAGAAAAACACGAAGCTGGCCTGGAATCTCACCACTTGGAAAATAAAAGTTAACACTTTGGTATATTTTCAGTCTTTCTCTCTGTTCAGGTAAGCATATGCTGGGATCATTTTCTGTGTCATGAACCACTCTTCTCCAACTTGGCTTTAATAGCTATGAATTTACTCAATCAATCCCCTATCATTGGACATGCACATTTTTTTTCAATTGTGAATAATGATGTGATGAAATTCCTTCCAAAAAAACTGTGTGCTTTGACTACATCTTACCCAATTAGCTCCAAAAAACACAGCAACTTATATTTCCATCAGCTGTTTATGTGAGTGCTCATTTTCAGAAACACGTATCAACATTAGTGAAATATTTTAAAAGAAGATAGGATAGGTGAAAACCTTACCTTGCTTTTTAAACTTTTTAATTGAAATACAATACACAGATTAAAAAGTCACATAGCATAAGTGAGCAGCTTGATGAATTTTCTCAAAATGAACACACCATGTAAACAGAGCCCAGGTCAAGAAAGAAACACTTGCTCTGTTGATCCACGCTACTGCTGATGGGCATTTGGGTGGCTTCCAGGGTTTGGCTGTCAGGAACATTGGCTGTCAGGTAGTTGTCTTTTGGTGGATCTGAATACACATTTCTACTGGGCATATACCTAGGAGTGGAATTATTGTCTCCTAGGGTGTGCATATATTAGCTTTAGTAGACACTGCCTAATACTCTTCCCAAGGGGTTGTATAGACTTGCTTCTCATTCGTGTCAACACTTGGTATTTTCTGTATTTTTCATTGTAGCCCTTCTTTGGGCTATGCAGTGGTATCCAGTTGTGGTTTCATTTGTCTCTGATGACTGAGGGACTCAAGTATCTTTTTAAGATATTTATCGGCCGTTTGGATATCTTCTTTTCTGAAGTGTCTGTTGAAGTCTCTTTTTTAAAAAATTTTTTAGTTCTTTGTGAGTAGATAATTGTTTACCAGTTTTTCTATCACTGATTTGAAGTGATACCTGCATTGGTTACTGCCTTAATATATACTTTAGGTTCTTTTTCTGTAAAATTTTATTGTATGATCAACCTGTCTATTCTTTTGTTGTACCATACTCTTTCAGATGTCATACACAGAGTACATTTTATCTGATAATGCACATTATCTCTTATTATTCTTCCTTTTCAAATGGTACTTGGCTTCTATTCGATTTTTTCTTCTAGCTGAACTTGAGGAACACCTTTGTAGAATTATGTTACTTATTGAATTCATATGTATGAAGTGAAAGTATAAAAACATGCATGGATATAACCATTTCTGCAATAGTGGTTATCTCTGGGGAGAGTGGAAAGGGAACAAGATGGAGAGGGTTCAGCTCTATCTGTATCATCTTATTTTGTTAAAGAGAAGAGGTTTTAAGCAAACATAACAAAATATTAACATGTATTAAACCTGTGTGGCGGATACCTAGATGTTGCTTATGTTATTCTCTGAAATACGTCATGATTAAAAGTATCCCTTTAGAATTTTTTATTATTATTATTTTTTATTTTTAGATGGAGTCTCACTCTGTTGCCCAGGCTGGGGTGCAGTAGCGCTATCTTGGCTCACTGCAACCTCCACCTCCCAGATTCAAGCAATTCTCCTGTCTCAGCTTCCTGAGTAGTTGAGACTACAGGCATGCACCACCACGCCTGGCTAATTTTTGTATTTTTAGTAGAGATGGGGTTTCACCATATTGGTCAGGCTGGTCTCGAACTTCTGACCTCAGATGATCCACCAGCCTCAGCCTCCCAAAGTGCTGGGATTACAGGCGTGAGCCACTGCACCTAACCCCTTCAGAATTTTGTCTGGTGTTATATTAAGCTAACTTATTGGGCTTTATTGTAATTATATTGGCTGTGGGAAGCAATCTTAGTCGTTTTTCTGTGGCATTCTCACAAGGTTACTCTCTTCCCAGGCGTATATCAAAGCTACACAAATGCACACTTGCTTTGGCGTTTACATTTTGCATTCATCTTTAGAAGTGTTTTAAAAAAATCTGTCACTTATAAGAAAATACGTAGGAAATAACAGTTGGCAAGACCTAACAGGTGTTTGCTGTATTTTCACCTTTTGTACTTTAACATGCTCTGGAAGCAATTTAGTTTTACTTTTGTCTCATCTGTCTTGAACTGAAAGTTGCAGGTACATTGATGAGTACTCTGGTTAATGTAAACACCTCTTATATTGGCTCAGGAAAAGTACGATTCTCCAGCTTCTCTACATTGGGCTGCATGCTTATTAAGTCACACCAGCTGCCCTCTCTGTTCTTTGAGAGTGGCGTCTGTTGTTTGGTGACTTTTTCTTCTGAAATCTGTCAGTGCCAAGGACAAGGATTAGGAGTGGGTTGAGGCTGTTTGTTATTTGTTTGTTGTTGCTGGGAGTTACTTAATAGTGGTGGAAAAGGCCAAAGGAATATTGGAGCTCTTACCCTTGACCTTAAGTTACCCTAACTTTAGGATAACCTTAGTCAACTAATGACTTACAGGTGCCAGACTTAAGATAATGCTGGTTGTCAAATCAAAGAGAGAAGGTATGTGTAGGATGTGGTCTCAGTTCTGTACATGGTATGTTGCTAGGATGCGTATGTATGAGGTGGATTCTTATAAAAAGAATCACAAACACCTTTAAGAACAGCACGTAGCAGGCTATACATCCCTTCAAAGATGAGAAGTGTTGCCGTCTGAGGTGTAATTCCAGCAGTTTCTTAAGCCTCAACTTCGTACACTTGAAAGCACACCCACAACTTGCTCCTGAAAGCTTTTGGAAGTCATTGAGAGACATGACTCTTGTTTATTCTCCAGATTTTAAATCATGCAGCGTTTGGTTGGCCTTTTGTCTGAGGAGATACAAATTTATCATAGCCATGTCAATAAGTACAGAAAATTTGCCAGCCCACAGAGAAATTTGAACTTCCTTCCTTTCCCGAAGGAGAGTCTCGGGGAAGTCGTGCATACAATAGAACTTTTCATGTCTAGACCCTGTCCAGGAGAATTCTGTCTAATAAGAACTTATCTTTTTTCCTTAGCATACT
The DNA here is from genome assembly GCF_029281585.2 of Gorilla gorilla gorilla. Taxonomy (NCBI): domain Eukaryota; kingdom Metazoa; phylum Chordata; class Mammalia; order Primates; family Hominidae; genus Gorilla; species Gorilla gorilla. Next base: position 48,962,144 of record NC_073230.2, read on the forward strand.
CAAATGGAATCAAGCTCAGAAAGAGGTTGGGGACAGAATTTAGGGAAATAAAATATAGAAAACCCTGGACCATCTATTTTCTGAACTCCTTTGTGGTTATAACTGTAAGGATTATTTTTACTGATGTGCTTCCATAGTCAACAAACACTTATTGAGGCTGTGCTAAGTGCCAGGCACTTTATTTGATTGTGAAGATAACAAAATATGGGGCCTGCTGTTAAGATATTTATAATTGAATAAGTAAACAAGCAAAATTCAGTACACTTATTAAGTGCAATGTAAACAACATCTATAGAGTATGAAGGAAAGTCTCACAGAAGAGGTGAGGAGTTAAATCCTTCACATGTCAATAGTGATGGCAGGGGGCAGACAGGAGTGGGAACTGGGGGCTGGAGAAAGGCATTGGAAGTTGAGGGAGCAGTAGAAGCAAATATCTAAAGCATGAGCATTCTCGGTGGTTTGGGGAAATGGTACCAATCAGGGTAGGTTGCTTGTTGGATAGGCATGGTCTGGGGAGAGGAGGATGGAGGTAGAGAATGTGAGTGGAGAGGCATATGAGTCCTATTGGTGGAGGCCCATGAAGGCGATGCTAGACACTTTGGGCTCCATCCTTCATGTGAGTGGGAAGAGCAGAGTGGTGGGATACCATCTGCTTTAAAAAATACCCTTTGGCCCCAGTGGGAAAAATGGTTTGGAGTGGGGAGAATGAAGGTGATCAGGAGGCCTGGGAAGAGAGTAATATATATATATTTTGAGGTGGAGTCTCACCCCAGGCTGGAGTGCAGTGGCACGATCTCGGCTCATTGCAACCTCCACTTCTTGGGTTCAAGCAATTCTCCTGCCTCAGCATCCCAAGTAGCTGGGATTACAGGCTTGTACCACTACATCCAGCTAACTTTTGTATCTTTAGTAGAGACAGGGTTTCACCATGTTGGCCAGGCTTGTCTCAAACTCCTGGTCTCAAGTGATCTGCCTGTCTCGGCCTCCCAAAGTGCTGGGATTACAGGCATGAGCCACCATGTCCAGCCTCAAATCAATATTTTAAAGAGATATCTGCAGTGCCATGTTCATTGCAGCCTTATTCACAATGGGCAAGATACAGAATCAACCCATGTCCATGGGCAAATGGAGAAAGAAAATGTGTTATATACATAGTGGCATACTATGCAGCCATTAAAAAGAAGGCAATCCTGTCATTTTTGACAACATGGATGGAACTGGAGGACATTATGTCAAGTGAAATAAGCCAGGCACAGAAAGAAAAATGCCATGTGTTTTCATCATATGTGGGAGGTAAAATTGAAGTAGAGAGTAGAATGGTAGTAGGTAACCAGAGGATGGGGCGCTTGGGGGACAGGACTGGGGAGCTGTTGGTGAAAGGATACAAAATTATGGTTAGGTAGAAGGAATAAGTTCAACAGAGCTGTTGTACAGCATGGTAACCATAGTTAATGACCCTACATTGTATTCTTGAAAAATGCTGAGAGTGGATGTTAAATGTTTTCACCACAAGGATGATAATTATGTGAGGTAATGCACATTCTAATTAAGCAGAGTTAATTGTTCCACAATGTGTGTGTATGTATACTTCAAACATCATGTTTAAATAAATACACACAATTTTTTCTGTCAACTTAAAATAAATAAGTAAACAAACAAATAAATAAAACAATTTGTAGGAGGGAGGAAATCAGAGCCCCCTCGCACTTGTTCTTCAAGACTGGGGTGGGAATGTTCATGCCTCCCGTGGTCAGCTCCTCATTTCCCTAGTTTTTACCATGAGATTATGAAGGCTGATATGAATAGAAGAATTGGGTTTAGGAATGGTGAATATTTTGAACTGTCTTTGTGAGGAATGGGAAAAGATGCTGAGTGCATAAGAGTGGGACTTACAGTCATGTTGGGGGCCCCCTGAGGTTGGTGTGGTGGTTTTATGATGACGTCAGTGGGACCCCCGTCCATTCACTGCAGCTTCTAACAGAGCGGAGAAAACAGGAGGCTGCCCTAGGTTAAGGATGGCAGCCTGGGGGCCTGGAGGACACTGGCAAAAGACGATGCATTCACCTGGCTGCTCTCTCAGCCCATCAGTCTGGTGATGTGCATGCTTGTGAGGGCACTTAGTCATTTATTTGTGCAAGATGGCAGTTACGAACATAGCTTTTGTGGACATGAAGCCCACAACCTTGCCTTCGTTCTTAGTGAGGCTACCTGATCATTGACATAAAATGAATACAATCGATACTGACTACTGCTCTGATATTAATCACTAGTTTTAGTGGAATTGCTGTCTTACATGTTTTTAGAACCAGGAAGCATGTTTGGTGAGTCTGTGTAGTATACAGATTTGCCCTGTGTGTGTGTGAGTCTGTGTGTGTGTGTGTGTGTGTGTGAGAGAGAGAGAGAGAGAGAGAGACAGATTCTATGAATTTCAGGTGAGGTCAGATTTTTGGAGAGAACACAGACCAAAGAGGGGCCAATGCCTCTATCTTTGGAATCCCATTATAATTTTCATTTATCATCAGTTTTAAATATTAAATGTTTTTTAAAAAATGCTTTCATGAGCCACACGAAGATGATGGATCAACAATGGACTGCATATATGACAGTTGTCCCATAAGATTATAATACCGTATTTTTTTTTTTTTGAGACGGAGTCTTGCTCTGGCTCTAGGCTGGAGTGCAGTGGTGTGATCTTGGCTCACTGCGACCTCTGCCTCCTGGGTTCAAGCGATTCTCCTGCCTCAGCCTCCTGAGTAGCTGGGACTACAGGCGCACGCCACCATGCCCAGCTAATTTTTGTATTTTTAGTAGAGACAGGGTTTCACTATGTTGGCCAGGATGGTCTTGATCTCCTGACCTCGTGATCTGCCCGCCTCGGCTTCCCAAAGTGCTGGGATTTCAGGTGTGAGCCATGGCGCCCGGCCAATACGGTACTTTTACTGTACTTTTCCTATGTTTAACTATGTTTAGATACACAAATACCATTGTGTTAACAGTTGCCTACAGTACTCAGTATAGTAACATGCTATGCAGGTTTGTATCCTGGGAGCAACAGGCTATGCCATACAGCCTAGGTATGTAGTAGGCTCTACTATCTGGGTCCATGTAAATGCACTCCATAATGTTCTCACAACAAAATTGCCTAACGACACATTTCTCAGAATGTGTTCCCATCCTTGCATGACAGTACAGCCCCAAAGTGACTTTTGGTTTCTTTGCACTAGTGTGTCTGTCTATGTGTATGTGAGGGCTATTCTATATCATGATATGTGGCCACCTACTAGCTTTGGGTCTTGGAATAAAGTACTTAACCTGTCCCTTAGCTGTGGCAGTAACAGTTTCTACCCGACGGACTGATTCTGTCAATTGCCCAGCACAGTTTTGGACATTTATTACAGGAGTCCCTCCTTACCCAAGGTTTCTATTTCTGAGTTTTTAGTTACCCATGGTCAATCATGGTCCAAAAATAAGTAAGTGCAGTACAAGAAAATATTTTCAGAAAGAGACAGAGAGAGAGAGAGAGAGAGAGAGATCACATTCATATAACTTATTACAGTATATTGTTGTAATTATTCTATTTTATTATTAGTTATTGTTGTTAATCTCTTACTGTGCCTAATCGATAGACTAAACGGTATCATAAGTATATATTTATAAGAAAAAACTTAGTGTATACAGGATTCGGGACTATCTGTGGTTTCAGGCATCCACTGAAATGTATCCCTGGAGGAAAAAGGGGGACTACTGTGCTGAATCTTTAATATTACTTAAAACTAAATTGCACATAATTTTATTGTTTAAGTCCTAGAGTGTGTCCACTAGGCAGCATTCTGTTCTCCTAGAAATGGTTTTCATGCATTTCAGTCTGTCCTGTGTTTTTGCACAGGCTCAAGTTTAACCAATCCACATATAAATGCCTATTTTTTTTTTCTGTAAAGTTTTGACTAAAGGAGAGTCTTCTGTCTCATGATTTGCCCACAGTGCCCAAGAAGTCGCGAGGGAGCTAGGATAAGACTTGAAGCCTGACCTTCCTCTCATAGCAGGAATTGCCAGACCAGCCTGTCCAAAATGAGAAGCATTTGTTCAGACAAAAGAAAACTGTTCTTGCTGGCTTTATTTTTAAAATGATATAATTTATCACTCTTTCTTGTGTGGGGCAAAAATCTGCCTCCCCATCACTTCAACACTGCCTGACCCCTCCTTGCCTGGTGTCCTTCAAAGGCATTTAAAAATAGTGGATACGGGAGGTAGTGGAGCGTTCTCTGGCTTTCTGCATCTGCATGAGTTAGTGCTAATTCTTCTTCCGCAAGTACTTACAACTATTTGAAGAATAAGGCCTCAAAGTCTCTTTCCTTCATTCCTTTTACCTTTTTCCTGTCTGAGTTGGCTTTGAATGTTCACTGTCTGTTCACCTGGGCCTGGACATGTGGTCCCTTTGGAAAGGACAGAGTGGGCTGCTTGGCATGGTGGATACACCATAGAGCAAACTATTCCTGTTAATGGGATAGATTGAATTAGGAAGCCAGGTTTCACAGCTGTTTGACTCTCCGTGACCTCCATGACGGAAGGCGATATCCTAGGTATTCTTTCCTACCTGCTGCCAAGTCTTATTTCTGCCATTCTTTGCTGAAAATGACTTGAGTAGTAATTGTTTGGCCTTAGGTATAGGTCCTTTTTTGAGACAGAGTTTTGCTGTTGTTGTCCAGGCTGGAAAGCAGTGGCGTGATCTCAGTTCACTGCAACCTCCGCCTCCGGGATTCAAGCAATTCTCCTGCCTCAGCCTCCCTAGTAGCTGGGACTGCATGTGCCCACCACCATGCCTGGCTAATTTTTGTATTTTTAGTAGAGACGGGGTTTCACCATGTAGGCCAGGCTGGTCTCGAACTCCTGACCTTATGTGATCCGCCTGCCTCAACCTCGCAAAGTGCTGGGATTACAGGCGTGAGCCACCACACCTGGCCAGGTATAGGTCTTTATATTTATCTTTATTAAATATCTTCTCCTTGGCCTCAGCCCATCATCACAGGATAAATCCGATAGGACATGGCTCCTGCCCTCACAGAGCTCACCATGTTGTCCAGCTATTAGGCTAAGGTGAAAGGAGAGGACACACGTGTGCTCACACACATACACGCACATATATACAGTCTTTTGTTCACCTTCTACTTTTGCATGACAACCATTGCATATAAAAACTCACTGTAAAAACGAAAGCAGTTGAGGTAGAGCTGTCTGCCCCAGCTGGGACTGTAACCTGCTTGGTGAGACAGTGGAACTGGAAGGGGAGTCCTGCTTGTGTGCCCATGCTCTGGTTTTCTGCCTGTGTGTATTGAGGTAAATCAGAGTTCTAATGGGCTTTTAATGTGCTTTCTGTACACTTATTAGAAATAGATATCTTGCCTGATGCCTGTTATTTACCTTGCATACTAATGTCTGTGGATCAACAATGGAAAATTTTCATCTGCTCCGAAGCAGGCTAGAGGCCTGAAAATCATTTTAAGAAATTTTAGAAATGTTAGTAACCCAACTTTGCGGTGAGTAGCTAAAACCACATCTAACATTTGGATCCAGCTTTGTGCGTTTTCAAAGCCCTGCTGCTTCTTGCATGTCTAACTGGCATTTTTATAACTCTGTTCCTAGTATTCTCAGTGTATTCTTCTTTTGTTTCTCGTTGTTAACTGACTGCTTTATAGATGCCATTTGTTATCTATCATCATAATAAATTTTGGGGAAAAATGCCTTGTCATTCTAGTTGGCAGTGAAATTGTCCCAAGTCTTTTCTCTTTAGTAAAAAAAAAAAAAAAAAAAAAAGAAACTTTTTCTTAGAGTTTGAGAATTTTAAGTTATGTGTTTTTGACACCATTAATTATGTCTCATCTGGTTGTTTTTAAAGTGCCGCCATCTAACATTTTTTTTCTGCAAGAGAGTTAATCTGTGTGTGCCGCCTGTGTGTGTGTGTGTGTGTGTATGTGTGTGTGTGCATATGCATCTCAAGGAGGTATCAAAGTTGCGCCCTAGAGGGAAGTACTGATTTTTAAAAATTTTAGATACTACATTAATCCCTTAAGGGAAGTTCTACAGTCTTGATACCTTTAGGAAGGTCACAGCCATTTGCCTTGAAGGCCCTGATTCCAGGTCTTGCCAAACCACCTTCAGATGAGGTAGAGGGTGTTTGGAAAATAAACAGAACTTGTCCTGGCCTGTGAGTACAGTCATGCAGTCCTCCCACATCCCCAGAGCTCAGCATCCCCAGGATTGGCTCTGCAACGGAGATCTCAGGACGGCTCCTCAGGCAAGCAGTGGAGTTGGGAAAGCTCACCTCATGGTGAGTATTTTCTCCCTTGTGCTCCTGGATCCTTCTCACTCTCCAGCCTCAGACACTTGACTGCCTCTCTGAAGCTCCAAACCTGCCCTGGCCCAGGGCTTCCCATCACGTTTCCCTTCATTTTTCCTTTGAGGAACCAATCGCTCTATGCAGTTATTCCATTTTTTGCACATTTGCATGTTTACTTTCTGTCTCTGTGCAGAACGTAAGAACCATGAGCCTGTCCTGTGTCCTTCACATAGTGTCTCAGTGCTTGGAACAGGGGCCGCCACAGTGCAGGGGCTCAATAAATATTTGTGGAATGAATGAGTAGGTATAAAAATGACCTTAAGCCACACCTGGAAGAATTTAGGATAATTTTTACTCCCTTCAGGGAGTAAAATGCTCCAGTTTAGCTTTGGGTTAAGATGGGTTTGCAGAGTAGATGCTTGGGCCATTTATTTGGGGTGGCCACACCTACATGTACCCGAATCATGATTCTCTGCTCCCTGCCTCCAGTTTGATTCACCATCTTTGACTGGTTCCCTTTAAACACATCAATGTGGGCTTCCCGAAGGTTATGTAGAGCGAGAGCCTTGCGTTAACATGGACTGAATTTTCAGGGATTTGCACAGCTGCTGTGATGCCCAGACCATTGTTTCAGTCTCAATGCATGAGCAGGCGCTGACTCTCCTGTCTGGGGTAGCTAAGCCCGACACTGCTTTTAGGCCTGTGAGTAGCAAACTGTACCTCCCGCTGACTGTAACATAGCAAAGTGGTGAATTTCAGGTGACAAAGGCCCCCATCCTTCTCTGTACTGAGTAAGGGCTCCGAGCTCCAGTAGCACGATATTTCATTTGGTTTTCAAGTTACGTAATGAAGAGGAATTCAGAGTGTGTTTGAACATATGGCCCCAAGGCCATCCAGTGGTCAACTCCCCCTGCTCTCTAAGAGCAAGTTGTTTTAACTGTGATTGTGTTAGTCAGAGGATTAAAATAAGAAGAGGATGCCCAAGTTAATATCCTTGCATTTCTCTAGAAAGGGACCATAGTGTCAGAACTCTGTAACTTCTGCTGGGGCATCTTGGTATCCACAAGATGAGGCCTGTTGGTTGGTATTGGTGTATTAAATAAAGTCTAAAAATTGAGTGATTTTTATGTCCTTACTCTTAGCTGCATAGATCTTGGATAGCTATTGATAGGTTGTGAAGACTTGATTTTTCTAGGGACCCTGGGAAAAGCCGATTAAACTTGATGACGTTAAGAGGGACACATATAGTAGAGAAAAGCAGTCAGTAACGGGGGGTTCTGCAGACAGCCAGACTCGGATGTGAGTTCAGGTCCTGCCCTAAGTATCAGGGGCCAGGAAGGCCTAAGTCAGGGCTACATTGTAGGCCTCAGTTTCCTCATTTGTAAAATCCAGAGGATAAAACTTTTTGAAGGGTTGCCATCAGGAGTAATAGAAACGAAGCACATGATGTATACACGACATTGTCGATTCCCTGTCCATGGCCTTTCTGTTGAGAAATACTGCTTGTTGGCTTCTTTGCCATTTTGTTCCAAAAGTGAACATGCTGCCAACCAATATTCAGATACATTTCCTTTTCTTCTTTTATCCTTTCTGCTTTCCTTCCCTTCTTTTTCTTTCCCTCTTGATTAGAAAGGTCCAGCATTTTTTAACATCTCAAGTGAGATATGAAACGGCTTTGAAGATGATCTCTAGTCAAGTATACCAACAGAGATTTTAGAGGAAATTTGGAATCTTCATGTCAGAAGCAGTGTTGTCTTCACCAGGTTCATAAGGTGGAGCTAAGATAAACTTATAGTGTGAACTTTAAGTAACAAAGGTGGTGACCTCTTTAAAAATCTGTATAAATTTAATCTTTAATGCTTTAAAAGGGGATGCTGAAGGATGCTTTTGTGTAATATATTTTTTGTTTTTCTATTTACACATAGATTTTTAAAAGATCTTTTTTGGGAGGTACATCTTCTGCAATGCAGCATTAATCAGGACGCCTTTGTAGGTAGAGAAAATATTTAGTTTCCTGTAAAGCTGGCCCCTCCCATCCACATTTTCTGCAGCTCTTATTTAACACTGGTGAGAATTCATAGTTGAAATTCAAAGAGCTGACTGACATTCTCTAGCCTAGATAATCCAACTATGTTTCCTTACCACTTTCTGCTAAAAGAGATTTACGATGTACCTGCATTGAGAGGTAGGTCCCTTTAAAAGATATTTCCCATTTTGTAGCACCATGAAAATGTCTTTAATCATGAGTAAATGAAGAGAGCCAGCATTGTCTTCTGAAGCATCTTGGGGATCCACCTTATTTATTTATGTACTGTTGGATATTAGTGAGGATAGGGGAGGCTGTTTTTGCTTTTCTCCCCCATTAATTTTTGTGTTTAACGTTGTTTACCTTATTGGACACACTCCACCTGCACAACTTGGCAACAAAGTCATGTATGAAAAATGATCAAAAAAGGAATTACATTTAATTGTAGCATTCTAGTTAGAGCCAAGATACATAGAAACTGACACACTGTGTCTGCTCATTTGGCCCTTCTATCCTGCCAGAGGAAGATAGCAAACCAGTTTTATTGAATACTTACTCATCTTTCCATCCACCCATTAATTCATGCATTCAGTAGGTATGTTTCATGTATGTCCTATGTGCCAATACTGTGCTAAGTACTGAGGGAGTGAATTAAACAAATAATTTCTGCCCTTAGGGAATAGATGGTCTGGTGGTGAAGCTTGATTATTAAATAAGCTATACTAATAAATTGTGATGATTGCCGCAATAGAGCAACACCGCAGGGATATGAGAGGACCTAGTGGGGGCACTGGCACCATTGGGAACAGAGCTGGGCATCTGGGGACATTTTCTGGAAGAAGAGGTATGCAAGCTGAAACTTATGAAAGAATCAGAAAAAGCACTGTAAAAACAGATGTGAGGAGGCAGGTATAAAGGGAGGTTATGTTCCAGACAAACGGGGTTGTCGGGGAGACTTTCCAGAGGTGAAAGGGAACCTTGTATATCAAGCAATTGAAATCACCTTACTGGGACTGGGGAATGGAAGTGGGAGGTGGTATGTTTTGACGAAGCTGGCTAAATAGAGTCTAGCTTATGAATGTCTCAGAAGCCCTGTTTGATTTTATCCTTAAGGCAGACATGACAGTGTTCAAGGATGGGAGATAGGTTTGTATTGGTGTTATATGACTCAAGCTACAGTGTATGTAATAGGTTAGGGGGGCAACACAGAAGACAGGAGACCATTAGGAGGCTACTTCATTAACTCAAGTGCAGACTGGTGATGGCTTAGACTTCATTGGTGGCAGTGGGGGTGAGATAAGTTGACGCATTAGAGGCCAGGCACAGTGGCTCATGCCTGTAATCCCAGCGCTTTGGGAGGCCGAGGTGGGCAGATCACTTGAGGTCAGGAGTTTGAGACCACCCTGACCAACATAGTGAAACCCTGTCTCTACTAAAAATAAAAAAAATTAGCCAGACATGGTGGTGGGTGCCTGTAATCCCAGTTACTCGGGAGGCTGAGGCAGGAGAATCGCTTGAACCTGGGAGACAGAGGTTGCAGTGAGCCGAGATCATGCCACTGCACTCCAGCCTGGGTGACAGGTGACAGAGTGAAACTCCGACTCCAAAAAAAAAAAAAAAAGAGAGAGACAGAGAAGTTGATGCATTAGAGACATGTTAGTTTAAAATTGACAGGGCTTAGTAGGACTCTGGGGATGGAGGAAGGAGAGTCAAAGATGCTACCTGGTTCTCTAGCTAGGGCTTCATAGGTAGATGGAATGCCGTTCACTAAGACAGACGGGAGTAGAGCAGATTTAGAGACAATGATGACCCCAAATTTGTCAGGTTAAGTTGGAGGGCATCCAAGTGGCTGGATATAAAGCTCAGAAACTTAGAAAAGAAACTTGAGTTGGAACTGTTGATGTTAATTGGGAAAGGATGAAGTCCAAGAAGCAGAGCCAGAAAAGTTGGATGTAGGCCTGAACCCCTTGGGACAACAATGCTGAAAGCAGATAGAGCAAAAAGTGCTGCCTCCTGGGAGCTTGGCTAACTGAGAATATGGTGACTCTTCCTAGACTATACACATTAAAGTTTGGCCCTGTCCTTTCTTAATGTAAATATTGATGAGTCTGTTTCATTAATTAATTATCCTCTAAGCTTATTATCCTCATTTTGATGTGGTCTGTGTACCTATGATGAGGTTGATCAATACTGGGACAAATAGAGTTGGTGTGAGCTGAAAGGTTTTTCTGCAAGCAGTTTGCTGTATGAAATGGACATGGGCTGGGAATAGGGGCAAGGAACTGTCCTTCAGGCATTTTTAAAATACAAAAATCGATACTATCATCATGGGCAAAAAAGTAAAAGCGAAAGTCCACAGGAAATGTACATACTGACTTACATTATTTGCTATTTTTGTGTTTCTGGAGAGGGAGGGAGTACGTTTTCAGGGGACGGAGGAGGGGAGCTTTAGTGGTATCTGTTTTATTTTCTTTAAAGTTATCTGAGGCAAATATGGGAACATGCTAACATTCCTTAAATCTGAGTTGTAGGTAACGTGGATAACTAGCATATCCTTTTTAGTACTTTTCTGTATGTTGGAATATTTCGTAATCAAGAGTTATTTTTTAAAGAAATAAAAATAAGATGGGATGGGGTCTGTGCTGACTGCCTGTTTGATTTATATCCAGGAAACCATGAGAAAACCACAGGTAATGCTGAGTTAAAAAAGAGCTGCATTCAGAAACCAGGCCTTGGGTGGATGTGGATGTTCATTCAGATAGTTCTACATCAAAGTCATAAAACACAAAAACCTCTGCTCCTTGCTGGGCATGGGAGAAAACGTCCCACCTGAGAACAAATTAATTTTATGTGGAGGCTTTTAATTTTCTCTCACCTTTTGCTACCAATAGAATTCCTGAGTAATTTGAGTCAGGATTTTTTTTTTCTTGGAACTCTAGATCAAAGGTGTGTCCTTCCGAGCTCAGGCAGAGTGTGTTCCTGGAGGCCAGGCTTTCACAGGCAGGAGGAAAGGGAGAGCAGCTCTCTGGGTGGAGGAGATAGAAGCTTCCTCGAGGGATTTTTTTAAACCCCTTTTGAATGGGCTCATTGTTTATAAGAACAGCTCCTTAATGGAAAAACAAAAAGGCAAGAGGGTCTGTAATGTGCTCTCGGCTTTCCTTTGCTCAGCCTCATTGTTTATTTGATTTATCAAGTCTCAAGTAGTTGTGCCTCTCTGTGACCTTCCTTGAGCTATTTCTCTAGAGTATCCATTTACTTTATTTAGAAACATAATATTTAAAAACTCTGGAGCTGAGTCAAAAAATCGTCACCTTTTTGATGTGGTCGTTTCCCCCCTTTTTTGAAACCCTAAACTTGCCCGGGGCCATCAAAGCCCCGGATTGCAGTCTCTTAATCATCAAGTCTTTCTGGGTGCTGGGCCCCTGGGGCCTGTGGTCTGTGCAAGGCTGGAGACAGGCTGGCCTCAGGTCCTGCTGGTTCTCGTTGCCTGTTTGCACGTGATTAGAGGACAAGATGCTAGATAATTTGGTGCTAAGTGGTAGAGAAGGGACTGCCAAAGGCACGAATTCAAGGTGGTGCTCTAAGGGGGTGGCCCTGAAGTGGACCCCAAGGTATGCTTAAGCAGAGATTAGGAGGCCTTCTCCTCCTGTTTTAACACAGCTGCAGAATGATTCCTGAACCTTGATTTTCCAGATTAAACATTTTCAACAGAAGAAAGAATGTTGTAAAATTAGGGTTTGTTTTTCACATTTATCATCCTCTTTCCAGCGCCCCCATCTCTCTTTGGTTCTTTTTTGTTTTGTTAGACTTTTTATGATAAGGACTTGTTAAAGAAAGTTTGAAGGCCAAAGAGTAGATGTCAAATATAATTTCATCATTTTAATACATGAGCTGTTTTAAATTTTAGCATCTTTTCTTTTGTCTTTATCTATACCTTGTCTCAGGTTTTGTTGGTTCTTTCGTATTTTATTTTTCTTAAAACTAAGGAGCCACCAAAGGTGTAGGCAGAACTCTGTTAGGAAGCTGATGGTCAGGAAGAGATGCTGCATGGACCCAAGCGTGGAGATTCCAGTGACTAGCATCTTAGAGGACATTTTTGTATCTATGATTGCAATTTCTTGGCTGGCTACTCACATTTTTACTAGATGAACTTTAGAGTCACCTCATTAAACTCCGCCTCACTCCAAGCAAAACACAGCATCAACAAAAAATAAATGCTATCTCTATAGATTGCGATTGGAATTGTGTTAAATCTATTATTTTTCAAGGGAATTGACATTTTTATAAGGTACAATTTTCCTATTGTGAAATATGACATGTCTCTGTTCAAATAGGATTTTTTTTTCTGTGATTGTAGAAGTTTTAATTTTGTCATGTTTTTGCATGGGTCGCATGTCTTTCTTGGCTATGTTTATTCTTGGCAGTTTAGCTTGTATGACCTTTTGGCTTAATTGGGAGCAGTATGGTAAAATGGATTCTCATGAGGACTCTGCATTCACACCGCCAGAACCTACTACTGGTTCTGTTGTGGCTACCAGTGAGACTTCGGGCAGGATATTTAATTCTTCCAAGTCTTGGTTTTCTCACCTTTAAAAGGTGGACAGTAATGGTATCTACTTCATAGGGTTATTGTGAAAAGTAAGTGAGTTAATACGTTAAGGGCTTAACACTGTTTCTGGCAGTTAGTATGTGTTCAAAAAATATTATCTTTTTTTTTTTTTTTGAAATGGAGTTTCGCTCTTGTTGCCCAGGCTGGAGTGCAGTGGTGTGATCTCGGCTCACTGCAACGTCCGCCTCCCGGGTTCAAGCGATTCTCCTGCCTCAGCATCCCGAGTAGCTGGGATTACAGGCATGCACCACCATGCCCAGCTAATTTTGTATTTTTAGTAGAGATGGGGGCTTCTCCATGTTGGTCAGGCTGGCCTTGAACTCCCAACCTCAGGTTATCTGCCCGCCTCAGCCTCCCAAAGGATGAATCAATGAATTCAATGGATCAATGGATTCATTGAATGAATCCTTGCCTGGGATTATAGGCGAGAGCCACCACGGCCGGCTAATATTATCTATTTTTATTAACTGGTAATTGCTGGTGAACAGAAAAGCTATGGATTTCTGGATGTTTATTTTCAACGTTATGGCTATACTAAATGTTTTATTTGTCTTATCATTTTTCTGTTACATCTTCTGTGCTTTCCAGATTAGACTATAATACTATCTGCCAATAATAATATTTTTATTTTCCTTTCAGTTGCTGTATAGTATATTTCTGTTTTATGTAGCATTGAACTGGCTTCAACTTCCTGGATAATAGTGATTAATAATGACCATAACTATCTTGGCTGTTACTTTAATATTTTTTTTTAATCAGGATAAGGAAATGTCTTTCTAGTTTGGGTTTCATTCTTTTTTTTAAAAAAAGTATTAAATTTTATCAATTACTTTTTATCATCTCTTGCTTTTATGATATATAATTTTTCTCCTTTGACCTATTGATGATCTTTGTATGTTTTTTCATAATATTTCTAATCATGTTTTCTGGTATAAGGTCTATTTGATTCTAGACTGGTGTAACTTGATATGCTAGTATTGTATTTAGTATCTTAGTATTTTTGCTGTGTGTCCATACATAGTTTTGACTTTTAGTTTTTCTTTTTTGTCCTCACAATACTAGATTTTGGTATTGAGATTGCATTTGTTTTCAAAATGTATTGCAATTTTTTCCATATGTCTTGATCTAGAAAAGTTTTCACAACATGAAACCATCTGCCCCTTGAGTGTTTGAATAAACTCATACACAAAGCTACCAGGGTCTGATTCTGGAGCCTTTATTGGAAATAATTTTGAAGAGCTATTTCAGTTTCTTCCATTGTTACTGAATCTTTCATATGTTCTCAAGTCAATTCTGGTCACATATTTAATCAGGATTTTAAAATTTAATTGCATAGAATTTTGAAATACATTTTTTTAAAAAGCAAACAACTCTTTCCTGTCTATGTTTACACCCCATTTTCAGTTTGTGCTTGTATTGTCTATCTTTCTAATCTTGGGTGGATTTGCCCGTGGTGTTTTAGTTTGTTGTGTTCCCCATCCTCTAAACGGCCTACTTTGGGATATATTTATAAATTCTAATGGTTTTCATTTTTTCCAGATCATAACTTATTTTTGCCATTGTTGTTATTTTCACTTCTTACCTTTTTCAACTTGTAAAAATGATTCCATATACTGTTTTTTTTTTGACAGTAAGATGATATTTATGTCACTGACTTTGTTACTGCATAAAATGACTGTTGGTAATATTATTTGCAAATGTTAATACCTTTAAACATTTTCCCGATGTAATTGCAAAATATAGTTCTGTGTGTGTGTGTGTGTGTGTGTGTGTGTGTGTGTTGAGTCCATGCACACATATATGTGTTGCTTGGGCATGAATGTTCATTATAGGATATATCTGAATCTATCTTGATATAATATTAGATGATGATAGATTTTGAAAATACTTCAAGAGTAATTGATTCAGACTTGCTTCTTATAATCCAAGAAAGGAAATGATTCATCCTGTTGTTAATAATCAGCAGAGAGGAAGAGAGACTCCTGCTATCCTTGCTAATTTACTCCAGCACTCTGTCAAGTTTTGGTAAGAACATTCTCACTTCTGTGTCATCAGGTCTTACTTGCTGTGTTTTGAGCCTGTTTCCTCCCCTTTATTCTTCAAAGCCATCAGAGTACAAAGTGGGTGTTCTTAGTAATCTTTTACATGCTTGAAGATACATGTTAGAGTATCTGAACCTTCCATATTTTATTTCTTCCACTGATAGTTTTATTTTGATTTTGGCTGATTACAGCTTTTCCTGATTAGCTTTTAAAAATGGAGAACAAAAGACTCCTTGCTTTTATAAGGGTATGATTAGTACTCAATACAGGAAGGAGTTCTGAAATGCTAACTATTGATGAAGTCATTCACCTTAGTGGTTTAATATCTGTTTCTATCTTGTTTTTAAATAGGGTGACTTTCTACAACCATCTCCCTGTTGTGTGAATGTGTTTCGGATTTTTGTACGTTGCATGTTCTCTCTTGATTGATGATTGTTCTAAGTTTGTTCTTTTCTAAACATCCCATTGATTGGCTGGATTATAGTTTATTTTATTAGTCCTTTATTGTTGCTTATTTAAGGCATTCTTTTAAAAAAATAGACTATTTTTTAGAGTGGTACTGGGTCCATAGCAAAATTGTGTGGAAGATACAGACATTTCTTATATGCCTTCCTGCCCCTACACAGCCACAACCTCCCCGACTGTCAACATCCTCCACCAGAGAGGTACATTGGTTACAACTGGTGAACCAACATGGACATCGCATTATCACCCAAAGTCCATAGATTACTTTAGGGGACACTCTTGGTGTTGTCCATTCATTCTGTGGGTTTGGACAAATGGATAGTGATGTGTATCTGCCATTATAGTATTATACAGAGTAGTTTTATTGCCTTCAAAATCCCCTGTGCTCTACCAGTTCTTCCCTTTCTTCACTCATCCATTCCTACCACCCCCAGCAAACAGTGATCTCCATAGTTTTGCGTTTTCCAGAGTGTCATATATTTGGAATCATATAGTACATAGACTTTTTATACTGCCTTCTTTCACTTAGTGATATAAGTTTCCTCCATGTCTTTTCATGACTTGATAGCTCATTTCATTTCAGCACTGAGTAATATTCCAATGTCTGGATGTATTTATTTATTACCGACTGAAGGACATCTTGGTTGTTTCCAAGTTTTGGCAATTATGAATAAAGCTGCTATAATCTCTGTGGCGTGTTCATGTTTTACTTTTCTTTTTACTGATATAAAAGCAGGTGGTGGTTATCCTTGTAGCTGATTTTTTGTTCCTATCTCTGATTATTTTTATAAATTCCTTAAAGTAGAATTGCTGGATCAAGAAATAGTTACATGTTAAGGGTTTAATACATATTCAGAAGAGCTAACTCAACTTACCCTTTACCAGCGGTGTGTGTATTTATATTATTAGTCGTCTTCAATACAACAGATGCCAGGATAGAGACCTTTCCACCTAGTTAGTTTACCTAGGCTGCTATAACAAATTACCACAAACTGGGTGGTTTTACTCTCTCCAGTTCTGGAAGCCAGAATTCTGCAACCAAGGTGTTGGCAGGCCCATGCTCCCTCTGACGGCTCTAGAAAAGCATTCTTCCTCGCCTCTTCCATCTCCTGGGGGCCACTGGCCATCCTTGCTATTGCTTGGCTTATAGATGCATCACTCCAGTCTTTGCCTTTATCTTTACATGATGTTCTCCCCTCTATGTGTATTTTAGTGTCTGCTGGCCTATTTTTTTTTTTTTTTTTTGAGACGGAGTCTCACTCTGTCGCCCAGGCTGGAGTGCAATGGCGCGATCTCAGCTCATTGCAACCTCTGCCTCCTGGGTTTGAGCGATTCTCCTGCCTCAGCCTCCTGAGTAGATGGGATTACAGGTGCCTGTCACCACACCCAGCTAATTTTTGTGTTTTTAGTAGAGATGGGGTTTCACCATGTTAGTCAGGATGGTCTGGATCTCCTGACCTTGTGATCCACCCACCTCGGCCTCCCAAAGTGCTGGGATTACAGGTGTGAGCCACTGTGCCCGGCTCTGCTGGCCTTCTTGTAAGGACACCACTAATTGGATTTAGGGTTCGCCTTAATCTAGTATAACCTCATCTTACAAATTACATCTGCAAAGAGGCTGTTTCCATATAAGGTCACATTCTGAGGTCCTTGGTGGATATGAATTTTGGGGAGGACACTATTCAATCTAGTATGATTGCCTGATTTTTATTTTCTTTTGTTACTCAGCTTTAAAAAATAATGAAAATCTTATTAGAAAATTAATAATACCAAGCAGCAGCCACAGGAATAATGATAAATGAACTTTCACCCTTTCCTCTTATGTTGCCATCATCTTCAATGATAAACTTGATAAACTTATTCTTGATTTCTTCTTCCTTGTTAATACAAATATTAAACAATGATATCCTAGATATCAAACTTCACTGTAACATTTTCAAAAGAAAAGGTATTTGGGGTTTACTTAGATATGGGGTGAATAGCGTTTTAAAATAATTTTATTGCTAATACTCTTCTTCATTTTTTTTTTTTTGAGACAGGGTCTCACTCTGTCACTCAGACTTGAGTGTAGTGGCATGATCGGGGTTTACTGTAGCCTCAACCTCCCAGGCTCAAGTGATCCTTCCACCTCAACCTCCCAAGTAGCTGGGACCACAGGCCTGTGCCAACGTACCCAGCTAATTACCTTTTTTTTTTTTTTGAGACAGGTTCTCACTATATTGCTCAGTTTGGTTTCAATCTCCTGAGCTCAAGCAGTCCTCCTGCCTCAGTCTCCCAAAGTGCTGGGATTATAGGCATAGCCACAGCACCCAGCCATCATGATCATCTTTAATGCTATTTTGTCAGGTTTATTCTAGATGGCTCCAAAACATTTAAAAGCTCACTTTAGCCATTATTTTATTTAATCCCAAAATGTAGATGTCATGAAAATGAGATGTGGTGGTTTATAAAAGTTGATCTGGTGTAGAACCAGAAGTCTGTTTGAACTAACTGAAAATTCAGGCATTTAGATCTAGGATATATTATTTTCAAAGATGATGTTTGTCTAGGTTTATTTAGGCAACTGGATTTGTTGTAAATGTTGTGGGCCTTCCAGTGACTAAGGCCTGAAAGACCCTGAATTTTGCGTTCCATAGTGCAGTTGCACTGATGGTCAGGGGTGTTGTCCCCAGGCAGGGCAGTTGTCATTCCGCTGCTGTTGCCTCTGGGTGCTCATGTGATTTTTCAGGTGTCTCATCTGTGCCTTCTTGTGAGCACATGATCTTGTTTTGAGAATCTCAAAAGGCCTTTCAAATACTTTTTTTCTTGCAAAATCAAGAACGTCATTATTCTTTCTGTGAGCCTCTCATGGGTACCTGCTATACGCCAGGCACAGTGCTGGCCACTAGGGGTGCTAACCAAGGCGGAGAGGGTGGATTTTAAGGAATTCCAACTAGGGTGAAACGCAGTACCTAAACATTCAGTTATAATACCATGCCAAGAATATTATGGTTGAGAGACTTTGAAAGTGCTCTGGGGAGCTGGAAGGAGGAACATGAAATTATTTGATTGGAGGAGGGTTGTCAGGGAAAGTTGTTGAGAGGAGCTGAGATTTTACTGTTTTTCGTTTTAGACACCAGCTTCTGCAGCATAAGCCCATGGTAAGTTCGCTATTTGGTTCTCATATGCTGAGCCACGTTTTAAGGCTGGGTTTTATACCTGGGATTGCTGACGATATGGTCTGGCTTATGTGATCATTTGCATAATGCATGGTGACAGTGAGGCTAAGTTCTTAGCTGCTTGTCCAAATAGGCCCAGTGTGTGCCAAGAGTTGCTGAAATGGCTGCCCTGGCCCAAAGAGGGAGCCTAGCACATGCCCCATGACTCCAGGGACAGGCTGAGGCTCTAAGCTCTGAGAGGCTGGTGTTTGTATAAATGGTCAACCCAGGAAAGTGAGTACGCACTACTGCTGCCAGGGTGTGTGTGCGTGTGTTTCTTAGATCACAATCTTTCATCCTTGATACTAATAGCACCAGTTGCAGGCTGGAGAGACTCACTGGTTGTTCAAGAAGACAATGCACATATACCCTGTAGCAGCACATCTGTGGTGCATAGGAGTGCACAAGGGAAGCCGTAGCACATCTGGGCAGCTCCAAAATGTCACGAATAAAGCATCTGGATATTTGTACTTCCTGAGAGCTGCAAGACAGAAGCTAGAGCTCATCTGTAGTATCTGAGAATTGCCCAAGAAATGGCTCTGAGCATCCTGCCATAATTATAGGAAAAATGTGGCTTGAAGAGTGTGTGGATCATACTACCACTTGAAAGCATCTCAGCATGTTTTGTGAATCCTCTCTGAATGGATGCAGGAAAAAGATGCGGGAGAGCATGAGTGGGTGACAGGGAATAAGAAAGCAGCCTGGAGAAGGAAGCGGTCTTTTAGGTGGTCCCTGGATGTCTTCCCATGAGTTGGGAGAAAACACATGGCTAAATTACAGTGGATTTGAATATGTGTGGATTCTGATGGACTCAGGAAACATGCCCTGAAACCCCCACAGTAGGGTGAATTCAGAGCCCTGGGTACCAGCTTTATAAAAGCAATCAGTCCAGGTGGAGGAGGGGACCCAGTAGCACAGGACAGGAAGACACCAAACTGTGTAGATCTCCTCAGCCTGCCTGCCTGCATGCCCAGGTGGGATGGGAGCCAGTGTTCAACTAAACAGGCATCATGTGTGTTGCAGGTTGCATTTCCCAGGAGGCAGACTCTGAGATAGAGTTTTGTGCACAGGATGTTTATTAGGGAATGCCCTCAAGACAGGCATCTGGGGAAGAGAGGGGAGGAGCAGGAAGGAGTACAGGGAGATGTCAGGATGCAACGAAGGTGCCATGTCAGCCTCAGCTGACCCCACAGGGGTCCAGTGGGGAGTAAGAGTTGTCCCAAGTCGTACTGAGACGGCCGGGCCTTCACACCTTCCCACAAATTAGTTATTGATCTGGTGAGGGCTGCCCCAGGAACGAGTGTCCCTCTGCTCAAAGCAGCTCTCTGTGGCACAGGCAATCCTTGCATGGGCTGAGCGCTAAAGGGTGTCTGTGTCTCTGGGTTGGGCATCATGATGTCACCATAACATATATTACATGGCTTCATTCATTCATTCATTAAAACAATCCACATTTATTGTGCTCTTCCTAAAATCAGTCACTGTTCTAGGCCCTGAAGGGAGTGTTGAAGGAAACAGATATGGTGTTCCTTCACTGTAGGAAGAGCAGGCCTGCCTTCTAGTCAGGAGATAGTCAGTAAACAAGGCAGTGAACATGAAGGTACCAGGTGGAATGGGTGCTCTGATGATCATAAACGGGCTGATGAGATAGCCGGTGATTGAGGGACCCTGAGACACCTGAAGGTGCAGCCACGGGGAGATATGCGGCAGGTGCATTGCAGGTCAGGGAACGGCAGCGCAGAGCCCTGGGGCAGACCCAGGCGTGGTGTGTTTCATAACAGAAACAGAGACTGGCCAGAGCAGAGACGAGGGGAAGGAGATGAGGCTGAGGCAGGAGTTTTAGTTTTATTCTAAGCATGACAGGAGGTAGAGCAGAGGGGAGTGTTCTAGAGAGGGCACCTCCTAGAGAGTGCTTAGCATGTGCTCATCCCATTCTGAGTGTTTTGCATGAGTGACTCATCTAATCCTCGATAATCCTATCAAGTGGCTATTGTCATTATCCCTTCCCATTTTACAGAAGAGGGAACTGAGGCAGAGACATGCCTAAGGCCCATGGCCAGTGTCGGAGCTGGGGACCCAACCTGAGGAGGCCAGGCTTACATTTCTGGCTCCCGATTTCCATGCTGTGGTCATGGAAATCCTTTTGAAAAGGTGGCCTGGTCAACATGTGGGGCAGGAGGAGAGCTAGGAGGTCATTTAGGAGGCTACTGCAGCTTGGCTGAGTCCAGGTGAGAGGGGGTGACGGTCCAGCTCTGAAGAGGGAGGGAAGTGGATGGACTCAGCTTATGTTGTGGAGAGAGGAATCCAAGATGACTCATCGTTTTTTGACTTGAGCAAATATATAACACAAATATAGATATAATATAGGACATCTTACGTGTTCTTTATTTGATGGCGGTGTAGGGATTGGGAAGTCTTCAGGCTGTCACAGGTCCTTCAGTGACCTGGAAGGAAAACTAAACTCACTTCCTGTAAGGGGCATGGATTTCTGACTAGGAACCCCTTCATATCTGCTGTCCCCAGAAACTGTCCACTTTTCAAAGCTTGATTGTCCTGGGCCCTTGCTATGGCCCTGGCTGGGGTAAGATAAGGTAATGACGAGGTGCCTCAGGCCCCTTCCTGATTTGCCCCCCACCCAAATAACAGCCTCGCACATGAAAGTTCATCAGCATTTAGCCTGTTGCCATCTGTCCTTGTGCTGTTTGCTAGCACCTGGTGAGAAGCAAATATGGAGGTTGGCATCACCAATATGATGGTTTTTATACCCTGAAAGGATGAGAACGTCAATATTAACAGTGATTTTTTTTTAATTTTTTGAGACAGAGTCTCATTCTGTTGCCCAGGCTGGAGTGCCATGGCGCAATCTCGGCTCACTGCAACCTCTGCCTCCTGGGTTCAAGCGATTCTCATGCCTCAGCCTCCTGAGTAGCTGGGACTACAGTTGTGCACCACCATGCCAGGCTTATTTTTTTGTTATTTTTAGTAGAGACGGGGTTTCACCACATTGACCAGACTGGTCTTGAACTCCTGGCCTCAAGTGATCTGCCCACCTAGGCCTCCCAGAGTGCTGGGATTACAGATGTGAACCACCATGCCCAGCTAATTTTTTGTGTGTATTTTTAGTAGAGACAGGGTTTCGCCATGTTGGCCAGGCCATTCTTGAACTCCTGGCCTCAAGCGATCTGCGCACTTTGCCCACTTCGGCCTCTCAAAGTGCTGGGATTACAGGCATGAGCCACCACGCCTGGCCAAAAGCAATTTGGGACTCTTGTTTGCCAAAAAAATTCCTCTGTGTGTGTGTGTGTGTGTGTGTGTGTATTTATATGTGTGTATATATACACACATATGTGTATATATATACACATATACATATGCATATAAAAATATGTTTTTTTTATTCTATGTGAGGCCTTGTCTTCCACTGAATATTGGAAAGTTGGTAATAAGCTTAGCTGGTCAGAAGTGAAATGTGAGGTCCTTTGGCGAAAAAGTTTAAGGAGAAACTTCGGCTCTTTGGGTAAAGAGCATGCGTTTACAGGGATTATTATTATTATTATTTTAATTTTTAAAGCAAGGATATAAAGCAGGGTCTTTGGTACTATTTGGAGAATTTAGACAGAAAAGAAGAAAGGAAAAGTAGTACCTGGTTACGTTTTCATTTCCATTTTTCCCCCTAAAGTTGTCCTGCGCAACATGGTAGCCACTCACCGTATTTGACTACTTATATTTAAATTTATGTAAATTAAAATGGAATAAAATTAAATATTCAGCCCAAGTCATACTGGCCGTATTTGAAGTGCTCACCAGCCACGGGTCTACTGGCTGCCTTGCCAAACGGAGCACCTGTGGAACATGCCATCAACACAGAAAGTGCTATTGGACAGTGCTGCTCATAGCCTTAGAATTCAAGAGTTTCCTGGACTCTTGGAGGCCCGTTGTAAATTGTAGGGCCCCAGGAACCTAGGAGAGAAAGAGTTCTTACAGACAAACTTACAGATGACCCTAAACATGAAACAACAACAGTAACAAAGCTAGCTCATCTACAAGGACCACTCTGAAGTCCTGTAATCTGAAGATGGAAGTCTCATTTTACTGGCCCAGTCAATAGATAGAATACTAATTCCTGGAAAGTTCGGTACATGGATGATTTTTCTAGCTAGTTAGTGCTTGATTTTATTTACCAAGATGTGTGAGACCTTGTTCCTTCGTGTGAGTATTTTAACCTAGGCCATTATCTTTTTGTAAAATGGGCACAGTCATCTCAGGGGAATGTAGTGTGGGGCAATGGAATGTTTTTATTACACCTTGATATCACAGTTGAATGGTATTTATAGAGTTATACTAAAAACTATATGAACTGGCTTTTGGAAGTTTTTGTTTTTGTTTTTGTTGTTTTTTTGTTTGTTGTTGAGATGGGGTCTCGCTTTGGCACCCAGGCTGGAATGCAAAGTTGTGATCATGGTTCACTTCAGTCTTGACCTCCTGGGCTCAGGCAGTCCTCCCACCTAAGCCTCCTATGTAGCCGGGACCACAGGCATGCACCACCACGCTGGCTAATTTTTTTTTGGATTTTTTTATAGAGACAGGGTTTCATCATGTTGCCCAAGCTGGTCTCAAACTCCTGGGCTCAAGATATCCACCCACCTCATCCTCCCAAAGTGCTAGGATTACAGGGGTGAGCCACCGCGCCTAGCCTGGAAATTCTGCATCAGCTGGAATTTAAGTCATGTTACCCATTGCTGTCTGTGATGTATCTGGACCTTCCATTTGTTAGGCAGTAATAATTTTAGTGTAGGTGAGAAGTTCTGATATTCTAATATAATCCCTAGAAAGTCTGTTTTCTAGATTATAGGAGTTGGCAAACCATAGTTGGAGGGCCAAACCCAGCCTGTTTGTGTAAGTAAAGTTTTATTGGAACACAGCCACTCCATTTGTTTATGATTGTGTGTGGTTGCCTTAGCCCTACTATTGCAGAGTTGCAGAATTACAACAGACTGGCCTGCAAAACTGAAAATACTTACATTGTAGCCTTTGACAAAAAAATCTTTGCCAGCCCCCAGTCCAGATAATGGGTGAACGATTGGAACGCCTTTCCAGTAAGGAAACATCTGTGCAGGTCCAGGTTTGCCAGAGGATTTTAGAGTAGATGTGAGATTTCCTTATTCTTGGGCTATATAATTTAGTAGACAATAGAAAGGGTAATTACACATTATACCTTTTTGGATGTCAAAGACTTTTTTGGATGTCATTTCTCAGCGATAACCTTACTTTCTACTTTCACTAAGGAAATCCTGGAGTTTCACTCCAACAGGAGATAATTTTCACCGACTTCTCATCTGCCAGGGTCTGTGCCCACCGCCTCCCACAGATGAGCTGTTCGAACTGTTTGACTGCTGTCTAAAGGCAATGCTGAGCGCATCCTGGGTCCTAGCCTCCAGCCTTCTCCAGGCCATCACTCCAGCCTCTCTCCCGCCTGTGTCACCTGATTTGTCTTTCTGCTGGATTGCTCCATCAGGATACACAAGTCCATCCTCTGAAAAGAAACAGACACTCAGTGACCATGTTCACCTCACCAGCTGCCACCTTCCCCTGGCTCCTCTGTGTGTAAGCTCTCTTTCACAGGGCCATTGGAGCTCGCTGTTTTCACCCTCAGCCATTCTCTTTTGAACCCACTCTAGTTTTTGCTCCAGTCACTTGTTCCGCAAAAGCTGCCTTGTCCAGGCCACTGTTGGTCCTCTGGTTGCTCAGACCAGTGGTCAGTTTTCAGTCTTCATTATGCTTGACATGATGACAGGGGTCTTCCCCCTGCTCCACCTGGCACAGTCTCTGCATGACAGCTGGGCCATCTCTGTTGCCCTCCGCCCCCACCACTGCCTGTCCTCTGCAGGCCACTCCTTGTTCTTATCTCCTGCACATGGGAGAGCACAGAGTTCAGACCTGGGCCCTCTTCTCCCTCTGTACTCATTCCTTGGGAGCTCGCAGCCAGTTTTATGAATTGAAATACCACTGATTTGCTTATAACATCCAAATTCATTCTTCCAGCCCAGCTCTCTCCCATCCAAACTTCACACTTGCGTATCAGCTGCTCATCAGACACTTCTGTTTGGATATCTGCAAGACATCTTAAACATGACATTGGCGAAATGAGCTACTCTCCACCCACTTCAGGCTGCTCCACCTTTTCTAGCCCAGGTGATGGCAAGGCCATGCTTTCAGTTCTTCAGGCTCCCAACGTTGGAACATTGGAACCATATTCCCCGCTCCTTCACCTCTCTGTCTCTCTCTCACTCTCTCACACATACACACACTCATACCCCCTTGCCACACACACACCCCAAGTCTAGCTTGCTAGGAAATTCTGTGGACTTTTCTCTTCATAAAGCACCAGAATCTGCCCCCTGCTCACTGCCTTCCTAGGAGCCACCATCAGCTCTTTCCTGGAGTGCACCAACAGCCCTCAGTTTCCTCACCACCATCCTTGCTTTACTAGAGTCTGTTGTCAACACAGTGAGCCTTTACAAATATAAGTTGGATTATGTCACTCTCCTGCTTAAAACTCACCCAAGGGTCCCATTTCCCTTGGAGTGAAGGTCCATACAGTGGCCTTGGGCAGCACACTCTGTCCCTCCCGTTATCTGCCCACCCACGCCCTCCCTCTGCTCCAGCTGTATTAGTCTGTTTTCACGCTGCCAATACAGACATACCCACGACTGGACAATTTACAAAAGAAAGAGGTTTATTGGACTTTCGGTTCCACATGGCTGGGGATGCCTCACAATCATGGTGGAAGGTGAAAGGCACATCTCACATGGCAGCAGACAAGAGAAGAGAGTTTGTGCAGGGAAACTCCCCTTTTAAAAATCATCAGATCTCGTGAGACTTAATATCACGAGAATGGCATGGGAAAGACCTGCCCCCCATGATTCAATTCCCTCCCACCAGGTCCCTCCCACAACACATGGGAATTCAAGATGAGATTTAGGTGGAGACACAGCCAAACCATATCACCAGCCATACTGCCCACTGCCTTTTCTTAAACACACCAGGAACATTTTTGCCTTGTTGCCCTGGCTCTTTCTTCTTCCTCTTCCCCTGTGTCTGTTCTCCTAACTCGCTCATGTCTGTCAAGTCTGTGCTCAAATGTCCATTTTTTGTGTGATCCACCCAGATCACCTTGCTCTGTCTGCCTGCCTGCCTCCTGCCCACCCCCGGTTGCCTGGTCCCACTGAACACCACTCTACTATCCTTTCCTCCTGGTAAAGTCTAATCTTCCAGTGATGGGGATGTGTCTATTTTGTTGATTGCTAGAGTCCAAGTGTCTAGACCAGGGTCTAGCTACTAGTCCCCAGTACACAGTAGGAGCTCAGTACATGTTTGCTGAATGAGTGAAGGGGCCTGATTCAGTCTAGTGCAGCCCTTCTTTGTAGCAGTGAAGGAATAGCTCTCCTTTCTTCTTGAATGGGGGGTGATGAGTTCCTTGGAGATCAGAGGCAAGGCCGTTTAGCTTTAATTTGTTTTTCTGTAGGTGGTGGGAGTGGGCTATCTTTTCAAAGACACATATTCCAGAATGGTCAGTACCATGGTATCTGCCGTCCTGGTCACTGCCCGAGGAACTTTTACAATGACTATGGAATTAAGCGCCTGTATCTGGGTGGCCTGCAGTTTGCCTTAGTGATAGGATGGTAAGCTGGGGTCTCAGCAGAAGCTACAGGGATGATACACAACTTTGTTGGCACTTTGGGTGATGTACATTTTCTCCTGACTGTCTTCCCTGGAGCTTTCTGTTCTAAGCAGAGCAGTTGGATGTGTGGACATTTGTTGTGTGCTGCTTTTGGCTGACATCTCAGCTGGGACACAGCTGGGCCCTTGGGCCCAGAGGCAAGCACATTCACTGTACCCCTCAGATTCTCAGCTGAATAGCACCTGAAGTCTTGTTAGCACTGATTTGTTTCCATGTCAAGTTTGGCTAGTGACTGAGATCCATGAAGGCAACGCCATTTTATCATCCTTGGTGCACCAGGATCCAGCTGGTCCCCACACTTAGCGGGGTTGCGTGAATGTTCATGGAGTCGTGAGTGATACTGCCCCTAGCAAAGCCTCTCCAGACATCATATGTTAGACATCCCAGCAGCATGTGAGCCTCTGCTATTGTCTTACTGGATGAGCCCGTCGAGGAGACGGTGCACTCTTGCAGAGGAGCACACTGTTGTTTGCATCAGCTTCGCTCTATTAAACCTTCCCCTTGCTTATCTCTGCTGGCCCATCTATGTTTTTTCACATTAATTTACTCTTCTGTTTGTCTTCAGTCCCCATAACCTTTGAATAAGCTGCTTACTGATGATCTTCCTTCCATCATATTTAGGATTTTGAATATCTACATGTTTTTAAGCCATAGAAATGTAGAACTGGAGCTCAGTGGGCAAAGGCTTAAGTTCTGGATCAGACTGATGGGTTCACAGACCAACGCTGCCATATGCCAAGTGTGTTCTGTTCCTTTTTGCACTTCATTTTCCTCACCTTTAAACAGGTGATAATTGTGGACTTTGCCTCATTTTCCGCCCTTATATGACCTTTTCAGTTTCAGTTCCCTTAGCTTCTAAAAAGGCCAAGGTCATGAAATCTTTCTCTTTATTTGAAGTTACAGTCCTCTTTATGTTTTTGATCATTGAATATGTGACCTCCTGCTGCCTCCATCTCTCCTCCCCACTCTGCATCAGGGGATATTCCTCAATATTTGATGTGAGGGTCCCTGAGGCCTTTGCTGACACTCCTCTCCACCTCTGGCCACTCTCTTTCTATCACTCTCACCCATCCCTACTTGAATATGGGCTGCAACTAGGACATGTAAGCTCTCAAGGGAAGGACGGAGTGTCCCTATCACTGGAGCGTCAGCACCTAGATCAGCCCCTCATGTAACAAAGCTGGTGTTCAGTAAATAGGTGAATTAGACAGGGATGGATAAATCAATGAACAGAGTCCCTTCTTAGCTCCATGAGAAGGCCACTTCCCATTCGAGTCTGGCGCCTCAGTTTAGTGTATGCCTTCTATTGAATAGCTTGGCCCCCTGCCTGGAAATTTGGGGGCTAGATTTAAAAAGTGCCTGAGGGGAGAGGGAGGCAATCCTGTGCTCTTCCTTGGGTTCCAGCATTGCCTGGTTTCCCAGGACCCTCAGGCAGGGCTGCGCTGAGGAGGGCCGGGCTGTGGACCCTGGGGATCAATATCCCACCTTCACTGACCTCCAAAGGAGAGCAGCAAAACTAGGTGAAGATTCAGGGAATAGTTTCTTTGAGGGAATGCTCACTGAGTTAAGTTGTGGACCTTGTATTTTTCTCAATAGCCTAGGGCTAAAGAAGCAGATTGTCTTAGACCCATAAAAGATGAGGAAGCAGATTGTTCTGGCAGAGTTCAGACTGCGGTTGGCAGTCCCGCTATTTGTGCAAGCCATGGGCTTGTGCCTCTCTGGGCATCTGTTTGCATGAATTCATGTCTTGTTCTTCTGACTGCAGAAGGAACAGGCAGCCCCTGGAGAGAAAGAGAGACAGGAACCTGGGTGGCGTTAGGGAAGAAGGTTTAGAAACCTGAGCTGATAGATCTGTTTTCATGAAGGACTTCATGTGACCTATGGGCCTTCACAGGATTTGTCAGGACTTGTGGTGAAAGTCCTGTACAGAATTGTGGAGGGGGCATTCTCTGTACCTCTGCTTGGAATCCAGCTGCCTTCTGGCATCTTGGTGGATCTTTGAGGGTATCTTTGGGTCAGCACCAGCATATGGGGACTAAAGTAATGGGGTATGAGTAAATGTTAATCAAATTGAAATGGGCTTCATGACAAGCTGGCCAGGATATCAGTCCCTGTTTCGGTCACCATGCCTGACTTGTGTGACAGTCCTCCTTTATCATTCTGTCTGTGGCTTGGAGCTCAGTTGACAAGTTCAGACTTGGTGCCAGTAGGAGGGTGGTTTTGGGCCCTGTACTGTTCAGAGTTATGTGCGTGGGCTGTGGGATCCAACAGACCCAGGCTTAATTTCTGGCTTTGCTATGTGGCCTTAGGGAAGTTTCTTACCTTCTATAAGCTTTGGTTTTATTTATTTATATTTATTTTATAAAATGGAAACAATAAGCTCATGGTGAGGATTTAAGGAAATCAAAGAGGTAAAGGGTTTTGTACAGTCTGATATTCGGTAGTTGTTACTGTTAGTGTTATTATACATCATGGTATACAAGTTGGAATCCAGTTACTCCCATATAGAGTTAATGGTTTTTAATGTTTATGCTTTTTATATAAGTTTGTATAAAACTCACTTTCAGCCGCAAAAGTTTTGTAAGAGAGACTACTGTCATTTCTTTTTTTTTTTTTGGAGACAGAGTCTCACTCTGTCACCCAGGCTGGAGTGCAGTGGCACAATCTCAGCTCACTGCAACCTTTGCCTCCCAGGTTCCAGTGATTCTCGTGCCTCAGCCACCCAGATAGCTAGGATTACAGGTGTGCACCACCATGCCTGGCTAATTTTTGTATTTTTAGTCGAGACAGGGTTTTGCCATATTGGCCAGGCTGGTCTCGAACTCCTGACCTCAAGTGATCAGCCCACCTTGGCCTCCCAAAGTGCTGGGATTACAGGCATGAGCCACTGTACCCAGCTCCTATTTTTCCAAATGAAGAGACTGAGCCCCAAAAGGGTGAAGTCTGTTTCCTCAGCTTATACAACTGGACCGAGGGATGGAAGGCAAGCATTTCGGGGGAACTGGCCCAGTGTACTTTATTCATGCTAGCATCAATGGTGAATCCCAACACTTAAAAGCATTTATCACTTTGTTGATCACAGACACACAGACACACCAAGTACCACATAGGTGGTGTGTTTTTGATCAGCTAGTCTCAGGGTCTCTCCGGGAATTTAATGGACTCAAACAGTTGCACAGGGTGCGACTGTAAGGTAACAGACGGCATTTACAGAAATCAGGCAGGAAAGACAATCCCACCGCTTCATAGACATACTTCATGTCAGCATGGGGGCAGAGGTTCTACTGAGAGCTGACATCTATAGAACACTTCCCCTGCGCATCCTCACTTAATCCTCCCGGCAAGCCCACTGCTGTTTCCACGTTTTACAGATGAGGAAATGGTGCTCGGGGAGTTCAGTGACTTGCCCGAGCTGGAGCTGAGTGTAGTGACAGAGCCAGGCCTTGAACCCCGGCAGCCAGACTCCTCGCCCGTGCCGTCACCCTCTGTGCGGCCCTGGGGGGCGGTTGATGAACACAGTTCATCAAAAACGAACTGTGATCCGACAGATGAAAGCCGAGGTCTGTGAACATGTGAATGTTCTTTTGTGAACCGAAATGTGCTTCAGTTGTTTTCTCTGTGTGTCAGGGAAGAGCTACCATGAACTCCCAGCTCGTTGGGCAAAGGGCTGATTTATGAGGATTTGCTCAACTCTAACCAGCTGGTTAACAACACGGAGCTTTTAACGTTTCCAGGGGAGGAAAAGAATAAACAGGCATTTGGGATGAAGTCCACTGAGTCCGCGGGACTGGCTGAAAGGTGAATTCAGTTGGAAGAAGTTTTGTCATACAATGCAGACACCTCTTGACCCAGTTTTTGAATCAGAGTTCTCAGTAAACAAAGTCAGGAAATTAGAATTTCTGGGTCAATTCCACATTTCATAAGCAACATCAAAAGAAATATTTATTTTGTGGGAAGGTTACCTGGTTTAGGTGGAATAAGTCAGACGGAAAAGCAAAATTAGTTACCCAGATGATGGGTGTTCTTTATTGATTTTAAATTCAGTAAAATTGCCATCAGAAATTCTCAATTATAACGTTTATGTTTTATCTAGTATTTTAACTATAAATGGCTTGTACATATTTGAGAGTCTTTTATCCTATGGAATACTTGAAACCATACTGCATTTAATTTAATTTTTTTTAGAAAATCAAATATCACCAGCTGTCTGCTTTCCATTTGCCTTTTGGCCCTTTGGAAAAATACAAAGTTAGGATATTTTGGTAGAATTAACAAAGCAGGCCAAAATTTCTGTAATCCTTTAGTGATTTCTCAGAAATAAAAGCCATGTGGCAGTGGTCAAGCTTGTGCCCAGCATAAAACGACTAAAAGTGTAAACTGGTAAGGGGCTGATATAGACCAGCTCTGCTTCTGTTCTTGAGTTCTCTTAGCGTGTACTTTGCTTCCTCATCTCCCCTGGGTAACTCCCCTGTTGCAGGGAACATGGACCCTTCCTGAGAGCCAGTGGCTGTGCTAGAGTTGATCATGTTCCCAAAGAATTCTCTGAGCTTCCTTCTGCTTTGGGGGAATGAGAGGTTCTGAAAGTCTTTTGTGCTCGTGAAAGGAGCCTGGTTTAGAAGGCTCTCATCAGACTCTGGCAGGATCATTCAGGTTACACATAAAAAAAGGGAAAGAGGACAGGAAAATACAGGAAAAAAATGACTGGAGAATATTATAATATTTATTTGCTTCTAAATCAGAATAAATGGGCAGCTTTCCACAAAAGCCAAAATAGATTGTACCCTCGTTACCTGGATCTGTGCAGGACATTCATCCATTCATGCTTCTAGTTTTATTGCAAAGACTGAACAAGTCATATTATTGCAATTAAAAAAAAATAGGGCCAGACTGGGCTTTAGAAATAAGTCACTTAAAGTTGCTTGGGACATGAGGGGACATGAAGAGAGAGAAAAGATTTCTGTCTCTGTGTTAGGCATTTCAACTGATTCTTTTAGAATATTTTTTGCCCGCCGTGTCTGTCAACCATGGCTTGGCTAATCCAGCCTGGTGCTCGTGGAGGTTGCATCTCTCCAAGTAAGCCAGGCATCAAGTATTTCACCAGCACTTATGGTACATCTACCTGTGGGAGAATGCAACATAAAAATATACCCGTCGTTGTGACAATTTGACTTGCAGGGAAGAGTAAGGTCTACAGTGTGCTCAGTGGGCTACCCTGCAGAGGGCAGGCACTACCGGGTAAGGGCACTGGACTTCTTGTTCACTTGTCCGTGGTCCTTTCTCTCTCCTTCTGACTGCTGCTTCCCAGGGATGGGGTTTGGAGTAAGATGCTTCATCCCAAGTCTGTTTTCATAATTGTAAAATGTGGAATAATCTTCATAATTTGCAAGGTTGCTGTGAGAGTGAAATTAGGTAGAAGGTGAATGGCTCTTTGAGAGTCATAAATGGCTTGTGCTTTGTTAAATAGAAGGTGATAATAGCCAAGTAATGAAATGTGTTAACTTTACTCACGGAAAACTCTCAGCTCCACTGCTGAAAACTCATCCCCTTCTCCCAGGCAACCATTTGGAGGCCCAGGCCAGAGGCTGGACCAGGAGGATTGGATGCATCCGCGCTGTCCATCCCTGCTGCTGCACAAACGACTCAGCCACAGATCCTCTTGGATGGGCTACCTTGAAAGGGGGAAGCTCCAAAGAATGCGTACAAACCCGTACATTTACCTAGGTGCGGGATGATTGCAAGACCATTGTATTCATTTAACTCATTTACACTTTTTAGTGTAAAAAAATTTATCCTTTTTCATCTTACTATCTAATTCTGCTTTTTGATAGAAATGCCAGCCATGCAAATTCTCCTCTACCACAGAGGCAGTGAGTTAAGACATGCAGATCCCTCTTTTCTGTTTGAAACCCATAGCTGAGATCTCATGCGTGAGAGCAGAATGTGCATGAATCCTGCAGGCACCCCCACCCTCTGCCCTTTGGAGCAGTTAACATTGTTTTATGTTCCCAAGTAAAAACTTCAAGATTTTTTTTTTTTAAACTTCTCTTATGAAGAGAACTATGAAGGAGATAACGGGCCTACGTACAGAACAAGCAAATTAAAAAGAATTTCCAACTCCCATGTCACTATGTTTAAGCAATGTGAATACATCCAGGAGTAGAGAAAAGACTAGAAGGAAATGTACTTTTCTGTTCAAAACCCATAGCTGAGATCTCATGCATGAGAGCAGAATGTGCACGAATCCTATAGACACCCCCACCCCCGTTTTTGGAGCCGTAAACATTGTTTTATTCTCAGAGGCAATGTGAAGGTACATTCTGTTCAATTTTGGTGGGAAACTCTGCCCCCAAATACCATTAAAATTTCTAAGAAAAATAGATAAAAACAGATCATGGCACAGTCTTGGGTCTTTTCTTTATTGTCACCTGTATTTTCAACCTCCACTATGGATTATAAATGCCAGAGGGCTGTCTGCAGTGACAGAAGGAATTCTCTAAGGACTCAGTGACTTAGCTTTGACATACATTTGGAAGAAAGCTTTAAGAACTGTATAAACTTGAGCAAGTTGAGAAGCTGTAAGTCCCAGGGCCTTCGATTACCAGATGTCTACCTTTTTTCTCCCCACATTTTCTGTGTCCTGTAGCATTTGATTATGGTTTCTAATAACAAAAGCAACAATCATTGTGGAAAGTCTGAAAAATATTGAAGAACATAGCAAAAGAAAACAAAGATTAGCCTTATTTCACTATTCATGTGTGGATGACAACTGTTAACATTTTAGTACATTTCCTTCTAGTCTTTTTTCTACTTGTGGATGTATTCATATTGCTTAAACATAGTGATGTGGGAGTTGGAAATTCTTTTTAATTTGCTTCTTCTGTACTTAGGCCTATTATCTCCTTAGTTCTCTTCATAGGAAAAGTTTTTTTTTTAAATCTTGAAGTTTTCACTTGGGAAGAAGTGTTAAAATGTCTTGCTAAATGTCTATTTCGTGAAGCCTGTGACAGTGGACTTGTATGATAGAAAAGGCCATGAAATCACATCTCATACAGACTTCTGAACAATCTTGAAAATTTTTGCAATCAAGTCTAGCTTTGAATCTAACACTTATTAGAAGCTAAGGTGAGATGCAAGACAGTGAACTGATAATACAGTTCCTAGAGCTGTATAGAGTTAGAAGAGCTGGAAAGTGAGGTGAGTGGGGAATGGAGGACACTGCACAATTGTTATAGAACCCTATACTTTTACATAGAATGATTAATAAATAACTGTGTGCTGAGTCAATCAGATTGTTGCTGCAGGGAGAAGCCACAAAAAGCTCACAGGTTATATTTTGCCTGAGGAATTAGGGTTAAACTGGGCATGAGCTCACAGAATGTCTAATACCTCCTTCCCACCCCTACAGGGGATTTAGGAAAGAAAAAAATAATTCTCAAGCAAATACTTGATTGTGGCAATTGTGGTGAGAGTGCTGGCATCTCTTTTATTTACCATTAACTTGTATTTCAGAAAGACCAGGTACTTTCTTAAAAAGTCAGCAAGGCCAGACGTGGTGGCTCACACCTGTAATCCCAGCACTTCAGGAGGCCAAGGCGGGTGGATCACGAAGTCAGGAGGTCGAGACCATCCTGGCTAACATGGTGAAACCTCGTCCCTATTAAAAATACAAAAAATTAGCTGGGCGTGGTGGCAGGCACCTGTAGTCCCAGCTACTCGGGAGGCTGAGGCAGGAGAATGGCTTGAACCCAGGAGGCGGAGCTTGCAGTGAGCGGAGATTATGCCACTGCACTCCAATCTGGGCGACAGAGCAAGACACTGTCTCAAAAAAAAAAAAAAAAAAAAAAAGTAAGTTCTCTGTAAGAACTGTAATATTTAAGTTTGAAACAGCCCTGATAAAAACACATTTATTTCTACATTGAGAAGTTTTTAAATATATACATATGTGTGTGTGTATATATATATATATATATATTTTTTTTTTTTTTTAAACACAGTCTTGCTTTGTTGCCCAGGCTGGAGTGCAGTGTTGTAATCTCAGCTCACTGCAGCCTCTGCCTCCTGGGCTCAACTGATTCTCATGCCTCAGCCTCCTGAGTAGCTGGGATTACAGGCACGTCCCAGCACGCCCAGCTAATTTTTTTGTATTTTTAGTAGAGGCAGGTTTTCACCATGCTGTCCAGGCTGGTCTTGAACTCCTGACCTCCGCCTGCCTTGGCCTCCCAAAGTACTGTGATTACAGGCGTAAGCCACTGTGCCTGGCCTGATTTTTTTTTTAATTGTAGAGAAATATTGGAAAATACAGTAAATATAAGAAGTAATTGAAATATGAGAAGTAATAAGTAATTGACTTCTCACAGATAACCATCACTGCTAACATTTTGGCATTTGCTTCCTGTTCTTTTCTCTTTTCTCTTCTCTTTGCTTCTCTTCTTTTTTTGTGCTTTGTGGACATTATTAATCTTCTATTGTTGGGCATTTAGGACTTTTACTTTCTCTATTATAAATATTGTTTCAGTGAACATCCTTTTAGGGAAGTCTTTGCATAGAACCTGAATTACTACTTTGGGTATATACCCAGCAAGGGGAGGATTGGGCCAACCAGTATATACATTTAAGACTTGTCATCCATATCATCAAATTGGTGTATGTTATATGTGAGTATTCAACATGCACCAATGCTATCCTGCTAATGACAGTGCATGCTCCTTATTAAACCTTTACCAGCACTTTTTCGTTTGATACCAAGACAAAAAAAATAGCATCATGTTTCAATTTTATTTTTTTCATAACACAATGAAATACAACTAGTTTTCATTTTCATATTGCACTTTTAAATTTCTTCTTCACTGAATTGGCTGTTCATGCACAGTTTGGGGCGGCTTTTTTGATACAGAGTAACATTTTGTTATATATTGCAAATGCTTGAATGTATATTAGGCTGTCTAAAATAAACAGCTGTAAGTTTCATATTTTAGAAAAATAATGGTGCTTGTTAATGGGTGCACAGAGACAGATCTGAAGCAGACATTGAAGGGCTGTCTGGAAGTTTTTTGAATTGACACTTTCCATTTTATACCAAAGAGAATATGCATGTAGAAAAGGACACATCTCATAAATGGGCAGTTAGATAATTTCTCACAAACCGAACATTTGTGAAGCTAGAATCAGGCTCAAGAAACAGACCCATTCAGCACCCTCTAGCCCATCTTGTTTTCTGACACCTAACAGCATGTATTTTATTTATTTATTTATTTTTTAAATTTTTTTGAGACAGGATTTCACTTCATTGCCCAGACTGGAGTGCAGTGGTGCGATCACAGCTCACTGCAGCCTCAACCTCCCAGGCCCAGGTGTTCCTCCTGCCTTAGCCTCCCGAGTAGCTGGGACCACTAGTGCGTGCCACCACGGCTGGCTAATTTTTAAAGCGTTTTTTAGAGATGGGGGTCTTGCTATGTTGCCCAGGCTGGTCTCGAACTCCTGGCCTCAAGTGATCCTCCCACCTTAGCTTCCCAAGGTGCAGAGATTGCAGGCATGAGCCACTGTGCTCGGCCTGTTTTTGAACTTTATAGATTTGTTTTCTTTTTGTGTCTGGCTTCTTCTCCTTGGTCTACATTATGTTTACGAGATTCATCTACATTATATGTAGTTGTGGATGTTCATCCCCCTTGGTGTATAGTATTCCTTTGTGTGGCTATATCACAATTTATGAATCTGTCCTACTGCCAATGGACATTTGGTGGCTTCACATTTTTGGTTACAAAGAGCGATCCTGTGAATATTCTGCTACATGTTTTTTGGTGCCCCTGGTGTTGGGAGTAGAACAATATTTTCACAAACTTTCTTGTGCCCACATCTTTATTCTCTCCTCTCCCCTGACATCTCTTGAGCAAAGTAAAGAACAGCTCAGACTTGCAATGCACAGTGTTTTTGTCTTTCCTTGACGTTACTTTTAGGAAGGATGAGAGTAATGAAGTTTTCTTAACAAGGTACTGAGTTCTGATTTAAATTGTAGATAATGACTGTTGGCTTAAGACCAGGCTATCATTTCTAAGTGAAGAATTATGTCTTATGTCTTGTTATTTTCTTCTTTATCAGTTTTTCTTGATTTACTCTAGTAAATGGAAGGCTTTTGAATTGTCTTAAAAGGAAGGAGTTTATTAACTTGTTGGTTTTGTAAGCAACCTTCCTAGGTTTACTAGCTTAATGAAAAACAATCTTTGGGGTAAGAAATTGGATTCAGGCCATGTGCATGCATGAGTTGAGTTTGAGAGATGTACCAAATCTGGATCCTGCTGCTGTGTGATCTTTTGGCAGAATTAAATAGAAGGCATTAAAAATTTTTATAGTTGCTTTTTACCAGCTTTATGTCTGATTTTTTCTCTCTCTCTAAATTCTTTGGCTGACATGAGTTTTGAAGTTCTGCCATATCCACTTATCAGCCTGTGGCAAATGCAGTCCTTACCAACATCAAGATGAAAGGCTGATAGTTAAGAGAAAAAAACAAAAGCATGTGCTACATAAAAATGCCCTACCTTTTTAAGAAATTGCCAGAGTTACGTTTATTTCTCTCTCTCTTTCTCTGTATGTATACGGAAAAAGCTAAATTGTTAAATTTTTATTCTTTAATCTTTCAAGTGTATATATACCTATTTAAAATTTATCAGTAATTCCCAAACATATCTAAACTGACAATTTAATAACTCAAGGAGGGCCAGATATTTGCTGGTGTGTTTCCAATTTTATGGGTATCTCTGTAAACTATGAATCATCTTGTACTTCTCTCATATACATGGGCTAAGTATTAACCTCCACAGCAACTCCCTTGAGCATGGAACAGATGGAAAATCGATGCTGGGAGAGAGGAATTCTGTAGTATGGTAGTTTGTGTCCATTTGTCTTGTCCTTTATCTGTTTGTTTATTTTCGTTCCCATTGCTTACTGTCCTTAACAATTTGTCTTCCACTAAAGGACACCAGCCTTAAGTTGACGAATAGCAATATCATGTTCTTAGGTGATAACCTGGCAAGCACTAACAGAGGCATAAAGAATCAGAACCAGGCCAGGCACAGTGGCTCATGTCTGCAATCCCAGCACTTTAGGAGGCCGAAGTGGGCGGATCACCTGAGGTCAGGAGTTCGAGACCAGCCTGGCCAACATGGCGAAACCCGGTCTCTACTAAAAATTACAAAAATTAGTCAGGTGTGGTGGCATGTACCTGTAATCCCAGCTACTTGGAAGGCTGAGGTGGGAGAATTGCTCAAACCCCGGAGGCAGAGGGTGCAGTGAGCCGAGATCACCTCATTGCACTCCAGCCTGGGTGACAAGCATGAAACTCCGTCTCTAAAAAAAAAAAAAAAAATTTAGCTGGGCATGGTGGCGTGTACCTGTAATCCCAGCTACTTGGAATGCTGAGGTGGGAGAATTGCTCGAACCCGGGAGGCAGAGGGTGCAGTGAGTCGAGATTGTGTCACTGCACTCCAGCCTAGGAGACAGAGTGAGACCCTGTCTCAAAAAAAAAAAAAAAAAAAAAAGAATCAGAACCAGGCTGGCAGAATGCTGCCATAAGAGACTTCCCTCTGCCCCCTTCTCCTCTGTTTGTTGTCCCTCCAACCCCCCAACTGGACCTATGCTTTCACTTTTGGCATCTTGTTTCTTGGGGCCCCATTGCCAAGGCCCACAGGGATGCTCCAGTGTTATTCCCTCTGGGGCCTCATCCCGATCAGAAAGATGCCTGTTGTTTTGGCCACCCTTGGAAGACAGCAAGAACAGCAACAGCAGCAAACATATACTGTCGCTTCCAGACACTCCCTGGAAGTCCCACCACATTCATTCAATTATTTATTCATCTGTAGAATACTTCACTAGTGCCTGTGGTGTGCACATAAGAGATAGCAGAGTACTGAATTCCAGCGCCTGCCCTCAAGGATCTTATAGTCTAGTGATGGAGACATACAAGTGAATAGCTAATTACCAAACAAGGTAAGAAATGCTCTGGTAGACATTGGGTGGAAAGTTGAGCAGGCTTAGAAGATGGGACAGAAGGGGCTGAGGATGGTTCTTCATGCTCAGAGCCTCTATTCAGGCTGGGCAGTTTGGAGTTGGTCTTGCAGACACCTGGGCTTCATGCAAGGTTTGTGAGCCTGGAAGTGACATGTGCTTCTAGAAGATTTTTAGGAAGGGGAGCATACAGAACACCATAACTTTTAACTTTGCTTCCATTTTCACTAATCTATGACAAGTTGGCTTTTGTACTCTTGACATTAAGATTTAATATATGCGATTTTTGGATTTGCCAAGCATCTGTTTCCCAGTATTTTGGATTTTCATCTATGGTTTTATGGTTTTAACTTTGTTTGCAAGACTAGATTCTACATTTTTGATTGAATTATTTAGAATATTAGTATACTCAGTGACTTTACAAAATTGACTTGCCCACGTTTAAGAGGCATTTTAGATGTTTCTTTCTGTGGTCAGCTCAGGCAGGTACAAAAGAAGTTCAAGACTTGATATCACTAGCAGCTAGTTATAGACAAGGCCTAAACCCAGAACAAGTAGGGAATGAGACCCCCAAATGCACCAGCAGTCTATTTGATTTAATGGCATGATAAATTGTATGAAACAGTTGTGTCTGTATGACCCAATCAGTGAAATTAAACTAATTTGTTACTTCTTTTCTGATGTTTAAGTGTCCATGTGGAAAAATGTTTCCATACTTGGGCTTCAGGAATATGTATTTCTAAGGGGGTATTTTAAAAATATCCTCCCAGCCCCATGAAAACCCTGATGTTTTTGCATATTATTTGAACTCTTAAAACCTTCATGTAGAAAGATAGTTCACATTGGATAGGTAAGTATTATACCAGAACTTTTGCTGGTTTCTATGGTTTCTATAGTAGGGATGCAGGGACACTGTAATGCCAAAGATTTGTAACAGATCTGCTATAACCCACCAGAGAGCGCACCCTACTCAATAGTGATTTTTTTTTCTTTTTTTTTGGACACAGTTTCACTCTGTTGCCCAGGCTCACTGCAATCTCCACGCCTGGCTAATTTTTGTATTTTTAGTAAATATGAGGTTTCACCATGTTGGCCAGGCTGATCTAGAACTCTTGACCTCAAGTGATCCACCTGCCTTGGCCTCCCAAAGTGCTGGAATTACAGGCAAGTGTCGCTGCTCCTGGCCCATGAATAGTGATTTAAAAGCCTAATTTTCTTTATGATCATTTCATTATTGCTTTCCCTTGCAATGTTAAGACTTTTCCTAGAATGAAAGATTTCATTACAAAAAAAAACACCAAAACCCCCTTTTAGATTTTTTTTATTTTTATTTATTTATTTATTTATTTGACACGTAGTCTCGCTCTGTTGCCCAGGCTGGAGTGCAGTGGCATGATCTCGGCTCACTGCAAGCTCCACCTCCTGAGTTCATGCCATTCTCCTGCCTCAGCCTCCCGAATAGCTGGGACTACAGCCACAGGCCACCACGCCCGGCTAATTTTTTGTATTTTTAGTAGAGATGGGGTTTCACCGTGTTAGCCAGGATGGTCTCGATCTCCTGACCCCATGATCCGCCTGCCTCGGCCTCCCAAAGTGCTGGGATTACAGGCGTGAGCCACCGTGCTCGGCAATTATTTTTATTTTTATTTTTTTTTAGACAAGGTCTTTATCTGTCTTTCAGGCTAGAGTGCAGTGGCATGATCTTGGCTTACTGCAACCTCTGCCTCTTAGGTTCAAGGAGCTTCCCACCCCAGCCTCCCAAGAAGTTGGGACTACAGGCCTGCGCCACCACGCCCAGCTAATTTTTGCATGTTGTGTAGAGATAGGGTTTCACCATGTTGCCCAGTTGTTCTCGAATTCCTGGGCTCAAGCAGTCTGCCCACTCCAGCCTCCCAAAGTGCTGGGATTACAGGTGTGAGCCACCATGCCTGGTCTTTAGATTCTTTAAACAGATTTCAACACAGGAATATACAACTATATTAAAACACCAGCTTTCAAAGCTTGTCCGTATATTGCAGGGGTATGAACAGGATGTGTCCTAGTGATTATTTTTTCTACTTAGCCGTTAAATTAGAACCTGTGTTTTTGCATGCATTTTGGTGTTTTTCTAGCAATGAATTTCAAGTCTATCCAGATAGACCCACTACAAAAGGAAAAAAAAATTGCATAGGCTTGGAAAGTAATATTTTAAAGCCATTCAGATTTCAAAGATTGATAAAGACAAGTAAGCAAAAGATTATTACTTGAACAGAGTGGCTGGAAGACTGACGCATCAGCACAGTAAGGAAGCCATTAAATTGGCCAAAGAACAATCCTTAGAAACATTGTGGAAAACTTTAGGGGTCAAGTGCAAGCCACACAAAGTCAAAAAGAGAGACACTGGGGTCATGAGATCTATGATGTGCCCAGTGGTTGTGACGTGTAAAAAATAGAGATGGTACATGGCCAGGCACAGTAGTTCACGCCTGTAATCCCAGCACTTTGGGAGGCTGAGGCGGGTGGATCACCTGAGGCCAGGAGTTCAAGACCAGCCTGACCAACATGGTAAAACCTTGTCTCTACTAAAAGTACAAAAAATTAGCCAGGTGTGGTGGTGGGCGCCTGTAATTCCAGCTACTTGGGAGGCTGAGGCGGGAGAATCGCTTGAACCCAGGAGATGGAGGTTGCAGTGAGCCGAGATAGCACCATTGCACTCCAGCCTGGGCAACAAGAGTAAAACTCCGTCTCAAAAAAAAAAAAAAGAAAAGAAAATAGAGATGGTGCATTAGATAGAGGCAGCATTGAGTTCAACAAGGACTCAGAGTGAAACGGTAGAGACAACTGCAGTTGGGGAAAAGGCAAATCAGAGAGAGGCAGCTACAGAGCAGAGGCCTGTTGTTGATGGAGATGAGCATTCTTTGGCAGTGTCCGGAGGGGTGTGACAAGCAGAGGGGAGATAGAAGAGTACTGTTTAATGTGGGGCAAAGAAAGGCAGGTGTATAGGGATAGATAACTCTTGGTTTGAGTCTGAGTAATTTATGAGGCCTTTGGCAAGGAAGACCTTCTGAATATGACAGAAGGAGGTCAGTATTGCAAAAGATCAGTGTTTGGATGGAAGATATCTAGTTTGTGAGGATAGTTGTTATTTGACAGGAAATTGCAAGTTTGCTGTGTAGATTTGAAGATAGGTTGAAAATACAAAAAAAAAAAAAAAAAAAAAAGGTATTTACTCCTCCTTCCCCTGGACCACTCCTCCCCAGGACTTCAGAGACAGTAATGCATAGGAAGGGAAACAAAAATGAATTTCCTTTAGGCAAGAGAGCTTTGTAAGGCCGAGCTACTTGAGAGCCAAGGAGAAGCTGCTGCTTTGTGACAAAGCAGGGGTTGAAGTTGTAGTGGTTGCTGATATTCTGCTGAATGAGCTCTGAGGTGCATTCATTTTATAGGAGGGGTTGTTTCATTTTCTAGCTGGTCCATACTAAGATTTTTATTTTTGTCTACAGACTGTAGAGTAGATAAGAGGAACTCAGTAGAATTGACAGAATTGTCAGGCACAGTAACACAGCCTTGATTGTGTCTTTCGTTTGCCGTTTTCATCAACTCTTCTTGGGAACTTTCGTAGAACTGGCCCAGACAATGTGATTAGGATGGAAGAGTTCTTCTTTGAATGACTTGGCAGCAGTGCAGTGCGAAATCTATTATTATTTCTCTTAAAGTTTTTCTGCCAAAAAAGTACATTTCCATTTGTGTCAACAAGATGTGAATTAAAGAATAAAGAAAAATGCAGAAAAAATTACATGTGTTCTCAACTTAAACCAAAGGTGCAACATTTTAGAGTATCAGAGTGGTCATTGAGACTGTAAAGTTCAGTTGAATCTATCCCTGAGGGGTTGGGTTGAGATGGCAGCCTCTTTGAAAATTTGAACTAGAGACTTTCCAAACCAATTTTTGTTCAAACCTCCTCTACAAAGGTAAGCCTGGTCTATCCCCCCACAGTCAAAACCTGAAGAAGAGGCCTTTCCTCTCCATGGCCTTTACCTAATGTTTACATTACTGCTTACCCTGTGTTAACCCTGTAGCCTCTGCATCCCTTCTCAGGTAGTTTCTCATCTAGAAAAATCAGTAATGTGGGCCTTGAGGGCAGCAGCCATTCTGTTTTTACTCCCCTTAGAAGGTCAGGGTTCATGCTGGGACACACGGAGCCCTTGACATGGATGAGTCTGTATGAATTGAATGTGAAGAACCAACCTGGTCTGGTTTGTATTGTTTGTGTTGACTCAGCCTGCTCTAAACCCTATTACCCAATTTTTGACACAAGAGGTGGAAACACTCCCTCGGAATCCTGACTGCATTTGTTTCTGCCTCTAGCAAGGAGTTTCCCAATTATGTGGGAAGAGGAAGTCTCAAAACTTTATTCTTGGATATGCCTCTTTCATCCCTATTAACAAATGTATGTGCCACACTAGGTCATATAATTGTCAGGTTCAGAATCATAGGAGACTGATTTGATCCCTGACTTACTAACTTTGTGACTTTGGAGAAGTTAATTTCTCTAAGCCTATTTCCGTCATCTGTAGGATGATATTGCTGTCTGCCTCATAGTTATTTTAAGATTTCAAAGTATTCATATTAAATACTGTGGAGATGATAGTTACCTTATTTTTTGAATATTTTTCCTAGGTGTGTTTCATAGTTTTACTAATGGGTGTTCTTGTCATATCCTGAGACAAGGTAGGTCAGAGGACAACACGACTTTTCTGCAAAAGACCAGCTGGTAAATGTTTTCAGATTTTAACAGGCGATTTAGTTTCTATCACTACTCAACTCTGCTGTTGTGGCTCCAAAACAGCTGTAGACAACATGAAAATGAATGAGCCTGGCTGTGTTCCAACAAAACATTATTTATGGACCTTGAAATTTAAATTTCCTATCATTTTTGCCTGTTGTGAAATATTATTCTTCTTTTGGTTATTTTTCATCCATTAAAAAGTTTGAGATATATTTGAGCTCACAGGCTGTACAAAAGCAGTCAGGGGATACAGGTTGTCAATAATCACCCTAAAATAATTTGCTTGATTTTTCTTAGTAAGTATTGTTTATGGAGAAACAAAATGTATTCCTCGGGAAAATTTCAAGTGTCTCAAGTCACTGTAGAAAACCAAGTAGAAGGGATTGATGTTTTCAACAGATATTTGAAGAACTAAGCATACTTGTCTAGTATATGTTGATTTGGGGCTTGACCAGAGATACGTTGAAGAAGTGGGTAAAAGAGATGACCAGTTTTAATTACAGATTATTAACTTGGAGCTTTTTTTCTGGTTGTGAAACAGCAGTTATTCCTTCCTAAGTTGTCTATCATGATGCTTGGTGAAGGCGTCTACTGGTCTGTTGCCTTAGAGGTTACAGAGTTCTCTTCTGCACCATCCTTTTTCCTAGGACATCTATGAGAAGTTGGCTGAAGTTGATAGGAGATGTCCCATTTTATATAAGGGGAAGCAGCAGCCCAAAGAAATTCTGTGACTTGCCTAACATTAGACATTTCTAGCAGTATAGGTTGGGCATCCCTGATCTGAAAATCTGGAATCCCAAATGCTTCCAAATCTGAAACTTTGGGAGCACCAACGTGATGCCACAAGTAGAAAACTCTACACCTGATCTCATGTGAGGGGCTGCTGTCAAAACTTTGTTTCATACACAAAATTATTAGAAATATTGTATGCCGTGACCCTAAGGCTATGGATATGAGGTGTATGTGAAGCATAAATGAATTTTGTGTTTAGACTTGGGTCCCATCCCCAAGATATCTCATTATGTATATGCAAATATTCCAAAATCTGACAAAATTTGAAATCCAAAAGACTTCTGGTCTCAAGCATTTTGAATAAGGGATATTCAACCTGGACATCCAAGGCCTGGAAACCCAATGCCTGGCCCAGGACTCGATTATCTTGCCACCCTGTTTTGCATTATCACACAGATTATCAGGTTAGTGATAGTACCTAGCTTTCATAAATGCCACAGTTTATAAAGCTCTCTTTCATATGCTATTATGTTTAACCCTCAGAATACCCTATGAAGTAAGAGGGGCAAGTTTTACTATCTGCCTTTGGTAGAGGAGGCAGCTGACAACCTGATATATTTTGATGTACCTTGGGTCACATACCGATTAAGTGCTAGGAGCAAGTCTGGGAGCTAGGTTTTCTAACTCCTTTTATTACACTGTGCTGCCTTATTATACTACATGGCAGTTGATGCCATTAATA
This sequence comes from Gorilla gorilla gorilla, assembly GCF_029281585.2. Taxonomy (NCBI): domain Eukaryota; kingdom Metazoa; phylum Chordata; class Mammalia; order Primates; family Hominidae; genus Gorilla; species Gorilla gorilla. The sequence goes on from NC_073230.2 coordinate 49,006,797, forward strand.
CCCAAACATTAAAAAATAAATTGAAAAAGAAATAACATCCTGCCGTGGTTCCAGCCCTTGGCAGTGATTTTTAAGTGGAGGTTTGTGTTATGAGAATTTTTGCTTTCAAAATGCTGCATGCACCTCCTGTAAAAGGTTGAATGAAATGATTTTAGTTTTGGTAAGTGGCCCATGCGCGTTTATTATTTATTTATTTAGGTCTTTTTTGCTCCAGCTCCTTTGGCTAAATGAAGCACTGCTGTATTTTTATTGCATACCCCATCATTAAAAGAAATTGAAAAGACCCTTGTTAGTTTTAATATCGCATGGATGGAAATATATCTGGCACATTTAGGAACAGTTACAATTCCTAATAGTGCATTTTAAGAAGTAGTCTGGTTTTGTTCTTGATTAAAAAAAGAGAAAACTTTCTTAAATTTGCTATAATTCGATAATCATCTTTAGTTGGGAAGGGAGAATGTCTCTGTGTTGTATGATTCTGACTTTATTGACTCATTTAGCATTCCTTTCCAGCCAGTGGGAAGGGATTATACTCTTGGGCAGCATGAAGGGCCTTTCATTTGTTGGTAAATAATCCAAGCAAAGCTGCTTCCAAGTGCAAGTCTTTTTTTCCTTTTTCTGTAAACCATATGCTTCTTTAACTTTTGGACATATGCCCCTTTCAATAAACTATGTGCGGCTCTAACTGTTGGAGCTGTTGTTAAGTTAAGCACAAGCCAAATACTTAGGCTGTTTCTTGCATCTAAGTGTTCATCACAGTCCCCCTGAAGACAGTGTTATTTTTATTTTTATTTTTTATTTTTTTTGCAAAATAGCTATTCAGAACCTGGAAACCCTATAGAAATGGGGAGGTGTGGGGAGAAATAGGGTGACAAGAAGATAATTTAGCCACAGCATGAGAGGTGTCATTTACACTGCAAGATACTAAATGTGCCCAAGGCCTGAGCTTGACAGAAATAACAACAGCAACAACAGAAGTAGAACAAGAAATTCAAAGAAGTTTCTGAACCATATTTCATTCATGACTCTGGCTTAAAGCTTACAATTAAGTTCATTTGATTAAAGTCTGTAGTATTCTTCCTGATGGCCTTTAGAGGAAGAGGCAGAATAATTTTAACAATGAAAATAGTCTTCGGCTGGGCGCGGTGGCTCACATCACGCCTGTAATTCCACACTTTGGGAGGCCGAGGCGGGTGGATCACCTGAGGTCAGGAGTTCAAGACCAGCCTGGCCAACATTGTGAAATCCTGTCTCTACTAAAAATACAAAAATTAGCTGGGTGTAGTGCTTGGCTCTCTCTCTCATGCTACTCAGGAGGTTGAGGCAGGAGAATGGCTTGAACCTGGGAGGCAGAGGTTGTAGTGAGCCAAGATTGTGCCTTTGACCTCCAGCCTGGGCAACAAGAGCGAAAGTCCATCCCCCCACAAAAAAAAATAGTCTTCACATATACAGATAGAACAGTGGCAAGCAAATGAATGCTCTCAAAAACTCCTCACAGAAGACACATTTTAGGGGTTAATAGTGATTTATAATACAAAGGAAAGTCATGCCAAGCTGGGCACTTACCTGAAGGGTGACTTTAAGGCAGTCGCTTAATCTTTGTTAAACCTCAGGACGTTTAGCGGAATAAACTGGTTGATGATACTGCATCCTGGACAGGTCTGTGAAGATTCAGTGGGATTAACGCATATGGAGCACATAGCACTGGCCTGGCGTTTAGTAAGTGCTCAATAAATGTGAGGCGCAGAGTATAGTCTAGTGTTGTTAACGCATTTCCCATTTATGCCTTTCCAGAGTGGGCTGGTAAAAGCTGAGTTAACAAGTTTTCAGGGAGGGACCTTAGGGTATTTTTGGCATTTTGGGGAGGTGTTTGCATATGCATAGGAGATAATTAAAATGATATAATTTTACATAGGCTAATTTATCAAAATGATATAAATTTACATAGGCTAATTTTACGTAAAATGACATAATTTTACATAGGCTAATTTATCAAAATCTTTTAAAGTCCTATGCCAGCGGGAGGTGTTATTAATATGTGCACACCTAGCCTCCTGTATCTTAGCTATGTTCTATTGTTTCAAGGGGTGGAATAAATAGTTTAAAGCAAGGCTTCAACAGATAAACTTGTGGGATAATTTTTCAATTTGTATGTACTTAATTTGAACTTCTTTAGATAATTATAGTAAAGGTCATACATAGAATTAAAAATAAAAGACAAACAAATCAGCTTTTTCTGTACTCTAAAATGATTGAGAAATATAAGTTAAAAATCCATACAAATATTTTTATGCTAATTGGTGCATTTCCTTGACATTTTTCTTTTTGTTTAGAAATTTTGTATAGAAATAATTATATATTTCTCTTCCTCCCACCTTCCTTTCGTCCAAAAATTCGAATCCTTAAACAATTTAGAGACATGGCAGCCTGGTGGCTAAGTGAGTGAGCTCCTGGGGCTGTGGCGTGAGGAAGGAGAGCAGCTAGCGTCATGTCTGTGGCCATGAAGGTGTGCTTTGTGAGAGGTGACGTTTTGTGGCCTTTCTGTCCTCCCTCATAGGCAGTACCTGAGCCATTATCTGAGATTTTATAAAGTTACAGACTTTTGTGGCTAACTCACTAGAAGCAGGCTGCTTAGATACAATTATGAAGAATCAAAAGGTGGTATTTTCATTTGGGTTTCTCAAATGCACATTTCATAGCTGAGGTCAGTGGGCCATAGCTAGAGGGGGTTTCTATTGCAGAAACCTGACCCAGGCAGCACCTGGCCTTTGCCCAGAGGGTGATTGAGTGTAGGTGAGCCTTGCTGTCTGTCCCTCATGGGGGTCATGTGGCCTCTAGCTCCTTTTGGTACAATAATGGTATTATCGTGATATTTAAATGCACTCTCCAGGAGCGCCTGATTCCTGCAAGGGCATAAGCATGGTCTCTAAAATGTTATTAAAAATATAATACCACCATATGCTCAGGTTTTCTCATTCCGTGATCTTCTAAAAACAAAAACATGCAACATAAACACACCAGATGCAACCCATTAAGTTTGTGTTCACTTCTGCAGTTTGGAAAAATGTTAGAAAGGTTAGGAAATAGAACTTTGCTGGTGATGGGAGGAGGGTGTGGACCTGGGAACCAGCATCTGAAAGCACTGCCAAAGGAAGAAGCTGCTGCACACAGAGGTTTATTCCTTCGTGCCTTTAAAGGAAAACCAAGCTGTAAGTCCTCTGGCCACACAGGGGCTGGGCTAGATCTCCAGAGTGATAGGATCATTCCCATCGGAGGATGCAGCCAGGTGGCAGCAACCTGGACACACTGGCCTTCTGAACAGGCCTGTCATTGTTTCTGCTTAACTGTTGGCCGTGGATCTCGTTATGGAATCTTAACTGCTCAGGTCTGTATGTGCAAAGTAAGAAAGAGAGACTCTTCATTCTTTGCTTGTCAAAGACTAAAACTGAATTCTCAAAGAAATCTCGAATACCTAAATGCTCATGAGACTGTGACTCACAGAGAGAGATAGTCATAAATGTGCTACCAAGCAGAAGGCAAAATTTTTGACCCTCCTGGGAATTTATTGTACTGCCTTTGATGCCACTAATTAACTCACTCTGTGTAAGCAGCGACTGGCAACTAATAGCAGACTAATAGAGGAAGCTCCATGACATTGTTTTAGAATTCTTAATTCAAGAAAGAGTCTTGGCAAGTGCTTGAAAAATAAGGTAGATCTCCTCCTCCCTTTTAAAGGCGAACCCGCTGGGGCCCTCAAGGGTACTGTTTTGTTTATATTTTCCTGTTCCCAAGTGCATGCTGGATTTGGCAAGTCTTTCTGTAGGGAGCTTTGAAAGATGGTTAGTACCCTTGGGTTTGTGCTTGCACTTAAGTGCCTGTTCAGGGCAGTGTTCAACCAGGTCACAGCAATCTTCGCTGACCTCGTCATCAATGTTCAGAAGCATCCTCCCAGGGGTAGAGATGGGGCTGCAGACCTCTTATTTGTGAGGGTTCAGGGGCACAGGAAAATGTATGGAAACCCTATGGGCTACAGGGCATGCTTGCTGAAGCTTCAGACAAGCTGATAGTGTTATCTGCTCATCATTGTCATTATCTTTTTAAAAAAAAAATACAGGAGACAGCTTGCTCTGCATGCCATCAAAGCTTTCTGCTGCAGTGAGGGGAACAGCCGTTTCAGGTTTTACATTTTCGTTTATCTGAATTCTCATCTTGCTCTCTCTGCCCACTCCCTTCTATCCCAGGGACCTCTTTTGAAGTTGAATGGAGCTCTGTAAACTGAGCAGTTGGGGAGTGAGGTGAGAATTTTGCCTTGGTTTGAGCTCTAACCTGCTGCTCTTTGGAGCAAATGGTTTCCAGTGGAAGTCATTGGGATATTGGTCAGTCTAGATTATGTTTTATACTTTGGTAAAAAGAACAGTAGAAATATGAAAACAATTAAGCTACTCTATGGCTCTGATGGAGAGCATTTTCTTTTTCTTTTTCTTTTTTTTTTTTTTTTTGAAGACTGAGTTTCACTCTTGTTGTCCAGGCTGGAGTGCAATGGCGTGATCTTGGCTCACTGCAACCTCCGCCTCCTGGGTTCAAGCGATTCTCCTTCCTCAGACTCCTGAGTAGCTGGGATTACAGGCATGCGCCACCACGCCCGGCTAATTTTGTATTTTTAGTAGAGATAGGGTTTCTCCATGTTGGTCAGGCTGGTCTTGAACTCCTGACTTCGGGTTATCCGCCCACCTCGGCCTCCCAAAGTGCTGGGATTACAGGTGTGATCCACCACACTTGGCCTGATGGAGAGCATTTTCTACTTTCTCTCCTTTCACCCTGGGACCTCCTGGTTGGTGAAAGTAGGAAGAGAGAGCAATCCCATAATCTTTGAGGGAGAGTTGTCACTTGAATTTCCCCAAGGCTTCAAATTCTGCTGCAGCCCTCTCATGTTGCAGGCCTGGCAGTGCAGTTTAAAGGTTGCAGACGAAGCTGAGTGCTTTCTCCTGATCCATCTGGGCCCCTCCCTCTGTCATCCGTCATTGTCAATGGGAGATGTATGTGTAGCTGCACAAGGGCAAAGTCTGACCCCGAGGGTATTGGAAATGTTCTTAGAGTAGGCATTGTTTGCTCACGCCCTTTGGAAGCCAAGCTCTAGACATTCTAGGGAGCAGCCCCTGGCTTTGGCAGAACTGCAATCTAGATGGAAAGAGGAAATATTCTGCTTTTTAAAACTACAGGAACTTTATTCCCTCTTCCTAGTGTAATTCTGCAATGCTTTTGAATATACTTAGCCTCTTCTCTTTTTCATTTCTGATCTCTCTTTGGTCAGTCTTGGGGAGAATTCTGAAACAGGGAGCGAGGACTTGGATTCCATTGGTTTTTATTCAAAGAGCATCAACATGTAAATAACCAAAGAAATAAAAGCTGATAAGATGCAACACATGAATAATAGGAAAAAAATGAAATAATGCTCTTTGCAAACACAGCGAAGCAATTTCCTGGGAGGAAAGGAGAGATGATGATGCTCTGTGTCTTGTTCAGGACAGGAGGGTGGGGCCCCAAGCTTCTGGAGACACATTAAAAATGCCTGGAACACACAAAGCCCCTGGCCGAGTCCTGGAGTGCGGTGGAGAGGGTGTGCAGCGCTGAGTGGGGCCTGTGTGTATCTTTGCGCTTGGAAGGGGAGGATTGCACCTGTGTGGGTCCTCCACGTGGGTCCAGTGTCTCCCCATAGATTTGTCATTTGGGCTTCTGTCGGTGTTTCCCAGGAGTGGATTTATGTTGTCAAAAACTTAATGGGAGAGTGTCTCAGTTTTGAAATTTTCTGTGCATAGCAATGCCATTCCTTTTCTTTTTTTTTTTTCTTTTTACTGGTGGTAGTAGTGGATGTTGGGGCACATATCCAGGTATCATTCCAAAAGCCTACCCAGGAACAGAGCTCTTGTCGTGTTAACAGGGGACAGGGATGTGTGGATTCAGTAAAGCATACTGGGAATTTTCTTTGCATCACTTACTCACCTGGGACATGACGGCTAGTTTCTGAACTGGGCCTAATACCTTGTCCTACCGCCATCATTGGGTTGCTGTGAGGATCACATGAGATGATGTAAATAATGATGGGAAAGGGTTATTTCTTTTCTTAAGGATGGGGAAGATGTTTGCTTGTGAGGGGTCCAGATTAGTCAACAACATATTTATGGAGCTTCAGTCCTGTATTTTAATTCATTTGAACATGACTTTATTATATCATTCAATATAGAAGTTCCAAGGTTTCACAAACTCAGACCTTAAATATGGAAATAGTATTTTCTTGTTAGAATCTCATTTGGCTAGAAATCTGAGTATCCTCCGGTCTTTCCCCCCACCCCCCCTTAACATTTTGTTGCCTCCTCCCTGCCCGCCCCATCCTCCCTTCATTTTGGCTGGCTGCAACCTGAGTGCCACTTTTCTGGGAAAGCCTGATATTCTGACTTCAGTTTTGTAATTTAATGATGGAGAGTTTCCTTAGTAAACCAAATTTAGAGTCCTAGAATGCTTATCTTATATCCAGACCTTGAACATAAAAGGCATTTTATACCCGCAATTGTTCATTTAATGAGCAATTGCAGAGTGCAGGCCGGTTAAGGGATTGAGCTATATGCACTATTATTGCAAGAAGTATTCCGAAATACCAGAAATAGGACGTAAGCTCTGATCAGGGAGACTGCGAGCACAATTACCTTCTTTTCAAATCCTTCTGTGACACTGCGGGAGGAAAAAGGACTTTGAAACTTGAAAGGAAAGAGCTTGCTTTCAACCTCAAAAGCTAGGAGGAAAGGGCTCTGAAATTTGCTCAGAATTCCCAATTCACCATTAGCCTGTTTCTTCCTTTAGCCTCAAGGCATTCTCCGCTTTTTGAAAAGATGTTAAGAAATTCAGTCACAATAGAGAGCCTAGTTTTGAACATGTTTCACTCGGTCCATTGAGGTCTAGGCTCCAGCCTTTGTGTGGGGTGAATTGAGCTGAGCGGCTAGCTGGTTGGAGAGAGGTGAATGAGGAGTCGCTGTGCACTCGCAAATTCTGGCAAAGAAAAAAGCTCACCCCTTCCTTTATTTTACAATATGCATTCCTGTACAATCCTGCTAGTGGCAATATGTGGAGCGGAGCCTGTTCTTAAGTCAATACAGAGTACTTGGTTTATAGCAACTCTTGTTAAGTTTGTCTTGTAATTGAAGCTGCTGTTGACCTTGCTTGGGGACCATTTGTAAAACCGTTTATTTAGCATAAACTGAAATAATAAACCCTCCTTCTCTCAGGCTGATTGTGATAGGGTGACATTAGTTTGATTTAATGATTAGCCGCCTGACCCTTCTGCTGGAGAGAGAGGCTTGAATAGGGAGAGTTCACTCGGAAGCACTCAGAAAGAATACTAATGAGCTTGTTAAATTTAGCATGGCTCCAACCACTTTTAATTCCTCTAATGGGAGCAGCATTGCCTGGGAGAGGGAGAGGGAGAGGGAGAGGGAGGCAGAGAGACACCGAGAATGTTCCTAGAGGGTCTGCGCAGCTAGAGAGAGCTCACCAAGAGAAGTTGGCGCAAAGTAGCTAGCCAGAGCCTGGGGACTGTGTTGTAAGTATTGTCTGTTCTCTTATACTCCGCATCTTCTAGGTCTTGGGACAAGAGAGGAGTAGTGGGTATTAAAATGGGTTTTAAGGGAAAATCGATGTTAAGTGGGAAAAGGGGGTGAACACATGTACTGTGAGCTCCTAATCAGCTAATTTTTTTAGGTGACAGGAGGTGTCCTTAGTTAGTGATGCCTGGCAGAGTTTTGTTTTTATCTTGAAGGAATCACCTGAAACTTTTCTTTCAAGTCATGGACAGAAAAAAAACATAACAAAACAAAACAAAAAAACTCGAAACCTCTTCCCTCGGTTACCATGAGAAATTGGATAGATGTCTGTCTGCAAGCGCCCACAAGTGCGTGTTCGAGTCCTGCTTCATGCAGCAACGTGATTACCTTCTCCAGACTTTTATTGCAAACATCCTAAGCACTGCTTGCAAGGACCCCACTTTTTTTTTTTTCTGAGTTTCTAGCACCAAGAGTATCTGACTTGATGTCACTTGCTTTTGGATGAGTTTGGAAATTCTGGGACAGTTTCTAAAACGTGATGCTTTGGGCAGCTCTCTGGGGGCAGGGATTTGTTAACTTCCACTTGAGCATAGATATGAAAAAAGAAGGAGGTACAAAGTGGGATTATGATGACAGTATTTAAAGTCATTTTTTCCTGAAAGATTTCAGTGAATTGCATGTTTCGGTTTGACCCCCGAGCTTGCAGCTGTTAAACATAGAGAAGCGGGAACAGTTGCCTTGTGTTTGGCTGTTAAAAGTCCATTGGCAGATGCTCTTGGAGCAGTGGGCTGTTTGCTTACATTTTTGCAGCAGACTTCTGCCTGTTGCCATGGTGGACAGTGTGTTTCTGTCAATAATTTGGCCTGGCGTAGCCTGTCTGCACTGACTCTCAAACTTTATTGAACAACTCGGCTCAACTGAACAAGATTAGACAGCTTTCGTCTTTTGGCTTGCTGAAGTGGTTGCTAAATTTATAAGAGCAGGCAGGAATATTGCTTGGAAAGTGTCCCTTTCACTGTATACAGAGTGCTTTCAAGCCTCGTAGCTGTTTGTATTGTGGAGTGTGTATACTATCAGGTTTTCATATGAATGCCCGTCAAAAGCAACTTGGTACAGGAGGTAAACTTCATGAAGTATTTGTCTGCTGGAGTCTTCCTTTTGGGGCGGGGAGGTGTGGTTGGGTAAAATTAGGGTAGCACTGACTATTGTAAAAGCAAGTTTCCTGATGGAAGTTTTCACGTAAAAAAAATTCCTGCCTGCATTTAACTTTACTAAGGGAATAGTAATTTTAATTTAATTTTTTCCGTATTAAAAATGTGCACTTCGGTTACTTCTTGTTATAACCTTAATATTTACTTTTGTTGGGTGAACTCTCATTAAGAAAATCATTGAGCTAAAAGGTACCCTCATTTCCACTCACCCTCACCACTCTGCCGCCCCGATTACCCTTCTGAGTTTATTCTCTCAAGAGGTTGGGGGAATGGTGGGAAGAGTCTCTGGCCAGACCATAACCCATTCATTATTCAGTTATTTGTGAGGTTGGATTCAAATGCTCATCATAAACATGTAGTTTTTAAGACAGGGTTTATTATAGGGATGCCGTTTTAAGAGAAGAAAAGTTAATTTATTCTAGGACAATTAAGTCAAGGAAATCCTGTTTTAAACCTGGAACAGGTTAGCCGAGTTTGGTTATTCATCTTTCCCAGAGAATGCTAATTATGTGTCAGAGCCCCCCTGAGGAAGGATTTTCTGGCCTCCAAATGAAGGTCCCTTTCTACAGAATTTGCACGTCAGTGCTAGAAGTTCATTTCAGATTTAAGTTTGAAATAAAGGCTTTATACAGAGCACAAATTAGTGGAAAATATGACTTGGGCCATTTGTAGGTTATAGGAATTTTTATAAAACTGACATAAGTTTTAGTGTTTTTGACACCCTTTTGCTTTTACGTAACTGCAAAATTCTTATTCTATAGACTGTGAATTTTCTGCTAATGAAGTACAAGGGTGACCTACTGCCTAAAAATATTAGTTAGAGGGGAAAATTAAAATGTATTTTATCTTTTGTAGTTTGTTTTAAAATTACAAGGAGCATGGTATGAATTGCTTTCATAGAGATCAATGTAAACATGTGGGATTACAGGATTTTTTTTGTTTTTGTTTTTACTTGATAGATTAAACATATAATTTACCCCTTAATTATAAAGTTTGGGATGAGGATCTGCACAAAACAATATTAAAATAATATTTCACAGTTACCTTGTAGTAGTCAGCAAATTCTCTGTAAAGACCAAAATATACCTCATTGTCTTTTCTGTTCTGCAAGTCATTTGCTAAGGTAAGGAATATATTGCTTAGTTTTCAAGTCCTACACATAGGCAGAAAGACTAAACTTGCTGCTGGCTTTAGGTAGTTCAAGTCCTGAGTCAACATAAATAGTATTTGTTATTTTCGGTTTGTATTTTTATGCAAGTCTGTGTTTACAGTTCTACTTTCTTCTGAATTTGAACAAAGTTATGAAACTGCTAAAGCATTATTCTTCTGTTTATTGGGGGAGCCCTTAGTTAATCATATCTGCTTTATGGATTATTTTGAAGATAAATTTGTATATGAGAATAAGATGTGCTCAAGATCTATTTATCTAAAATGCACAACAATATTATTATTTATACTCAAATACAGTTTTTTTTTTAAGATAGGAATAGGAAACGGTTTTTACATTAGATGTCTAAGTGGTACCTGGACAGCAGCTTTCTTTCCATCAGCACTTATCTGCCAGAGCACAGTCTGTTGATTAAATGTGGAACTTGTTTAGGAGCATGTAGTTTAGAGTTCATGTATGATTCAAAGAGATGAATTGGTCCACTTGTTGTGGGTTCACATAGGCAGTGTGATTTAATTTTATGCATGGGTTCTTTGATCTACTATTATGGAAAGGTCATCCAATCACATTTGCAGAGAACCATAGTGGAGAAATGGAAAGTTCTTACTGATCGAAGGGAACTGAAGTATTAGGAAACTGGAATACCTGCTGTATATGGAATTTCTTCAAGCTGTTGCTTACATGTTTGAAGAAATGTATGGACCCATCAGAGCATGGACACATATCAACATCCCCCACACCTTCCTTCCTCACCCTCAGAGCCATCTCACACCTGGACTTTCAGTCTCACTCTGTGTTCCTCTTAGGTCTCAGCTTTGTTGTATGGACAGAAGCAGGAAGTATCTCACGAGAGGCTCTGTAGGTTTTCATGATTGGCACCTTTATCCCTTTTCACCAATGAGTTTTCTGTTCCATTTTTGGCTCTGTCAAATCTCTTGCTGGGTTACAAATCTGACTTAAAACAACAAAACAGCATAAACTTTTGGATAGCTTCCTAATAGGTCATTCTCTAGGAGCAAAGGCCCTACATCCCCTGGAGCAACCAGAGCCTCAGTGGGTAGCTGGAAGGACTTTGTGTCACCCTGGAGGCCCCGTGTCCCCAGGCAGGCAAAGGGAAGCTGGACATGCACAGTCTTAGATTGGCAAAGGTTTCAGTTCCACGTGGGACCTGCAAGATGTTGGCCAGCCCATGAGCAGAAACCTCATGGGCAGACCCAGCTAGAAGCTGGTGATGCCAATTTGCCGACCCCTACATCTCAGTTTAATAGGCTCATTTCCTGCTCCCCTTCATCCTTCCCTGTGTATTTGTGTACTTTGAACCCTCATTCATAAACAATTTTGTCTGCAAAGATCCCATCCCAGCCCTGTAGCTTTCAAAGTTGCCGTGAATGAGAAAGATACTTCTTTTCCGGGAGAGGGATATCGAGAATGAGACCTAATTGATCATGGTTTTTTAATTGCTCTTTAAAGTAGTTTACAGAGTCTTTCATTTTTCTTATTTCTTTAGAGGATGAAAGTCCTGGACAGACTTATCACAGAGAGAGAAGAAACGCAATCACTATGCAGCCACAGAATGTCCAGGGGCTCAGCAAAGTCAGTGAGGAACCTTCAACATCGAGTGACGAGAGGGCCTCATTGATCAAGAAAGAGATCCATGGGTCCCTGCCACACGTGGCGGAGCCCTCTGTGCCGTACCGTGGGACGGTGTTTGCCATGGACCCCAGGAATGGTTACATGGAGCCCCACTACCGTAAGTGCTCATGCCAGTCGGCACTTGTTCAGGAGCTATGGGGAGGGCTGTGTGTGTGTGTGTGTGTGTGTGTGTGTGTGTGTGCGCGCGCTTTATGAAGTTTTGGCTTGTATAATTTATTAAAAGGTGTAATTTTCTTTCCACTTTCCTTCTTACTTTCCCTACTTCTTTCCCATTCTTTTTAGAGAGAGATGTTTTCTTATGTCTCTAAGCAACATCAGTCTTCAGTGGGGCGGCCTTCAGGAGAGTGGTCCATTTGTGACTAATCCACATGAGACTTTTGTTGAGAAGTAGAACTAGAGTTACTCCATCCAAACAGATGCTGCAGGAGAAAAATTTGTTGTTATGAAGTTATGAAAGCAGGCTGCATTAAGAGAAGTGCTCAACAGCCGCAATTCCCATTTTTAATGATTTTTTAATTTAATGATTTTGCCTATTTCCATTTTTGATGGTTTGTAAAAACAAACCTCTTTTAACAAATCTGTGCTGAATTCCTTAATATGGAAGATTTTCCTTTGTGCTGTATTTTCCTCTCTAACCAGCGTGCCAGACACATCAGAAGCTCCTTTCTCAGCACTAATCACGTTTAAGAAATTAACTAGGACTCTGAACTCATATATGGGATGGTTTTCTCCAAAGGCAGAATATAAAGAAAAATGTTTAAGCGTTGAGTTTATTTCTGACCTGTTTCTAGTTAAAAAAAATACAATTTGGTTGTGGAGTAATGAAGTTCATATTGAGGTGCCAAAGCTTGCAGCTCTTGATTACAGATTTATCACCTTGCCAGGATTCAGACTTGCCATTTAACCTTCCCGGCTCCAATTCCAGATGATCCATTGAGCTCCAGTGAGGGAGACTGGTTTGTGTTTCCCCTTTTCCACATCATTCAGAAATTTTAGTGTTTTAAGGCAAAAGGTCATTAGCCAGATGACTGATTAGTGAGGACAGCTGATTAGTGCATTTTTTTTGCTCAAGAAAGTGCCCAGGATAAAAGCTAATTTCATCCCTTCATTAGTTGGCTTGCAGCAAAGGGGAATGCTCACTCCTCAGATCAAAGGGCCTCGCATAACCTTAAGTCTCAGCAACCGCTACCCCGCACCACCTCCCCCCCAACCAGATTATATTGTTGGAAAAGATGGAAGCCACATTATTTTTTTTAAGTGGAGAGAGCATTTTTTAAAAAGTGGTCAGAAGCATGGAGGGTAGTTTTCTGGATTCTTCTAAGCTTTTGAAAAAGGTTACAACTTCTCTGTTTCAAAAGTGCTTGTCCGTCTTATTTCTGCAGATACAGAAATAAGGAGGAAGGCTATTGGGCTTGTTCCTTCCTTCATTCAGGGTTTACTTAGTTTTATTTTATTCATCTTTCCTTTTAGTAATGAAGGTTTAAAATAGCCTTGGTAGGCTTTTTCTCTGAGCACATTCCTAAGTTTTCTGCATTGTATTTTTATTTGTGAGTCTCTTTTAAACATCATCCATGCAGAAAATGTGAGGGACTCCTACATGCTTTCTACCTATATTTGTAGACCCCAGTAGTAGACTTACTTTTTAAGAAAAATTCAGGCTAGACTCTTAGCCAAAGCTCCCTGCATTGTTTTTGTTCTTATGTGTGAACACAAACTTTTCCCATCTCATATTTATGTTTTGTTGTCTTTTCAAGATGCCCACTAATTAGTGAGGTATTTAATTAGTCAGGACAGCTGAAGAGTACTTCTTTTTTGGCTGACGGTAGTGAGCAGATAACCGTTAACTTTCTCTCTGTGCCATTCAACTTGCAGCTTGTTCTTGGTTCGTTTGTTTTAACGGTTTCCCCCATTGAATCTTCCTGTCCTCTGAGGGGCTGGGAGCTCTCTACACCTGGGACCCTTGTCTTCCTTCAGCGGTGCAAGTGGGGCCCATCTCCTGGACCTCCAATGTCCCATTAACTAATGATGGGCACGGGAGAGCTCTTAGGGGGATCTGAATTCATTCATCATCACTCTGTTTTGAGGTTACAGCATTCATAGTGGATTATTCGTTACATTTTCCCACAATATTGTCCAAATCAGTGTTAAAATTATGTGATAACTTATACACTGTATAAGTTCTCTGTAACCAAATGGCAAATACAATTTTGACCTACCATCCCAATGTACTCCCTAAATTGGTTATAAATTACATTATTATATAGATAATATGGATGGGAAGTCCTAATGACTGCACAGATCGGCTCAACACTCGGGAATTTGGGTTCAAGGTCCAGCTTTGTCACTTGCTAGCTGTGTGACCTTGACAAGTGTGCTGATCCCTCTAGGAATCCTTTCCTCACTGTGGGATAGGGTGATAATATGACTGCCTGCTCCATGGTGTTCTTGTGGAAATTGAGACAATGCAAATAAAGTATTAACTAAAATCTCTGGCACATGGTAAGTGCCTCAAAAGTATTAAGGTAGTTCTTCTCTGCTTTCCCTTCCTCCTTCTCCTCCTCTTTTTTTTCCTTCTCTTCTACATCATCATCCTCATCATCATCATCATCATCAATATGTGATAAGTTGACTCTCTAAGTCATGTTTGTGAGGGTTGCACTTGTATTTGATTCAGTGTAGACTGTTTTTTTTTTTTCTTTCTTTCTTGCCAGACCTGGTCACCTGCTTGCCTGAGACCAGTTTCTTCTATAACACAGATTAAGAATTGAGCAAACTGCAAACCTGTAACTGTGGTGTGGTTAGAGCTGTGCACTGTGGCCTTCTGAACATAATCTTTTCTCAGTCAACCTCAGTAGATCGACTATAACTTTTTTCTGTTTTGTAAGTGAAGAAATTGTAAAGATTTTAAATGAGTTTGAGAAGTGTTAACATTTTAAATTCTTAGCAGAAAGTGTTTTATGTAACAAATGCAAACTTTAATACATGCAGGAACATAAAAGATATAGTATTATTTATTCATATTGAATATTTAAAGACATCCTAAACTAAGCCTCAGCGTCACATGGGATATGACTTTACTTTTTCTTTAGAACTCTGTTGGATTACTTAATCTCCTACCAGTATCACAAATATTTTTTGAGATACTTTATAATAAAATCTATCTGCTCACATGGATTTAATTATCCAGGCAAAGCTAATGATTGATGTGAACTGAAGGTGATAAATTTTCCATGAATTTTTTAGTGTATGAAGAAATACCCTCTTTTTAAAATGGGACATACAGTTTTGGTCACATTTGTTTATCTTGTGGGCATAGCTTGTCTCAGTCGTGGGCCCTGTCAACAATACAAGCGCATTGCAGACCTTCAGTAGCTCAAGTTCAGAAACATCTTTTTAGGCCATTCCCCTTGCCCTTGAGTTATTTGCTAGCTCTGCTGAGCCAGTCAAAAGAAAAGACTCCTCTAATCCAGTGGGCTTGCCATGTGAACACTCAACAGCAATTCCTTCATTTCTCTGTGGTTGGAAATTGTAGACTTTCCAAGATGCCTAATTTGTGTTTCTATATATATGAACTTTGTATTTCTAAAGTGTGGGCAGGCTTCCTGTAAGACCGGAAAAGGGAAAACCATTTTTGTGTTTTTTTTTCCCCCTTCAGAAGGACATCTGTAAAATTTTTATTGCACAAGATTTTATTATATTTGGGTATGCAATGTTGCATCTTCAGAAATTGTAGTTAGGCAAAAATCAAAGTATTTTAGGTTTTGTGGCTTAAAAAAAAAAGAAAAAAGAAAACTCAGGGACAGCGGGCACTTCAAACATTCACAGCATATGTTTAGAATAAAATCTCCCCCGGGGGATACGGGGTATTCTCTCATGAAGGGTTGCAGTGGACGGGCTGTATATCAAGGCGCAAAAGTAGACGTTTTAGATGCATGACTCAGACATGGCATGGTGTTGACAGGCTTTCGGCTACAGGATCACTGGCGCTTTATAATTTGGGGGAGCGTGGTAGGGGTTAGATGGGAGGACCTGATCTTCTTGTATCAGAGTCAGGGTAAGAAGCCCCAGGTAAGAAGCCCAAAGATTCCTCAGCAATTTTCTTCTGCCCATGCTCTGTCTGTAGCCAGGTATTTCTAACCGCCATCTCTGCCTGCTTTCATTGACTGCCATGCATTTATATCTTCTATAAACTTTCAAAGGCAGGTGACATAATAGTTAAAGCATTCCTGTACCCTGGCCGACACTTAAGTTTTATTCACTTCCCTTTTACAGAAAACATATGTTGCATTGTCTTCTGTCTTACTGTCAAGAGTCTAGTTTTTAAACTCTTCCTGCAGGGATCTTTGTGCAAAGTTTCTCGGATTCACTAGTCATGTCATATTATAGGGTCTCTGCTGGTTTTGGTAAAGGGGGCAGAAAGACGCCTCCTTTTTAAAAAATTTCAGGTCTCCTTTACAGTTTTATAGTTGTGTGAAGGCTGCTTTTCTTCTGCCCCCAACTGCTCCTAAGCAGTAGTTCTTCATGGAAAATATGATTCATTCTTCCGTGCAAATGCTTTGATTGAAAACATACCACTGATATTCTTCCTATGTTCCCCAGCTCAGATGACAGAACTATTGGTTGCTAATTAGCAAAACCTGAGGAATTAGCTTAAAGAAAAAACCCTGAATTTTTAATTGGCTTGCATTTATTTTCTGTGGAAGGCTGTTGTGCTAAGCCCGCTTGCATTCTTGTGTGCTAAAAAACTGCATAGATTTTTTTTCTACCTGTCTGTCTTTATATTAGGTGACTTTCCACATCCCTTTAGAAATACATCTTCTGAGTGAATGGAAGAGAGGATGTATATTTTACATATTTAATAGGTACACCTGCTCATACTTCTCTCTCTTACTATCCAAGTGTCATCTTGAGACTGTGAGAGACAAAAATGCCTAAGAGGCATAAATGAACAGTTTTGTCTTGACCAAACTGCAAAGGCAGTGACAGTTCCCTGAGCTCTTAGTTCTCTTCTCATCCAGACTGTCTTTTACGTCTTTGGAGAACAGTTGATGAGCCAATCAGAAATGCTTTGTTTTTTTCCGCCCTTTGAAAATTAGATTGTTTAACCAGAAAGACTGATGTTGGGTCACACCCTGGGGGCTTTGCTAGGTCTCTTGCTTCCTAGGCTGTTAGTCTTGAATTGCAGTAAGAGCTGGAGTGAGGAGATCCAAACAAGTCCATGAACCTTTGCAAAACTGTTATTTGTGAGCTTGTGAATAGCTCCCTGCTTATTCTTGTCTTTCTCTTAGAAATTCAATAGAATGACCTGGCTTTCTTTTAATAATCCAGAAGTAATGTTTTAAGACTAGAAACAGTGAGCCACTTACATAGCTTTTTTTTTTTTTTTTTTTTGAGACAGAGTCTTGCTCTCGCCCAGGCTGTGCAGTGGCACAATCTCGGCTCACTGCAAGCTCCGCCTCCCGGGTTCATGCCATTCTCCTGCCTCAGCCTCCCGAGTAGCTGGGACTACAGGCACCCGCCACCACACCCGGCTAATTTTTTTTTTTTTTTGTATTTTTTAGTAGAGACGGGGTTTCACCATGTTAGCCAGGATCCATGGACTTTTAAAGAGCTGCATTGCAAGACAACTTGGAGCAAAGCAATACAGATTTAGGGATAATTCTTAGTGTTCCAGATTTGAACTGTTGCCAGTGAATCTTGACTACTCTTGTGCCTGATGCAACCATGAGTCTGCGTATCTCTGTTTTAGGAGATAGTGAATGAAACTGGGAACCAACAGTGAGAAAAGTCCCTGTAGCATTTAGAAAAATTTGTTAACAATTTTATTCATCAATTTTGAGGATAAATTTATTAAAGGAGACTGGGAGAAGCTTGAAGACCACCCAGGTCAGGAAGAGAAAGAAAAGACCAAGAGAGACCACATTTTTCTAGAGAAAATCACTTAGCCCCTTAGTGCACTGGTCCAGTCCTCTCTTCCCCTGCTGCCCGGCACTGTTCTCTTCTACAACGACTCAGCTCCCATTGGCCACTGCTCTGGTGCTGGCCCTGCCCTTGTTGCCCTGCTTGTATAGTTGTTTCTCCTGGACCAGTTACTTGCTTTCTCCTTGCCTTCAAATCCTGCTTATGTTTAAAGGCCTATCTAACAACCCCACCTCCTTGGAAAGTCTCTAAGAGCCATCTTACAAGGATATTTTCCTACCGTGGACACTTGAGTAGTCATGTCATTCTCACCTTCAAACACATCACAGCTACTTCCTTGTGTTGCCCCTACCCGGCGGCCCGACCTCCTTTGGAATAATGTGATTAGTCCGAGGCAGTACTTACTTTCTGTGGGCACCAAAACTCCTAGGGTAGGACTGGGGACTCATGCATGCCACCATAGGGCAGAGAAGTTGGGAGCTGCTCAGATGCTTATCACAGTCACCATGGAGGTGGAATTCCAGGTGACCCATGCTCACAGCCTGCCCATCAGAGTGGCTTCTTGACCACCTGAAGAGACATTGCTGTTTCTGCTTCCCTTCTACAATTTAGTTATTGTACACAACCTCTGATCCAAACTGAGTCACCTAATCCTTCCTGAGAGCAGGCAATGTACAAAGTATTTATGGTACATTTGTACATTTGTAAAATCTGCACTTTTTTACTTTTTATTTTTGAGGCAGAGTCTCGCTTTGTCACCCAGGCTGGAGTGCAGTGGTGCGATCTTGGCTCACCGCAACCTCCGCCTCCCAGGTTCAACCCATTCTCCTGCCTCTACCTCTCAAGCAGCTGGGATTACAGACATGTGCCACCTCGCCTGGCTAATTTTTATATTTTTAGTAGAGACGGGGTTTCGCCATGTTGGCCACGCTGGTCTTGAACTCCTGACCTCAGGTGATCTGCCCGCCTAAGCCTCCCAAAGTGCTGGGATTACAGGCGTGAGCCACCTCACTGGCATAAGGCAGGGACTTCGATTCTTTGGAATAAGCTGGCATTTCACTCATAGACTTGGATGGGGACCCTAATTTTAAGTACTGTAAGATTAGCACAGGAGAGCTGCCTCTCTTCCATGACACCCATCTGACATCGAACAAGTAGGTATTTTCCCTGTGGTTAAGGTGGGCATGATGTTTGTTTGCCTTTTTCCAAATTTCGGTGATGTATCTTGTCTTCAACAGCCTCTAGGCAATTCATATTTTGGTAACATCTTCCCAACTTAGCATCCAAGTATGCGTCTGATCCATGTTAATGGGAGGCCCCATCTGCAACTCAGTTCAGGATCATGAATCCAGTTGCTTAAAGATTCCATGTAATTATTTATCTTTTCTAATTTGGCAGCCACCCAAATGGCACTTTTTTGGTAGTTGCTTATGGTTTCTTTCCCTCCGTCCTTTCCCTCCCTGTTTCCTTCCTTCCTTCCCTCCTAGAGTAAAGCATGAGAAACAGCAACTCTTGCCATTTCATAGCCATCTGCTAACAGCTTTCCCTCCCGCTTTCTTAATAGAGGCAACATTATCCTCGGCCCTCCTCCTTTTTCTTGTATAATTAAAGAATGTTACCTTTGATGTCTCTTGAAGCTGCAGTTTCCCATCCTGCCTTGGCTTTCTTGATCTCATACCTGTAAATTTGTGCTGTATCTTCATAGTTCTTAGGGAAAGGGTTTGATTTTCCTCTGTGTGCTGTTCACAGTTTGGGTTAATTTAGAGTAACCTATCTGGCATTTTATTGCTCTCTTCTCCCTGTCTTCTGATATAGTTTGGATTCTTGTTGTACTCTTTGAAAAGGATCCAACTTCCTCAATTCTTTAAGCTATTAAATTTGGGTCTATCCTACAATGGACTGTTCTCATCATTCTAATGTCTTCACTTCTTTTGAGGGGGGCCAGGCTTTTCATTAACCTCAATTTTTCAATGAGTTTCTTCTTCTTAGAACAAAATAAAGCAAGATTCCATTTGATTCCTTTAGCTATTTATTTTTGTGTTCATTCTGTCAGTCATGTATTAATTGAGCATTTGCTTATTGAGTGTCGCCTAAGTGCTAAACAGTGTTGAACAAGATGAGCAAGTGCCTGCTTCTGTGGAGCTTTAGGCCATCGAAAAGTCAATACAAGGGAGCTGTCAGGGGAGAGAGAGTGAAGAGTCCTTTGGGAGCAGGTGAGGGACTTACCCAGCCTTGGCAATCCAGAAGGCCTCCTGGAGGAGGTGACATCTGAAAGAGGTGAGGAAAGAGTAATCTAGGCAAAAAGGAGCATTTGTCAAGGCCTGGAGGCCAAAGGAAGAACTGACATCTGCAGGACTTGAGAAGAATCTTTGTGGTTGGAGGGTGAATTTCAGGAGGGAAGTGGCAAAGACAGGGCTCAAGAGGTCCAGGCCAGCAGGCTTCTGTGAGGAGCTGTTTTTTTCTCTCCTGCAAGAGTCTGGGGTGATTACTAAGACTTGTTCCATGGCCCTTTGTATATTTAAACAGACCTTTGGGTTCCCAATCACTTACCCAGAATTTCTCCATTGCAGAACTGAATTCACCCCTGCTTTCAATTTGACAGCGTGCGACTCCGTCACAGGTCACAGGGCTCCCCTCCCAGGCGTCCCTGGCTGGGCTGCTGTCTCATTGGTCTTTAAGGATGTGCTGCTGCATTCCTTTGTGTAGCAGGTCATATATATATTTTTTTGAGATGGAGTTTCGCTCTTGTTGCCCAGGCTGGAGTGCAATGGTGTGATCTCGGCTCACCGCAACCTCCACTTCCCGGGTTCAAGCGATTCTCTTGCCTCAGCCTCCTGAGTAGCTGGGATTACAGGCATGTGCCACCATGCCCCGCTAATTTTGTATTTTTAGTAGAGATGGAGTTTCACCATGTTGTCCAGGCTAGTCTTGAACTCCTAACCTCAAGTGATCTGCCCGTCTCGGCCTCCCAAAGTGCTGGGATTACAGGCATGAGCCACCATGCCCAGCCAGCAGGTCATATTTTTTCTTCAAGACAACACAATTTATTTTTACTTGTTCTCAACTGCTGAGCTGTTCTGTAATAGGTAACCCCAATCACCACAATATCTTGATCACAAACTACAAATAAAAAACATAGGAAATAACTGTGGCTTCGTTCCTAAAAAATTAACAGTGTTCTGTATCAAGGCACATTTTAATTTCCACTTACAGTGTTCAAAATGAAAAAAAAAGCATTGAGTTTTATTTTATTGGAAAATTCCCAAATGCCCTCACATCAGTCAAGCTAGAGAAATTGTGCAGCAGGGCCACGCTGAGGTTGGAGATAGGGCCCAGAAATAACCAAGTGAAATTCAGCTGGGAAATTTAGTAGCTAACACCACCAGGGGAGCATGAGAACAAAGACTGGCATTAGTGGAATGAGCCTGCAATCCAGCCAGGACTGAAAGAGTCTCTGGGGAGAGGATGGGACCCCGGAGGAGACTTGTGCCATGCTCCCTAGGGAGCCGCAGGCCTAATCAGTGGACATTGTGAGGATCAAAGGGAGCCCACTCTAGGAAGCGGGGTGTTTACCTCGTCCTCTGGGGGGACCCAGATCTGCATCCTGATTGTGCTCCTGTCTTGTGAGTGGAGTAAAAGGAGGTGCCTGTTTCCTAGGTAATTTAGAGAACAGCAGAGAAGTGCACGTGGGGGATGCTGAGAAGCAAATGCCGGCTCTTCTTCTGGTTTGCTTTCGTGGAATAAGCCTGTTTTCAAATGGGGCAAGATTTCACATTTCCTTTCCCTTCCCCTACCCCTGTGTCTCCTCTTTGTAAGAAATTTATTCCCTCCTCCCCCAGGGGTGAAGGGAAACTAACATACAATGGTAGCTTTCCTGTGACCTCGCTCCCTGCTAGAGGATCTGTGATCCACTCCAACTTGGTGTCTGTGATCCCAGCTTGGCTCAGTGAACCTGACCAAGTGGGTTGACCTTTTGATCAAATATGCAGTTTACCTCTCATATATAGGTCTGTGAGATGCATTTTTATGTAGCCTCTATCTTTTACGATGAATGATGTTTTAAATGTAGTATGTATTTATCACATTGCCACAGATCGATGATGTGGGAGATAGTGAACAATTGGAGACACCTGAGTGCCTCTGGGGGGCTCAGTCCTTCTGATAACACTGCTGACGTGACCTGCCTCGAGTCTCACTCCATTGAGTACATGATGCATGATATTTATTTTCATTAAAAAACTTTGTGCAGTTTTTTGAGAGCCTGCTGTGAGTCAGACACTATTCTAGGTCCTGAGGGGTCAGCGTTTGCCAAAACAAATCAGGTTCTTGTTCTCAAAGCTGACATACCAGCCAGAAGAGACATACAACAAACACCTAGGCAGAGCCTTAACAAGAAGATACAGGTTGAGTACCCCTTATCTGAAATGCGTAGGACTAGAAGTGTTTTAGATTTCAGATTCTGAATATTTGCATATATAGAATGAGATATCTTGGAGATGAAATCCAAGTCTACACACACAATTCATTTATGTTTTATATATACCTTTTCCACACAGTCTTAAGGCGATTTTATGTAGTATTTTAAAACAACTTTATGCATGAAACAATTTTAGCTGCATTTTGACTATGACCCATCACATGGGGTCGGTCAGGTGTGGAATTTTTCACCTGTGGCATCATCTCAGCTCTCAGAGTTTTGGATTTTGGAGCATTTCAGATTTTCAGATTAGGGATACTCGACCTATAGCTGGTGGTGCTCTGAGGGTAATAAACCAGGTGATGTGCTAGAGAGAGACTTGGGTAGGAATGTTGTGCCTTAGGTCAGGTGGGTGGGGCAGGGAAAGCCTTACTCAGGAGGTGTCTTTGCAGCCAGAATAACTGAATAAAAAAAGAGAAGCTGCCCTGGGAGATCTGAGGGAGAGCATTCTACTGCAAGGTTTGCCGTGAAAAAGTACCAGGAGCAGAGAGCATGCCAGTGTGGTCATTGGCCAGGGGGTGGGACAGTAGGGGGAGATGAGATTGAGGGACCTTGTGGGCCAACAAAAAGCCAGTGGAAGAAGTGTTGTGATTTGATTTTTATTTTAGGACTGTCACTCTGGCTGGTGTGCAGTGACTCTTGTGAAGGCATGGAATGTGGATCAGGGAGGTGACTTAGCAGGCTGCTGTTGCAGTGGCCCAGGTGGGAAATGATCCTTGCTGAAATGATAGCCAGCAGAAATTAAGCTCTCTGTCTGCACCACAATGTTATGCCATGGGCTTTGCTCTTGAAGTCACTAAATCCCCACAAAACAACCTTATGAGCGGTTGTCATGATTTTCCCCTTTGACATATGAGGAAACTGAGACCTGGTAAAGCTAAGTAAGTTGTCCATTTTTACATGGTTTGGAAGTGGTTGAACTGAGGTTTGAACCCGGTTTATTGGCTCCAGAACTCAGATTCTTTACCCATGTCCCATAACGGATGAGATTTCAAAATGATAGTCCAGTCCTGTGCAAGAGCCTGGCTAGGTTGGCAGTGGTTTGGGATCAGCCCAGCTGGGGAGTGCTTGGAAACTATGTCCTGGAACCCAGGTGGTGGCATTGCCAGTTTTGGGCAGGGGCTTGGAGTACAAGTGTGTAGAATCAGGGAAGGCAGGCCAAATGCCACTTCGGTGTCCAGGCTTTGTTCTTATGCATCCCAGTGTCAGAGAGGCAGGAACTGGTCCTTGCTACCTCTGCCATCCCCGTGCTCCAGGTGTTGGGTTGTAGGGGAGAATGAGACATTTCTTCTTATTTTGTTAACTGATATTTTGCAAAGAACTTAACATTATCTTACCTAGAAGTTAAAAATGGGGAAGCCTGTGGTCCTGTCTGTGCCCCCATGTTTTGGAGGATGTAAGAGTTGGTACACAGTAGTAATCACCACCACAGGCCATATGTGTGATATTTCCCATGTGCCAAGCACTGGGCTGAGGACCTCATTATGTGATCTCCTTTAGGTTTCACACAAACTCATTTAGCACTTGAATTATAATTATAGAGATTATACAGCCTGCTCATGGTGCTGGTTTGAGTCTGGACTCCAGACCTCAGCTTTGTAACCGAGAAAGGGAGGCCTACGTGCATTCCTTTTCTAGCTGTCTTGTAAAACGTTGTCCTTCTCATGGTGTTCCTGTTGCCCCCACATCTGCTTCGTTGATGGTGCAGTGGCTTTTGGAAGATGGGCTGTCTCTTTGGATCAAAGATCTTAATTCATTATGTGAAATCTCAGTTCTCAAGAACAGTTTGTATAATAACTGGAGCTTTCACATGTCAACAGATAATACAAGACAGTATCTGGCCCTACCTAGGCATTTTTGGGGACCAGCTCTACCAGCCATACAGAGTCCACTGTAAGATCCTTAACTGTCTCTATATGTGGTTCTACACAGGGCTGGAAACCACCCTGCCCCACCCAGGAGAGGAGGTGGTGGGAAGAGAGTATCCCCTTTGTTTATAAATATACTTAATGCTTACATGTGGCAGGGGGAGAGAAAGAGAGAAAAAGTGTGAGAGAGAGAAAACAGTTTTTTTTCCACAAAGGCATCTTGGTATCCAACAGTCCCGCTAATATGGACAGTTCATGTCTCCTGACTTTGGTGTCTCAGATAAACTAAAAGAATCTTAAGCATGACGAAGAGATTGGAGGAATGATTTATGAGAAAAGATGAAAAGGACTGAGTATACATAGCAGGGCCCGTGCAGGCTAAAGACAGACAGGGAAATTCTCAACCAATAACGTAAAGAAATATATGCTGAGGAAGGCCAAGACTGACACAGAGAGCTCTGAGTAGAAAATCTGTGAAAACAGTAAGAAGAAGACCACTGGGATCTCTTCCTGTCTCTGGGACCTGCAAGTAGGACTGATACTTGCTTTAAAGACAAATATGAGATATCTGCCTGGATCTGTATAAAGTAATGTTTCAGGGGACTTGATTTGACCTGAGATATATCTGGTCTGTGAAATAAAGATACATGTTGTGACAATGCTCTCTTGCTACATCAGGAAAATAAGAAAAGGCAACATTGAGACTTTTAAGAGTGACTATAATACTCTGAGATATAGCTAGCTAGAATAGTCTGAAGATCATGAAAAATTACTACAAGGCTTTTAGAGAAGTCAGAGGGATGAATTTTTAGATTTTTTTACTGGTTCCCCACATTAATTGAGCTCCACACACAGTAGAATAAAAGACATGACCTTAGCGTTCTAGATTTTATAATTTGGGGAGAGAAAATAAGAAACAACACATGAAACAATTAAGTTGCATATCAACAAGTGTAAAATAGCAAGATAAAAGGCAGGACCTAGATCTGGTGACGGTGATTTCAGATTCCAAGGGGGTTTTTACAATAGAGCTTTGACTCCATGGCAAATTTAAATCCACTATGAAATTCTCCTAATTAACATTTCCCTTCTTCCTTCCAAATATCAAATTTATGGACTCTGAGAAATTCACATAACACATATGCCGATGCTGCGTTTTCTTTCTGCTTGATCCGTTCCAGCTTGTATTAAGTTTAATGCCGGACTTTCATTAATTTATGAGGAGTTGTGAACTGCAATCTGAAATGCTCCCCTGAATTTTAGAGTTTTCTCGCAGGGAAAATTTCACGTGAGCTCATCCTGACCCTTGCTTATATTTCAGCCAAGCACATAGTTTATTGTCTAATGACCTTTCAAGGCCTTTCAGTGATGTTGGCACGTGCTGTCATATTCTGAGGGTGGTGCGCGGCTAGTCTTTGTCAGTGTTGATTTCATTCTGCCTCATACCTGATTTATCAAACCTGAGAGCCCACAGCATGCCTAATTTAGCACATAGTTCCTGTCCCCAAAATCTAATAAGCTCAGAAGTAATAAATTTTCTGGGTTTTTGTGGGTTTGCCCTCTGAGCTCGGGTAGTTAAAAGTTGCATTTGGCATGTTTTGTTTACCATAGCGGCTACGGAAAGTGCCCTTTTCCTTTCTTCTGTGTCTTCTCATGGGTTTATAGTAACAAGGAACTGATTCTAGGACATGAATCGTTCAGCTTTTGGTCGTTAACGCTAGATGTTTCTCATACATGAGTCCTTCTCATGCATAGTTCTTTGAAGTTAATATTTCGCATTGGTGACCATGTATTCTTATGTCTGGGAGCACAGGCATCAGACTGCTGGACTGTGTGTGAAATAGCCTACTTGAGATGTCATCCCTGGGGACTACCTACCCCACTGCCAGGACAAAAGACTTTTTGAGCCCACCTTAGAGTTCCTTTTTGGAAATGTATGCCAATAGGATTTTTTTTTCTTTTTTTTTTTTGAGACAGAGTCTCGCTCTGTTGCCCAGGCTGGAGTGCAGTGGCACAATCTCGGCTCACTGCAACCTCCACCTCCCAAGTTCAACCAATTCTTTTGCCTCAGCCCCCCAAGTAGATGGGATTATGGGCACGCGCCACCACGCCGGCTAATTTTTGTATTTATAGTAGATACAGTGTTTCACCATATTGCTCAGGCTAGTCTCGAACTCCTGACCTCAGGTGATCTGCCTGCCTGGGCCTCCCAAAGTGCTAGGATTATAGGCAGGAGCCACCACGCCCAGCTAGGATGTTCTTAATTTTTTTTTTTTTTCTTTTGGTAATGGTGCAGTCTTGTTCCTTTGATGCCACACTCCTGCTATTAATCTTCAGATTTTCTGAAGTGTTTCTCTCATAATGAGCCACCAGGTGAGCAAGACTCTAAGGCACAGTTTTTTTTTTTTTTCTGCTGCTTTCTATCCAGAGTATTAAGATTCTAATTAGAAACTCTATTATGCAGAGCTTGATAGGAAAGCTGTGATTGGCTCCACTCCTGAGAAGAGTCAGGATTCAGTGGGGTGATGATGTAGTGTCAGCCCTCCTGTTCTGTGAATTTCCTGATCCCAGTGTTTGGAGGGAACTCGGTGCAATTAGGAGTGAGGCCTGGAGTCTGACTGGCTGAGAAGCTCCACAGGCTGCATTGTCTGGGTTTTGGAAGTAAATGAACTTGGAGGCATCGGCAACACTAATGCTTGAGTGTGTTCTGTCGTTTACTTGTCCTCATTTAGCTAATGATATCTGAGACCAAGGTAAAATACTGATTTATTTCAGAGTTCCTTGTTTCATTTGAATGCCAACCTAGTTTTGCCAAGAGCCAAAGTAGAAACAGAGTTGTTCTAAGGAGTCATAAGTTTGTTTTCTTTTCACTTAAGTAAGCTGATGATATGAGAAAATGTTTTTGTATAAGTTTTACTTTTATTAAACAAATTCCATTCTTCAAAGTTAATTTCTAAAAAAAAGTATTTCTTTTAGGAATTAATATTGAAGGCCTTTTGGTGTTCTGAAATTGTAGGAGAGGGTTTTGGTGCAGAGGATTATGGTGTTAGTAACAATGGAATATGGTGATGTGCAAAGATTTGAAGCAAATGATTATTGATAGGGTGGTAGGTGAAGATTACTTGTGTTTTTTTGAGCTCATTTTATGTTTAAATACCTTTTAGGGCCTTTTTTCCAGTCTCAGTTTAATGTTTCATAAGATGATGCTCTGCTAAATGCTTTACAAAATCAACCTGCTTGTGTTGGCTCATTTCTGATCAGTGGTGTCAGATTTGGTTGAACAACTGGGGCTAATTTTCTGAGGATCCCAGAATTGAATGACAATTGTGAGGCTGTAAGCCTGTAATCCACTGAGAAGTTATAAAGAGATGTTACTAGAATTCTTCCTCAGAGTAATATTCCAAAATTGGGATGCCAAGCCAGGTAGAAGCAAAGTTTTCTCCTTGAAATGGATTTGAAAAAGCCAAACCTTTTTTTTTCTATATGCGATGACTATTTGATTATTGCAATATTAGTTTGTTGTTTTTCTAGGAAAGATCCAGCAAGAAAGAAACCTTGAAGCTCTCTTTATAATTTAACATTTTTTACCATATTTGATGACAATTATCATGTACAAGTTAACACATGCTCATTTTAATAAATCATGAAGCCGGCCGGGCGCGGTGGCTCACGCCTGTAATCCCAGCACTTTGGGAGGTCGAGGCAGGTGGATCACGAGGTCAGGAGATCGAGACCATCCTGGCTAACATGGTGAAACCCCATCTCTACTAAAAATACAAAAAATTAGCTGGGCGTGGTGGCGGGCAGGCGTGGTGGTGGGCGCCTGTAGTCCCAGCTACTCGGGAGGCTGAGGCAGGAGAATGGCATGAACCCAGGAGGCGGAGCTTGCAGTGAGCCGAAATTGAACCACTGCACTCCAGCCTGGGCGACAGAGCGAGCCTCCATCTCAAAAATAAATAAATAAATAAATAAATAAATATATATATATATAAATAAATAAATAAATCATGAAGTCCTGAAGACCCTGGAATGGAAAGCCACAGTGGTCCATCCTTCCTTCTCCAACCCTAGTCCCAGGGACACTTGTCACTGTTTTTGTTTTAGTTCTTTTGGTAAACAATCATTACAACTCCAGAACATGCTTATATTTTTATATCCTGACATGTCAACTCTAGATATTTCTTATGCAATGTATTGGCTTTGCAATGAGAAAGTTAATCTTTAATTTTTAATACTCTGCCCTCTTCTTTCAATATTGATATTATATTATTACTTGTATATTGGGTGCTTTTAAAACTTTAAAGAGTGTTGTAAGCTTCTCTTTCTTTTCCTCATCAGCTTTTCATAGCAAAACGAGTAAGATGTTAGGTCCCCTGTGCCATCCATATCTCATCTTCTGGAGCCAGCTTTTCTATTATAGTGTCAGGGTTGTTAATATGTTTGTGGGGTCTTACTATCATAACCACATCTGCTATGTTTTTGTCCATAGATTGATTTTTAAAGTTGAAGATCTAGAAAGCATCTACAGCATTATGGTTGTGGAAATTCTCTGTGTTGAACCAGTAGAATGTTAAGATCATACCTAACCTTCTGTGTTAGTCCAGTTTCTAAATTCTTAAATCACCCAGTGGCGATGTGTCTAGCATTAAGAACAAGTGCTTTATCTACACTTACTCTTTACTTGCTTTCCTACCTATCATGTTGCTTTTTGGTAGTTGATTTAGTTTTTTCCCTATTATTTGTCTTTACAATAGTCTTACATCCCCCCACTCCCCAACCTCCCAACCACATCTTTTGCACTTAAGGGAAAGCTCCCTTCTTTCCTGGCCAATTCATTCTCCTGAGAAGTCTGAACGAGGAATCTCTAGACATCCCTTTGTGATCTTCTGGATTGGAACCACTGTTTCCTAGGTCTTACGACTTCAACTTTGCCATTCCTAATTTATTCCTTTATTTTATTGGAATACATCAAGTAACTTCCCAACAACAGTGGAGGCAGAATTTCTGAGTCTTTGTGTCTGTGAAATTCTCTTTATTCTGCCCTTGCTCTTTCCTGATGGTGTAGTTAGAATTCTAACTTAAAAGGCTTCCCTACAAGATCTTTTAAGGCATCACTGCATTTTCTATTACCATCCAAAGTTGTAGATGAGAAGTCTGATGTCTCTTTGATTTTTATTCCTTTGTAGATGGCTTATTTTTTCCTTCCTGGAAACTTTTGGGATCTTTTTATCCTTAGTGGTTTGAAAGTATGTACCTAGATGTGTTTTAATTTAATTTTTATTTTCATTAATTCTGCCCATCCCTTCATGGACCATTTGAATCTGAAGATTCATTCTTTATCTCTATGGAAGATTTCTATTCTATCTTTAATAATCTTATCTGCTGTGTTTTCTCTTTTCTTTCTTCCCAAAATTCTACATAGTTGACTGTTAGACCTCCTAGGTTACTTCTGTGTGTCTCTTCTCTTTTCTCTGATATCCTGTATGTCTTTGCTTTTGGTTCTGTGCTCTGGGAAATTTCCTTGACTTCATTTTTCATTGCTCCACATTATTTTTAACTTTTTGCAGTCATAATGTTAATTTCTAAGAACTTTAAGAAATCTTTTATTGAAACTTCTTCTTAACATCTTGCTCTTGCCTTTTGTATGTAATGCTTTCTAAAACCTTCTAAAAGTTTCTTCCAAGGTTAGTTTTTCTTGTTGATATTGATCATTCTCATTCCTGTCCTTTTTTCTCCTCATAAAACCTAGTGATCCTTGGGTGTCATTCCCCAAAACCGTGGAGAAGGATAGCTGGCTTAATGTTGTTCTGCTTGGCATATGGAAACTTGGATAGATGGATGGAGCATCCTGATCACGTGTATCAGTTGGCAGGATTTCCTTTAGGGAAATAGGGTGGAGCTTCTCCACATGCCAGAACGAAGAGGCCTTGATTCTGGGGAGCTATAAGAACCGGTGTGGCTTGGGTACCAATAAGGGTGTCACACCAACTTGCTGGGACCAACACTAGAAGTTAGAGCTGGTGTGACTCTTGTGGTGAGTGCATTTGCGTGATAGACCTGGGTGGAAACAGGGCTTCAAAATCCACGCTGAAGCCTTCACTTTCCCAGGAAAGTTCATTCTGTTTTTTGAAGAAGAGTCACAAAATTTTTATCTGGAGAAATGCCAGCTACCTGTGCTCATGTGCTGTGGGCAGGAGACAGGCCATCTGACTGTCACGGGTGTGTCCGGTAAAAGATCTGCCCAGCCCAGGGCTTTTTTCTTTTTTGTTTTTTAGATGGAGTCTCACTCTGTCGCCCAGGCTGGAGTGCAGTGGCGCGATCTCGGCTCACTGCAAGCTCCGCCTCCCGGGTTCAAGCAGTTCTCTGCCTCAGCCTCCCAAGTGGCTGAGATTATAGGCGCCCGCCGCCACACCCAGCTAATTTTTTTGTATTTTTAGTAGAGACGGGGTTTCACCATCTTGGCCAGGCTGGTCTTGTACTCCTGACCTCGTGATCCCACCGCCTCGGCCTCCCAAAGTGTTGGGATTACAGGCGTGAGCCACCGCGCCCAACCCAGCCCATGGCTTCTTAGGTGAACCAGCTGCCACCTGTTTCTTTGCCCTCTTGAAGAATATTTCAGGCTGCTGCTTCTCTACGCACCATGTCCATCTATAATTCCAATCTTACCCACTTTGCATCTTGCAGAAATGGGTTGAAATTTTTTATCTTAATTTTATGTATTTCTTTGACTGTGTTAAGAGTTTCAGCCATAGACCCAGACTGCCTCAGTTCAAATCCTAATTCTGCCACTTCTAACAGTGTGATTATAGGCAAAGTACTTGGCCTTTCTGAGTCCCCATTTTCTCATCTATACAGTGGGGCCGGGAGTAGCTCTGACATCATGGGTTCATTTTGAGGATTGAATTACTTAATATAAATAAAGCTCTTAGAAGTGCCTAGCACAGAGTAAGGGCTTGGTAAATTTTATTCTTTGGTAGTGTTATTTTATCATTACTACAGAACTTACTTCCAGTTTTTCATTTCACAGAAGTCTTTAGAGGGACAGGTGAGAAATATGTTTGCCCAGCCTGCTATCTTGAACTGGAAATGATGGATTAAATATGTTGCATTTCTGCTACACTGCAATAGTGTCAGTTAAACTTAGGACCCAGGCCCACCTCTGCCACCTTCTGGCAGTGTGACCTTGAGCAAGTTCTTAGATACTGGACTGGCTTCCTCATCTCTAAAATGGGAGTGGAAACGGCAGCCACACAGGGTGATAACAGGAATTAAGTGAGATAATTTGTTAAGACCCATGGACTTCCATTCCTACCCTCACCTCTCTGATGCCTTGGTTCTTACCCTAAAAAAAAAAATACTGACATACCAAGGACGGCTCGTGGGCTGTCTGACTGACAGTTTTTCCCTCTGCACATTTAAGATCTCTTCTGATGCTGCTGAATCCTTCTTTATAACTTTCTTACTTTTAGTTTTTAAGATGTATTTTATTCTCCTTATGATTTTACAAATTTGACAAGCCTGAAAATAAATGAATTTAATTCTAAACTTCTACCTAGATAAAAACTAGGCATGTATCATATTTTATAGAATTACTTACAAAGATTAAAGAGGCAGCTTTCCAAAGACAGTGATCCAAAAGCCAAAAAGTCTTTTGAAAATCTTACTTCTTGCTACTGGAAGAGCTAGTCTTTCATTTCCTGAGAAAAATGTCACTTTTTATTTTTTTTTAACCAAATGGATTAAAAACAGTAACAACCATATCCAACTGGTAGTATTCAATAGAAATACATGATAGGTTGATAGAAATTTAAATCAAATAATTGAATTCTGGCTAATACCATAGCAGACAATTAAAGTGGGTGATGTTGTCAAACTGTGTCTTAAATTGAGTGCTCCCTTATTATAGACTGGCTACTCAGGTAAGTTTTTCTCCTAACATCTTCCTATATATGTATGTTTTCTTTGATTTTATTTTTTTATTGCATATTAAGTCTATTTGAAGATACTTGATTGGCACCCTGTTTTAAATTTGTTTCCTTCTTTTTTTCTTTTTCTTTTTCTTTTTTTTTTTTTTTTGAGTCAGGGTCTTGCTCTGTGGCCCAGGCTGGAGTGTGGTGGCTCGATCATGGCTCACTGCAACTTCCGCCTCCTGTCTCCTGGGTTCAAGCAATCCTCCTGCCTCAGCCTCCCGAGTAGCTGGGACCACAGGCATGCGCCACCACACCTGGCTAATAATTTTGTATTTTTTTAATAGAGATAGAGTTTTGCCATGTTGCCCAGGCTAGTCTCTAACCCCTGAACTCAAGCAATCTGCTGCCTTGGCCTCCCAAAGTGCTGGGATTACAGGCGACAGCCACTGCGCCAGGCCCTACATTTGTTTCTTAACATGGTTCATTTTAATGCCTACTGCATTGTTTAAAAATCATGAACTTGGAGAAATAAAAATACGTTGTAAAACTTAGGTTGCTTTAAAATTGGAAAAGTTATTTTCAGTCTGTCCCAAACACTACTGGAGTTTAAAGATTTTAAGTTGGCACTGTATTGAAATAGGCTATTCCCTCATAGAAACGGCCCCTGTCTAAGAAATGGGCATAGTGAATCATGGGGATGCATGTGTGCTGTTTAAAGGCACCACAGTCTGCAAACAGTTTTGCAAGTCAGATCTCATTGAGAAGAGGGAAGTGGGTAGATTTATGAGCTTCAAATACATGCTGCCCACCTCACATGAAGTACATGTCAGTGTGTTTCTTTTTCAAATCATGCATCTCTGAAAAATGTGTAATGGGCTGTGGTGTCAGAGAAAAACATCTTTATCCCAGCTTGGACAGAAGAGCATGAGGCAGTTTGTCTACTGCAAGCCTGGGATCAGCTCTGAGGTCCGCTTACTGCTGGGCCTCTCTGGCCGAAGTTAAAAAGGCTTGTTACCAGAAGGAGTGCCTGCAATCAAGAGCCATGTCAGAAGTGGGAAGATAGGCTGTCAATCAGAGAACAAGACCGTGTGGTTGAAAGCTGGCGAAAAACTGAAAGCTAAAAAAATCCAAACTGAAAGAGCTGGAATAGCCCCAGAGTTGAGGAGGCCATATCGAGTGTGGGAGTGTAAAGTGTAGATGGTTCAGGGGCTGGCTGTGGACTGACGCTCGTCATTGGGTTTTTCTCTGGGGTCCTCCCTCTTTTGGGCTGGAGACAGCCCTGTAATCCAGAAACAAGAAGGCCACAACTTCCCAGCCCTTTAGGCTGACCCTCTTCTAATAAGTGGATTTTGGAACCCAGACCAAAGCCCAGAGTAGAAGAATGTTGTCATGGTAGCTATAGAATTGCTGGTCTATGTCAAGTGAGGTGTATACTTTTCTGAAAATTTTAAATACTGTGCAGATAAAACACAAGACCGTGAAATAAGATAGGGTGGTTATGTGACTTCCTGCAGGATATACCATATGGCTGATTTTGGTTTTCTTTACTCATTGCTTACCAGGAAACTCAGATTATTGCTTCCAGGAAACTCAGATTATTAGCTGCTCAGTTATTCCAACTCTATTGGATTGCGGCCTGCATATTCTCTCTTAACTTTCTCTAGGTCTTGATCATCCAAACTGTTCTCTGATCAGATTTTTCTTTAGTTAGCATTTTCTACCTTGTGAATTCTTGTATGCTGGCTGAAATCTTTAATGAAATGAGGCAAAGTATTAAAATCATACCACTCTAGATCACTTGCTGAGGCGTGTTACAATTTCACTCAGTATGAGAAATAGTCACATAGGTGAGCGTTGTTAAAGCAATGTGTGCAGACAGACTTGTGTGACAGAATAAGTGGATGTTGAGAAGTCTTGTGTTGAATGAATTCGATCACAGCAGTTTTCCTTCTCCTCAAATGTCAGAACTTTTCAGAGAAACACAGGCACTACCCTTTCTCCTGGTATGATTTGGAAAAGTCAGATACCTCTAGTCTCTTAGAAAGGTCTCAGAGGGAACTGTTTTACCATTCAGGTTTCAAACTTTTCTCACCTGCAGTATATGTGTGTTTTAAATATTTTTCTCTCTCATTTTTTAAAAAAAATTCTTTTTAAGTTGAACCAGGGTTAAGGACATTTATGTGCTGCTGTTTTTTCAAGCCCCAATGTGCAGTGATTTTGTAAGTAAGTTTTAATATTTCAGTATTTATATTTATATTCCTCCTGTGAAAATATGTGATTTTATTAATCAAGTTCTGTATGATCATTCCTTGTGTTTTTGAGTTATCTCAGACATGCAGCTTTCCTATCTTGGTGCCCAGCTCCATCGAACCCCATTGTACAGAGTTTGCATGTAAATGCCATCTATAGTTATACCCTCAAAAATAAGAGGCTTGTCTCCTGAGGACAGCTCCGTATTATGGGCAGAGTATAATCCTGAACATTGTTTTTCTTTGCTTTCAAATGGCTGGGGACAGTGAGTCAGGAGTGAGAACTCCCTTTGTTTCATGTCGTGTGCATGGCAGGGGAAGAATGTCGCAGGGCAGAAAATGAAGAAAGACATAAAAGGATCTCAGCTCAAGGAGGTCAGATCCATCAGAGGCTTAGCGTTGCCTTCAAAGATGCCTGGGACAGGTGGCAGTTCAAGACAATCACAGTAGCGGTGTCCGCTGGAGCCGAGATAAGGGATTGCCGTGGAAGCCTGCTATCTGCTGCCCGTTTGCTTTGATGTAACTCTGCTAGCAAGACTTGGGGGAGCAGATGACTGCCTTCCTCCGTGGTCTGCTGCTGTTGTTCAGCCTTTTAAGGTCTCATTACAGTGCTCCTTGAGGATTAATCCTCTTTAAGGTTTACATGAGATGGTTTTGTCCAAGGGCCCAGACAGGGACCTTGGCGCCACCTGTACAAGGCACCATGGCAGGCTTTTTTTCCCCCTTACCTCTCCAAGTTGTTGGTACTTACAAATACTTGTTAGCGTGAGGACTGTAAGCATGCAGCACCCTTTGCTGACTCTTGTTGTGTTTTTGCTGTTGTGTGAGCAATACCGTTAGCACTAAATTGTCAGCTTCCACTTCCTCACTCTATTCTCTGTCAACTCTGTCCCTTTTTTGAAAGAAAATCTGCCGTAGCTTGGCTCTAGAAGGGATTGTTGAGTTCTTTTGACCCATTGTCTTTATGAAATATCTATCGGCATAACTTGCATCTACCTGGAACACTTCATCTTAAAAATATATTCTTTGAGCGAGCAAATCAAACCGCTAGATTTTATTAGACTTGCTATTTTAAATACCATCATTTAGGAAAAGAAAAGTGGCAGATTTTATTTCTGACTTTTTTCACACACAGCAGCAGCACCAATGGCAACAACTAAAGCAAAAACTATCTCTTGAGTCTCAGAAATAAACTTTGTCCCGACACTTTGAATTTTTAGTTGAACAAAGCATTTCACTGTCATTTAAAATCTCTCAAGTGGCACTTGAAGGCAAGCAAGTCGGGAACTTTGAGACCAGCATTTGAATTTGGTTCCATGATACTGTACTTGGCTTTCCATACTTGGTTGGGAACAGAGATGATTCTGAGAATTACTAATAGTACACGGACGCTTTTCATCCGTTGGTCAGTGGTTCAGGGTAACTTTCTGTTGTCAGCAACTAAAAGGTAATTCACATCCAACTGACTGCATTTGCTTAGCTTCTCCGGTGTTGGTTTGGTTCTGTAGGAAGAGGAGCACTTAGAATTCAAACGAGTACCATAACTGGTACACAGTCCCACAATAAGTGTCGTCCACATTTTCTGCAGGTCAGACTCTACAAATTTGAAATAATCTTTAAAATAACAGCAGAAACAAGCTAAGCTCCTGCAGTCAGTTTAGTCATGGAAAAAGATATAGTCATATAGGCCACCTGACATTCTACAGATAAGCATGTGTTTGGCTTTTAAACTTCTGCAAAGGATTGTTTTGTGGTGTGTTTACATTGATTGACAGTTATCAAAAGGAAAATCACCTTTTGAGATGGTCTATTTTAAGGTTAACTCCTCTCCACCCATGAGTGAGTAAATAATGGAAGGCAAGACAAGACAGTGGGGAGAGGCAGCTGCGGTGGGAGAGTCGAACAAAGCAGAATGATGACTTGGTGGGCATCAGGGGCCTTGCCTCTGAAGGTGACTCTTTAAACTGTAGTAACAGAATCAACCTTGCGAATCTTGGTGTGACCATGTAACATCTTGGCTTCGTGCCAGACTCCTGAATCAGAATTCCTGAGAACTGGATCTTAGATTCTGTGTTTTTAACAAGTTTTTAAACAATGAAGTGTGAGAACCACTGCTTTTAAAGGTCAGATGTCAATCTCAATTTCTTCAAGTTCCCAGTTGGTAAGCACTTACATTTTCCGTCTTAAAAAGATCCTGTACATTTGCACAGCTGGTTGTGGCACATCAGACCATTCTCTGAATTACACTTTACTTTTGGTAATTACTTAAAAATAAAATTGAATATTTATGATGACATCAATTTAGTACTTTCCCCAATAAGTAAAGATGGAATACCAGTTATTTTATGCTATGGAGAATTTTATTCTCAAGTGTTGTGCCTAAACTGAATTAACAACAAGAAGTGAGGATAATTTGTATAATTATGTTTTTGTATCTCTGAATTTCCTTTTAGGAAATAGAAATATATACACCCTTGTATGCATTTTAATGCATATGTATTTTGGTGTGTACTGTCAACAAAAATATAGACTTTACTAAATATGAAACTGCTGTCTTTTGCTAGAAAAACCACCAAGTTTGTGAATTAGTTTTCTATCATTACTCTTTGGTCAAGACACTGCATGTGTTTTAAAGGAAGGTCTTATTGCTGAGATTAGCAGATTCAGGATGTAGAAATGTTGGTTGAGTGTAATTCTCTCTCCAGAAATGTGAAAATAGAGTTACTAATTACTTGTGAAAAAAGTGTTGGCCTGGTCTGTCCAATTGTCCCATCAAAGTGGAAGATGTTAATTTAAGGGATGAGTAACACATACTTCAGACAGACACATTTGAAATAAATGTCGATAATGGACTTGCCAATTGATTTTACCGATGTGAATGCTAATATTTTGTTAGCACTTGTGATAACCATAAGAAAACAGTAGAGGTGTAGAATATAATAAAAAGTTTGAAGTAGTACAACTTTTGTAATTAATATTCGGATTTATCCTTTTGGACATTTTGATCGTAAGGTCTAAAAGACATTCTTGCGTGTTCTAGTGAAAATATTCTACATTCAATAACTTTTCACCCTGTTCAGGCTCTAGGAAAATCTGATTATCAGAAAGCTAGGTGTCTTTTCTGATTCAGGTACAGAGGGGATTACTACAGCTGGTTTTCCTTATTCAGTTTTACGGGCTGATTATCTTTTAGAATATACTTGACTTGCGCATGCTTTTAATAAAGAAAAGATAGGTGCTGGTGACTTGGTTTCTTGGAAGAAAATCAGATGTGATTTTGGAATTAGAAAGGACAGGATTCTAGTCTCAGCCCTTTGCTGGCTGACTTGTGTAAGTCACTTAACCCCTCAGCTTCCTTCCTGACACCAAGTACCTGCTTCAGATGATTGTATGAGGGTCGAGCATCTGGATCCAGACATTGACATCCTATATGCACTTCGTCATGAGAGCCCATATTGGTATGAAGCTCTTCTCTCTCTTAAGTGATTGAAGTTTGAATACCTGAGGCACAGAACAGTCTAATTTCCTGTTCCAACAATATCACTTCTGGCCAATTTGTGGTTATACCTACAGACCTCATGGTTCTTCTCTAATAAAAATCATAAAAAATCTGATTTTATGTGATCAGGAGGTGAGGGTTTTATCACTGGAAAGACTGTGTGAAAGCCAGGACTTTTTCAATAAAATACATATATATATATATATAAAATATATATAATATATGACATATACTAATATATATAAGCATGCTATCTGATTTCCTGGTCTGGCTTATTTTTATCACATAGCATTTTTCATTTTAATATTCCTCTAGGGTCTCTAATTCATTTGTCTTCATGTCACAGACGTTGGGAGATAACTTGTTTGCATGTTCTCTGATTTAAAGTTACAGGTGCAGAAGCCTGGGAGGTACTGACCCTCAAGCCAAGGGGAGAGGGGATTGGCTGCCATCTCTGTTGCCAGTCTCAGAAACCTTCCACTTGTTGTGGCTACTTGGTACCTTTTAATTTTAAGATCTGGGGCTTATTTATTACCAATGCTGAACTTAAGGTAACCAGAGTTGCTGTGCTGAGGGACAGAGAAGCACACACTAGCTTCTGTTACTGCTCTCTGGTTTTATTCTGATTTAAAACAATAGCAGCTGGTATTCATTGGGTGCCTACTGCTTAGGTGGGTGCACTCCTGATGGAGGGGGAGGAGGTGGGGACGTGAGGATCCTGCATTTCTAAGAAGAACAGACATATAAACTGGAAGCTGTCACTCCCCAGCTTGGTGCACCCATCCAGATCCTTAAGGGACATCAGATGGAAGGAAAAGTAGGCAAAGACCAATGTGGAAGAGAGGGCAGGGGCTTGGGAATTCTACATGGAGATAATGTTGTCAGCCATATATTTAAGCAGGTTGCAATTAACATTTGTTGACTAAAATAACATACATTGGTATTTCGTTTCTGTTATTTGCTATTTTGGGGGCAGGGGCAGTAGCTACCGCTTACCTTCACTGCACCAAACTTTTGCCTATTCGCTTTCTAGACCAGCGTTTATCAACATGTGGTCCCAGGACACGCAGCATCTGCATCCCCAGGGAACTTGTTAGAAATGGCACTTCTTGTGCACCTTCTCTGTCTTACTGAATCAGAAACTCTTGGGCTGGGACCCAGCAATCTGTGTTAACAAGCTCTTTAGGCAAAGCTGATGCAGCTAAAGTTTGAGACCATTGTGTTAAGGAGTATTACGTAGAACAATTTGGGTCTGTCATTAAAAGGGGGACACTGAGGCAGGTGGGGAGGTGTGATCCAAGTCGAAGAGGGAAAGAGAGT
The DNA here is from genome assembly GCF_029281585.2 of Gorilla gorilla gorilla. NCBI lineage: Eukaryota > Metazoa > Chordata > Mammalia > Primates > Hominidae > Gorilla > Gorilla gorilla. Next base: position 49,045,663 of record NC_073230.2, read on the forward strand.
CATCTGTCTGGTTTCTTCTGACCTTTTGTCATTGGCAAATTAAAACCCAAAGTAGCTGATGGCACAGGAATTTAGATGCAGGAGCCAGTGAGCATAATATCTCTTTTTGGTGGTGGTTTGTTTAAGTCATTCTCTTATTAAGCTGTAACTTTCTGAGCCTGTCATTTTATATCCCGTGAACATGTGCCTATTTAGCACTCAGGTTTGCAGGCTGCAATCCAAGAATAATAACAGAAATTCTATGGGAGAAAATGATAATTGTTGATCCCCAAATACTGGATTCATGGAAACTTATGAATGTAGAAAAAAGTTAAGCTTTACAAGATCAAATCAGAACCGCATATCTGGAGCCATGTTCATGCACCAATTCCAAGTTAAGTAAGAGGCAATAGCCATTCAGAGTATATGTCTAATTTCAGCTTCTTCCTTATATTCTTTGAAATACTGTTTTGCTCCCTTGATTTAAAGAAATGAAAAGAACCAAGCATTTTATTCCCCTCTACAAACATCAAGGAGAGGGGGTAATAAACAGTACCTCGCCGATGCATTTTAATAAATACTGGTTTACTGCATCCCACAACAGAAAGCAAATACATGCAATTACTTGCAAATTTCTTCAGTGTTTGTACTTATAAATCTCTGCCTAAACCTTCCCAGCTGGGAGTTCAGTTAGTCTTTCTGCTGTGGAACCAGGGCTTTGTTCTCCTGTTCAACCTCGGCACAAGCTGGAATAATTCAGAAACGTATTAGAGAGATTGCTGCTCCCAAAAGGCATAAGGAAATAACCTTCACTCCCGGCCTTAGGGAAATCAGCCCAATCAGAGTTCGGGCAGATTTCTCGATTAAACAAAGAACTAACTGTGCACAAATTGCACCTTAACAATTTGTAAGGTGTCCACCTTAGAAATGTCTTGCATATGGAAAGCTGATATTTTTTAATCAGGGCAGTGGGGCTGCTAAAGTCAAAATGTCGCCAGCATTTTCCTACCACTCCACACAATTATCATCCCCCGCAAATTAAATTTAAAGTTGCATCCATAAGCAGCCCTCAGCCTTGAGACCCATGGCACCGGGTTGTCAAATACAGATGGAGACAACTCCCTCTGTAAGTGCGAGGGTCCAGGGCGTGTGTGCGTGTGTCTGTGAGTTTGTGTGGATGACTCAATTCATCTGGAACACATCCCCGGGAGCTTTGGGCTGTCAAGTTTTATTTCAGCAAATTTCATACTGGGAACCAAAAAGGGGGTAGAAAGTTATTGCACTTAATGTTGTTGTGACTTTCCTTGCTTCTAGTCAAATTATTCAGAAATCAAAGTCAGGCCCCTGTGTCACTGTGGAATGTTGTTTAGAATGGACCTTTTAAGAGGGATTTAGTAGATTTCTGCTGATTGTTAAGAGATGCTCCTGCCAAACCGTCACCCTTGTGGCATTTTTAGAAAAGTGACTGTATTTTTCTATAGGAAATCTGGGAATATTTTAAGTTGTGTCAGTTCTCTATCTATTCTGTTTGAGGTACTTTTGCTCTTTAATGCAGGGAAGGGACCCAGCTGATATAACAAGCAGGTACTCCCAAGCCTTAATGCCCAGGGTAAGAACCTCCCAAACCCCAGCACTTACTTTAAGAAGAGAGTGTACATTACAGCTGGTCTTGGTCACGTCATTCTGGCCTGAATTTGACAGTTTCACATTTTTAGTGTAGCAGAACAATCAAAGGTGCTGGCAAGGATGGTTTGGGATGGTTAAGAGCAAACAGAAACTATAGCCCCCTGGGCCCCACAGAAACTCTGAGATTCCCCACGTGATTCAAAAACCGGTTGAAGAAAAACACTGAAAATTGCTTTCCTCACATGTTCTTTTTGGTTTTCTTGTTTTGCTTACATAGAAATGTAGACACAGGACACATTCATTGACAAGATCCCTTTTTCTAATAGAAGTCGGAATGAAAGAATACAGTGCGGGAGTCAGAGGCCTCGGCTTCCCTTGTTGGTGTGCTCTGTCCTGTCCCTCCTTCCCTTGGCTGAGCCTTGTCACTTGTAGGTGAGGGAAGCTCCTATCAGCCCTGCCTGCCTCCTACAGCCCTGGCTGCCTCCAAGGTCACAGGAGGCTTATATGAGAGAGTGGTTGAAGGAGCCTTGCTGAACTGTGAAAGGGTCACACAAATGGTGTTCTTCCCTTCAGAGTTTTGGGTTTCACAATGCTGAGTTTGTCGTTTCTATTTCAAAACAGTGATTTGTCGGGTTTTGACCCATAGCTATCCCACGTACGTTAGGAGCTCTTAAACAGTGGTGACAGCCTGTCATTCTATGCTTACTGTGTCAAATGAGCAAGTTAAGCTGTTGAGAACTTAAACTTGGAAATCAGAAGGCCACTGGGCCCCCTGGCTGCAGCGGAAGTGGTGTAGTGTCAAGGTGTTAAGATGGTCACGTCATCCTGGCCTGAATTTGACAGCTTCACATTCTTAGTGAAGCAGAACAATCAAGGGTGCTGGCAAGGATGGTTTGGGATGGTTAAGAGCGAAAGGAAACTATGGCCCCCTGGGCCCCACAGAAACTCTGAGATTCCCCACGTGAATCAAAAACCAATCTAAGAAAAACACTGAAAACTGGGGGCTAGGGGTCTCTAGTTGCTGTGTGTTAGACTTGGTGTGATTAGAAGGCCCATTTTGGGTCATGGCCCTGCCACTTTCTAGCTCTTCATTTTCTCTAAACTTTGTATCCATCACCTGAAAATTGAGGATACGTATATTGTCTTTTCAGATCTGCTGTGAAGAATTCAGTGAGAAAGGAAATAAAAACTACTTAGTCCATAGTTGGGACTCTGAACTCAACGCTGCCATCAATGGAAACTATTTGGGACTTAACATGCACATTAAGAAAATAAAAAATAATGGAAAGGTGAAAAAGCCCTTGAGTGTATTTCATTAAGATGATTAAGCTTTAAAGGGGATGAGAATATTTGCAAACCCGAAGTTGGTATTTTGAGCCTCCATTAAAAAGGAAAAAAATCCCTGTATGAAAGGCAAATTCATCTTATCTTTTCCTGTTACGTGTTTGAGAGGGCCTTCTGACAGCTTTGGCCCATCAAGTATATTCTGATAACTGCACTTGCAGTGTTAGATAATGAACTTTACCGTCAGAGTGGACATTTAATTAACTATGGTGCTATCCTTCCATGGAGACAGCGGCAGCTACTCAAGGGCCAGCATCTCCCTGACCACGGAATCCACAGTGATATGTAGGGTGGGAAAGCCTCGAGCTGGGTTTTCTTTCAAAATGGCATTTAAATGTACACCAGATCCACATTTATCACTTTAATCTAAACTCTACTGTAAATGAACATGTATGGCCTCTGAGATCATACACTTTGCTAGAAGGAGGTTCATGTACTGGCAGCTCCTGCCTGAAACATCATTTGTTCCATTCACCCAGCAAAAGCAGGCATCTAACAAGTCAAAACTATTTTCACTAACGAGTCCTGGCCTCTTTTAAAGCTGGAGTTCTCAATGTTTTCTCTCCTGCACCCATTTCATTGGGTCAGAATCGCACCCATCAGATGGGAAAGCTTCCCCATTAGGAATGCTCAGTCGTTGGTCATTTTTCTTAAAACTGAGTCATAGCAATGAGTGTCTAAGTGACTTGTCATTCTCAAAACTGTTCCTAAAAGGCATCTGGTCCTTGGTACTGCAACATGTAAAACATGTAAAACTACCTGTCAGACAGGTGACAGCCTTATAAATAAAGGACCAGAGGCATATAAGGGTGCACCTCGGTGGTGCGAATGAAAACGTTGCTCAAAGAGGCATCCAGGAATCCAGAGCCCTGGCCTTTTTGCTGGTATCATTTCCTTCTCCTTCCCCTACCACTATCTTTTCTTCTCTCTCCTCCCTCCTGTCCTTCTGACCAATCTATTGAGTGAAATCTCAACATCGCATATTCCTTGACATAGTAATTTTTGAAAGCCAACACCAAAAGTTAGAATTAGTTTAAAGAACTGGGACTCCCACAAAATAGGGAATTCTGCCATAGGTTGAGCGTTTACCTACAATTTAAAGTGTGCACCAGCATGTTGTAGCCTTGGCCCTGTCCCTGGAGGAAAGACACTGTTTAGTTCACAAGTGATATCTGCGTATGGCTGAACATTGGTAAAGGGAGGATGTAGATAACTTTGCAGACTTCTGAGAATTGCCTTAAGTAGCTGAGAGGGAAGGAACTTGAAAAGGACACCCTCGGTCTTATGAGACCATAATAAGAGGTCTCTTATGAGACCTCTTATTAAATTATGGCATGTTAAAAGTGGTGGAGCTTTAGTTGTCTGTGTTTATGGATTCTATTAGTGTTTTGATACATTTTGTGTTAATATTCCTGAAAACATACAGTAAGATGACCTCTGTAACTGAGGCAAACCTAATTTGATTTGGAGAATGCTTTGGCCATCTCCGGTAACCAATGCTGTGCCCTCCCGCATCAGAGGTGGTCTGTCTGGCAATTTTTAAGTTGTTCATATAATAAAAACAAATGCATAGATTTTACGAATGGGTTGAAAACAGATCCCCACGTATTTAGAAAGGGGATGGAAAGCTTTAATTCTTTTTTTTTTTTTTTCTTTTTGCAGATCTAAAACTTGGACCTGATCCTCTGGGTATTAATGAAGCTTTTCAGTTTATTTAGTTTATTCCCCCAGTTTCAAAGGGCCAGAATTTCTGAGGATAAGTGTTGTTTATGGGTTGAGCATCCTGCTTTTCCCCTCTGTTTCCTGGGTGAATTTTACCCAGCATCCACATTTCATCACATAAATTAAACCACATGAGCTCGTGTGCTGCTGTTCAAAACACAGAGGTTTTTAACTCAGCACTTAAGTAGGGGAGCTGTACCTGAAGGCGGGTCCCATAAAACTGCTCTTCTCCGCATTTGAATTTGAATTTTTCATACATGTGACATGTTTGGGACCTGGTGGCTTCTGTCAAGATAGGTCTTGCAGAAATGTGTGTCTCATGAAAAGGGTTTGTTGGTGTTTCCACTCTGTTGCTTGGAAAGGGTTTCTGTCTGGTCTTGGTGTTGCCCAGGCTGCTCTGTGAGCTGATGATGCCCTCCCTGTTCATTTGAGGTACTTTCTTCCTCAGGACTTCTGAGGGAAAACCCAAGACAACCCACAACAATCTCTATTTTGGTCTTATTTTTAATATAGCCGTGGGTAGTATGACAGTTGTTAACACTTGCCACCAACCCCAAATTATATAATGTGCTATGAAAATAAAAATCTCTATGCCAACTCCTTCCCACTCTCAGAGGGGATAAGAAATCACGGAGAGCATAAAACTGACTCTGCATACCTGTGACCACCTTAAAATAACCTCACTCTCAAAAGAAATTTTGTTTCTCTTTCCCAAGCAACTAACTGCCCCACTGTGTCCCTGCTGTGTGCAAGTTTGGCCCTTTGGGAGACAAAAACTCTTACTTGTAGGGAAATAGGTGTAGGACCTCAGTGTTACAGGGCACTTAATAGCAGCCCGGGGGCCTGACAGAGTTAATGTAACATCCACGTCACCTGAACTATCAGGAGTTTGGTAGAAAAGAAGAGATGAATTATATTGGCCTCCATTCAGAGACTGAAAATCTGTGGTAATTTGAAGTTTCCGAAAATGTAGGAAAATGGGCTGGGCACGGTGGGTACACCTGTAATCTCAGCACTTTGGGAGGCCGAGGTGGGCAGGTCACTTAAGGTCAGGAGTTCGAGACCAGCCTGGCCAATATGGTGAAACCCTGTCTCTACTAAAAATACAAAAACTAGCTGGGCATGGTGGCTGGGCGCCTGTAGTCCCAGCTACTCGGGAGGCTGAGGCAGGAGAATCGCTTGAACCTGGGACATGGAAGTTGCAGTGAGCTGAGATCACACCACTGCACTCCAGCCTGGGAGAGAGAGCGAGATTCCATCTCAAAAAAAAAAAAAAAAAAAAGTAGGAAAATTATTTGGGGCCAACACAAGAAAAAGGTTTACATTTTTGTCTCCTACCCTTTTTTTCCCTTTTCTCTCTTCTTATTTCTTCACTATTGCAAATGCTCTGTTATTTTTAAAATTATGCCTCTCCTGGTCTGGTGTGGTGGCTCAAGCCTGTAAGCTCAATATTTTGGGAGGCTGAGGCAGGCAGATTGCCTGAGGTCAGGAGTTTGAGACCAGCCTGGCTAACATGGTGAAACCCCCTCTCTACTAAAAATACAAAAATTAGCTGAGTGTGGTAGTGCATGCCTGTAGTCCCAACTACTCAGGAGGCTGAGGCAGGAGAATCGCTTGAGCCCGGGAGGCGGAGGTTGCAGTGAGCCGAGATCACACCACTGCACTCCAGCCTGGGTGACAGAGCAAGACTCCATCTCACAAAACAAACAAACAAACAAACAAACAAAAAACTCTCCCTGACCTGCACACACATACATACCTACACCACTAGATTTCTGGAAGAGTTAATACAGGTATATTCTGGCAAGGGGCTAGGTGACCTTAGGGTTCTTGGAACTTCACAGCACAGTGCGGATGTGTCACTTAGCAGTGACTGAAGGACGCATTTCTTTTTCCTAAGCCTCTTTACCCTAATAACCAATTCAATCCTTCACACACACCTGCTATTGAGAAAGCACTTCTGTATTTCTTTTTTTTTTTCCAAGCCAAACTGTACCTAGCTTTATAAAAGATACGTTCCATAAGCAATCATAGTATTTCAGGCAGGACATGGGTAGACAGTCGTTAACAGTATACAACAACTTTCAAACTCCCTTCTTCTATGGACTACCAATAATCAGAAAGCCAAGATAAAACCCAATGAGTCTTCATCTGATGCTCTGAACAGGGTAAGTTTAGAGTGAGGGTTGACATTTCGCATTTAGCATGTTGTTTAACAACTTTTCACAAGCCGACCCTGACTTTCAGGAAGTGGAATGAAAATGGCAGAATTTATCTGAAGATCCATAATCTAGAAACGGAACCACTGCTCTTTTGAGGGGTGCCATCTCATTGCCATCACTGGAAAGTCCAGATTGTGTGACACACTGGTAACCAATGACTGGGGATCATGTCCCAACAGATGTCTGGCTTTAAGGGAGTTAAGCCTATGCTGAAAGGTGGAAAGGGAGAAGAGGACATAAAAACAAATTTGTTTTTCCCTCCCACAAGGTTTTTGTGCCAAGGTGGACATGTGTGTCAAAGTCAGGGAGTCCCTCCTCCTGGGAGCCAAGAGGAAGTCTCTCAGAACTAGAAGGGAAAGGGAAAGGTGTTTTCCCCACATCAGTCCAGCTTCAGAGACATTCTATTAGGGACATATGTCCTGTCCTCCAAAAACAACAATGAAGTGTTATATGTGCTAACAACATAGCTTAAAGTAAAACAAAATTCTGCATTTTTATAAAACTTGATAAAAAATAGTATTTCAAACTTTACAGTCATCAGAAGTACACAGTTATCAAAAACGCAGACACTTCACTTGGCATCTCCAGCACCTTCAGCTTTCTGGGCCTGGTCTTTTTTGGCAACTCCATTTTCTGTAGGGTTATTCCCCTCCTTGCCAGCATCAGCTTTTCCGCTTTTCCCTTTGGGTACCTTCTCAGGGGCCTTTTTAGGCTTGCTCTGGCTTTGGAGGAGCAGGTTTAGTAGACAACTTTGCAGATCTTCTCTGTGGTTCATCCTTCACCTTGGCTTCATCTCCTTTAGCATCCCCCTCAGCCTTTCTCTTGGGCATGCTGGTAACAACAGCGACGGGACGTAGGTGCTGGGCACAGGATGTGGTGGTGTGCGGGCTTTGGTCGGTCCAGGGGTCGTTCTTGCCTCTTCTTCTTCACACTGCTCTGTACTTCTGTATTTCTTACTCACCAGAGATGCAGACATCATACAAGCATCCCTGGCATTCCTTGGGCTTTATTTATTTATTTTTGAGACAGAGTCCCGCTCTGTCGCCCAGGCTGGAGTGCAGTGGTGTGATCTCGGCTCACTGCAGCCTCCACCTTTCAGGTTCAAGCAGTTCTCCTGCCTCAGCCTCCCAAGTGAGTAGCTGGGATTACAGGCTCCTGCCACCATGCTCGGCTAATTTTTGTATTTTTAGTAGAGACAGGGTTTCACCATGTTGGCCAGGCTGGTCTCGAACTCCTGACCTCAAGTGATCCGCCCACCTCGGCCTCCCAAAGTGATGGGATTACAGGCATGAGCCACTATACCCGGCCCTATTTATTTATTTATTTTTTTAACTGAATGTCTCCTCTCTCTCGGACAGGCTGGGATGCATGATCTCATGTGGGCACAGTCTCCTGGTGCCCAGATATGCACCTCTACAGTGGGGGTGGCAGTGGTACCTTCTTCATAGGGAGAACACGTTTCTAGCCCATAGATTCTTCTGATATTCAGTAAATGTCAGGCATCCTTATAGTTATTAGTTGAAAGAATGTTGGTTGGGATTAGAAGTATATTATATTTAATTTAAAAAATTTTAATGTTAATTGTTATGGGTACATAATGGGCGTATATATTTATGAAGTACAAGTGATGTTTTGCTACAGGCATGCAGTATGTAATAATCACATCAGGGTAATTGAGGTATCCATCTCAAGTATTTATCATTTCTTTGTGTTAGGAACATTCTAATTCCACCCTTTTCGTTATTTAAAATATATAATAAGTTATTGTTCACTGTAGTCACCCTGTTTTGCTATCAAATACTAGATCTTATTCATTCTATCTAACTGTGTTTTTGCTCCCATAACCATAGAACTATATTCTGTGGTCATATAACCAAATAAAGCTAAGTACGTCACTGAACAGTTGAGCCCAAATCTTGTTCCTCGCAACTGAAGATACCTGGCTGGATTCCTGCTTATAATAACAGTGGACACAGTCTTCTGGGGCCCAGATATGCACAGTGAGGCATAATGCATTTGGAGAAAAAGGGTTGGTTTCCAGAAGGAGTCCATGATATTATCATAGACGGCAGATGAAATTCCTGTCATGCAGTGAATAGTGGGGTAAAATCTCCCCTGTCATTGTTTGTGGGAGTCTCCAGCATCTGGCACACTTTTTTGTCCTTCACAAGCTCTGTGTCTATCTTTACTGGTTCCATTTTCTATTATTCCTCTTCTCGGGCTCCTATTTCCTGGATGTCCAGGGCTTTACACCCTGGAGCTAAGCGCTAGGGTGGCCGCTTTCTGGATCTTGCTTTAACATTCCCCATACCAGGTGCACTGCTCACAATGGGTCATCTAGTGTTTTTCCAGCTTACCTGCAATGCTCATGATCACGTTACAGACTGTGCAAACCTAAGCCATCCCACCTGGTTTCTGTGCTCCTTTTCCTGGACTAAAGAGAGCGAGCTGAGGAAAGAGCAGAGCTGGGTGAGCTAGCTGGTAGAAAAGGTGCTTAGCTTCAGGGAAGCTTAAGTGCTCTAGAACTTTATTTCTTGTTGCCGTGTCTCATGCACCTGATATTGGCTATTTGAAACATTTTCTACCTTCCTCAGGCCTGCTCTCCTGCCTTTGGCCCATAGAAAATGACACAGTTTCTTGAAGTATCACCTCCATTCTATTCCTGGTGTCCTGTTCACGTCTGGGCTATGGTAATGGCCTTCAGACTTTCTGTTCTCCAGTCTGTCCTTCACACTGCTGCCTTGTTAATCTTCTTGAAATGCCCCCAAGATTACCTTCCTGCTCAGACCATAGCTACTCACTGACAACACCGTCCAGACCCCTTGATCTGACCCCTTGAGCTACCTTGCAACTTGGCACCTATGAGAACGCTCTCACACTGCTGAACTTGCCTCACCTGAGCAGATCTTATGCTGTAGTTCGCTGGTACTCATATCCGATCCCAGCACTCTGCATGCATGCCTTGCCTCTTGTTTTCGGCCTCAGTCCAGTCTCACTCTTGGCAGGAGACTTTCTGGCACAACTTAGTGTGGATAAGGGTTGATAGACTATGTAAGTTGTTATTTACTTATTATTTATTTCAGCCAACCCTGTAGTAAGTCCTTAATAGTCTTTAATACTGCTTTTCCTACTATGGTAGTAATTATAGAAGAAGATTGAGGCTTACAGAAGATGAATAGCCTTCCAGAGTTTGCATCTCTAGTGGTAGAGTTGGGATTCAAACCCAAGTTTGACTGGTTTCCAAAGCTCGTGCTGTTCTGGACTCTTGTCGTTCCCAAACCACCACAGGCTCATGTGCCACCAACCAGAGCTGGGAGCCATTTTGCACTGGGTGTCTACTGTCCTTGGGGCAGACAATCACTGAATAAGTTGATGTTGCTTTTCAGGAACCCATTTACTAAAAGAAACAAAATGTGTTGGTTCCATTATTTATTCATTTAATTGCAAATCCCTCCTTTTCCCTCTATCATTTAAAGTTAGTATATGCTCTACTTTAATTAAAAATAATATTTTGGAAATAACTTAAAAACAGCTTAAGATAATTGCGACACTGTGGTATTCACAAAACCAAGTGTTGGCTTCCTGTGTTTTGTAGATGCTGTGCAGGGCATGTGTTTTTGACCTCTGTTCTGAATTACCGGGTTTATTATGGCTTTCTCTTCACACCGTGGGCTTGTCCTTTCTTGGACTTACCATGGTTTTAAAGTAGGTGATTGTTTGTGGAAATAACGAATGTCCACTTCCGTCGCCTGTGCTGCTGACACTGCCTCTCGAATGCCTAGCATGATGCAGACACATAATAGGCATCCAACCAAGCAGTATCTGTTGAAGTTTGAATGAATGAATGAATGAAAATATGAATGAATGGAGATGCACCTTTATTTGGGTATCCTATGCTGGATTTTTAGAAAAGTTGGTTGTAAAAGGAATTTTTAAAATTGAATTCTACTATAAAACTGAAAATTAATTTATTTGTATGGAGATACTAACAATAAATTTTGGAAACATTTGAAGAAAGGAATAAGACAGAGGTTGGTTCCTCTGTCTTTTTGTTACACAGAATTTTTTGTGAGATTCTTCCACTTACTACCCCATTTTTTCTTGGCAATATCTGTGGCCGCCTTCAGGCATCAGTCATGATTCTTGCTGTTATAATAAAACAAAGCCTTATATAAGAAAGATATGCATATTCCTGACACTTAATTCCATTCACAGAAAAGTAATGCTTGGTTTTCTATAAAAAAAGTATCCTAAAGAGGTATAGCCAGCATCCGTAGCAAAGTAATCCACAACTTACTGTTTTCTTGGTCAGTGTTCCTTCCTGTCAGGCAAAGTTAAAATCTTTCTTTTGCAAGTGGAAAAGCCGATGTTCATAACTACTGCTGATTGTGCCCATTTTAGAGCAGGCTGTTTCCCTCTGCCAGGAAGATGTCCAGTTCCAGGGTATGGAATTTGTCTTTGTCAGTAGGCATCTCTTCATCTTATTTGTTGATTCTTCATTGTTCTGAAACCTCTTGTCCCAGAGGTTAGCTTCAGTTCCGGGAAAACAAGGTTTTCCAAATAAAGTCCACTTCTGCTCTGCCGTGTTTCACTCGTTATTTTCACTGTCAGCTCAGAATGCTTACCTGGAAAATGCCAGTGCCCTGCTGGTTTTTCTGTAGTCCTCTCACTTTCTAATTGTGTGGCTTCAAGGGCAGGACATTATGCTCTCATTCATTACAATCTCTAGGCCACTTTCCTCCCAGGGCTTTCTGGTGCATATCAGCCAAAACATCAGCAATATCTTATTATAGCCCATGGGGTTTGTGTGGGCCTTAAATTTCCTGAGGTGCCAGACTTCCAGGAATTCTACTTTCCAAAACATGGGGTTGCCTCTCAGTGAAAGCAATGTCTTTCTTTATCCAGCTCTTGGCTGCCCTGTAGTGACTGTGATGAACCGCAGATTTGTTCATGGATGCTGGCAGTTAACTTAGTTTTGTAGGAGGGGTTGGATTAAAGCAAGGTGCCTTTATTTAGCTGGGAAAACAAAAGATTGTAGGGGGCCATGGTTAAATGTCTACCAGTACTTAAAGAGCTATCGCATAGAAAAGCAATTACACTTAATGTAGGTGGCGTCAGAATGCAGTGCTAAGATGCATTGATGGGCTGGGCAAAAGTTAGAGGGAGGCCAGTGTGGTGGGGTGGAGGGGACAGGATTTCTTGTGCATGGAGCAGTGTGAAAGGAGGGTGATGGCGTCAGACTTCCAGTTCTCAGAGACAGGGGTGGGAGGGTGTTTCAGGTTAGGCTGGATGACTGCTGGTGGAGGGTGGGATGGGGACGTCGTGCAAAGGATTCTTGCAAGGGATGGTTGCAATAGATAAATAGATAATTTAAAAAGATGCCTTCCAGCTCTGAAATCCCATGGTTTTATTATGCTAAGGTAAGCCATTTTAGGGCAGCTTCACTCTTTTCCTTTCCCTTTCTCTTTCTTTTTCCCTCTGTAATTGTGGAATCTATTTGTGTGTGTGGCTTATGCTAAAGAAGTCTTAATCATGTATTATTTCCTATCCTCTTACTTTGAAATGGTCAGACTTCTAGTTGAGTTGTGTTTGGACACTGTAGAGGGAGGCAGGGTGTCTGTGTACAGTTGTGCTGGCTGTTTACTGCACAAAGGATTGAAATAAGGGGCTAAACTTGAACACATACTCTGCTCACCAAGCTACCCAGAGGAAGAGTCTATCTTTCCAGTTTGCGGAAAGACGCCATCAGCTCACCAAGCTGAGTGCCAGAGGGGCTAGGTCTCCCCAGAAGAGGCATAGTTTTCTAATCTGTTAGATTAGAGGTTTCTAGTCTAATCTGAAGATGCTGGTCATGACTCTAGAGGGAGGCATAACATATCATTTTTAATTTATCAGGATTGACAGAGTTAAGTCTCGACACATCTGTGAATTCCGTGGTGGGCTGTACAAACACAGTGCTAACTATTGCTACTAACGGTGCAAAGTTCCATTAAGCATCCACGTATTTCTGCGGACTCACCAAGCATTCAGGTCCTTGGAAGCATCTGGAGGATTTGCTCAAGTTTTCACTTTTCATCTGGATATTTGACATTGTGTGCACACAGCTCTGTGCATTCTCCTTCTAGCCCAGGAGATTCCTTTTGACTCTTCCATTCACCCTCAATCCTCAGGGGCAATAAATTTGGTTGAAAAGCAGTTGAGGATTTATGAATGTGAGGCACATAAAACCCCTTTGGATTCTCAGACTTACACTAAACAAACTTGTGAGTGTGCCAGTGAAGAGGAAAAAGTTTAAAAAATCCAGCACGCCACCGGCAAGGTTGGTTATTTTTTAAAACAACAACAACAGTAAACAAAATGGAAACAAAACACAGGTCGCGTTGCTGATACCAGGCAGCAGTTCTTTGAGCAGGCGTGAAGAGATGCAAAGGTTGCTGTGCATTTGTGAAGTGTCCCCAGAGACAGATTCCTTAAGCCTTTCTCCACCCTCTGGCCTTGTCACTGTTCCTCCCTCCTCTGGAATGTGGAGGAAATACTCCCCACCCATCCATTCACAAAAACCCTGGAAGAGAGCCACCTTCCCTCCACTTTTCTCATCTGCCAGCTCCTGCTCTGTTCTCTGGCCTCTCTGCATCCCCTGCCCTCAGTGCCATTCTCAGTCAGCAAGGGCAGAACTCTCGCTGTCCCCTGCCTTCAGTGTCAGCCCTGTGACTGTTGTCCTGCGACCTGTTTCTTATGCCCAAATACCCTCAGTCGCCTGAGTTGAATACACTCCGTGCTTCTGTGCAAGTTCATGAGTTGGTGCCATTTCTTTTTAGCTACCCTGATACTTTTGTGTTTCTGTTTTTTGTTTGTTTGTTTGTTTGTTTTCCCTTTGAGACAGGGTCACTGTCACGCAGGCTGGAGTGCAGCGGTGTGATCTCGGCTCACGCAGCCCCGACCCCCCGGGCTCAAAGGGGTCCTTCCACCTCAGCCTCCTGAGTAACTGGGACTACAGACTTGCACCTTCACACCTGGCTAATTATTTTATTTTATTTTATTTTGAGCAGAGACAGGGTCTTGCTGTGTTGCCCAGGCTGGTCTCAAACTCCTGGGCTCAAGCAGTTTGCCAGCCTCAGCCTCCCAAAGTGCGAGGATTACAGGTGTGAGCCGCCACACCTGACACAATTTTGTGTTTCATTTCTCTCTTTGGAAATCTTCACAGTCTTTAGTTACTACAAATCAGTAGTTCCCACATTTTTGGCAGTAAGAAATGGAAAAAATATCCGCCCTCCCCCCCCGCCCCCTCCCCCCCCAAAAAATACTGTGGGGCAGATACCAACATAGGGATACCAGATATTTGTCCAAATATGGGCATGGCAGGGCTGGGGTAAGTTGGGACACTGGAAAACAGCAAACAATTCCCAGAGCATTCTCTGCTGTCATTATCATTTCACAACACAAAGGCTGTTTTCACACCACGAAGTAGGAAGAACAGATTATTGAGCAGAGGACATTCTTTGAAAACGAGTAACTTTAGCTGTGTGAAACATTCATCACTTCAATCCTTCTTGTTCTCATTTTGTGTCTATTTATTCGACATAATTATAGATTTCCAACCAGTATGTAGAGGCCACTGCTGCAAATGATTCTAAAAGAAGGAGCTCTTCTGTCCAGCAGCAAAACAAATACAGAGCCCACCAGGGAGGCCCACCAGGGAGGCCCACCTTACCTGGGCAGGAAGCTACCAGATGCCTTAGCAGGAGCCCGTCCTTGCTCATGTGGCCATAAGATCTGTTGTGACTAGGGTTCCTATTGCAGCTGGAGGGACACAGAGATTAGGAGCACCTTGCAGCCTAGATTTCTGCAGGAGCAAGAGGGGTGGGCATTGGACCCTGAGGCCTTAGGCTGGGGACAGCACAGTTCTGAGGGCCAGGTGCTGAGTGGGTGTCTGTGAGCATGCTCAGCCTCTGGGCTGTGCTCTCAGAGGACGTGCAGATATCAGACATTTACAGTGAGCAGCATGGAAACTGCGGGCTGCATGAGGATGCCTGTTGGACGGTGAGGCCAGGCTGCCCAATTACGGAACATGCTGGAACTGCTGGGGAGATGGAGACCAGAAAACACATGCTTCTTCCTGCTTGCCCGGCTGCTCCACCCCTGCCTCTTTTGGCTTTTATACTTTCCAGCCTGCTTGGCCAAAAACCAAATGCAAAAAGGATGGGAGAAACCTTTAGGGGCTAAAAGGAGGGTTCAACATTGAGGTATGTACTGAGAAATTTGATTTCCTGGTGGGGTGTCTGGGCCCCTTGGATAAGCGGATGTACCTCGGGCGTGACCTCACACCCTGCTCATTAAAATCAGTCTTATGTGACTGCAGACGTGGAGGTGCTTGTTTACGAGAGACAGAGCTGCCTCTTTGCTTGAGGAAAATTGATTTCCATTCAACAGATGTGTATGGAGAGCTGGTTCCCCCGAGGCTAGCACTGGACACACACAGTCTATTAAGGCCCAGCCCTAAGTGGGAGGATTCACACCTTGCAGATTCTGCTGTTTGCTTGATGAAGTGGAACTAAAGAATGCTGTTTTTAAATTCAGATGTACATTTCCTGAAAAGATTTTCTATCATCTGTAATTAACTTAAGTACATATTATCTTCTTTTTAAATCTTTCCCTGATTTTCTTTCTTCTTCCCCACGGCATCATCCTATCTCCCCATCTCTCATTTTCCTCTTACTTCCTTTCGCTTCTCGCTTTTCTCTCTATGCCAGTGCATTTTCTTTTTCATGGAGTTTTGCTTTTATTTAGAGTAATTTTTATAAATATTTGAAACTAAATTTATGCTTCTCAGAAACAAGATTCTTTCTGAAAACATACTTTGGGTGATAAAGATGTAATCTGCTTCCAAATCTTTCCAAATCTGGGTGTAAATTATGAAACAGAAAAAAAAAGAAGCAGCCATTTAGTACCTGATTATCAGTCCACATCAAGCCAAGTTCAGTGTGCCTTCCTGAATTTGCCCACTTGAATTCAGGGCACACAGTAGCAGGCACATGTCAGACCAGGAGTTAGAAACACACGGCTTCAGGACTGGCCATGAAGGACCCAGGGCAGATTATTTATTCTGTTTAAACCCCAGTTTCCTCACCTGTAAAATGAAGACAATTTCACAGTGTTTCTTTGGATAAATTCAGATAATAATTATCAAAGTTCCTGGCAATATCACAGTCTTAATATGTTCAGGCTGCTGTAACAAAATACCATAAATGGAGTGGCCTATAAACAGCAGAAATTTATTTCTCACAGTTCTGGAGACTGAGAAGTCTCAGATCAAGGTGCTAGCAGATTTGTTGTCTGATGAGGACCTGTCTTCTTGTTCGTAGATGGCCTTCTTCTCACTGTGTCCTCACGTGGTGGAACTGCCAGTAGGTTCTCTGGGGCCTCTTTATAAGGAACCCCATTCATGAGGGCTCCACCCTTATGAACACCTCCCAGTTGCCATACTGCCAAATACCATTACATTGGGGATTAGAGTTCAATATGTGAATTTTAGAAGAATACATTCAGTCTATAGCAATGTTGTAACTTTAAATGTTTCCCTGAATCAATCCATCTTTAAACCTTTTTTAAGCCAAGAGTTTGAATCTCAGAAATGTGTGTTTATTAAATGATGATTTCATAATCTCACACCCATTACACATAGTAATCTCAGGAGTGGTTCATTGATTCAGTAAATATTTGGAAATGCCTACTTTATGCCAGATTCCTTGCTGTGTTTATGAGATTCAAAGATTAGTAAGACATTTTTCCCGCCCTGCCTGTTTACCCACTGTAGAGATGGGAAGTGGGAAATGCTAGAGCGGATGTGTGAACAAGGCTGGAGGGTGCAGATGTCAGGGCGTCTTCACAGGAGACTGAACTGGGTACCAAAGGATGTTGGGTACGCAGTATGTCTAGGTAGGTTTTACGTGATGCATTATCTTCTATTCTGACAACATCTTTAATTTAGACTAATGTTGACTTTTGGAGAAGTGAAGTTCAGGATTTTACTGAAGATGATAGATTCCTAACTACTGGCCTAACTGTCAGGCACCATTTTATTATTCAATGCTTTCATCCTCTTCAAGTGGAGACTGTAAGTATGCTCATATACTTGTACAGGACACCAGACAAAGCACATCGTCCTCAGAGATACAATGAACAGTCAAGGAAAGAGATGCACAGTGAATGCTAGAAAGTCAGCTGGCCCCTCACGTGACACACACATGCCTAACATCATCATCAGCACCATCATTACTATTGTTCTCACTTCTTTTACTAACTCTGTTATTATTTATGGTTCATGGTAATGCATTATCAGATTGTAGCACTTTTATTTCTACCTTTTCCTCTTTTCTGAGTCTCTTCACATGCCAATCTACATCTGAAGCTTGAGAGACAGATTTAGGGCCCCATCCTGACTCCTTATCTTGGGTTATCTTGGGTGCTCTTGGATAGGTGATTTAATGTCTTTATGCCTCAGTGTTCGCAGCTGAGAAATGAGGATTCAGATATCTACATCACTGGAATGTGAAAAGGACGGGGTGAGGTCATGTGTGTTAAGCGTAGCACTTGGCCAAAGTGTAATAGCTGAAGAAACAGTTGCAGAGAGGTTCCCTAAGTATCTTGGAGAATCAGTTATCTTGGTTCTCCAATTACATAGTGAGCTGCTTTCCGAACTTGAATCAAAGCCACAGTCTTTTGCCTCCTAGTCCTGCTTTTTTTTTAATAAGATACATTTGATCTTTGAATCATGTCACTGTATAAATCGGAGATTGGATAAAAAGTTCAGCTGTTTATGGCACTGTAGAGGGTTTAAGGACATGTGTACAAGTTTTTGATACTCCTGCCCTCAGGAGGTGGGACTTCCTTCCTCTTTCCTTAATGACTTACTTCCAGTGAAGTGATGGGATGGCACTTCTAAAATTAGATTACAAAAGGACTGTGACTCAGGTGGCTCTCTTGCCCTCCGTCTTGAATCCCTCACTCTGGGGTGGACAGTGGCCATGCCATGAGGACACTCAGCTGGTGGAGAGGCTGTATGGGGAGGAGCCAAGTCTGGAAACATACTCTCCCCCAGTCAGGCCTTGAGGTGACTGCAGCCTCCTGAGAGACCCTCAGCCGGAGCCACCCAGCTAAGCCGCTTCCGGATTCTCTACCCTCCAAAAGTGTGAGTTAGTACATGTTCACTATTTCCACCTGCTACATGGAAGGTCAATTGTGATTAACTCAGCATCTATCTGCAGAATGGAGTTCAAAGCGTCTTAAGCTTTGAGTTTGCTGTATGTTATAATATGCCACAATTAGGCATTTCTGCGCCAGTGTGACCGGCGAACTGAGATGGCACTCCCATATCCTTGTATTCAGGGGGTTGTTAAAGACAAAAGTTTCAAATGACCCTGCTTGACTTAGGGACAAGCCGGAGCAGGATTGCTGTTCACCTGCAGTTCAGCTCACCATGTCTGAGCCTTAGATAATTTACGTCTTATAGCAGAAACATTTAGAATCATAAATGTTCTAATCCTAGGCATGGGAAGAGATTTGGTGTAACTTGCCTGATGAGGCACTGAAGCCCAGGAAGTTAAGTGCACACCCAGCCTGTACAGCTGCTCGGTGGCTGGGCTGTTGAGGTTTTCCTCCTGCATCAGCCAGGGCTATTGGGTTACATGCAACAGAAACTGATTCCAACCCTTGCACCAACAGGAATTGCTGGGATGACATAGAATTGTCTTAAAATTGTCAGAAAATCTCGAGAAGCAGGTGCTGTAGAGGCATAAGAAGCAGGCGTGAGAGTCTCCCTGGGGGAATGAGCTCTGACTGCTTCTCCTTCCCCCAACTCAGGCTCAGGACTCAGGCTTTCAGCAGAGGCCGTCTGCTATCAGAGCCAGGTACCCTGGCTGTCTTGGGCAGTGAGGCTCATGGATTTTTTTAAAAATTGATTCCTCAGGGATCTAGAACTAGAAATACCATTTGACCCAGCCATCCCATTACTGGGTATATACCCAAAGGACTATAAATCATGCTGCTATAAAGACACATGCACACGTATGTTTATAGCGGCATTATTCACAATAGCAAAGACTTGGAACCAACCCAAATGTCCAACAATGATAGACTGGATTAAGAAAATGTGGCACATATACACCATGGAATACTATGCAGCCATAAAAAATGATGAGTTCATGTCCTTTGTAGGGACATGGATGAAATTGGAAACCATCATTCTCAGTAAACTATTGCAAGAACAAAAAACCAAACACCGCATATTCTCACTCATAGGTGGGAATTGAACAATGAGATCACATGGACACAGGAAGGGGAACATCACACTCTGGGGACTGTTGTGGGGTGGGGGGAGGGGGGAGGGATAGCATTGGGAGATATACCTAATGCTAGATGATGAGTTAGTGGGTGCAGCACACCAGCATGGTACGTGTATACATATGTACTAACCTGCACAATGTGCACATGTACCCTAAAACTTAAAGTATAATAATAATAAAATAAATAAATAAATAAATAGATACTAGCAAATGAAATTCAGCAGCATATTAAAGCAATTATACATTAAAAAAAAAATTGAGACAGAGTCTTGCTTTGTTGCCCAAGCTGGAGTGCAGTGGTGCCAGCATGGCTCACTGCAGCCTCCACCTCCTGGGCTCAAGCAATCCTCCTGCCTCAGCCTCATGAGTAGCTGGAACCAGAGGTGTATGCCACCATACCTGGCTAATTAAAAAAAAAAAAATTGTAGAGACCAGGTCTTGACATGTTGTCCAGGGTGGTCTCGAACTCTTGGACTCAAGCAGTTCTCCCACCTCAGCCTCCCAAAGTGCTGGGATTACAGGCGGGAGCCACCGCGCCAGTCCTGGATTTTTTATTTATCACCCCAGAATGCCTAAATACAGTAGGAGAGAAGTTAATTCTGCAAAGGAAATCAGAGTTCTGTGGGAAGAAGGAATAGATGCTTCACAGCCAAAAAATGACGATGGGCATACTGCACATGCTTTCCTCTTCTCAGCTCTTCTGAGGGTTGTTAGGTTCTTTGTTTCTTGTCAATATTTACTGCTACTCCTACTCACAGGAGAAGAGAATGTAGCCTCTTCAAAAGTCACTGGTATAGGGCGGCCTTCCCAAAACAAAATTGTAAGGAAACCCAGGTGTGTATGTTTGCTAGCACTGCCAGAACAAGGTACCACAGACTGGGGGCTCAAAACAACAGAAATTTATTATCTGTCAGTTCTGGAAGCTGAAAGTCCAAAATCAAGGTATTGGTAGGGCCACCCCCCCTCTGAAATCTTAAGGGAGGATCCTTCCTTGCCTCTTCCAGCTTCTGGAAGCCCCAGGCAATTCTTGTCTCATGGCAGCATCACTCTCTGCCTCTCTTCCATGGCTGTCTTCCTGTGGTGTGTCTGTGTACAAACCCCCACCTCCTCTTCTTTTTTTTGGAGTCTTGCTCTGTCACCCATGCTGGAGTGCAGTGGTGCAATCTCAGCTCACTGAAACCTTCGCCCCCTGGCTTCAAGTGATCCTGCCACCTCAGCCTCCCAAGTAGGTGGGACTACAGGCATGCACCACCACACCTGGGTATTTTTTTTTTTTTTTATGTTTGTAGAGACGGGGTTTTACCGTGTTGCAGAGGTTAGTCTCAAACTCCTGAGCTCAATCGATCTGCCTACTTTGGCCTCCCAAAGTGCTGGGATTACTGGTGTGAGCCACCATGCCCAGCCACAGATCCCCTCTTATAAAGACACTAGGAGTATTGATTTAGGGCCCATCCTAATGACCTCATCTAACCTGATTGCTTCTGCAAAGCCCTATTTCCAAATATGGTCACATTTACATATACCAGATGTGAGGGTTTCAACATATCTTTTAAAGGGACACAGTTCAACCCACTGCACCAGGCAGCTGTGGCTTCCTTCTTCCACAGCATAGAAGGTGGCCACATGCTGCTGGACTTTCACAGTCACAGTCCCTTTATCTGTGCTTTGGCTGCACCGGGCAGCTCCCAAGTCTTTGTTTTCAGCTCCGTGAGAAAACACTGGGGTTGGGAGTGGGAGACACTGGTATTGATTGACTTGGCATGTTAACTACCCACTTGCTATGAGAAAGCTGCCTGTGTTTAGACTTGAAGAGGATGACACAGACTTTATAAACACATTATCCAATGAGCAGCTCTTCATTACAAAGACATGTTGATGCTGGTTACAGAGAAAGAGAGTGGATTGGCACTAACGTGCCCGTGATCCTCATGGAGAGAAAATACTTTGGCATGTGCATGCTGTCACAGAGACTTCTAGAATGTCAGACTGTTTTGAAAGTGTGTTTTGTCTTATACTTAAAATATCATGGCCAGATGCAGTGGATCATGCCTGTAATCCCAGCACTTTGGGAGGCCAGTGTGGGAGGATCACTTGAGGCCAGAAGTACAGGACCAGCCTGGGCAACATAGCAAGACCCTGTCTCTACAAATAATTTTTTTTAAATTAGTGAGGTGTGATGAGTGCCTGTCATCCCAGCTACTCAGGAGAATCACTTGAGTTCAGGAGGTCGCAGCTGCAGTGAGCTGTGATTGCACCTCTGCACTCCAGCCTGGGCAACAGAGCAAGACCCTGTCTCTAAAAATAACTAACTAAACTAAGATATCTCTAAAAATAATTAAATAAATATAATATGTTCATTGCACAAAAATTTGAAGTTACAGAAAAAAACAAATCTAGTAAATTACAAATATGTTTACTGTTAACTAAAAAAACCTGTTAAGTATGCTCTATTTCAATTATTTCATGTATTGATTGAATGAGTCATTGGTTGGTTGGTGGATTGCTTTTCAGTTATAAAAACAATGTGTATGGGAGATGGTGTTGAATTCAAAGGAAGTAATCACTCAAAGTGAGCATTATTGGGAGAATGTGAAAGCTTGGCTTGCATATGTATTTCCTAACCCGAAGTTTTGGCCTTAAGCTGATCAAACATGTCAAGTTACTATCAATGTAGCAACTGGTTGCTCTGAAAATGGCATGTCCAGGGATCCCTATGTGGATAGTGGGGAAGAGGGCGGAGCATGAAGTCCCTGGGCAGAACCCACTCAGCCTTGGTAAATTGTACTCCTTGATATCACCACCCTTTCCTTGGCACGGGGGAGCAGGCAGGGGATAGAGCCACTCTCAGGGCAGATGTATCCCTGGATGAATGGCGACAGCTCTTCCTTTTGGATGTCCCACTGTTAGGATCACCCACAAGGGTCCCCTCTTCTACCCACCCAAGCTTATGTATTTCAGCCTCAAAACACTTTGAGAGAATAAATAGGAATTGGGTCGTGATATTTGCGACCTATCCTCTCTGTAGCCAAGCAGGATAAAGAGAGTTCTATACTGGGCCCATTTTATTTCCATTTTCTCTTGGGGTAGCTGAAAAATCTGACCCAATGGGGAATAAGGGACATTTGTAATTGGGGTGAAAAGCATTGCTAGAAATGAGGCATCGTGGTAGTCCCAAATGATAGGGTGGAAGATAGCCTAAATTGACACAGCACTTTCCAGCTTACAAAGCATATTTATAAACACGATCTTATTTTGGTTTGGATTCCTCAAATGAACACTAGGTTTATATGGCAGGTTTTACACCTGAGAAAATGGATGTTCAGAGATACGGAGTCATGTGTACAAGGTTATTCTGGGGAACTGCCTCAGAGCCCTCTGCTGTACATCGAATAGGAGCCCCATGAAGCAGAAACACATCACCTCCCTGATCCTATAGGTGAGGAAACTGGGACTCAAAAACTTCAAGAGGGAAGGCCCCTGAGGTTTTTTTTTGGAAATGGCTGACATGGGGCTAAAATGTAGAGCATCTTTTTCCGTTAGCGTGGGTCAGTTTTTAGTACATTACACAGAGACAGAGAGATGGGGATAAAAACAAACTTTTCTATGGTCTGATAATGAGAATTTGTTCAGCGTGTGATGAGGAGGGCATGTGCAAGTACATCCACATTGATTCCTGCCTTCCCACAGCCACTGAGCACTCTTCTTCACGTGTCGTTTCTCTCTGTGGTCGCACCTGCAGGCTGTGGAAAATAAATCTGCTTTAGGGACTCAAGGTTGTGGCTTTAGGTCCTCACTCTTCCACTTTTCAACTGTGAGTCATTGGGCTTATTGCTTAACCTCTCTGAGCATAATCTGATCTGCAAAGAGGAGATAATATCATATGCCTCCTGGGATTGTCATGGGATTTGAATAAGGCCAGTAAGTTCTCAGAAATGGGCTAGGCACACAGGAAGCAGCTGGTAGATGATTTTCCCTCCCTGGTATGTCTGGTATAGAACATATACCCTGACATCTGTCCACTAGGGGTGTTATAGAAGGAAGGACATGGCCTGAGCAGAACTGAGGCCCTTGAAGGTTGTCATGGAGAGGAACGTAGGCTCATAAAGCCAAGTTCTGCAGAATTACACGTTTACTCACTTCAGGATAGAGAAAATGGCATGATAATTTTTAAAAAGTTATTTTTTCTTCTTTCAAAGGACAAAGGCTTGAGAGAGACATTTTGTTAAATTTTAGATCAGTAAATGCTGTTTGCCAAGTAATGTCTAAGAGAGGGGATCCTGGCCATTTCCCTGGACACGAGAGCCCCTGCTGTGTCCTGTGCTCCTGGCAGGCTGCTGGTGTCCAGGGGAATGGGGGCTCAAGGGGTAGGCCCCAGGCATCACCTGCGTCTCCCTCCAGCATCGCCCCTCGTGCTTAACCAGAGCCTGGGCCAGGGCCTGTGAGGCTGAGACCGTCTGGGGTCTAATGCCTGCTGCTTCCTGTCTCACATCCCCCGCCCCCTGCCCCTCCATCTTCCAGGGGGAGCGACTGTCTCTAATAGGGTGGCTGTGACAGATGCTGTGGGAATTCTGAGTTTGGGATAATGAGCTGTCATATGTCATTTCACTTAAACACAATAATACAAATATTTTGATCAAACATTTTCTCCAGCTGTTGAGCGAAAGCAATAAAAGCAGCAGGGAGTGCCAGTGAATTCTCTGTTTCTGAAACGCTTTACCCTTTAAAAGCTGTTGCCTGTTAACTCCTTCTATCTCTGTCTGTCTCCTTTCCCTCTCCTTTTCCTGGCCTCTCTGATTTCCCACTGCATGCCTAGTCTGGGGCTATAAATAAAGAGACTGAATTCAGGGATGTGAAGGGGGTGAAATTGAGCACAGCTTTTTATTAAACATCCCTTAGGCTGGCCGCAGAGCAACCGCAGCTGCTGTGAACTTGTAAAACCTGGCTTGGCCTGGCCACTGCAGCGCAGCCTCCAAGTGTTTCCCCAACCCTCACAATCACATCCAACTTTTAGGCAACAGTCTTTTGAGATAACCTATCTTTGATGGCACCAGGCCCTTGGAGCTCTGTGGCTGGAGTCTGGTTTCATGGCTGATTTCCATGGCAGAGTTCTCTGGGACCTTGCTGCTTACTCTCCATGCTCTGACCTGGCTTCTGGAATCTCTTCCTTCCCCCTCTCCAGGCAGAGAGGGATGTGGCTGCTTAAGGCAGGCAAAGTGGAGGGTCAGGAGTCTGAAGGGACCCTGAACACCCGCTCTTGGAGGATCTTAGCAGTTCTCCTTGCCAGTGGGCAGCAAAGGTGTGACCGCTTTGAATGCGTCCTTCAGGCTGAAACTCCCAAGAGGAATGCCCTGTACCCTGCTCCCCTTTTAAACCATGACCTCTGACTCATCAATGCTACCAAGTTTGAAGTTTCTCCCGTGAGCCTGCTGTTTAGGGGTGGGACCAGATCAGGTGCTTTACTTGACACTGGACACTCTTTAAAGCCAGCCCATTCCTGTACTCTCCCATCCCTCTCCTTTATTTCTGGGGAAGCGAGTTTGAGCTAACCTGCGTCCTATTCTGGATTCTAGGGACCCTGACTCCATTGGTACTCTCCTCTCTCACTTCATTCTTCCTCCACTTCGGTGGCTCCAGTGCCTTCCACCCATAAACAAACAGAGTCAAAACACCCACACAGCACTCCTGGCCTTGGGTCTTCTCTAGCTGCCGCCCTGTCTTCTCTATTTGCAGCCGAACATCCCGGAGTGCACCACAGTGTTCACCCTGGCTTCTCCACCCGTCAGCTCCCTGCAGTGCACACACCCTGGCTCCGGAAGCTGTGCATCTTGCCTGAAACTGCCTCCTCCCTCTGGCCCCTTGGAGGCCCCTGACTGGTGGTTGTCCTGTGTCTCTCCTATTTCCTCCTTGCACAACTCTGCTTCCTCCCCTCATCCCTTAACTGCCAGCCTCCCTCCAGGTTTCCTCTTCCTGTACCTTCCCTGGAGATTTCATTAACTCTGATGTCACCATCCACTCCTGTGATCGCCTCTCCCGCCTCCATCTCCAGGCTAGACGTGGCTCTCAAATCCCAGATCCACCTCCCTCCAGACATCTACCAGGAGCCTGGCTGTGGTGGTCACCTCAAACCCCACCTGTCTCAGGCTGAATCCATGCTTTCTCCTCACTCCTCTTGTGTCCTCTCCTGCTTCCTTCTCTGTTACTGCCTTGGTCCCAGGACCATCATTAACACTCACCTGGGCCAGAACCTTAGAGTCAGCCTACCTTCCATCTTTCTCTTCTCACCCATCTCCTCTATCCTTTACTTCTGCTTCACCCAGAGCCCCTCCTCCATCCCATTCATTTCCATTCCCACTGCCCTGCCTTGGTTTTTTGAGTCTTTACATCTCTTGCTCTCCACCTTCATTTCATTCCACTCCAACCCATTCTCCATGTTACCACCAAAGTAATACTTCCAAAAGATGTGTTTGATCATTCCAGTCTCCTGCTGAGCCTTCCGTGCTCTCTTGCATGGTGTAGGAGCCCTGCACAGGCTTGGCCTCATCTTCTTGCACGCTTCCCTGGTTCCCGGAGGGTCTCCAGCAGCAGCAGCCTCATCTGGGAGCTTACTAGGAATGCAAATTCTCAGGCTCCACCCCAGGCCTACTGAGTCAGAAACTGCTGGGGTGGAGCCTAGCAGTCTTCATTGTAACAAGCTCTGCAGGAACTTGGAGGCAAGGTCAAGTTGGAGGACCGATGCTGAAAGCAACACTGAGCTGCTTAGGAGTCACCAAGCACGCCCTTGCCCCGGAGCAGGCTGTGCTTGTCTGTGGTGTCTTTTCTCCACACTCCTGGTCGCCTTTCTGAGCAAGGCTTTTCCTCAAGGAGAGGAGGTTCCTCTGGCCCTCGTCCTTCCCCTACCTAGTCCTCTGCCCACTGCTCCCTCATGTGCGGTCTTCGGACCTGGGATGCTTTTGAGCTGTTGTGCTTGTGGGTGGCTTTGTGACTCCTCAGTCCACGTGCTTCCTTCCCCTCTGGGGCTCCTTGGAGCAACTGGCTTATTAGGCTTTTGGAATCCGTGGGGCCTGGTACCTGGCAGTGCTGCTTAGATCTGCAGAGTGAATTGTCTTTTTTTTTTTAATTAATTTTTGTTTTTGACACAGAGTCTCACTTTGTCACCCAGGCTGGAGTGCAGTGGCTTAATCTTGGCTCACTGCAACCTCTGCCTCCCAGGTTCAAGCAATTCTCCTGCCTCAGCCTCTCGGGTAGCTGGGATTACAGGTGCCCACCACCATGCCCTAATTTTTTGTATTTTTAGTAGAGATGGGGTTTCAACATGTTGGCCAGGCTGATCTCGAACTCCTGACCTCAAGTGATCCACCTGCCTCAGCCTCCCAAAGTGCTGGGATTACAGGCGCCCACCACCATGCCCTAATTTTTTGTATTTTTGGTAGAGACAGGGTTTTACCATGTTGTCCAGGCTGGTCTTGAACTCCGGACCTCAAGTGATCCACCTGCCTCAGCCTCCCAAAGTGCTGGGATTACAGGCGTGAGTCACCACACCCTGCCTAGTGAATTGGTTTTGACTTGTTCCTGTATTCAGCAACTACTTACTGAATCCTGAGGTGTTAGGACTGAAGCAGCACAGAACAGAATTCCTGGTTCTAATTGTCCTGTCTAAACTTTAAGAGTCAGCATCGTTGAAGAGCTAAGAACAGCTGAGTATCAACCCAGCATTGATTTGAAGGGCCGGCAGTGCAAGGGAGATAGTGACCTTGAGGGAACTACTGTGACTCCTTCCCAAAACTTCCTTTAAACCCCAAGACCCTTCTTGGGCACTGGCCTCTCCTCATCTCCTGCTTGACTTTTGCGTCCTTCCTCTCTGTTTCCTTAGTAGGATAATGCAGAATGAAAGTCAATTTTTGGTATCTTTTTTCTGCATTGAAGAAGGGAGTTGGACTTTAGCACTCAGTCCTGAGTTTATTTGGGGAATGTGGCCCTTTCCTGATTTTCACTTCCTGAGGACCTCTGGCTTTGGATAAAGAAACAGTGTTTATTCTTTGGGGACAAAGATTTTTCTGAAAGCTCCCATACAGGAGTGTTCTCTAACTCTTAAGATTCCCCATTAATGTGTTTGTTTTTCCTTTTGTAAATTTGTAACATTAGCATTTAATTACTCTTCATGACAGTATTAAATTTCGTGAGTGATTTATAGTTATAATAGAGACTTGTATGATTTATTACAGTTGGCATTTGAGGTTTACCAAATTCTTAAGAGCCATAAGCACTGAAATTGCTTAATCTGACCCTGTCCAGAACAACCACAGCATGTGTGAAAACCCAAATTTAAGTATAATAGGAACAGCTGCACCACCCACCCCATTTTTATTTGATGTTACTGTCTACGATTGTGGTAACCGTATATATGGGGGACAGTGGTGGTGGGTATATGTGTTTCTTATGTAGAAAAGAGAAGGGAACCTTTTTTTTTTTTTTTGAGACATTGTTTTGCTGTTGTTGCCCAGGCTGGAGTGCAATGGGGCGATCTCAGCTCACTGCAACAGCTGCCTCCCGGGTTCAAGTGATTCTCTTGCCTCAGCCTCCCGACTGGCTTGGATTACAGGCATGTGCCACCACACCTGGCTAATTTTGTATTTTTAGTAGAGACGGGGTTTCTCCATGTTGGTCAGGCTGGTCTCGAACTCCTGACCTCAGGTGATTTGCCCACGCTGGGCGCCCTTCTGTTTTTAAAAACAAGAGCCCGGCCAGGCGCGGTGGCTCATGCCTGTAATCCCAGCACTGTGGGAGGCCGAGGCAGGTGGATCACCTGAGGTCAGAAGTTTGAAACCAGCCTGGTCAACATGGTGAAACCTCGTCTCTAGTAAAAATGCAAAAATTAGCCAGGCGTGGTGGCGGGTGTCTGTAATCCCAGTTACTCAGGAGGCTGAGGCAGGAGAATTGCTTAAACTCCAGAGACGGAGGTAGCAGTGAGCTGAGATCGCACCACTGCACTCCAGCCTGGGCGACAGAGCAAGACTCCGTCTCAATAAATACATAAATAAATAAATAAATAAATAAATAAATAAAATGAAATAAAAGATGAGCCCCAAATCCTGTGCCCTGGATGGATAGGTATAACCTGTCATCTGTTGGTCAACTGAAGAGCTGACCCTGGTGCGTTCCTCCTGTGGTTCTGACATAAAAGCCAGGGCAGTGCGGTGCCCACTGGACTGAGAGTCGGGGCTTGCCTGCTGTGCGACAGATGGCTTCAAACCTCAATGGGCAGCTGACCCTGCCTCGGGGTCTCTCGCAAAGAAGTGCCCAGACTTTAACCTGCTCATGGTCAGCCCCCACAGTGTTTTCAGTGTGCCCCAAGTCTTTGTTGGGAACAGCGTTGTCTCCACTCCCGAGCTGGAATCCTGACAGCACACCACGGGCTTTGCGCTCCTGCCCTGGTTCTTGTCTTGAACTTTCCATCCCTGTGTCCTCTTGCTGCTCCAGCCTGTGTGTTTTTCTCAGGCACAACTTCCAGCTGTTGCTTAAATTAATAATTATCTTAATGAGGTGTTGCTTCGTTATTATTTTCACCGGGGTAGGGGAGGTGTAGCTGCTCACTTTGGTGTTTTCTCAGATGACTTTATCCACTTGCATTTGCAGAGAAAAAGGTGTGCTCTTGGACTCTGCCTTCTCCTGCACGGGTGGTGTGGATAATCCTCCAGGGTCCTTGGCCGCAGGGCAGATAATCTCTTCGGGGTTATCTGTTAATTACCAGTGAATGTTGTGAAGTATTTGTGCAAAGGCTTTTGAAGTGAGCTCCACGCACTGTTGCCTGGGCCGCCACTGGCCCTGCTTCCCAGGAAGAGGGTTTCGAGGCCCAGCTTGGTTCCCCCTCAAGTGCTGGTGGTATTCTCTTGCTAAATTGTTTGCCTTTCTAATGAAGTGAACTGTTTGTTTGACTCTGCGGTAGAAGGTATTTAACTGGGGACTAAAGTAAACGTTGGAGACATTCAAATAAGCCATGCATATCTGCTTTGTGGAGGGAAGGAAAACAGTTTGGCCTCACTCACCTCCGGGAAGAGTCGTTAAGGAACTGTTTAAATAATAAACTGAGCCGAGCGAGCGGATATTGCTGCAGCCCAGTCTGGGGCTTTTGTGCTAGTCCTGGCTGGCCTGGGAATTCCTCTGTAGCAGCCACGAGGGGAGAAGAGAGCGGCTGGATTCTTGCAGTTAGTAATTGTGATTTATTTATGTGTAGAGGGACTTCTGCTGTGTTCAGTCTAAACAAGCCCAATTAGCCCTCAGGACAGCGGGCCGGTGGATGGCGACTGTGTTAGCACAGTGTGTGCAGGCCCCAGTGGCAGCAAGAGAGCATCGTCGTGGGGTTGATGTCTGGCCCATGTTCTGCCAGATCTGGCCTGGTTAGGGGCCTGCTGCCTGCTAGGCTGGGTCCCTGGTGCCTGGGAGAAGTGTCTGAGTGACTGGGGTAAGGGGACCAAAGTGTAAGCCTGAGGCAGGGCCTGGCTGAGGTAGGGGACCTGTACCTGGGCAGTGAAGGCGGGATGTGTGTGATCACCCAGTGTACCCATGACAATGTCTGTTAGCAGCTTTTAGCTTTTGTTGTTGGCAAGGGTGAAGCAGAGAAGGTTGGAAGTGGGAGTACTTTTGTGGGAAATACAGGTGTACTCAGGACCAGCTCCATAGTGTGTGAGGCCCAGTGCAAAAAGAAAATGGGGAGCCCTTGTTGAAAAATTACTAAGAATTTCGAGACAGCTACTGCGCGTAACATTAAACCATGCTCGGGCCCTTCTGACCACAGGCCCAGGGGCTGCACAGGCCCCATGCCTAGGTAGTTGGCCCTGCTGTAGCTTACAGAGCAGTGTAGTCAGGCACATATGGACTTGAGGCCAAGCTTTGTCAGTTCCTAACTGAGTGACTTTAACTTCTTACCTTCTCTATCCCTATTTTCTCATTTGCAAATTAGCATATGAATACCTACTTCCTTGGATTGTCATGTGGTATAAACAAGAAAATATATGAAGAGTGTTTAGGGCAGTCCTTAGCACGTGTGAGTGCTCAGTAAATGATAGTTCTTTTTTGAGCATATTTGTAGCTGTAACTTTTTTTCTTTTCCCTGAAGGTTAAGCTGAGGACAGTGTCTGTCTACTGTGAAGTTCAGGAGACAGAGTGAGGTCCTTGCCACAGACCTTACTTAGGGACAGAGATATGGAGGACTCTTCCTGGGTCTTATGATCAGAGAATGCTTGAGGGCAAGAGAGAAGCATGACCTGAACCTTCAGATTACTTGCAAAGCTGAAGACACCCACATAAAGTTGTTGACTCTCATGGTAACTTGGCTGTTTATGTTGAGGAAGAAGGACTTAGAAGGAATGGTGACTTCTTAAACATGGGTACAGTCACGTGCTGCCTAAGGATATTCAGATCAAGGACGGACCACATGTAAGACATGTCCCATAAGATTATAATGGAGCTGAAGAATTCCTATCACCTAGTGACATTGTGGCTATCATAACGTCATAGTACAGTCACTTTACTTTTCATAAATTTAGTGCAGCCTAAGTGTACAGTGTTTATAAAGTCAACAGTACTGTACAGGAATGTCCTAGGTCTTCACATTCATTCACCACTCACTCACTGACTCACTCAGAGCAATTTCCAGTCCTACAAGCTCCATTAATGGTAAGTGCTCTATATAGGTGTAGCATTTTAAAAATATTTTAATACTGTATTTTTGCTGTACCTTTTCTATGTTTAGATATGCTTAGATACACCAATATTTATCATTGTGTTACGGTTGCCTACAGGATTCAGTATGGGGACATGCTACCATACCGTTATAGCCTACGAGCAATAGGCTATACCATACAGCATGGGCGTATAGTAGGCTCCACCATCTAGGTGTGTGTAAGTGCACTCCATGATGTTCACACAATGACACAATCATCTAAAGACATATTTCTTAGACTGCATCCCATTGTTAAGAGATGCATGACTGTTATTCAGAATTTATGAACCACCTTCACCTATGTCACCTGGGGCCTTGTACAACTTTGTGGAGTCAACAGAGTTAAGTCTTACTAGCCTTATTTTACGGATGAAAGAAAATTTATATTATGGCTGTAGTGATTATTGTAATTTGTTTTTATAGAAATCTAGAAAATATGTCTTTAAATGGGGGAGCCTTTTCAGCTGCCTTGGGCGAAATGGAGAGCAGATAAATTCCCATGGGAAGGGTGTACCCAGCCAAGGGTTGCAGCATGCATCATTCAGTGTGCTGAGTATTTGGCCTTTTCCTGATTTTGGAGAAGGTGAAACTCAGTAGAAAGGATGGCTTTTCTAAGGATTCATATTGAGGGTGATAAATTCTGTACAAGTATATATTGGTGTCAAGATGACCAGTAGGTTGCCATCATTTTGGTCTGTTGCCTAGTGTCAGTTATTAAATCCATGCTTTGTTTCAAATGTTTTGTTTAAATCCCGTATTATCATGCTTCAAGTCATTAGTAACAGTTGCAAACAGCAAAGAAGCATGAGAAGCAGTCTTGCACTCTCGAAATGAGTGTAGGCCACACCCTCTGATTAGTGGAAACTCATTGAGGAAGTGCAGATTGGGGTCATCTTTGTGTGAGTCTGTCCACTATTACGCATCCATGTGTTGAGGCTATAGTCCCTAGGGCTGTAGGTGTGGACCTAGGCGTACAAGGTATAGATGCAGACTCCAGAAGCAGACCATGTTCTCTGTCCTTAGGGGCACTTGGAGCACATGGACATCATTGACATCAGATACCTACCAAGCATAGTTTATGAAGATTGGTCTAGAAGCCAGGGGTTACTTTGTAGAGAGGGAGGAGAGGACTCAGATGGAGATCACATTAGAGCCTGAGTCTTGTTAGACAAGGTAAGCAGCTGCTGAGTCCAGATGAAGGGCCAGTGAGATCACCACTGAGGCTGCAGAAGCGGAAGTGCGCAAGAGAGCTTGAGGCCTCAGGGAAGCAGAGGCAGCAGACAGCCAGCGGCCTCGGCTCAGTGAAAGGAGCCTCAGGACCACTGCCTCCCCAGGGAGGAGAGTCCCCATCAGAGCCCAGCTGAATAGGTTTGTTGACACCCCCAAGCCTATCATCCTCCCCAGTCCTAAAACAGAACACTGGCAAACTGAATTCCTCTGGGATGTGTCTGAGCATATTAGCTTGTCTGAATTGCAGGAATCATGGAGGGGAAGAGTGGGCAATGACTGGCCTCTGCCTTTTATGGGCATGGTGGGCTTGCAGGCCTAGGCAGGATGCCTCTTGCCCATAGCATAGGTTAGACATCCAAGGCATTACCATAGGAGCAGGTGCTCTAAGGGGTGGACCGTCAGAGATAGTCTGAAATTTATTCAGCATTCCAACTGGAATTAAGCTAAGAATCAAAATAGGAAGCCAGATGAGATTGTGAGGAAGGGAAGGGTAGCCAACAAGAGAGGAAGCCACTAGTGGGAACTTCAGAGAGTGGAGCTTGGAGTAGTTCTGAACCAGCCTGCAGGCAGCTGTGGGGCTTTTTATCTGCACATCCAGGAATGAGTATGAGGTA
Source organism: Gorilla gorilla gorilla (assembly GCF_029281585.2). Classification (NCBI taxonomy): domain Eukaryota; kingdom Metazoa; phylum Chordata; class Mammalia; order Primates; family Hominidae; genus Gorilla; species Gorilla gorilla. The sequence continues at coordinate 49,078,460 of NC_073230.2, forward strand.
GCTGCAAAGTGGAAGGTGGACTTGAGAAGGCCTTCTAAAGAAGAAAGGTATTTCGGACTCCTTCAGATGATACCATTTGATAGATGCTCACATAGCCAATGTCTTTGAGGTGTGTATAAAATGTGCAGCTTGTGGCTAACATAGGGTTGCAGAGAAAGGAGAAATAGAAGAAAAATGGGGAATGTTTTCTACTTGTACTCCCATGAGCCAAGAAATGTGAAGTGGATTTTTTTCTTTCTAAGCAGTGGGGGATTCTCTCCCTTTTCTATCATTTCCTTGCTCATCCTTTCAAGGAAGCCATGTCGTGTGCTTTATTATTTTACAGTCATGGTGAAAGAAACCCTTAAAACAAACTCTTTGCTTTAAAGCTTTATGTGTTTCTGCAAACAATGATGCTTCTTAGACAGTGAGAGTTCAGAGTTTAAGGGACAAGAAAGTGGAGCCTTTTAATGCTCCCAGTGTGCAGTAAACATGCTGTAATTTCAATGGATTCCAAAGCGTAACCATAATAGCGTTAAGTACATGCCAGAGCCTTTGATGTTATTGATGAAAAAAAAAAAAAGTAGATGGTGGTGGGGGCAAAGGGGCCCCTGTCATTTCTGTCATGAGCTTTTAAACTTTTGACCTCCAACCTTTTGTGTCTAAGAGCTTTTTCCATATGGGTGTTAGCAGCCTGATCAAGTATCCTCAATTCACTGGAGCCATCAGTGTTTCCCTGATGGGAAAGGGCATTCTCAGTCAAAAGGTCCCAACCAGGAGTGTGATTGCTGAGCGCCCATCAGTGTCTGCCCTGTCTTAGAGGTGGTGGCGTGGGGTAGGGTGGTGAGGTTACTCACTGAAGTTACTCACTGCCCAGCAGAAGGCAGGCAGCCTGGTCAGGCTGGAAGCTGCCCTTCAGAGTGCTAGGATTTGGTCCAGGGTGTGCGTGCATCTGCTGGGCCTTGGCCCTGGGCTCACTCTGAACATGGGAAGCATGCGGAAAACTGCACAGGGAGGATTCCAAAGAGGAGACAGCCCATACCTGTGGGTTCCCCTCATTTTGCCTGTTGTTGGAGGCCCCTTAGGTAGATGGAAGTGTCCTGCAGTTTCCAGGAGGGATGGCTAGCCTGGTCCACCACTGTCATTGCGTGGCCTCAGTTTCCTTTTATGTCTTTCCTCCCCCTTTTCACCTTTCCTAGAACATACATTTATTGAGTTCCTGCTGGGTATACACGGATAAGTGGGCCTCTTCTGCCCTCACACCCCAGACCTCCTGGGAGGGAAAGAAGACAGTTCTGACCTGTGGGTGTGTGCACCCTGGCAGGGACTCATCCTCATACTGCCCGGCAGGAAAGGCAGTGTGGTGTGCTCACCCGCATGGCTGTGTTGGTATAAGCTCTGTATTCAGTAAATGTGTGCTTGTCTGAGGAAGCGCACTGAGGATGAGCACAGGGCCGTCAGAGGGCAAGGCAGTGGGGAGGACACGATGCGGGTCCAAGTAGAATTCCTTGGGTCGTCCCTACTGGTTCTGGCCAACCTGAATTATGGAGAAGGGAGGAAGGAGCACTCGATCCCATGGAGCCCCTGGGAAGCCTGATGGAGGGGGTGGTGTTTGTATTGAGTCTTGAAGAGGGGGTAAGACTTGGGTAAGAGGGAATTTGTCCTCAACTGAGGGGACACCATAAGCCATGAAGTGCATGGTGCCTGAGGGGGCACTGACTCTCGGATGGGGAGGTGTCCTGGACAGAGCTTGGTGGCTGGGGCCTCAAACTCATGGTGAAGAGCTTGGGCTGGAGTGGGGAGGCTATCTTGGGCTACTATACATTTTGGGAGAAGGGAGGGATATGGTTCAGACTTGGTTTTAGGGATGCTGGTGTGGGGAGTATAGTTTAGATAAGCTATGATAAAAAGCCTTAACTCTGACATTGTTGTGTCAGGAAGTGGAATGTCTAAGAGCCCTGGTTCTGAAGTAAGTAAGACACACAGCTCTACTGCTGTCTCCCCATGTAACACTGGAGAAGGTCAGTTTCCCCATCCATAAGAATGGGCGTATGAATAGTACCTGATTCTCAGGGTCAGGCCCCAGGAAGAAATAAATGAGGTGAATCTAAAAGGCATTGCACATTGCTTGACCTGCATTAAAGTATTTAGTGACTTGCACTTGTGCTCATCAAGATTGTTTTATTATTTTTTATTAATTACTATTTATGGGGCAAACCTTGGAAGACCTTTAATTGTTGATTGACTGGAACTGCAGATGGAGTGGATGGTCCAGATAAAAGAAGCAGAGTCAATAATCGTTCAGAGCTTCTTGCCTGGTTTTGAGCAAAATGAATGTGCCTCATTCATTTCTTAATTGCTACAAAGTTGCCAACCAGCACACTCTTGAAATACTGCTGGTCTTCCAGAGACTTCCAAATATTTCTGGAAGTGATTTTTTATGATTGGTGGCAGCATTCTCTCTTGTGCAACTGTGAAGACAAGGGTAAACCTCTTGATATGCTGAGCCTGAGCCCCGACAATCTCTGGCAGGCCTGCATTTGTGCTGCCTGAGAGCTCCTCAGGGTTGCTGCCTCCAAAGCAGGATTGACAGTTCATGAAGGTACCTGGGTTTCCCTGCCCTGGCAGGGATCACGTTTGAAGTGCCAAGTCCGGTGTGCTCTGGTATTGGAATAGAAAGAGCACCAAACTTGCATCATAAGGCCATAGTTTTATGCAACACTGGGTAGATCATTTAGCTTTTTTGAGTGGATAATAAAATTTTCCCTTCTTAGTTCTCAGGATTGTCTTGATAATAGAACTTAAGAAGAAACAAGACTTAGGAGAATAATAATAACGTTTTGGGAATGCTTATTTTATGTCAAAAGGATTCCTTAAGAAGATGTACACTATTATAAAATATACTATGTTATTTTGCTTTCACATTTCCCTACCTGCTTCTGCTAGTTGTGCAACACTGAAAGCTCTTTTTTCAGCAGGTTAATTTCGAATAGAATACAACTTCCAGACCTCCGCTTTGTGGATCAGTTGTTGGTTTCCTAACTAAACCAGGCTTAGTTTAAACTTCTGATTTTATTGACTCCAGGGTCTCCGTAGTTAGATCTGAGATAACCAAACAGTTTTTATGGAAACATTTCCTCTTCTGCTTTCATTTCATAACCATTCGAGACCAGCCTGGCTAACATGGTGAATCCTCGTCTCTACTAAAAATACAAAAACTATCCAGGCGTGGCGGTGGGCACCTGTAATCCCAGCTACTCGGGAGGCTGAGGCACGAGAATCACTTGAACCCGGGAGGTGGAGGTTGCAGTGAGCTGAGATTGTGCCACTGCAGTCCAGCCTGGGCAATAGAGTGAGACTCAATCTAAAAAAAAAAAAAAAAAAAAAAAAGAATCCAAATGTATATTTTTAGAGCTATAACTGTGACTTTTGAATTTTGTGATACAAAAATACAGTCATTGATTTAAAAATTTGTCACTAGTAACTAATTTCTATTTTTAATTTCCAAACTTATTTATTGTCACTGAAAATACACCATTAGCATATTTCAAATAAACAGATTTGTCACTTTTAAGTGATTCCTTATATGTTTGCATGTGATTTCCCTGAGAGAGTTCTGCAGTTCAGCTAGAATGGATGTAAACCTTTCCTTATTTCTCTTTGCTGCCTTTCCCTCTGGTTATTTCTTCTCTCTTATCCTGGCAGGAAAGCTGAAAACAACAAAAATGTTGGATGCATATATGTGGAATCACAGGCAAGACATATTCCAGAGTCTCTGTTTGGAAGGATATGGCTGATCAGCCAGTAGGTAGATGTGGTTTTCTTTCCACCACTGGGCATCTACTGGATGTGATCTTGAAGGGAGAAACATGCAGACTTACGGACAGAAGAAGTTAGAAGTTTCCAGAAAGGGGCGAGATCAATTGTTGGTTCACGACTGAGGACATACTTGAAGCAGTAAAGGCAGAGGTTTCTTTTGTCAGTTCACTTGCAGAGGAACATTTGGCATTTTCTTGTAGGAAATACAGGACCATGTTTGTTGAGGAGCACAGAAGGGATCTATCTGACTGTTTTAAAAAAAGGATGAATTGTGGGTGTGGCCAGAGTGTAGTGATGGGTAGCATTTAGGTCTAAAATACTAATTAATTTAATAGTCTGCATGCTTACACAAAAGAAATGATAAAAAGCTTGCTATTTGAGTAGTGGAGAATGTCCATGGAAGTTTATAGACCAGGAATCAAGACTGTCGGGTAGTTGCCAGAAGTAAAAGCTTATTGGGTTTTAGAAATAGCTAAGTTTTTATGGTTAATTAGCATTTTATGTAAACTTATATTTGTTTTACTTAATTTATAAGACAACTTCAATTTTCAAATGCTTAGCTACTGCTATTATTGCTAGATTTATGGTTAATTTCATCCATTATCTTGAAATTTGTCTACTTGTTACAGGTTTTGCTAAAATTAGATGAGATGTCTATTGATTAATGATTAATATGAACACTTTTACTATATTAAGTCAGTCACACAAGTTAGCATATGAAGAAAATGCATTGAAAATACTTGATGTACTTAGTGTTATCGCTTAGACAACACAATAAAGAAAAAATTGATATATTTTTTTTCTGAAATGTAATAATTTCTGCAAATTACTTTATCATGGTACACTGGAATAGGGTTTTTCAACCTTTTTCCATAAAGGATAAGATAACAAATGTGTTAGGCCATGTGTTTCCTGTCTCAGCTGGTCAGCTCTGTTGTTGGTGTGGGAAAGCAGCCATAGGCAATATGTAAGCAAATGAGTATGGCAGTATTCCAATAAAACTTTATTTACAAAGCAACCTAGGTGTCCATCAACAGATGAATGGGTAAAGAAAATGTGGTACATATACACAGTGGAGTACTATTCAAGCGTAAAGAAGAATGAAATCCTGTCATTTGCAACAACATGGATGGAACTGTAGGTCATGATGTTAAGTGAAATAAGCCAGGTGCAGAAAGAACTTGATCTCACTTATTTGTGGGAGCTAAACATTAAAATGATTGAACTCAGAGGGATAGAGAATAGATGGATGGTTACCAGAGGCTAGGAAGGATAGTGGGGGTTGAGCAGCGAGTGGGAATGGTTAATGGGTACAAAAAAATAGAAAGATTGAATGAGACCCAATGTTTGTTAGCACAGCATGGTGACTATAGTCAAAAGCAATTTAATTGTACATTTTAAAATAATGAAGAGAGTATAATTGGATTGTTTATAGCACACATAGTAAATGCTTGAGGTGATGGATACCCCATTTGCCCTGATATGCTTGTTATGTGTTGCATGCCTGTGTCAAAGTATCTCATGTGACCCATAAATATGTACATCTACTATGTACCTATAAAAAATTAAAAAATTAAAACATAACTTTATTTACAAAAACCGGCCCACATGTGATAGTTTGCAGTTTCCTCCTATAGCATATACTCTTCAAGTTAAGGCTCCTGCCATTGTGTAAAGTGACAAAATAATAGATAATTAAAAAAAAAGTTTCAGGGCATTTTTACAGGATTTCTAGAGTATGCTAGAACCACAGCTTCTTTAAACTTGCATTGCCCTATAGAAGGTCATATAAATAAGATGTCTCATTCTGATGATTCCGGAGGAGTTTCTAACCCCACATAATATGCTTGTGAGACCAGAAAAAAGATTCCTAGTGCTCCATGAGGTGATGCTGTGGGGACTCTGCCCAGCAAGTCCTCAGCGGGGCCCTGTGGGGGTAGCACTTCTTAGATTCCGCTCATGGTAGATCATGGTGGGCCACAGACTGCCTTGCTCAAAACACGTTGCTCTAGACTCTCCTTGTCAGGTTACCTGGGGTGTCCTCGGAGGGCGGATCAGCTCATTTCCGGTGCCGTGTCATCCATAGGCAGGAATTGCAAGGTTGTCTGAGTTAGTAAGTCAGTCTGCGTCTTGGAGTCAGTCCAAATGGCCTCCCACAGTGCACTGAGCCCTGGAAAAACGTCTTGCAGGCACGAGGATGATGACTGGAGAAGCTCCATGGTGGGAAGAGACAGTGATGAGGCCTGGGCTGCCTCTCTACTATCTCACTAGAGTGAGTTCTTTGGCAGTCGGATCTCTCATTCTCTCTCTCCTCTTCTCTCCCTCTCCTGCTTGAGACCTTTCATTTTATAGAAGCTGGATGGTGATTTTGGTTGTAGCATGGCGGATGCTGTTTAATGATATTTCTGCTGATGGCAGATGATTGAATGAGTTTGAGGGGACTGGCCATTCCTACAGGCTGGACTAACTCTAATGACAGAAAATCATCCCTAGCTGATTGAGATGATTCCAAGCTGATTGAGTAAATTCCAAGGCCAGGGTACAGACGACTTCAGTATTTAAATCACCCATGAGGACTTCTGCACTTGGCAGTTTACTCTTGCACTGTTTCCCGGGCACTTTCAGACCATTCAAGTATCATTTGGTGAATTACTCCTTCAGGGCACTAACTGAGAGACTTTGATCTCTCTTTTTTAATCTGCAATTTTTGTATGTAAATTTCAAACCTTAAAAGACAGTTTCCCAGGATGGCATCCAAGAGATCTTATAGCCTGAGGATACTATAACTATTTCTTGGGAGAAGGATGCAACTAGAGATAAATCTCCAAGTGTCTTTCTCGGTTATTCTCTGGCTACAGGTTTTATGATCAACCCAGGCTGTTGTGAAGAGACCTAAAAATCAATGCCTCTCATTCCTAATGAGACCCTTAATGCTCAACGTGATGACAGCCAGTGTGAAATGGAATACTGACAACTCTACCCAGCACAAATATTTTTGCTATGCATTTCAATTTAAACATGTGTCAAGCCAGTTACATATTTATAGAGTTTAAAGACCATTCCACTCAAGTCTGGGAGAGTACACACTCTTCAAATCTCTGTTTAGTGTAAGAGGACTCGGGTACAATAGTCAAACCTCTCGCAGGTCTGTAATAAATCATCTTTGCAACCATAAGCATGTACAATTGACTGCTTACCACTGCTCCACAGACCTGCCCCACCTGGTAGAATTTTAATTCCCTCAGTAAAATTGATTCCACCAGTTCTGCACATTTTTCTCCCTGTCTTCCATTTAGCCCGTTAGTTTGCTGACAGTAGAGTACACAGCACTTAGCAGCTGGTTTGTGGAGCCATCAGTCAGGAAATTGTATGATAAATAGGAGGTAGCCAGGTTTCGTGGCATTTCCTTCTGCTTCAGCAGTTTTCGCCTGACTTTGGAGAAGTCATCATGTGGTGTTTTGTCAAGGGGCAGGGCAGGAGATGGCTGCGGTGCAGTAACTTATTACATATACGCTTGAGTTATGATGCGTCACAGCTGCACTGCTCGTGTGTAAATAATAAACTGCGAGCTGGGTAATTATGGCGGCTCTGGCGACAAGGGCCTGTTCTCGTCATGTGGGTTTTCTTGGACAGCTTTTTGGGCCGGTGATGGAATATGCCGCTGAGCCACATAGAAACGACAAACCGAGACACCAGCGAGGCAAGTACTCAACGTTTGAGGATTCAGGAGCATTTTTCGAGAAACGTGTTAGGATTAATGTCATGAGATGCCACGTATGTTACAGGACATGCCCATACTGCTTTTCATTCTTCATTTATCTGTTAAGCTATAGTCGAGCACGTCTTGAATTGGAAGAGGGGTGTTCCATTGCATTTTCCCTGAAAGTGGCTTAAGAGGTGTGATTTCTACTAATGAACCCAACACAAGGTATAATTGTCCACACAGACTTCTGCAATCCAGGAGAAGTTATTTTAAATTTAATCAAGAGGGGAAACGTAGAAACAGTGAGACACTTAAACCAAAACCAGATGTCTTTGGTCAAATCAGATCATATCCATTAATTTTCTGTTCTTTATTTAAACATAATTCTCGAATGCAGAATTCATAAATTTTCTTGGGACATAAATAAGCATTAAGAATTTGGTGCAAACAGTGTTATGAGACGCATCATATATTTTCAGTCAGAATTAAGTTTTAATTCACAGAATACTGTGGACTCAACAGCGAGAAATGACTACTTAGTGTCCCAGTAATTGTGTTTTATATTTTCCTCTCAAATTTATTGTTGCCGTGCTAGGTCATTTTATCCTTTATTCTGAAAGAGGGAGAGAGGGTGAGAGAGAGAAAATTTAAACCCTGAAAGAATAATTTCTTGAAAATGAGAAGATGGCAGTGTCTTTTAAATGTCCATGATAGCACTGTAGGTTTTCCTTGAGGAAGATGATTTTATACTTGTTGGGTACACGCTTTTGATTTTATGGGATTAACTGGTTGGTCTTCACTCCATACACGTAATCACTGCAACTTCATTATAAACACTCATATAAAAGATTGTGACTGTTACTTCGGGGATATATGAGGCATATATTAAATACGGAATAAATTCACACATTTTGAGTGAAAAACATGGTTCTGTACTTTGTCATAATTCATAGTTGCACCCACATAGAGAAAACCAGATACAGTTGACACCCACTTATCTGGTGGAGAGAATTTCATCATGCAGAACACAGCCAAAAGCCATGAAATAAAGAAGTGAAAATACCTTCCAACTCTGACATAGTTGTCAGTATCCCTCAAAACAGCCGCATAAACTGGTGCATGTGCGATGCCCTGAGGAGATGGGTAAGACTTTATGAATGCTGAATTCACACCCTGTTCTAGTAAGTTTATTTCTGTGATTGCCAAGAGCAGATGATGTGTGTTAAGTAAGAAGTCTGCAGGGGGCATGCGTGTTTGCATTGGCAGTGATAGCTGAAAGAAGAGAAAGAAGAGCCACCCCCATATTTCATGGCCATCCACCCTCACCCGGATTTGAATCTGATTGATTTGGGTTTGTTTTAAAGTTTAAAATCAGTAAACATAAACTAGTATATGTCAGGCTTTCAAACGAGTGCAAAAGATGACCCCACTTGATTTTATGTTGTTTTAAGAAGGGTGCATAATTTCCTTTGAAAATGGTTAAATGAGATAGAATGTTTGGCTCTACAGAGGGTGGCTTTTAACTGTCAAGATGGCTGAGCTATGTGCAGCAATGAAGGTGCCAACATTGCTGAATAAACATTCAACTTAAACTTTCAAACTTACCAAATCAACTTTCAATATTTACATTACAAAGAATAATACCTACACCCTTTCATATTAAGTACTAAGTGGTAAACTTAAAATACAATCAATTTTTATATGGACTTTACAAAATGTATAAAGTGTGATAAATGAGGCCGGGCACGGTGGCTCACGCCTGTAATCCCAGCACTTTGGGAGGCCGAGGCGGGCAGATCACGAGGTCAGGAGATCAAGACCATCCTGGCTAACGCAGTGAAAGCCTGTCTCTACTAAAAATACAAAAAATTAGCCATGCGTGGTGGTGGGCGCCTGTAGTCCCAGCTACTCGGGAGGCTGAGGCAGGAGAATGGCGTGAACCCGGGAGGCGGAGCTCACAGTGAGCCGAGATCGAGCCACTGCACCCCAGTCTGGGTGACTGAGCGAGACTCCGTCTCAAAAAAACAAAAACAAAAACAAAAACAAACCAACAACAACAACAACAAAAAACTGTGATAAATGATCAGGTCATTAGTATATCCCTCACCTGTTGAATTTTCAGCATTGTTGTATATCATGATACTACAGTGACAGTGATACAAGATCAAACTGATTCCTTCCTCTTTCCATGCCCCCCACTCCCTCCCTACTCAATCTTATGACAGTCACAAAGTACGGTGAGTCATTGACATTTCAGTAAAATAGTCCTCTGGGAAGTTTTCTAGATTCTAGATCTGGTGGTAAACTGTAGAATTACAGCCTTGGGTCCTTCCCTGGTAGACCACAGAGCTTCTATGAATGCTATGCGCATCGTTTTTTTTACTCTTAGTGGATTTTTTTCTTCATAAACAGAGTCTTAGATTCTTGAAGGCAGCAGGGACAAAATCAAAACAAGGGAAGCAATGTACTATAACTTTAAAAACATGTTTGTTGTGCTTATATTCTACTAGTTGCTTGTTGAAGAAAATTTGGAAAATAGAGAAATGGGTAGGGAAGAAAATCAAAACCACCTGAATTCAACATTACACACATCTAATAATCATCCATTTCCACCCAGTTGGGATGGCGATGTTGCCAACTTCGGGGGATGCAGCCGACTTCAGCGGGGGGACGCTCTGTGCATTCTTAGGTGGTTGATCAGAACCTGTCCGCTGAGAGAAGGCCCCATTGGAATTGCCTTTAGAGACTGCTACCCTCAGCACTAGGGTGAAATAACTGGAAGCCATTCTGAGGCTTGTGGGTGTACACACCAATCCTCAGCAGCGTTGGCTCTGGGCAGGCTCCCAGCATGACCAGTGTGGACCTGTCACATTTGAAGAACATGTCCTGGTACATTTTGCTGTCGTATTTAGTCTCATAGCCATGGAGTCAAACCTCCAAGTTTTGGACCCCTTCATTTTGCTTCTTGAAACTTGGGAAAACCTTGACTCATCAGTCATGCTTCTAAGTATAAAATCTGTTAAAACTCTCTTCAGTTTTTACAGTGAATCCCTTTTTTTTTTTAAATAAAAGTTTATTTTCAGTGACAATGGGTGTGAGTTACTAGGAGTAAGTGGGGGTGGGAGAGCTATTTTTAAGGAAGAGCACACACCCAGCAGCTCAGGAACCTGGAGCGTTGGACTGGGGAAAGGTGGAAGCAGGAGAGGGCCTGGGTCCAAGGTGAATGTTAACACTACCTTGGGAGGAATTCCCTGAGTTTGGCTCTAGATGTCTGTGAGTCTGAGTGGGTCAGCTTATCTCTTCCTGGAAGGCTGCACAGTATTTCCCTGGACAGGGCATAGATTTGCTGCCGTTGTGTGGGGACTATGGAGGCCTAGCCCAGGCCAAGAAGGAGGGGAATATGTATTTAAGTTAAAAAAAAAAAAAAGAAGCACATGCATGCATGTATATATCAGCCACAGATTCCAGCAGGCCTTTCCACTCTTAAAAGTATGGTGAGCATGGGAGAAATGAAACTGGTATTTGTATTACAGTGTCTTTGTCTAAAACTTAACTTGACAATGTAGTTTTATTTTTCAAATAAGTGTGTTTTAATCTGTTCCCCTTGGCTTTGTGGCTCCCTTCAGCCCTTCTCCTCTGGTCAGCCTGTCTTTCAAGATCGGGAGCCTGTGTTGCTCCTCTCTTTCTTGCTTTCGTGTCTGGGTTTGAGTTGCAGTCAGTCCCAGGCTCTGCTTTCTCAGGTAGGTGCAGGCACTACTTACTTAGTCATACTGCTGCAGTACCTCACAGAGCCTCATAACTAACCTTAAAGAGTTCTTTTACAAATTCTTAGATTAAGTGTAGGTAGTGAAGATACAATAGTATAGCAATGTTGCTTTGTGAATTGGAATGCTGTTTGAAAGTGTTCATGTGATATAGATTGGGCTCTCTCTTTTTTTCAGACCCTCCTCATCTTTTCCCTGCCTTCCATCCTCCTGTACCAATTGATGCCAGACATCATGAGGGCCGTTACCATTACGATCCGTCTCCGATTCCTCCATTGCATATGTAAGTATTAACACTTTCTTCATTAATGAAATGGAACGAGATGCTGGCTTTTACCATCTCAGGACTTTTTGTTAATGGCACGTCCACTGGGCTTTGAAGATGTGATAGAAGTGTAAGATTTACTTTTGAAATATAGCAAGCCTATCTGTTCGTGGGTTCACTGAAGCAAATCTCTGCTGCTTCCTGAGGAATGCCTGTCACACTAGGTCGCCGACAAGTATTCCTATATATTTTGCTGACTTGTGTTCTGTGGGCTGTAAATACTAAATTAAAAAGTAAAAGCCTAATGGAAAGTTACCACTCAGAATATGTATTTGGTCGACATTAGGTTTGAAGTTTGTTATGTTCAAATTTCTGTAACATGAAAGTCCTGTTCTGGGGATCACAAGTAATGAAATTTTTATGGTAAATTTTCATAGCCCCTATGTAAGTACACCAGAAGTCACTTGATTGATGGGAATGTCAGCCAAACAAAATGGCAAATGTGGTCAAGCACATGGTTTACAGAAAGATAAAAGGAAAGAATGCTAGTGATAACATACATTAGAAAAGGAAAAAGGAAATCTCTTGGAAGTAAATACCATCTTCCTTGGTTTGGAGGAAATAAAGGATGGTGGAGTTGCAAAGTAAAACAGTATTTTTTCGTAGTACTGTCCAGGAAACTGTCATGTACCATAATAATTGGAGCCACTCTCTGGGATGGGCTGTCCCTTGCTAACGGCCTTGATATATACATTTAGTCATATCTAATAATCATCCTTTATTCTGAGACAGTAAAGTTAGAAAAGCACAAATAATACTTTGAAGAATAATGCTGGTTATTCAGATGGTAGATTGCATCTCCGTGGCTATTAGTTACAGCTGTGTAATTACATATTATGCCAAAGAAAAATGAAGTTGTTTTAAAACAAGTCCTCCTCTGTGAACAGAATTAATTGATATTAACAATCCTAACTACATGCCCAAGTACACATATAATATTTTACCAACAGTTTTTTGGATCCATCTCCCATTACTAAATTGTAATTTCAGAGCAGATTTGCCTGGAGGTAAGTAATAAATCTGTGTTGCAGACTTCTATAAGCATTAAAGGAGAAGTGGGTATTTATAGAGAGAGAATGCAGAAACTTGTGACTTATCCTTTGAGTTTTCACTGGAACACAAGTAAGTATTTACAGGGTTCTGAAGCCTGCTAAAAATACCCTCTAATAAAACCAGGAGGCCAGTTTGAAATTCTCTATACAAAGGGAAGGAAATTCCTAGTTCAGCCTGAAACATGACATGTAATTCACCCCATTATACAGAGGTATTATGATACAGATGTGACCACATGGGTCTCAGATGAGGATCTGCCCCATGGTTCAGAGCATGCAAGGGCCAGATAGACCTCAGAGACATGGATGGCTAATTCCTCCCAGACTGGAGCCTTTGTGATGTACTTAATTTAAGTCAGATTTTCTATGGAATTTTGGAGTTCTTCATTCTTTCAGAAATGATGTTCTAGAGCAGTTTTTTAAAATGAGTTTATATAATAGACTGAACTATTTCCTCTGCATTCATTATAGTTTGCCTTGTAATTAAATTCAAATATGAATTTATCAATGAAAACCCCAAGTCTTGGTTCTATGGCGGAATATAACAGCAAGCCCTCCTGTAGCCCCCACTGTGTGTTCTAGGCCCTCATTACTGACCTGCATTGGCCCATGGTGATAACATCACGAGACAAGATGCGTCACATCTGGACCATCCTCGTAGGCAGAGTCGGGGGAGTCACATTTCAGGTGTGACTGTTGAGCTGGGTTTTCTTTGGATTTTAGTTCTTCCTGCTTTTTTAGCCAGGCTTTGGATACTTTACTAGCATCTGACTAAATGGTTCTCTAGCAGCCTAAATGTATAATTATCAAAAAGATTGATAATGTAAAGCTGATAGATAATCCTGAGCCTCAAAAGAGAAGTCCTGGAAGATTCTGAGAGGGAATATCATTGCTGCGGGCACAGAGAATGGTGAGCTTATGGGTTTGTGGCCTCCTGGGACTGCCTGGTTTTAGTGCAATCCTGGCAGGGCCCTGGGTGGACGCTATGCTTATGAAGTGGGCCCCAGCAAGCTGGGGCATGTCACGCCCCTGTGTCTTTGTGACTGACATTCTGTCTGCATTGGTCTCAGTGGCCTTCCCTCTCTGCATGGTGAACTCCTGCTTATATTCATCCTCAAGGCCTAATTTAAGGGCCGTCCCAGAGACTTGCATGTAGCTTTGTTGTGATGCTTTTCCTCTTGCTTGGTGATTTATTGTTAACGGTCACTGCTCCCTGCTAGTTTCATGGGCAGTGCCCAGCACTTGGTCAGGCACTTTGTAAAAGGTGCTCAGTGGACACTCACATTGGCCCAGTCTGAGAGACGGTGGAGGAGCAGTCAGAGAGCTCGAATTCCTGTTCTTGTGTTGCCACTCACTTGTGCTGTGCACTCTGGCCACTGACCTTTGCATGTGTTGGTTTCGTAACGTGGAGATGAAACTGTCTGCTGTACCCACCTCTTCAGATCACAGGGAGAGTTCAATGAAATAATGTTCATGTAAGCACTCTGAAAAGCACAGAGCTCTACATAAATGCTGAAGGTTGGCATTCCAGGCAGTGGGGGGCATGAAAAATACTGGGAGTTTCTATTCTGCCCTTGCTCAGTTATGAGTCCCTGGGTTGCTCTTGCACCTTCTGAGTATGATAAGTAGACACTTGTGATCACCTTGAAAGTGGAGGCTAATCGAGGCAAATGTGGCTTGGTTATAGAAATCTTAAAAGCACGTATTTGCTAAGGGATGAATCAGTTACCTGGGAAAGTAAAATCACTTCATCCAAAACTTGAATTCCAAACTGTTTGCTATATAATTGTCTTATAGAAAATGAGATCAAGTGAAGAGTACTAAGTTTTTGCAATAAATATTTTTAATTCTAAGAAGACAAAATTTGGAGATATTATCATTATTTTGTACACACAATTGTTCTTCTGGTGCCAGCTTTAAAAACTAAATTACGAGTCTCCAAAAACAAGGATTTGTGTTGATGGAAATGCCGACAGATCTCTGTTTAGAAGAAGGGCAGGCGCTTCTATAATTATGCTATCATATCCTATCATTAAAGATTCTATTGAAAGAGGTTTATAAATTGCTCCTCTTTTTAGATAAACCACCCTATATTAAGGCATCAACAATATGGTGCAGAATTAAATTAAAATCTCATAAAATGAAATATGTTTCGTATTAGCTGTTTGACACTTAATTTGCCTCTGAATGAGTAGAGGAAATCACAAATTAACCTGCCTTTGTTTTTCCAACCATGGCTTATTAGGTGTTAGAACAACTGCAATTACAGACTAATAATAACCACTAAGCCTTATAAATATGTACGGAAATACGTCAGTTTGTGTTAAAGAACCCAGTTTGCTAAACAGAATGCCTTCAGCTTGCCCTGCTTATTCTTACGGTGTTATCCACAGTTTATGGTTAGGCAGTGTAGAATGAGTATAGAAACTTGAATGGATTCAAATACATCACTAGAAATAATTTATAATTTATTGGCGTTTTGTTTCTTAAATCAAAATTGTGAATTTAGACTCAGAACTTCTAAGTAGGACCTGGAATATAAGTAGTAGTATTCTCTGAGTTGTCACGTAAAGGTTGTTATAAAATGTACAATTCCTGCATTGCATTTGTTTAATTCAAGTAATTTGAAAATTAAGAAACATTGGATATGAGGAATCTTCCCGTTTCCTCGGAAAGTTATTCTCCACTGAATTCACCAGGTCTTAGGCCCAATAAACAACTGGAATGTTGCTCTGTCTCTCCCTCTCTCTCAAATCCTTTGAGAGACTTGTTAAGCTAGATTGCAAGAAGTATAATGTTTTAGAAAAAATATCAGAGTGAGTCTACTTTATTACTGAGATTATTTTGTGCATTAATGAAAGAACCTGAATCTATACACACATACTCTTATTTTATGTGTATATTTTTACTTCTTGGTCTCCTCTGTATTTCCTGCCTTGCATTGTTGACATCAGGGCTGTTCCTTCCCTAACTCGAGGAGACACTATTGTATTCTATGGGAACAAATGATGCCTGCTAGGCTAAAAATAAGTACTAATTTTTAAAATTTCACTTGAGAATGTAGCAATTGGTATATTACAGCCTACTACCCCAGAATACAATTGCATTGTCAAGTGACTACTTTCCACAGTAATAATTAAAGTACTTTCTCTCTTGCATTTTGAGTGTGTGTTTTTTGTTTTTTAGTGTTAGAACTCAATTAAGCATGCTTCCTTTTTAAAAGTAGGCATGGTGTATTTGTAGAAACCCAAATTATAAAGTAGCTTTAAATTCCAATTTGATTTCATTCATTTTGGATTTTTCTTGGGAAAAAGAAATGTAGCCCTTACGTACAATCTTTCTGAGCCAAGGTTTTCTAATTTATGGACCAGTATGAATTGAATTTCGAACTGTCTTTCTGTTTCATACTGAGATCTGCAATTCATTTTCCAAAGCAGGGTCCTTGGTTACTAATCCATTGCAATAATTAAGCCCCACCAATCTTCTTGCCAGTCGAGCTGTGAGCTGCTCTTGCTTTGTGCCGTGGATGTGAACAGTACTGCACCCCAAACCAGCTCACATAGAGGCTGTTGCATTTCACCATCCACTTTACTAATCCACTTTCGAAAACCAGCTTTTCTGTCTTAGGGCAAATGAGCACTCATGTTCTGTTCTGTACGTCAGCCCTTTTTTTTTCTTTGTTGAGTCAATCTGTCTCCTTCCAAGGCTGCCTGACACTCTCTGGAATCATTCCACCTAAGTAAGGAGAGCTGTTCTTCCCACTAAAAGTGGCCACCTCCCTTCACCTCAGGGAGAGGACTCAGTATTATGAAGATCATTAATATCAGCTGTGAGACAGAGTGCACTGGAAATAGGTAAGGCCTCGCCCCCGTAATTATGGCTGCCTGTTAGGGATGAGA